>NW_027361870.1:15407500-17807500 GCF_039654945.1 Dendrobates tinctorius | reverse complement strand
TCCAGTTTGTTGATGTCTTTTTTAAAATGTGGTGCCCAAAACTGGACACAATATTCCAGATGAGGTATGACCAAAGAGGAGTAGAGGGCAATAATGACTTCACGTGATCTAGACTGTATGCTTCTGTTAATACATCCTAGAATTGCATTTGCCTTTTTTGCTGCTGCATCACACTGTTGACTCATATTCAGTCTGTGATCTATTAGTATACCCAAGTCTTTTTCACATGTGCTGTTGCTTAGCCCTATTCCTCCCATTCTGTATATGCTTTTTTCATTATTATTGCCCAGATGTAGCACTTTGCATTTTTCCCTGTTAAAAACCATTCTGTTAGTTGCTGCCCACTTCTCCAGTTTATTTATATCTTTTTGAATCCTCTCTCTCTCTTCTCTAGTATTAGCTATCCCTCCTAGCTTTGTGTCATCAGCAAATTTAATCAGTTTACCCTCAATTCCTTCATCTAAATCGTTGATAAAGATGTTGAACAATACAGGGCCCAGGACAGAGGCCTGTGGTACCCCACTTGAGACATTCATCCAACTGGATGTGCAGCCATTTACGACCACTCTTTGGGTCCGATCACTAAGTCAGTTATGAATCCACCTATCAGTTGCCTTGTCCATTCCATACTTAGTCATTTTTTTCAATAAGGATTGTATGAGATACTTTGTCAAATGCTTTGCTGAAGTCAAGATATACTATATCTACAGCATTTCCTTGATCCACCCAATCAGTGATTCCGTCATAGAAGGAAATTAAGTTAGTCTGACATGACTTATTAGTTACAAACCCATGCTGACTCTGTTTAATCACTTCATTCTTATCCAGGTACTGACATACATGTTGTTTAATAATTTGTTCAAAGATCTTTCCTGGTATAGAAGTCAGACTCACCGGCCTATAGTTGCCTGGGTCCACCTTCTTCCCCGTTCATCTCCGTGCTGTCCTCAAGAGGCTCAGGGAGAACTCTCTCTTTGCTAAATTGGAAAAGTGTTCATTTTTTGTGCAAGCATTGTCCTTTCTGTGGTTTATTTTGTCTGCTGAGGGGTTTCGCATGGACACTAGAAAAGTTCAAGCTATTGTTGTGCAACCCAAAGATCTCAACGGTCTTCAAAGATTTTAAGTTTTCCTCTGCTGAAAGGAATTACGATGTGGGTAACCGAGAGTTATTAGTCATTAAATTGGCTTTTGAAGAATGGAGGCATTTTTTGGAGGGGGCTGTCTATCGAATCACGGTCATCATGCACCACAAGAACCTGTCTTACATTGAGTCAGCCAAAAGTTTAACCCTGAAGCAGGCTTTTTTTTCTCAATTTCAGTTTTCCATCACTTTTGGTCCTGGGTCCAAAAATGTGAAAGCAGATGCCTTATCTCGCAGCTTGGATCCAATATCTCCTCCTGAACCTCCTTCCTCCATTTTTCAGCACGGGGTGGTTGTGTCTGGAGTTTCCTCGGTGTTAGAGCGGGAGATTCGAGAGGCCGAGTCTCTTGCTCGCCGTCCACCCCGGATAATACGTTTTTCGTGACTGTCCAGTAACGGTATAGGGTGCTCCGGGAATTCCACGACTCGGCTCTTAGTGGGCATCCGGGAATCTCAGCCATGCGCAAAGCCATCGCTACACTGCTTTGGTGGTCTTCATTGGCTTCTGATGTTGCTGTATTTGTATCCTCCTGTGAGACGTGTGCCCGCGCAAAAACCTCCCATAACCGACCGGGCGGGGAATTGGTGCCATTGCCAATTCCAGATAAACCTTGGACCCATCTGTCCATAGATTTTATCATGGATCTTCCCCTTTCTAATGGCAAAACTGTTGTCTGGGTGGTGGTGGATAGGTTCAGCAAGCAAGCACATTTTGTACTATTGGCAGGGCTGCCTCATGTGGAAACTTTGTAGAAACTTTTCATTAAGCATGTTGTACGACTACATGGTGTGCCTGTGAATGTTGTCTCTTATAGTGGAGTGCAATTTGTGTCTAAGTTCTGGAGGGCTTTTTTGTAAAAGGCTGGGTATCAGTTTGACCTTTTCTTCAGCCTATCATTCTGAGACAGAGAGGACCAAACAGTCTTTGGAGCAGATTGTGCAGTGCCTTGCCATGTCTCGTCAGGATTATTGGTGCTCTTCATTACCGTTGGCAGATTTCGCATTTAGTAATCATATTAATCAGTCCACTGGTTATTCCCCGTTCTCTTGCAATTATGGTGTTCACCCTCATTCTGGTGAATTTTCTCAGCTGGATTCAGAGTGTCCAGGAGCTGATGTTGCCATTCATCAGTTGGGGGAGGTCTGGGGAGAGGTCTAAAGGAACATTGGGGAGGCTCAAGGCAAGTATAAATTTTTTGCTGATAAACGACGTTCGGTGGGGCCGGAATTCAGGTGGGGGATAAGGTATGGTTATCCACTAAGAATATAAGGTTGATTCCTTCTGCTAAGTTGGGCCTCAAGTTTATTGGACCTTACAAAATTTTGGAGGTAGTTAATCCTGTTGCCTTTTGCCTGCGCTTGCCCCCGTCACTGCGGATCCCCAATGTGTTCCATAAGGCTCTTTTGAAATCGTGGGTGTCTTCCTCAGGGACTCTCCGTCTCGTCCACCTCCTGTTTTGGTGGATGATCAGACCAAGTATGAGGTGGAACAGATCATGGATTCTCGGATGCTCTGCTGTTCACTTCAGTATCTGGTCCATTTGAATGGTTACGGTCCAGAGGACCGGTCTTGGGTCCAGGCCTTTCATGCTCGGTATGCAGGGAAACCTGGGGGTCCAGTGGCCCCCTATTGAGAGGGGGGGTACTGTCATGATCCAGTCCGGGGTTTGTTCTGATTATTCTCTACCCGGGATGGTCATGTGGGGGTTTAATCTTCCCTGTCTCATTTTGGTCTGGCTATTTCAGTCCGCTGTTACCTGCAGGATTTGTCAGTTATAGTTCCAGTCTCTGGCTGGAGCAGCTGACCCCATTATACCCTGATTTGTCCTCTGCCCATTTACCTAAGTCCCGTTCCTGTTTCCCCCTGTGACTTTGCTCGTCGTAGTACTCGCTCTCTGTGTTGTGACCTCTTGATATTTGACTCTGCTTGCCCCCTGACCTGTTCTATTGTCTTCCATCTCTGTTTTTTCCACTCCCAATCGGCTGTGACTTCTTAGGCTTGTTTCAGACCACGTGTATTGCTGTGACCTCTGGTACGTTGTTCCCTCTCTGTTGCTGACCCGGCTTTTCTGACTACTCTTCCGCCACCTAGTGGCTCCTGCCTGCTGCTCTGTAGTTTCTCTGTGTGTATCTATTTTCCTTTACCTGCACCCCCTGGTGGAGGTTGTGTGCTACTGCACTGCAGCAGGCATTACAGGGGCTACATTATTTTCTATGGGGGGCTACATTATACTCTATGAGGGGGCTGCATTTTATTCTTTGGGGGCTGCTTTATACCCTATGAGGGGGCTGCATTATATTCTATGAGGCGAGGCTACATTATATTCTATGAAGGGGCTGCATTATATTCTGTGAGGGGGCTACATTATATTCTATGAGGGGGCTACCCCAACCCTTGCTACATAAGTAAGACGTGTACTACCTTATATTATACCCTGATATTAGCATGTTTTACTTCACAATTAGTGATCTTGTATTTATTTCTATGAAGCTACATAGTGGACCCAAAGAACTATTTTCTCTGGTGGGCCCAAGGTGCTCTAGTCCGACGCTGGTGGACTTCATACAATCTGATCAGAATGTTAAACTAAGAACCTCATGTTCAGTTATATATATTTTTGCCAAGCAGCATTAGATCAATGTATGATTTTTTGAGGTGCTGTCTATTCTCTTTTTTATCCCAATTGCAAAATATGATTCTTAGCCCAATATGCATGCTGTTCTGTCCTCACTAAATGAAGCAGAATTCATGTACCTTATACAGGCAGCTAAACCGCTATACCGGGATCCAATAAGGAGACTGTAGGTTGAATCTGTGCTTTATTGAACGTAGTGGTATATTGGTGCGGTGAAACAGTGATGCTGTCACAAGGGGAGAAGAGAAATGAGATGCTTCCTGAATGCAGGCAGAAGGAAAATGGTGGACTGGAGGGAAAATGGGGCTGAACTAACCATAATCCTTTGCAAAAGGCTACCAGGGTGCATTGCAACCTTACCAGAATGCATTGCAAACGGAGGGAATGGCAAAATGAAAGTAAAACACACAATAATACTGCACTTATGACTCTGGTCACACCATAGAGCCAGAAAACACTATAAACATTAACAAGCAGATAATGAGGGATTATGAATTAAATGTTGGAGACAGAACACTCCCCGTCTGGCATCAAACAGATGTTACTATTCTTTTTCTCCGAAGACAACAATAGGACCAGTTCAGTTACTGGTCTGGAGAGTGTCTTAGGTTCATTCCCTTTGGCCATCCTCAGTTTGACTTTGTGGATGTTGCTATCCTTACTCGGGAATGTTGCAGTCACTAGTCCAAGTGGCCACTGGTTCCGATGGGCTTGACAGTCTTTCACAAGGACAAGGTCACCAATGCCTAGATTAGGCCTGGTAGATTGCGCTGCAGGGTAGACAAGTACTGTTTGCGCCACCTGTCCCAGAAAGTATTTGCAAGACTTTGTACCTGTCTCCATTGGCGCTTGCAGAGGTCCTTAGCGTTGAATCCTCCAGGAGGGGCACTGGATAGTCCTGTTTTCTGGGTGAGCAGAGTAGCTGGAGTTAATAACAAGGAGGTCATCGAGGTCATTAGGGACTGGAACCACCAAGGGCCTTGCGTTGATTATAGCTGTGGCTTATAGCTGTGGCTTCTGCCATGAAGGTGGTTAGGCTTTCTCGCTGCTCCTTCCTGAAGAAGAGTGGAGTCAAGAATTCTCCGTACTAGACCAATCATACGTTCTCAAGATCCACCCATGTGTGAGGAGTGAGGCAAGTTGAATGACCATGTGCAACTTTGATCACTTAGGAACCTCTCGAGAGTCTTGTAGTCTAGATTTGAAGGTATTCCCAATTCTTTTTCTGCACCAATGAAGTTGGTACCTCTGTCTGAACGTATATGTTTGATAGGACCATGGATGGCAATGAAACATCTCAAAGCATTGATGAAGCTTGAAGTGTCAAGTGACTCAATGAGCTCTATGTGGATGGCTCTGATTGACAGACAGGTAAACATGACAGCCCAACATTTACTATTGGCTTGTCCACCTGTCGTATGACGTGTAACAACTGACCAAGGCCCAAACACATCGAGACCATCGCTGGTAAAAGGAGGGTCTGGGCTGAGTCCATCTGCTGGTAGGTCAGCCATCTTTTGGGTCTGAGTCGAACCACGAAGCTTATGGCAGGTAATGCATTTGTAGATGACACTACTGATGAGTTTTTTTGCACCGACAATCCACAGGCCGGCAGTTCTGATGGCTCCTTCTGTAAATAGTCTTCCTTGGTGTTTGACCAGATTGTGGTAGTGTTGTACGATTAAGTAAGCAACATAACATTTTCCAGGAATGATAAGAGGGAATTTCTCCTCAAACTCCATTTTAGCTTCTTTGAGTCAGCCTCCTATTCTCAGCAGGCCGTTGTTGTCAGTGAATGGGTTGAGTTTTCTCAATCCGCTGCTCGCTTGTATTGGAGCTTTGTTAATTAGACATTGGATTTCCACAGAGTAGGTTTCTCTTTGAACAGTGAAGATGATGTGGTTTCTGGAAAATTCCAAGTCAGAGGTAACATACTGTAGGTGTTTTTACAGAGATGCCACCCTTTACATTTTTCTGTGTCACCAGCTCTAGTGGTCTTGAATGAGCGAGCTGTATGACTCAGGCAGGTAATGGCTCGAATGAGTGACTTCCAACTTGAAAACTTGTCAAATCTGTGAGATCCAAGCTGGATAGCAGAAGTCATTGTATGGAGTGTAGACACCTGAGGGCGGATTTCAGCATCTGAGTCCTCTCCCACTAGTTCAAAGGTGTCTGGACAACGTTCCTCGGTGTATAATAGTTTTGGTCCTGAGAGCCATGTTGTGCTTCCCAGTCGAATTGCGTCAACTGCTCTAGTTGCATGATCTGCAGGATTTTGGTCCATGGGAATGTAATTCAACTGTTTTGGATGAACTGATCTCCTAATTCGTAGCACTCTGTTGTTGACATAAACATAGAATCGTCTAGTTTCATTGTGGATGTATCCAAGGGCTACTTTGCTGTCTGAGTAGAACTTGACCTGTGTCAGGTCGATGTCCATCTCGGATGTGATAAACTCTGGTAACTCAACGGCTAAGACTGCTGCACAAAGTTCTAACCTTGGTATAGTGTGCTCTGGTTGTGGAGCAAGTTTGGCCTTCCCCATAATGAATTCAATGTGGCTCTGACATTTGGAGTCTACAGTTTTGAGATAGGCAACAGCAGCAATTGCTTTGACAGAAGCATCTGCAAGTATGCACAGTCTTTGGCTTTGTATTTCTGTAGATGTCACAATGGTGAATGGTCTTCGAACATTCGGGTTGTAGAGGGCTGCTAAAGATTTCTTCCATACTTCCCACTGGATTCTCTTATCAGGTGGCAGAGGTGCATCCCAGTCAGAAGGTAGCAGAGGTGCATCCCAGTCAGACATTTCCTTAGTTAAGTCTCTTAGTAAGGCTTTGCCTTGTATAGTAACAGGAGCCACAAAACCCAAGGGATCAAACAGGCTGTTGATGGTAGACAGATCACCTCTGCGTGTGAAAGGCTTTTCTTCTTGGCTGACCTGAAAGGTGAAAGTGTCCGACTGTAGATTTCAGAGAAACCCGAGGCTGCGTTGCATTGGTGTGGGGTCTGACCCCAGGTCCAGGTCTCTGAGACCGTTACACAAGTCTTGTGAAGGGAATGTTTTAATGAGTTCTTGGCTGTTTGAGGCTATTTTGTGAAGCCTGAGGTTAGAGCAAGCAAGCATCTCTTGGGCACTCCTGAGAAGACTGATGGCAGTCTCATTTGAAGGCATGGCTTTCAGACAGTTATCAACATAAAAGTCCTTTTCTATGAATTGTCTGACATCTGATCTGTACTCTGTTTCTCCTTCTTGAGTTGACCTTTTGAGTCGATATGTGGTGCCCCTGAGGCTCAGTCGCCACAGAGGTACTGCACCTTCTCCTAAGGTGTGGTGCCCCACCATCCGGGTACGGTGGGAACACCTTTCCAATCTCCAACACCTGCACCCCACACAACAGGGTAGTTCTGCATAACCACAAGCGGCTTTGTACTTAGAGAGTAGCAGAGCACCTTTGGTGGTTCCCTGCTTGGAACACTGGACGTGCTGGGAGGTGGGTGGAGTTTAGAAACATAAGAGAGTGGGAAAGTTTAGGATGACAAGTCAGTCTGACAGAAGGTGAGTTGGGTAGGAGCTCACTCGGAGAGGAGTGAGAATCCCTGGAAGAAGGGATGGAGGAAGGAGTGCTGCAGCTGCCTCAGTGACCTGAGCCAGCTGGCACGGGAAAGGAAAGAAGGAGAAAGACGTTGAACTGAACCTAAGCTTCCATAAGAAAGAGAGATCAGTATGGAACGAAGGAGTAGAGAGAACAGATAGGACGTGGGTTGGAAGAGGAATCCTGCCTATAGGTTCTCAGCGCAAGGCCGGGGCCCAGTCCCCGAGGTTGTGTGGACACTTATGGTTCTGCAGCTGACACTGGTGGAGTAGTTGGCTGTAAATGCACTACTCCCATCTAAGACTTGGGGCACAACAGCAACTGTATAGAGAGCCGGGACTCAGGAGAAGGGAGTCCCCGAAGCAGGCTACAGCTGTCTGCCATACAAGTAGAGTTCTTGGGAACATCAGTCAGGAGGACCTCCAGTGTAACTTAGTACTAGGAGATCTTCACACTTTAAGGCGCTATAGAGGAGTCGTTCAGAAAGGTACATGTTGGCGGAGTGCTGGAGAGGAGAGTCCTAACTTGCCCGGGGGGTTGACTGAGTCTCTGACCCGGAGGACATGGTACGGAAGCGGGCACCACAGACAGTGAGTAAAGCTGTGGAACTACATGCCCTGGTGTCCTCCATTCTTGCCTGCATCTGCCAGCCTGGCACTGCTACATCCCCTGCGCCAGACACTACACCATCTGAGTGTCATCACATCTACACTGCCCTGGGGCTACAGCTTAACCTATGGGGAGCTACACCATCTAGGCTGCAACACACCACCAGCCTCAGAGGATCTGCATGCAGCGTCGGCCTAACATCTTACTTGCCGAACACCACAGGTGGCGTCACGAACTATTCATCTAATTACATACCACCATTACATTCCCCGCCATTACTTGGGCGCCCAGGGCCACGGACCGGGTCACCGCTGCTGTGACACATCCCCCTGACACCAGCCCGGTACCGAGTACCCCACAGCCCTGGGAGGGCGACCCAACTTGGCGTCACGAACAGGATGATGAGACCCGATGCCATCGGGTTCTGTGTGCCTGAAATTTGTTGGACTTTACACTTTTGAAAATGTGCAGAAGACCTAATTTAATAGACTGTAAAATGGACATTAGAAATGGCCGCTGGTGCGGAGAAGAAGGGCGTGAAGAGATGGGAGGTCCTAGGAAAAGACCGAGAAGAGTCTTGGGCCTCCCCTGCCTGAATTACTATGTGACAGCAACATGGCCCACCCCCCGTGGGGTTCGTATACTGGCTTGATATGGAGGCGCTGGAAGACGCTGCCCCCGGAAGGAGAGGCAGAAGATGCCAGTGGCGGGAAAGGGGCCAAGGCAGAGGAAGAAGAACGCCAGAACGCCATTTTGGAGGGAGAGGGAAGGAGGCCTGGAGAGCGTGCGGAGGTTAAGTTGGATCTCCCCGGCGCCATGGCTGAAGGCTCCGACCCGTCCCCGAGATGAACCGCCAGCAGTTGGAGGACGAAATTGCCCAGCTGACGCGCCGCCTGCAACTGAGGCAGGAAGCGCTAATGACATTGAATCTGCAGCGTGCCCAGGAGGGGCCTACACCCGCAGTACCCGCGACACCGGTACCCGCCGCTGCTGCACCGGACCTCTTCCAGGCGGACCCTGTGGAGCCTGCCACCGCTGCCATGCCACCGGCAGCGTACCTTGTTCCCTCACTGCCGCTACTACCGGAGGAGTTGTACACAGCATACATAGGAAGCTGAAGCGGAGGAAGAGAAGCCCCAGTCCGGACCTGACGCGGCCGCTCAGGTCCCCACCGAGACCCCCGCGGATCCGGAGCCACCATTAGCTCCACTGCCGTCCCCGGTATTGCACAAACCAGCATCTACTGCTACTACACCTGCACAGGAGCAGAGACCGCACCGCCAGGAGGCACCAGGTATATATCCCGGCCCTCCTAATGGGTTACCCCCCGACTTCACGTTGTCAGAGGCTGGATTGCAGGAACTCGAAATGGGGCAGTTGGAAGAGTCGACTGGGGACACTAGCCTGTCGGAGATGGGGAGGTGGAGAAGGTTCTTACTGAGAAGGGTACGGCTGGAACAGGTGCGCACAATTCAGCATCTTCGGTGATTGGAGGAGTCCAGGTCGTTGTGGGATAGTGACCTCGGGATCCCTTGGCTGCCGAGCCCCCGTGTAGCCGCCTATCAGTGCCGCCAGGCTGCAGCATCCCTCAGAACAACAGAGCCATCCACCCATGAGGAACAGCTGATGGGCATTGAGATGCATCATGGGTTCCCTTTACCACAGCTTCAAGGTCCTTTGGCAAGCAACCAGCGACAAGATGAAGACATTCCAAGTACCATATCTGGTAGCAGTTCCACTACAGCTTCCAGAACCCCAGGAGGGGACAACTAGTTACACAATAACTCTCGTTACCCAGGAGGGTATTTAGCACCATTGTGCATTTTTGTTTTCTTTTTTGTTGCTATCATGGTTTAGTTTGGTTTTCCAGTGTTGCCCTGTTCAGCGTTTCTACATTTGGAACTGTGGAGATCATGGACGCTGTATGATCCAAAACTTTATTGTAAATAGTTGCACCTCTTTAGGTGCCTTCTCTTAGTTTTACATAGGACACTTTGCGAAGATAAGGTGTTTTACATAAGGACACTTTGCGAAGAAAGAGTCTACCTCAAAGGACACTGCAAGAAATCCCGGCTGGGAGCGGTGTCCAGCACTTACAAGAATTTTTGGCCGTTTTAATGTGAAGTATTTGATAATGTTGTGTCTTATAGAGTAAATGCCTTTCATATATATAGAATTAGGAATGTTTTAATGAAGCAGTGAGAGATTTAAATAAAGAATTGAAAATAACAGGTGACGGACCAGGTACTTGCGGTTGACGTCCTAAGTCTAGAAGAGACAGTGAAAGAGATAAAGAAAATGAAGAGTATTGCAGTAATAGAGCATACTAGAATACGGTACTGTGAATTAAGAATAGTATTGGAAATTTTGCACTTTTGACTTAGAATTTTAGATAGGTAGATAAGAATTGTTTGCAGCATTCAAGAAACAGTGCCTCTCAAATAGGGAAGTTATAGTATAAGAAATGTTGTTCAGCATTGAACATTTTGTATGTTCCTGTACTGTCAACTTTGTTTGCCTTGCAGCCCGCGGACGTGCTGTGTTTAACGGGGGGTATGTGGCGCCCCTGAGGCTCAGTCGCCACAGAGGTACTGCACCTTCTCCTAAGGTGTGGTGCCCCACCATCCGGGTAAGGTGGGAACTCCTTTCCACACTCCAACACCTGCACCCCACACCGCAGGGTAGTTCTGCACAACCACAAGCGGCTTTGTACTTAGAGAGTAGCAGAGCACCTTTGGTGGTTCCCTGCTTGGAACACTGGACGTGCTGGAAGGTGGGTGGAGTTTAGAAATATAAGAGAGTGGGAAAGTTTAGGATGACAAGTCAGTCTGACAGAAGGTGAGTCGGGTAGGAGCTCACTCGGAGTGGACTGAGGATCCCTGGAAGAAGGGATGGAGGAGGAAGGAGTGCTGCAGCTACCTCAGTGACCTGAGCCAGCTGGCATGGGAAAGGAAAGAAGGTGGAAAGAAGCAGAACTGAACCCTAAGCTTCCATAAGAAAGAGAGATTAGTATGGAACGAAGGAGTAGAGAGAACAGAGAGGAGACGTGGGTTGGAAGAGGAACCCTGCCTATAGGTTCTCAGCGCAAGGCCGGGGCCCGGTCCCTGAGGTTGTATGGACACTTATGGTTCTGCAGCAGACACCGGTGGAGTAGTTGCCTGTAAATGCACTACTCCCATCTAAGACTTGGGGCACAACAGCAACTGTATAGAGAGCCGGGACTCAGGAGAAGGGAGTCCCCGAAGCAGGCTACAGCTGTCTGCCGTACAAGTAGAGTTCTTGGGAACATCAGTCAGGAGGAACTCCAGTGTAACACAGTACTTGGAGATCTTCACACTTTAAGGCGCTATAGAGGAGTCGTTCAGAAAGGTACATGTTGGCAGAGTGCTGGAAGTCCTAACTTGCCCGGGGGGTTGATTGAGTCTCTGACCCGGAGGACACGGTACGGAAGTGGGCACTACAGACTGTGAGTAAAGCTTTGGAACTGCATGCCCTGGTGTCCTCCATTCCTTCCTGCGTTTGCCAGCCTGGCACTGCTGCATCCCCTGCTCCAGACACTACACCATCTAAGTTTCATCACATCTACACTTCCCTGGGGCTACAGCTTCGCCTGTGGGGAGCTACACCATCTAGGCTGCAACACACCACCAGCCCCAGAGGATCTGCATGCAGTGTCGGCCTAACATCTTACTTGCCGAACACCACAGGTGGCGTCACGAACTATTACATACCACCATAACATTCCCCGTCATTGCTTGGACGCCCAGGGCCACGGACCGGGTCACCGCTGCTGTGACACATTCCCCCTGACACCGGCCCGGTACCGAGTACCCCACGGCCCTGGGAGGGCAACCCAGAGTCAAACACCACTCTAATCTGGCCCGGTTTCTTAGGGTGGTAAACTCAAAACATGGGTAGGAACCAGCATTCTTCAGAGTCTTTAAGAGTGGGAGCTAGTTCTGCATGGCAGTTCTTTGACATGAAGGACAAGAAGTGATCTTTCATCTCTGGTTTCTTTTGCAGATTGTTTGAGAGATGAGAAACATTTTAATGCTCGATTTCTGTTGTTCGGTAGACGTGGTCTGTGGGTTCTGAAGGGAAGAGGTGCGACCCAGCTGTTGGTCTCATCTTTTACAAGTCCCTTGTCCATTACCTCTAAGAACAACTTGTCTTCTACTGACATTGCTGCTTGGCTGTCTTGCTTAGTTCTCTGGAAGACTGTGCACCCCAACTGATCCTCATAGCTTCCTGACACCATACTGCTGTCATGAGTAAAGTCTATTAAATGATTGGGCAGTTGGATGCTGTGTGGTAGTTCCTTGACATGGAACTCGTTGTTGCAAGGTTGAGACAGAGATGGGCGTCCTTTCTCCAATGTATTTGTTAGCATACATGTCACAGAAGATGGGGCGTGCATATATCCCAAGCATACGTTTCCTATTATGACCCATCCTAGGTCTAGCCTTTTGGCATAGGGAGCATTGTGGAGTCCATTGATATGACATCTCACTTTATGGACCTGTAGGTGATCTCTTCCCAACAGCAGTATTATCTGAGCTTGATGGTCGAGTTCCGGTATAAGGTATGCTATGCGTTTTAAGTGAGCGTGATGAATTGCCACATCCATAGTAGGTATTTCAGATCTATTGTCTGGGATCTGGTTACACTCGATGATTGTACGTAGTGGTAGGCAGAATTGTCTGTCTAAGGATTCAATTTGGTAGTCAGTAGCTTTCCTACCTGCTGTTGGCACAGTACCTGCACATGTCTTTAATGAGTAGGGGGTGCTTGGTCCTTTGATGTTGAATAGGTCAAAGAATGTTGATATAGCCAAGGATCGATTACTTTGATCATCTAAGATAGCATACAGTCTTACAGCTTTGTCTCTATGACCCATTGGGTACACTCTGACAAGACATATTTTTGAACAGGACCTACTGTCTATTGTCCCTTTACAGACTTCAGTACATTGTGAAGTGATCTTTCGCGTAGCTGCATCAATGTGACTTTCCTCCCCGCCATGCTCACTGTCAGCAGGCATGTTTTGTGCACTCCATGGAGCTGGGCCAGGGTGTAGAGCAGTGTTACAGTCTGTGGTGCCACACTCTGAGCATTTTACACTGACCTTGCAATCCCTGGCAAGATGAGTTGTGGATGAGCAGCACTTGTAGCAGATACCGTTCTCTTTCAGGAAGATTCTGCAATCTGGCATAGATTTTCCCCTGAAGGATCTGCATTGCAGGAGAGGATGAGGCTTCTAATGGAGTGCGTGGGTCGCCCTCACACCCAGGGCTGTGGGGTACTCGGTACCGGGCCCGATGAGCTCCAATGGGAAATGTCACGGCAGCTTTAACCTGGCCCGTGGCCCTGGGTGCCCATTATAAAAGGGGGCTGTTGCAGTGTGCTTATAGTGATGAAAGTTTATAAGTGATTCGTGACGCCACCTGTGGTGTTCAGCAATGAAGATGTAAGCCGACGCTGCAGACAGATCCTCTGGGACAGATGGTGTGGTGCAGCAGTGATGTTATAGCCCTCCACAGGCAGGGCTGGAGTCCCAGGGCAGTGTAGGTGAAGTGACACTTAGATGGTGTAGTGTCAGGCACAGAGGTGGTGGCTGTGCTAGGCGGGATGGCGCAGGGAATAAGTGGAGGACACCAGGGCATGTAGTTCCAAAGCTTTACTCACAGTCTGTTGTACAAACAGGTGCCTGCCTCCATGCCATGTCCTCCGGGTCAGGGACTCAGTCAACCTCCAGGCCAGATGGAATACTCCTTTCCAACACTCTGCCAACAGATGCCTTTCTGAACGTCTCCTCTTATAGCGCCTTTAAATGAAGTACTCCTAGTACTGAGTTACACTGGAGTTCCTCTTGTCCGATGTTCTTATGAACTCTACTTGTACGGCAGACAGCTGTAGCCTGCTTCGGGGACTTCTTGCTACTAAGTCCCGGCTCACTATCCAGTTGCTGTTGTACCCCCAAGTCTTGTGTGAGAATAAAGTGGTCACTACTTCTATTCCTCCGGTGTCTGCTGCAGGACCATTAGTATCCGTACAACCTAGGGGACCGGACCCCGGCCTTGCGCTTGGAACTTCTCGGAAGGGTTCTCTTCTAACCCACGTCCTCTGTTCCCTTTTACTCCTCACGTTCCGTACTAATCTTTCTTTCTATGGAGAATCAGGCTTTCAGTCTATGTTGCTCTCTCTGTTTTCCTTTACCGTGCCAGCAGACCCAGGTCACTGGGATCTGCTGCAGCACTTCCATCCATCTTTCCCTCTCTACAGGGATCTTTTTCTCTCCAACTCTCTAACCAACTGACCTCTCATCCTAAACTCTTCCTGCTCCTTGTAATGTAATCTAACTCCACCCATCTCCCAGCACGTTTCGTGTTCCAAGCAGGGAGCCACCAATGGGTGCTTTGCTATACTCCAAGCAGGGAGTCGCCGAAGGTGCTTTGCCACACTACTTTGTGGGGTGGGGTGCAGGTGTTGGAGCGTGGTCAGGAGTCTCCACCTTACCTGGATGGTGGGATACCACACCTCAGGAGGAGGTGCAGTACCTCTGTGGCGACTGAGCCTCAGGGACGCCACAGTGGGCACTGTATCTTTGTCTCTGAGAGCGGCCAGCAGACCTGTAATTGGAACTTGGAGAAGAAACATAAGTCTTTTGCACTGACACAGATGTTCTGCGTGGGTTTGCAGCTGGTGACGGTGAGGCATATGACATTGCAAAATCAAAGCTGGGATCATTTCTGATTGTCGCTTGTTTGTGTGTAAAGTCTACAAAAACGGAGAAGGGAGGGAATGGAACACTGTGTTTGTATTTGTACGTGGAACCATGTGTGAGCCACCTCTCCTGTAGATTGTAGGACAACTTTTGGACTCTAGGGTTAACACCTTTGGCTGTGTGAAGGAATGCAAGTCCTTGTAGGTCACCTTCACATTTGGCAACTAGGACTTCCTTTAGCAGGTCACCTAGTTCTCTAAGTTTCTGGAGACCTTTGTTAGATATTTTAGGAAAGTCATTGATTCTTTTGAACAAGGCTCTCTCTATTACCTCTGCTGAGCCGTAACACTCATCCAGTCTCTTCCAGATCGCTTTGAGGCCGATTTGAGGGTGGTTTATATTAATGTCTCTGATTCTTACTGCATGTTTGACTGACTCTTCTCCTAGGTATTTGACTAAGAGGTCTATCTCTTCCCTGTGTTGTAGCCCCAAGTCTCCAGTGACATTTTGGAAGGAAGCTTTCCAAGCTCTGTAACCTTCAGCATGGTCAGTGAATTTCATAAGTCCCTTGGCAACCAGATCACGTCGTGTGAAGAACTTAGCAAATTCTGTTGTGAATGGGTTGTCAGCAGAGTATACTGGTGATGGTCACCCTGATAGTGATGTGAGGTGCGCTCATACCTGTTAGTATCCTCAGGATGGCGCCAGCTAGTGTCATATTGCTTTGGTCTGATGTGCGGTGTGTCAGCAAGGTGATTCACGTTAGTTACCTGGCGAGGGGCAAGGTAGTCATTAGCAGAGTTGTTTTGTTCCACGTTTTCCTGGAGCTGAGCCTCATTATGACTCTCACTCGCTTCACTGGATGTGTCGTGTTCTTGGTTATAGTTCAGATCAGGAAGTTCATTAACATATTGAGATGTGCGTTGTGACGAATCTTGCAGTGGCAACTTCAGACTTAACGTACTGCTTCGGCTATGCAGCCCAGGGTGGTACGCGGCTTCTAGAGATTCTGCTTCGACTAGTGCTGCAGCAGCTTCTCTTTTTACTGCTAGGCTCTCTAATGTGGCGTCCACGCGTGCCTTCTCTAACTGCGCCTTTCTCTCTTGGTCATTTAAGCGTGCTTTCTCTAATTTAAGTTTCATCTCTTCTTCAGCATAGCTTGCTCACATTTTGGCATCTTCAGCATTTGCGCGGGCAATGGCGACCGCGCTCCTGTTGAATATAGTCTTTGAGGAGACAGAAGTAACAGATTTTGTCCTGTGTGTTTTGTGGCACATGGTGTCTTGGAGGAATGCTTGGCTGTGCAGAGATTGCTATAGCTGTGAGAGTCTCTGTGTAGCCGGTGACTTGAATCTCACTAGGTGGGTGGGTGCAGTTTCACTAGTTCCTGCAAGCTGGATGGAAGGCTGTCTTTTTCCAGAATTCAACTAGCTGGATGGCCGGTGTGTCACTGGCCCCTGCAGGATGGAAGACTCTTCTTTCTCTGAGTTCCCGCTAGCTGGATAGCTGCTGTTTCACTGTTCTGTCCTCACTCAATGAAGCAGAATTCATGTAGCTTATACAGGCAGCAAAACCACTATACCGGGGTCCAATAAGGAGACTGTAGGTTGAATATGTGCTTTATTGAACGTGGTGGTATATTGGCGCGGTGAAACAGCGATGCTGTCACAAGGGGAGAAGAGAAATGAGATGCTTCCTGAATGCAGGCAGAAGGAGAATGGTGGACTGGAGGGAAAATGGGGCTGAACTAACCATAATCCTTTGCAAAAGGCGACCAGAGTGCATTGCAACCTTACCAGAATTCATTGCAAATGGAGGGAATGGCAAAATGAAAGTAAAACACACAATAACACTGCAGTTATGACTCTGGTCACTAGATGGAGCCAGAAAACACTATAAACATTAACAAGCAGATAATGAGGGATTATGAATTAAATGTCGGAGAACGAACACATGCATTTATGGTAAGTAAAAATGTTCCTAAAGGTGGCCAACCCCTTTAAGTGTATTGGAAAATGTCTTTAATTAGCTTAAAAATCAGCAAATTATACAGTATATTTTTGTGTTATGCGTTAGCTACAGTCTGCAGCAACTAACTCAACAGCCAGATGAAAAAGTGACTTTAATTCCACAGTCATGTAGAAATTGTATTAATAAGATTGTAAAAGAGTGAAAAAAATGCCCCTAAGTAGCTTTTGTGACTTAGGGCCCATTTTTGTAAGGAGTAGTAATAGGACCTCCATAGAATTGCATAATACCCCCTCAGACTGCACAGAGATTGTACAGGTCAGGGGTATGGAAGGCCTGTATAGGAGCCCTAGTACTGTGGTGCCACATTTACTATTGAATGGATAAAAGTACAAAAGTGATCTACAGCCTTAGAAACTGAACACTCAAAAAAACTGGATCTATTATAATTATATAACTGTTCTCTTGCAGGTATGTATAATAACGCCTGGTAATTATGCTCCAGCCACAAAAATTCAGCCACATGTGGATGCAGAAAAAATCTGGGACTCTCTGTCTGTAGAGGTAAAGGAGGTCTACAGGAAAAAATCCATTGAACGTGCGATAAACTTTATAAAGAAGAAATTTAATTGCGGCAGCAGGAAGAGCTATGAAGTTGTGGACACCATTGTAGACGCTCTCACATCGCCTTCACCAAAAGCTCGTTATCTGGTCATGAGTTTTGCAGAAAAAGTTATTCTTTACCTATATCTATGGCTTCCAACTTTGCTTTTTGATAAAATTCTACATTATGGCACTAAAAGAAAAAATAAATCTCATAAATAAAATGCAATGGGAGGATTGAAGTCTGATTAAGAATAGTAATCCCCTCTGTAGGTGGCCTAAAGATAAATTGTAGAGAGTGGTCAGGAATTAAAAATACTATTTCTCTCTTTTGCGTTGGGGCTGATTGCTGTTTTGGAGGGGATACATCACTGATCAGAAACAGGCCTTCTTTTGAACAATGTTTGTCTTATGTTGGGGGAGGGTAGTAGATTTCTAGATTTGTAGACTTTTTTTGCCCTGAATAGGCCACCCCAAAACCTAGAAATCAAAATCACTGATTATTATTTCTGATTACTTGTAGCAACAGCCCCAGTGAGTTCATTATGATGTATGCATCAACAGAACACAGTATTACTAACTCCTGGGCATGATGTCACCTGACAATATAAAGGTGACATCAACCCCCCAACCCTATT
Organism: Dendrobates tinctorius; assembly: GCF_039654945.1. NCBI lineage: Eukaryota > Metazoa > Chordata > Amphibia > Anura > Dendrobatidae > Dendrobates > Dendrobates tinctorius. The sequence continues at coordinate 17,789,585 of NW_027361870.1, read as the reverse complement.
ACTCCACTTACCACTGCCACATGGCAGTGGGAAGAGCTAGGCTTAGCGTCAGATTTGGAGCATCTTATGGATGTGCCATTTCTGGGGTGGCTTAGGGCTGATATTGGTAGCCGGGGAGTAGGAGAGGAGGCAATATCTCTGAACCCTTCCCAGGCTATTAATATCAACTCACACCAGGAACCTTGTGGGGTATCGTTCCTTGCCCAAGATTTTTAACATCAGCCCCCAGTTATGGGACTTCTCTCTGCTGGTTATCAAAATTGCACAGGAGCCCACCCCATTTTTTTTTTACAACTTGTAAATTTTATTGAAAATTTTTCAAATGTTAAATTTCCTTCACCTATGAAATTTAAAATGACTGCTTGAAAAGCATGTAAATCTCTGAGTGGGACCGATATGGGTAAAGTTTTAAAAAGATATAACATTTTTGGGAGGATAGTCCATTTTTATTGCTGAAATGTGTCCTAATAGTGAAAGATGGAGTGATTTCCATTTTGTCAATAAGTATTGCATTTCTGTATATAATGGAGGGAAATTGTTCTTGAATAAAGTAGAATACAGTGTGCATGATCTGCAAGTTTCCTAGCTCTGGTGACCCGGATGTCGTCATGACGATATCGGGTTACCATGGCAACGACCGTGACGCAGGGTTTCCAAAGGCAGAGGGGCTCCCGGAATGCTGCGATCGCGTTCAATCGCAGCATTTTGGGGGTTAAAATGCCAGGAGCCGTGTGTGACTGTTTCTGGAACTTAGTGCTGGGTGTCAGCTGTCAGAATCAGCTGACACCGGGCAGAAATCGCCAACACCCCTCGTGTGTACGGGCGATTGCGATGTTGTAATAACCCGTCCCTGGTCAGATAGGCCCAGGTCACATGGATGTATTATTACGCACTATGTCAGAAAGGAATTAAAGGGAATCTGCTATGTAATCCGAGAGCAGCATAAAAAAGGCAAGAGACTGAACTGCAGAAAAGACATCCAAAAATCAAAAGTTGATCTAATGCCCCTAGGCAAAAATTTACTGAACTGAACATGAGGTTTGTAGTTTAGCATTCTGATCAGACAGTATGTAGCCCACTTCACAGCGAACTTCTCAGTGGGTCCTAACTTTTTATAGCATTAAAGGAGCGGCGTTTTGCACTAGCCACAATCACGGCGACAATGCACCAGCATGGCGGGCGGCCTGGTGCCTCACAACGTCCATGCTGCAAGACTAGGGGTCCCGTCACATTTAGCGATGCACCAGCGATCCCGACCACGATACGACCCGGTCAGGATCGCTGGTGCATCGCTAAATGGTCGCTAGTGAGCTGCCAAACAGGCAGATCTCACAGCGTCGTAATAGCGGTCGGCGGTCGTTACTTACCTGTCAGACGCGGCGATGAAGACGTCCTCCCACCCGCGTCCACGTGTCGCTCGTCGGCGCCAGCAGGAAGCCCAGCAGGAAGTGGCCGTCCAGAAACGGCCCAGGACGTTCTCGCGCGATCAGTGATAGCCAGCGGGGGAGCCGGTCGGAGGTAAGTGTCACATGTAGCGATATCGCTAGCAATATCGCTGCTGCGTCACAAAATCGGTGACGTTTAAGCGACGTCGCTAGCGATCTCGCTTAGTGTGACGGGGCCTTAAGTCCCCATTACTCCAGGCCACACTGCCCCATAAGTACAAAACCACAACAACAATGGCCACCACACAGCACCAACACCAGGTGAAAGGAGACAAAAAAACTGACCTTCCACAAGCTCTCAGACTGAGTAAGTAAATTGTAAAGCACACAGACTACACACTGATGCCATCCATGTACTGTCCATGATTTTCATTGATAAATAGACAGCTAAATGTTATTTTCATCTATGACAGATAAAGAAAGAAGTATCCATGATATTTTTGCTGACACATGGTCCATAAAAAATAAAATAGACTTGTGAACAGCTTCATAGACAATATTGAGGAAGTGTTTTATCTATGAAAACCATGAAAAATGGACGTCTGAGTGATGTCTTATATAGAGAGCTGTATCGCTATGTACCAGTACAATATGCCTGTAAAGAAATTAACTGTTTTATTTAGAACACACAGAAAAAATGATCTGCATCATCACAACATGAAAGTTTACAAGAAGAGAGCTGACACACAAAAGCCGAAGAGATCACAAGGTACAAGAAAAACAACACCTAAAATAGGGGTGCACAATCTGCGGCCCGGGGGCCACATTCGGCCGGCGATGCCATTCTGTGTGGTCCCTAACCATATGGACAGAGAAAAGCTTGCCTGACAGGTTAACTATATGTGATCAGCCACACACAGAGGAGAAGTGTCAGCAGCTGAGGAGAAGAGACTGACCAGTACTAATGGTGCCCTGTGTAGATGTCTCTGGATGCCTCATACATCAGGAGTAGGGGGTCTCCTAATCCACCCTGCACTCCAGAAAGTAGTATGTGAATTAGAGAGATGGTCTCTGTGTCTATGCTTTCGCCACTGTAGTTTATGGGAGCTGTGAATCACTAGGGGGTAAGCAAAAAACCCACAATCTTTGGCAGAGCCATGTGCAGGTTCTTTAAAGGGAACCTGTCAGCAGGATTGTGCACATTAAACTACAGACAGTGTCAGGTTGTCGCCATTATACTGATGACAATGATATCTTGGTTGATGAAATCCATCTTGTGGTTGTTGTTTAATCTTTATTTGCAGTTTTAAGTTAATGAGATTTTCATGCTTTAGGGTCGCCGGTGAAGAGGTCTTCATGTGGTGCTCTGAATAGGTATTCCTCCTTATGGGCTTATGACAGGTCACTGATCCCTCAGTGACCTGTAACCTTATTTTACATATTGAATATAATAGTGTTGGCTTAGAGAAAAAAATTAACTTCAGCAAAACATGGAAAAAAAAACAGCACTGCGTGCATTAAAGGAGTTTTTCCCATTAAAATATACTGAAAATGTATTCAAAGAGTATTTGATGCATTTTTAATGTGGAATTAGGAACAAATTCTGTTTCTAAATCTTCATCAAAACAATCTGGTGTGAACGTACCATTCGAGTGCTGATTTTTGGAGATGAGAGTCCTGTAAGCAGAATTTGTGCCTTTCAGACATTTTTGGTGTATAAATCAATTTGCAACAAATGTCAAAGGTTATACCACGTTAAGGTTTAAGGTGACACTGCAACATCTGCTATTTGGTTTGATGCAGGTGCCAGCATAAGCCTGCAGCTATTGTATATGCTTCAACAGTTTATCTTAAGGCACAAAGGAAAGGTGTATTTAGTTTTCCCACAATGTAATTAAAAGTGTGAGAGACATGTGAAGAAGGAGGTTTCTTTTCCTCTGGTGTTGACTTGTGACTGAGCATTGAACGTCCTGGTCTTATGAGCATACACTGAAGCTGGAGCTATGGTCTCTGTTCTTTGGCTGTTGTCCTGCTGGCTGGACACACAGACCCTTGTATATATATTGCTCTTTGGACTATTGTCGATTGTAATCTATACAAAGCTAAGAGACAAAGATGTATTCTTCAATCCTCAGGGAAGAGCGGTGCTCATCACAGGCTGTGACTCGGGCTTTGGAAACCTGCTGGCTCACCGGCTGCTTGATATGGGATTCACCGTCTTTGCTGCTTGTCTTTTGCCAGATGGAGACGGAGCTCAGGCTCTGATAAACCATTCATCCCCTGGGCAGGTGAAAGTTATCAGGCTAGATGTGACCAGTGATGAAGAGATGGAGAAGGTGAAACAATACGTGAAGGAAAACCTCCCTGACAAAGGTAAGAAGGTTATTAGTAGAGTTGAGCGAAACGGGTCGAAAAATTTCAAAAGTCGCTGACTTTTGGCAAAGTCGGGTTTCATGAAACGAAACCCGACCCTAGGATAAGGTCGGCCACGAGGTCGGCGACTTACGCGCCAAAGTCGCGTTTCAAAAGTTTGTTTTGCGCTCTTTTTCAGCCAATCAGGATCCACGGACACTGTGGGCAACGTGATGACATAGGCACGGGTCACCATCTTTCAGAAGGGCATGCAAGTGATTGGCTTGCTTTGGTGGGCGTCACAGGGGGTATAAAAGGGCGTGCACGCCGACCGCCATCTTACTTCTGCCGATCTTAGCATAGGGACAGGTTGCTGCTGATTCTGTAGGGAGAGCGTTAGGCAGGGAAGAAGAAAAAAAAAACTGCTTCTGCTGCTAGCGATTTTGCCTGTACAACACACCAGTCACTGTGTGTGCAGTGCAAGGGGAGGCTATATAGTGGTGTATCAGTGGTGTTGGTTGTTGGGCTGCCTTCTAAGGCTTCCTGACATTCCTGCATTGCTGTTTACCCACTGCTCCGCAAACTGCTTTTTTAAAAGCAATCCCAATTTTGTTTTTTTTGTCCTGCTGAGAAGAAAAAAAAACTGCTTCTGCTGCTAGCGATTTTGCCTGTACAACACACCAGTCACTGTGTGTGCAGTGCAAGGGGAGGCTATATAGTGGTGTATCAGTGGTGTTGGTTGTTGGGCTGCCTTCTAAGGCTTCCTGACATTGCTGCATTGCTGTTTACCCACTGCTCCGCAAACTGCTTTTTTAAAAGCAATCCCAATTTTTTTTTTTTGTCCTGCTGAGAAGAAAAAAAAACTGCTTCTGCTGCTAGCAATTTGGCCTGCACAACACACCAGTCACTGTGTGTGCAGTGCAAGGGGAGGCTATATTGTGGTGTATCAGTGGTGTTGGTTGTTGGGCTGCCTTTTAAGGCTTCCTGACAGGCTGGCATTGCTGTTTACCCACTGCTCTGGAAACTGCTTTTTTAAAAGCAATCCAATCTCCCTTATCCTATAGTCACTTTTGTCACAGCTGTGCCATCGAGCCTGTGACATAGCGCTCAGATATCAGTGGGCCTCACACAATCCAAAAGTGTCCAGTGTCCACAAGTGTCTGCAGAAATTCAAAATCTCCCTTATCCTCTCGTCACTTTTGTCACAGCTGTGCCATCGAGCCTGTGACATAGCGCTCAGATATCAGTGGGCCTCACACAATCCAAAAGTGTCCAGTGTCCACAAGTGTCTGCAGAAATTCAAAATCTCCCTTATCCTCTCGTCACTTTTGTCACAGCTGTGCCATCGAGCCTGTCACATAGCGCTCAGATATCAGTGGGCCTCACACAATCCAAAAGTGTCCAGTGTCCACAAGTGTCTGCAGAAATTCAAAATCTCCCTTATCCTCTCGTCACTTTTGTCACAGCTGTGCCATCGAGCCTGTCACATAGCGCTCAGATATCAGTGGGCCTCACACAATCCAAAAGTGTCCAGTGTCCACAAGTGTCTGCAGAAATTCAAAATCTCCCTTATCCTCTCATCACTTTTGTCACAGCTGTGCCATCGAGCCTGTGACATAGCGCTCAGATATCAGTGGCCCTCACACAATCCAAAAGTGTCCAGTGTCCACAAGTGTCTGCAGAAATTCAAAATCTCCCTTATCCTCTTGTCACTTTTGTCACAGCTGTGCCATCGAGCCTGTGACATAGCGCTCAGATATCAGTGGCCCTCACACAATCCAAAAGTGTCCAGTGTCCACAAGTGTCTGCAGAAATTCAAAATCTCCCTTATCCTCTAGTCACTTTGGTCACAGCTGTGCCATCGAGCCTGTCACATAGCGCTCAGATATTCATTGGGCCTCACACAATCCAAAAGTGTCCAGTGTCCACAAGTGTGTGCAGAAATTCAAAATCTCCCTTATCCTCTAGTCACTTTGGTCACAGCTGTGCCATCGAGCCTGTCACATAGCGCTCAGATATTCATTGGGCCTCACACAATCCAAAAGTGTCCAGTGTCCACAAGTGTGTGCAGAAATTCAAAATCTCCCTTATCCTCTAGTCACTTTGGTCACAGCTGTGCCATCAAGCCTGTGACATAGCGCTCAGATATCAGTGGGCCTCACGCAATCCAAAAGTGTCCAGTGTCCACAAGTGTCTGCAGAAATTCAAAATCTCCCTTATCCTCTCGTCACTTTTGTCACAGCTGTGCCATCGAGCCTGTCACATAGCGCTCAGATATCAGTGGGCCTCACACAATCCAAAAGTGTCCAGTGTCCACAAGTGTGTGCAGAAATTCAAAATCTCCCTTATCCTCTCGTCACTTTTGTCACAGCTGTGCCATTGAGCCTGTCACATAGCGCTCAGATAACAGTGGGCCTCACACAATCCAAAAGTGTCCAGTGTCCACAAGTGTGTGCAGAAATTCAAAATCTCCCTTATCCTCTAGTCACTTTGGTCACAGCTGTGCCATCGAGCCTGTCACATAGCGCTCAGATATTTATTGGGCCTCACACAATCCAAAAGTGTCCAGTGTCCACAAGTGTGTGCAGAAATTCAAAATCTCCCTTATCCTCTCGTCACTTTTGTCACAGCTGTGCCATCGAGCCTGTCACATAGCGCTCAGATATCAGTGGGCCTCACACAATCCAAAAGTGTCCAGTGTCCACAAGTGTCTGCAGAAATTCAAAATCTCCCTTATCCTCTTGTCACTTTTGTCACAGCTGTGCCATCGAGCCTGTCACATAGCGCTCAGATATTCATTGGGCCTCACACAATCCAAAAGTGTCCAGTGTCCACAAGTGTCTGCAGAAATTCAAAATCTCCCTTATCCTCTCGTCACTTTTGTCACAGCTGTGCCATCGAGCCTGTGACATAGCGCTCAGATATCAGTGGGCCTCACACAATCCAAAAGTGTCCAGTGTCCACAAGTGTCTGCAGAAATTCAAAATCTCCCTTATCCTCTCGTCACTTTTGTCACAGCTGTGCCATCGAGCCTGTCACATAGCGCTCAGATATCAGTGGGCCTCACACAATCCAAAAGTGTCCAGTGTCCACAAGTGTCTGCAGAAATTCAAAATCTCTCTTATCCTCTCGTCACTTTTGTCACAGCTGTGCCATCGAGCCTGTGACATAGCGCTCAGATATCAGTGGCCCTCACACAATCCAAAAGTGTCCAGTGTCCACAAGTGTCTGCAGAAATTCAAAATCTCCCTTATCCTCTTGTCACTTTTGTCACAGCTGTGCCATCGAGCCTGTGACATAGCGCTCAGATATCAGTGGCCCTCACACAATCCAAAAGTGTCCAGTGTCCACAAGTGTCTGCAGAAATTCAAAATCTCCCTTATCCTCTAGTCACTTTGGTCACAGCTGTGCCATCGAGCCTGTCACATAGCGCTCAGATATTCATTGGGCCTCACACAATCCAAAAGTGTCCAGTGTCCACAAGTGTGTGCAGAAATTCAAAATCTCCCTTATCCTCTAGTCACTTTGGTCACAGCTGTGCCATCGAGCCTGTCACATAGCGCTCAGATATTCATTGGGCCTCACACAATCCAAAAGTGTCCAGTGTCCACAAGTGTGTGCAGAAATTCAAAATCTCCCTTATCCTCTAGTCACTTTGGTCACAGCTGTGCCATCAAGCCTGTGACATAGCGCTCAGATATCAGTGGGCCTCACGTAATCCAAAAGTGTCCAGTGTCCACAAGTGTGTGCAGAAATTCAAAATCTCCCTTATCCTCTCGTCACTTTTGTCACAGCTGTGCCATCGAGCCTGTCACATAGCGCTCAGATATCAGTGGGCCTCACACAATCCAAAAGTGTCCAGTGTCCACAAGTGTCTGCAGAAATTCAAAATCTCCCTTATCCTCTCGTCACTTTTGTCACAGCTGTGCCATTGAGCCTGTCACATAGCGCTCAGATAACAGTGGGCCTCACACAATCCAAAAGTGTCCAGTGTCCACAAGTGTGTGCAGAAATTCAAAATCTCCCTTATCCTCTAGTCACTTTGGTCACAGCTGTGCCATCGAGCCTGTCACATAGCGCTCAGATATTTATTGGGCCTCACACAATCCAAAAGTGTCCAGTGTCCACAAGTGTCTGCAGAAATTCAAAATCTCCCTTATCCTCTCGTCACTTTTGTCACAGCTGTGCCATCGAGCCTGTCACATAGCGCTCAGATATCAGTGGGCCTCACACAATCCAAAAGTGTCCAGTGTCCTCAAGTGTCTGCAGAAATTCAAAATCTCCCTTATCCTCTTGTCACTTTTGTCACAGCTGTGCCATCGAGCCTGTCACATAGCGCTCAGATATGTGGGCCTCACACAATCCAAAAGTGTCCAGTGTCCACACGTGTGTGCAGAAATTCAAAATCTCCCTTATCCTCTCGTCACTTTTGTCACAGCTGTGCCATCGAGCCTGTCACATAGCGTTCAGATATCAGTGGGCCTCACACAATCCAAAAGTGTCCAGTGTCCACAAGTGTCTGCAGAAATTCAAAATCTCCCTTATCCTCTCGTCACTTTGGTCACAGCTGTGCCATCGAGCCTGTCACATAGCGCTCAGATATCAGTGGGCCTCACACAATCCAAAAGTGTCCAGTGTCCACAGGTGTGTGCAGAAATTCAAAATCTCCCTTATCCTCTAGTCACTTTGGTCACAGCTGTGCCATCAAGCCTGTGACATAGCGCTCAGATATCAGTGGGCCTCACGCAATCCAAAAGTGTCCAGTGTCCACAAGTGTCTGCAGAAATTCAAAATCTCCCTTATCCTCTCGTCACTTTTGTCACAGCTGTGCCATCGAGCCTGTCACATAGCGCTCAGATATTCATTGGGCCTCACACAATCCAAAAGTGTCCAGTGTCCACAAGTGTCTGCAGAAATTCAAAATCTCCCTTATCCTCTCGTCACTTTTGTCACAGCTGTGCCATCGAGCCTGTGACATAGCGCTCAGATAACAGTGGGCCTCACACAATCCAAAAGTGTCCAGTGTCCACAAGTGTCTGCAGAAATTCAAAATCTCCCTTATCCTCTCGTCACTTTTGTCACAGCTGTGCCATCGAGCCTGTCACATAGCGCTCAGATATCAGTGGGCCTCACACAATCCAAAAGTGTCCAGTGTCCACAAGTGTCTGCAGAAATTCAAAATCTCCCTTATCCTCTCATCACTTTTGTCACAGCTGTGCCATCGAGCCTGTGACATAGCGCTCAGATATCAGTGGCCCTCACACAATCCAAGTGTCCAGTGTCCACAAGTGTCTGCAGAAATTCAAAATCTCCCTTATCCTCTTGTCACTTTTGTCACAGCTGTGCCATCGAGCCTGTGACATAGCGCTCAGATATCAGTGGCCCTCACACAATCCAAAAGTGTCCAGTGTCCACAAGTGTCTGCAGAAATTCAAAATCTCCCTTATCCTCTAGTCACTTTGGTCACAGCTGTGCCATCGAGCCTGTCACATAGCGCTCAGATATTCATTGGGCCTCACACAATCCAAAAGTGTCCAGTGTCCACAAGTGTGTGCAGAAATTCAAAATCTCCCTTATCCTCTAGTCACTTTGGTCACAGCTGTGCCATCGAGTCTGTTACATAGCGCTCAGATATTCATTGGGCCTCACACAATCCAAAAGTGTCCAGTGTCCACAAGTGTGTGCAGAAATTCAAAATCTCCCTTATCCTCTAGTCACTTTGGTCACAGCTGTGCCATCAAGCCTGTGACATAGCGCTCAGATATCAGTGGGCCTCACGCAATCCAAAAGTGTCCAGTGTCCACAAGTGTCTGCAGAAATTCAAAATCTCCCTTATCCTCTCGTCACTTTTGTCACAGCTGTGCCATCGAGCCTGTCACATAGCGCTCAGATATCAGTGGGCCTTACACAATCCAAAAGTGTCCAGTGTCCACAAGTGTCTGCAGAAATTCAAAATCTCCCTTATCCTCTCGTCACTTTTGTCACAGCTGTGCCATTGAGCCTGTCACATAGCGCTCAGATAACAGTGGGCCTCACACAATCCAAAAGTGTCCAGTGTCCACAAGTGTGTGCAGAAATTCAAAATCTCCCTTATCCTCTAGTCACTTTGGTCACAGCTGTGCCATCGAGCCTGTCACATAGCGCTCAGATATTTATTGGGCCTCACACAATCCAAAAGTGTCCAGTGTCCACAAGTGTGTGCAGAAATTCAAAATCTCCCTTATCCTCTCGTCACTTTTGTCACAGCTGTGCCATCGAGCCTGTCACATAGCGCTCAGATATCAGTGGGCCTCACACAATCCAAAAGTGTCCAGTGTCCACAAGTGTCTGCAGAAATTCAAAATCTCCCTTATCCTCTTGTCACTTTTGTCACAGCTGTGCCATCGAGCCTGTCACATAGCGCTCAGATATTCATTGGGCCTCACACAATCCAAAAGTGTCCAGTGTCCACAAGTGTCTGCAGAAATTCAAAATCTCCCTTATCCTCTCGTCACTTTTGTCACAGCTGTGCCATCGAGCCTGTGACATAGCGCTCAGATATCAGTGGGCCTCACACAATCCAAAAGTGTCCAGTGTCCACAAGTGTCTGCATAAATTCAAAATCTCCCTTATCCTCTCGTCACTTTTGTCACAGCTGTGCCATCGAGCCTGTCACATAGCGCTCAGATATCAGTGGGCCTCACACAATCCAAAAGTGTCCAGTGTCCACAAGTGTCTGCAGAAATTCAAAATCTCCCTTATCCTCTCGTCACTTTTGTCACAGCTGTGCCATCGAGCCTGTGACATAGCGCTCAGATATCAGTGGCCCTCACACAATCCAAAAGTGTCCAGTGTCCACAAGTGTCTGCAGAAATTCAAAATCTCCCTTATCCTCTTGTCACTTTTGTCACAGCTGTGCCATCGAGCCTGTGACATAGCGCTCAGATATCAGTGGCCCTCACACAATCCAAAAGTGTCCAGTGTCCACAAGTGTCTGCAGAAATTCAAAATCTCCCTTATCCTCTAGTCACTTTGGTCACAGCTGTGCCATCGAGCCTGTCACATAGCGCTCAGATATTCATTGGGCCTCACACAATCCAGAAGTGTCCAGTGTCCACAAGTGTGTGCAGAAATTCAAAATCTCCCTTATCCTCTAGTCACTTTGGTCACAGCTGTGCCATCGAGCCTGTCACATAGCGCTCAGATATTCATTGGGCCTCACACAATCCAAAAGTGTCCAGTGTCCACAAGTGTGTGCAGAAATTCAAAATCTCCCTTATCCTCTAGTCACTTTGGTCACAGCTGTGCCATCAAGCCTGTGACATAGCGCTCAGATATCAGTGGGCCTCACGCAATCCAAAAGTGTCCAGTGTCCACAAGTGTGTGCAGAAATTCAAAATCTCCCTTATCCTCTCGTCACTTTTGTCACAGCTGTGCCATCGAGCCTGTCACATAGCGCTCAGATATCAGTGGGCCTCACACAATCCAAAAGTGTCCAGTGTCCACAAGTGTCTGCAGAAATTCAAAATCTCCCTTATCCTCTCGTCACTTTTGTCACAGCTGTGCCATTGAGCCTGTCACATAGCGCTCAGATAACAGTGGGCCTCACACAATCCAAAAGTGTCCAGTGTCCACAAGTGTGTGCAGAAATTCAAAATCTCCCTTATCCTCTAGTCACTTTGGTCACAGCTGTGCCATCGAGCCTGTCACATAGCGCTCAGATATTTATTGGGCCTCACACAATCCAAAAGTGTCCAGTGTCCACAAGTGTGTGCAGAAATTCAAAATCTCCCTTATCCTCTCGTCACTTTTGTCACAGCTGTGCCATCGAGCCTGTCACATAGCGCTCAGATATGTGGGCCTCACACAATCCAAAAGTGTCCACACGTGTGTGCAGAAATTCAAAATCTCCCTTATCCTCTCGTCACTTTTGTCACAGCTGTGCCATCGAGCCTGTCACATAGCGTTCAGATATCAGTGGGCCTCACACAATCCAAAAGTGTCCAGTGTCCACAAGTGTCTGCAGAAATTCAAAATCTCCCTTATCCTCTCGTCACTTTGGTCACAGCTGTGCCATCGAGCCTGTCACATAGCGCTCAGATATCAGTGGGCCTCACACAATCCAAAAGTGTCCAGTGTCCACAAGTGTGTGCAGAAATTCAAAATCTCCCTTATCCTCTAGTCACTTTGGTCACAGCTGTGCCATCAAGCCTGTGACATAGCGCTCAGATATCAGTGGGCCTCACGCAATCCAAAAGTGTCCAGTGTCCACAAGTGTCTGCAGAAATTCAAAATCTCCCTTATCCTCTCGTCACTCTTGTCACAGCTGTGCCATCGAGCCTGTCACATAGCGCTCAGATATTCATTGGGCCTCACACAATCCAAAAGTGTCCAGTGTCCACAAGTGTCTGCAGAAATTCAAAATCTCCCTTATCCTCTCGTCACTTTTGTCACAGCTGTGCCATTGAGCCTGTCACATAGCGCTCAGATAACAGTGGGCCTCACACAATCCAAAAGTGTCCAGTGTCCACAAGTGTGTGCAGAAATTCAAAATCTCCCTTATCCTCTAGTCACTTTGGTCACAGCTGTGCCATCGAGCCTGTCACATAGCGCTCAGATATTTATTGGGCCTCACACAATCCAAAAGTGTCCAGTGTCCACAAGTGTGTGCAGAAATTCAAAATCTCCCTTATCCTCTCGTCACTTTTGTCACAGCTGTGCCATCGAGCCTGTCACATAGCGCTCAGATATCAGTGGGCCTCACACAATCCAAAAGTGTCCAGTGTCCACAAGTGTCTGCAGAAATTCAAAATCTCCCTTATCCTCTTGTCACTTTTGTCACAGCTGTGCCATCGAGCCTGTCACATAGCGCTCAGATATCAGTGGGCCTCACACAATCCAAAAGTGTCCAGTGTCCACACGTGTGTGCAGAAATTCAAAATCTCCCTTATCCTCTAGTCACTTTGGTCACAGCTGTGCCATTGAGCCTGTCACATAGCGCTCAGATATTCATTGGGCCTCACACAATCCAAAAGTGTCCAGTGTCCACAAGTGTCTGCAGAAATTCAAAATCTCCCTTATCCTCTCGTCACTTTTGTCACAGCTGTGCCATCGAGCCTGTCACATAGCGTTCAGATATCAGTGGGCCTCACACAATCCAAAAGTGTCCAGTGTCCACAAGTGTCTGCAGAAATTCAAAATCTCCCTTATCCTCTCATCACTTTGGTCACAGCTGTGCCATCGAGCCTGTCACATAGCGCTCAGATATCAGTGGGCCTCACACAATCCAAAAGTGTCCAGTGTCCACAAGTGTCTGCAGAAATTCAAAATCTCCCTTATCCTCTAGTCACTTTGGTCACAGCTGTGCCATCGAGCCTGTGACATAGCGCTCAGATATCAGTGGGCCTCACACAATCCAAAAGTGTCCAGTGTCCACAAGTGTCTGCAGAAATTCAAAATCTCCCTTATCCTCTCATCACTTTTGTCACAGCTGTGCCATCGAGCCTGTCACAAAGCGTTCAGATATCAGTGGGCCTCACACAATCCAAAAGTGTCCAGTGTCCACAAGTGTGTGCAGAAATTCAAAATCTCCCTTATCCTCTAGTCACTTTGGTCACAGCTGTGCCATCGAGCCTGTCACATAGCGCTCAGATATTCATTGGGCCTCACACAATCCAAAAGTGTCCAGTGTCCACAAGTGTGTGCAGAAATTCAAAATCTCCCTTATCCTCTAGTCACTTTGGTCACAGCTGTGCCATCGAGCCTGTGACATAGCGCTCAGATATCAGTGGGCCTCACACAATCCAAAAGTGTCCAGTGTCCACAAGTGTCTGCAGAAATTCAAAATCTCCCTTATCCTCTCATCACTTTGGTCACAGCTGTGCCATCGAGCCTGTCACATAGCGCTCAGATATCAGTGGGCCTCACACAATCCAAAAGTGTCCAGTGTCCACAAGTGTCTGCAGAAATTCAAAATCTCCCTTATCCTCTCGTCACTTTTGTCACAGCTGTGCCATCGAGCCTGTCACATAGCGCTCAGATAACAGTGGGCCTCACACAATCCAAAAGTGTCCAGTGTCCACAAGTGTGTGCAGAAATTCAAAATCTCCCTTATCCTCTAGTCACTTTGGTCACAGCTGTGCCATCGAGCCTGTCACATAGCGCTCAGATATTCATTGGGTCACACACAATCCAAAAGTGTCCAGTGTCCACAAGTGTCTGCAGAAATTCAAAATCTCCCTTATCCTCTAGTCACTTTGGTCATAGCTGTGCCATCGAGCCTGTGACATAGCGCTCAGATATCAGTGGGCCTCACACAATCCAAAAGTGTCCAGTGTCCACAAGTGTCTGCAGAAATTCAAAATCTCCCTTATCCTCTCGTCACTTTTGTCACAGCTGTGCCATCAAGCCTGTCACATAGCGCTCAGATATCAGTGGGCCTCACACAATCCAAAAGTGTCCAGTGTCCACAAGTGTGTGCAGAAATTCAAAATCTCCCTTATCCTCTAGTCACTTTGGTCACAGCTGTGCCATCGAGCCTGTGACATAGCGCTCAGATATCAGTGGGCCTCACACAATCCAAAAGTGTCCAGTGTCCACAAGTGTCTGCAGAAATTCAAAATCTCCCTTATCCTCTCGTCACTTTTGTCACAGCTGTGCCATCGAGCCTGTCACATAGCGCTCAGATTTAGATTGTGAGCCCCATCGGGGACAGTGATGAAAATGTGTGCAAACTGTAAAGCGCTGCGGAATATGTTAGCGCTATATAAAAATAAAGATTATTATTATTATTATATCAGTGGGCCTCACACAATCCAAAAGTGTCCAGTGTCCACAAGTGTCTGCAGAAATTCAAAATCTCCCTTATCCTCTCGTCACTTTTGTCACAGCTGTGCCATCGAGCCTGTCACATAGCGCTCAGATATCAGTGGGCCTCACACAATCCAAAAGTGTCCAGTGTCCACAAGTGTGTGCAGAAATTCAAAATCTCCCTTATCCTCTAGTCACTTTGGTCACAGCTGTGCCATCGAGCCTGTCACATAGCGCTCAGATATTCATTGGGCCTCACACAATCCAAAAGTGTCCAGTGTCCACAAGTGTGTGCAGAAATTCAAAATCTCCCTTATCCTCTAGTCACTTTGGTCACAGCTGTGCCTTCGAGCCTGTGACATAGCGCTCAGATATCAGTGGGCCTCACACAATCCAAAAGTGTCCAGTGTCCACAAGTGTCTGCAGAAATTCAAAATCTCCCTTATCCTCTTGTCACTTTGGTCACAGCTGTGCCATCGAGCCTGTCACATAGCGCTCAGATATTCATTGGGCCTCACACAATCCAAAAGTGTCCAGTGTCCACAAGTGTGTGCAGAAATTCAAAATCTCCCTTATCCTCTCGTCACTTTTGTCACAGCTGTGCCATCGAGCCTGTGACATAGCGCTCAGATATCAGTGGGCCTCACACAATCCAAAAGTGTCCAGTGTCCACAAGTGTCTGCATAAATTCAAAATCTCCCTTATCCTCTCGTCACTTTTGTCACAGCTGTGCCATCGAGCCTGTCACATAGCGCTCAGATATCAGTGGGCCTCACACAATCCAAAAGTGTCCAGTGTCCACAAGTGTGTGCAGAAATTCAAAATCTCCCTTATCCTCTCGTCACTTTTGTCACAGCTGTGCCATCGAGCCCGTGACATAGCGCTCAGATATCAGTGGGCCTCACACAATCCAAAAGTGTCCAGTGTCCACAAGTGTGTGCAGAAATTCAAAATCTCCCTTATCCTCTAGTCACTTTGGTCACAGCTGTGCCATCGAGCCTGTCACATAGCGCTCAGATATTCATTGGGCCTCACACAATCCAAAAGTGTCCAGTGTCCACAAGTGTGTGCAGAAATTCAAAATCTCCCTTATCCTCTAGTCACTTTGGTCACAGCTGTGCCATCGAGCCTGTCACATAGCACTCAGATATTCATTGGGCCTCACACAATCCAAAAGTGTCCAGTGTCCACAAGTGTCTGCAGAAATTCAAAATCTCCCCTGTCCTATAGACACCTTGTACCTTGTTTTACATTACTATATAGTTTGTTGGATTTTGTCTACATTTCTACCAAAAATGAGGAAGGCTGGTGGAAGAGGCTGTGGATTTGGGCGGGGGTTGGCAGCTGGTAATGATGGTGTTGGTGGTGGATCTGATGGCAGTGGCAAGAGCAAAATAGGACCGAATGCAGGAGGTGTTGAGCCTGCGTCATCGTCTGGCTACATAAGGCCTCGAACGCTTAGTTTTCTAGGAGTTGGCAAACCGATTTTAAAGCCAGAGCATCAGGAAAAAGTTTTGTCTTACATTGCTGACTCAGCCTCCAGCTCTATCGCCTCCTCTTCTTCAGTTGTAAAAAGTAAAAGCACTGAGTCGTCATTGGAAGCTCATGTTCATGAACCACACCTTTCCTTGTGTCCTTCACCCCAACCAAGATTGAAGGATGACGCAGGCCATACTACTGATTACTCCATGGAGCTGTTTTCACATACCATGCCTGGATTATCAAGTCAAATGGTGAATTACCCA
The DNA here is from genome assembly GCF_039654945.1 of Dendrobates tinctorius. Taxonomy (NCBI): domain Eukaryota; kingdom Metazoa; phylum Chordata; class Amphibia; order Anura; family Dendrobatidae; genus Dendrobates; species Dendrobates tinctorius. The sequence continues at coordinate 17,773,315 of NW_027361870.1, read as the reverse complement.
GGCCAAGATGAATCTGACATGGAGTGCACTGATGCACAGCCGCTGATGGATGATTCTGCTGGTACATTCACTCAGAGCACTACATTGTCCTCGCAGTGTACAGAGCCAGATTCTGACCCTGATGAGACTCAGGTGCCCCTTCCCGCACACTATACCACCATACACGGTGACACAGAGGAAGGTGCACATGACATAGAAGAGGAGGTGATGGATGACCCAGTTGTTGACCCAGATTGGCATCCATTGGGGGAAGAGGGTGCTGCTTCCAATAGCTCAGATGAGGAGCATCCACAGCAGACATCGACATCGCAACAGCTGTTATCTGGCAGGCCCGGAGCACTCCAAAGACAGGTTCCAAACATCAAAAGAGTTGCTGGACAGCTTGTCCAGAGGGTCAAAAGATCACAGCGTGCTAGGCCGCAAAATGTCTGCCAAAGTAGGAAGAGTGCAGTGTGGCACTTTTTTGAACAAAATCCTCATGATCAGGCCAAGGTTATCTGTAAGAAGTGCGCAAAGACCTTTAGCCGAGGGAAAAATCTGAAAAATTTGAATACCAGTTGCATGCTTAGACATTTAACCAGCATGCACTTGCAAGCGTGGACACAACACCAAACCTCAAGTGCCACATGTGCAAATGATCACAACGAAGGTAGTCAGCAACGCTACATTGTTTCCCCCACTGTAAGCCCACCAGTTAGCACAGCAGCAAATGTTGAGGTGTCGTTGCAAGGCCACAGCAGTCAGGGAATCCCACTGTTATATCAACGAAAGACTGATTCTAGGCCATCAGAAAGAACACCAACTCCATCACCATCATCAACCCTCTCTCAGTCCGCCCTGTCCACCGCTACTTCCACCATATGCAGCTCTCAAGTCCAGCTCACCCTCCCAGACACTATGAGTAGGTCAAGAAAGTACTCAGTCTCTCATCCGCGTACACTGGGTTTGAACGCCCACATTGCCAAACTAATCTCGTTTGAGATGATGCCCTTTCGGTTGGTGGAAAGCACAGCTTTCCGCGAACTCATGGCCTATGCAGTACCACGCTATGACCTACCCAGTCGCCACTTCTTCTCTCGCAAAGCCATCCCTGCCCTCCACCATCATGTGAAAGACCGCATTGTCCATGCACTCAAGCAGTCAGTGAGCGGAAAGGTGCACCTCACAACTGATGCATGGTCCAGTCGGCATGGCCAGGGCCGTTACGTGTCCATCACTGCGCACTGGGTTAATGTGGTGGATGCAGGGTCCACAGGGGACAGCGGTAGTAGGACAGTGCTGCCTAGCCCACGGTATAGGAAACAGTTGGCTGTAGGCGTTCGACCCTCCTCCAGAAGCGAAAGCTCGTCCACAGAGCGCAGTCGTACGAGCACTCCATCTGCAGCTGCCACTGTTGCACACGATGTTTCCCCCTATCGAGCAGCTAGTGGAAAGTGTCAGCAGGCTGTGTTGCAGATGATGTGTTTGGGCAACAGACACACCGCCGAGGTGCTGGCCGAGTACTTGAAGCGACAAACTGAGTCAAGGCTGGGCAGTGTACATCTTGAGGCAGGCAAGGTAGTTAGTGATAACGGCCGTAATTTTGTGACAGCCATAGCCCTTTCAAAACTCAGCCATATACCTTGCTTGGCTCACACCTTGAACCTGGTGGTGCAGTGCTTCCTTAAAAATTATCCGGAGTTAATAGCCCTGCTCCAGAAGGTGCGAAGACTGTGCGCGCACATCCGCCGGTCGCCTGTACACTCCGTTTGTATGCAGAAGCTGCAGCGATTGCTCCACCTTCCCAACCACTGCCTCATTATCGACATTGCAACAAGGTGGAACTCCACCCTGCACATGGTGGAGCGGCTGTGCGAGCAGAGGCAGGCCATAATGCATTTGTGGGAAGATACACGGCCAGGCACTTTGAGAGCAGACATGGAGTTGACAGGTGTGTAGTGGTCGAAGCTGAAAGACCTCTGTAAAGTCCTTCAGTGTTTTGAGGAATGCACACGGCTGGTAAGCGCAGACGACGCCATCCTAAGCATGAGCATCCCACTTATGCGTCTGCTCATGCAAACTTTGACGCACCTTAACCCCTTCACCCCCAAGGGTGGTTTGCACGTTCATGACCGGGCCAATTTTTACAATTCTGACCACTGTACCTTTATGAGGTCATAACTCTGGAACGCTTCCATGGATCCCGGTGATTCTGACATTGTTTTCTCGTGACATATTGTACTTCATGTTAGTGGTAAAATTTCATTCAAATAACTTGCGTTTATTTGTGAAAAAAATGGAAATTTGGCAAAAATTTTGAAAATTTCGCAATTTTCCAATTTTGAATTTTTATGCCCTTAAATCACAGAGATACGGCACACAAAAAACTTGATAAGTAACATTTCCCACATGTTTACTTTACATCAGAACAATTTTGGAACCAAAATTTTTTTTGTTAGAAAGTTATAAGGGTTAAAAGTTGACCAGCGATTTCTCATTTTTACAACACCATTTTATTTTTAGGACCACATCACATTTGAAGCCACTTTGAGGGGTCTATATGATAGAAAATACCCAAAAGTGACACCATTCTAAAAACTGAACCCCTTAAGGTGCTCAAAACCACATTCAAGAAGTTTATTAACCCATTAGGTGCGTCACAGGAATTTTTTTGAATATTTAAAAAGAAATGAACATCTAACTTTTTTTCACAAAAAAAATACTTCAGGTTCAATTTTTTTTATTTTACCAAGGGTAACAGGAGAAATTGGACTGCAAAAGTTATTGTGCAATTTGTCCTGAGTACGCTGATACCTGATATGTGGGGGGGAACGACTGTTTCGGCGCATGGCAGAGCTCAGAATGGAAGGAGCGCCGTTTGACTTTTTCAATGCAAAATTGGCTGGAATTCAGATCGGACGCCATGTCACGTTTGGAGAGTCCCTGATGTACCTAAACAGTGGAAACCCCCTACAAGTGTCTCCATTTTGGAAACTAGACCCCCCAAGGAACTTATCTAGATATGTGGTGAGAACTTTGAACCCACAAGGGCTTTACAGAAGTTTATAACGTACAGCGGTACAATTAAAAAATCATATTTTTTCAACAAAAATGATCTTTTCACCCCAATTTTTATTTTCCCAAGGGTAACAGGACCCTAAAAGTTATTGTGCAATTTGTCCTGAGTACGCTGATACCCCACATGTGGGGGTAAACCACTATTTGGGCGCATGGCAGAGCTCGGAAGGGAAGCAGTGCAATTTGACGTTTTTGGCTGGAATTGAGATCGGACACCATGTCGCGTTTGGAAAACCCCTGATGTACCAAAACAGTGGAAACCCCCCACAAATGACACCATTTTGGAAACTAGACCCCCTAAGGAACTTATCTAGATGTGTGGTGAGAACTTTGAACCCCCATGGGCTTCACAGAAGTTTATAACATAAAGCCATACAATTAAAAAATCATATTTTTTCCACAAAAATGATCTTTTCACCCTCAATTCTTATTTTTCCAAGGGTAACAGGACCCTAAAAGTTATTGTGCAATTTGTCCTGAGTACGCTGATACCCCACATGTGGGGGTAAACCACTATTTGGGCGCATGGCAAAGCTCGGAAGGGAAGCAGTGCCATTTGACGTTTTTGGCTGGAATTGAGATCGGACACCATGTCGCGTTTGGAAAACCCCTGATGTACCAAAACAGTGGAAACCCCCCACAAATGACACCATTTTGGAAACTAGACCCCCTAAGGAACTTATCTAGATGTGTGGTGAGAACTTTGAACCCCCATGGGCTTCACAGAAGTTTATAACATAAAGCCATACAATTGAAAAATCATATTTTTTCCACAAAAATGATCTTTTCACCCTCAATTCTTATTTTTCCAAGGGTAACAGGACCATAAAAGTTATTGTGCAATTTGTTCTGAGTACGCTGATACCCCACATGTGGGGGTAAACCACTATTTGGGCGCATGGCAGAGCTCGGAAGGGAAGCAGCGCCATTTGACGTTTTTGGCTGGAATTGAGATCGGACACCATGTCGCGTTTGGAAAACTCCTGATGTACCAAAACAGTGGAAACCCCCCACAAATGACACCATTTTGGAAACTAGACCCCCTAAGGAACTTATCTAGATGTGTGGTGAGCACTTTGACCCCCCCAGTGCTTCACAGAAGTTTATAATGCCCGGGCGTGAAAATAAATAATTCGTATTTTTTCCACAAACATGATCTTTTAGTCACCATTTTTTTATTTTCCCAAGGGTACCAGGAGAAATTGGACCCCAAAAGTTGTTGTCCAATTTGTCCTGAGTATGCTGATACCCCATATGTGGGAGAAAACTACTGTATGGGCACACGTTGGGGCTTGGAAGGGAAGTAGTGACGTTTTGGAATGCAGACTTTGATGGAATGGTCTGCGGGTGTCATGTTGCCTTTTGAGAGCCCCTAATGTACCTAAACAGTGGAAACCCCCCACAAATGACACCATTTTGTAAACTAGACCCCCCAAGGAACTTATCTAGATGTGTGGTGAGCACTCAGAACCCCCCAGTGCTTCACAGAAGTTTATGATGCCCGGGCGTGAAAATAAAAAATTCGTATTTTTTCCACGAACATGATCTTTTAGTCACCATTTTTTTATTTTCCCAAGGGTACCAGGAGAAATTGGACCCCAAAAGTTGTTGTCCAATTTGTCCTGAGTATGCTGATACCCCATATGTGGGAGAAAACTACTGTATGGGCACACGTCGGGGCTCGGAAGGGAAGTAGTGACGTTTTGGAATGCAGACTTTGATGGAATGGTCTGCGGGTGTCATGTTGCCTTTGGAGAGCCCCTAATGTACCTAAACAGTGGAAACCCCCCACAAATGACCCCATTTTGAAAACTAGACCCACTAAGGAACTTATCTAGATGTGAGTTGAGCACTTTGAACCCCCAAGGGCTTCACTGAAGTTTATAATGCCAGGGCATGAAAATAAAAAAATCGTATTTTTTCCAGAAACATGATCAATTAGTCCCCAGTTTTTTCATTTTCCCAAGGGTAACAGGAGAAATTGGACCACCAAAATTTGTTGTCCAATTTGGCCTGAGTACGCTGACACCCCATATGTGGGAGAAAACTACTGTATGGACACACGTCGGGGCTCGGAAGGGAAGCAGTGACGTTTTGGAATGCAGACTTTGATGGAATGGTCTGCGGGTGTCATGTGCGTTTGGAGAGCCCCTGATGTACCTAAACTATTGAAACTCCCCACAAGTGACCCCATTTTGGACACTAGACCCCCCACGGAACTTATCTAGATGTGTGGTGAGCACTTTGAACCCCCAAGTGCTTCACAGAAGTTTATAACACTCGGACGTGAAAATAAAAAAATCATTTTTTTCCACAAAAATGATATTTTTGCCCCCAATTTTTTATTTTCCTAAGGGTAACAGGAGAAATTGGACCCCAAAAATTGTTTTGCAATTTGTCCTGAGTAGGCTGATACCCTACATGTGGGGGTAAAACACTGTTTGGGCGCATGGCAGAGCTTGGAAGGGAAGGAGCACCATTTGACTTTTTCAACTCAGAATTGGCTGGAATTGAGATCAGACGCCATGTTGCATTTGGAGAGCCCCTGATGTGCCCAAACAGTGGAAACCCCCAATTATAACTCCAACCCTAACCCCAACACACCCCTAACCCTAATCTGTGCCCTAACCCTAGCCCTAACCCTAGCCCAACCCTAGCCCTAACCCTAACCCTAACCCTAGCCCTAACCCTAGCCCTAACCCTAGCCCTAACCCTAAGGCTGTGTGCACACGCTGCGGATTTTGCTGCGGTTCCGCAGCGGTTTTGGCTGCTGCGGACCCGCAGCAGTTTCTGCTGCGGTGTACAGTACCATGATTCCCTATGGGAATCAAAAACCACAGTGCAGACGGTGCGGAATTTTCCGCACGGATTATCTGCGGTTTTCAATCCGCAGAAAGAATTGACATGTCAATTCTTTCTGCGGATTCTCCTGCGGTTTGCCATCTCCTCTATTGAGGAGATGAAAAACCGCAGGACAAAACCGCAGAGCAATCCGCAGGTAAAACCGCAGGTCTTTTGACCTGCGGTTTCACCTGCGGATTTTACAAAATCCGCGCGGATGAATCCGCACCTAATCCGCAGCGTGTGCACACAGCCTTACCCTAACGGGAAAATGGAGATAAATACTTTTTTTTAGTTTTATTATTTTTCCCTAACTAAGGGGGTGATAACGGGGGGTTTGACTTACTATTTATGGCGGTTTTTATGTTTGGCGACTGTCACACGCTAAAAGACGCTTTTTATTGTAAAATAGTTTTTGCATCACTACATTTTGAGAGCTATAATTTTTCCGTCTTTTGACCCACTGAGTCATGTGAGGTCTTATTTTTTGCGGGATGAGTTGACGTTTTTATTGGTACCATTTTCGGGCACGTGAAATTTTTTGATCGCTTTTTATTCCGATTTTTGGGACGCAGAATGAAGAAAAACCAGCGTTTCATGAATTTCTTTTGGGGGGGTGCGTTTACACCGTTCCGCGTGCGGTAAAATTGATAAAGCGGTTTTATTCTTCGGGTCAGTACGGTTACAGCGATACCTCATTTAGGTCGTTTTTTTATGTTTTTGTCGGTTTTATGCAATGAAAACTATTTTATATAAAAAATAATTATTTTTGCATCGCTTTATTCTGCGAGCTATAACTTTTTTATTTTTTCGCTGATGATGCTGTGTGGCAGCTCGTTTTTTGCGGGACAAGATGACGTTTTCAGCGGTACCATGGATATTTATATGCGTCTTTTTGATCGCGCGTTATTACACTTTTTGTTTGGCGGTATGATAATAAATCATTATTTTTTGCTTCGTTTTTTATTTTTATTTTTTAAGGGGTTCGCTAGAAGGGTTAACTAATGGGACAGTTTTATAGGGCGGGTCATTACGGACGCGGCGATACCTAATATGTGTACTTTTATTGTTTTGTTTTTTTTATTATTTCCAAAAAATGGATTTATTGAGGGAATATATTTTTTTTTTTTTCTAATTTATTTGGCGATTTTTTTTTAATTTATTTTTACATTTTTTTTTTATTTTTTTTTTACTTTATTACATAGTCCCAGGTGGGACATCACTGTCCTGTGACAGATCGCTGATCTGTCACATCACAGATCACTGTGACAGATCAGCAATCTGTCACAGGCATTGAAGACTTCCTCTTGCCTGCGCTTTGCAGGCACTGAGGAAGCCAGCTTCCTCAGGTCCCCGAAGGCCCCCGTCGCCATCTTGGATCCGGGGGCCTGGAGGATAGGAGCCCCCGGCAGCAGCGCTGCACATTGCGCTGCCGTGGGGGGCTCAGGGAAGCACGGAGGGAGCCCCCTCCCTCCCGATGCTTCCCTTTAACTCCCGGTACACCGCGATCATGTTTGATCGCGGTGTGCAAGGGGTTAACATGTCGGGGGCGGTCCGTGACCGACCCTGACACATAGTGCCGGGTGTCAGCTGTGATAATCAGCTGACACCCGGCCGCGATCAGCGGCGCTCACCACGTGGGCGCCGCTGATCGCGGTAGACGTACTATCCCGTCCACGGTCATACGGGCCCGGGTACCGTGGACGGGATAGTACGTCGGATGTCAGGAAGGGGTTAAGGAGCAGGCGTCTGCAGCCAATGTTGATGAGGAGGAAGAGGAGGAGGGAATCCTTGATGACATTCAGCCATTGTCTGCTCAGGGACCTCTCCTGGACGAGGTGGAGGAAGAAGAGGAGGAGGATGATGGGGATGATTACTTAGGGGAGGAGGATGCATCTCGTGGGGCAAGTGAAAATGTTGGCGTGGCAAGGTCTGGTACAGGGTTTGTGCGTGACTGGAGGGATGTGGATTTGCCAGAAAGTGCTCCTCCACCCAGCACTCGCAGTGCATCATTGACACCGGGAACATTGGCCCACATGTCAGATTATGCCTTGCAGATCCTAAAAAGGGACCCACGCATTGCCAAAATGATGAACGATGACGACTACTGGTTGGCCAGCATCCTGGATCCACGCTATAAAGGCAAATTACAAAACATCATTCCACAGGAGAACCTTGACCTAATATTGGCTAATAAACAAGCAACTCTGGTAAATCGGTTGCTTGAGGCATTCCCAGCACACAGCAGCGGTGATGGTTCTCACACGAGCCGTACTGGCCGGGGGCAGCTTGGCAGAGGTGTTCGTGGTGCACACAGCAGAAGTGGCGTTGGAGACAGGGGTTTCATGACAATGTTGTGGACTGATTTTTCAAATACCGCTCACACAACTGGTAATACTGCATCGATGGAAAGTGACAGGAGACAGCAGTTGTCAACTATGGTTACAAACTACTTTTCCTCCCATATCGATGTTCTCCCACACAGGTCATTCCCCTTTGACTATTGGGCCGCTAAACTGGACACCTGGCCTGAATTGGCCCAATATGCCTTACAGGAGCTCGCTTGCCCAGCTGCAAGTGTGCTATCGGAAAGTCTTCAGTGCAGCTGGATCAATCCTGACAGAAAAAAGGACCCGTCTGTCAACCCAAAATGTGGATGATCTAACCTTCATTAAAATGAACCATGCATGGGTTTCCAAGGATTTTGTCCCACCTTCCCCTGATGTCACATAGGGTGACAGAAAAATGGCTTGCTTTGGTCCACCTCTTCCTGGGACTTCACCTATTTCGCCTTTTGCATCAGCTGAATGTCCAACATCAACATATGCCACTTTCTAAAACTCCCTAACTGTGCTGCCTCCCCCCCCATGGCCGGGGTCACCACCTAGCGCATGACACCGTGCGAGTGCCGTTGCCCTGGACAGGTGGGTAGGCCGACTCTTGGGTGCGGGCACTGGCACAGGGTCCCTCATAGTGCAATCAAGTGTCTCTGACGGTGGTGGTGCACACCCGCCGTCAGACACACCGCCGTACTATGAGGGGCCCAGTGCCAGTACCGATGCCCACGAGTGGGCCCCCCTTGCTTGGGCAGGGCCCCAGCATTTGCAATCTTTACCTGTCCCTGCTCCTCCGCTGTGTAATCTGGGCCGTCAAATCCATACTGTGCCTGACACCGTCTGAGCCTGCCTCCTGATGTTCAGACATATGTTTTGAATGTGTACGCTATCCATACATGTTATCCGGGGATACGGTACCCTTTCTAACCTTTGTGCAATCACGTGCAATCCATACTGGGCCTAACACCATCTGAGCCTGCCTCCTGATGTATAGACATATATTTTGAATGTGTACACTATCCATACATGTTATCCGGGGATACGGTACCCTTTCTAACCTTTGTGCAATCACGTGCAATCCATACTGGGCCTAACACCGTCTGAGCCTGCCTCCTGATGTACAGACATATATTTTGAATGTGTATGCTATCCATACATGTTATCCGGGGATACGGTACCCTTTCTAACCTTTGTGCAATCACGTGCAATCCATACTGTGCCTGACACCGTCTGAGCCTGCCTCCTGATGTACAGACATATATTTTGAATGTGTACGCTATCCATACATGTTATCCGGGGATACGGTACCCTTTCTAACCTTTGTGCAATCACGTGCAATCCATACTGGGCCTAACACCGTCTGAGCCTGCCTCCTGATGTACAGACATATATTTTGAATGTGTACGCTATCCATACATGTTATCCGGGGATACGGTACCCTTTCTAACCTTTGTGCAATCACGTGCAATCCATACTGGGCCTAACACCGTCTGAGCCTGCTTCCTGATGTATAGACATATATTTTGAATGTGTACGCTATCCATACATGTTATCCGGGGATACGGTACCCTTTCTAACCTTTGTGCAATCACGTGCAATCCATACTGTGCCTGACACCGTCTGAGCCTGCCTCCTGATGTACAGACATATATTTTGAATGTGTACGCTATCCATACATGTTATCCAGGGATACGGTACCCTTTCTAACCTTTGTGCAATCACGTGCAATCCATACTGGGCCTAACACCGTCTGAGCCTGCCTCCTGATGTACAGACATATATTTTGAATGTGTACGCTATCCATACATGTTATCTGGGGATACGGTACCCTTTCTAACCTTTGTGCAATCACGTGCAATCCATACTGTGCCTGACACCGTCTGAGCCTGCCTCCTGATGTACAGACATATATTTTGAATGTGTACGCTATCCATACATGTTATCCGGGGATACGGTACCCTTTCTAACCTTTGTGCAATCACGTGCAATCCATACTGTGCCTGACACCGTCTGAGCCTGCCTCCTGATGTATAGACATATTTTTTGAATGTGTACGCTATCCATACATGTTATCCGGGGATACGGTACTCTTTCTAACCTTTGTGCAATCACGTGCAATCCATACTGGGCGTGAGAACGGCTGGCGAGCTGTTAAGCAAGCTACAGCACCTGTGGTTTGCACACGTAAGTTTTTCATTTTTTCAGGAATGACGGTTAGGCCTAATTCCGGAACTGCGGTTGACCTGCACTTACTGGGAAATCATTGTTCGCGGGTAATAATTGTCATCAGTGATCCCCATCACTAACGTTGTTCAGTGAGTTATCTGCACCTGTAAGCGACAAACGCTGGCCTTTTCAGTGTAGCGCACATGCAGCCACGGACATGTAATGGCATGACACACCAGTTATTGGCCAATCTCATGTGCCAGAGCCTCACGTGTCCCTCTAGTAAGCCGGACTCGGACCGCGGGGCATGACGGAGTCTCGTTCGTTAACGGAATTAAGCTTGCAATGTGTGCATCTGTTCTGTAGCTGGCATGGTTGAGGTTTCCCAGGTGGAGTCGAATTTAACCGTAGGCTCCACTCCTGGTGGTGCCCTTCTGGACATTCCTTTAAGGTTCAGCTTTGCAACCATACTGCCCACGTAAAACAAACACTTTGCCTTCATGAACGCTGTTTGGAGGGTCATGACTCGTGGGAATAACGCCGCCCAATCAGTTAACCTGCTAGAGAGATCGTTCGTTGCTCCCAAGCATGACATCACACTCCCTAGGAAGAAGGTAATGCCACTGTGGCGACCGTACTCCTGGGGGCGACACAAGTGCACTGATGCCCAGCCACTGCTCGATGAATCTGCTGGTACATTGACCCAGACCACTACATTCCCCTCGCACGCTACACGGCCTGAATCTGACCCTGATGAAACTCAGGTTACCCTTCCCATATACAGTTCCATCTTATGCGGTGACAAAGAGGAAGCTGCAGATGAAAGTGCAGGTTCGGCCCACCCGCCATCAGACACACCACCGTACTATCAGGGGCCCTGTGCCAGTGCCGTCGCCAACGAGTGGGCCCCCCCCGCTTGCTCAGGATCACAGCACTTGCAAAGTTGAAATACTGTGCAGTGAGATGGAAGATGAGGACGACGAGGAGTCCAGACAAGTACAGGGATTCCCTAGCGAGGAGACTTATTTGATTGTTTTCAATGTTGGGACAGCAATTTTTGGGGAGCACTATACTCTGGAGAATGATAGATGGTGCCCACCATACACTGGAACATTCCAAAGGTGGACATCAGACACTGGAGCAGCATTTACAGGGCCCATTATACACTAGAGCATTAGAAATGGGGCCCATTATGTTTGGAGCATTATTTGGGCCCATAAGACAGTGGAGCTTCATCCATGGGGACCAACATATACTGTAGCATTATGTCGAGCTCATCATATACTGTTTCAAACATTATATGGGACCAATGATTCTGTATGGAGAAATAGATGGGCCTCATCATGAGATGTAAAAAGTGAAGTATTTTTCATTGTACTATACCGCTATTTCTCTGCCGTATCGGAGCATGATGAGTTGTGGTATTATGTGTTAAAGGGGCGCTCTTTCACCCAGGGCACATGAAAACCTGGAGCCAGCCCTACCCCCCCACAACTTTAGCCAAATAACCCCCATTTTTCAGTGCGTAACTTGTATTATGAAGTTAATTAAGGTTGACAAGCTTAAGTAAGAAGAATTGATGCTTTTGGCATTCAAATGGGCACTGTAGGTGTGTTTCCTGTCCTCCTCTCACTGCCGACTTTTATTCCCCATTGACTTACATTGGGTTTCGTGTTTCGGGACGACCCCGACTTTTCCCTATAATCGGACGATCTTGCTCGACCCGACTTTTGGAAAAGTCGGGTTTCACGAAACGAAACGCGACCCTAAAAAACCAAAAGTCGCTCAACTCTAGTTATTAGTAAATATTTATCAAAAAACATATATAAAGTAAAAAGCTGGGTTTCTTTTAGTACTTGTGGGGCTGCTGTTTGCGGGTTGAATGATCACTCTGACACATCTGTTTTTGCTCATTTATTGTAACTCTGTGAATGCTTTTAAAAAAAACATAAAAGCTGTGCTTTTAAAACATATTGAAACTTTTTTTTCCATTTTTCATATCGCTTTGTTAAAGAAATTTCAGAAATCTTGAAGTTTCCTCTGGCCACTTAACCTTCCAGTTGTGTAGTTCAGTAATTATCTCATTAATATCACAAGCAGAGGATTTGACATTCTTTGTAATCCTATTCACAATATGGAGTTATAGTCTTACATTAATTACAGCAACTTGCTACAGATTTGTAATGTGGTTTTCGGGATAACTTTATTCACAGGTGAAGCACATTCTTTTTTTAACATGTTGCCTGTAAAATCTGTGCCATTAATAACTGATGCACATATGGTCTTCACTCCCTGCCACCCTGTGCACCCAGCTTATGGTCAGGATCCACCAATGACAGAATGCACCGTGACCTCCGCACAGGATGTAGGGAAGGTGACCTGATGGACAGACTTGTCTGTAGGGAGAGAAGGGATGGTTGGTGCACTGAAAATGGATGCTTGTAATAGTAGAAGGGAAACAGCTGGGGAAAATGGAATATGAGTGCAGTACCTAAGTTTGACCACAAGATGGCAGGGGGGAGCGTGAGAACAGGACTTTACAGCAGTTTAGGGCTACGAAAACTTTTAGTCATGGGGGGCAGGGAGATAGGAACCCAGGAGGGAAATTCCCGAGGAGAGAGATAAATAGGACAGGAGAGGGTTCCAGAGGGTTCCCGTCCCGGGAGGAGCTCAGGAGGAGAAAAGACAGTAAGGAGAACGGACAGCGGTGGAGAGCTCGACCAGGGGACTGAGGAAAAAAGAAGTCAGGGGGGTTGCCCCGACACGAAGAACCGTAGAACAGACAAGGCCCCGGGGGTACCAAATGGACAACGACCTTGGACTGGTGAAGCGCTGGTGGTAGATAGGCCTAGGGCAGCCCCAGTGAAAGCCGCGAGGAACGTCACTACGACAGAAGGAAGGTGCGGGTACCCGGGCTTGAATACGGAGAGCTGTGAAAGTGCTGCGGTATATGGCTACGGTCGTCAGGAGGACGGCCAATAAACTCGGACCTGTTGTACCCGAAAATCTGCCTCCGTCTCGTCTCTGTGTCGTCTGTGCGCAGTAAGCAGTGGACCACCCCCCAATCTGGCCCTTACTACAAGGACACAGAGCATCAACGCACATACAGTATATGAGCTATCTTATGTGTAGTGCTGTGCAAAAGTTTTGGCATCTTTGGTTAAAAAAAATGCTTCAAAGTAAGAATGCTTTCAATTATAGAAGTGGTAAACAGTTTCATTTAACCATCCATGAAAATTGGTCCGAGCATGAACTGCAGGTCTAGATCATGAAAGCTTCATATATTTCTATGATGCTGTCATACTTGGGGGATTCGTGGGTAGTCCATGCATTACAGTCTGTGATTGGACCAAGCTCCACAGATTTCTGAATGAGCCCTAATAGTTTATTTTTATCAGTTAACAAAATGCTACATTTTCTAGGTACATTTGCACACCATTGTTGAAGTAACTTGGCAGGTTGTTCCAAATATCTTGAAGAACTAACAACAAATCTTCTGTGGATGTCACCTGTGCAAATCCTCCTGTATCTTCATGTAATATCAGACAGACTTGATGATATTCTGGGCACAACGTTAAAAACGACATAGAAAACTGGAGAAAATTCAGAGAAGAGCTACCAGGATGGTGAGCGGACTGCAAAGTATGTCCTAAAAGGAACGGTTAAAGGATCTGGGAATGTTTAGCATGCAAAAAAGAAGGCAAAGTGGAGACTTAATAGCTGTCAACAAATACGAGTGGCGTTCATTAAGATTTCCCCAGACCCACTTCCTGTAGACTGAGAGCAATGAAACTTGGCACAGTTATTAGTACTTCTCTACATAGGTGTCACTTTCAGAAATAACTTCATTGTTGAAAGAGGTGGAAGTCCGATGGTGCAAGGTTGTCTGAATAAGGGGGATATGGTAGAATTTCAAAGCTACAGGAGCATGCTTCCATTTGGGCAACATTAGAGTTGTAAACTGTTGCATTGTCTTGCAGAAGGCAGACACCTTTGGTGAGCATGTCATGTCTCTTGGTTTTGATGGCCTCCCACAATTTCTGCAGCAGTGAAGCATAGTATGCCCCAGTGATCATGGTATCCTTTGCTAGGAAATCCTTCAATACTACTCCGTGCTGGTCCCAAAATACTGTGATCATGATCTTACTTGCCGAGGGTTGGGCATATGCCTTCTTTGGAGGCGGTGAGTCATTATGCTTCCATTGCATCAACTGGACTTTAGTCTCAGGATCATAGTGATGGACCCAGTTTTCATCCTGTGTGATCAGTCTGTTGAAAAAGTCCTCCTTGTTTCCATGGCACATCATCAATAGAGCCTGAGAGCATTCGACTTGTTCCAGCTTCTGGAAAGGTGTGAGCAGCAGGGGAACCCACTGTGTGGTTACCTAATGCATGTGAAGATGGTCTTGGATGATTTTTTCCACGGACCCCACACTAATCTTGAAATTTTGGGCTAGGTGGTGAATGGTTACACCGCAATTTTCCAAAATGACGACCTACACTTGGTGGATGGTATGTTCATCAATAGTCGCCCTGGCATTGGAACTGTTTGCACCGAAGTCCGACCATATTTGAATTGACGATGCCAGTTCTTGACCACATCATATGATGGGAAATCATCACCATAATACAGTTTCATCTCGTCGAACCTCTCCTTTGGTGTGTGGCCTTTCAAGTAAAGGAACTTTATGACTGCTCTGTATTCCACTGGGTCCATTATCAAACCTCACACCACTGCAGCACCTGTAAAATCAAGACCGTTATCAGTTCGGAGTTGCAAATTGGCACGTAACCCATAGAGACTTATATCCAGTAGTGTAGCTACGGGGGTGCAGAGGGGGCGGTGGCCCTTGGTCCCGCGCTCTGAGGGGGCCCACCTGGAGCTACGCTACTGCGATCTCTGTTATGAACGGGTAGCCGATGAGGAAATAAAAAAACAACACAAGCTAAGTCTCAGAAAACCAAAGAGGTTGGTAACTATGCAGACTGCAGACCCCTGATCCTAACACGCAACTAGCAGCAGTCGTGGAGTGTTCCTACAGTGGTCCTAGACGCCTAGTCACAACCGGAGAAACTAAATAAGCCTAAAGCAGGAAAAGGGGAAAACTAACTGCCCCAGAGTAGACCCCAAAGGAGAGACAGCCCCCCACATGTATTGACGGTGAAAAAAAGATGAAGACACAAACAAAGGCAGGAAAATAGGCTGAGCAAACGATTGGGCCAGACTAACTAGAAAGGACAGGAAAGGAAAGACACTGTCTGCAGTCTGCCAAAAAACCCTACAAAATGTCCAACACAACTAATAGCAAAATTAACCCTGAAGTCACTAGACTTCACCCTCTATATCAGCACTCTGAAATATTCTGAGACAGAGCAAAAAGAGGCCAATCTAATAAGGGACAAAAAAGGCAATTTGGCAAATAAGAGTGGAAATTCAGCACAGCCCAGCCGGGCTGGCTGACCACACAAAAAACTGAAAAGACCAACAAGAGCAAGTGTGAACATTAGCAAAAAACAAGCTTATCTTTAGAAGACTGGAACAGAGCTGAGTCCTAGACCTGAGAAACAGACTGAATCACCAGCAACAGGATAGGGCATCGGCTGTCTTATATCCCGTCTGATACTCCAGAGATCCAATCACTATCTTCCTCACCAGGTGGCAGATCACTACCACTCAAACCAACCTCACCACCGCCCGTCACCACCAGAGGGAGAACGGAAGGGGAACTTTTAACTGGTGGAGCAGAAAATGAGCTCATAACAGTACCTCCCCCCTTGAGGAGGGGTCACCGAACCCTCATCCATGCCACCAGGCCGATCAGGATGGGCCCGGTGAAAAGCACAAACCAGTTTATTGGCATGACTATCAGAGGCAGAGACCCAAGAATTATCCTCCTGGCCATAACCCTTCCATTTGACCAAATACTGGAGCCTCTGTCTAACCAAACGAGAATCCAATATTTTCTCTACCTCATATTCCATATTGCCTTTAACCAAGACAGGGTCAGGAGGTACCGCCACAGGAACTGCTGGCTCAACAAACCTCTTCAACAGTGATTTGTGAAATATGTTATGGATTTTGAACGTAACTGGAAGAGCCAATCGAAAAGAAACAGGATTAAGAATCTCCAAAATCCTGTAAGGTCCAATAAATCTTGGCTTAACTTTTGGAGATGCAACCTTCATAGGAATATTCTTAGACGACAACCAAACCATATCACCCACTTTAAACCGGGGACCAATGGTCCTATGCCGGTTGGAAAAACGCTGGGCCTTTTCCTGAGAGAGAGACAATTTATCCACCACTTGGTCCCATATCTGCTGCATTCTCACAACCACAGTGTTCACACCTGGGCAGGACGAAGATTCTACTTGCCCTGAAGAGAATCGAGGATGAAACCCAAAATTACAGAAAAAGGGTGACATCAAGGTGGCAGAACTAGCTCTATTGTTCAGCGCAAATTCGGCCAAGGGCAAAAATGAGACCCAATCATCTTGATCAGCAGATATAAAACATCTTAAATAAGACTCCAAGGTCTGGTTTGTTCTCTCAGTCTGCCCATTGGTCTGGGGATGAAATGCGGAGGAGAAGGATAACTAAATTCCCAGATTGGAACAAAAGGCTTTCCAAAATCTGGAAACAAACTGGACCCCTCTATCGGACACAATGTTCTCAGGAATCCCGTGTAACTGAACCACCTGTTGAAAAAACAAGGGTACCAACTCAGCTGAAGATGGCAACTTTGGGAGTGGTACAAGATGGACCATCTTCAAAAATCTATCACAAATAACCCAGATAACAGTCATTCGCTGAGAGACCGGAAGATCAGAAATAAAATCCATTGAGATATGGGTCCATGGCCTCTTGGGCACCGGCAAGGGCATCAACAACCCACTAGATCGAGAACAGGGTTTAGACCGGGAACAAGTCCCACAGGACTGCACAAAATTCCTGACATCACGAGACAAGGCAGGCCACCAAAAAGACCAGCTCACCAAATCTCTGGTACCAAAAATACCTGGATGACCAGCCAATGCGGAGCAATGAACTTCAGACATCACTCTCTTCCTCCACTGGTCAGGAACATACAATTTTTCCATAGGACAATGCTCAGGTTTGTCCTCCTGGAATTCTTCCAGAGCACGTCTCAAATCGGGCGAGATGGCAGAAAGAACTACCCCCTCACCTAGGATGGTAGTAGGCTTAGTCACAATAGGAGAATCAGCAAAGAAACTCCTAGAAAGGGCGTCTGCCTTAACATTCTTAGTGCCTGGAAGAAAGGAAACCACAAAATCAAAACGCGTAAAAAACAAGGCCCACCTAGCCTGTCTAGGATTCAAGCGTTTGGCCGACTCAAGGTAAATCAAATTCTTGTGGTCAGTGAGGACCACGACTTGATGTCTAGCTCCCTCCAACCAAGGTCTCCACTCCTGAAATGCCCATTTCATGGCTAACAATTCCCGATTCCCCACATCATAGTTGCGTTCAGATGGGGAGAACTTTCGGGAAAAGAAGGCACAGGTATTCATTTTAGACGTCACCGGATCTTTTTGGGACAAAACAGCTCCTGCACCAATCTCTGAAGCGTCTACCTCCACCTGAAAAGGAAGTGAGACATCAGGTTGCCGCAAAACCGGAGCAGAAGTGAACCTCCGCTTCAGCTCCTGAAAGGCCGAAACAGCCTTTGAAGACCAATTCAGCACATCAGCACCCTTCTTAGTTAAATCAGTCAGTGGTTTAGCAATACCAGAAAAATTAGCTATAAATTTACGATAAAAATTAGCAAAACCCAGCAACTTCTGGAGAGCCTTCAAAGAAGTGGATTGAAACCAATCATAAATGGCCTGTACCTTGGCCGGGTCCATTTCAATAGTTGACGGAGACAAAATAAATCCCAAAAATGAAATCCTCTGTACACCAAAAAGGCACTTCGATCCCTTAACATACAAGGAATTCACTCTCAAAATCCGGAACACAGTCCGAACATGTTCCACATGAGAATCCCAATCCCTGGAAAATATCAAAATATCATCCAGATAGATGATCAAAAACTTATCCACAAAGTCCCGGAAAATATCATTCATGAAGGATTGGAAGACAGAAGGGGCATTAGTGAGCCGAAAAGGCATCACCAGGTACTCAAAATGTCCTTCCGGAGTATTAAACGCCGTCTTCCATTCATCCCCATGCTTGATGCGAATAAGATTATACACCCCCCTGAGGTCAAGCTTAGTAAACCAGCAAGCACCTTTAACTCTGGAGAATAAATCAGAAATCAGGGGTAATGGATACTGAGATTTAACCGTAATTTTGTTGAGGGAACGATAGTCAATACAAGGCCTTAATGAACCATCTTTCTTGGCCACGAAATAAAACCCAGCACCTAAAGGTGAAGAGGATGGTCTAATATGACCCTTCTCCAACGACTCCTTAATATAAGATCGCATAGCCTCGTACAGATAAATTGAAAAGTCGACCCTTGGGAAATTTACACCCAGGTCTCAACTCAATTGCACAGTCATAACTCCTATGAGAAGGCAAAGACGCAGACTTGCTCTCACTAAATACATCATAAAAATCAGCCAAATAGTTAGGAACATCATGCAACTGGGAAGAGGTGGAGAAAACAGGAGTGTCGCCAAGAGCACACCGACAACCCCAACTCATCACAGACACAGATTTCCAATCCAAAACCGGATTATGGATTTGCAACCAGGGAAAACCCAGAACAATGGCATCATGTAAATTATGCAACACAAAAAATCTGCAATTTTCTTGGTGGTCTGGGGCGACCCGCATTATCACCTGGGTCCAAAACTGAGGTTTATTCTTCACCAAAGAAGTAGCATCAATACCCCTCAAAGGAATAGGCGTCCGCAGAGGTGTCATAGGAAAACCACAACGTTTAGCAAAATCCAAGTCCATCAGATTCAAGGCCGCTCCTGAATCCACAAAAGCCTTCGCGGAAAATGTGGATAAGGAGCAGATCAGAGTAATTGCCAAAAGAAACTTAGGTTGTACACCACCCACAGCAAATGTGTGTGCAAAACGTTTCTCTCGTTTAGGGCAGACAGAAATAACATGAGAGGCATCTCCACAGAAAAAACACAGCTTATTACGCCTTCTAAACTCCTGACGTTGCGCCCTAGACAAAACTCTATCACATTGCATAGGTTCAGACATTTGTTCAAAAGGTGGCAGCGCCTCCCGTGTAGTCTTGCGTTCACATAAACGCCGATCAACTTGAATAGCTAATGACATAGAATCATCAAGACCAGAGGGAACAGGAAATCCCACCATAGTATCTTTTAAAGTTTCAGACAAACCCTTCCGAAGGAGAGCTGCCAATGTACTATCATTCCATATTATTATTCCACTTTCAGAATTTCTGACAGTATAACTGAATGAGTCACCGAGGAGGAAAAAACAAAAAGCAAGTTAAGCCCAGAAAACTGGAGAGCTTGGTAACTAGCGGATTGCAGACCCCTGATCCTATCCACACAACTAGCAGTAGCCGTGGAGCGTGCCTACAGTGGTCCTAGACACCTCGTCACGGCCGGAGAACTAAATAAGTCTCAAGAAAGAAAGGGAAAATCTAAACTGCCCCAGAGCAGACCCCAAAACAATAGAAAGCCCCCAACATGTATTGTCGGTGAAACAAGATGAAAACACAAACACAGATAGAAAGATAGGCTGAGCAAACGATGGGGCCCTCACTAACTAGAAAGGACAGGAAAGAAAAGCTGCTGTCTGCAATCACACAAAAAACCCTGCCAAAAAAAGTCCAACACGTCTGATAGAAAAAGGCCCTGAAGTCGCTAGACTTCAATTTACTATATCAGCACTCAGGTATATTCTGAAGACAGAGCAAAAGAGATCAACTGATCAGAGACAAAATGGGGATTCAGGCCAGTCCCAGCCAGGGCTGGCTGAACACAAAAACTAAGTAAAGCAGACGAAAACTCATATGAACAATAGCAGAGAAAACTTAGCTTTAAGAAGGCAGGAACCAAACTGGAAACCAGAAGCCACAGTCAGGAGAAATCACCAGCAAGAAACTAGGGAGTCGGCTGCCTTAAATCCAATCAGAAATTCCTGATGTCTAATCACAGTCCTCTTCCTCAGGTGGCTGGTCTCTGCCATTTAGATCAGCTTCATTACCTCCCTTCACCAACAGAGGGAGTCCACATAGAGAACTCACTACTCCTCTGTCAGCACAGCCAGCTCCATAACCCTCACCAGAAGCCAGAGGCAAACCCGAAAATGAGCTCACAACAAAGGACATTGAACTGAAGCCTGAGCTTCCATAGGAGAGAATGACAAGTATGGAATGTAGGAGTAAAAGGGAACACAGAGGATGTGGGTTAGAGGAAGAACCCTGCCTAGAAGTTCTAAGCGCAAGGCCGGGGCCCGGTCCCCGAGGTTGTATGGACACTAATGGTTCTGCAGCAGACACCGGTGGAGTAGTGGGCTGTAAATGCACTACTCCCATCTAAGACTTAAGGGCACAACAGCAACACGGATAGAGAGCCAGGACTTAGAAGTAGAGAGTCCCCAAAGCAGGCTACAGCTGTCTGCCATACAAGTAGAGTTCTTGGGAGCATCTGTCAGGAGGAACTCCAGTGTAACTCAGTACTAGGAGATCTTCACAAAGGCGCTATAGAGGAGATGTTCAGAAAAGGCACATAACTTGGCGGAGCGTGGAAGGGAGCCTTCCATCTTGCCTGGGAGTTGACTGAGTCCCTGACCCGGAGGACACGGCACAGAAGCGGGCACTACAGACTGAGTAAAGCTTTGGAATTACATGCCCTGGTGTCCTCCATTCCTTCCTGCGTCCGTCCGCCTGGCACTGCTACATCCCCTGCGCCGGACACTACACCATCTAAGTGTCTCCACATCTACACTGCCCTGGGACAACAGCCCTGCCTGTGGAGGGCTATAACATCATTGCTGCACCACACCATCTGTCCCAGAGGATCTGTCTGCAGCATCGGCTTAACACCTCCCTTGCCGAACACCACAGGTGGCGTCACAAACTATTCATCTAACTTCATTCCATCATTCACAACAACTTCCCCTATTACTTGGGCGCCCAGGGCCACAGTCCGGGTCACCGCTGCTGTGACACATCCCACTGATACCGGCCCGGTACCGAGTACCCAACAGCCCTGGGAGGGCGACCCAGATGCAGATTAGATATTAGAAAAAACTTTTTGACAGTGAGGTTGATCAATGAGTGGAACAGGCTGCCACGAAAGGTGGTGACTTCTCCTTCAATGGAAGTCTTCAAACAGAGGCTGGACAGGTATCCGTCTTGGATGATTTAGTGAATCCCTCGACAATGGCATTCCCTTCCAACTCTAACATTTTATGATTCTATGTTGGGATCTGTGGGGGCCATATCACTACTTCCAGAACTCTTAATTTTTCTTTACACTGAAGATAGTTCTCAATGACATTAGTTGCATGTCTGGGGTTGTTGCCTTGCTGCAAAATTTGAATCCAATCAGATGCCTCCCTGATGGTATTGCTTCATTGCTACCTGCAGACACTCATTGTACCATGCGCCAGATCTTCAGTGAACAAACTGCCATCTGTTACAGTCAGATATTCAACATTTTTACTCATCAGTCCAGAGAACCAGCTGCTATTTTGATGCCCAATTCCTGTTTTTTTATGAATCCCTTCATCTTTACTTTTCTTCTTCATCCAGTTCAGATAGCCATCACTTCTTCCAGCCATGACTCGTCTCTGAAGGAAATAGCACAGTTATCTAGAGCACATTCCCCAACCTCTATACTAAGCCAGATGAACAAAAAGCAACAGTGTCACCCCTGCACAGTAACATGACCTCACTTCCCCCACACTGAAAACAGTATCCTCAAAAATAATATCCTTTAATTAGCCCCTACAGTAATAATATCCCACGTGTCCTCCGATTCTGTTCCCCACATGTCCTCCCATTCTGCCTCATGTCTCTCCATATTGCCCCCATAGTCATCCATAATAGTATAATGCATCCCATAGTCATATACACTCACTGGCCACTTTATTAGGTACACCATGCTAGTAACGGGTTGGACCCCCTTTTGCCTTCAGAACTGCCTCAATTCTTCGTGGCAGAGATTCAACAAGGTGCTGGAAGCATTCCTCAGAGATTTTGGACCATATTGACATGATGGCATCACACAGTTGGCGCAGATTTGTCGGCTGCACATCCCTGATGCGAATCTCCCGTTCCACCACATCCCAAAGATGCTCTATTGGATTGAGATCTGGTGACTGAGGAGGCCATTTGAGTACAGTGAACTCATTGTCATGTTCAAGAAACCAATCTGAGATGATTCGAGCTTTATGACATGGCGCATTATCCTGCTGAAAGTAGCCATCAGATGTTGGGTACATTGTGGTCATAAAGGGATGGACATGGTCAGCAACAATACTCAGGTAGGCTGTGGCGTTGCAACGATGCTCAATTGGTACCAAGGGGCCCAAAGAGTGCCAAGAAAAAATTCCCCACACCATGACACCACCACCACCAGCCTGAACCGTTGATACAAGGCAGGATGGATCCATGCTTTCATGTTGTTTACGCCAAATTCTGACCCTACCATCCGAATGTCGCAGCAGAAATCGAGACTCATCAGACCAGGCAACGTTTTTCCAATCTTCTACTGTCCAATTTCGATGAGCTTGTGCAAATTGTAGCCTCAGTTTCCTGTTCTTAGCTGAGAGGAGTGGTACCCAGTGTGGTCTTCTGCTGCTGTAGCCCATCTGCCTCAAAGTTCGACGCACTGTGCGTTCAGAGATGCTCTTCTGCCTACCTTGGTTGTAACGGGTGGCAATTTGAGTCACTGTTGCCTTTCTATCAGCTCGAACCAGTCTGCCCATTCTCCTCTGACCTCTGGCATCAACAAGGCATTTCCGGCCACAGAACTGCCGCTCACTGGATTTTTTTTCTTTTTCGGACCATTCTCTGTAAACCCTAGAGATGGTTGTGCGTGAAAATCCCAGTAGATCAGCAGTTTCTGTAATACTCAGACCAGCCCTTCTGGCACCAACAATCATGCCACGTTCAAAGGCACTCAAATCACCTTTCTTCCCCATACTGATGCTCGGTTTGAACTGCAGGAGATTGTCTTGACCATGTCTACATGCCTAAATGCACTGAGTTGCCGCCATGTGATTGGCTGATTAGAAATTAAGTCTTAACACACAGTTGGACAGGTGTACCTAATAAAGTGGCCAGTGAGTGTATATCAGTACAATGCAGACCCATAACAGTATTATGCAGCCGCATAGCAGTATAATGCAGTCCCATAGTCATATATAGCAGTATAATGCAGCCCTGTAGCAGTATAATGCTTCCTCGTATCAGTATAATGAACACCATAGCGGTATAATGCAACCCTATAGCAGTATAATGCACATCTATAATATAATTCTCCCTCATAGGGGTATAATGCTCCCCTATAATATAATGCAGCCCCATAGGGGTATAATGTTCCCCCATAACATAATTCACCCCATAAGGAGTATAATGCTCCCCCAATAGGGGTGTAATGCTCCCCTATAATATAATGCACCCCATAGGGGTATCATGCTCCCCCATAGGGGTATAATGCTCCCCTCATAGGGGTATAATGCTACCCCATAGGGGTATCATGCTCCCCTATACCGCAGCTTTACAAAAAATAAGTTTCTCCTTACCTGGCCAAGCTCCAGCGATGTCCAGGTAAGGGCCCTGTGAAAGGAAAGCTGCGGACGCATACGGACGCATACAGCCGCCCCCGCTGTTTCCCTCCCTGCTGTGACAAGTCCATGACCTCCACTGATCGCTGTGACTAGAGACCATTCCTTTACAGCGGTCAGGACACTGCCCCCCTGCCTTCTCCCACAGCTGCGGCCCTGTCATCACCGGCCCCTGGGAGCACCACCTCGCTACAGGCGGCAGCAGGGGCACCCGTCCGGTTTGCTATGGGACCCTGAGCAGAGGTTGGTGAACGGTTATATTTAGAGACTGCGTCATAACTCTGCGGTGAGACGAGAGCCGCAAGGAGACGTCTGTTGCACCCCACCGGCATTGTTTCTTCAGTGCCTGTTGCGCCCCACCGGCATCGTTTCTTCAGGGCCTGTGACGGCCCACCGGCATCGTTTCTTCAGGGCCTGTTGCGCCCCACCGGCATCGTTTCTTCAGGGCCTGTTGCGCCCCACCGGCATCGTTTCTTCAGGGCCTGTTGCGCCCCACCGGCATCGTTTCTTCAGGGCCTGTTGCGCCCCATCGGCATTGTTTCTTCAGGGCCTGTTGCGCCCCACCGGCATCGTTTCTTCAGGGCCTGTTGCCCCCACCGGCATCACTCCTTCAGGGCCTGTTGCGCCTCACCGGCATTGTTCCTTCGGGGCCTGTTGCGCCCCACCGGCATTGTTCCTTCAGGGCCTGTTGCGCCACACCGGTATCGTTTCGTCATGGCCCGTTGCGCCCCACCAGCATCGTCTCTTCAGGACCTGTCGAGCCCAGTTCCTTCCCGGAATATCAAGGCGTCAAGGCAGCCGCATCAGCGACCTCTACGCGGCCATGTTTGTGATCCTAACAGACCCCTGGAAGGTTAAGTTTAATATAGGAGATAAGGACCCGTACAGCGTCGGACTGGCCCACCGGAGAACCGGAGGATTCTCCGGTGGGCCCTGGCATTTGGTGGGCCCTGGCACCTGCTGGCATAAAGGGCCAGCAGTTGCCTAGGGCCCCCCACTGTTCCAGGGGCCCCCAGCCAGTGATGTGGGGGCCCTGTGCCAGCAGAGCAGCAGCGGGTGACAGGATGCAGGAGCCCCTGTCCCCGCTGCTAAAGAGAAATGAATATTCACTGCTTCCCACACCCACATGGGCGTGGGAAGCAGTGAATATCATTTCATGGTCTCCACTCCCCCAGAGGCCCGGCCCCCCCAGCACAGGAAGCTGCTATGCGGCCGTAAATCAGGGCGCCGCCCTCAACTGACCCAGAGCCCATGCCAGGGAGGATGATGAGCACGGCATGACGGCACAACGATCCCTGCCAGCTAGGCATCCACAGCCTCTACTTGTAAGTTTCCAGCTCCTACAGCTGCGCACTTACCCAGGAGATGGTGAGCGCGGAGTGCTGAAGTCCTTGCCTCCCACCAGCCTGAACACTCGGGGAGAGGGGCCATTGAGAGTGACAGTGTGTGCCATGGTCTTGTGCACCGGACCTGCCTGCTCACCGCTCAGTGCCTGCTGCCCGGAGTGCTGCTCACCCACCGCTGGCGTCACGTGGGAGGGTCCGGAGCCCGAATGCAGACTTGGGCCGTTGCTAGGTGACGGCGGCCGCGTTCCCTTCTTGCAGAGGTGGTCGGGATGTGGGGTCCCTATGTGACTAAGCACCCCATGCTGACGCGTGAGTCACTTACGGCCCAGACTGATCCCCACCATTGTTAGCAAGTGCATATGATCCAGCCATAAGTCAAATATGGGAACCAGGGGCCACATTTAGGCACCATTTTAAGCTACTTTTTGGTGTTACCCTGAGAATGTAAAAGATTGGCACTAAAATGTACAAATCATCATCACCATCTATCTATCTCTCTATCTATCTATCTATCTATCTATCTATCCCATATCTATCTGTCATGATCCAGGATGGGATTTCGCTTTGACCCGTCCTGGTTAGACTATGGGTTAATTGTGCTGCCTCTCTCTGGCAGCAGGAGGCTATTTAGTGCTCACTGGACCTGGGTCCGGTGTCAGTTATACTCCTGCCCTCGGCTGAGTTAAGTGACCTCTTGTATACGTGTGCCTTGTGCCTGATATCTTGCTTGCTTGTTCGGTTGTGATCTGGTTCTGTCCCTGTTACGAGTTCTGCCTGACCCTCTTGTACTGCGCTACCTCTCGTGTATGACTCTCTGCTTGTGACCCGACTTCTCTCTGCTCGTCCCCTTGGTACCACGTCGCCCTCTTGTGTATGACCTTTGGCTCTGTCTGACTACCCGTCAGTTTGTCCCTCCTGTGCCTCGTTTGCCCGTACTGCTGTGACCTCTGTTTTGCCTGACTCTGAGTTGTTGTATGGTGTCCTGTCCTATCTGAATACAGGACGCTAAGCCCCGCCCACTTGCAGTCACATGACCATAGGTCCCGTGCACATTATTCAGTTTCAGTGTCCGCAGGTCCTATGCCTCTTTACCTTCCAGCTCTGACCGGACCCTGACACTATTAGCCTGAAGCACGCATGGTCACCTCTGCTGCCCTGCTCCACAGGTATCTTTTAGCACTGCTTCTGTACTCAGGACACACGCACTGGCTCTATGAGCGAGTGTAGTGGGTGTCTCTGACACTATCTCTATATCTATCTATCTCTATGTCTATCTATCCCATATCTATCTATATCTATATCTATCTCTATATCTATCTATCTATCTATCCCTTATCTATCTATCTATCTCTATATCTATCTCTATATCTATCCATCTCTATATCTACCTCCATCTATCTATTTATCTCTCTATCTATCTATCTATCTATCTATCCCATATCTAGCTCTATATCTGTTTATCTATCTCTATATCTATCTATCTATCTATCTCTATATCTATCTATCTCTATATCTATCTATCTATCTCTCTATCTATCTCTATATATCAATCTATCCCATATCTATCTATCTATATATCTATCTATCTATTATCTCTATATCTATCTCTCTATATATATATATATATCTCTATCTGTCTATCTCTATATCTATCTATCTCTATATCTATCTATCTCTATATCTATCTATCTCTATATCTATCTCTCTATATCTGTCTCTATCTCTATATCTATCATTCTCTATCTATCTATCTATCTATCTATCTATCTATCTATCTATCTATCTATCTATCTCTATAGCTATCTATCTATCTATCTATCTATCTATCTATCTATCTATCTTTCTTTCTCTCTATCTATCTATCTATCTATCTATCTCTATCATCTATGTCTCTATCTATCTATCTCTATATCATCTATGTCTCTATCTATCTCTATATCATCTATCTATCTATCTATCTCTATATCTCTCTCTATATCTCTATCTTTCTGTATATCTATCTATCTATCTATCTATATATATATATATATATATAGCATTGTACCCTATGAGGGGGTGCATTGTACCCTATGAGGGTGTGCATTATACACTATGAAGGGGTGCATTATACCCTACGAGGGAGGCAGCATTATACCCTATGAGGGGGTGCATTGTACCTTATGAAGGGGTGCATTATACCTTTTGAGGGGGGCAGCATTATACCCTATGAGAGGGTGCATTATACCTTATGAGGGGGTGCATTATGCCCTATGAGGAGGCAGCATTATACCCTATGAGGGGAGACAGCATTATACCCTATGAGGGGGTGCATTATACCCTATGAGGGGGGCAGCGTTATACCCTATGAGGGGGCAGCATTATATTGTATGGAGGGCTACATTATATTCTATGAGATGGCTGCATAATATTCTATGAGGGGGAAGCATTATATTCTGTGAGGGGCTACATTATACTATATGAGGGGGCTGCATTATAATCTATGAGGGGGTCTACATTATATTCTATGAGGGGGCTGCTTTATATTCTATGAGGGAGGCTACCCCAACCCCTGCTACATAATTAAGACGTGTACTACCTTATATTATACCCTGATATTAGAGTGTTTTACCGCACAATTGGTGGTCTTGTATTTATCTCTGTGTAGCTACATAGTGGGCCCCAAGAATGATTTTCTCTGGTGGGCCCAAGGTGTTCCAGTCCGACGCTGGACCCGTAGTTTGGTCATACGTGGCCTACAACACCCGGACTAGCCAGATTAGTCGCATTTAGTATAAGAAAAGTGTTGTAAATGTTATTGAGTCCCTGCGAGGACAGTTTGTTGCCTATTTGGTTTGTTCAGCAAAGCCCCAGCGGCACCAATTTATAAACGTTTATTTTACAAATCACACTCAGTCTCGTGTCTCGTCACTGCATCCTGAGAACCTGTCTGAACCCTACATTTGGCGTAGTCAGCAGGATGCAGTCTCCGAGCACAGACAGTGGTGCCCCAGATCAGGGTAGAGCTTTAAACTCTACAAATGAGGAGGGTCCCCGTACAAGCATATCAGTGGGGGCCATGCTGAACAACCTGCCTAGATTTTCCGGCTCCAATACTATGTTATGGAGCTGGACAGAGCGGATGCGGGGGCTCTTCCGGATGCACCCAATGACCCCTGATCAGGAGGCCGAGGTGGCACTCATGGCACTGGATGGGGAGGCGCGGAGGTCAGTGATGTTGAAACCTCCGGGGCACCGCAACACTTTTGAAAAAGTGTTACAGATAGTAGAACAGACCCATGGGGACCCTACTGATGTGGGAGAGTTAAGAACCTGTTTGTTTAGTTGGATGCAAGTAGAGGGGGAGACGATCACAGAGTTTATGAATGTCCTCCAAGAATTGCATACGGCTATAGAAAGAAAGGACGGGGTAGGGGCAGGACCTGTTGACATTACCCTAAGTGACCTACTGGTGACTGGTTTGCGAGATCCATTAGTCAAACAGGCACTGCGGGAACAGATCAGAATGAATCCTGAATAGATTTTTCAGAGGTGGGAAGTCAGGCACGTGCTCGAGAGCAGGAGCAGGGGATGGCGGTCCCCGTGGGGAAAGTCCGAGGTGTGGAGGCCTCCGCGAATGTAGTTGAGGAGCCTCAGTGGGTTGAAGAGATGAAGCAAGAGCTGAAAAGTATTAAGGGCGAGTTGGTCGAAGTAAGAGAAGAACCGAGACCGGGACTGGACGACTTAGCTTTAACCCCGGCTCCTGGGGATCACGCCCCCCGCGGGGTGGTCAGCCTACACAGGCCCGGTGTTTTGAGTGTGGAGAAACAGGCCACTTTGCCCGAGAGTGTCCGCGGCATGGGAGATACCCACCCCGGCGGCCATTAAACTAAAGGGCTCCGGGCTGGGGGACGCCGCTCAGAGCCGAAAACCACAACTAGGGGTGGTGGACGTCCCGAAGATTTGGTAGCAAAATGTCCGGTGGTGTGGGCAGAAGTGGAGGGCCGGGCCGTCTGGTGCCTGGTGGACACGGGGTCACAAGTAACCACTATGCCCGCAACGTAGTTTCAACAGAACTTCCCGGAAGCAGCAAGGCCTCAGTGGGGGCCCGTGATCAGACTAGAAGCTGCCAACCAACTGCCGGTCCCAGTTGCCGGGGTGGTGTGGGTGCAAGTGACGCTGTGCGGTAAATCCCTTGGTCGCAGAGGGGTGGTACTGACTCAAGGAGAAGCTGATAAGCAACACCCCGTCACCCTAGGCATGAATGTTCTACGAGAGTTCGGCAACCTACTGCTCAATGACCCTACACAGAGGATTCTGAAGCAGTGGGGTTTTCGCACAGACCAGGGACAGGTATTCCAGCAGCTGGTGCGGGGAGCACGGGTACATCAGGACCGCCAGGAAGGCGAGGCTCTGGGTAAGGTCATCACGCCAGCGACTCCCCTGCTTGTGTTACCTCCTGGACAGACTGTGGTGGCCCTGCCCATTCGAGCCCCGATACCCTTGGAAGGCGTGGAGGTGCAGGTGGAGCCGTGTCACTCGGAGCGCTTACCTCCTGGCATACTGGTGGCCCGTTCCCTGGCTACTGTGCAAAAAGGAGCCGTCCTGGTGCGCTGCGTTAACCTTGAAGACCGAGACACCGTTCTGAAAGCCTGGACTGTACTGGCCAAACTAGTAAGGCCTTTAGAAGAAGTGCTGCCAGCTCCTGCGGTTCAATTACGGGTATACCCCGAGGATCCTTGGGAAGTAACAATACGAACCTAACAGGCCCATGAAGTCTCGGCACAAGAGAAGGGCTGAAATATTTTGGAGCAGATACGGGCCGAGCTTTCTGGATTAACTGCAGCCTAGCTCTCACAGATAACAACATTGCTGGAACAGTACCATGAAGTATTTGCTAGTCATGAGGACGCTTTTGGGTGTACCACCGCCATCACTCATGAAATCCCCTCAGCAGGAGCGGCCCCTATCTGGGAACGATATCGACAGATTCCGCCACAACTCTATCAAGAGGTGAAAACTTTGCTGGCCCAAATGCTGCGAAAAGGGGTGATACGGGAAAGTCAAAGCCTCTGGGCGGCCCCAATCGTGTTGGTCCGGAAGAAAGATGGTACACTACCATTCTGTGTGGATTATCATAAACTGCTTGCACTATTAAAGACTCATACCCACTGCCCTGCATAGAAGAATCCCTGTCCGCCTTGGGGAAGGCAACATATTTTTCGACCCTGGACTTGGCCAGTGGGTACTGGCAGGTGCCCATGTCAGACGGAGATAGGGCCAAAACGGCGTTCATATTGTCCATGGGACTGTTTGAGTTTAATCGGATGCCGTTTGGGCTGGCCAACGCCCCCGGGACCTTTCAGCGATTGATTGAGCGATGTCTGGGAGATCTCAATTTTGAGGCCACGTTGATCTACCTGGACGACATCATTGTCTATGCCGCCACCTTCGAGGACCACCTGAAGCGGTTGGGACAGGTACTTAGCCGGTTGCAAAAGTAGGGGTTGAAGGTGAAGCCTCAGAAATGCCACCTATTTCGCTCTCAGATTGAGTATCTGGGTCATGTCGTTTTGGCAGAGGGTGTGAGGCCATCCCGGGAGAAGGTTGCTGCTATCCAGGAATGGCCTACCTCCGAGACGGTGAAAGATATGCAGGCTTTTCTGGGGTAAGCCGGATATTACCGTCGCTTCGTAAAGAATTTTGCATGTCGAGCTCGATCCCTGTACGACCTACTGAAGGGGGCTCCCGCTGGGGCCAATGGGTGAAAAATCCAGTGGCAACACCCTGAGGAAGAGGCCTTCCGAGACCTCAAGGCTGCGCTCTCGGATGCCCCAGTGTTGGCTTATGCGGATTTCTCTCATCCGTTCATCTTGCACACTGACGGGAGTCTTCGCGGGCTGGGGGCTGTGTTGTCACAGGTTCAGGATGGCCGGGAGAAAGTGATCGCATATGGAAGTCGCTCACTCCATGACTCCGAGCGTAACCCTGACAATTACAGCTCTTTTAAGCTCGAGCTCCTTGCAGTGGTGTGGGCTATGACAGAGAGATTCGCAGAGTACCTAGCGGGCTCCGAGGTGGTAGTGCGAACTGACAACAACCCGCTGGCTCATTTGGAAAACGTCAAATTGGGGGCTCAGGAACAACGATGGGTGGCCCGGATGGCGAAGTACAATTATAAGATTATCTACAAGAGAGGGGCCGAGAATGTCCATGCAGGTGCCCTCTCCAGGATTCGACATACAACTCCAGGGCAGAATCGAGACGAAGAATTGGAAGGAGAGGAAATACCATTCGCTCTCACTGCTACCGTGCTCACAACCGACAATAAAAAGATATCTTCCTCTGATAAATCCCGGGATAAATGGATACAACAGCAACAAGAAGACGAAGAGGTTGGCCTTCTCAGGACATGGGTCGCCGCTGGGCAATTACACACTGACTCTCACCGAAAAATTTGACTCAAGACCTGTTGCTTATGCTGCGACAATGGGAGAGGTTGGTTATCCAAAAGGGATTATTGTATCGTAAAATAACATCACAAACTACCTCAATGACGGTTTGGCAGGTGGTTACGCCAGGAGCCCAACTTCATGTACTGGCTCGGGAGGCTCACGAAAAAAGGGCCCATTTCGGAACAAAAAAAACTTTGCAATGGCTGCAACAGAAAGCTTACCACCTGCGCTTGCCGGCTGTTGCGGAAGAAATTTGCCGGACCTGCCGCTTGTGTGAATTAGCCAAACTACCGGCTCAGCGAGCCGCAACACAGACTATTGTGACCTCAGCGCCCCTTGAGCTCCTGATGGTGGATTATCTGACCATTGTCTCATTATGGTAGATCATTTCACCAAATTCGCTGTGGTCACCCCCACTCGGGATCAGACCGCAGAGTCAGCTGCCTCCGCAATTTGTAGAAACTTTATACAAGTATACGGCTGTCCTCAACGAATACATTCTGATCAGGGAGCATGTTTTTTGGGAAAAGTCATGGAAGAACTACATCACCTCTATGGAATTGACAAATCCCGGACCACACCGTATCACCCGCAAGGGAATGGGGCTCGTGAACGATTTAATCGGACATTGATTCAGATGTTGCGCACTCTGGAGAGTGACAAGAAGGCCCGTTGGCCTGAATATGTTTCCGAATTAGTTTGGGTCTATAACAATAGGGTACATCAAGTGACTGGCTATACCCCCTATTCCCTGTTGTTTGGGCGAGAAGGTAAAGGGATCATGGAGGTGGAGCTAGACCCCGAAGAGCCTCAGCCCTGGACTGGAGTGTCGTCTTGGGTCCGAAATCATCACCATCGGCTACAAACTCTTCACTGAATAGTACACACCAAGCTCCGAGACTGGGAGCACCCAGGGAAGAATGCAACCCCGCCTCCTCACCTCCAAAGCGGTGACCGAGTGCTATTACTAGATCAACGCCCCCAGAACAAACTGGAGCCGCATTGGGAAGAAAGTCCTTATCGGGTCTTACGCCGTATCCATCCGGACGGACCGGTGTATGAAATACGACCTGAGGAGGTTGAAACACTGCACACTCGTGTTGTACATCGTAATATTTTACGCCCATGTACTTCCTCCGACCCGAAGCAACCGGAGCCTATCCCATCAACATCTGAACCGTCTTCCGTATGTTGGGACCCGGACAACGACGAAGATTGTTTCCCAGGACCCTGAGGCCGTACAACTCAGTAATGAATCATCTGACACAGTTAGCCCGCCCGCACCAACCTGCCCACCGATGTCCACCACCCCAGACGACTCTACCCCAGTTGAACTTAGACGCTCCGAGCGGTCAACAGCCAGCAGACCCCCTGAACGATATGAGCAAGATCAATTCATATGGCAACGAACATTGAAACCCCTACAGACCGATCTCAATAGACTAAGGCCCTCGCCCGAGGACTGGCGAGCTTACAGGTTGGAGGAGTGTGGGGAGGAGGACTCCCAGACAGTGAATGGGCAGGTACTCAGGGAACCGCCATCAGGGTTCCTGAGGGAACGATACTGGGAGGACAGTAAAGGGAAAGACTTGACTGAAGTTGTCAGGGAAACAGGGGGCGGGGCAAGCTTAAAAGGAGCAGGGGGCGCTCTGAAGTGGCAGTTGACAGAGAACCGGACAACAGACAGGAAGCCTTGTGAGACAGAGAGGACCGAGGGAGCGGACGGTGTGTTGTGGAGAGACCGACAGGGCCCTGTGAAAGGAAAGCTGCGGACTCATATGGACGCATACAGCCACCCCCGCTGTTTCTCTCCCTGCTGTGACAAGTCCACGACCTCCACTGATCGCTGTGACTAGAGACCATTCCTTTACAGCGGCCAGGACACTGCCCCCCTGCCTTCTCCCACATCTGCGGCCCTGTCATCACCGGCCCCTGGGAGCGCCACCTCGCTACAGGCGGCAGCAGGGGCACCCGTCCGGTTTGCTAAGGGACCCTGAGCAGAGGTTGGTGAACGGTTATATTTAGAGACTGCGTCATAACTCTGCTGTGAGACGAGAGCCGCAAGGAGACGTCTGTTGCGCCCCATCTGCACCGTTTCTTCAGGGCCTGTTGCTCCCCACCGGTATCGTTTCTTCAGGGCCTGTTGCTCCCCACCGGTATCTTTTCTTCAGGGCCTATGGCGCCCCACCGGCATCGTTTCTTCAGGGCCTGTTGCGCCCCACCGGCATCGTTTCTTCAGGGCCTGTTGTGCCCCACCGGCATCGTTTCTTCAGGGTCTGTTGCGCCCCACCGGCATCGTTTCTTCAGGGCCTGTTGCGCCCCACCGGCATCGTTTCTTCAGGGCCTGTTGCGCCCCACCGGCATCATTCCTTCAGGGCCTGTTGCGCCTCACCGGCATTGTTCCTTCAGGGCCTGTTGCACCCCACCGGCATTGTTCCTTCAGGGCCTGTTGCGCCCCACCGGTATCGTTTCGTCAGGGCCCGTTGCACCCCACCAGCATCGTCTCTTCAGGGCCTGTCAAGCCCAGTTCCTTCCCGGAATATTGAGGTGTCAAGGCAGCCACATCAGCTACCTCTACGCGGCCACGCTTGTGATCCTAACAGACCCCTGGAAGGATAAGTTTAATATAGGAGATAAGGACCCGTAGTTTGGTCATACGTGGCCTACAACACCCGGACTAGCCGGATTAGTCGCATTTAGTATAAGAAAAGTGTTGTAAATGTTATTGAGTCCCTGCGAGGACAGTTTGTTGTTGCCTATTTGGTTTGTTCAGCAGAGCTCCAGCGGCACCAATTTATAAACGTTTATTTTACAAATCACACTCAGTCTCGTGTCTCGTCACTGCATCCTGAGAACCTGTCTGAACCCTACATCTGCATAAAAAGGGAATTGATGAACTCATATCAGTGTTCTTCTTAAAGAGCCATACTTATGGAGCCATACTATGGTCAGACAGACCTGGGACTCAGTATTTATAACAATCTAAGTCCACATGAAATAGGCCAGGTGTGATCAGGAGGGAGGGGCAGCAGGGAGACTGGTCACAGACATATGTGGGGAGAATTAGGATTCAGAAGGGAAAATGCAATCAGGAAATAAAAGGGGAAAAACGGCACACTAACCCATGTATAAAAAATGCAAAAACTTTATTCGGCTAATTAAGCCATATTAAAATGTGAAAAACAACCTGAGGGGTTTCTGGTGTGCTGGAGGCACCCTTAGTCACTTATGACATGGGTTAGTGTGCTGTTTTTCCCCTTTTTGCATCCTTGCTGTGCTCACCAGCTTAATGTGCACCCACCTGTGTAGGACTGGACCCAGCCCAGAGTGGTTTTCATGTGGAAAAAACTTTTTGACAATTAGAGTGATCAATGAGTGGAACAGGCTGCCACCAGAGGTAAGGAGTTCTCCTTCAATAGAAGTCTTCAAACAGAGGCTGGACAGACATATGTCTGGGATGATTTAGTGAATCCTGCTTTGAGCAGGGGGTTGGACTAGATGGCCCAGGAGGTCCCTTCCAACGCTATGATTCTATGTGGATACGTCGAAAGCTCCCAGACCTCTTTTTCCTGCAATCAGGAAATAGTCAGACCCAAATGGACAGATAAAGCCAAGTGTGTGTTAGCATCAAGGAATTAAGGTGATAAACATGCAGGAAGAAAAAATAAAAACATACCAGTAATGACAGACAAGTACAAGATGAAAGGGGGTTAGGAAATATAGGTGATAATTTTGCAGAAAGTAAACATACCTGAGGATGAAGCAGATTGATTTTCAGATTGATAGTAATAATGAAGCATAGTAATAGTGATAGTAATAATGAAACATCTATAGCAGGGAGTTTTTTTCTGGCATATTTGTGCATACTTAAAGAGCCATACTTATGGAGCCATATCAAACTCTAGACTGCGGGCCAAATCTGGTTCAAATGGTGATTATATCTGACCCGTGACATCGGCATTAGCAACTCTGCCTACACTTGGCATGGTCGGCAGAATCGAGTCTTGCACCAGAAAAATCGCATGAATGCGGGGAAGACTCAAACTGCATAGTGAATAGCGGCCATTATGTGGTCTAAAATGGTGCCCAGCATTGACTTTAAAATGGTGGTTAATGGTGCCATGTAAGAAGGTCACACGCATCCTGGGAGTCGAAGACACGAAAGGTACAAAGAACCGTCCAGCCCACCAGAGGTTTCGCCTTCTAAAGGGAGTGTCTTACCTGGAAGTGAGACACTGGAGAGCAGTACTGCATGATGATTGAGTGGGAACTCATGATGGCAAGAGAAGGCCTCACATTTGACATGCTGCCTGATGAGGAGATGGGACACGGTTGGTTATGCTAACTAATGGAGTTGGTGGAGGGAGAGATAAGATTGAATGGCCTGGCAGAGAAGGTCACTGGGTCCCCAGAAGTAGAACCAGAGGTAGATGTGCCGGAGGATAAACCCCTTATGCTTTTCTGGTTTGTGGCCCATTGAAAGGCCAAGCGTCTGGGAGTCTTGCATGCCCAGATTCCAGTGGGTTTCCCATTGACCTTCACAACGGCTTCTATCCCTGAGAAATGGCCCCATATCACCAAGGCATGGTGGATCACGGACATGATCCGAGGCAAGAAAAAGAGGGAAGAATGGATGAGGGCCTAATTGGACGGTCCTAAGGGCAAAGATCTGGCTAAACGCATGACGCGGGGAATGGTGCTGTTCTTTGACAGGGAGCAGGGCCAATGAAAACCTGGATCTGAGCAAGGCTGAAGAAAAGCCACTTAGGAAGAAGGAGAAGGAGTCGGAAGCTTGAAGAGCCCACATTGTGCATGTTGCACACCCATAACCAGAGCAGTTTGAAGTTCCTGGAGGGCTAATGTCCAGCAGGTCTATGACCCACGTGTGCCGGACTCCCCACACACTGCTAGCCACAAATGGCAGAACTTTTCATGTTCTTCCAGTTTTGTAGAGCTTGTTTCACTTTCACCTGCTGGATAGAGAGGCAGCAGCTGGAGGGTCTCCTACCCTCAGTTAAGAACTGAGGCCAATCCAGAATGTACATTGCCCCTAATGCACTGTGTTCCTGTCTAGTGGATAAGTGTGAGTTAATGGACTGTGTGACCGTCCTAAGGACTGATGGGGAGACCCTGGATTGTGCCCTGGTGTGTGGGCTGTTTGCAAACACACAGACTTTACCATTTGTTTGTTCCAGGGTTTGATACTGGGTTTAAAGGAATGGGATGGTCACGGTTCTGGGGTCCTAACCAAATAGGACCGGGTTGGTGTTACTCTATGAGGAGAAGGGGAGTCTATGTGGTTTAATACACAGTGTTTGTGGTGAGATGTTTGATGTCTTCCAGTTTTCAGATGAACAAGGACTGCCATTGTTAAAGGAGAGGGAAATGTAAGGAGATGGACATATAGCCCATGTTCCCCCTTGAAGATTTGATTAGTGATAGTATTATGTTCTGCCTGACGGGACAGGTAGGGTTAACAGTTCGGTCTAGCCCAGAGTGATTGGAGCTAAAGCGCAGGGACGGAAACCATTTCCTGTCAGGAGTACAGATAGGGCTCAGCCTGCATTGAAAGCAGACCTAAGGTCTGACTAGACAGCAGAGCTGCATGGTGTGGGTGTCCCTGAAATAGATGGAGACTGAGGCAATGGATAGTGAGATCTGGAATAGAAACAGCGGAAAGCGACCAGGAAGACAGTGATGCACTGGAGATGGGCCCTGGGACATGATACCTAGCAGTTCTGAGTTTGCAACTGAGAAGTAATGGGCCGGAATGGAACAGGGAATGTGAGACAAAGAGAGTATCCTGAGCGTGAGTTCCAAACCATCAGCAAGCTGAGAAGCTAAGTAAAGACCATAATGGCAATCTAGCTCCCTTTTAAAGAAAAAGAAGGATGAAGTACTCACACTTACTGAACTCTAGTACCGTTGTTGGGGATTGGAGAGACTCCCGAAGTACTGTGGTGGGTGGTTGTAAAGGTAGAGATGCTAACTGAGACAGAGGCAAGTGATCCTAGAGAAGGAAAGCAGAAAATGTGTGTGAGGATGCTCCATGCTCTAAATGAAACATTCGTGAAGTTATGCACCCTCTATCTATTGTTCATAGTTCCTGCCAAGTTACTGTTCAGTAAAAAAACTGTTTGTTGTTGGCTGATGGTCTCCTTCATTGAATCTTTCAGCACTTGGCCCTGGCCAGCTGAAGTCACTGGCATCATATGGCCTGCAATGGCATAGAGCCCCCATAGACTAATATAGTAGAAAAAAAAGGGTATTCAGCTCACCATTAGATGAATTCATGTGGCTTTGAGTGTGGACTCCAGGATGGTGCTCGGAAAAAGCCGCTGTGGTAATCAAACAGAAAAGTTCCAGCAACAAACATCCAAATCAGTTCAACCATCTGATTTGGATGTTTGTTGCTGGAACTTTTTTGTTTGACCCCCATAGACTAAAGGCCCCGTTACACATAACGATGTCCCAGCGATCCCACCAACGATCCGACATGGGACATCGTTAGGCTGATCGCTGGTGAGCTGTCACATAGACAGCCCCTCCAGCGATCAGCACCAGCAAGCAAGCCGGTTTCTAATGTAAACATCGGGTATGTTTACATTAGAAACCAGCGTTCAGCGTCACTGATCACTGTTCTCTCGCTGCCACATGCGATGCGTGCTGGCCAGCGGGAGACCAGCGATCAAAAAATGGCCCAGACCGATCGAGCACGATCAGCGATAACCATCAGGGGGGGCGGTCACTGATCCCCGTCACACACAGCAATCTCGCCGGCGAGATCGCTGATGTGTCACAAAATCAACGATCTCGCTAGCGAGATCGCTGTGTGTGACGGGGCCTTAAGCCTATTAAGCCTACACACTCAGCCAGAACCCCCATTTTCATGTAGCTGGAGTGAAATGTCGTAGCTGTTTTCATTCTGTCCCAAAGTCAGATATGCCGGATCACCAGTGAGGTCGAATTAAGAGATTAGTTCTACAGATAACAAGCGAGAAAAGAATGCACACGGGTTGTAAGCAAAACACTTTTCTAGTTTGTTCAAAGCAGAAGCAGAATTTTATACCATTTACAGCAATGTAACTCAATGTAGCCCCCCTGTTACCCAGGTCATGATGACCTTTATTTGCCATGTACCCAGAACATGTTCTTGCTGACTCTTGAAAACATTTCATGAGATAAGAAGTATAAATTCCTTGAATGGGAGAGTATAAGGCTTCAACAATATAAACAATTCTAGCAAAAGAAGAAAAAACATTAACCCTTCTATATCACCCACATGAAGTTGGGGATGAAAGATGAGTACCTCTCCCATGGTTACTGCCCCACGTCGCATTGCGCTACTTTGATAACGGATTGATTTGTTTTCCTTTCTTTCAGGGCTGTGGGGACTTGTGAACAATGCAGGAGTATTCACATACGGAATGGTCGAATGGCAAACAATAGATGAATACCAGAAAGTTCTTGATGTCAACCTTTTGGGAAGTATTAGGACAACTCTGGCTTTTGCTCCACTTATCAGGAAAAGCAAAGGTGAGATCTGTACTAAAAGAAGGCATAATAGATAGTAATTAGCATTTCTTTTTACCCTTAATCCTTACCCAGATCTTGCTAACAGTGATGTGATTGCAGCCAGAGGCCTTTAGTTGCTGAGCGTTTATCTTCTCTGTCAATAGTGTGCAAGTATACAGGGTGGGCCATTTATATGGATACACCTAGTTGGGCCATTTATAAATATGCGATCCAAAATGGCTGACTTCAAAATGGCCGCCATGGTCACCACCCATCTTGAAAAGCTTTCCCCCTCCCATATACTAATGTGCCACAAACAGGAAGTTGATATCACCAACCATTCCCATTTAATTTAGGTTTATCCATATAAATGGCCCACCCAGGTTTATACATATAAATGGCCCACCCTGTAGAGTTGCACATGTCTATTTGTTCTGTGGGACATTCAAACACCCATAGTATGTTACAATCGATGAAATAACTAGCGACTATCTTTCCAGTGTATGTTATAATTTCACCCACTTAGTTATTATTAAACATGTGGACTTTTTTGTAAGTTTCAAGTTATTTCAGTGACCATATGGGACTTTCTTTCTTTAAGGCCACGCTCACACGTTCAGTATTTGATCAGTATTTTAGATCAGTATTTGTATGCCAAACGCAGGAGAGGGTGAAAAATCCAGAAGTGGTGACGTGTCTCTATTATACTTTTCCTCGGATTGTTCCACTCTTGATTTTGGATTACAAATACTGATGGGAAATACTGATCAAATACTGAACGTGTGAACATGGCCAAACAGAAATGTGACAATTTTGTCTGTCTGTATATAGGCACAACAATTTGTAGTTTGAACAAACCGTTCAGTGAGCATTTTATAAGAATGGGAGTAGTCTCAATGTGTTTTCTAAATCTTGAAGAAAAGTGAGAGAAATTTGCATTTCCACCGGTAAAATAACGAAATAAATTTTTATTTCTGATACATTAAAAAAGTATTCCCATGTGTTTTTTTTTTTCCTCTGGGAATACCTTTTAATATATCCAGAATAACAATTTATTATTTTATCAGTGAATTTTTACCAGCCAATTTTTCTACCTTTTCGTCAAGATCGATGATCTTCATCAGCTGGACCGATGGTACTGTATATTAATCCAAGCATCAATATTATTGAAACATAAGTTCATAATTTTTTCCTTTTGTGTCTTAAAAATCATATATGGTAGACACATGATGAATCAAATATGCTGCTTTTTGTGAGCTTGGAACATGCTCCCATACCACCACAAGGGGGCGACATGCATAAATTGTTTTAACAAAGGCAAGCCAAATGGACTATATGAACGGAAGCAATGAGTAAACTTGGCTATAAGGGGATATTTAAAAATAATAATAAAAAAAAAACAACTAAAACCATGGAATAGGAGATAACTTGCTGGTCACTGCGTATCTGACCACTGGAACTTTCAGTAATCCTGAGATCAGGGTTCTAGAATCCTGAGAATGAGGCTCAGCAGAGCCCTGTCTTGAATTATTATTTATTATGCTTGCTTATACAGTGCCGTCATATCCCACAGTGCTTATGGACAGCAATATCACTGTCTCCATTGGAACTCACAATCCAGATTCCCTATCTGTGTGGTCTTGGAGTCCGTGGAAAAACCCACGCCAACATGGAGAGCACATATATATTCCTTCCAGATGTTGTCCTTGGTGGGATTTGAACCCAGAATCCCAGCACTGCAAGGCTACAGGGTTAACCACTGAGCAGTCATGCTGCCCAATGAAGCGAAGGTGCCCATGCTTGGTCTCCACTCCGTCCATTGTCTATGGGACTAATAAGTACAGGGCTTGGTTTTCTCCAGCAGTGACACAGACAATAAATGGAGCAGAGGTCGAGCATGGGCACTTTTGCTCCATTCAAAACATTCTCGGGATTTCCAGAGCCCCAATTTCAAGATCGAGGTCACAGCAGTCAGGGTATATGCACACGCTGCGGATTCTGCTGCGGATCCGCTGCGGATTTGGCTCTGCGGATCCGCAGCAGTTTCTGCTGTGTTGTACAGTACCATCATAATCTATGAAAAACAAAAAACGCTGTGCACATGCTGCGGATTTTTCCGCGCGGATTTGCTGCGGGTTCAAATCAGCAGCATGTCAATTCTTTGTGCGGAATCCGCAGCAGTTTCACACCTCTTCCATATAGAGGTGTGAAACCACAGGGCTAAACCGCAGGCTAATCCGCAGGTAAACCGCAGGTCTTTTGATGTGCGGATTTACCTGCGGATTTTGCAAAATCCGTGCGGAAAAATCCGCAGACCAATCCGCAGCGTGTGCACATAGCCTCAGACTTCCTGTGATCAGCAAGAAGTTATTCCCTATCCTATAGATAGGACATAACGTTGCTTTTATCATTAAAGGGTTAACAAAGATAAATCTTAATGTCTTTTATAAGAGAGTTACCATGTAAACTGTTATTAATATATATTCAACAATATTACATTTTTTACATTGTTTAAATATGTAGTCAAGAGGTTTCTTACAAGTAAAAAAATCTATGTGAACAGGCTATTTATGGTTAATCTGTCGACAGTGCACTTACAGGAAACTTGTCGCCAGGTTTTCCCAATATAAAGTACGGCCCATACTTATAAGGTCTTTTTTACATCATTCTGGTATAGTGTATGTATTGCCCCAGTCCGCTCTGCAAGGCGCAAAAACACCTTTTATTATACTCACATACAGTGTGGTCCGGTCTAACGGGTGTTTCTGGTCTCGGTCTGGTGCCTCCTCTCTTGTCACGATTTCCTCTTCCTGCCCAGCTTCATGCGGAGTACGTGTCCTACGTCATCCCCACAGTGCCCCCCATTTCTCTCCTGTACAGGCGCACTCCTCTCTGCGCTGCCAAAAGCTGAGCGAAGCGCTGTAGTGCACATGCATCAGCTTTACTTCCGAGTCATGGGTGCTCTTAGGCCTTTCCCAGCACATGTGCAGTACAGCACTTTGCTCAGCCCTCGGCAGGGCAGATAGAAGTACGCCTGCAAAGGAGCACGATCAAGGACACTGTGTGGATGATGTAGAACGCTTCATTTAGGCTGGAGTCACACTTGCCGTATGAAAAATCGGTCTGATTTTGAGGGCCGAGAGTCGCACCAATGTTCTCCGTACGGTGATCCATATGTAATCCATTTGCAATGCGATGATTCGATTTCCTCGCATCTAGCATCCATATGACATCCGTATGACATCCGTTTGCAATTCAATTTTAACATGAGCTTTTGCATACAGCAGTTCTCTGTCATTGACACATCGTTTTAAAACAAAATATTCTTCAAAACATATACACTGCTCAAAAAAATAAAGGGAACACTTAAACAACAGAATATAACTCCAAGTGAATCAAACTTCTGAGAAATCAAATTGTCCACTTAGGAAGCAACACTGATTGACAATCAATTTCACATGCTGTTGTGCAAATGGAATAGACAGCAGATGGAAATTATTGGCAATTATCAAGACACACTCAATAAAGGAGTGGTTCTGCAGGTGGGGACCACGGACCACATCTCAGTACCACTGCTTTCTGGCTGATGTTTTGGTCACTTTTGAATGTTGGTTGTGCTTTCACACTCGTGGTAGCATGAGACAGACTCTACAACCCACACAAGTGGCTCAGGTAGTGCAGCTCATCCAGGATGGCACATCATGCGACCTGTGGCAAGAAGGTTTGCTGTGCCTGTCAGTGTAGTGTCCAGAGGCTGAAGGCACTATCAGGAGACAGGCCGGTACACAAGGAGATGTGGAGGGGGCCGTTGGAGGGCAACAACCCAGCAGCAGGACCGCTACCTCAGCCTTTGTGCAAGGAGGAACAGGAGGTGCACTGCCAGAGCCCTGCAAAATGACCTCCAGCAGGCCACAAATGTGCATGTGTCTGCACAAACGGTTAGAAAAAGAACTCCATGAGGATGGTCTGAGGGCCCGTCATCCAAAGTTGAGGGTTGTGCTCACAGCCGAACATGTGCAGGATGCTTGGCATTTGCCACAGAACACCAGGATTGGCAAATTCACCACTGGCGCCCTGTACTCTTCACAGATCAAAGCAGGTTCACACTGAGCACATGTTACAGACATGACAGAGTCTGGAGTCACCGTGGAGAGCGATCTGCTGCCTGCATCATCCTTCAACTTGACCGGTTTGGCAGTGGGTCAGTAATGGTGTGGGGTGGCATTTCTTTGGAGGGCCATACAGCCCTCCATGTGCTCGCCAGAGGTAGCCTGACAGCCATTAGGTACCGAGATGAGATCCTCAGACCCCTTGTGAGACCATATACTGATGCGGTTGACCCTGGGTTCCTCCTAATGCAGGACAATGCCAGACCTCATGTGGCTGGAGTGTGTCAACAGTTCCTGCAAGATGAAGGCATTGAAGCTATCGACTGGCCCGCCCGTTCCCCAGACGAGAATCCGATTGAGCAAATCTAGGACATCATGTTTCGCTCAATCCACCAACGTGACGTTGCACCACAGACTGTCCAGGAGTTGGCGGATGCTTTAGTCCATGTCTGGCAGGAAATCCCTCAGGAGACCATCGGCCGCCTCATCAGGAGCATGCCCGAGTGTTGTACAGTAAGGAAGTCATACAGTCACATGGAGGCCACACACAATACTGAGCATCTTTTCCTTGTCATGAGGCATTTCCACTGAAGTTGGATCAGCCTATAATTTGATTTTCCACTTTGATTTTGAGTATCATTCCAAATCCAGACCTCCATGGGATATTAATTTTGATTTACATTGA
This sequence comes from Dendrobates tinctorius, assembly GCF_039654945.1. NCBI lineage: Eukaryota > Metazoa > Chordata > Amphibia > Anura > Dendrobatidae > Dendrobates > Dendrobates tinctorius. Next base: position 17,729,076 of record NW_027361870.1, on the reverse strand, counting down.
TAATCGTTATGTTTTATTGTTCTGAACACATTCCACTATGCAATGAATAAAAATTTGCAACTGGAATATTTCATTCAGAGATATCCAGGATGTGGTATTTTAGTGTTGCATTTATTTTTTTGAGCAGTATATATGCTATATATATATATATACTAGTTGAAGAGCCCGGCGCTGCCCGGGCATAGTAACTAACTGTGGTTAGCTATAGCAAATTATAATTATCCTCCATCCCATAGTCCCGTGCCCATATACCCATCATACATATCCACGATCCCATAGGCCCGTGCCCATATACCCATCATACATATCCTCCATCCCATGGTCGAGTGCCCATATACACATCACACATCCTCCATCCCATAGTCCCATGCCCATATACCCATCACACATCCTCCATCCAATAGTCCCATGCCCATATACCCATCATACATATTCGCCATCCCATAGTTGAGTGCCTATATACCCATCACACATCCTTCATCTCATAGTCCCATGCCCATATACCCATCATACATATACTCCATACCATAGTCCCGTGCCCATATACCCATCATACATATCCGCCATCCCATAGTCCCGTGCCCATATACCCATCATACATATCCTCCATCCCATAGTCCAGTGCTCATATACCCATCACACATCCTCCATCCCATAGTCCCGTGCCCATATACCCATCATACATATCTTCCATCCCATAGTCCAGTGACCATATACCCATCACACATCCTCCATCCCATAGTCAACCATTATGACATCATAGTGAGCGGCGGGGCTTGCAACCTATGATGACATCAGCGTCGCCATGGCAACCATTATGACATCATAATGAGGGTCGGGGCTTGAAACACACACACTTTTTCCCCATTATGTAGATAGAGGCAAAATTGTTTGGTGAATTGGAACGCGCGGGGTTAAAATTTTGCCTCACAACATAGCCTAGGACACTCTCGGGGTCCAGACGTGTGACTATGCCAAATTTTGTGGCTGTAGCTGCGACGGTGCAGATGCCAATCCCGGACATACACACATACACACATACATACAGTTGTGGCCAAAAGTATTGACACCCCTGCAATTCTGTCAGATAATACTCAGTTTCTTCCTGAAAATTATTGCAAACACAAATTCTTTGGTATCATCTTCATTTAATTTGTCTTAAATGAAAAAACACAAAAAGAATTGTCCTAAAGCCAAATTGGATATAATTCCACACCAAACAGAAAAAAGAGGGTGGACAAAAGTATTGGCACTGTTCGAAAAATCATGTGATGCTTCTCTAATTTGTGTAATTAACAGCATCTGTAACTTACCTGTGGCACCTAGCAGGTGTTGGCAATAACTAAATCACACGTGCAGCCAGTTGACATGGATTAAAGTTGACTCAACCTCTGTCCTGTGTCCTTGTGTGTACCACATTGAGCATGGAGAAAAGAAAGAAGACCAAAGAACTGTCTGAGGACTTGAGAAGCCAACTTGTGAGGAAGCATGAGCAATCTCAAGGCTACAAGTCCATCTCCAAAGACCTGAATGTTCCTGTGTCTACCGTGCGCAGTGTCATCAAGAAGTTTAAAGCCCATGGCACTGTGGCTAACCTCCCTTGATGTGGATGGAAAAGAAAAATTGACAAGAGATTTCAACGCAAGATTGTGCGGATGTTGGATAAAGAACCTCGACTAACAAACAAACAAGTTCAAGCTGCCCTGCAGTCCGAGGGTACAGCAGTGTCAACCCGTACTATCCATCGGCATCTGAATGAAAAGGGACTGTATGGTAGGAGACCCAGGAAGACCCCACTTCTTACCCCAAGACATAAAAAAGCCAGGCTGGAGTTTGCCAAAACTTACCTGAAAAAGCCTAAAACGTTTTGGAAGAATGTTCTCTGGTCAGATGAGACAAAAGTAGAGCTTTTTGGGCAAAGGCATCAACATAGAGTTTACAGGAGAAAAAAAGAGGCATTCAAAGAAAAAAACATGGTCCCTACAGTCAAGCATGGCGGAGGTTCCCTGATGTTTTGGGTTGCTTTCCTGCCTCTGACACAGGACTGCTTGACCGTGTGCATGGCATTATGAAGTCTGAAGACTACCAACAAATTTTGCAGCATAATGTAGGGCCCAGTGTGAGAAAGATGGGTCTCCCTCATAGGTCATGGGTCTTCCAGCAGGACAATGACCCAAAACACACTTCAAAAAGCACTAGAAAATGGTTTGAGAGAAAGCACTGGAGACTTTTAAGGTGGCCAGCAATGAGTCCAGACCTGAATCCCATAGAACACCTGTGGATAGAGCTAAACATGGCAGTTTTGAAAAGGCACACTTCAAATATCAGGGACCTGGAGCAGTTCGCCAAAGAAGAATGGTCTAAAATTCCAGCAGAGCATTGTAAGAAACTCATTGATGGTTACCGGAAGCGGTTGGTCGCAGTTATTTTGGCTAAAGGTTGAGCAACCAAGTATTAGGCTGAGGGTGCCAATACTTTTCCCTGGCCCATTTTTAGAGTTTTGTGTGAAATGATCAATGTTTTGCTTTTTGCTTCATTCTCTTTTATGTATTTTCTTTTAAGACAAATTAAATGAAGATAATAATACCAAAGAATTTGTGTTTGCAATCATTTTCAGGAAGAAACTGAGTATTATCTGACAGAATTGCAGGGGTGTCAATACTTTTGGCCACAACTGTACATACATACATACATACATACACACACTTGAGCTTTATATATTAGATATATACATATACTAGCTGAAGAGCCCGGCGCTGCCCGGGCATAGTAACTAACTGTGGTTAGTTATAGCAAATTATAATTATCCTCCATCCCATAGTCCCGTGCCCATATACCCATCATACATATCCACGATCCAATAGGCCCGTGCCCATATACCCATCATACATATCCTCCATCCCATAGTCGAGTGCCCATATACCCATCACACATCCTCCATCCCATAGTCCCATGCCCATATACCCATCATACATATTCTCCATCCCATAGTCCCATACCCATATACCCATCACACATCCTCCATTCCATAGGCCCGTGCCCATATACCCATCACACATCCTCCATCCCATAGTCCCATGCCCATATACCCATCATACATATTCTCCATCCCATAGTCCCATGCCCATATACCCATCACACATCCTCCATTCCATAGGCCCGTGCCCATATACCCATCACACATCCTCCATCCCATAGTCCCGTGCCCATATACCCGTCATACATATGCTCCATCCCATAGTCCAGTGCCCATATGCCCATCATACATCCTTCATCTCATAGTCCCATGCCCATATACCCATCATACACATCCACCATCCCATAGTCCCATGCCCATATACCCATCATACATATCCTCCATCCCATAATCCCGTGCCCATATACCCATCATACATATCCGCCATCCCATAGTCCCGTGCCCATATACCCGTCATACACATCCTCCATCCCATAGTCAACCATTATGACATCATAATGAGCGGCAGGGCTTGCAACCTATCATGGCATCAGCGTCGCCATCCTCCATCCCATAGTCTCATGCCCATATACCCATCACATATTCTCCATCCCATAGTCCCGTGCCCATATACCCGTCATGCATATCTTCCATCCCATAGTCCAGTGCCCATATACCCATCACACATCCTCCATCCCATAGTCAACCATTATGACATCATAGTGAGCGGCGGGGCTTGCAACCTATGATGACATCAGCGTCGCCATGGCAACCATTATGACATCATAATGAGGGGCGGGGTTTGATACGCACACAATTTTTCCCCATTATGTAGATAGGGGCAAAATTGTTTGGTGAATTGGAACGCGCAGGGTTAAAATTTCGCCTCACAACATAGCCTAGGACACTCTCCGGGTCCAGACGTGTGACTGTGCCAAATTTTGTGGCTGTAGCTGCGACGGTGCGGATGCCAATCCCGGACATACACACATACATACATACATACATACATACATACATACACACACACACACACACACACACACACACACTTGAGCTTTATATATTAGACTAGCTGAAGAGCCCGTCGCTGCCCGGGCATAGTAACTAACTGTGGTTAGTTATAGCAAATTATAATTATCCTCCATCTCATAGTCCCGTGCCCATATACCCATCATACATATCCTCCATCCCATAGTCGAGTGCCCATATACCCATCACACATCCTCCATCCCATAGTCCCATGCCCATATACCCATCACACATCCTCCATCCCATAGTCCCATGTGTTGTGAGTTCATTCTCTCGTTCACCAGTTGTGAGTTCCCCTTCTGGACTCCCTCTGGTGGTGACGGGAGGTGGTGCGGCTGGTTTGATCGGTGGAGATCTGCCACCTGAGAATGAGGATGACGATTGGATCTCAGGATTCTCAGATTGGATTTAAGACAGCCGACGCCCTATTCAATTGCTGGTGATTCCTTCTGGCTTGTCAGCTCTTGGTTTTCAGCTCTGTTCCATTCATCTAAAGCTAAGTTTTTCTGCTAATGTTCACACTTGATTTTGTTGGTCTATTCAGTTTTTTGTGTGGTCTGCCAGCCCCGGCTGGGGGCTGAGCTGAATTTCCACTCTTATTTATCAGTATTTTGCCAATTGGCTTTTTGTACCTTACTAGTTCGGTCTCTTTTTGCTCTGTCTCAGAATATTTCAGAGTGCTGATATAGTGGGAGAAGTCTAGTGACTTCAGGGTTAATTTTGCTATCTGAAGTGTTGGACATTATTTTTGTAGGGTTTTTTGCAGGTTGCAGATAGTGTCTTCCCTTTCCTTTCCTGTCTAGTTAGTTTGGGCCCCATTATTTGCTCAGCCTATTTTCCTGCCTGTGTTTGTGCCTTCATCTTGTTTCAACGTCAATACATGTGTGGGGGCTATCTATTCCTTTGGGGTCTGCTCTGGGGCAGTTAGTTTTCCCTTTTCTTGCTTTAGGCTTATGTAGTCCTCCGGCCGTGACGAGGCATCTAGGTTCATCGTTGGCACGCTCCACGGCTACTGCTAGTTGTGTGGTAAGATCAGGGATCTGCAATCTGCATAGTTACCAACCACTCTGGTTTTCTGTGGCTTAGCTTGTTTTGCTTTTTTCTCCTCGGTGACCCATTTATAACACCCATGCCCATATACCCATCATACATATTCGTCATCCCATAGTCGAGTGCCCATATACCCATCACACGTCCTTCATCTCATAGTCCCGTGCCCATATACCCTTCATACATATCCGCCATCCCATAGTCCCGTGCCCATATACCCATCATACATATCCGCCATCCCATAGTCCCGTGCCCATACACCCATCATACATATCCGCCATCCCATAGTGCCGTGCCCATATACCCATCATATATATCCGCCATCCCATAGTCCCGTGCCCATAAACCCATCATACATATCCTCCATCCCATAGTCCCGTGCCCATATACCGTCATACATATCCTCCATCCCACAGTCTAGTGCCCATATACCCATCACACATCCTCCATCCCATAGTCCCGTGCCCATATACCCGTCATACATATCCTCCATCCCATAGTCCAGTGCCCATATACTCATCACACATCCTCCATCACATAGTCAACCTTTATGACATCATAGTGAGCGGCGGGGCTTGCAACCTATGATGACATCAGTGTCGCCATGGCAACCATTATGACATCATAATGAGGGGCGGGGCTTGATACCCACACACTTTTTCCTCATTATGTAGATAGGGGCAAAATTGTTTGTTGAATTGGAACGCACGGGGTTAAAATTTCGCCTCACAATATAGCCTAGGATGCTTTCGGGGTCCAGACGTGTGACTGTGCCAAATTTTGTGGCTGTAGCTGCGACGGTGCGGATGCCAATCCCGGACATACACACATACATATATACATACATACATACACACACTTGAGCTTTATATATTATATATATTGTGAGGTAGCGCTCTTATTCAAGTAGGGGATCACTCGCTCAGCCGGCACAAAACCAGATCCGGCACGGGTTTTCCACAAAACAATCATAGTCCCTTCGGTTTATTCAGCATCATAAATCATCACAGCAACAGAAAACAGCATATAATCTGCATAGCGTCCATTACAGAGTTTCCCTCTGTTATCCTGTAGTCATATAAGTTGTGCACTGTTCAATGCGCAGGCTTCCTAGCCCCGAGTTATCTCACCCTGTCAGGGTTTCCTCATGCTGCTTCACCATGCTGCACACGTTCATTCCCTCCAGGGAACTAACAGGCACACATCACCATTACTCACCTCCACTTCACAGGCTGTTAGCCAGGAAGCCCCATCTCAGCGGGACCTTCCGCACTGGACCAACCGGGTCCCAGCATTCACATGTGACCTACCCTGGCCACCATATATGGTCCGTAGCCACGCCCACCGTGTCACATGGCTATGACCTCATCACAGGTCCTTGACCCATTCACGCACTCTTTGCAATAGTGTCCTTAAGCACACCCCCTGGGTGGGTTTGTAGGTAACTGGGCTCGCCCGTCTCCCCAGCTACCTGGAGACTTCTCCCTGTCACATTGAAACAACACCTCAGCGATGTCATTGCTGAGCAACACACACACATAAGTCTCCATCTAAAGGCCACCCACCTTGAGATTCATAATGGTTCTTCAGGATTCTGTCACTCATCCTCTCTCTTGGGACATCCACACAGCGCCCCCTAGCAGACACAGTGGTCATTACACCACAATATATATATATATATATATATGGTGCATATATCTATCATTTATATATATAAGTATATATATACTGTATATACAGTGTACAATGTTTTATTGCATAGCACTATCGTCTGTATTCCTCGCTAGTGTGACGCCGGCCTTAGGAGCAGGGAAGGAGGACTGCGATTGTGGGAAGAGAGGAGGCACTGGATCTAGACCATCGACGTCCATCCGACCGGAGGGCGCTGTAGGTGAGTATAATAAAAGGCGTTTTTTATGTAATGCAGAGGGGATTAGAATCATACATGCATCATTCTATAAAAGAGGCCCTAAAGGAGGTAACTGTACTTTATATTGGGAAATCTTGGTGACAAATTCCATTTTAAAGCATCACCAGTGTTTTTTTGAGTTTTTTCTTGTATTGCGGCATTGGAATGGAGCTTCTAATGTAAGGTTAGTCTGATACTTACCCATAGCCATCTTCACCTTCTATCATTGCCACTCCAATCAATCTCCAGCACTTTGTGACCTGCCAGATCGCTCCAGTGTTTGCTGGGCAAGAAGGAGGTCACTTTTAGTCTATGTGAGCCTTGTTCTGGCTCTCAGACTTACCCGACAACTTGTGACCGTTACCTCTGACTTCCGTTCAGTCAGAAGCTGCAGTCACAAGATGGCACTGTTGGACCGGAGTGGCGTCCAAAAAAGGTGAAGATAATGTCAAATAATTATCAGACCAGGGACAGGGACCTTAGATTACTAGCACCATTACAGCACTGGAAAAAAAAAACAAATAACATGAACACATGCATAGTCACCTGCATTCAAAAGTTCTCTGCATTTTGGACGCAGCAGACATGTGCTACGTCCAAAGCTCTGCCAGTTACTGACCGTGGGGATGTAGCCTCAAAGTACAAGATACACAGCTGCAATAACTCAACCAGTGAGTGATTCACACGGCCCACGATGAGCAACTCACATTATATTATTATTATTTATATATTTATTATTTATATATTACTATATATATATATATATATATAATATAATGAGAGAGCGAGAGAGTACGAACTGACTCATGGATAACGAACAAAGAACAAAGTTTTGCACCTTTCTGACAGCCACTTCAGAATAAATTGGTGCAGGCGCCCAGTTGAGTTTGCATCATTTTTCAAACAAAAAACAATGATTGTGTTGCAGCCTCCATGGTCCTGTAATGCTTTATTATAATTTCTTTACTTTGTTTTTAATTATTTTTTTAATACTTGCAGGACGTGTGGTGTTTTTATCGAGCATAGGTGCATATTTAAGTATGCTAACTGACATGTATTCAATAAGCAAAGCTGGGCTGGAGAAATTCTGTGATTGCCTCCGACTAGAAATGAATCAATTTGGGGTACAGGTAAGACTCTTGTATTTCTGTTTTTTATTATTTAGCAGCAGAGGTGAATAAAAAGCAACATACACTATAAGGCGTGTATAGGATACTGCCTGATGTATGATTTTCCAAGCCCACAGGAATCCAGTCCCATAGGGCCCGATTCCTTAAGGCATTTTTATGTCAGTCCCATCTAGCTGCAGCAAAGTAGGCCGAGCTGGAGCGGGACAGAGCGTGGCAAAATCTTCTAGCAAATTTTCAACATTTTACAACATTTTTAGTGGTGTAAATGATGCCAGAAATCTACTGCAGTCTCTCACTGGAGTAACGTGTCTTCCTGAGGAGCATATCACTTGGAAGATACACCAGTTGTAAAAACGTCAGTCTTAATGAATCGGACCCATAGCCCAACAATAAACGCATTAACAGTAGTGATGAGAGAACGAGCTCGGATAACGTCTTATCCAAGCACGTTTCGGGTGTTATCTGAGCATCTGGGTATACTCATACATTATGTTTGAGTTCCCGTGGCTGAATGAATTGCGGCTGTTAGACAGACACAACATATGTGGGGATTCCCTAGCAAACAGGCAATCCCCACATGTGTTCAGGCTGTCTAATGACCACAAATCATTCAGCCGCGGGGACTCAAACATAATAAACGAGCACACTCAGATGCTCGGATAACACCCGAGCGGGATAAGATGTTATTCGACGTTCTCTCATCATTATTTTACAGATATCATTGCTCCATTTCTAAAGGGCAAATCGACCCTGATCTCACCATTGGTTAGAGGTACCAATGATATCACCCCAGCAAACAGCAAGTTATCTTCTAGACTGTGGATAGGTTATAACTTGGTAAATTGGGACAACGACAACCTCTTGAAAACCTTTTCACTGCACAAAATAAAAATTATGAGGATAGCCTTAGAATTTGTAACAAAGGCACTGTTTGTGGCCTCTTGGGAGCTCAAAACATGGCTTCTACAAACAGGTTCTGTGCTAGTGACTCCGTTTTACAGATCTCAGGGGTTGACCAGGACTTTGTGCTTTAACCCCGAAACAGGTATATGGAGGGATCCCTAGGTTGGTGCCACAGAGTTAGCTACTGTACTGTTTAGTGCTGCGAGCTGGCAAGAAGAATGGTCTGGTAGGCAAGTCAGAACCAAGAGATCAGTGCACGGAAAGAATCATAAGGCAGGAGCGTAGTCAAAAAATGAGCCTAGGAATGTCTATTGGAAAGCAAAGCCAGATACTAAGATGTTCACTGAAGTTAGTCAAATAATAATCAGCAGTGGACAGCAGGCTTTTAGGAGTTTAAATTGTTTGCTGCCTCACCCAAGCCAAACAGGAGGAAGCAAACACTAACAAAAGTTAACCTTTGATCTCAGGTATGGAACTGCAAATCCCAGAGGGCACAGAACTAGAGTTGTAGCTTCATGTCACCTGCAACAAGATTGTGGCACCACCTGGCAACACAGAGAAAAGAAGGGCAGCCACTGATAGAGATGTCACAGAATTCCTTTATAATAAATATATCAGTGAACAGGTGTGTTCTCATCACTCTCCTGTGTGAAGCAGCCACTTGGTGCACACAGGATCACACATAACCAGGTGGCCGATGCTGACATGACAGCGACATGAGAATGTTTCCACAGTGTCTGCGCGTTCTTGTCTCACTGTCTTATCCACATCAGCCGCCCGCTGCTCTGTGATCTTTTGTGCAGGATAATCTCATTGACCTGTAGCAGAATAAAGTTAACATGTCAAATATACCACATGGTGAGCGTTGTAAAGATTAAAGAATCTGGTCACATGCTCCTCCACCAGCAGCCATTGTATGGACAGAAGGGCTGGTGAGTGTGTGAGGAAAGCTGCACTAACAAGAGAAAGGGATCGACCTCTTTACCCATCTCATCCAGGGGCGGACATACCGCCGGTGCAGCTGCACCGTGGCCCAGAGGTGGAGGAGGGCCCTTGCAGTGCAGCTAATACTGAGGGAAATCTGGCCTGTTTTGAAGCTTGAGGCTCCGAGGAAGGCCCATGGCCAGATTGCCCTCATCATACATGGCAGGAAGGGAGTGATCCCTGCAGCTCCACTGCCATGTTATCCTGTAGGCAGCAGAGCTGCAGCGATACATCCTCTCCTCTGCTTCCTGCCCGTCGCTTTCTCCTTGACACAAACGCGTGTGGCTTGATGTTGTCAGCAAGCAGCGCACGCCTGTGTAATAGAGAAGGTTGCCGGCGACGAGAGGTGAGTGGTGTTTTTTTTTTTTTTACCAATATTATGAGGAGAGGACACCGAGGTGTAGCGGGAGAGAACAATGATGAGGGTGGGGAAAAGAAAACTGAGGTGTGGTGGGGGTGATGGAGAGGACACTGAGGTGTGGTGGGGGAGAACTATGATGGGGTGGTGGGGGAGAACAATGATTGTGGTGGTGGTGGTGGGGAGAGGACAATTATGTTGGTGGGGAAGAGGACAATGATGGAGGTGGGGGAGAGAACATTGAGAGAGGTGGGGAATAGGGATTGGAGTAAGGTGGACATATAATGGACTTATGAACAGGGGGAGGGGGAGGAGGATATTATATATGGATGTAAAATTAATTAGGTGGTGGAGAAGGGTGCTAAGCCCCTTATAGCATCCTCCCCCATCTTCCAATTCATTATGACACTATCAGAACTTGAAATTTATTGGGGAGAGAAGGGGATAAGGTGCATAGGACACTTTACAATGAATGGAAAGGTGGGATAAGACGCTGTCAGGGACCTGTAATGAATTGAGAGGTTGTGGAGGATGTACAGTACCTGGTAATGTCTTCTCCCACCTCCAGATTCATTATGATGCTATCAAGGACAGGGACTAAGGCTATGTGCACACGTTCTTGATTTGCAGGAGAAAATTCTGCTGGATGTCTTAATTTGTTGGCAAGAAGAAAGTGGGATTCAAAACAATATCCCAAATAGTAGTGGCAATTCAAACAACTTAGAACATATCCCGCACATAAATAAATATGAGGGCGAACGAAGAGATCCAACATATATAATAATTTTATTTGCTCTAATTAAAAAGCCATAAATTGAAAACAAAAGACAGAAATGTAGTCATCTCTGTCTTTTGTTTTCATTTTATTGCCTTTTATTGGATCAAATAAAACTATTATATTTGTTGGATCTTTTTGTGTACCCTCATACTTATTTGTGCGGGATATGTTGTTCTAAGGAGAAAATTGGGTAAAATACATTTCTTTTTTAGCCACGTTTTTACATGCTTTTGTTACTCATTTTCCCACACTCTTTAGTATGGGTGAAATACGCTGCAAGAATTGACATTATGCAGATTTTAATCTGCTGCAAATCTGCAAAGAGAAAAATAAGCAACTTGTGCATGAGACTTCAGGGATCACATTCGCTTTGCTTGTACTATAAAACCTTGCATAGTTTCTGTGTGCATATATCTTTACAGTTAATTTGGGAGCGTTAGAGACTGAATAATTTATACTGTATTATTGGGTGGCAGAGATTTTACTTAATGGGGGGCACAGTGCTGCTTATCGCTTTATATTTTGATTGGTGGGTGGCTAATAGTTTGTTAATGATGAGATACAGTACATATCTGTATTCAGGGGTGCCGTGCAGGAGATACACATTTATGTATACAATATATGTGACCTTGCTATTTGTAGGGCTGCGACGATCATCGTGACGAGACAAGTCGTGGCAGGGAGATGTCGAAATGAAGGTCTGACCAGATGGAGAAGTCAGCAGTAAGTGCCTGGATGTAAATATTATTCTGTATCTGCACTGTGTGACTTGGAGTTATAATGTTATTTATAAAATCCCATAGACCACATTCTCACATTTGTGTGAAATGTCCGTGTGCTGTCAGATATTTTTATCAGACAGCACACAGACTTGTAAAGTTTTATAAGTCCATTAACACAGTGGTCCCCAACCTTTTTTGCACCAGGGACCGGCTTCAAGCAAGACCATTCTTACATGGCCCGGCAGGGCGGGGATGGAGGTGTGACAGGGGTGGGGTTTTGGTCATAAGGGGGCGGGGCTATGGACGCGGTTGTAGTTTAGCAGTGCATACTTATCATTTAATTATAACATTTATAATGTGACTCAACTCACCATAGGTTTTGAATGAGTGGGAGCACCTGGCTTGTTTCTCTGTTTCAGTGGGAGCACTGGGCTACTTCTACTGATGACCGTCACTGCTAATGATGATTGGAACCTACAAGGAATTGGAACATTGAGCACTTAAGAAAAATTGTACTGGAGTACTGTACATGCTGATTATTTTCTAATCATCAGAAAATGTATGTGTGGTTCCCCCCGTCCTGTCCAGCACTGTGTGGCTCCACCTGTTGTATGCATGGCTCCCCTGTCCCATCCTTGTATACATGGCTCTGCTCCCATCCTCGCTTCCTTGCATACATGGCTATCCTCCCACTCTCCCATCCTGTATACATGGCTCTGCTCCCACTCTCCCATCCTGTATACATGGCTCCGCTCCCACTCTCCCATCCTGTATACATGGCTCTGCTCCCACTCTCCCATCCTGTATACATGGCTCCCCTCCCACTCTCCCTCCCTTGTATATATGGCTCCGCTCCCACTCTCCCTCCCCTGTATACATGGCTCTGCTCCCACTCTCCCTCCCTTGTATATATGGCTCTGCTCCCACTCTCCCTCCCTTGTATATATGACTCCGCTCCCACTCTCCCTCCCTTGTATATATGACTCTGCTCCCACTCTCCCTCGTATATATGGCTCTGCTCCCACTGTCCCTCCCTTATATATATGACTCTGCTCCCACTCTCCCTCCCTTGTATATATGGCTCTGCTCCCACTCTCCCTCCCTTGTATATATGGCTCTGCTCCCACTCTCCCTCCCTTGTATATATGGCTCCCCTCCCACTCTCCCTCCCTTGTATATATTGCTCTGCTCCCACTCTCCCTCCCTTGTATATATGGCTCTGCTCCCACTCTCCCTCCCTTGTATATATGGCTCTGCTCCCACTCTCCCTCCCTTGTATATATGGCTCCGCTCCCACTCTCCCTCCCTTGTATATATGGCTCCGCTTCCACTCTCCCTCCCTTGTATATATGGCTCTGCTCCCACTCTCCCTCCCTTGTATATATGGCTCCGCTCGGCTCCCCCATCCTCCCCCATCATACTTACCTTCACATCGCTGACCTTCCTTCCCATCGCTGAACTTCCCTCCCTGCATCTCGCGGTGCTTCAGCTCCTGTGTGGAGCGGTCATGTGCTACCGCTCATTAAGGTCTATGAATATGGATGCCACGCCTATGGGAGATGAGTGGAGTCCATATTCATGACCTTAAATGAGCGGTACAATTGACCGCTCAGCGCTGGATGAAGCCGCCGACAGGGACTGGTGAGTATCAGCTGCTGCACCGCCGCCGGCTCCCCTTGTGTCCGCGGACCGGCAAAGGCACTGCAACGGCCCGCTGCTGGGCCGCGGACCGGTGGTTGGGGACCCCTGCATTAACACATCCGTGAAAATCACGGATCTGAGAATGATATCCGTGAGGGTCACAGAACGTCCTCTTCTGATCTGATTTTGAGGATCAGAATAGGACATGCTCAATGAAACTGTAAAAGCGAGCAGCACACTGACACTGCACACAGATACAGGAATGTAGCCTTATTATGCATAGCACAGTCCCTTAGTATATATTGTGCCACACAGTACTTAAACCAGATGAAACTGGTATTAAAGCATTGAAACTTACTTTCCTCAAGCTCTCAAGTGAGAACAAAAACAGGCTGGACCCCTTTCTTCGCAGTCTCCTGCTAATTTAAAATCACCTGTGCCAAATGTGAGGAGTGCTGGTCCAAAAAAGGGGAAAGAATATGCCCATCCAAAAAATCATACATTGATCTATTGCTGTTATGCAAAAAATATATATAACTGAACATGAGGTTCTTAGTTTAACATTCTGATCAGCCTGTATGAAGCCCACTGCCACATCATGACGAACCTCTCAGTGGATCCCTATCGTCTTAAAGGAGCGTCGTCGTGATATTTCATGATCTGTCCTTTTTTTTCGGATGTGCACTCCTCCCATTTGGCACAGGTGATTTTAAATTAGCAGGAGACTACAAAGAAAGGGGTGAGCAGCCTATTTTCGCTCTCATCTGACAGCTTGAGGAAGGCAAGTTTCAATGCTCCTTTCATTTGGTGTTGGTGCTGTGTGGCGGCCATTGTTGCTGTGGTTTTGCGCTTAAGGGACCATGCAGTCTGGAGTCATGAGGACTCAGTCTTGCAGCATGGGCGCTGTGAGGCACCAGGCTGCCTGCTCTGCTGGTACATTGTTGCTGTGACAGTGGTTAGCACACAATGCTGCTCCTTTAAGGCGTTAGGGACTCACTGAGAAGTTCACCGTGATGTGGCAGTGGACTTCATACGGTCTGATCAGAATGTTAAACTAAGAACCTCGTGTTCAGTTATATATATATTTTTTGCTAGCAGCATTAGATCAAAATATAATTTTCTTTTTTTAGCCCAATTGCAAAAAATGATTCTTAGGCTAGTTTCACACTTGCTTTTTTTTGCAGCGCGTTTTTCCCGCAAAAAAACGCATTGAAAAAACGCATACAAAAGCATACAACTGCTGCGTTTTTTTCAAGCATTTTTATGAGCATGCATGAAAAAAACGCAGCGTTTTTATGCATTTGTATGCGTTTTTAGTGCGTTTTTACCGCGTTTGCGTTTTTTTCCAACATTAGGTGGCCCCTCACACTAACCCAAACCATGACTTTACTAACCCTAACCCTGACCCTAACCCTAACCCTGACCCTAACCCTTAACCAAACCATACTTAACCCTAACCCAAACCCTAAACCCTAACTAACCCTAACCCTAACCCTAACCCTGACCCTAACCCTAACCCTGACCCTAACCCTTAACCAAACCATACTTAACCCTAACCCTGACCCTAACCCTAACCCTGACCCTAACCCTTAACCAAACCATACTTAACCCTAACCCTAACCCTGACCCTAACCCTTAACCAAACCATACTTAACCCTAACCCTAACCCTGACCCTAACCCTTAACCAAACCATACTTAACCCTAACCCTGACCCTAACCCTGACCCTAACCCTTAACCAAACCATACTTAACCCTAACTAACCTTAACCCTAACCCTGACCCTAACCCTTAACCAAACCATACTTAACCCTAACCCTGACCCCAACCCTAACCCTGACCCTGACCCTAACCCTAAACCCCCTTAACTAACCCTAACTCTAACCCAAACCCCTAAATTCCATGGTTAACAAAAAAAACGCATGTGCAAA
This sequence comes from Dendrobates tinctorius, assembly GCF_039654945.1. Taxonomy (NCBI): domain Eukaryota; kingdom Metazoa; phylum Chordata; class Amphibia; order Anura; family Dendrobatidae; genus Dendrobates; species Dendrobates tinctorius. The sequence continues at coordinate 17,713,684 of NW_027361870.1, read as the reverse complement.
AAAACGCATACATGAGCATGCCAGTGCGCATGTATGCGCATCCATAGGCTATAATGGCCATTTTTAGCGCAAAACGTGCGCATATGTGCGCATGCGCTTTTTTGCAGGGCCAAAAAATGCAACATGCTGCGTCTGGAAAATACAAACGCACACCCCAAAAAAACGCAGCGCATGAAAATCGCATACATGCGCTTACCAGCGCGCAGGTATGCGCACCCATGTTAAATATAGGGGAAAAAACGCATGCGCACATATGCGTTTTTTTCCAGCGCTAAAAAACGCAAATGTGAAACCAGCCTAAGCCCAATATACATACATTTACGTATATACTCGTGTATAAGCTGACCCGAGTATAAACCGACCCCCCTAATTTTGCCACAACAAAATGGTAAAACTTATTGACTCGCGTATAAGCCTAGGGTGGAAAATGCAGCAGCTATTGGTAAATTTCAAAAATAAAAATAGATACCAATAAAATTAATTGAGACATCAGTAGGTTAAATGTTTTTGAATATCCATATTGAATCAGGAGCCCCATATAATGCTCCATACAGTTCATGATGGTCCCATAAGATGCTCCATACAAAATACACCCCATATAATGCTGCACAAAGGTTAATAATGGCCCCATAAGATGCTCCATAGAATCATATGCCCCATATGCTGCTCCATAAAAGTTATGGCCCCATAAGATGTTCCATAGATTATGCCCCATATGGTGCCCCATAAAATGCCTCATAAGATGCTCCATAGATTATGCCCCCATAAGATGCCCCATATGCTGCCCTATAAAATGCTCCATAGATTATGCCCCCATATGCTGCCCCATAAGATGCTCCATAGAATATGCCCCCATAAAATACTCCATAGATTATGCCCCATAAGATGCTCCATAGAATAGGCCCCATATGCTGCTGCTGCAAATTAAAAAAATGACATACTCACCTCTCATTGCTGGGGGACAGGTGCGGGTGTCCTGAGCAGGCGGGGACACTGGCGCACTATGGGGGACAGATGCCACTTTCACTGCTGGCTCAGGGCCCCAGAACCTCAGATATTCACCTGTCCCCGGTCCATCGCAGGATGCCGCTCTGTATTCCGGGTTCTCTGTCAGTGACTGTTCAGGCAGAGGGTGCGACGCGCACTAACTACATCACCACGCCCTCTGACCTGAAGATCACAGCCAGAGAATGCGGAGCACAGAGCGGCGCGCAGCGGTGGACCGGGGACAGCTGAATATCGCATATACTTATATATATACCCCCCTCCTGACGTGGTCTCCAGCAGCTATTCATGACTTTAATGAGCGGTACCACGTGACCGCTGAAGGAAGGAGCCTGAGACCGTGGCAGAAGCAGGGGGGCTGCAGAGACCGTGCCCCAGAGGGGGTAAGTATGATCTGACACCCCCCTCCCCTGTCGACCCCCTGGTATATATGACTCGCATAAAAGCCGAGAGGGGGGACTTTCAGCCCAAAAAATGGGCTGAAAATCTGGGCTTATACACGAGTATATACGGTAAGTAAAAATAATCCCAAAGGTGTCCAACCCCTTTAAGTATATTGGAAAGAGTCCTTAATAGGCTTCAAAATCAGCAAATTATATATATTTTTGTGTTATGCATTAGTTACAGTCTGCGGCAACTAACTCAACAGTCAGATGAAAAAAGTGACTTTAATTCCACAGTCGTGTAGAAATTGTATCAATAAGATTCTAAAATAGTGAAAAAGAATGCTCATAAGTAGTTTTTGTGAGTTAGGGCCCATTTTTGTAGGGAGCTGTAATAAGATCTCCATAGAATTGCCTAATGCCGCTACTCAGATTCCATATGAATCCAATGAAAACAACTGAGGCTTTCTCTTTCAGACTGCTTAACCTATATGAGCCAAAAATAAAGTGGTACAAAGGTGGTAATTATAAAAAGCGTGAACCATTAAACTGACCAATAATAAATAAGTAATATTTGGATAATAATAAACCTATAAACAAACACAAATAGCCACAAAGTAGTAAATATTATAAATCTTTAAAAATATTTAGAATTGAGAGTCCTGAGTGGTTGATACCTTTTAATGGCTAACTGAAAAGATGGTAACAAATTGCAAGATTTCGAGACTACTCAGGTCTCTTCATCAGGCTAGACTAATACAAAATCTGAAGAATCACATATTTATACACAACACAGTACAGAAATAATGCAATAGAATAAAGCCAGTGATGTAAAGCAAAACTATCATTATGGGAGAAGGATAAATAGTTGTGGCCATAAATATTGGAACAGTTCATAGATAAGGAGTTTGAAAGTTTTATTGTCCTCTGATTGGTATCTGGTTTTGTGTTGTGTGATGACCCCAGAATACAAAACCTACAAAAGACAAAATAAAAAAACCCTGCTTTAATTAAATAAGTAAAAAGCAAAAGTGCATTTAAATCATACAGAGTTCTTAGTAATACTGTATTTGATCAAACATAGCTTAAATGCCGCCCCACTATCGACAAGGTGACTCTGTGGTCGGGGCGGTCCTACACTGTCTAGTATTAATAACCTTATCATGTGTCAAAGTTGACGTCTGTGTGAATAAGGGCAGACAAGGACCGGGTCCCAACCAGTGGACACCAGTCAGGGGAAGCTTCTAAATACAATTTCCAGCTCAGGAGAGGGAGGCCACACCCCAACTTGCACAGGATGAAAAGCAGGGTTTTTTTCATTTTGTCTTTTGTAGGTTTTGTATGCTTTATGGCCATGTGAACATGCATTTATATGCTGCATGTGTACCAGCTCAAACCAAGCTCAATTTTTGTGTTTTTTCTTTGTATTTTTGCATTCTTTGCAAGCTGGGGTGTGGCCTCCCTCTCCTGAGCTGGAAATTGTATTTGAAGGCTTCCCCTGACTGGTGACCACTGGTTGGGACCCGGTCCTTGTCTGCCCTTATTCACACAGACGTCAACTTTGACACATGATAAGGTTATTAATACTAGACAGTGTAGGACCGCCCCGACCACAGAGTCACCTTGTCGATGGTGGGATTGCTTTTATGCTATGTTTGATCAAATACAGTATTACTAAGAACTCTGTATGATTTAAATGCACTTTTGCTTTTTACTTATTTAAAGCAGGGTTTTTTTCATTTTGTCTTTTGTAGGTTTTGTATGCTTTTTGGCCATGTGAACATGCATTTATATGCTGCATGTGTACCAGCTCAAACCAAGCTCAATTTTTGTGTTTTTTCTTTGTATTTTTGCATTCTTTGCAAGCTGGGGTGTGGCCTCCCTCTCCTGAGCTGGAAATTGTATTTGAAGGCTTCCCCTGACTGGTGTCCACTGGTTGGGACCCGGTCCTTGTCTGCCCTTATTCACACAGACGGCAGCTTTGACACATGATAAGGTTATTTATACTAGACAGTGTAGGACCGCCCCGACCACAGAGTCACCTTGTCGATGGTGGGACGGCTTTTATGCTATGTTTGATCAAATACAGTATTACTAAGAACTCTGTATAATTTAAATGCACTTTTGCTTTTTACTTATTTAATTAAAGCAGGGTTTTTTTCATTTTCTCTTTTGTAGGTTTTGTATGCTTTTTGGCCATGTGAACATGCATTTATATGCTGCATGTGTACCAACTCAAACCAAGCTCAATTTTTGTGATGACCCCAGAATGTCTGAGTGGCAAATTCCTTAATTGGTGTAAAAAGACATAAATCCATCTACAATTTTGTTTCTGGTGTCCTTCAACAGCTCTTTGGTCTTTACCATAGTGGAGTTTGGAGTGTGTCTGTTTGAGGTTGAGATGCAGGATACTCCGGTTACATAGGAGCGCACAGGACACAGATGAAGAGATTAACCCCTTTCTGACATCAGACGTACTATCCCGTCCATGGGACCCAGGCCCCTATGCCCATGGACGGGATAGTACGTCTAGCGCGATTAGCTGCGCTCACGGGGGGAGAGCAGCTGATCGCAGCCGGGTGTCAGCTGATTATCACAGCTGACACCCGGCACTATGTGTCAGGGGCGGTCACGGACCACCCCTGTCACGTTAACCCCTTGCACACCGCGATCAAACACGATCGTGGTGTACCGGGGGTTAAAGGGAAGCATCGGCAGGGAGGGGGCTCCCTCCGTGCTTCCCTGATCCCCCCCCACAGCAGCGCAATGTGCAGTGCTGCTGCGGGGGGCTCCTTCCCTGCAGGTCCCCGGATCCAAGATTGTGACGGGGACCTTCCGGGGCCTGCAGGGAGCTGGCTTCCTCAGTGCCTGCAAAGCGCAGGCAAGGAGGAAGCCTGTGTAATGCCTGGGACAGATCGCTGATCTGTCACAGTGATCTCTGATGTGACAGATCAGCGATCTGTCACAGGACAGTGATGTCCCTCCTGGGACAATGTAATAAAGTTAAAAAAAAAGTGTAAAAATAATTTTTAAAAAATCGCTAAATACATGAAAGTAAAAATATTCCCAAATAAATTCATTTTTTGGAAATAAAAAAAACAAACAATAAAAGTGCACATATTTGGTATCGCCACGTCCGTAACGACCCACCCTATAAAACTGTCCCATTAGTTAACCCCTTTAGCGAACCCCTTAAAAAATAAAAACGAAGCAAAAAATAATGATTTATTATACCGCCGTGCAAAAAGTGCAATCACGCGCGATCAAAAAGACGCATATAAATAACCATGGTACTGCTGAAAACGGCATCTTGTACCGAAAAAAACGAGCTGCCATACAGCATCATTAGCGAAAAAATAAAAAAGTTATAGCTCACAGAATAAAGCGATGCAAAAATAATTATTTTTCATATAAAATTGTTTTCATTGCATAAAAGCGCCAAAACATAAAAAAACAACATAAATGAGATATCGCGGTAACCGTACTGACCCGAAGAATAAAAACACCTTATCAATTTTACTGCACGCGGAACGGTGTAAACGCACCCCCCAAAAGAAATTCTTGAAATGCTGGTTTTTGTTCATTCTGTGTCCCAAAAATCAGAATAAAAAGCGATCAAAAAATGTCACTCGCCCGAAAATGATACCAATAAAAACGTCAACTTGTCCCACAAAAAATAAGACCTCACATGACTCTGTGGGTCAAAATACGGAAAAATTATGGGTCTCAAAATGTGGTGATGCAAAAACTATTTTTACAATAAAAAGCGTCTCTTAGCGTGCGACAGCTGCCAAAAATAAAAACCCGCCATAAATAGTAAATCAAACCCCCCGTTATCACCCCCTTAGTTAGGGAAAAATAATAATAAAAAAAAAGTATTTATTTCCATTTTCCCGTTAGGGTTAGGGCTAGGGTTAGAGTTAGGGCTAGGGGTGTGTTGGGGTTAGGGTTGGAGTTAGAATTGGGAGGTTTCCACTGTTTGGGCACATCAGGTGCTCTCCAAACGCAACATGGCATCTGATCTCAATTCCAGCCAATTCTGCGTTGAAAAAGTCAAATGGTGCTCCTTCCCTTCCAACCTCTGCCATGCGCCCAAACAGTGGTTTACCCCCACATATGGGGTATCAGCCTACTCAAGACAAATTGCAAAACAACTTTTGGGGTCCAATTTCTCCTGTTACCCTTAAGAAAATAAAAAATTGGGGGCAAAAATATCATTTTTGTGGAAAAAAAGATGATTTTTATATTTTCACGCCCGGACGTTATAAACTTCTGTGAAGCACTTGGGGGTTCAAAGTGCTCACCACATATCTAGATAAGTTCTGTGGGGGGGCTAGTTTCCAAAATGGGGTCACTTTTGAGGAGTTTCAACAGTTTAGGCACATCAGAGGCTCTCCAAACGTGACATGACACCCGCAAACCATTCCATCAAAGTCTGCATTCCAAAACGTCACTACTTCCCTTCCGAGCACCGACGTGTCCCCATACAGTAGTTTTCTCCCACATATGGGGTATCAGCGTACTCAGGACAAATTGGACAACAACTGTTGGGGTCCAATTTCTCCTGTTACCCTTGGGAAAATAAAAAAATTGGGGACTAAAAGATCATATTTGTGGAAAAAATATGATTTTTTTATTTTCACGCCCGGGCATTATAAACTTCTGTGAAGCACTGGGAGGTTCAAAGTGCTCAACACTAGTGTTGAGCGATACCATCCGATATTGAGAAATATCGGATCGGATTGGATCGGCCAGATACCCAAAAAAGTATCGGGTATCGCCGATACCGATACCGGAAGTCCCATTCAAGTCAATGGGACAGAAATATCGGAATTAAAAAAAACCCTTTCTTTACTTGCACATCCAGTTCAGGAGGGGGGAGAGTGTGGGCGGTGCGTGGGTGGACACTGTGCGTGTCTGTGTGTGCGGGGTCTGTGCGGGCCTGCCGGGGGTCTATACGGGCCTGCCGGGGGCCTGTGCCGGCTGCCGGGGGTCTGTACGGGCCTGGCGGGGGCTTGTTCCAGCTGCCGGGGGTCTGTATGGGCCTGCCGGGGGCTTGTGCCGGCTGCCGGGGGTCTGTACGGGCCTGCCGGGGGCTTGTTCCGGCTGCCGGGAGTCTGTACGGGCCTGCCGGGGGCTTGTTCCGGCTGCCGGGAGTCTGTACGGGCCTGCTGGGGGTCTTGTGGGCGATGCCTGCTACAATGACAGTGATTGACACATTAGCCAATGATGGGACAGTAGTAGTCCCATCATATGGCTAATGTGTTGAATGTAAAAAAAAACAAAAAAACATACATACTACATACATACATACTACATATATACAACATTCATACATACTACATACATACTATATATATATATATATGCAACATTCATACAACATACATACTACATACATACTTCATATATACTACATTCATACAGCATACATACATACTACATACATACTACATATACAAAATTCATACAGCATGCATACATACTACATACTTCATATATACTACATTCATACAACATACATACATACTAAATATATACTACATTCATACAATATACATACATACTACATACATACTTCATATATACTACATTCATACAGCATACATACATACTACATACATACTACATACTGTATATACAAAATTCATACTACATACATACTACATACATACTTCATATATACTACATTCATACTACATACATACTACATACATACTACATATATACAAAATTCATACAACATACATACATACTTCATATATACTACATTCATACAACATACATACTACATATATACTGCATACATACATACTACATACATACTACATATATACAAAATTCATACAACATACATACTACATACATACTTCATATATACTACATTCATACAACATACATACTACATATATTGTATACTACATTCATGCAGCATACATATATACATACATACTATATATATACAAAAGTCATACAACATACATACTACATACATACTTCATATATACTACATTCATACAACATACATACTACATATATACTGCATACATACATACATACTACATACATACTACATATATACAAAATTCATACAACATACATACATACTACATTCATGCAACATACATACTGCATACATACTACATTCATCCAACATACATACTACATTCATCCAACATACATACTACATACAATACATTCATACCATACATACATATAGACATACAATACATATAACATACTCACATACATACTCACCAATACTTGTCACTTTGATCCCCGAAGCCAGTGTCATCTGTGGAAAAATATGAAAATAACAAACAACCTATATACTCCTTGATCCACAGAAATCCACGAGTGTCCCACGCCGATTTCCCGTGGAGAGCAGCAGCATCAGCTGATGCGACCGCTCTCTACAGGGCTCCAGGAATACAATGACTCCAGGAATATGTATTGTATGTCTATATGTATGTATTGTATGAATGTATTGTATGTAGTATGTATGTTGTAGTTATGCTGTATGTCTGTAGTATGTATGTAGTATGTACTATGTATATATGTTGTATGAATGTAGTATATATGTAGTATGTATGTATTGTATGAATGCATTTTATGTAGTATGTATGTTGTATGTATGTTGTATGCCTGTAGCATGTTGTAAGTATGTTGTATGTATGCAGTATGTAGTATGTATGTATGTTGTATGAATGTAGTATATATGTATGTAGTATGTATGTATGTATGTTGTATGAATGTAGTATATATTGTGAGGCTCGAACAGAGGAGGGGGGGTGTGAGGTGCCAAGGGGAGAGGTACTAGAAAACAGGTATATTTCTCCCCGTTTCATTACATATGTCTCCCTGTACTGATGATGAAGCCAGTAATCCAGTCCTGGTTTCCTTAGTGATTAGCATGGAAAGGAGAGGTAGTTCCCCCTCCACTTATTCAATCCAGGTTTTGGTTTCCTGACTGGTCCAGGTGATATAATCAGGAGGAGCTGGGATCTCTCAGTCTCTCTCGTCTGCTGAGCTGGGAGCTGACACAGTAAGATTACATGGACTTGTTTGCTGTTATATAGGTTTATTTTGTAGTTAGCCTGCTATTGTTAGTTAGTGGCCAGACGGCCTTAGATGTTTTATTTCATGTTTGGCATGTGTAACATTGAATAACAAGTGTGCACAATAAATATGCCGTGTCCATATTCATGTGGAACTTGCTAGTCTGCTGAAGTGACTTCATAGCCACACAATTGTGCCAAAGCAAAGATCCCAGCTGAGCTATCTATTCCCCACAAATGGTGTTTCGAATGCGGGCAACTGTGGCTGCTGGACTGTGACTGCAGAGAAAACGCTGTGTATGTCCTGGCTGAAAGCTTCTGCGCTTTTGAAGAGCCAAGAGTCCAGTAATATGGAGGAACTAGTGAAGCAGTTATTGCAAGCAAATGTGCAACAACAGCAGACTAATACTTGCTTCCAGAAGGCTCTGGAGCAGCAACACCAGATGCAGCAAGAGCAGTTGGAGGCAATAAAACAGGCCTTGGTTCGGCAACCCCAAGATGAGGGAGACCGTGCACAAAGCGCTGCTAGTGCGCAGAAAGCAGTACAGAAGACTTTGCTTAAAATGACCGCAGACGATGATGTGGAAGCATACCTCACCGTGTTTGAACGTACTGCAGAACGTGAGCACTTACCGCTGGACAGATGGGCTGAGGTAGTTGCTCCATTTCTGAGCGGAGATCCACAAAAGGCCTATTACGATCTGAGTGGAGCGGATGCTATGGACTATATCAAACTCAAAGGCGAAATCCTGGCAAGGCTGGGAGTAAACACGTATGTACGTGCACAGAGGGTGCATTTATGGAATTTTGTGGAGCATCAGCCAGCCCGCTCACAAATGCATGATCTCATCCATCTAGTAAAAAAATGGCTGCAACCAGAGGCTTTGACGTCCGCACAGATGGTGGAGCGTGTTGTTCTAGACAAGTACCTGCGGTCCTTACCCGCTAAGATCCAGAGGTGGGTTGGACAGGGTGACCCAACTACCGCTGACCAGTTGGTGAATATGGTCGAACGCTACAATGCTTCTGAAAGCCTACTCCAAGGGACGTTAGCACCCCACTGGCTCCCCAAGAAATCGCTGGAGAGTCCTGCGAAACCTACTTCATCTTCAAAAGAAGAGAACGTCACAATGAAGGGTAGCAGACCTACAAAGGACTATGGAGGTGGTATGGGCTCACATCAAGCCAGCAGACCTCGTCTGGGATCTCCATCGAGGAGACAAGGGCCTATACAATGTTGGCGATGTCGCGGGCTTGGCCATGTAGCAGCTACCTGCCCAATGACTACAGAGCCAATGGACTGTAACGCTATGAGGCGTCTTTCGTTATACACTCACTGGCCACTTTATTAGGTACACCTGTCCAACTGTGTGTTAAGACTTAATTTCTAATCAGCCAATCACATGGCGGCAACTCAGTGCATTTAGGCATGTAGACATGGTCAAGACAATCTCCTGCAGTTCAAACCGAGCATCAGTATGGGGAAGAAAGGTGATTTGAGTGCCTTTGAACGTGGCATGATTGTTGGTGCCAGAAGGGCTGGTCTGAGAATTTCAGAAACTGCTGATCTACTGGGATTTTCACGCACAACCATCTCTAGGGTTTACAGAGAATGGTCCGAAAAAGAAAAAAAATCCAGTGAGCGGCAGTTCTGTGGCCGGAAATGCCTTGTTGATGCCAGAGGTCAGAGGAGAATGGGCAGACTGGTTCGAGCTGATAGAAAGGCAACAGTGACTCAAATTGCCACCCGTTACAACCAAGGTAGGCAGAAGAGCATCTCTGAACGCACAGTGGGTCGAACTTTGAGGCAGATGGGCTACAGCAGCAGAAGACCACACTGGGTACCACTCCTCTCAGCTAAGAACAGGAAACTGAGGCTACAATTTGCACAAGCTCATCGAAATTGGACAGTAGAAGATTGGAAAAACGTTGCCTGGTCTGATGAGTCTCGATTTCTGCTGCGACATTCGGATGGTAGGGTCAGAATTTGGCGTAAACAACATGAAAGCATGGATCCATCCTGCCTTGTATCAACGGTTCAGGCTGGTGGTGGTGGTGTCATGGTGTGGGGAATTTTTTCTGGGCACTCTTTGGGCCCCTTGGTACCAATTGAGCATCGTTGCAACGCCACAGCCTACCTGAGTATTGTTGCTGACCATGTCCATCCCTTTATGACCACAATGTACCCAACATCTGATGGCTACTTTCAGCAGGATAATGCGCCATGTCATAAAGCTCGAATCATCTCAGATTGGTTTCTTGAACATGACAATGAGTTTACTGTACTCAAATGGCCTCCTCAGTCACCAGATCTCAATCCATTAGAGCATCTTTGGGATGTGGTGGAACGGGAGATTCGCATCAGGGATGTGCAGCCGACAAATCTGCGCCAACTGTGTGATGCCATCATGTCAATATGGTCCAAAATCTCTGAGGAATGCTTCCAGCACCTTGTTGAATCTCTGCCACGAAGAATTGAGGCAGTTCTGAAGGCAAAAGGGGGTCCAACCCCTTACTAGCATGGTGTACCTAATAAAGTGGCCAGTGAGTGTATGTGCAGTCAGTCTGTGTGGCGGAGACCCTCACGGGAAATGAACAACACGTGTGCCACGTCGAGGTTGACGGTTATAGTGTGAATGCCGTCTTGGATTCCGGCAGTCAAGTAACTTTGGTACATGCCAGTTTGGTGGACTCTAGCGCCCTAACAAACTTAACCGTGGGCATTAGTTGCATCCATGGGGATACTAAGAACTACCCCACTGCCTGGGTTACTCTTGCCACGACAGTAGGGACCAAAAGACATCAGGCGGCAGTCATAAAGTCTATGGGACACAGTGTAATCCTGGGGAGAGACTTTCCCTTATTTTGGGACTTGTGGAACTTCAAAAGTGGCATGAACCCTCTAGTTGAAGACGGTACTCCAGAGCTAGCCCCTGAACCATTGCAGCAAGATGACGGAGAACCCATCTCAGAGGAAGTACTAGAATCTGCGGACTCTCCTCTGGCTGTGTATGCAGGCGAGGCAGACCAGCTAGAGGATGTTTTAGAAATGCCTGATCTTGAGGTGGCCCGTGGTAAGATTGGGACCGCTCAGCACCAGGATCCTACTCTAGCATGGGCGTGGGAAAACATAAAGGTCTCCAAGGGAAGACCATTGTACCCAGGGGCTCAAAACGAGTTCCCACACGTGGCGGTGCAGCAGGATATGTTGTATCACATAGACAAGGTGCGAGGGGTGGTGGTAGAACAACTAGTGGTACCTAAGTCCTTTCACCAGGTAGTTTTGGAGTTGGTACATAAACATCCCTTGGGAGGACACCTGGCGGTAGAAAAGACAAAACACCGTATTCTGCAATGTTTCTTTTGGCCAGGTCTAGTGGGAGACGTGACCCAGTACTGTCGGTCATGTCCTACGTGTCAATTGACCGCACCTATGTCACATTTTAGAAGCCCCTTAGTGCCCTTACCAATAATAGACGTGCCCTTCGAGAGGATAGCAATGGATATAGTCGGTCCATTAGTTAAATCTGCCAGGGGTCATCAGTACATTTTGGTAGTATTGGATTACGCCACGCGTTATCCCGAAGCAGTGCCCTTGCGGAATGCCAATGCGAAATCAATTTCAAAGGAGCTGGTTAATATGTTTTCCCGCACCGGCATTCCGAAAGAGATATTTACGGATCAAGGGACCCCCTTTATGTCTCGTATACTTAAGGATTTATGTAAACTACTAAAAATCTCCCATTTGCGTACCTCAATATTAGTGTTGAGCGATACCGTCCGATACTTAAAAGTATCGTATCGGATGGTATCGGCAGATCTAAAAAAAATATCGGGTATCGCCGATTCCGATACCGGAAGTCCCATTCAAGTCTATGGGACTTCCGGTATCGGAATAAGAAAAACCCTATTTTTGCCTTGTACAGCCTCTCTGGGGTCTGTACGGGCCTTTCGGGGGGCAGTGCCGGCCTGCCGGGGGGTCTGTGCAGGCCTGCCGGTGGTCTGTGCAGGCTCCGGGGGGCTGTGCCGGCCTGCCGGTGGTCTGTGCCGGCCTGCCGGGGGGCTGTGCCGGCCTGCCGGTGGTCTGTGCAGGCTCCGGGGGGCTGTGCCGGCCTGCCGGGGGGGCTGTGCCGGCCTGCCGGGGGGGCTGTGCCGGCCTGCCGGGGGGGCTGTGCAGGCTCCGGGGAGCTGTGCCGGCCTGCCGGGGAGCTGTGCCAGCCTGCCGGGGAGCTGTGCAGGCTCCGGTGGTCTGTGCCGGCCTGCCGGTGGGCTGTGCCGGCTCCGGGGGTCTGTGCAGGCATCGTCCGATGGGACTACAAGTCCCATCGGGCGATGCCTGCTACCATGACAGTGATTGACACATTAGCCAATGATGGGACAGTAGTAGTCCCATCATCCGGCTAATGTGTTGAATGTAAAAAAAATTAAAAATATGACATGCTACATACATACAACATGCATACTACATATATACTACATGTAACATACATGCTACATATATACTACATGCAACATGCATACTACATATATACTACATGCAACATGCATACTACATGCAACATGCATACTACATGCAACATGCATACTACATACATACTACATGCAACATGCATACTACATACATACTACATGCAACATGCATACTACATACATACTACATGCAACATGCATACTACATGCACCATGCATACTACATACATGCACCATGCATACTACATACATGCACCATGCATACTACATACATGCACCATGCATACTACATACATGCACCATGCATACTACATACATGCTACATGCATGCTACATACATACAACATATATACTACATGCATGCAACATGCATACTACATGTAACATACATGCTACATACATGCTACATGCTACATACATGCTACATACATGCAACATACATACATGCTACATACATACACACTACATATATACCACATGCATGCAACATGCATACTACATATATACTGCATATATACTACATGTATGCAACATACATATATACTACATACATATAGACATACAGTACATATAACATAGAGTACATACTCACCGTCACTTGTCACTTTGATCCCCGAAGCCATTGTCCCCTTGAGGAATAAATATCAAAATAAAAAAACACCAATATACTTACCCCGATCCGCAGAAGTCCACGAGGGTCCCACGTCCACCTTGCGTGGAGAACAGCAGCATCAGCTGATGCTACCATTCTCTACCAGCTCCAGGAATACAATGACAATGATGATTTTTTTTTAAAGTGGTGGAGGAATACAGTGCGGAAGGATACCTACCTTCCGTCATTGTATTCCTGGAGCTGGTAGAGAACGGTAGCATCAGCTGATGCTGCTGTTCTCCACGCAAGATGGACGTGGGACCCTCGTGGACTTCTGCGGATCGGGGTAAGTATATTGGTGTTTTTTTATTGATATTTATTCCTCAAGGGGACAATGGCTTCGGGGATCAAAGTGACAAGTGACGGTGAGTATGTACTCTGTTATATGTACTGTATGTCTATATGTATGTATTGTATGTAGTATATATGTATGTTGCATGCATGTAGTATATATGCAGTATATATGTAGTATGCATGCTGCATGCATGTGGTATATATGTAGCATGTATGTAGTATGTATGTAGCATGTATGTAGTATGTATGTTGCATGTATGTAGCATGTAGTGTGTGTTTCATGTATGTAGCATGTAGTATATATGTTACATGTAGTATATACTGTATAGTATATATGTAGTATATATGTTGCATGCATGTAGCATGCATGTAGCATGTATGTAGCATGTATGTAGCATGTATGTAGCATGTATGTTACATGTAGTATATATAGTATATATGTAGTATATATGTTGTATGTATGTTGCATGCATGTAGTCTTTATGTATGTAGTATGTAGCATGTAGTATATATGATGTATGTTACATGTAGTATATATAGTATATATGTAGTATGCATGTTGCATGTAGTATATATGTTGTATGTATGTTGCAAGCATGTAGTATATGTATTATATATGTAGTATGTATGTAGCATGTATGTAGTATGTAGCATGCATGTAGCATGTATGTAGTATGCATGTTACATGTAGTATATATGTAGTATGCAAAATTTTTTTTTTTTTTTACATTCAACACATTAGCCGGATGATAGGACTACTACTGTCCCATCATTGGCTAATGTGTCAATCACTGTCATGGTAGCAGGCATCGCCCGATGGGACTTGTAGTCCCATCGGACGATGCCTGCACAGACCCCCGGAGCCTGCACAGACCACCGGCAGGCCGGCACAGCCCCCCGGAGCCTGCACAGACCACCGGCAGGCCGGCACAGCCCCCCGGCAGGCCGGCACAGACCACCGGAGCCTGCACAGCCCCCCGGCAGGCCGGCACAGCCCCCCGGCAGGCCGGCACAGCCCCCCGGCAGGCCGGCAGAGCCCCCCGGCAGGCAGGCACAGACCCCCGGAGCCTGCACAGACCACCGACAGGCCGGCACAGACCCCCGGACAGTCGGCACAGCCCCCCTGAAGGCCCGAACTGACGGAGCATCATGATGCGCACAGACAGCGCATCATGATGATGTCATTTCGGCAGCCAATCAGAGCCACAAAAGTGGCTCATTGCATTTTGGACTTCCGATTCCGGTATCCGATACGAAAAAAGTATCGGTACTCGGTATCGGAATTCCGATACGGCAAATATCGGCCGATACCCGATACTTGCGGTATCGGAAAGCTCAACACTACTCAGTATATCACCCTCAGACAGACGGTTTGGTGGAGCGCTTTAACAAAACCTTAAAGGGAATGTTGAAAAGGGTGGTAGATAAGGACGGGAGAGATTGGGATGCCCTACTACCATACCTCCTGTTCGCTATACGTGAGGTACCCCAATCCTCCACAGGCTTTTCACCTTTTGAGTTGGTTTATGGGCGGTGTCCTAGAGGCCTGTTAGATATTGCCAAGAAGACTTGGGAACAAGAGGTGACTCCTTATCGCAGTGTAATTGAACACATAACACTTATGCAGGACCGAATTGCAGCAGTTATGCCAATAGTTAAAGAGTGTTTAGAGCGCGCACAACATGCCCAAAGCACGGTATACAACCGAGCGGCAAAAACACGAGTCTTTCAACCCGGAGACAGGGTGTTGGTATTGGTGCCTACCGTAGAGAATAAATTTCTTGCGAAATGGCAGGGACCATACGAAGTGCTGGAACGAATAGGTGAAGTAAATTATAAGATACACCAACCAGACAAGAGAAAGCCCGAACAAATATACCACATAAACTTGCTTAAGGCCTGGCGGGACAGGGAGAGTCTGGTGGCAGGAGCTGCCCTTGAGGATGGGCCTCGAGGGGCACCACCTTCTAAGGTAAAGGACCCCCATGTAGCTCCGCCAGAAGTGGGTATTGCAGACACGCTATCCGAAAGCCAAAAACGAGAGACCAGGGAGTTCATACAGAGGAATGCAGATATTTTCTCAGAACTTCCCGGCCGGACTCACCTAATTAAACATGACATTGTTACTGATCCACAGGCGCGGGTACGGCTAAAACCATATTGAATTCCGGAGGCTCGGAGACAAGCCATTGCCCGGGAAGTGAAGAAGATGTTAGAGCTCGGGGTCATTGAGGAGTCCCGGAGTGATTGGGCTAGCCCTATCGTACTGGTGCCCAAACCCGATGGGACTATCCGATTTTGTAACGATTTTCGGAAAGTAAATGAAGTATCGAAATTCGATGCCTACCCGATGCCAAGAGTCAATGAACTGATAGAGAGACTGGGTTCGGCCAGGTACATATCCACTATTGACTTAACAAAAGGTTATTGGCAGATTCCCCTCACGGCATCAGCCAAAGAGAAAACTGCCTTTGTTACGCCCCAGGGATTATTCCAGTACTGAGATATGCCATTTGGGTTGCATGGTGCCGCAGCCACCTTCCAACGTCTAATGGATATTGTCCTAAAACCCCATGGCCAGTATGCATCCGTGTACTTGGACGACATCATTATCTTTAGCGATGACTGGGACACGCATTTGTCAAAAGTACAAGCCGTCTTTGTCTCCCTAAAAACAGCTGGGTTGACTGCCAATCCCAAGAAATGTACGTTGGTATTGGAAGAGGCTCGCTATCTGGGATATAGCATAGGGAGAGGCGTTGTGAAGCCTCAAGCCAATAAAGTGGACGCTATTCAAAATTGGCCATGACCGGTAACCAAAAAACAGGTTGGAGCTTTTTTAGGGATCGTTGGTTATTATAGGCGGTGTAATAATTATAGGGGATAACTCAGGAGACTCTGTGCGTGGAACAAGATGACTACAGGACACAGCTTTATAAGTGGTAAAGTCTATATTAACACACGGTGATACAACAGATGCAGAAAGAAACTCAAGTCCACAACACTTGGAGAAAATATAAGAAGCAGCTTAGCAGTCTATAGGAACTTCAGAGGAAAATGCAATCAAGCAAAAAGTCTATGAAGCACAGTTATTCTTGAGGATACTTGGCATGAATAAATCCTTGTCTTAGTCCAGACACAGATAGGCAAGCTTAAAAGGCAGTTCAAATCTTATCTTAGCTTGACCAGGGAGGCCTGGAAAATAGTCTCAGGCTCTTGCAGAGCAGGAACAGCTTACATGTCCAGCAAATGCAGATGGAAGTGAAACACGAGCAGCAGAGGAAGAAGGGTTCTGGAAACTGGAGTATGCAGCAGGAACTCAGAGCAGAGCAGTAGGATCACCACACAGGTTCACAGGAGATGGTATATAGCCAGGGAGCAATCAGAGATCAGGAGCTGGATGCAAGGCAGAATACTCAAGCACAGACTGAAGGCTGGGGTGGAGTTTTATAGCAGGAGGACACAATGCACATGAGACCAAGGACACCATCTTGGAAAAGGGCAGTAATGCAAAAAGGTAAAAATGTTCAGAGTCCTGACATTACTCCCTCCTTAGAAGCGGCCTCAGGACGATCCTGGACCCGGTTTCTCAGGGAATCTCCGATGAAAACGAGAAATCTTCTGTTGGGCATTGATGTTTTCCACAGGTTCCCAAGAGTCTTCCTCAGGGGAATATCCCTGCCATCTTATCAGATATTGGAGCCGATTCCTGCGAATCCTGGAATCAATAATTTCCTCCACCACAAATTGTTCTTGCTCATCTATCAACACAGGCTGCGGCGGTGGCACAACATGTCCCTGGAAGGTATTAGGAGATACAGGCTTTAGTAAAGATACATGAAAAACTGGGTGTACCTTCATAGTCCTAGGCAGCTTCAGCCGGCAGGCCACAGAGCTCACAATACCGTTGATCTTGAAAGGGCCAATGAATTTCTGTCCAAGTTTCTGTGAAGGAACGTTTAACTTCAGATTCTTAGTTGCTAACCACACGGAATCTCCTACCTTGAACATGGGTGCAGGTTTACGGAATCTATCAGCCGATTTCTTATAACGTTCTTGAGCTGTGGTCAGGGATTCCTTCAGAACTTCCAGATTTTGCCTCATCGCAGTCAGTCTTTCCTCCACTGCCGGAACCAGAGAATTAATTGGCGACCTAGGTAAGATACACAGATGATAACCCAGATTGGCAAAGAAAGGTGTAAATTTAGTGGAGGCGCTCTGAGAATTGTTATATGAAAATTCGGCTAATGGCAGCAACTCCAACCAATCATCCTGGAGATGGCTGACATAGCATCTTAGATATTGTTCCAGCGTCTGGTTGGTCCGTTCAGTCTGACCATTAGTCTGGGGATGGTAAGCGGAAGAGAGACAGACGTTAATATTGAGTGCAGAGCAAAACCCCTTCCAGAATCTTGAAGTGAACTGTACTCCCCGGTCAGAGATGATCTCATCCGGGACCCCATGTAACCGAAAGACATTCTGTATAACCAAGTTCACTGTATCTTTAGCTGAGGGGAGGCCAGTGCATGGAACAAAATGGGCAGCTTTGGTCAGGCGATCAACTACCACCATGATTGTATTCATGCCCCTCGATGTGGGCAGCTCCACGATAAAGTCCATTGATATAGACCCCCAAGGGCGAGACGGAACAGGTAATGGTTGTAGAAGACCCGTAGGTGCCACATGAGGAGTCTTGTAACGAGCACATACCTCGCAAGAGAGCACATAGTCCTTGGTATCCTTCAGGCAAGTTGGCCACCAGAAGAATCGGCTCAGGAACTCTTGTGTCTTCTGTACCCCCCTGTGACCAGCCAACTTGGAGTCATGTACCAACTTGAGGATCTGCAGACGGACGACCTCAGGGACGTAGATACGTCAATCTCTGAACCACATGCCACCCTTAAAGACAAGATTAATATCCACTGGTGGGTTGGCCAGAAATACATCACCGTCATAAGCCTCCCTGCACTCCTTCCACAAGTCCTGGTCGTAGATAACTCCGATGAAATTGGCATCTGATAGAATGGTCTTGGGCGGGGCTCCAGGTACGAGATAACAAAGTTAAATTGGTTTAAAAATAAGTTCCAACGAGCCTGACGAGGAGAAAGACATCTAGTGGATCTCAGGAACTCTAAATTGCGATGGTCAGTTAGCACTATGATCTGTTGTGCAGCTCCTTGCAGATGAGGTCTCCATTCTTTAAAAGCCACAATAATGGCCAGCAATTCCTTGTCTCCCACGTCGTAATTCTTCTCTGCTGAGGTTAGTCTACGGGAAAAGAAAGCACAAGGATGTAGTAGACCCTTCTCTCCAGTTCTTTGGGAGAGAATCGCCCCCCAAAGCATTATCGGAAGCGTCCACCTCCACAATGAAAGAAAGTGTTGGATCTGGGTGTATCAACAGTGGTGCTGAGGTGAAACAGATCTTAAGCTGATCGAAAGCTTCTTGAGCCTGTGATGACCACTTAAAGGGCTTTTTTCTTCTTTGTCAAGGAAGTAATGGGACGGACACTATCAGAAAAATTTCGAATGAAGCGTCTGTAGAAATTTGCAAAACCAATAAAACGTTGGACCTCCCTAACGTTCTTGGGTACTGGCCAGTGAAGGATAGCCTGAATCTTACCGGATTCCATGTTCAGCCCCTGGGGAGAGATGATATACCCTAAGAACTGTATCTCAGAACGATGGAACTCGCATTTCTCCGGCTTAATATACAGATGGTTCTCTTTCAGACGTCTTAAAACAGTCTTGACATGTATTTCATGTTCCTGTAGAGAGTCAGAAAAGATTAGTATATTGTCCAAATAGATCACCACAAACTGGTCCAACAAATCTCTGAAAATGTCGTTAGCAAGGTGTTGAAATGTTGCAGGGGCGTTACAAAGGCCGAAGGGCATCACAAGATATTCAAAGTGTCCATACCGGCATCTGAATGCTGTCTTCCACTCATCCCCTGGACGAATACGCACCAAATTATAAGCCCCATGAAGATCCAGTTTAGAGAACACTTTAGCATGGCGGACTCTTTCCAGTAATTCGGGAATCAGAGGCAAAGGGTAACGATTTCGTATGGTTACCTTATTAAGTTCACGATAGTCAACACAGGGTCTCAGAGTCCCATCCTTCTTCTTTACAAAAAATATAGGTGCCCCTGCTGGTGAGGAAGATGGACGTATGAAGCCTTTGGCCAGATTTTCATCAATATACTCCTTTAAGGCTTGAAACTCAGGTGCCGCCAAAGGGTATACATTACCAAAAGGAATAGCTGCCCCAGGAAGCAGCTCAATGGGACAGTCATAATGCCTGTGTGGAGGAAGCTGATCTGCATTCTTCTTGTCACAGATGTCAGAGAACTCTTTATATGCTGAAGGTAAAGTAAATACCTGTACATGTGGTTCTATGGCCGTGGACTCAGGGACAGCTTCTGTTAATGCTGCGTTGCTCCTTGTTGGAAAGATGATCTCCTTGGTTTCCCAGTTGATACTTGGGTTCTGAGAACGCAACCAAGGAATGCCTAAAATCACAGGAAAATGAGGAGAACAAATTAGCAAGAAAGAAAGTTGCTCCTGATGACTAGGCTCCAACAAAATTTCAAGGGGTACGGTCTCCTGATCCACAGGCCCAGAGATTAAAGGTGACCCATCCACTGTTTCCATGGTAAGTGGAGAGGCTCTTTGCTGAATTTTAATACCATGTTCCTTGGCAAATGCGATATCCATGAAATTGCCACCTGCACCAGAGTCAATCATAGCTGCACTGGAAATCCACTGTCCTGAACACAGGATCTTAATAGGGAGAGAACAGTGAGAGTCATAGAAAGTGAATGAAATGCAGCGTTTAGAGGCAGGCTACATTCAGAGATGTCAGATTCATCATCACAGTTGTCATATTCTCCTACTGCTGCTAGCACCTTATTAGGCCGCTTGGGACACTTGGGACAGTTGATTAAAAAGTGGTCAAACTGACCGCAGTAGAAACAGACTCTCACGAAGGCGATGCTCCCGGCGCTCATTACTCTCGCGCCTCTGAACGGAATCAATTTGCATGGGCACCTCCTCCCCCTCCCGAGAGGCTTTACCTGCAGGCTCTTTGGAAGGAAGGGAAAAGTTAGAAATACGGTTATATGCAGCAAATTTCTCCTGCCTACGCTCAGTAAGGCGAATGTCTATGCGCACACAATGCTGTATAAATGTCTCTAGCTCTTGTGGTGACTCAGAGCGAGCTAGTTCATCCTTTACAACACTAGACAGACCCCTCTTAAAAATAGGCAATTGTGCATAACTGTCCCAATTCGTATCTACCGCTAATCTCCTGAATTCAGTGGCATATTCAATAACAGAGCATTTAGCCTGGCGTAAAGACAACAAAGCAGATTCAGCGGTTGCACGGCGATTAGGGTCATCAAACATTAATGCCATAGCGGCCAAGAAATCATCCAAGTTATTTAACCGTGGGTCACGAGACTCAATCATTGGATTCGCCCAGGCAAGCGCTCGTGAGGTCAGTAGCATTATTACACACAATACCTTGGATCGATCAGTAGGAAAACGGTCGGCATGCACATCAAAATATAGCATACATTGATTCACAAAGCCACGAAATTTGTCGCGATCACCATTAAATCTGAATGGGGGCAACTTGGGTGGGCTAGCTGGTGGCGGTTGCCCAGCGGATAAAGTTACTTGTGCAGCTATTTGCGTGCTTATGTCCTGAAAAGCCCATCCATACTGTGACTCTATGCCAGCAAGTTTGTTTTCCTGGGCTGCCATGCGGTTGCTTAAGTCCTGCAAAGTCTGTCCAAACACTTGTTGTTCAAAGCTTCCAAACTTCTTTTGTAGACCTTCCACATCTTTCTGCAGTGATCTAATTATGGAAAACACCTGCTCTAGTCTGCTTTCTGCAGTCATTGTTCCAGCAGTCTCCTTTTTATAGGGCTTGAGTATCCTGTAATAATTATAGGGGATAACTCAGGAGACTCTGTGCGTGGAACAAGATGACTACAGGACACAGCTTTATAAGTGGTAAAGTCTATATTAACACACGGTGATACAACAGATGCAGAAAGAAACTCAAGTCCACAACACTTGGAGAAAATATAAGAAGCAGCTTAGCAGTCTATAGGAACTTCAGAGGAAAATGCAATCAAGCAAAAAGTCTATGAAGCACAGTTATTCTCGAGGATACTTGGCATGAATAAATCCTTGTCTTAGTCCAGACACAGGCAAGCTTAAAAGGCAGTTCAAATCTTATCTTAGCTTGACCAGGGAGGCCTGGAAAATAGTCTCAGGCTCTTGCAGAGCAGGAACAGCTTACATGTCCAGCAAATGCAGATGGAAGTGAAACACGAGCAGCAGAGGAAGAAGGGTTCTGGAAACTGGAGTATGCAGCAGGAACTCAGAGCAGAGCAGCAGGATCACCACACAGGTTCACAGGAGATGGTATATAGCCAGGGAGCAATCAGAGGTCAGGAGCTGGATGCAAGGCAGAATACTCAAGCACAGACTGAAGGCTGGGGTGGAGTTTTATAGCAGGAGGACACAATGCACATGAGACCAAGGACACCATCTTGGAAAAGGGCAGTAATGCAAAAAGGTAAAAATGTTCAGAGTCCTGACAGGCGGTTCATCAAACATTTTGCGACCATCGCAGCTCCTCTCACAGATCTTACTAAGGGGTCGAAATCTGTCACAATAAAGTGGAACGCAGAAGCAGAGGAGGCCTTTCAGCGATTGAAAACAGTCCTCTGTGACCAACCAGTTGGTTTCACCAGACTTTAAACGGGAGTTTATTGTCCAAACGGACGCCTCTGGGGTGGGCCTCGGCGCGGTTTTGTCTCAAGAAGTAAATGGCGAGGAACACCCAGTGGCCTATCTAAGCAGAAAGCTTACGAGAGCAGAAAAGAACTGCAGTGTAGTTGAGCGGGAAGCCCTGGCTGTGAAATGGGCCCTGTGCACCTTGCCCTATTATTTACTAGGTCGCCAGTTTAGACTAGTGACGGACCATTCGCCCCTAACGTGGATGTCCTGGGCAAAAGAAGGCAATGCGCGGGTGACACGCTGGTTCTTAGCATTACAAGGGTTTAAATTTTCCGTTGAGCACAGGGCGGGCACAGCGCACAGAAATGCAGATGCTTTGTCTAGAACGCACGTGTCCGACCCCACGGGCTCGAACAGAGGAGGGGGGTGTGTGAGGTGCCAAGGGGAGAGGTACTAGAAAACAGGTATATTTCTCCCCGTTTCATTTCATATGTCTCCCTGTACTGATGATGAAGCCAGTTTATTTCACTGTAATCCAGTCCTGGTTTCCTTAGTGATCAGCATGGAAAGGACTGGTAGTTCCCCCTCCACTTATTCAATCCAGGTTTTGGTTTCCTGACTGGTCCAGCTGATATAATCAGGAGGAGCTGGGATCTCTCAGTCTCTCTCGTCTACTGAGCTGGGAGCTGACACAGTAAGATTACATGGACTTGTTTGCTGTTATATAGGTTTATTTTGTAGTTAGTCTGCTATTGTTAGTTAGTGGCAAGACGGCCTTAGATGTTTTATTTCATGTTTGGCATGTGTAACATTGAATAACAAGTGTGCACAATAAATATGCCGTGTCCATATTCATGTGGTACTTGCTAGTCTGCTGAAGTGACTTCATAGCCACACGCTTGTGCCAAAGCAAAGATCCCAGCTGAGCTATCTATTCCCCACAATATGTAGTATGTATGTATGTATGTATGTATGTATGTTGTATGAATGTAGTATATATGTAGTATGTATGTATGTTGTATGAATGTAGTATGTATGTATTATGTATGTTTTTTTTCTTTTTCCATTCAACACATTAGCCAGATGATGGGACTACTACTGTCCCATCATTGCTTAGCATGGTTTGGGAGACCCCACCCCTCTCTTGTGTGATGTGCACATAAGAGCTGTCTCAGACCACAAGCCCATTCTATGGAGTGGCCTGTCTGAATCCTGTTCATATTAGACACTGTTCACATGTTCAGGTTTTTAATACATTAGATAGGGACTGCTTCGATAGGGGTTACCTTGATGTGGTGGAGCAGCTTGGTGTACATTTTTTTTGCGCAAAGAAAAGTATCGACTAAATACCCTGTATTTGTTATCCAGCACTTGCTGATTACTGCCATTTTTTATTGCAGAGTATTTTTGCAAATCTGTCATTCTGTGTTTTCTTGTTGTATCGTAGTATGTAGTATGTATGTTGTATGAATGTAGTATATATGTATGTAGTGTGTATGTATGTGGTATGAATGTACTATATGTAGTATGTATGTATTATGTAGTATGTATGTATTATGTAATATGTATGTATGTTGTATATATGTAGTATGTATGTAGTATGTATGTATGTTGTATGAATGTAGTATATATGTATGTAGTGTGTATGTATGTGGTATGAATGTACTATATGTAGTATGTATGTATTATGTAATATGTATGTATGTTGTATGAATGTAGTATATATGTAGTATGTATGTAGTATGTATGTATGTTGTATGAATGTTGTATGTATGTATGTATGTAGTATGTATATATATATATTTTTTCTTTTTACATTCAACACATTAGCCGGATGATGGGACTACTACTGTCCCATCATTGGCTAATGTGTCAATCACTGTCATTGTAGCAGGCATCACCCGATGGGACTTGTAGTCCCATCGGACGATGCCTGCACACACACAAGACCCCCGGCAGGCCCGCACAGGCACCCGGCAGGCCCGTACAGACCCCCGGCAGCCGGCACAGGCCCCCCGCAGGCCCGTACAGACCCCCAGCAGCCGGCACAGGCCCCGGGCAGGCCCGTACAGACCTCCGGCAGCCGGCACAGGCCCCCGGCAGGCCCGTACAGACCCCCGGCAGCTGGCACAGGCCCCCGGCAGGCCCGTACAGACCCCCGGCTGCCGGCACAAGCCCCCGGCACAAGCGCCCGGCAGGCCCATACAGACGTACAGTCTGCATTCCAAAACGTCACTACTTCCCTTACGAGCCCTGACGTGTGCCCATACAGTAGTTTTTTCCCGCATATGGGGTATCAGGGTACTCAGGACAAATTGGACAACAACTTTTGGGGTCCAATTTCTCCTGTTACCCTTGGGAAAATAAAAAAATTGGGGACTAAAAGATCATGTTTGTGGAAAAAATATGATTTTTTTTATTTTCATGCCTGGGCGTTATAAGCTTCTATGAAGCACTGGGGGGTTCAAAGTGCTCACCACACATCTAGATAAGTTCCTTAGGGGGTCTAGTTTCCAAAATGGTGTCATTTGTGGGGGGTTTCCACTGTTTAGGCACATCAGGGGCTTTCCAAACGTGGCATGGCGTCCAATTCCAATTCCAGCCAAAAAAAAAAATGGCACTGCTTTGCTTCCGAGCTCTGCCATGTGCCCAATTTGTGGTTTACCCCACATATGGGGTATCAGTGTACTCATGACAAATTGCACAATAACTTTTGGGGTCCTGTTACCCTTGGAAAAATAAAACTTGAGGGTGAAGAGATCATTTTTGCAGAAAAAATATATGATTTTTTAATTGTATGGCTGTACGTTATAAACTTCTGTGAAGCCCTTGGGGGTTCAAAGTTCTCACCACACATCTAGATAAGTTCCTTGGGGGGGGGGTCTACTTTCCAAAATGGTGTCATTTGATTATGAGACGCACTTTTTTCTCCCAAATTTGGAGGGAAAATGGGGGTGCGTCTCATAATGTGGATATACCTTACCGGCCACAGGCTGGCATGAGGGGTATCCGGCATTGCTGTGGGGGTGTCCTGCGGTGCTGCGGGGGGCGGCGGTGCTGCAGGGGCTCTGCCAACATTTTGTGAAAGGCTAGAGCCCCTGCAGTTCCATGGCTTGCAGTGCGGTGGACTCTGTAAAAATGGCTGACGGGGGCTGCGCATGCGCAGATGGAGATCTCGGCGCCAAGATCTCACCGCACATCAGAGTACCCCTTCATCACAGCCTGCTGCCTGCAGTAACACTCCACTCTTGCCTCCTCCAGCAGCGACCCTGGGACCCCGCTTCACTGCAGCCATCAACCCCAGTAAGCAGTAAGACGCATGGATTATAAGAAGCACCATCATTTTATTGATATAAAAAAGTTTTTTTCCTATTTTTCTCCTCAAAATTTGAGGTGCGTCTTATAATCCGGAGCATCTTATAATCATCAAAATACGGTACTTTGTGTACACCAATATATGCATCTCTTTCCTGCTGTTTTGTCGCCCTAACTAGCTCTTTTTATTAATGTATTTGAACATATTTTAAAAATTTTCTAAAATTAATAAAGATATATATATAAGTGCCTTAAATTGTCTGTCATCCACTTCCGTCTGGATGTCCCCGAATCCCACAATCCACCGCGCCGCACCGAAAGTACGCCGACCACCATATTGAAATACCGAAATGATGGGTATTCCAATATGGCACACCCTGGTGGTACCAGGCCCTTCCACAGTACCACAAGCGAGACACCGCCGGGACCCCCCGCCGCTGCTGCTGGACTTCCCCGCCACTGCTGGACCCGCTGCCGCCGCAGGACCCGCCACTGCCTACCCACCCACCTTTGTCACAGCCAGCAGGAAAGACCGCGGCTTGCGGCCTATTCTGGAGATGGGGTGCGGGCGCCCTCTGGTGGCGCCGCACCCCATCTCCAGCACAAGCAGCGGTCTTTCCTGCTGGCTGGCCGCCGCCAGGACCCCCCGCCGCTGCTGAACCCCCCCGCCTCCGCCACTGGACCTGCCGCTGCTGGCCACGCCACCAGACCCCCCGCCGGACCCGCCGCTTCCTGCCCACCATGTACATACACACACACATACATACACACATGTACACACACACGTACACACACACATGTACTGTTGTAGCTATTCTATGTTCTGACCAAGCGTCAGATATGCCAGAGCACCAGTGAGTCCGGATTAGGAGTTTTCGCCCTTCTGTTCTCAAACGCTTGGAGACAAAGAGACTCAACACACACGAGCCGTGGTCAAATCATTTTATCTGACGTAATGAAATACAAGGCAATCTTTTCTACCATTTACAACCATATGTAATTCGATGGAGCTCATGTGGCCCCCACCATCACCTTCAGGGTTACAACATGCTTATAATGTACCCAGAAGATGTTGTTACTGACTATTGAGACCAAATATGATAACAAGTATAGTTTCCTTGAAAACAGAGACTAATAGTCTACATAAGAATAATTCTAGCAATAATAAGGCAAAGGCAATTAAAGGGATATAAAAGCAAACCATTAACTCTTCTATATCAATTTCCCCCTTTTGTAAATGGCATAACCTTTGCCACAGGGTCAGCTGATGTCCACAAAGGAGCTACTGTCTCATGGGTCTAGTACCCATAAGGGGGCTTCCTACCTGCTTCGCCCATCCACCCTCAGTGTGGACACTCACTTTCCCCATCAGCAATGGCTACCTGGGGTCTATGATACACTACAGAAGGTTCAGCCTTAGATTTTTTTTTCCCATACATACATTATTCAATAGCTTAAGTAATACATATATTAGCACTTTTACGGCTACATAAAACAATAAGCAAAGCAACAAAATTTGCATACAAGTCTGTACATGCCAAAAATCCATCCTGCAAGGCCATTAAACCAATTTGCTGGATTTAGGAAAGAGAATGTGTTACCCCACCAGGAGTCTCTGTTTGCACTGTGTTGTTTTAACCATTGGTCTCTAAGTTCACCTATTTTGTCTATATTGGCCCTGATCTGGAGATTGCCAGCAGGGTCGATATAATTACAACAGGTGGGACCAATTATCTGACACATTCCTCCTTCTTTTGCTGTCAGGTAATCTAGTGCTATAGTATGTTGGTTAGTAACTATGATTAATTGTCTCTTTATTGTATTAGTTTCATTAAGAACTTCAAGAATCTGGAAAATCTGATCGTCAAGGTAGTCGGTAGCTTCCACTAATTTATCCCACATTTGTGTTATGAAGGGGTATATTAGCATACTACTGAATATTTTATTTGTTATCCCCATTTCTACTAGATGCGGCCTACCATTTGGCCGGGGCTTATTGTCTGCAGCCCTTCTATACAAAGTATGAATTGGAACTGCTGCAGTGTCTATTTTACTATGAGGAACTATGAAAGTGGCTGGTGTCAGTTTGGCAAGAGTGCAAACCCCTCTTATGTCTGGGCTCACCCACCTGTAGGCACGATGTCCGCAAACCAAGAATACTCCTTCAGGGAGAACACAAACGTGACCCGGGGTCTGTATACATTGGTATAAACTCAAAAGTCCTGACATAGGCTTATGGGCACACCAAGTATTATTCATTTGTTTTCCACTTATACCAGATGTACATTTACCCCTTTCTTTCCTTATTATTTAACCCGTAGATGCTTTACAGCCTTCAACGCCATCCTGGTACACCGTCTCATTAACCATTAACCTGTGTTTGATCATGATTGTATATGCGGAAGCAATTATTGTCCTCACCACAGGTATTTGCTCCAGTGTGCTGAAGACTGAACCACCATCCATCATTGGGAATAGGGTCTGAGTGAGGGATTTCAGTCCTCCTCCTGGCGGCCATATTTTCGACATCTGAATCATATTCCCGCCACCACATTTGTACCTTAGGCCGCGTTATATTAAACTGAAACCAGGGATTAGCGGCCCATCCGATTATAGCCAATGAGGCAGATATCTCATGGGGCACATCTTTTCCCCAAAACCTAGATTGAGTCCAAGTCTCATTATGTATGCAGTGTGGGGTTAATACCTCCCATGGCTTCAGAGGTAAGGCTAAGTACGGCATAGTCCTCGCAGATACTGGGCTGTGTGTACAGATCCAACAGTCTTTCGGTTTCTGTCCTTCCATGTCCTTTATAAGAAGAGCATGATGCCGAATAAGTTTGTTGTCCCAGTCAGCATTTAAGAGTTTGTCCTGTGTCTCTGTAGAGTGCAGTAACCCTGCTACTGCCAGCAAGGTGATTAGGAGTGTAGGGAAGGGGACCTGACGGACGGACGGGCTTGTCAGAATAGAGAAAGGAAGGTTTGCACAGTTTAGACAGGTGTCAGTTATTACATTGGGGAAACAGCTAGGAAAGTGTAGTGGACGTGCAGTACCTTGGGTTGACCATTACAGGGCAGGGAGGAGTGTGAGCATAGGACTTGACATCAGCTTAGGGCTTAAAAAACCATTGGTCATGGGGGGCGGAGTCAGAGGGAACCGGGAAAGTTATAAATTTGACAGGAGGGTTCCAGAAAGTTCCAGTCCCGAGGAGGAGCTCAAGTGACAGGAGGACTACGACAGTTTGTGCACTGTGAGAGAACCAAACCAGGGGGACTGAGGAGAGAGAAAGTCACGGGGGTGGTCCTGACACGAAAGTACCGCAGCAGAGACGAGGCAAGGAGGAAAAGCATACCGTATTGAGAGACGACTGATCAGCAAAAGTACTGTTGGTTTACGGGCCTAAGGTGGCCACAGTGACAGATCTGACAGGAGCGAAGAGTGAAGAGGGGACGGTGCGTACATGTACGTCTCCGGTGTAAAGTACGGTGTGCGTGAAGCGGCCATGGAAATGGATGGCCGCGAAGGAAATATTGTGGTGTACTGTGAGGATCGTCAGTCGGACGGTGAGAGAATAAACTTGGACCTGTTGAACCCGAAACCTGCCTCATCTTGTGTCTTTATGTTGCTGCGCGGTACCCAGAGGGACCACCCCCCAGTCCGGCCCACCGACCCTACAGGAGAACAGTCATTCTACTGTTGACAGGACCTTCTTGCAGTGACTGGCGTGGATCCAGGTGGGCTTTCCCTCAAGTTTTACTGAGGTGAATGTGGTCAGCTGGACTTGGAAGGGGCCGTCAAATCGTGGGTCCAGGCTCCATCTCACGTGTCTGCGTATAACCACCCAATCACCTGGATTCAGCTGATGCACATCTGCACTGGCATTAGGATTTGGAATGGATGAGAACACGTTTATGTACCACATTAAGTCTTTCCTGCACGGCCTGGACGTAGGCTGTCATAGAACTGTGTTGCATTTGTAGCATCTGTGGGAAGTACAGACCAGTCTTTGGTGCACTACCAAACAGGACCTCAAAAAGAGACAAGCCTGTGTTTCTTTTTGGAGTGTGTCTGACTGAAAAGAGTGCAAGAGGCAAGCACTCTACGCAGCTCTTTCCTGTGTTTGCCATGGCCTTTTGAATTTTCAGTTTAAGCTTCCCATTTAGTCTTTCCACTTTCCCACTACTTTGTGGCCTATATGGTGTATGAAATGCTTGCTGTACACCCAGGGCCTGCATGACTTCCCTCATTACTTCTTCCGTGAAGTGTGTACCCCTATAGCTTTTTATGGTTTCTAGGGACACCATACCTGCAGATTGTCATGGTCCAGTCCGGAGTTTATTTTCTGCTGTCTTCACTCCGGACTGGTCATGCGGGAGTTAATCTCCTCAGCCTCGTTTTGGAGCTAGCTGGGCTATTTCAGTCTCTCACAGCCTGCTGACCAGTGTTAGTGATAGCTCAAGCTTCCAGTTTAGAGCCTCTGACCCTTCTACCTTGGTGATCCTCCTGCCTTTGACTGATATTCACGTGTATGACCCGGACTGATTTCTGACCCCGTCTCTTGGTATTCGTCTCTGCTGTTACGTTCCCTCTCTGGCATCTGACTCCCCGACTTGTACCTCGACCACGTATTTCGTCACACGTTTTGGACCCTGTGCTCATGTTCTGGCTTTCTGACTCTCGGCTTGGTATTTTGACTACGTGTATTGCTGCTCCTTCTGGTACATCTGCTCCTGCTAGTTTCTGACTCGGTTTGTCTGACTATTCTCTCTCATTACCTGTGGCACCTGTGCTGTTGCTCAGGGTTGCTGCTCTTAGTGTGTAACCTCTCTTCCCTCACCAGCTCCCCCTGGTGGAGGTTTCACTACACAGATCAGTTCCTTCATCAGGTTGTCTTCAGTTGTTTTATCATTTCCACATTTTACCGGATAGGCTTCCGGCCAACCAGAGAAGAGATCTACACATACTAGGATATTTGCATACCTTGGTAGCTGTATGTCGTCAATCTGCAGTCTCTGAAATGGGTAGAGAGGCCTAGGTGTCGCTTTCTTAGGGACTTTTACTGTTTTACCTGGGTTGTGCTGTGCACAGATGAGGCATGATTGTACAAGTTTCGTGGCTGCGTAACTGAAACCAGGAGCGATCCAGAAGGCATCCACCATGGCACACATGTGACTCTTTGAGTTGTGAGTGGGGCCACGTGCTGCTTGTGCGATGATTGGGAACAGGGACTTTGGTAGGCACAACTTATCCTTATTCTCCCATACTCCATTTGAGTTCAGCTCAGCTCCCTGTCTCCCCCAGTGTACCTTCTCTGTTTGGGCAGCCTGTTGCTGGAGAGATTTCAGGACATCTAGGCTCAGTGTGGCTGGAATACGCTGACTCTCCGCCACCGTCCACTGCTCTCTAGGCCGCCTTGCTGCTACTTTAGCAGCCTCGTCCACCCTTCTGTTGCCCTCTACCTCCACGGAGTCCCCTTTTGTGTGTGCTTTTACCTTGACAATGCCAGCCTGGACTGGTAACATCAATTCCTCCATTAATTGTTTCACCAGCTCTGCATTTTTAATGGGCTTCGTATCTGTGTAAATATTAGCGACTTCACCTGCAGCGGCTCTACACACCTCAGTGAGTGCCTTCAGCTCTCCCTCCTGTGCTGACATTTGAGGAGGGAGTGGTTCAGCTCGGATTACCTCATGTGAGGATACTACTGCATATCCAGTGTAGAATCGTCCATCCTGGTGGTGTCTGGAGCCATCTACAAAAAAACCCTCAAAATCTGCATTAGGAACAGTTCTATGCAGTCATGTTCATGCGTCATGTCAAAGTATTCTTCCTCACTTGCTAATACGGTCACCAATTCCCCCTTTTCTGAATCCACAGGCAGGAGGGTGGCTGGATTCAGAACGTTACATCTTTTGAGGGTGACATATTCAGGAATTAGTAGAGCACATGCAAGACGGAGCTGTCTGGCCATAGACAGATGTTTTGGTTGAACTTGTACGAGTATGGAATGGATGTCATGTGGGGAATAAATTGTCGGGTCACTGATCTCTCAGGCTCCACTCCACCTTATTGATGGCCACTGGCATATACTAATCCGAAGTTCCATGCCTTATCTTGCAGGGGGTTACTTTAGCAGTTGATATCAGATTCAGTGTGCCTAAAATGACTAAGGTATTGAAAGGGTAACTATTATATGGTGGGTTGATAGGTGAAAATAAATTTTTTCCCTGGATCTCGCCTTTTTATATCTAGGCCTTTCTTCATAGATAGGGACATGTTGCAATAGTTATTTTAGACCTACTGTTTATTCCTGCAAGATCACTGAGGTGGTCAGGGTGTGATATAAAGCGGCAATTGAATATATGTTCATGTATCTCCTGTTTGAAATGGTATAATTATGTTTAAGGACCAGTGAACTTATATGTGAACAAAGCATTTTGGTTACATGCATGCCCTTTTTTCTACTCACCTAGTAGGCATGTTGTATTTTTAGCAAGAAATTTAACCTAGGAGCTAATGTGCTTATCTTTGCACATTTAATGTGCACTAGGTTGTATTAGCAAGTGAACCTGCAGGGGGTCCCTATTATGATATGCCATTTGAATTTTTCTAAGGTTATCTCTTTAGGTCTTTACTAACTGTGGTGGAGTGTTATAGCTGTGAGTTTTTGGTTCTATTTCGAACCTATGATCTTTGTATGTCACATGTGTGACGAATTTTAATGGTTTTAACTGTTATGTGCTTGTCTTTTGTGTCATAATAAAGATTGTTAATTTTTGATGCTCAAATCCTGCCTCAGGTGATCCCCTTTTTTGGCCCATTTCTTTTTCTAAAGTGTTGCACATCTATTTGGGTCGGGTATTGATCCCTGGTCAGTGGTGCCCCCATGTGTTTTTCTTGATAAATTGTCAAAGGAGTGAGATCATAGGGGTCTGATGACAAACAGTCATAAAGTGATTGCAACATTTGTGAAGCAGGCCTTATCCAAGGCCTACAGTAGGTCACTAAGCCTAGGAAAGTGCGCAGATTCTGATGTAGAGGGAGATTTTGAATTGCCTGTTTCCTGCCTTCAGTCAGGTGTCTCGTACCTTCGGCAATACAATGTCCCAAAAATGTCACCTTTTGTTTCTGTGTTGCCCTCCCAGGGCTGTGGGGTACTCGGTACCGGGCCTGTGTCAGGGGAATGTGTCACAGCAGCGGTGACCCAGTCCGTGGCCCTGGGCGCCCAAGTAATGGGGGAATGTAGCTAATGGAATGGAATAGTGATGCCACCTGTGGTGCTCGGCAAGTGAGGTGTTAAGCCGACGCTGCATGCAGATCCGCTGGGACTGATGGTAGGGTGCAGCAAGGGTGTAAAAGCTCCCCACAGGTGAAGCTATAGTCCCAGGGCAGTGTAGAGGTGGTTGGCACTGGGATGTAGCAGTGTCGTAAGGGTAGGAAGTAGACAAGACACAGCTGGGTGCAATTTCTGTACCTTTACTTGATAACTGCAGTCCAGGGTCCTGATTACAGATGGTAACGGAGCAGACTAGCCTGGAAGCAACTCAGGGATTTACTCTCAGCAGACGGGCTGTGCAGTCTCCTTCCTAGCGCTTGTTTGAATGAAGTACTCCTAGTACCGAGTTACACTGAAGTTCCTCCTGTCAGATGTTCTCAAGAACCTTACTTGCACGGCAGACAGCTGTAGCCTATCTTGGGGGCTCCTTTCTCCTGAGTCCCGGCTCTCTATCCAAGCTGCTGTTGTGCCCTCAAGTCTTAGATGGGAGTAGGGCATTTACAGCCTCCTACTCCCCTGGTGTCTGTTGCAGGTCTGTTAGTATCCTTATAACCGTGGAGACCAGGCTCCAGTTCATGCGCTCACTGTGAGGGAGCTCTCCTTTACCAGCTCAACCTCCAGCTTCTCTCTACACATCTGCACACTTCACCCTCCGCAGACTAACTGACCACTCCTTCCTCGTGGCCCTCAGAGAGCACTCCTCCCCTTAATCCTGGTTCAGAGTTCCCCTTGCTGGCCTGGAGTGGAACTGTGTTGCATGTATGGATTGACTGCGAGAGAGACCTATCATTGCCTCCAAGCCTGGCATTACCCTCCCCTGGAGGAAAGCAAAGCCATTGTGGCGACCATACCCCTGGGGGTGCCACATTTGCAATACTGTAATTTGTCACATGAGACCTTGCAACCCTTTTCTGCTAAAAAAAAAAAAAAAACATAGCAAGGAAACTGTGGCTTCCCTGCAGGACCTCTGGTCCAGGCAGAACAGAAAAAGTTCATCCACGCACTGTAATAGTACAATCAGCGGATGAGGTGATTGCCACTACTCAAGGATCCCTGCCATCACTGCTGAATAGATGGCAGGGGATTTCTTTCCCCCTTTGTGGGAGGACTGTCCAACAATATTGTTTACCTTAATGAGTAATGAAAAAAGATACTGACAGTCAGGGTGCAGGAGTACAGAGAAAAATGCACCTGCTAAATCACTGACTGTGAAACATTTTGACATCACTGGGATCTGTGACAGTATTGTGTGTGGGTTAGGGATGATTGAGGTCACACTCTCTGTAACATCATTAATAGCTAGTGTTGAGCGATACCATCCGATATTGAGAAATATCGGATCGGATTGGATCGGCCCGATACCCAAAAAAGTATCGGTATCGCCGATTCCAATACCGGAAGTCCCATTCAAGTCAATGGGACAGAAATATCGGAATTAAAAAAACCCTTTCTTTACTTGCACATCCAGTTCGGGATGGGGGAAGAGTGTGGGCGGTGTGTGGGCGGACACTGTGCGTGTCTGTGCGGGCCTTCCGGGGGTCTGTACGGGCCTGCCGGGGGCTTGTGCCGGCTGCCGGGGGGTCTGTACGGGCCTGCCGGGGGCTTGTTCCGGCTGCCGGGGGTCTGTACGGGCCTGCCGGGGGCTTTTGCCGGCTGCTGTGGGTCTGTACGGGCCTGCCGGGGGCTTGTGCCGGCTGCCGGGGGTTTGTACGGGCCTGCCGGGGGCTTGTGCCGGCTGCCGGGGGGTCTGTGCGGGCCTGCTGGGGGTCTTGTGTGTGTGCAGGCATCGTCCGATGGGACTACAAGTCCTATCGGGCGATGCCTGCTACAATGACAGTGGTTGACACATTAGCCAATGATGGGACAGTAGTAGTCCCATCCAGGGCTGCCATTAGGAATTTCAGGGCCCCATACTGTAAAAATGTTTGGGCCCCCTTGAGACTCCGTCCAGGCTCCACCCCAGCCGTGCCTCCACCCCTCAAATCTTCCAGAGTCCCACTACCCACTCTTGAAAAAGCTCCACTTCTGCACCACGTCCTCACCAATCACACATTAACATTTCCCAGATCATACATATAGCCAGCAGCTTTTGTTCTGGCCAAAAGAATTTTAAGCCGCCACCACAACAAGGTAGACTCTTTTGGATGAGCTCTACTCTACTGTAACTTATTAATCATTTGTTAAAATACCCAATACTCTGTGGTACCGTATATACTCGAGTATAAGTCGATCCGAGTATAAGTCGACCCCCTAATTTTGCCACAAAAAACTGGGAGAACTTATTGACTCGAGTATAAGTCTAGGGTGGGAAATGCTCCATAGATTATTCCCCCATATGGTGTCCCCAGAAGAAGCTCCATAGATTATTCCCCCATATGCTGCCCCCATAAGAAGCTCCTTAGATTATGCCCCCCATATGCTGCCCCCATAAGAAGCTCCTTAGATTATGCCCCCCATATGCTGCCCCCATAAGAAGCTCCTTAGATTATGCCCCCCATATGCTGCCCCCATAAGAAGCTCCTTAGATTATGCCCCCCATATGCTGCCCCCATAAGAAGCTCCATAGATGATTCCCCCATGTGCTGCCGCTGCTGCATGTAAAAATAAAAAAATGACATACTCACCTCTCCGTCGCTGGGTGTCAGATACTCACCTGTCCTGCGTCCATGGCTGCTCCCCGCTATCTGCCACGTCATCAGTCAGTGACGTTCAGACTGCAGGGGGCGCGGGGCGCACTAACCACGTCACCGCGCCCTCTGCTGTCTGAAGTCACTGACCGATGATAGACACAGACAGCAGCAAGCAGCCATGGACGCAGGACAGGTGAGTATCGCTATACTTACTTAGTATAACTATGGGGAGTGCATTATATTATATGGAGGAGTATGGGGAGTGCATGATACTGTAAGGAGGACAATGGCGTCCTGACGCTGTGTCTTGAGCCCCCAGCTTCTCCGCGCTCTCTCTTCCTGCCTTCAGCGGTCACGTGGTACCGCTCATTAAAACTCATGAATATGCGCATATTCATGAGTTTTAATGAGCGGCACCACGTGACCGCTGAAGGTAGGAAGAGAGAGCACGGGGAGAAGCTGGGGGCTCAAGACACAGCGTCAGGACAGGTAAGTATGACCTGACACCCCCGCTCCCCCTCCCCCTCCGACCCCCCGGTGTATATGACTCAAATATAAGACGAGAGGGGGACTTTCAGCCCAATTTTTTGGGCTGAAAATCTTGACTTATATTCAAGTATATACGGTATATTTTTCTTTTTCTTTACGGAAATGAGTCACATACTTTTTTAAAAAATATTTGAAACCAGATTGTGACTTTTTTTTATAATCTGTATTTCTGATTGTAGATTATTGTATTGTTTTCTGTACATGTATGAAGCTGTCAGTGGATATCGATCTGCGCTCGGACCGCAGTGCATGGACGGGCCGCGGGTCTCCTGACTAGAATTCAGCAGCCTCACAGCATGTATGAGGATGGAGGCCAGGAGATCGGCGCCTAGTCCATGCACCGCAGTGCGAGCGTAGAACAATTTCCCAAATGAAGATGTTTCCCAATCATATATACCCACTTTTTATTTTTCCATCAATATGGCTGTGTGAGGGCTTGTTTTTTGCAGGACGAGTTGTACTTTTGAATGACATGACTGGCTTTATCAAATAGCGTACTGGAAAATGGGGAAAAAATTCAAAGTGCGGTGAAATTGAAAAAAGTGGAATTCTAGAATTTTTTTGGTCGTTTAAGCAGCCTCCAATCTCCTCACCTCAGCAGCCTCCCATCTCCTCTCCTCAGCAGCCTCCCATCTCCTCTCCTCAGCAGCCTCCCATCTCCACACCTCAGCAGCCTCCCATCTCCTCTCATCAGCAGCCTCCCATCTCCTCTCATCAGCAGCCTCCCATCTCCACACCTCAGCAGCCTCCCATCTCCACACCTCAGCAGCCTCCCATCTCCTCACCTCAGCAGCCTCCCATCTCCTCACCTCAGCAGCCTCCCATCTCCTCACCTCAGCAGCCTCCCATCTCCTCACCTCAGCAGCCTCCCATCTCCTCACCTCAGCAGCCTCCCATCTCCTCTCCTCAGCAGCCTCCCATCTCCACACCTCAGCAGCCTCCCATCTCCTCAGCAGCCTCCCATCTCCTCATCAGCCTCCCATCTCACCTCAGCAGCCTCCCATCTCCTCAGCAGCCTCCCATCTCCTCACCTCAGCAGCCTCCCATCTCCTCTCCTCAGCAGCCTCCCATCTCCACACCTCAGCAGCCTCCCATCTCCACACCTCAGCAGCCTCCCATCTCCACACCTCAGCAGCCTCCCATCTCCACACCTCAGCAGCCTCCCATCTCCTCAGCAGCCTCCATCTCCTCATCAGCCTCCATCTCCTCTCCTCAGCAGCCTCCCATCTCCTCTCCTCAGCAGCCTCCCATCTCCACACCTCAGCAGCCTCCCATCTCCTCAGCGGCCTCCCATCTCCTCAGCAGCCTCCCATCACCACACCTCAGCAGCCTCCATCTCCACACCTCAGCAGCCTCCATCTCCACACCTCAGCAGTCTCCCATCTCCACACCTCAGCAGCCTCCCATCTCCACACCTCAGCAGCCTCCCATCTCCACACCTCAGCAGCCTCCCATCTCCACACCTCAGCAGTCTCCCATCTCCACACCTCAGCAGTCTCCCATCTCCACACATCAGCAGTCTCCCATCTCCTCAGCAGCCTCCATCTCCACACCTCAGCAGCCTCCCATCTCACCTCAGCAGCCTCCCATCTCCTCTCCTCAGCAGCCTCCCATCTCCTCTCCTCAGCAGCTTCCCATCTCCACACCTCAGCAGCTTCCCATCTCCACACCTCAGCAGCTTCCCATCTCCACACCTCAGCAGCCTCCATCTCCACACCTCAGCAGCCTCCATCTCCTCTCCAGCCTCCCATCTCCTCAGCAGCCTCCCATCTCCACACCTCAGCAGCCTCCCATCTCCACACCTCAGCAGCCTCCCATCTCCTCAGCAGCCTCCCATCTCCACACCTCAGCAGCCTCCCATCTCCTCTCCTCAGCAGCCTCACATCTCCTCTCCTCAGCAGCTTCCCATCTCCACACCTCAGCAGCTTCCCATCTCCACACCTCAGCAGCTTCCCATCTCCACACCTCAGCAGCTTCCCATCTCCACACCTCAGCAGCTTCCCATCTCCACACCTCAGCAGCCTCCATCTCCACACCTCAGCAGCCTCCATCTCCTCTCCAGCCTCCCATCTCCTCAGCAGCCTCCCATCTCCACATCTCAGCAGTCTCCCATCTCCTCAGCAGCCTCCCATCTCCACACCTCAGCAGCCTCCCATCTCCTCAGCAGCCTCCCATCTCCACACCTCAGCAGCCTCCCATCTCCTCAGCAGCCTCCCATCTCCTCAGCAGCCTCCCATCTCCACACCTCAGCAGCCTCCCATCTCCTCAGCAGCCTCCCATCTCCACACCTCAGCAGCCTCCCATCTCCACACCTCAGCAGCCTCCCATCTCACCTCAGCAGCCTCCCATCTCACCTCAGCAGCCTCCCATCTCCTCAGCAGCCTCCCATCTCCTCTCCTCAGCAGCTTCTATCTCCACACCTCAGTAGCCTCCCATCTCCACACCTCAGCAGTCTCCCATCTCCACACCTCAGCAGTCTCCCATCTCCACACCTCAGCAGTCTCCCATCTCCACACATCAGCAGTCTCCCATCTCCTCAGCAGCCTCCATCTCCACACCTCAGCAGCCTCCCATCTCACCTCAGCAGCCTCCCATCTCCTCTCCTCAGCAGCTTCCCATCTCCACACCTCAGCAGCTTCCCATCTCCACACCTCAGCAGCTTCCCATCTCCAAACCTCAGCAGCCTCCATCTCCTCTCCAGCCTCCCATCTCCTCAGCAGCCTCCCATCTCCACACCTCAGCAGCCTCCCATCTCCTCAGCAGCCTCCCATCTCCTCAGCAGCCTCCCATCTCCTCAGCAGCCTCCCATCTCCTCAGCAGCCTCCCATCTCCTCAGCAGCCTCCCATCTCCTCAGCAGCCTCCCATCTTCTCAGCAACCTCCCATCTCCTCAGCAGCCTCCCATCTCCTCAGCAGCCTCCCATCTCCTCAGCAGCCTCCCATCTCCTCAGCAGCCTCCCATCTCCACACCTCAGCAGTCTCCCATCTCCACACCTCAGCAGATTGCCATCTCCTCACCTCACTCCCCTCTGCAACTTCCTGCAAGTCCTCACACACTGCCCGCCCCCTTTGCCTCATCGCCGATTTCAGCATCTTCTGTCTCCCAGAAACGTGACATGTTGCTGCTCTGCTCGAGAATGAAGAAGAGCGCGCAGTGTGTCACATGAACTGCGTCAGGACCATGATGCACTTGGTCCTGGTTCTGCTTTAAAGGTACAGCACTGATTTCTGGCCACTGCATTCACTAACAACACTGTAACACTGTAGGTGTATCTTTAAATCACCGCAGTGTTGTTATGTATCTGGCTTGCAGCGGCCATGAACTATTACACCTGTAGCCCAAACAGCAGTATCAAGAGAGGAGGGCCCGGTCTGCCAGCACATATGGGCCCCTCTTTTTGCTACTGTTCATGGGGCCCCATACAGTAGTAAGGGCAGTAATGCCCTGATGGCGGCCCTGGTCCCATCATCCGGCTAATGTGTTGAATGTAAAAAAAAAAAAAAACCATACATACATACTACAAACATGCATACTACATATACAGTTGTGGCCAAAAGTATTGACACCCCTGCAATTTTGTCAGATAATACTCAGTTTCTCCTGAAAATGATTGCAATCACAAATTCTTTGGTATTATTATCTTCATTTAATTTGTCTTAAATGAAAAAACACAAAAGAGAATGAAGCAAAAAGCAAAGCATTGATCATTTCACACAAAACTCCAAAAATGGGCCAGACAAAAGTATTGGCACCCTCAGCCTAATACTTGGTTGCACAACCTTTAACCAAAATAACTGCGACCAACCGCTTCCGGTAACCATCAATGAGTTTCTTACAATGCTCTGCTGGAATTTTAGACCATTCTTCTTTGGCAAACTGCATCAGGTCCCTGATTTTAGAAGGGTGCCTTCTCCAAACTGCCATTTTTAGATCTCTCCACAGGTGTTCTATGGGTTTCAGGTCTGGACTCATTGCTGGCCACTTTAGAAGTCTCCAGTGCTTTCTCTCAAACCATTTTCTAGTGCTTTTTGAAGTGTGTTTTGGGTCATTGTCCTGCTGGAAGACCCATGACCTCTGAGGGAGACCCAGCTTTCTCACACTGGGCCCTACATTATGCAGTAAAATTTGTTGGTAGTCTTCAGACTTCATAATGCCATGCACACGGTCAAGCAGTCGAGTGCCAGAGGCAGCAAAGCAACCCCAAAACATCAGGGAACCTCCGCCATGTTTGACTGTAGGGAACGTGTTCTTTTCTTTGAATGCCTATTTTTTTTCTCCTGTAAACTCTATGTTGATGCCTTTGCCCAAAAAGCTCTACTTTTGTCTCATCTGACCAGAGAACATTCTTCCAAAACGTTTTAGGCTTTTTCAGGTAAGTTTTGGCAAACTCCAGTCTGGCTTTTTTATGTCTCGGGGTAAGAAGTGGGGTCTTCCTGGGTCTCCTACCATACATACATACAGTCCCTTTTCATTCAGACGCCGACGGATAGTACGGGTTGACACTGTTGTACCCTCGGACGGCAGGGCAGCTTGAACTTGTTTGGATGTTAGTCGAGGTTCTTTATCCAACATCCGCACAATCTTGCGTTGAAATCTCTTGTCAATTTTTCTTTTCCGTCCAAATCTAGGGAGGTTAGCCACAGTGCCATGGGCTTTAAACTTCTTGATGACACTGCGCACGGTAGACACAGGAACATTCAGGTCTTTGGAGATGGACTTGTAGCCTTGAGATTGCTCATGCTTCCTCACAATTTGGTTTCTCAAGTCCTCAGACAGTTCTTTGGTCTTCTTTCTTTTATCCATGCTCAATGTGGTACACACAAGGACACAGGACAAAGGTTGAGTCAACTTTAATCCATGTCAACTGGCTGCAAGTGTGATTTAGTTATTGCCAACACCTGTTAGGTGCCACAGGTAAGTTACAGGTGCTGTTAATTACACAAATTAGAGAAGCATCACATGATTTTTCGAACAGTGCCAATACTTTTGTCCACCCTCTTTTTTATGTTTGGTGTGGAATTATATCCAATTTGGCTTTAGGACAATTCTTTTTGTGTTTTTTTAATTTAAGACAAATTAAATGAAGATAATACCAAAGAATTTGTGTTTGCAATCATTTTCAGGAAGAAACTGAGTATTATCTGACAAAATTGCAGGGGTGTCAATACTTTTGGCCACAACTGTATACAACATTCATACATACTACATATATACAACATTCATACAACATACATACATACTACATACATACTACATTCATACAGCATACATACATACATACATACTACATACATACTACATTTATACAACATACATACTACATATATACTACATTCATACAGCATACATACATACATACATATATACAAAATTCATACAACATACATACATACTACATACTACATACATACTTCATATATACTACATTCATATTTTTGATATTCATGTCACAGTCTATTAAATTGGGTCTTCTGCACATTTTCAAAAGTTCAAAGTCCAACAAATCTCAGGCACACAGAACCCGATGGCATCGGGTATCGTCATC
The DNA here is from genome assembly GCF_039654945.1 of Dendrobates tinctorius. Lineage (NCBI taxonomy): Eukaryota > Metazoa > Chordata > Amphibia > Anura > Dendrobatidae > Dendrobates > Dendrobates tinctorius. The sequence continues at coordinate 17,671,751 of NW_027361870.1, read as the reverse complement.
CTGTTCGTGACGCCAAGTTGGGTCGCCCTCCCAGGGCTGTGGGGTACTCGGTACCGGGCCGGTGTCAGGGGAATGTGTCATAGCAGCGGTGACCCGGTCCGTGGCCCTGGGCGCCCAAGTAATCAAAGGGAGTTTATAATGTAGTTTAAGTGGAATGGAATAGTTCTTGACGCCACCTGTGGTGCTCGGCAAGGGAGGTGTTAAGCCGACGCTGCAGACAGATCCTCTGGGACAGATGGTATGGTGCACCAGTGATGGTATAGCCCTCCACAGGCAGGGCTGATGTCCCAGGGCAGTGTAGTTGTAATGGTGGTGGAAAGGCGCAGGCAGTGTAAAGGATGGTACCCAGATGTAGCGGTGCTGAGCGGGTTAGCGCAAGAATGAATGGAGGACACCAAGGCTTGCAGTTCCAAAGCTTTACTCAGTCTGCGGTACATAAGGGTGCCTGCCTCCGAGCCGTGTCCTCCGGGTCAGAGACTCAGCCAACCTCCAAGCCAGATGAAAAGCTCCTCTCCAACACTCCGCCAACATGTACCTTTCCTGAGCGACTCCTCTATTGCTTCTTAATGTGTGAAGAGCTCCAGTACCGTGGTACTCTGGAGTTCCTCCTGTCAAATGTTCCCAAGAACTCTACTCGTATGGCAGACAGCTGTAGCCTGCTTCGGGGACTCACTTCTCCTGAGTCCCGGCTCTCTAAATCAGTTGCTGTTGTGCCCCAAGTCTTAGATGGGAGTAGTGCATTTACAGCCTACTACTCCACCGGTATCTGCTGCAGAACCGTAAGTGTCCATACAACCTCGGGGACTGGGCCCCGGCCTTGCGCTGAGAACCTATAGGCAGGGTTCCTCTTCCAACCCACGTCTCCTCTCTTTTCTCCTTACTACTTCGTTCCGTACTGATCTTTCTCTCTCTTATGGAAGCTTAGGTTGCAGTTCTACGTGTTTCCCCTTCTTTTCCCCTTCCCGTGCCAGCTGGCTCAGATCACTGAGGCAGCTGCAGCACTCCTTCCTCCATCCCTTCTTCCAGGGATCCTCACTCCTGTCCAAGTGACTTCTTACCCGCCTGACCTTCTGCCAGACTGAACCTGTAATCCTACATTTCCCACTCTTTTATATATCTCAACTCCACCCACCTCCCAGCACATCCATTGTTCCAAGCAGGGAACCACCAAAGGTGCTCTGCTACTCTCTAAGCACTGAGCCGCAATGTGGTTGTGCAGAACTACCCTGTTGTGTGTGGGGTGCGAGTGTTGGAGCGTGGAAAGGAGTTCCCACCTTACCTGGATGGTGGGGCACTACACCTTAGGAGAAGGTGCAGTACCTCTGTGGCGACTGAGCCTCAGGGGCGCCACATATTGTCACTAACAATAAGTTTTGTAAGTACCACAATTCCAGCGCCTCACTGTTTCTAGGTCCCTTGGTCCCTTATTACGACTCCACTGTTTTCCTTGTGTTCCAGCATACATGACAAGTTGTCTTATTGTCCTTGTTTGTTCAACTACTTTAACTACCTTAAGAAGGTCTTTCGGACCTACATATCTCCATTCAGGCCTGGCTGTCTCGTAAGTCTTTGTTCATACAATCAATAAATGCATTCACCAGTACTCTAAAATCAAGCGGGTTTATGCAAATGTACATCATGTCTGCCCATTTCAGCTGTAACCGTCCAAAGTACATCTCTACACTCTCTCCTCTTTGCTTTGTCACGTCAGTCAGGAGTAGACTGCTCTGATTGTTCCACTGTAGCCCACTGTTTAAGTGACTCACAGTACGTTTCCCCAGACTGTGCAGATTTATCATCCATGCCCCAAGCCTGATTCTTTGCCACATCTGTATGTGTCTTAATAATATATGTCCCAGTATGTCACCTGCCTTTAAACTCACCAACCTCTCTAGGTCTGCCCAGGTACACTTATATGTCTGCTGTACTTCCTTTATGCGTCTGTAAAACGGGAATGGTTGGTCTTCAGGGTCAGGCAACTGCTTCAACAAAGCTAGCTGGTCAGAGGGGCTCCAGGGATAATACACCTGCATCTTTCTTATTCTAGTTGCCCTTCTAGGTCCTGATTTGGTTGGTCGTCTGAGTCTGATCACAGTGTTTACAAGTCCATCTGTTTTGTCTGGGTCTCTGGTTAAATTCTGTCAATCAAAACATTCATAATATACCTTCCATACTGCTGCACATTCTCAAACACCATTTATTCACTTGCTATTTTCTTCCCTTGTCTGTGCCTTTTTGTACATCCAAATATTCACACTCTGGTATTTTTGCCTTTTTCAATATTGGTCCCACTTGTTTTACGGCTTCCTTTCTTCTGTCTTTTTCAATTTGCATAGCTGTCTTGGATCCCATTGGGGCACCGACTGTACACAGAAAAAGTTGCCCATGTCTTCAACATTTTTCTCCTGACAGCTCACCTTTTTTCTGAAATGCCCCTCTAGTGTGCCTAACCTTATCTATGGGCGGCCACACATAGCAAGTCAGAGTGAGCCTACCAAGGTGTAGCGGGAAGGCTCCTTGCCTCTCACCCGGTAGACCTACAGGATGTAACGAGAAGGCTCTCTGCCTCTCACCCGTTAGAACAGCTGGCTAGAATAGAAATAGGCCTTTTTCCTTCCAGCCCAGCTCCATGGATTGTGGGAAGGCTGCTTCAACTTAGACAGCTGATCTTTCTTCTGAAATGCCCTCCTTTGTGTCTGGACCTCTGTCTTACAGCCCACATATAGCAAGTCAGTGTATCCAGAAGGCTCCTTGCCCTCGCCTCTCACCCACAACAAAAAAACCCGCTGACTAAAGTGAGAAGGCCCAGGTGTGATAGGCCTCTAACCTACTTTATCAGCCATACAGTCGGCTACCTCCTTTGTTGATCCACAATTTGCTATACAAATCAATCACACAACTAGAAGCAGGTTCAAACACATTAATGACCAAACAATCACTTACAATTTCCTTCTAAATTAGGCACCATATTTTACTTTCAACTTCAACTTACAAAATTTCATTCCACTTTAATTAAGTACTGTTGCTTTAAAATGCACAAATACACGTACTCACACACATGTACTCACATACACCCACACACGTACTCACGTAAACACACACGTACTCACATACACACACACACACGTACTCACATACACACACGTACTCACATACACACACACACACGTACTCACATACACACACACGTACTCGCATACACACACGTACTCGCATACACACACGTACTCGCATATACACACACACACCCGTACTCACACACACACCCATACTCATATACACACACCCGTACTCACATATATACACACACCCGTAATCACATATACACACCCGTACTCACATACACACACCCGTACTCACATACACACACCCGTACTCACATACACGTACTCACATACACACATACACGTACTCACATACACACATACACGTACTCACATATACACACACACACGTACTCACATATACACACACACCCGTACTCACATATACATACACACACACATACACACGTACTCACATACATACACACACACATACTCACATATACACCCACACCCGTACTCACTTATACACACACACACCTGTACTCACATACACACACACGTACTCACATATACACCCACACACATACTCACATGCACACACATACTCACACACACATACACACATGTACTCACATACACACACACACACACACACACACATGTACTCACATCTCCAGCACAGGCCGCAAACCACCCTCTTTCCTGCCGGCTGTGACTGCACGGAGGTGGGTGGGCAGGCAGCTGTGGGACACACACACATGTACGTACACACACACACAGGTACACACACATTTGTACTCACACACCCCACACACACTTCCCTCCCGATATTTTACTACTTTGTGGCTATATAAGTTTGTTTACAGGTTTATTATTGTCTCCATCAGACTGCACAGAGATTGTACAGGTCAGGGGTAAGGAAGGCCTGTATAGGAGCCCTAGGACTGTGATGCCACATTTACTATTGAATGGATAAAAGTACAAAAATGATCTACAGCCTTAGAAACTGAACACTCCCAAAAACTGGAGCTATTATAATTCTATAACTGTTCTCTTCTCTTGCAGGTATGTATTATCACACCAAGTAATTATATTCCAGCCACAAACATTCAACCATATGTGGACGCAGAAAAAATCTGGGACTCTCTGTCTGTAGAGGCAAAGGAGGTCTACAGGAAAAAATCCATTGAACGTGTGATAAACTTTATGAAGAAGAAATGTAATTGCGGCAGCAGAAAGAGCTATGAAGTTGTGGACACCATTGTAGACGCTCTCACATCGCCTTCACCAAAGACTCGTTATCTGGTCATGAGTTTTGCAGAAAAAGTTATTCTTTACCTATATCTATGGCTTCCAACTTTGCTTTTTGATAAATTTCTACATTATGACAGCAAAGAAATAAATAAATCTGATAAATAATGCAGCGGGAGGGTTGAAGTCTGATTAGGAATAGTAAACCCCTCTGCAGGGGGCCTAAAGATAAATTGTAGAGAAAAATCTAACATTTTATTGATATTAGACATCCTCGCTGCCGAAGCACAGTCAGAGTGAGCCGGGATTAAAAATACCATTTCTCTCTTTTGTGATGGAGATGATTGCTGTTTTGGAGGGAATAAATTACTGATCAGAAACAGGCCTTCTTTTGGACAATGTTTGTTTTATGTTGGGGGAGGGTAGTAGATTTCTTGATTTGTAGACTCTCTTTGCGCTGAATATGCCACCCCAAAACCTAGAAATCAACATCACTTTATTTTTACTTCCGATTACTTGTAGCAACAGCCCCGTGTCTTCGTTGTGATATAGCAACTGTAGCAACAACCCCAGTGTATCCTATGCAGGGGTGGAATTCAGCAATTGTTCAAATTGCAGCTGGTTCATCGAACTGGCAAGATATGGTTCTGTGTGCCCACTATTTTCTTATTTTCAGCTAAATGTGTGTCTTTGGACGCACATTCAGTTGAACTGTATTTCGGTACGGAAAGCCGTTAGCTTCCAGCACCGCAATAGTTAACAGCCGCCAGCCTATTAGAGGCCGGTAGCTGACGTCGGCGTGCACGTCATCGATGCATGGCACAGGAAGAGGACACTGCTGAACTGACAGGTAAGAATTATTTTTTTTTTAAAATGTTGTTAAAGAAAAACGGCAATAAAGGGAATGGACATTTGAAGTTCAGGATGGGAGAGACATATGAGGCCCAGGATAGGGACATAATAGGAAGGGCCCAGGATGGGAGCATAATTACTGTTTGGGGCCAGTATAAGGAACATATGTGGCTCCCCTGAGGGTCAGTCGCCACAGAGGTACTGCACCTTCTCCTAAGGTGTAGTGCCCCACCATCCAGGTAAGGTGGGAACTCCTTTCCACGCTCCAACCCTCGCACCCCACACAACAGGGTAGTTCTGCACAACCACATTGCGACTCAGTGCTTAGAGAGTAGCAGAGCACCTTTGGTGGTTCCCTGCATGGAACACTGGATGTGCTGGGAGGTGGGTGGAGTTGAGCTATATAAAAGAGTGGGAAAGTGTAGGATAAGGGGTTCAGTCTGACAGAAGGTCAGTGAGGAAGGAAGCCACTCGGGAGGAGTGGGGATCCCTGGAAGGAGGGATGGGGGAAGGAGTGCTGCAGCTGCCTCAGTGATCTGAGCCACCTGGCATGGGAAAGGGAAAGAAGGAGAAAGACGTAGAACTGCAATCTAAGCTTCCATAAGAGAGAGAAAGATCAGTACGGAACGAAGGCGTAGGAGAACAGAGAGGAGACGTGGGTTGGAAGAGGATCCCTGCCTATAGGTTCTCTGCGCAAGGCCGGGGCCCGGTCCCCGAGGTTGTATGGACACTTATGGTTCTGCAGCAGATACCGGTGGAGTAGTAGGCTGTAAATGCACTACTCCCATCTAAGACTTGGGGCACAACAGCAACTTATTTAGAGAGCCGGGACACAGGAGAAGGGAGTCCCCGAAGCAGGCTACAGCTGTCTACCATACGAGTAGAGTTCTTGGGAACATCTGACAGGAGGAATTCCAGAGTACCACGGTACTGGAGCTCTTCACACTTTAAGGCGCAATAGAGGAGTCGTTCAGGAAAGGTACATGTTGGCGGAGTGTTGGAGAGGAGCTTTCCATCTGGCCTGGAGGTTGGCTGAGTCTCTGACCCGGAGGACACGGCTCGGAGGCAGGCACCCTTGTGTACCGCAGACTGTGAGTAAAGCCTTGGAACTGCAAGCCTTGGTGTCCTCCATTCATTCTTGCACCAACCTGCTAGCACTGCTACATCTGAGGTACCATCCTTTACACTCCCTGCGCCTTTCCACATCCATTACAACTACACTGCCCTGGGACATCAGCCCTGCCTGGAGGGCTATACCATCACTGCTGCACCACACCATCTGTCCCAGAGGATCTGTCTGCAGCGTCGGCTTAACACCTCCCTTGCCGAGCACCACGGGTGGCGTCACGAACTATTCCATTCCATTAACTACATTCCCCCATTACTTGGGCGCCCAGGGCCATGGACCAGGTCACCGCTGCTGTGACACATTCCCCTGACACCGGCCCGATACCGGGTACCCCACGGCCCTGGGAGGACGACCCAATTTGGTGTCACAAACAGGATGACGAGACCCGATGCAATCAGGTTCTCTGTGCCTGAGATTTGTCGGACTTTATACTTTTGAAAATGTGCAAAAGACCTGATTTGATGGATTGTAAAATGGACATTAGAAATGGCCCAGGATAGGGACATAATAGGAAGGGCCCAGGATGGGTGCATAATTACTGTATGGGGCCAGTATAAGGAACATATGTGGCGCCCCTGAGGCTCAGTCGCCACAGAGGTACTGCACCTTCTCCTAAGGTGTAGTGCCCCACCATCCAGGTAAGGTGGGAACTCCTTTCCATGCTCCAACACACGCACCCCACACAACAGGGTAGTTCTGCACAACCACATTGAGGCTCAGTGCTTAGAGAGTAGCAGAGCACCTTTGGTGGTTCCCTGCATGGAACACTGGATGTGTTGGGAGGTGGGTGGAGTTGAGCTACATAAAAGAGTGAGAAAGTGTAGGATTAGGGGTTCAGTCTGACAGAAGGTCAGTGAGGAAGGAAGCCACTCGGGAGGAGTGGGGATCCCTGGAAGGAGGGATGGAGGAAGGAGTGCTGCAGCTGCCTCAGTGATCTGAGCCAGCTGGCACGGGAAAGGGAAAGAAAGAGAAAGACGTAGAACTGCAACCTAAGCTTCCATAAGAGAGAGAAAGATCAGTACGGAACGAAGGAGTAGGAGAACAGAGAGGAGACGTGGGTTGGAAGAGGAACGATGCCTATAGGTTCTCATCGCAAGGCCGGGGCCCGGTCCCCGAGGTTGTATGGACACTTATGGTTCTGCAGCAGACACCGGTGGAGTAGTAGGCTGTAAATGCACTACTCCCATCTAAGACTTGGGGCACAACAGCAACACGGATAGAGAGCTGGGACTCCGGAGAAGAGAGTCCCCGAAGCAGGCTACAGCTGTCTGCCATACGAGTAGTGTTCTTGGGAACATCTGACAGGAGGAATTCCAGAGTACCACGGTACTGGAGCTCTTCACACTTTAAGGCGCAATAGAGGAGTCGTTCAGGAAAGGTACATGTTGGCGGAGTGTTGGAGAGGAGCTTTCCATCTGGCCTGGAGGTTGGCTGAGTCTCTGACCCGGAGGACACGGCTCGGAGGCAGGCACCCTTGTGTACCGCAGACTGTGAGTAAAGCCTTGAAACTGCAAGCCTTGGTGTCCTCCATTCATTCTGGCGCCAACCTGCTAGCACTGCTACATCTGGGGTACCATCCTTTACACTGCCTGTGCCTTTCCACAACCATTACAACTACACTGCCCTGGAACATCAGCCCTGCCTGTGGAGGGCTATACCATCACTGCTGCACCACACCATCTGTCCCAGAGGATCTGTCTGCAGCGTCGGCTTAACACCTCCCTTGCCGAGCACCACAGGTGGCGTCACGAGCTATTCCATTCCATTAACTACATTCCCCCATTACTTGGGCGCCCAGGGCCATGGACCGGGTCACCGCTGCTGTGACACATTCCCCTGACACCGGCCCGGTACCGGGTACCCCACGGCCCTGGGAGGGCGACCCACATACATTATTGGTTTATGGTGGCAAGTGGGGGACATAGGTACTGTAGTGGCTAATTATGTCACATTATTACTGCTGTAATATATTTTACTATTGAGGATGCTGTTTTCAATGGGGGAAAAAGGAAGGTCCTGCTACTGTGCAGGGTTGCACTAAGTACGTTTTTTTCTTTATCAGGTGAAGTGTAGATGATGGGTGAATCCGAACAGTAAAGTTCGGTGTCCGTACCGAACACCTACTGTTCAGGCACGGATACCGAACATGGACTTCACCAGGAAGTCCATTTTACTGTTTGAGTTCGACCACCCGAACACTGGGTGAGTGTCACCCTGTCATGTGCTTCTGATCGGCAGTAAAATCATCACCGCCGGTCACACAGCCGCATTTCACATGCTGTCAAATGACAGCGTGAGCGCTCAGCTGTGATCAGAGGTATAAAGTTTACCTCCAGTCACTGGTGCTGGCTGATGGGACAACTGCTCCCATGAGCCAACACCTGCTGCCACTAATAGTGAGAGCAGGAGTGGCTGATGGGAGTGTTCATGAGCCGGCTCCTGCGCTGTACATACACTACCGTGTAAAAGTTTAGGGTCACCTAGAAATTTCCTTATTTTGGAAAGAAAGGCACAGTTTTTTCCATTGAAGCTAATATTAAATGATTCAGAAATACACTCTATACATTGTTAATGTGGTAAATGACTGTTCTAGCTGCAAACGTCTGGTTTGTAATGCAATATGTTCATAGGCGTATAGTGGCCCATTTCCAACAACCATCACTCCAGTGTTCTTATGGTACTTTGTGTTTGCTAACTGTGCAAGAAGGCAAATGGACTGTTAGAATACCCTTGAAAACCCTTGTGCAAGTATGTTAGCACAGCTGAAAACAGATTGGCTGATTAGAGAAGCTATAAACCTGACCTTCCTTTGAGCTAGTAGAGAATCTGGAGCATTACATTTGTTGGTTCCATTAAACTCTCAAAATGGCCAGAAAAAAAGAACTTTCATGTGAAACTCGACAGTCTATTCTTGTTCTTAGAAATGAAGGCTATTCCATGCGAGAAATTGCCAAGAAACTGAAGATTTCCTACAACGGTGTGTGCAACTCCCTTCAAAGGAGAGCACAAACAGGCTCTAACCAGAGTAGAAAGAGAAGTGGGAGGCCCCGCTGCACAACTGAACAACAAGACAAGTACATTAGAGTCTGTAGTTTGAGAAATCAACACCTCAAAGGTCCTCAACTAGCAGCTTCATTAAATAGTACATGCAAGACGCCAGTATCAATGTCTACAGCGACGAGGCGACTCCGGGATGCTGGCCTTCAGGGCAGAGTGGCAAAGAAAAAGCCATATCTGAGACTGGCTAATGAATGGAAAAGATTAATATGAGCAAAAGGACACAGACATTGGACAGAGGATGATTGGAAAAAAAGTGTTATGGACAGACGAATCCAAGTTTGAGGTGTTTGATCACACAGAAGAACATTTTTGAGATGCAGAACAACTGAAAAGATGCTGGAAGAGTGCCTGACGCCATCTGTCAAGCATGGTGGAGATAATGTGATAGTCTGGGGTTGCTATGGTGCTGGTAAAGTGGGAGATTTGTACAAGGTAAAAGGGATTTTGAATTAGGAAGGCTATCACTCCAACTTGCCATGCCATGCCCTGTGGACAGTGCTTGATAGGAGCCAATTTCATCCTACAACAGGACAATGACCCAAAGCACACCTCCAAATTATGCAACAACTATTTAGGGAAGAAACAGGCAGCTGGTATTCTATCTGTAATGGAGTGGCCAGCGCAGTCACCAGATCTCAACCCCATTGAGCTGTTGTGGGAGCAGTTTGACCGTATGGTATGCAAAAAGTGCCCATCAAGCCAAACCATCTTGTGGGAGGGGCTTCTGGAAGCATTGGGTGATATCGCAATTTAGCTGCTAGAATGCCAAAGGTCTGCAATGCTGTAATTGCTGCAAAGGGAGCATCCTTTGACGAAAGCAAAGTGTGAAGGAGAAAATTATTATTGTTAGCAGCGGATTAATCAGCGTAACATCCAGAGTCAGCAACACAGAATGTAGATTTATTCATATCCAGGTTGAACAGCTTACAGCATGAAATGTGATCAGTCTTGTATCTGCTGTGGCTTGCAGCATGGCAGCATTACAGCAGCAAGAAGGGAAGAGAAGGAGGGGGCATCCTGTCTGTTTTTTTTTTTCACTGAACTTTGTTAAAAATCTCACAATATGCACAATATATAAAACAGTACAGTAGTAGTTGTTGCAATACATACAGATCAATATGCATTATTCCAACACCCCCACTCAACAACTGCTTATCCTCTTAGTCCCAGTGTGGTCCTCAATTCTTGGAACCTGGCTCATAGCAATGGCTTTGTCATAATGTCAGCTGCCATCTTATCAGTTTTTATATCCAAATGTCTGACATTTATCTTTTGTACAGCAGCTACAGCTAACAAAGCTCTGAACATGGTCTGTTTAGCGACTGGAGCAAACGTAGCATTGTAATCTTCGCCATACTTTTGAGAATATCCTTTTGCCACCAACCTTGCTTTAAATCTGTGGACTTTACCTTCAGAGTCATATTTGGTTTTGAAGACCCACTTGCACTTGATTGCCTTTTTGCCCTGTGGCAGCTTGGTGAGTTTCCAAGTTTGAAGTTGATGAAGCGATTTGATTTCCTCATTAGCAGCATTGATCCACTTTGTGCTTTCATGGACAGGTAGTTCTTGCATTTCATCCCATGACTGTGGCTCTGATTCAGGTAGTGTCTTGACTATGTAGGATAGACGTTTAGCTGGTACGTCTCTGTTTGATCTTGAAGATCTCCTGATTTCAGATTCACCTGATTTTTCTGTTGTTCCTTCAGTGGTTGAAGAATCCAGCCAGACCTCTACATCCTCCTTGCTATTGTCTTGTAATTGTGACATCAGCTGGACTACTGGCGTGATGTCGCAAAACTTGGGGGACACCAAGTTCTCATCAATCACTACATCTCTACTTATTGTGACCTTGTTTGTTTCTGGGTGTAGAATCCTATAACCTTTCTGGGTTTCACTGTAGCCTACCAGGATCCCTTCCTTAGCGTGAGATTCCCACTTAGTTCGCCTTTCTTTGGGAACATGTATAAGCGCTTTACTTCCGAATATTCTTATATGATGTAGTTTGGGCTTTCTGCTGTTCCATTGCTCAAACTGAGTTTTCTCTGTAGCTTTACCTGGTAGTCTGTTCTGAAGATAGCAAGCTGTCATGATTGCTTCACCCCAATATGCTGTGGGCAGATTTGCATCAAGCAACATACTTCTTCCACTTTCATAGAGTGTTCGGTTCCTTCTTTCCGCGACACCATTTTGCTCAGGATTGTACGGTACAGTGGTCTGAAATAGGATTCCATTTTTCTTTAAAATGCTCTGTGTCTCATTACTTGTGTATTCAGTCCCATTATCTGCACGTAGAATCTTTGGCATTCTCCCAAATTTATTATATACCTCAGGTAGATATACTTCAAGTTTTTCTGGAACTTCTTTCTTGCTGTGAAGCAGATGGACAACTGTATATCTTGAATGATCATCAATAAATGTGAGAAAATATCTCTTCTTCCCAGGAGTCTGAGTGCTCATTGGACCACAGACATCTGTATGTATTAAATCTAGTGTCTGTTCTGTTCTTGTAGTACTTCTCTTAGGAAAAGCTTTTCTAGACATTTTCCCTTTGATGCAGCTAGTACATTTCATTATCTGGTTACATAGATCAATTGTAATGTCCTCAGCTAGTTGCTTTTGAACTAACTTCCTTATTGCTTCTGGGTCTCTGTGTGCTAGGCGCCTATGCCATACATGAATGCAGTTATTGTGCCTTTCTTCCTGAGCAGTATACACACACTCTTTGCATTTAAGCTGGTAAAGGTCATTTGTGATTTTTCCTTCTGCTAGTGTGTGGCCCTCTTTTGAGATGATGCAGCTATCATGCTTAAATGTAACTTAATTTCCTTGTTTTGTGAGTTTCTTCACAGATAGTAAATTACTCTCCAGACTAGACACATAGAGCACATCTTTTACTGCAATCTTCTTGCTTTGTGTTGGTGAGATTTGACAATCAATATAACCATCTCCCATACCTTGTGAAGTCATTTACTGACCATTAGCCATAATCACTTTCTCTGACTTACTTTGGTTAAGCTTAGAAAAGAAGTCCCTGTTATTAATCATATGACTAGTTGCTCCAGAGTCTATACACCATGCATGCTTTGATGTATTTACACTGACAGTAAATGCAGTTTCAGTATTCACAGAATCATTTTCTGCAGACACAGCACTTTTAACCCTTTGAAGACTGCTTTGCTTTTTCAGCTGATTCATTCTAGCTTTCCAGACTCTGCAGTCGGCTTTCAAATGTCCTGATTTCTTGCAAACAAAACATTCACGTGTTTCTTTTAGGTGCTTTCTGTTATCATTTAGATTTTGTGTCTGTAAAGCAGATTCTGCATCGCATGTCCTGCTGTTTACACCTTCCGCTTTCCGCTTATATTCATCTATGAGCTTCCCTCTGACATACTCCAATGTAAGCTCATCATCTGGGCGCGCATCTAGTGCGTTTACAAGCGTGTCATAGTTTTCTGGAAGACCACTAAGCAGTAATGCGGCTACATGAAAGTCCTTCAAATCTTCCCCAATGCCTCTCAGGCGTTCTACAATCTCTAGAATGCTTGTTATGTAGTCTTGCATATCCTGGCCATTCTGTAGTTTAGACTGGTACAATTTTCTCATGAGATAAAGTTTATTGCTTAAATTTATCCTCTCATGCACCTTTTGCAGCTGCTCCCACATTTCTCTTGCAGTTTCTCTTTTACACACATGCACAATCTGATCATCATCTATACTGAGTGATATGGTACTTTGTGCTTTCTGATTCATCTCTATCCACTCCTGTCTCCTGTGTGTATTTCCACGTACCTTCTCTTATCAGCATTTTCACTTTGAATTTCCAGGATTGATAATTCTGGTTAGTGAGACTTGGTACTGTAAACTTCATGGAGTTGCTGCTGCTGGTGGCCATCTTTGCTGTCTTCCTTTCTTTTTCTCTGTGCTCTGGGGATCTGGGACTCTAGGACTCTGGGCCCATAGCAAAGTGTGAAGGAGAAAATTTTTATTGTTAGCAGCGGATTAATCAGTGTAACATCCAGAGTCGGCAACACAGAATGTAGATTTATTCATATCCAGGTTGAACAGCTTACAGCATGAAATGTGATCAGTCTGGTATCTGCTGTGGCTTGCAGCATGGGAGCATTACAACAACAAGAAAGGAAGAGAAGGATGGGGCATCCTGTCTGTTTTTTTTTTCACTGAACTTTGTTAACAATCTCACAATATGCACAATATTTAAAACAGTACAGTAGTAGTTGTTGCAATACATACAGATCAATATGCATTATTCCAACAATTATATTAAATAAAAATCTTTTTTCGAACCTTGTCAATGTCTGGACTAGATATTAAATTCATTGGGCAACTCATTTGATTAATAAAAGTATGAGTTTTCATGGAAAACAAAAAATTGTCTGGGTGACCCCAAAATTTGGAATGGTAGTGTAAATAATGATAAAATAAAAAAAAAAACAGCATGGATTCCCCTGTATTTTTGATAAACAAGATAATAGAGGGGGAAGCCAGCACTGCTTAAGGTTAGAACGCATAAATTGGAGTGCATGTGCACATAATGTCTAGCTGTATTCAAAAATGAGATATTTAGCAAAAAAATTGATCAATTCAATTGAGCCACCCCGCCGCGCCAAGGCAATCTCATATGGGGGGTCCTACTCTATATATTTTTAATAAATGCTGTGCCATTACGGCCTCCTAAATACATTTAGAGCATGACCACATCAAGTGCAATCTGTACCTGAACATTACTGGATCGCTCCCATGAAGCCAGATGAAGCAAGTGCAGATGAAGGCCAACCAGGTCTGAACACAGACATATCAGGAATGGCCTCCACACATTGCCTGACCAGCAAACATAGATGAAGGGCGATGTTGGTCCAGACACAGGTGCACAATTAAATAAAGCTTGGGGCAGGGTGGGGCTGCCGTGTGTGTGCACAGCAGCCTAATCCATCACAATGAACACAGAAAAATTATGGCGGACATAACCAAGCGTGCACGGCAACAGTGGTGGTGAGCCACAAACCAACAACAAGAAAATAGAGGGGGAAGCCAGCACTGCTTAAGGTTAGAACGCATAAATTGGAGTGCATGTGCACATAATGTCTAGCTGTATTCAAAAATGAGATATTTAGCAAAAAAATTGATCAATTCAATTGAGCCACCCCGCCGCGCCAAGGCAATCTCATATGGGGGGTCCTACTCTATATATTTTTAATAAATGCTGTGCACCTGTATCTGAACCTGCATTACCCTTCATCTATGCTTGCTGGTCGGGCAATGTGTGGAGGCTAAACCTGACACGTCTGCATTCAGACCTGGTTGGCCTTCATCCGCACTTGCCTTTTCTGGCATCATGGGAGCGATCCAGAAATGCTCAGGTTCGGATTGCATTTAAAGTGGTCTTGCTTTTAATGTATCTAGGAGGCCGTAATGGCACAGTGTTTATTAAAAACGTAGAGTAGGACCCCCCACATGAGATTGCCTTGGCGCGGCGGGGTGGCTCAATTGAATTGATCAATTTTTTTGCTAAATATCTCATTTTGAATACAGTTAGATGTTATGTGCATATGCACTTTATGTTATGCGTTCTGACCTTGGCAACGCTGGCTTCTCTTCTCTTTTTTTGATAAACAGCCAGGCAAAACTCAGCTGTCAGCGTTAGCAAGACTGGTTATCAAGAATAGAGGGGGCCCCATGATTTTTTTAATTATTTAAATAATTTTAAAGGCATGAAGCTCCCCCATTTTTGACAACCAGACTTGCTAAAGCAGACAGCTGCGTGCTGGAATTTTCAGGATAGTAAGGCTCCATGGATATTGGCCCCCTCCAGCCTAAAAATAGCAGTCTGCAGCCACCCAGAAAAGGTGCACCTAATAGATGCTAACAGTGTGCATCTAATAGTGTGCTAACGCAGCTTCAATAGCCACCCCATTTTTTACAACTAGACGAGCAAAAGCAGACAGATGGGAGCCGGTATTCTCAGGCTGGTAAGGGGCCATGGATATTGGCACCCACAGCCTAAAAATATCAGCTCCAACCGCCCAGAAAAGGCGCATCTACAAGATGTGCCAATTCTGTTGCTTTGCCCGGCTCTTCCCACTTGCCCTGTAGCAGTGGCAAGTGGGGTTCATATTTGTGGGGTTGATGTCACCTTTTCTATTGTTTGGTGACCTCAAGTCCACGGATTACTAATGGAATGGCGTCTATAAGACATTCATACATTACTAATCCTACACTTATATTGTAAATAAAGACACAGCAAAAATAAAGTATTTTATTTTAAATAAAAACAAAACACTTTTCCTTTTTTATTTAAAAATAACAAACACAGTTATATACACCTAACGCCTAATTCCACTGAAAATGACAAAAATAAAAAAGCAACAATATCCCTCACCTGTCCATCATTCTGTCCCACGCCGTAATCCATGTCTGTAGATTAATAGTTTTCAACCTGGATGGTGCCAAGATGTGACTGTCCATGCTGAGAACCACTGGTGAATGAGCTGCAGGGAGCGCAGCATCAGTGACTGCCGGTAACTGAGACTGCTTTCCCAGCCGGGCTGAACTGCTCCATTACTAATCTGTGGGCTTGATGTCAGCGGACAATACAAAGGTACCTGATACATTTTTTGGAGGCTTTTGATTTGACAGTGCCTCTTAGAGAGGATTCATTCAGACAAGTGACATATACACCATCGGGTGTTTTTCAAGGCCTCTTAGGCTACATTTCCACGATGAGGTTTTGATGAGTTTTTGAAATTGCAGTTTTTCCACCCCCTTAAGTAAATTAGGTTACTTGTGTGTTTTCATTGACTGCATTTTTTTATACACTCAATGAAAAACCAAAAAAGACTAAGGTAGACAAAAACACCAGCACACACATACATATTGCTCTGTTTTTTGCACTTTATATCTTTTCAGGGTGCAGCTGGGCCCAGATGGCTCTGCAAACTGTGGCCTCTGTTCACACAGTATGCATTTTTGTTAGCACCGGCTGGTCCGCCTGATCTAAGAGCATAGGCGTTATTAATAGGTTCTGCCAGATGCTCTGCATTTTCTGTGTGAACATAGCCACATACAGATTATATTATACCAAGCAGCCATATCCTGATTGTAGGCTGACTGCCTCATCACGTGTTTTTGGACCTGTGCCATCTCATTGGGTTTGCTGCACCTTGTTAGTGCATTTGTTATGTGGCCTGGGCAGGTAAACATATTTTGCCTGTGTGCTGGTGTTTTTCTCTAACTTAGTCTTTTTTGTTTTTTTATTAAGGAATTTGCTCCTAAGACCTTGTGGGGGCATCACAACACATTCGGAGACCCCAATCAGAGGACAATAAAACATCCAGACTCCTTATCTATGAACTGGTCCAATATTATGTTTCTCCCTATCCCATAATGATAATTCTGCTTCACGTCACTTGTCTTATCTATTGCATTTTTTCTGTGCTGTGTTGTGCATATATATGTGATTCTTCAGATGTTGTACTAGTCAATGCCCGATGAAGAGACCCGAGTAGTCTCGAAAGCTTGCAATGTGTTACCATCTTTTCAGTTAGCCATTAAAAGCTATCAACCACTGAGGACTCTCAATAATGAATATTTTTCTATCTACTGGCTAACACGGTACAAAGATATACATCTTTCCTGTATCAGCTTTGCAGAAACTCTAAGACGCTGCATTTTTTATGTGAAAATTTGCAGTGTCAACAACCCCCCAAAAACCCATCATGGGTTTAAAGGAAAAAAAAGATTAAAAATGTCCACCTCCAATTTTTGAGAATTTTGGAAGGGATTTGATCCAAAACTTCTTAAAGCAACTCAGTGTGATGATAGCCCAAGGGCATATGCACACTATGCCTAACCAGGAGTCGTGACGTGATTCTATTATACTTTTCCTCTGATTGTTCCACTCCTGATTTTGACTTTCAAATACTTATGTAAAATACTGACTGAATACTGAAGGTGTGAACGAGGCATAAGTCTTCATTCCCATGATGAGCTTTTGGTGAGTTTTTGACTCTGGAGAATTTATGCATCTATTATTTAAAATGTAAGCAAAAGGAATTCCTCATGGTGCTTGCGGTGATCTCTAGGTCATGGCAGTTCATCGGGCCGCTCACAGTGAAGTGTGCTAATGCAGCTTCAGTGATTGGTGATGAACTCTTATCATGTCACCGCCCGTCACTGAAACTACTCTTGCAGCACCTCATTGTGTCCTGTTCTTCAATCTGAACAGTCGCATCTTGGCACCGTCCAGGTTGTAAAGCAGCAATAGTTGAGATGGATTACGGCATAGTACAGTATTACGAACTCCTGGGCTTGATGTCACCTGACAATATAAAGGTGACATCAACTCCCAAACCCTATTTCCCCACTTGCCACCGCCACAGGGCAAGTGGGAAGAGCTAGGCTCAACGCTAGGCTAGATTTGACGCATCTTATGGATGCTCCATTTCTGGGGTGGCTGAGTGCTGATGTTGGTAGCTGGGGAGTGGGAGAGTAGGCAATATCTCTGACCCCTTGCCAGTCTATTAATATCAACTCACACCAGGAAAGGCTAAGCAAATGGGGCGCCCTCACACCCAGGGCAGTGGGGTACTCGGTACCGGGCCAGTGTCAGGGGGAATGTGTGTCACAGCAGCGGTGACTCGGTCCGTGGCCCTGGGCGCCCAATATCAATGGCGGTTATGTTAATGGTGCAATAGTTTATTTGGATAGTTCGTGATGCCACCCGTAGTGTTTGGCAAGTAAGATGTTGAGCCAACGCTGCATGCAGATCCACTGGGACTGATGGTGTGGTGCAGCAAAGATGGTGTAGCTCCCCACTGGTGGAGCTGTAGTCCCAGGGCAGTGTAGGTGAAATGGATGAGGAGAGGCACAGAATGGTATAGATGCTGGTACCCAGGTGTAGCGGTGCTGGAATAACTGGAGGACACCAGAGTATGTTGTTCAAAAGCTTTACTCACTGTTTGCAGTTCACACAAATGCCTGCCTCCGCACTGTGTTCTTCAGGTCAGGGCCCCAGCCAACCTCCAGGCAGGATAGGTTTCTTCCCTCCACACTCCGCCAATATGTACTTACTGAACGACTCCTCCAATGCGCCTTTAGGTGCGAAGCACTCCAGTACTTAGTTACCCTGGAATGCCTCTCTCTAGGTGTTCCTAGTCTCTACTTGTATGACAGACAGCTGTAGCCTGCTTCGGGGACTCCTCTCTTCGTCCCGGCTCACTATCCAGTTGCTGTTGTGTCCCAAGTCTATGATGGGAGTAAGGCGTTAGTGGCTCACTACTCCTCCGGTGTCTGTTGCCGGACATAAAGATCCAATCAACCTCGGGGACCGGGCCCTGGCTTTTGCACTCTGGACTGGAAGGGTTCTCTCTCTTTCTCAACCTGCTTCCCACCGTCCTTCTATTCTCCTTCGTTCCGATCTGTTCTATCTCTCTTATGGAATCGGTAGTCTCCAGTCTACGTCTCCTTCCTTCTGTTCCTTTTCCGTGCCAGCTGGCTCAGGTCACTGAGGCAGCTGCAGCACTCCTTCCTCCATCCCTCTTCCAGGGATCCTCACTCCTGTCTGAGTGACTTCCTTTCTCTCTCACCTTCTGTCAGACTAACCTGAAATCCTACACCTTCCCTCTGTTTTATATCTAACTCCACCCGCCTCCCCAGCACCTCCCGTGTTACGAAGCCAGGGACCACAAAAGGCATCCCATGACCTTTCCAGCATAAAGCATGGAAGGGTCCCTGCTGAACTATCCTGTGTGTGGGGTGCAGGTCTTGGAATGTGAAAGGGAGTTCCCACCCTACCTGGATGGTGGGGTACCACACCTTAGGAGAAGGTGCAGTACCTCTGTGATGACTGAAGCCTCAGGGGCGCCACATACCCCCCCGTTAAACACAGCACGTCCGCGGGCTGCAAGACAACAAAAGTACAATACAGAAACACTCAAAAATCTTAAATGCTGTTTAACAATACTTATCTAATCTTCCTAATATAGGAGGCACATTTCTTAAACGTTACAAACAGACTACAGACTAACTTCTTATCTTAGTATCAAAAATTTCTTTAAGTGCAATTCCTAGTTCAAAGTGCAATTATTCTTTCTCTCTCTTTCTACTGGATGTAAGACACTGACCATCTGTACTTGGCCTGTCACCTGTCACTTTCAATTCTTCATTCTTTATTCAATTCTCACATTTTATCTCAAAACTTTTCTAATTTTCTGTGTCAAACATGCTATAAAAGACATTTACTTTTCATAAGACACAACATCATAAAACATTCAAAGATTCTTGCAAAGTGCTGAACACTGCTCCCAGCCGGGATTTCTTGCAGTGTCCCTTGAGGTAGACATCATTCTTCGAAAAGTGTCCATTCAAAAACATCATCTTCGCAAAGTGTCTTTGTGTAACCATTATCTTCACAAAAGGGTTCTATATGTAAAACCAAGAAAGGGCACCTAAAGAGGTGCAACTATTTACAATAAAAGTTTGGATCATACAGCGTTCATGATCTCCTCAGTTCCAAATGTAGAAAAAAATGCTGCCAATCAAAAGCAGGGCAACAAAAGTGCTACTGGAAAAACATGATAGCAAAACAAGGCACAACTCCAAATAAACCTCCTGGGTAACGAGATTTGAAAAGTGTAATTCTTAGTTGTGGTCCCCTCCTGGGGTTCTGGAAGCTGAACTGGAACTGTCCTCATCCTGATTTTGGTTTCTCTCTAAAGGACCTTGAAGCTGTGGCAAATGGAACCCATGATGTATCTCAATGCCCATCAACTGCTCTTCCACCACAGATGACTCCGTTGCTCTGGTACGAGGTCTATCTCCTAGGACTTCTACAGATTGTCGGCTCTGACAAGCCACTGCATGGGGACTGGGCAGTGAAGGAATCCCGGGATCACTGTCCCAAAACTATCCAGACTCCCCTCTGGCCTGTAGATGTCAGATCGGGCACGCCGGCTCCAACCGTACTCCCACCAGCATGGTTCTCCTCCCCATCAACCCATTAGGAAGGTCGGGGTATATACCTAGGAGTTCCCGACGGTGCGGCCTCTGCTCCGGTGCAGGCGTGGTGGCAATAGGCGCTGTCCGGTGAAACACCAGGGATGGCGGTGGAGCCAATAGCAGCTCCGGTTCCGGGGGGTCGCTGGCAGGGCCTGCACAGCCACATCAGGTCTGAGCAGGAACTTCTCTTCCTCTGCTTCAGCTCCCTGGGCGGTGTACAACTCCTCCGGTATCAGCGGCAAAGAGGGGACAGAGTACGCTGCTGGTGGCATGGCAGCGGCTCCAAGCTCCGCAAGGTCTGCCAGGAGAAGCTCCAGTGCAGCAGCGAAGGGTACCGGTGTCGCGGGTTCCGCAGGTGTAGGCCCCTCCGGGGCGCTCTGCCGGATCAGTCTCCCCAAGGCCTCCTGCCTCAGCCGCAGCCGGGTGGTCAGCGTGACTATTTCTTCTTCCAAATGTCAGCGGTTCATCTCACAGTTCGGGTTGGAGCCGTCAGCCATGGCGCCAGGGAGATCCGTTTCCCCGCGCTCCGCAGGCCTCCTTTCCTCACTTTCCAAAATGGTGTTCTCGAGTTCTCCTTCTTGCTCCGCCCTTCTGCTCACCACTGGCTTCCTCTGCCCCTCCTTCCGGGGGCGGCATCTTCTTCCAGCGCCTCCATACCAAGCCAGTATACAAACCCCTCGGGGGGTGGGCCATGCATCTGTCACATAGTAATTCAGGCAGGGAATGCCCAATACTCTTCGCAGTCTTTTCTTAGGACCTCCCATCTCTTCATGCCCTTCTTCTCCGCGCCAGCAGCCATTTTTGAGATTCATGTCACAGTCTATTAAATTTGGTCTTTTGCACATTTTCAAAAGTTATAAATCCAAGGCACACAGGACCCGATGGCATCGGGTCTCGTCATCCTGTTCGTGACACCAAAATTGGGGCACCCTCACACCCAGGGCAGTGAGGTACCCGGTACCGGGCCGGTGTCAGGGGGAATGTGTGTCACAGCAGCGGTGACCTGGTCCGTGGCCCTGGGCGCCCAATATCAATGGCGGTGATGTTAATGGTGTAAAAGTTTATTTGGATAGTTCGTGACGCCACCCGTGGTGTTTGGCAAGTAAGATGTTGAGCCAACGCTGCATGCAGATCCACTGGGACTGATGGTGTGGTGCAGCAAAGATGGTGTAGCTCCCCACTGGTGGAGCTGTAGTCCCAGGGCAATGTAGGTGAAATGGATGAGGAGAGGCGCAGAATGATATAGATGCTGGTACCCAGGTGTAGCGGTGCTGGAATAACTGGAGGACACCAGAGTATGTGGTTCCAAAACTTTACTCACTGTTTGCAGTTCACACAAATGCCTGCCTCCGCACTGTGTTCTTCAGGTCAGGGCCCCAGCAAACCTCCAGGCAGGATAGGATTCTCCCCTCCACACTCCGCCAATATGTACCTTACTGAACGACTCCTCCAATGCGCCTTTAGGTGCGAAGCACTCCAGTACTTAGTTACCCTGGAATGCCTCTCTCTAGGTGTTCCTAGTCTCTACTTGTATGACAGACAGCTGTAGCCTGCTTCGGGGACTCCTCTCTGCGTCCCGGCTCACTATCCAATTGCTGTTGTGTCCCAAGTCTATGATGGGAGTAAGGCGTTAGTGGCTCACTACTTCTACGGTGTCTGTTGCCGGACATAAAGATCCAATCAACCTCGGGGACTGGGCCCCGGCCTTTGCACTCTGGACTGGAAGGGTTCTCTCTCTTTCTCAACCTGCTTCCCACCGTCCTTCTATTCTCCTTCGTTCCGATCTGTTCTATCTCTCTTATGGAATCTGTAGTCTCCAGTCTACGTCTCCTTCCTTCTGTTCCTTTCCCGTGCCAGCTGGCTCAGGTCACTGAGGCAGCTGCTGCACTCCTTCCTCCATCCCTCTTCCAGGGATCCTCACTCCTGTCTGAGTGACTTCCTTTCTCTCTCACCCTCTGTCAGACTGACCTGAAATCCTACACCGTCCCTCTCTTTTATATTTAACTCCACCCGCCTCCCCAGCACCTCCCGTGTTACGAAACCAGGGACCACAAAAGGCATCCCATGACCTTTCCAGCATAAAGCATGGATGAGTCCCTGCTGAACTATCCTGTGTGTGGGGTGCAGGTGTTGGAATGTGAAAGGGAGTTCCCACCCTACCTGGATGGTGGGGTACCACACCTTAGGAGAAGGTGCAGTACCTCTGTGGCGACTGAAGCCTCAGGGGTGCCACACAAATAGCTGTTATTACTAGCCCTGGACCCTTATAGCGTATTGTCCCTTGTTCCAGATTATTAATATCAGCCCCTAGGTGTGGGCTTTCCCTCTGCTGGTTATCAAAATTGCACAGGAGCTCACGCCATTTTTTCTTTATAAATTGTAATTTTTATTGAAAATTTTTCAAATTTTACAGGAAAAGAAAATATAATTAGGCATTTTAGATTTTTCACTATTTATAGGTTAACAACCAATCGTATACTATAGTGGTAGTTAAACATTTTCAAGTAGATAAAAAGTAAAATTTTTCAAACACACACAGACTCAGACAAAAGGAAACAGGGGAAATGATGTAGAATGTTATGACCTAGTGATCGCCATCTCATAGAGGTAATATAAAGCCCCCGTCACACACAGCAACAAGTTTTGTGACGCAACAGCGATCTCACCAGCGAGATCGCTGTGTGTGACATCTATTAGGGACCAGCCCCCCTGCCGGGCATCGCTGATCGTTGTCGAATGGCCAGGAGATTTTTTTTGATCGCTGGTCTCCCGCTGGCCAGCACGTATCGCTGCGTGTGGCAGGCGGTAGACCAGCGATCAGCGAGCTGGAGCTGGTAACCAAGGTAAACATCGGGTTTCTAAGCGCCATGTGGCGCTTAGAAACCTGATGTGTACCTTAATTACCAGCTCCCTGCACCAGCACGCTGGTATCTAGCGTACACTGTGGGTAACTAAGCAACGTGCGTCGCTTGTTACCCGTGTGTCGCTGTCCTGATCGCTGGTGAAGCTGCCTGTTTGGCAGCTCACCAGCGATTATGTAGTGACACGCCAGCGATCCTGACAAGTTCATATCGTTGTCGGGATCGCTGGTGAGTTGCTATGTGTGATGGGGCCCTTAAAGAAACTTTGGGGTGATTCATTATTGTTCTGTGACATGTTAATGAGTCAGTGGAACGATTTTGAAGTACTCTCTTCTCTATAGTGGCCTTTTAAAATCATCCTCAACTGTGGTAGGGTCAATTGACTTTTCATCTCTAGCATACTTGCGGAGGTTCAGTCCTGGGATGATTGCTTTCACCACCCCCTCAATGATCTCATCTGGCTGGTAGCTTTTTGTAATCCTGCATCGATCTGGTGTAAGAAGTTCATATAAGACAGTTTTTCTTTGTGCTCACACTTTCCAATCTGTCCAAGGATCTTGAATGCTTTCCTTATGGTGATTTGTGGTGTAGGACAGTACTGTTTTCCTGATTTATCTTCCCCAAGGAGGTTAAAGGTTCTGTCAGAGTCTGTCACACGTTCAGAGGGTTGGATAGATTTCTGCAGGGCTGTTGTTAAAGCTTTGAATTGTTCATTCAATTCCTGTAGTTGTCTGCGGAAGGAGATTCCTGCTCTTGGTTATTGGCGCTGCCCCTCAATCTTTCAACTTCAACCAGGTTAGAAACTGTGTTGGCTTCTGGAGGATCGTCCACATGACATCTTCAGCTTCTTTCTCCCCCCAGCTCATCCATCTGCCCCTTGTTGAGGAAGCCAATACGGCAAACGGTGCAGTCGGGGTAGCTGAGGGATATCCAGACCAGAACTTATACTTATGTAAGTAAAATGATGTTTGAGGGTATGGGTAAGGCCGGGGTCACACTAACCGACGCAAAATACGGTCCGTAGTTTACATGCGTAATACGGATGAATGACCCCTAAATAGTGCTCCGTATGTCATCTGTAAGCAAGGTGTGGTCACGTATTTTGTGCATGTCAGCATCCGTATGTAATCCGTATGTAATCCGTATGGCATCCATATGGCGAGATTTTCTCACAGGCTTGCAAAATGGACATTTAACGGTTTTGAGGAATGCAAACTATTTAAATCATTAGCCTG
Organism: Dendrobates tinctorius; assembly: GCF_039654945.1. NCBI lineage: Eukaryota > Metazoa > Chordata > Amphibia > Anura > Dendrobatidae > Dendrobates > Dendrobates tinctorius. The sequence continues at coordinate 17,647,303 of NW_027361870.1, read as the reverse complement.
CACCCTATTTATTGCCTCAGGAACAGGTGGCAGTCTCCATTCTGTCCATTTGTGACGTTGCCTTCACTAGGTGTGTTGGTGTTGTATGTGCAACATGGCAGACAGTCTGAGTTTCAACACAACTGAGCAGGTTCTCTTCAACTGGCTTTTGTCACACTGCTTTGGTCAACCATACCCAGTGATAGTGGATCCGCGGAGGAGGAGACGCATGTGGGTACATCCACTTTTGAGGCAACGACTCACAAGAGGCCATTTTCACCGCCTCTATTCTTCTCTGCGGGAGCATCCTGCAAAATTCTACCAATACTGTCGCATGAGCCTTGCAACATTTGATTGACTCTTGGAGACAGTGCGCCCTGGGATAACCTTTCAGGACACAAGGATGCGCAAAGCTATATCTGCAGAGGAGCGACTTCTACTCACATTACGGTATGTACTACACAACCACATTCTCTATGATCATGATGTGTTGCCCAAATTATGTATTTATTGCTTCATGGACTAATTGTAATGCCCTCATCTTATTCCAGATATGTTGAAACTTACAGACCAGAATGTTATGTGTAATATGTACTGAATATCACTTAGTCATTGTGCGACCAAATATGTGTGTGTTAGTAGATCTGAAATCCTAACAAGTTTGGTATGTATGTACCTGTTTTTTGGTTAATTTGTGCATTCTAAAATGTTCCTTTTCTGTTGTTCTTCAGCTTCCTGTCCACTGGCCTGTTTTATGCTGCCCTACACCATGAGTTTCTGATTGGAAGATCTACCATTTCTGGCATAGTCAGGTCGACATGTAGTGAAATATGGTCAAGACTACATCAACTCGTCATGCCCGAGCCCAGGATGGAAGACTGGTTGAGGATATCAAGGGACTTTGAGGAGGAATGCCAGTTTCCTAATTGTATTGGGGCCCTTGATGGCAAACATATCCGGGTGCGTAAGCCGCCGAACTCTGGCTCCCAATTCTTCAATTATAAACAATACTTTTCTGTTGTATTGTTGGCTATGGTCGACCCTGAATACAAGTTTATAATTGTTGACATTGAGGCCTATGGAAGGACGGGAGACTCTCGAGTCTTCAATACTTCCATTATGGCTCGGCGGCTACGTACCAACCAGTTGGATCTACCACCACCACGCCAGCTACCAGGCTCCACTCAGGAATCTTTCCCTTATGTCCTTGTGGCAGATGAGGTGTTTCAGTTAACGCGCAATGTCATGAGGCCATATCCCCGGCGCAACCTTGACCACGGCGCAAAATTTTTAACTTGCGCCTATCACGTGCTCGGCGACTGGTGGAGTGTTCCTTTGGCATTCTTTGTGCAAAATGGCGGGTACTCCAGTCTGCCATTCAGCTGAGTGAACAAAATGTTAATGAAGTAGTTAAAGCCTGTGTGGTTCCTCATAACTTCACCAGGATACATGATTGTTCCTCCTCTGCTGGTGTTGTGCGTGGGTTGGACAATGTGCGTAGGGCGACACCACCCATCAACCCTCAACGTAGACCGCTCTCTGGCCTCAAAGTGCGTGATATTTTCACAAATTACTTTGTCACCTGAGGGGGAAACTTCTTGGCAAGAGCATGCTGTGTCTACGTTATAATATTTTGGTTTCTGTGTGTCTAAATATATATTTCTTCCCCTTCTGATTCTATGACTGTTGAATTGCATTGGTAAGTGTATGTTAGTATGCTGACACGGTTTTTTAGAATTGAGACAGAGACATAAAATGTAGTAGACAAATGTTTACTTTTGCCTTTTTTTTTGCTTTTTTTAAAGCAAAACATCTTCTTGCCATATCAGAAATGTGGCAATGGGCCAAATTGGCCTTTTTGCAGATGTGAACATTGTGTGACAATAAAATTTTCACACATAGAAAACAACAAAAATAACATTAGGCAGTAACAAAATGGAAATATTATAAATTTTGGTACATTGGGGGAGGAGAAGGCGGAAGACAAGCCTGTGTTTGCTGCTGGCTACTTTGCCCAACTTACCCTTCACCCTGTGTGGGGGCATACTGTTGCCCATGATGTGGGTAGTGTACTGCCTCCTGGGATTGGGCTTGGTACTGGCCAGAGTGATAATGAACAGGGGCATCTTGTTGGGTCGGGTAGGCCCGTGTCTCATACCAACCAATATAGCCATGTCGACCCCAACCAGGTTGGGACCAGCCTCCAACACTGGGTGGAAAAAAGTGGCCATATTGATGAGGTTGGCTAGAGCCAGACATATGTGGCTGCTGTTGTAAAGGTTGGGTAGGGGGAGGAAGGGGGTGAGGTGTAGGCCCACGTATTTGAGGATCCTCAGAGCCTGCTTGAGCAAGCATGTGTGTGGGTGGTCTAAGGTGCATTAGATTTCTTGGTGAAAGCTGCCACCTCTCCAGATATTCAAATAACTCATATGGGGTATTGAGGTGTGTGCTTGCATCAAGCAGGATCTGAAAACATCCTCGAATACGGAGCCTCACCTCACGGGAAAGGGCACGAAGATAAAGGGCCAGGCTGCGTGAGTATGCCTCCTCGCCATCATCATTATTCACTCTAGACAGATAGTTGAGGACCCCTGTGTCCACATTGGTACGGGTATCTTGGGCAGGGATATGGCGCCTTCTTCTTCCTCGCCAGGATGGTCCAGCAGGCTGTGGGGAGCCCCAGATCTAGGCAGTTGGGCTGCTGCTCATGTTGCCCTGCTCCTCCTGTATGGCTGATGGTGCAGCAGCAGACGGTCCTGGTTGTGGATGTGGTCCTTTTGGTGGGGTTTGTGGCGCAGGCACTGGGTTTTCCTGAGAGGATTCTTCACCCATGCTTCTTGGAGGGGGAGAAGGTGGGCCAGCCACCTCATCCCCTACAGGATCAATGATGGGCTCTGTATCTGAGCAAGTTCCTCTCTCCGTAAGGTTGGACTGAGTTCTGTTATGAAATCGAACAGAGCCAAAAATAAATCAATATTTTTGGCCCTGTAAAGTATCTGTGTAATGTGGTGTGAGGTATCTACTTACGGTTTCAGATCCAGAATAGGGGCCAGGAAGGAGAGGCAGTCATAATATACGTATTTCCTCTTTATGTGGCCCGCATCACCACTCCTGGACCGCTGCTGACGTCCCCGCCTGTATTGGTCGCGGATGCTGCGCCAGCGTCTCATCACATCTTCCACTACAATGTGACAGGAAATATTCTCAATTTCACATATTTGATAGGTCAAATTAGCTACCAGTAGCCTAGGCATGTTGCCTTCTGGGGTGTGCTTTCTACCCAGGGTGGCATATATAATTGGGGCATCCAGGCCAGATACACAGGGTCACAGTAGTTCATGTACCAAGTAACTACACTTACTAACTTGGTTGGCTAGGAGGATGAGGAGCTTGTGGCCTGGGCCAAATGATGGCAGTGTAAAACCATGAGTCACATCAAAATCTACCCGCCTCATGAGGAAAAAAGTAGAAGCACAGGAAGGGGGGGGGGCTAATTCTATATGCATTTTTTGATGTGAGGCAATTTTAAACAGTTTTTGGGTTTTACTTACTCAGCTGCTGCTGCTCCTCACGTGGCCGATCACCAAAATCGTGGAACATCTGGCGACATATACGCCTCCATGACGCCTCCTTTCTTGCCCGGTTGGCATAATGGGCATCACGTTGGTCCCATATTTCTGCCCGCTCCTGCACTAACACAATAAGCATCTCCACATTGAGAAAATATGGCGCCATGACGCTGTAGGATCGATGGCCGAGCTGGGGGGTGGTCCCTCTTCTTACCGCGCAGAGACGAAACAGAGACAAGATGGAGACAGTTTCTGGGTGCAACAGGTCCAAGCTTTATTCACTTGTTGTCCGGCTGACAGCCCCACAGCACTCCGCAATTTTTCCTCAAGGCTCCCTGGTTACAATACGCCACAGAACAACGCACTTTCGTCAGGGACGTATATATACGTACCGTCCCTTTACTCTTGTTGACACTTTTGACAGGTCTGTCACTGTGGCCGCCTTAGGCCCGTAAACCAACAGTATTTCACTGGTCTCTACGTCTTTCTTAACACGGTATCCGTAACCTCTGTGCCTCGTTGGTATGACCTCTGTGTCTCGTTCGTTTTGCGGTATTCCTGTCAGGACCACCCCCCTGACGTTCTCTCTCCTCAGTCCCCCTGGTTCGGATTCTCTTCACAGGGCACAGACTGTCACAGTCCTCCTGTCACTGGAGCTCCCCCTGGGGACTGGAACCTTCTGGAACCCTCCCTCAGTATAGCACTCCCGTTCCCCTGTCACTGTAACTCCGCCCCCCATGACCAACGGTTTCTAAAGCCCTAAGCTGATGTCAAGTCCTTTGCTCACACTCCTCCCTGCCATCTAATGGTCAACCCAAGGTACTGCACGTCCACTACACTTTCCTAGCTGTTTCCCCACTGTAGTAACTGACACCTGTCTAATCTGTGCAAACCTATCTTTCTCTATACTGACACGTCCGTCCGTCCGTCAGGTCACCTTCCCTACACTGCTGATGTACTCCGTGGAGGTGTACTTCCTGGATGTCTGGAACGCTTTTTGAGCTCATTTGCATGTCTAAGCTTCCTGATGATGGATTGGCCCATTTCCTGTCACCTGCCAAAAGACCTGCGTATTTCTCGCAAGTCACATGTGTGGTCCGTGTGTAATCCGTATTTTTTGCGCACCCATAGACTTGCTTTGGCGTACTACGGGCGTAGTACTTTGACAATCGCCGCATGCTGCGATTGGCACGGACTGTAGAATACAGACGAGAATTATACAGCTGGTGGGAGCTGCCCCATAGAGAATAATTTGTCCGTGTGTAATGCATGCTTTTAACGCCTCACACTCGTCCGTATTCCTCGCTAGTGTGACCCCGGCCTGAGGCTATGTGCACACGTAGCGTTTTAAAACGCTCACTAAAAACCGGACTCCTTCCCAGAAATCGCACGTTTTTTTCCGCGCGATTTCACCGCGATTTTACCGTGATTATGATCGCGATTTTGCCGCGATTTTCGCGTGCGATATTCAAGCACTTTCCAAGCGATTTGAAGCATCGCTTGGAAATTGTTTGACAGGTTGGTCACACTCGTCAAACATAGTGTTTGACAAGTGTGACCAGGTTTTTACTATTGGGGCCGCCTATGCAGCATCAATAGTAAAAGATAGGATGTTAAAATGCTAAAAAAAAAAAATAAAAATCGGGGTATATTTACTTTCCGGCGTCCCGCGCTGCATTCCCGGGCCTCAGCGTTCCCAGTAATGCCTTGCGAGACCTGTGATGACATAGTCTCGCGTTGCTATAGCGATCTCGCGAGACCGCTAGAGTCACGCGAGACTACGTCATTACAGGACCTTGCCGCAAGGCATTACTGGGAACGCTTAGGCCGGGAATGCAGCGCGGGACACCGGAAGGTAAATATACCCCGATTTTTTATTCTTTTCTTACAGGGGTATGGTACCCAGGGCCTGGAGGACAGTCTCCTCTCCTCCACACCGTGGGTACCATCTGCACATGAGACGCTTAACTTCCCGCATGGTGGGCATAGCCACATGAGGGAAGTAAGCGATTCTCATGCATTCCTATGGGTGCGGAATCGCGGCAATTCTTTGCGATTCTGCACAAAGAATGAGCATGCTGCGATTTTTCCGCGATGCGATTCCACCGCGGAAAAAAGCGCAGCATTAGCACAGCATGTGCGGAATACCATAGGAATGCATGGGGGGCGTTCTGTACACGATTTTTAAGCGTTTTCGCAGCGTTTTCGCGCCGAAAATCGTGGCAAAAACGCTTAAAAATCGCTACATGTGCACACAGCCTAATAGAAATACTTAACAAGCCACTTTCCAGCAGTAGGCACTTTATATGTATTGTACACTTTACCATGAGTATCATTAGGAATTAGCTCCCATGATAATGATTTTTTGACTTGAGCACTAGGCACTTTTATTAAGCATTATCCATGAGCAATTTTCTATATAACAGTGCTGTATGAATTATACTATCCCATTCCCTTCAGTTTCTGGTTCACGTTTTACCCCCAGCATTTTTGTGAAATTCCCTTGTCTTATTTTAATAAGTATTTATGTTAAATAAATTATTGATTTTAATAGTTTATTGATTTGCCTATGCCTTTTTTTTCCCCTGCATTATGCATGGCAGGATATGGTACATAATGATTGTTTGGAGGTGGTAATTTCATTGTTGGACTTTTTTGATATGTACTGAATATAATAGTGTTGGCTTAGAAAAAAAAAAATAACTTCAGCAAAACATGAAAAAAACAGCAATGCGTGTACTAAAGGAGTTTTTCTCATTAAAATATATTGAAAATGTATTTGATGTGTTTTTAATGTGGATTTAGGAGCAAAATCTATTTCTAAATCTTCATCAAAAGAATCTGTGTGAACGTACCATTCGAGTGCTGATTTTTGGAGATGAGAGACCTGTAAGCAGAATTTGTGCCTTTCAGACATTTATGGTATGTACTTTCGATTTGCAACAAATGTCAAAGGTTATACCCTGATAAGTTTCAGTATAACCCAGAAAGGTTGTACACCCCTGCTCTAAAAGATTAACACTGTGACATCTGCTATTTGAGGCAGGTTCCCAGCATAAGCCTGAAGCTATTGTATATACTCCAACAGTTTATCTTAAGGCACAAAGCAAAGATGTATGTAGTCTTACCACAATGTGATTAAAAGGGTGAGAGACATGTGAAGAAGGAGGTTTCTTTTCCTCTGGTGTTGACTTGTGACTGAGCATTGAACGTCCTGGTCTTATGAGCATACACTGAAGCTGGAGCTATGGTCTCTGTTCTGTGGCTGTTGTCCTGCTGGCTGGACACACAAACCCTTGTATATATATTGCTCTTTGGACTATTGGCGATTGTAATCTATACAAAGCTAAGAGGCAAAGATGTATTCTTCAATCCTCAGGGAAGAGCGGTGCTCATCACAGGCTGTGACTCGGGCTTTGGAAACCTGCTGGCTCTCCGGCTGCTTGATATGGGATTCACCGTCTTTGCTGCTTGTCTTTTCCCAGATGGAGACGGAGCTCAGGCTCTGATAAACCATTCATCCCCTGGGCAGGTGAAAGTCATCAGGCTAGATGTGACCAGCGATGAAGAGATGGAGAAGGTGAAACAATACGTGAAGGAAAACCTCCCTGACAAAGGTAAGAAGGTTATTAGTAAATATCTATCAAAAAACATAAAAAACATATAAAGTAAAAAGCTGGGTTTCTCTTAGTACTTGTGGGGCTGCTGTTTGTGAGTTGAATGATCACTCTGACACATCTGTTTTTGATCATCTATTGTAACTCTGTGAATCCTTTAAAAAAAACATAAAAGCTGTGCTTTTAAAAAAAATTGAACCTTTTTTTTTCCCATTTTTCATATCATTGTGTTAAAGAAATTCAAAAATCTTGAAGTTTCTTCTGGCCACTTAACCTTCCAGTTGTGTAGTTCAGCAATTATCTCATTAATATCACAAGCAGAGGATCAGTAATTACAGCAAATTGCTACAGATTTTTGTAGCTGTTTTTGGGATAACTGTATTCACAGGTGAACACATTCTTTTTTTAACATACTGCCTTGACTAAAGGGGTATTCGAGATTCCTCAGAGCATCTACACCCCTTACCCCCATTTTATTCAATAAAACCCATCTTTACCCGATTCCTAGCCCCCTGTCCCTCAAGAAGCTAAATAATGACAATCACACATGTTGTTTTGGATAAATTGGCCACAGCAGCCATTTATTTAACATATTAACAAACATTTTAAATATAATAACCCGGAGGGGCAGTCCTCAAAGCCCCGAAACCAAAACCCATTATGTTAGTAATCCAACTTGGCCCCAGGTCGAGTCTTGCCCCCAGACGTTAAGCACCAGCTCAAAGGCACCAAAAAACAACCCGCCTGGCCAGAATCCATTACCATAGAACCCGGGTCCCCTTTATCCCTTCCTCGGGATACTTAAAATACCTGTCCACTTGAGTCCACGCTGGAGGGAGGCCAGGACATCTTCTGATCCCCCCCCCCTGAGCCGCCAGCCTCACCAACTTCAAGGACCACCCCCACGCCCTACTGCCGTGACAAAAAGACAATACAATTATATAATATTGTAACATTAACTTTGGATACCAAAACCACGCGAATAGCTCCATATGTCCAAATTAATTAAAACACCCTTATGCCAACGTCAATATATAAGGGACAGTGGGTGGGAGATTTTTACAGCTACTAAGGGGCACCTAAAATGGTTGCCCCACTAAGATGGCTCCCCCTATTTATAATGTCAGCCCCCTTGACCCCCCTCTTTTGACCCTCCTTCCAACTAAACCCAGTCCATCTCTACTCAGCACATTCAGTTAAGCTTTACAATGCCTCACCCTAACAACCGTCCACAGCTCCTTCTATCCCTCTCAACCCTGTCATGTCGTCCTCCCTTCTATGACCTGTGGCCCAGTACGGCCTCAATCAGCCATGAACCCTATCTTCATGAAGCAGGGGTGCAACATGAAGTTGGGGGTGAAAGATGAATTCCACTCCCACCGCAACTGCCCCACTTTGATAATGGACACATTTTTTTCTTTTCTTTCAGGGCTGTGGGGACTTGTGAACAATGCAGGAGTATTCACATACGGAATGGTCGAATGGCAAACAATAGATAAATACCAGAACGTTCTTGATGTCAACCTTTTGGGAAGTATTAGGACAACTCTGGCTTTGGCTCCACTTATCAGGAAAAGCAAAGGTGAGATCTGTACTATAAGATGGCATAATAGATAGTAATTAACATTTCTTATTACACCTAATCCTTACCCAGATCTTTCTAAAGGGTACTTCACACATAACTGTGACATCGGCGGCTATGCCCGCCGATGTCCCTTCCAGGGCAGCGCGCACCGCAGCGCTTTCCTACCTGCGCGCTCCTGTCCGGCCTCGTGCCCGTCGTCCACGCTCCCTCACTGCGGCTCCTGGCTCCAGCTCTCTGTCACGCGCGCGCCCCCTCCCTTCCTCTGTCTCCAGCGGTGGGCGGCGCTGAGGGTCCGGCCTGGCACACGCACTTCCGGGGGCTGGTATATTTCAGGCGTCCTCGCTGTTAGGAGGACGCCTGATGATTGTGTAGCAATCTGGCCCCTACAGTTCGTCTGTAGCTAGTCCTGTCCTGCCTATCCTTCCTGCCTTTCTCTGTGTCGACCTCCCCGCTCTCCCCAGTCGGTCCAGGCTCTCCTGTTCCTCCATTCCATGTGCCGTCCCCTGTCTCCAGTTCGCCTTGGTTCCTCTTCTGGTCTTTCCGTATTCAGCCCTTCCCTGAGCCACCTGTCCCTGCTAGTAGTTTTGTCCGCTGCTTCTCTAGGCCTTTTGTTCGTGGAGCCGTCCCTCTTGGTTCCGGCTGTCGCGCCTCCGTCCTCTGTGGTCCTGCCCCAAACGGTCCCTGTATAGGGGTCGGTCTTCACCTGGTGTGCTCGACCCGGGGGCTCCGGATCCGCGATCCAGAGGGTCCACTCTCTGACATAGTCTCTGTCAGCACTACAGTATCATCAGGCCATGGACCCCGCCGGTGCCGCGGCGGCCACTCAAAAGGAACTGCTTTTCCTAAGGGAAAATCAGACCCGTATCATGTCATTCATGAAGTCCATGGACACCCGGCTCTCCGCCTTGCAAACCGCTGACCCAGCGCATGCACCCCTCTTAGTCAGTCTCCAGCAGGAGCTCGCACAGCAGCGCGATGCGCAATCTCACATTTTGGGGTATATGGCGTCCGTGGATGATCGGCTGCTTTCTTTGCAGTCCTCTGCGGCCGCTTCTAACCAAGCCCGGGACGCTGTCTCTTGCCCTCCTCCCCGTCTTGGTAAGCCGCCTAGGTACTGTGGGGACCCAAAATTGTGTAGGGGATTTTTAAATCAGTGCAGATTGCACTTTGATCTTCTGCCCCAACAATACCCCACGGACCGTGCCAAGGTGGCCTTTATTATCTCCCATCTAGAGGGGGAGGCGCTGGCTTGGGTGAATCCGTTGTGGGAGAGGGATGACCCGGTGGTGACTAACATCCAGAGTTTTTTGGAAACGTTCCGTAAGGTTTTTGATGAACCCGGACGCCTTGCTTCCTCTACAGAGGCCCTTTTTAACCTCTGCCAGGGATCCCTTACTGTAGGGCAATACGCCATCCGTTTCCGGACCCTGTCCTCGGAGCTGGGGTGGAATAACGAAGCCCTGGTTGGTGCATTTTGGAGAGGCCTTTCTTGTAAAATCAAAGACGAGTTGGCCGGGCGTGACCTCCCTACCACCCTGGAGGATCTCATCTCCCTGGCTACCCGTATTGACCTGCGTTTTCAGGAACGCGCTAGAGAGTCAGCCAGGGAGAGGAGGTCCTTTAGGTTATACCAAGCTCCCATTCCGCGCACCGTTGCCCTTCCTAGTAACACTGTCCCCGAGCCTATGCAGGTGGATCGCATCAAGCTGTCCGAACAACGCCGTAAGGAGAGGATGTCTAAGGGACTCTGCCTATATTGTGGAGGGGCCAATCACTTCGTCCGCACTTGTCCTGAGAGACCGGGAAACGCATCCGCCTAGGCCAGGTAGGAGAGGGCCCCCTAGGTAATATGACCCCCTCTCTCCCACTTACTCTTTCAGCTCTGCTTATTGCAGGTCGGGGGCGTGGCTCTGTGGAGGCGTATGTGGACTCGGGCGCAGCAGGCAACTTCATTCGCCAGGAGGAGGTTGACAAACTCCAGATTCCCGTGGTCGTCCTAAGTAACCCTCGAGCAATCACCTCCGTCGATGGCAAACCTCTTCCTGGGCTCATTACCACGGTTACCATTGAAGTAAAGCTACAGATTGGCGCACTTCATTCAGAGAAGATTGCCTTCTATGTCCTGCCTCAATTATCCCATGCCATTCTCTTAGGACTTCCTTGGCTTAGGCGGCATGAGCCAGTCATCGACTGGCGCTCCGGAGAGATCCTACGTTGGGGGCACCCCTGCCATGCTATCTGTTTACGTACCCTGGTTCGTTCCCATCCTCAGCTTAGGCCAACGGACCTTTCCGGCCTTCCTGCTCCATACCACGCCTACGCTGATGTTTTTTGCAAAAAGGAGGCGGATTCCCTGCCTCCGCACCGGCCCTACGACTGCCCCATCGACCTGATTCCTGGAGCGGTTCCTCCCAGAGGTAGAACTTACCCTCTTTCTCCTGCCGAAACCTCTGCTATGACGGAATATATCCAAGAAAATCTGTCCAAGGGGTTTATCCGGAAATCCTCCTCTCCTGCGGGCGCAGGTTTCTTCTTCGTCCGGAAGAAAGACGGATCACTGCGGCCTTGCATTGATTACCGGGGTCTAAACAATATCACCGTTAAAAATCGTTACCCCCTTCCGTTGATTCCTGAGCTCTTTGACCGTCTGAGAGGAGCCCGGATCTTCACGAAGTTGGATTTGCGGGGGGCCTACAATTTGGTCCGGATCCGTGCAGGGGATGAGTGGAAAACGGCCTTCAATACCCGTGACGGGCATTATGAATACCTGGTTATGCCCTTCGGCCTCTGCAACGCTCCCGCTGTATTTCAAGAATTTATCAACGAGGTATTCCGGGATCTACTCTACTCCTGTGTGGTCATCTATCTTGATGACATTCTCGTTTTCTCGCCCGACTTGCCCTCCCATCGCAAAAGCGTACGCTTGGTCTTGCACCGCCTCCGAGAGAACCAACTCTACGCCAAGATTGAGAAATGCCTTTTTGAGCAGTCGTCACTGCCCTTCTTGGGATATGTCGTCACTGATTCCGGCCTAAAGATGGATCCCGAAAAACTCAGTGCGGTACTCAAGTGGCCCCGTCCAGTGGGGATTAAGGCCATCCAGCGGTTCCTTGGATTCGCAAATTATTACCGTCAGTTTGTGCCTCACTTTTCTACGGTTACCAAACCCATCACGGCCTTGACCCGCAAGGGAATGAAGCCCAACAGCTGGTCCCCTGAAGCTGAAAACGCTTTCCAAGCCCTGAAACGTTCCTTTGCGTCAGCACCCATTTTGCATCGGCCTGTGACCAGCAGGCCCTTCGTCCTGGAAGTGGATGCCTCCTCCACTGGAGCTGGAGCAGTCCTGTCCCAGCAGGCTTCATCCGGACGGTTGGTTCCTTGCGGCTTCTTTTCTAAAGTCTTCTCACCTGCGGAGTGCAACTATTCCATTGGAGACCGAGAATTACTGGCCATTAAGATGGCTTTGGCTGAATGGCGGTATTTACTCGAGGGGGCTGTACATCCCTTTACCATCCTCACTGACCACAAGAACCTGGCATACCTGCAGTCTGCCCAAAGACTCAATGCCCGGCAGGCCAGATGGGCCCTGTACTTCTCCCGCTTTGACTTCCAACTTCATTTCCGTCCTGGTAATAGGAACATCAAGGCCGATGCCCTTTCCAGGTCATTACAGTCATCGGAGAAGGATGAAGTCCCATCCCATATTATCGAGCCCACCAAAATGATCACCGTGGCCCCTGTGAATTTTGCTATTCCTCCGCCCGGTAAGACTTTCGTCCCTCAGAACAGACGTACGGAGGTGTTGGGCTGGGGACATTCCTCCAAAATTGCAGGGCACGTTGGGTCTAAAAAGACTCTTCTACTGCTGTCTCGGTATTACTGGTGGCCCACGCTTCGCCAGGATGTGATGGACTATGTTGCCTCGTGCACAATCTGTGCCCAGAACAAGGTGGCTAGGACCTTGCCCGCCGGTCTTCTTCACCCATTGCCAGTCCCTGAGGCCCCCTGGCAGCAGATCGCCATGGATTTTGTAACTGATTTACCCCGCTCAGCCGGATGTACCACCATCTTAGTCGTAGCAGATCGTTTTTCCAAGATGGCCCACTTCATTCCCTTACCGGGACTACCTTCCGCTCCGAAGTTGGCCGAGATCTTCATCCACCAGATCTTCAGGCTGCATGGTCTTCCTCAGCGGATTCTGTCTGATCGGGGGGTCCAGTTCACATCCCGCTTCTGGAGGGCTCTCTGCCGGCTTATGGGTACATCTCTCGACTTCTCCTCCGCATACCATCCTCAGACCAACGGGCAAGTGGAGCGAATTAATCAGGTGTTAACCACCTACCTACGTCATTTCGCCAACGCCCATCAGGACAATTGGGTCGCGCTCTTACCTTGGGCTGAATTCTCGCACAACAATCATCCCAACGAATCTACCACCAAGTCACCTTTTTTTGTGGTAACCGGTCAAAACCCAGGTATTCCATTACCTTTCTCCACGTCTACAGGAGTACCCGCAGCCGATTCTCTTGCTAAAGAATTCTTGCAGATTTGGAGAGAGACCAGGGACGCGCTCAAGGGTGCCAACAACCGAATCAAGAAGCATGCAGACAAAAGACGGAGGGACGTGCCTCCGTACCATCCAGGTGACAAAGTCTGGCTTTCAACTCGACATATCCGTCTGAGAGTTCCCTCTTATAAGCTGAGTCCTCGGTACATTGGGCCGTTTGAAGTAATTGAACGCATTAATGAAGTGGCTTACAAACTGAGGTTGCCTGCTTCGCTCCGGGTTCCCAACGCCTTCCATGTCTCGCTCTTGAAACCCGTAGTCCTGAATCGGTTTCAACCAGTTTCCATCGTCCCTCCTTCACCTGTTATCTCGGACAACGTCTTCGAGGTCAAAGACATCCTGGCTATGAAAAGAGTCCGGGGTAAGACCCTTTTTCTTATCGATTGGGTGGGTTTTGGTCCCGAGGAAAGGTCCTGGGAACCCCGGGAGAATGTCAATGCTCCCCGGATTCTGAAAAGGTTTTTTGCCAATCTCAGTAAGAGGGGATGTAAGGAGAGGGGTACTGTGACATCGGCGGCTATGCCCGCCGATGTCCCTTCCAGGGCAGCGCGCACCGCAGCGCTTTCCTACCTGCGCGCTCCCGTCCGGCCTCGTGCCCGTCGTCCACGCTCCCTCACTGCGGCTCCTGGCTCCAGCTCTGTCACGCGCGCGCCCCCTCCCTTCCTCTGTCTCCAGCGGTGGGCGGCGCTGAGGGTCCGGCCTGGCACACGCACTTCCGGGGGCTGGTATATTTCAGGCGTCCTCGCTGTTAGGAGGACGCCTGATGATTGTGTAGCAATCTGGCCCCTACAGTTCGTCTGTAGCTAGTCCTGTCCTGCCTATCCTTCCTGCCTTTCTCTGTGTCGACCTCCCCGCTCTCCCCAGTCGGTCCAGGCTCTCCTGTTCCTCCATTCCATGTGCCGTCCCCTGTCTCCAGTTCGCCTTGGTTCCTCTTCTGGTCTTTCCGTATTCAGCCCTTCCCTGAGCCACCTGTCCCTGCTAGTAGTTTTGTCCGCTGCTTCTCTAGGCCTTTTGTTCGTGGAGCCGTCCCTCTTGGTTCCGGCTGTCGCGCCTCCGTCCTCTGTGGTCCTGCCCCAAACGGTCCCTGTATAGGGGTCGGTCTTCACCTGGTGTGCTCGACCCGGGGGCTCCGGATCCGCGATCCAGAGGGTCCACTCTCTGACATAGTCTCTGTCAGCACTACAATAGCGAGATCGTTAGCGAGATCACTGAAACGTCACAGGTTTTGTGATGCAACAACGACCTCGCCAGCGATCTAGCTACGTGTGACACATAGCGGAGACCGGCCCCCCGCTGCGATGTCGCTGATCGTGCTCAAATGTCCTAGGCCATTTTTCATGCATTGCTGTGTTTGACGCCATAACAACGACGAGCGACTTCGTTGGCGACTCATAACTCAACGCTGAGGCACGCCTATCGAGGTCTGAGTCGTCAGAATAGCTGCTGTGTGACAAGGTCCCAACGACCGCGGAGGTCGTTATACGGATCGCTGTATCGTTGCTGTGTCGTTGAGTAGATCTGCCTGTTTGACAGCTTACTAGCGACCATGTAGCGACGCACCAGCGACCCTTACCAGGTCGTATTGTTGTCGGGATGGCGGGAGCGTCGCTATGTGTAACGGGACCCTAACAGGGATGTGGTTGCAGCCAGAGGCCTTTAGTTGCTGAGCGTTTAGCTTCTCTGTGAATAGTATACAAGTATAGAGTTGCACGTGTCTGTTTGTTCTGTGGGACATTCATACTGCCATAGTGTGTCACAGTCCATGAAATAAAAAACGACTATCTTTGCAGTGTATGTTATATTTCACCAACAAAGTTATTATTACACACGTGGACTTTTGGCTTTTGTCAGTTTCAAGTTATTTCAGTGACCATATGGGACTTTCTTTCTTTAAGGCAATGTTCAGAATTTAATCAGTATTTTCCCTCAGTATTTGTAAGCCCCAACCAGGAGTGGGTGATAAATCCAGAAGTGGTGACGTGTTTCTATTATACAGTACTTTCCTCTGATTGTTCCTCTCCAGGTTTTGACTTACAAATACTAATGGAAAATCCTGACCAAATACTGATAGTGTGAAAAGACATGTGCCAACAATTTTGTCCGTCTGTATATAGGCACAACAATTTGTAGTTTGAACAAACCATTCAATTAGCATTTTATAAGAATGGGAAGAAATCTTGAAAAGTGAGAAAAATCTGCATTTCCACCGGTAAAATGATAAATTATATTACAGATACATTAAAAAATACTTCCATATGTGTTTTTTTTTCTATATGGGAATGCTTTTTAATATATCCAGAATAACTATTTATTATTTTACCAGTGAAAGTACCAATTTTTCTAACTTTCCTTCAAGATCAAAAAATCAGATGTGCTGCTTTTTGTGAGCTTGGAACATGCTCCCATACCACCACAAGGGGGCGACCTTCATAAATTATTTTAAAAAAGGCAAGCCAAATGGACTATAAGTAAACTTGGCTATAAAGGGCTATTTAAAAAAATATATATATATATAATAATAATAACAATAAAAACAACTAAAAACATGGAATAGGAAATAACATGCTGGTCAGTGGGTATCTGGCCATTGGAACTTTCAGTGATCCTGAGATCAGGGTTCTAGAATCCTGAGATTGGGGCTCAGCAGAGCCCTGTCTTGAATTATTATTTATTATGCTTGCTTATACAGTGCCGTCATATCCCACAGCGCTTTATGGGCATCAATATCATCACTGTCCCCATCAGGGCTCACAATCCAGATTCCTTATCTGTGTGCTCTTGGAGTGTGTGGAGAAACCCACGCCAACATGGAGAGCACATATATATTCCTTCCCGATGTTGTCCTTGGCGGGATTTGAACCTAGAACCCAACACTGCAAAGCTACAGTGTTAACCACTGAGCAGTCATGCTGCCCAATGAAGCGAAGGTGCCCATGCTTGGTCTCCACTCAGTCGATTGTCTATGGGACTAACGAGAACAGCGCTTGGCTTTCTCCAGCAGTGACACAGACAATAAATGGAGCAGAGGTCAAGCATGGGCACTTTTGCTCCAATCAAAACATTCTCGGGATTTCCAGAGCCCCAATTTCGAGATCGAGGTCACAGCATTCAGACTTCCTGTGATCAGCAAGTTATTCCCTATCCAATAGATAGGGGATAACTTTGATGCAATCATTAACCCCTTTCATGACATTTGATGTACTATACCATCCATGTGCCCTGGGCCTTAATGACCATGGACGGTATAGTACGTCATATGCGATCAGCCGCGCTCACAGGGGCGCGGCCGGATGTCAGCTGATTCTCACAGCTGACAACCGCCTCTAAGTGCCAGGAGCACACTTTCACCCCCGGAATACTGCAATCAAACATGATAGCAGCGTTTCGGGAGCAGGCAACTCTGACAGCCCCTCTGCCCTTGGACTGTAGACCCCGATGCGGGGTCCCGATCGCTGTCATTTAGACCTGATGTCGTCATGATGACATCCAGGTCTCCAGAGCTGAGAGACTTCCTGCCATGCACAGTGCATGTCAGGAAGTCTCTCAGGTTAATTTTATAGAAGCTTCAGCGCTGACAGCTTATATGGCATGCAGATCTGCATGCTATAGAAGCGATCAGCTTGCACAAAATGAGTGTCCCATAGTGAAACACAGTGTAGGAGTAAGAATTAAATAATTTTAAAAAAAAATTGTAAAAATATTTAAAAAAATTAATAATAAATAATAAAATCAATATTTATTCCATCAATAAATAAAATAAATCTAAACAATTAAACTACGCATATTTAGTATCGTCACGTCTGTAACGACCTGACCTATAAAACTTTCCCAATAGTTAACCTCTTCATTGAACACTATTAAAAAAGGCAAAAAAAACATGCTTTATCATCATACCGCCGAACAAAAAGTGGAATAACGCGCGATCAAAAAGACAGATATACACTCACTGGCCACTTTATTAGGTACACCATGCTAGTAACGGGTTGGACCCCCTTTTGCCTTCAGAACTGCCTCAATTCTTCGTGGCAGAGATTCAACAAGGTGCTGGAAGCATTCCTCAGAGATTTTGGACCATATTGACATGATGGCATCACACAGTTGGCGCAGATTTGTCGGCTGCACATCCCTGATGCGAATCTCCCGTTCCACCACATCCCAAAGATGCTCTATTGGATTGAGATCTGGTGACTGAGGAGGCCATTTGAGTACAGTGAACTCATTGTCATGTTCAAGAAACCAATCTGAGATGATTCGAGCTTTATGACATGGCGCATTATCCTGCTGAAAGTAGCCATCAGATGTTGGGTACATTGTGGTCATAAAGGGATGGACATGGTCAGCAACAATACTCAGGTAGGCTGTGGCGTTGCAACGATGCTCAATTGGTACCAAGGGGCCCAAAGAGTGCCAAGAAAAAATTCCCCACACCATGACACCACCACCACCAGCCTGAACCGTTGATACAAGGCAGGATGGATCCATGCTTTCATGTGGTTTACGCCAAATTCTGAGCCTACCATCCGAATGTCGCAGCAGAAATCGAGACTCATCAGACCAGGCAACGTTTTTCCAATCTTCTACTGTCCAATTTCGATGAGCTTGTGCAAATTGTAGCCTCAGTTTCCTGTTCTTAGCTGAGAGGAGTGGTACCCAGTGTGGTCTTCTGCTGCTGTAGCCCATCTGCCTCAAAGTTCGACGCACTGTGCGTTCAGAGATGCTCTTCTGCCTACCTTGGTTGTAACGGGTGGCAATTTGAGTCACTGTTGCCTTTCTATCAGCTCGAACCAGTCTTCCCATTCTCCTCTGACCTCTGGCATCAACAAGGCATTTCCGGCCACAGAACTGCCGCTCACTGGATTTTTTTTCTTTTTCGGACCATTCTCTGTAAACCCTAGAGATGGTTGTGCGTGAAAATCCCAGTAGATCAGCAGTTTCTGAAATACTCAGACCAGCCCTTCTGGCACCAACAATCATGCCACGTTCAAAGGCACTCAAATCACCTTTCTTCCCCATACTGATGCTCGGTTTGAACTGCAGGAGATTGTCTTGACCATGTCTACATGCCTAAATGCACTGAGTTGCCGCCATGTGATTGGCTGATTAGAAATTAAGTCTTAACACACAGTTGGACAGGTGTACCTAATAAAGTGGCCAGTGAGTGTATATAAATAAATGTAGTATCATTGAAAACGTCATCTTGACCTGCAAAAAATCAAGCCACCATATAGCTCCATCACTGGAAAAATTAAAAAAGTTATAGCTCTTAGAATAAAGGGATGCAAAAATAATTATTTTTTATATAAAATAGTTTTTATTGTATAAAAGCGCCAAAACATAAAAAAAATATAAATGAGGTATCGCTGTCATCGTACTGACGTGAAGAATAAAACTGCATTATCAATTTTACCACACGTGGAACGGTGTAAATGCACCCACTCCCCAAAAGAAATTCATGAATTGCTGGTTTTTGTTCATTCTGCCTCCCAAAAATCTGAATAAAAAGCTATAAAAAAAGTCATGTGCCCAAAAATGGTACCAATAAAAACATTAATTCGTCCCGCAAGAAACAAGACCTCACATGACTCTGTGGGCCAAAATATGGAAAAATTATAGCTCTCAAAATGTGATGATGCAAAAACTGATTTTTGCATTTAAAAGCGTCTTTTACTGTGTGACAGCTGCCAAACATAAAAACCCACTATAAATAGTAAATCAAACCTCCCTTTATCACCTGCTTAGTTAGGCAAAAACAATAAATTTAAAAAATGTATTTATTTCCATTTTCCCATTAAGGTTAGGGTTAGGGCTAGGGTTAAGGTTAGGACTGAGGCTAAATTTAGGGTTGGGACTAAAGTTAGGATTACGGTTAGGGTTGGGATTAGGGTTAGGGGTGTGTTGGGTTTAAGGTTGGAGTTAGAATTGGGGGGGTTTCCACTGTTTAGGCACCTCAGGGGCTCGCCAAATGCGACATGACGTCTGATCTCAATTCCAGCCAATTTTGCATTGAAAACTCAAACGGCGCTCCTTCCCTTCTGAGCTCATGCGCCCAAACAGTGATTTATATGCACACACAGAAAGAGACCTGTCAGTCTGGGGGCCAGGGTGAGGATAACCCACCAGGGACCTGTCTGTTTGACTAGTCATCTGAGACACATGGTCCCTGGTCAGCTTTTCAAAATATGCCTGTCATGGTTTGAACAGGGTTCTTGCCCTGCACTCACAGGGTTAAGTGTTTGTGGCCTCTTTCTGGATCTGGGAGGGGTATTTATACTCACTCTTTACCAGGGTTCTCTGTCAGCTATACTGTTGTTCTGGTGTGTCTGACCCCTGGTGTGCGTGTATTCTGCGTTGCTTGTTTGCTTCCTGTGTATGACCCGGCCTGTTCCCTCACTCTGTACTCCGTCTCTCGCTTTGGTACTATTGTCTTCTCCGGTTCTGACCTCCTGGCTTGGCTATCGTTATTCCGTTACAGTTTGTCCCTATTGTACCGTCTATTGCCCGTTCTGGTTTTCTGACCTATTGCTACGTCCTGACTATCCATTCTGTCTAACCCTTTGGTACTGTATTGCTATCTCATGCTTTGACCCTGGCTTCATCTGGTTTCTGTCTCTGTCTATGCCCCTTGGTAACATTGTCCTGTAGTTACCTTTCTAGGAGTTTCCCTGCAGCTCCTAGATCTGTGGAGCTTAGGCCACGCCCGCAGCAGTCATGTGCTTCAGGTCCTGATACTCTGAAGCACGCATCGTCACCGCTGCTGCCCTGCTCCACAGGTATCTTTGAGCACTGTCTTTGTACTCAGGACACCCGCACAGGCTCAGTGAGCAAGTGCAGTGCGGGGCTCCTGACAATGCCTTGTTGTTAGAACTACCACAGTGTTTCAGGGTACAACATACACAGCTGCAATAATTCAACCAGTGAGTGATTCACACGGCCCATAATGAGCAACTCACATTATGCAGTATATATCAATAATATAATAATATAATGAGAGAGAGTATGAACTGACTCATGCATAACGAATAAAGAACAAAGTTTTGCACCATTCTGACAGCCACTTCAGAAGAATTTGGTGCAGGCGCCCAGTTGAATTTGCTCGATTTTTCAAACAAAAAACATTGATTGTGTTGCAGCCTCCGTGGTCCTATAATGGTTTATTATCATTTCTTTACATTGATTTTTATTTATTTATTTATTTTTAATAATTGCAGGTCGCATGGTGTTTTTATCGAGCACAGGTGCATACCTAAGTATGTTCACTAGCATTTATGCAATGAGCAAAGCTGGGCTGGAGAAATTCTGTGATTGCCTCCGACTAGAAATGAAGCAATTTGGGGTACAGGTAAGACTCTTGTATTTCTGCTTTTTTTGTTATTTAGCAGCAGAGGTGAATAAAAAACAACATACACCCTAACAAGTGTATATGATACTGCCTGATGTATGCTCTGCCAAGCCCACAGGAATCCAGTCCCATAGGGCCCGATTCCTTAAGGTGTTTTTATGTGAGTCCCGGCCAGCTCCACCAAAGTGGGCAGCCCGGTGGTCGGCGCTCATAGCAAGTGAGCATTTCTATTATACACAGGTGATCTGATCATCACCTGTGTGTAGTAGAGGCGATCTGACAACTGCAGCTTCTAGTCTCACATGGAGACTATTGAAGCATGCAAAAAGTAAACAAAAAATGTTTTTAAAAATATTACAAAAATAAAAAATATAAAAGTTTAAATCATCCCCCTTTCGCCCCATGCAAAATAAAATAATTAAAAAAAAATCAAATGTACAGTACATATATTTGGTATCACTGAGTTCAGAATCGCCTGATCTATCAGTATAAAAAAATAATTAACCCGATCGCTAATGATAAAAGGTAAAAATGCCAGAATTACATTTTTTTTGGTCACCGCAACATTGCATTAAAATGCAATAGTGGGCGATCAAAAGATCGTGTCTGCACCAAAATGGTATCATTAAAAACGTCAGCTCAGCACCCAAAAAATGAGCCCTCACCCAACCCCAGTTTTTTTTTTAACAAACTTTTACATTTTTTTTCACCACTTTGATAAAGAAGAACCTAGAAATGTTTAGTGCCTGTGAACTCCTAATGATCTGGAGAATCATAATACCAGGTCAGTTTTAGCATTTAGTGAACATGATAAAAAAGACGTAGTTACCGGTAACGAGATTTCTCAGAGCCCATGACTGCACCACTGAGAGACGGAATCCAATCTTCAAGGACAGGAAACCTACAGATTAAAAGGGCGGTACCTCTCTCCCGCATCAGTTGTTTACAGAGCACAAGAGGACCACCAGGTTAATAATACAATATTCAATGTAAGGCCGGGGTCACACTAGCGGTGAATATGGACGTGAATATGGACGAGTGCTATGCGATAAAACATCGCATAGCACTCGTACCAGTATTCATCTATGGGGCAGCTCCCATCAGCGTTTTTTTTTTCTCGGCCATT
Organism: Dendrobates tinctorius; assembly: GCF_039654945.1. Lineage (NCBI taxonomy): Eukaryota > Metazoa > Chordata > Amphibia > Anura > Dendrobatidae > Dendrobates > Dendrobates tinctorius. The sequence continues at coordinate 17,625,521 of NW_027361870.1, read as the reverse complement.
TTCAACGTACGAGTGAAATCGCAGCATGGGGATATAAGCCTAAGGGTGTGAGTGAGACAATGCACATCACTTAAATATCATCCTCATTATTTCCCGCCTTGGCTACTGCAACACTCTCCTCTGTGGCCTCCCTGCTAACTCTCTTGCACCACTCCAGTCTGTGCTCAACTCTACTTCCCGCCTAATCCACCTCTCTCCTCGCTACTCCCCTGTCTCTCCCCACAGCAAATCCCTCCACTGGCTCCCAATTCACCAACCAATCCAGTTCAAACTACTAACACTGACCTACAAAGTCATCCACAACCTTTCCCCTCCCTATATCTCTAAACTAATCTCCCAATATCTTCCCTCACGTAATCTTCAATCCTCCCAAGACCTCCTACTCTCCTCCACACTTATTCGTTCCTCACACAACCGCCTCCAAGATTTCTCCCGAATATCCCCTATCCTCTGGAATTCCATGCCTCAACATCCACCACCCTCAGATCCTTCAAATGGAACCTGAAAACCCATCTCTTCAGGAAAGCTTACAGCCTGCAATAACCATTCTGCCGCCTCACCACCACCCGAGCCACCGCCTCAAAACCACCATAGCTGCTGCACCACCGACCTTCTTTCTCTTCCCCACTATCCCGTAGAATGTAAGTCCACAAGGACAGGGTTCTCTCCCCTCTGTACCAGTCTGTTATTGTAAATTTTTTTACTGTTAACGATATTTATAACTTTGTATGCAACCCCCTTCTCATGTACAGCACCATGGAATTAATGGCACTGTATAAATAAATAATAATAATAATCATCCGAGTGCTGTGAGATATACACTGACCCCGGCAATGGAGGAGATAGAGAAATTAATTTCTCCGCCTCGTCCGCAGACTGTGTTCTGATCCTCTCTGTGCGAGAGGCTCGGCGTACAAACGCATGACACTTGGCTCCTGTTCACAGCAGAGCAGGAACAGAGGGTCATTAGTATATCACATCCTATGCTCTCACATCGGATGTGATACGCTGGTGTGACCCCGGCCTTACTATGAAGCTTAACAGGGACACCATGTGACTATACTATACATAAAATGAAAGTAAGTGTGCACACCCACACGTGAAGAGAGGGCTCTGAGAAATCCCGTTACTGGTAAGTAACTACGTCTTTCTCCTTCCCCCATGATGGCACCACAGAGAAAATTGCAGAGAATGTACATTAGGGAGGGACCACTGCTTCCAGAACCCTTTTACGAAAAGTAAGGTCTGAAAAACAGGCTATGTCCAGCTAGTGATAGTGATTGAAGGATATGGAGGGAGGAGATCAAGTAGCAGCTCTACATATATGATCTATTGAGGCACCGGCTCTTTCCGCCCAAGAAGCTGCCACTGCCCTCGTCGAATGAGCTTTCAGTTTCTCCGGGGCGGTCTCCCCACTCAAGGAGTATGACAGGGTGATGGCGTCTCTTATCCATCTCGCCAGCGTGCCTCTAGAAGCTTTTTCCCCTTTCTAGGACCCTGAACAAATACAAAAAAAGACCTATCCTTCCTACACTCTTGTGTGGCTGCTAGATATTGGATTAGGCATCTCCTGACCAGAGATGAGTGAATTTGTTCGGAAAACGATTGCCAAATGTAAATTCAGCACGAATATGGCACATTCGAAATCGTGATCGGAAACACGAGCAAAATTTTATAAAATCAGGAAAAATCAGTAAAAAGTGCGGGAAAATATTTGCGTTGCCACAAAAGTATTTTCAGCACTTAGGCAATGATAATGGTGATATATCATGAGCGTTTGGCATGTGTTTGATGAGGGGAGAGGGTTTGCAGAGCTCACAGAAGCACGGCATTCTTGTAAGATGTCTTTTTTTTCCTAACTTTATGTGTGCACATTGCGGCTAGCCAATCAGGGCGCAGGAAACACCCACAATGTCCTGACACAACGGCTTGTGTCACTAGCTGCTCAAATCACATGTCCCTTTCCATATAAATAGCGGACATCTTGTTTTAGCACCATTTTGACACTTTAATAGTGGAGAGAGGCTGCTCCTGATGCTGGCACTGATAACAGCAAGATTTTACCTAGTTAGTTAGGCAGTTGTATATCAGTCAGATAGTGTAGCGAGCTACTGTCCAGTGTGGCTGTTAAATTTACCTTCCAGCATTTTTTTTCCTATTTTGGACATTACTGAGGTCCACAAAGAAAGCCATCAAGGCTCGTGTTGTGCACTGCTTCTATTGTGCTCCATGTGTAAGATACAGCAGGAACGCGGAATGCAGTGAAGGGCAGGAGGCAGATCAACGGTTAACAGATTTATTAAACAGATTTATACTCCTTGCAGGGAGAAAGGGGTTATGGGGTATGGTATGGAGCAATGTTGTAAAGTAAGGGAAGGAAGGGGTAAAACAAGGGCTCACGAATGTTCAAGAGAAAATAAACTTATCAGTCTGTTGGCTTCTTGATTGCAGCTCCTCGGTCTCCAACGTTGGCACCGACAACAGCGGCACGTGTAGTCTCTGAGTTGCCCGGCGTAGATGAAGTTCCGGTTTCCTATGCGAGCGAGGGGTCTTTGCTGGGTCAGCTGGGCTCCTATTCCCAGGGCTTTTAACGTAGTGTGCTCAGTTCTTTGTGAGATACCGCCGGAGAGTAGCCCTGCTCCGCGGTGTATACGGGTGAGGTGAGTTACAAATGTCTATACAGTCCTAAGTTCTCTCCTTGCGGCACGTGCGCTGTATTCACGGTCACAAAGCACAGGGTACCTTGATTTCTGCCAGCTACTGACCATACCGCACTTTTCTCTCTATGCTGTGCGCTACCTGTTCCCACCAAGACTCAAGTGCTGACAACCACTGGCACGCTGCTTCTCTCTGGTAGTCACTGGCATAGACACCGACACCCTGCACGTGCCTCTCCTTCTCTGGTCCTCGCTGCTGGCGGCTGGCGATGGCAGATGCTGGCTTGCACGATGCTGGCGCTCCTCAGACTAAGCACTCTTTTCCCTGGCTGCTGCTACTGCTGGACGCACAGCTCTCCTCAGCACAGCAATCCCTGTCCTTCTGGTCTGCCGTAGCCTGGCTCTGCTCTGTCCTGCACGGCTCTGCTCTGCACTGCTCTAAGGTGATCCCTCTGCGGGCTACAGGAGCTCCCTCTATGTGGCGGTGATATGAAGCTGTCTGCAGAGCTCAAGCACGTTAAAATATTTTTTTTTTCCATTGATAAATGTGATACAGCCCGCTATATCCAACCTTTTCACTTAATGGCATTTAATTTGATCTGTGTGCAGAGCTGTTGCACATTAAAATTAATTAATTTTATTTTTTTTACAAACATGATAGAGCAGTCGAGATCTGAGTTTGAAATTATTTTGAGCCTATCTTCTAGATTATGTGCATCTTTGGCATCCAATTTCTTTTATACCTTCTTGGCATCCAATTTCTTTTATACCTAACTTGAGACATGCATCAGTTACACCTATCTTCTGACGAGCATCAAGCGCTCTCTGGTAATTTGTGTGGGGTAAATGAGTAATTCTTGTAGGCTGGATCCCATACTTCCCATAGCCGCACTGTTATTGATCCTGTTGTACATTCCCATTCCCGCCGTTGTCATGGCCCTTTACCTGATCAGTTCATGTAATGACATGGCGGCCATATTTCTCCAGCAAACCTGCACCTTACCAGCAGCAACTGTAGGAAAAAGGGGTTTCCACGCCAAGGACAATCTTGAAATTGTTTTAAGCATCTAGTCAATGTTATACATGCCTCATCCACACCAAAAAAAAAAAGCAAAAAAAAATCTGTAACTAATGTCACACAAAAGGGGACATCTTACTTTCACATTTTTTGGAGCATATCTTCTTTGTCATACAGGCCTCATCGACACTGAAACAATTCTTTCTGCTGTGAGTAATGTGATTCATCACGCCATATTTCACCTTTTATTTTTGTGTCGCTGAAATTCAGCTGTGTGCAGAGGTTGTGCACAGTAAAAAAAATCTATTTTCAGTTGCTAATAGTGTGCTCTTAGCACACTATCTGAGCAACATGACTGGGAAAAAGTGAGGTCATGGAGGAAGAGGGATTAGGATTGGTGTTCGAGGTGTATGTAGGGTAGGTGTTAATGTTTCTGAAAGCACTTGTTAAACTGTAAAGTGCTGTGGAATAAGTTGGCGCTATATAAATAAAGATTATTATTATTATTATTATTATTATTATTATTATTAAAGCACTAGTGAACCACTAATGTGACGTCCTGTCCAGAGACAACTGACAACTTCTGTTACTGGATGTTGAAGATTTTAGTGTTTTGCATTGTTGTTGCGTAATTGCAGTCTTTGATATCTTTAGTGGGGGTTATGTGCCTGCTGTTGCTGCTGCTGGAGATGTTAACAGTAATTTGTGGAAATGTGAACAGTCCTGTTTGCGTGTCCATCTGCTGGGTTGGGTGAAATCCCTGTTATACTATTTCTATTGTGGTAAAATTGATGCCACTTTGTTAGTGTCTGACATTAATTTTTGTAAATGTGGAGATTCCGCGTTGGGTCTCCTTCATTTGTGTTGCCTGTAGCAGTAGGCCGATACTGGCAGTCCTCCACTGTCTGAGTCAACTACCCGTGTTACTATCCTTACATTTTTCTGACAATAGTAATCTACAAAACTGATATGTGTTCCACCTAAGTGTAACTGAACATCACTTTCAATTTTGGGGTTGTTTCACTTATAAAGCGCCAATAATTCAACATTCGATATACAGACATTACTGGCACTGTCATCATTGGAACTCACAATCTACATGTACTATCTGTATGTCTTTGTGAGGGTTTACTCCCAATAATTACTTTTCTACCCACACTACAAACAACATACAAACTCTTTGCAGATGCTGTCCTTGGTGGGGTTGGAACACAGGGCTGCTAATGTTTTTTGGTTGACAACTGGATGTTTCTGTGGTGTGGTTCAAACTGTGTGCCTCACTGCTGTATTGGGGAAAACCACTGTCAAGATTGTCTTCCAGCATGTTTTGATACTGCAGCATGGGTGCAGCCCTTTCTAGGGGGGAAGCAACAGGAAAAAATGTACTTTTGTATTGTGGCTAGAACACACTGGCAACCCAGTAGTCAGCATTATTTGGTATCAAAACTATATGAGTAACAATCATGTTGCAGAGGAGGAGTTGCTATACCATCAGGTTGAGGATGTGAATCATGCAAGGCACGTGTAAGGTTGGCCCACCGTAGGACCTCCACCAGGTTTGCACAGTTATCGCACATGGGCTTCCCTGGCTCCAGGTTGAGTGTAGACAGCCATTGCTCAAACTCTGCATGGATAGCTGTCCACAACTGTTGATCTGTATGACTGCGATCTCCAAGGCATATAATTGTAAACACTGCCTGATTATGGTGAGCCCTGGCTTCGCAGTACAGAGGTCGGGGAAGGATTCTCTCTGCAGTGTTGGAATATGTGTTTAATTAAGGCAGAGGTTGAGGGCTCAGGTGCAGGCCCTAGAGGAGGTGGAGGAGGCAGAAGCACTGGTACATACAGAGAGATTTGTTCTGACATCTTGGTGTCTACTGTTTTAGTTGTCCAATCCCTGGTGTGTACTAGTTTAGTTCTCCAACCCAAGCTGTTTAGTTCTCCAATCCCTGTTGTCTATTGGTAAAGTTCACTATGTTCTGATGGGTAGAGGATATTCTTAAACCACTGGTGAAGGATACACCTAGCTACATTTGGGACACAACTGACCTACTGAATAAACTAGCATCAATTGGTCCTCTACCAGAAGGAACCATCCTGGCCACCATGGATGTGGAATCTTTGTACTCAAATATCCCACACCAAGATGGATTAAATGCCTGCAAATTCTTCATGGAAAACACAGGGACTGATGCTGATGCTGTGGTGAAACTTATAAAATTCATCCTCACCCACAATTACTTTGAATTTGACAACAAGATCTATCTACAGGAGACTGGCACAGATATGGGAAGTAAAATGGCTCCACAGAATGCAAATTTTTTCATGGCCAAGCTTGAAAGCGACTTTTTGTCCTCATGCCCCATCAGGCCCCTGACCTACTACCGCTTCACTGATGATATTTTAATCATCTGGACGGAGTCTGAGCAGCAGCTAAAGACGTTCCACGAACAGTTTAATCAATTTCATCCCACCATCAATTTAACACTCAACTACTCCAGCACTGAGATTAACTTTTTGGACACCATCATTAAGCTAAAAAACAATGAAAAAGAGACATTCCTGTATCAGAAGCCAATCGACCGTCCAACATACCTTAAATGGGACAGTTTCCATCCAAAACACATAAAGAACTCTATTATCTATAGCCAAGCCATCAGATACAATCGTATATGTTCCAACCCCATGGATAGAGACAAACACCTTGGTCGCCTCAAAAAGACCTTTTTGAATCAGGGCTACCATCCAAGAACAATTGAAAAACAAATTCCAAGAGCCACCAGAATGTCAAGGAATCACCTGCTACATTACAAAGCTAAAGAAGAAAATAACTGGGTTCCTCTAGTAGTCACCTACAACCCAAATCTGGAAGTGCTAAGGGGAGCTGCATGGAAATTACAACCTTTACTACAAAAAGATGCCCGATTGCAATCCATTTTTCCAGACCCCCCACTACTGTGCTTTAGGCAGCCCCCAAATCTAAGAAGCATCATTGTCAGAAGCTCCCTTTCCTCTCCAACAGCTGGAGGAACCTTTCCTTGCAACCAGAAAAAATGTAAAACCTGTCCATTTATAATGACCACGGACAAGATAAAGATCGCCAACTCACATCAGGACTACAAGATCCCAGGTACTTTCACCTGCATTACATCTAATGTGGTGTACTTAATTATTTGTACTAAATGTAAATGCAAGACTTGTGGAGCAGCCCTTTCCCAGACTGCCCCTACAGCCACCAGAGTCACCCAGTGCCCAGTCATCTACTGTAGCTGTAACTCCCCTGTCCATGCTTGCTCATCCAGGTGTCATTGTTGAAATGCACCCTGTCAAACATAGAATTTTTCAGGCAGGGAACAGGTGATGTTGTCTGCGACTTGTTGCTGTAGAGCAGGCACATCTTTCTTAGGGCAGAGACACACTGCCATATTTCTCGTACGCGAATTGCATCGCACTGCACGGACTGGCCAGCACCTCTCCTGACCTGAGCAAGACAGCATGATGGATTACTATGCAGCTGTCAAGCTCGGGTCAGGAGAGCCGACAGCCAGTGCGAGTTTTACGATACGATTCTGCACGAGAAATACGGTAGTGTGTCTCTGCCCTTAGTGAAGTAATGGTGACTGGGCAACTGGTATTAGGGTGACTTCGATGACCATCAGCTATCGGAAAACATCTGTATCCATAAGGCTGAAAGGCTGCATTTTCGTGGCCAACAGATTGGAATGGCCAGGCAATAATCACAGAGATGACAGGCCATGAGTCATACAGAAACAAGCGCTGTGATCTTTCTAGTGAATAGCTCTCAGCTGGCCCCTATCATCCAGACAATGACATGATTAGGCGACGAATCATCCGAGGAGGCCACAGGCTGTTCACAACAAATAGTTCTCAGAAAAGGAATAGTGAATGTATGGCTTATCCACGTCCAGATTACAACACATGAGATATGCGTATATCACGCTGTACGATCGCTGCTAACTCCATGATAAGCCTACACTCCTCGCTGCCAACAACAATCCTGTTTTTAACCCAATAAATAAATGCAGGACGATTGGACGCCATTCTTCTTTTGAAGTTTACACCATCATGGTGTTCCATCCCCTCTCCCTCAGAATAGCAGTCATATACCGGCCCACAGGCTCACCCACCCACTTCCTTGACCACTTTTATGCTTTGTGGCCACACTTCAAGTCCTCAGAATTGACAACCCTTATCCTGGGAGGCTTCAACAGCTTCACCTCCCCAACTGCATTCCAGCTTCTATCTCTAGCCAATTCTAGTGACCTCTCAAAGCTCTCAAACTCTGAGACGCACAAAGACGGTAACACCCCTGATCTGGACTTTGTCCGCTTCAGTTCAATCTCCTACCTAGATGACTCATCTCTTACCCTTTGACCCTATGGAATTAGGAGTATAACCACAACTTAGACATTTTTAGGTGCTCCCTGAAAACACATCTGTTTAGGGTGGCCTATCACGTTCCCTAATAAAAGTTATATATATATATATATATATATATATATATATATATATATATAAATCAAGGCACAAAAGTCCAGCAAGCGGAATCTTCAGGTGGTATCATAAAATCCAAGAATTTTTATTGCAGATAATTTAAAAAATCCAGAGTTCAGTAACAAGATGCAGACATAATGCTGAACAGACTACGCGTTTCGGCGGTAACAACTGCCGCCTTCTTCACGGTCTCAAACTGCTTCTGGAATACTCCAACATTTTTAAGTAGAAAAAACATTTCTTAACTTCATACTCAAGAACTAGTAACAGGTGTAGATAACATCCTTCAGTGTTAACTCTATAGCTTCCGGAAACAAGTAGAGAAACATCTTTCTGATGCAGTTAATTTGCCACCAGCAGGAGCCTCTGTAGTTTCCCGACATTTTTCACAAATATATGGGGGTGATGTCAAGGGTTTTTCTTTTATAGGCATTGAACAGGTTAAAAAACCAGAAAGGGGGGGGAATTATCACAAAAAAATTCTTGCAAGAGAAACCAAATGGATGTTCCTTTTAGATACAAGGTTACCGTATGGATTCAATAATAGAATGGATCTAGCAATACATTATAAATCATTTCTGATATCATGTTTTTCTAAGTAGTGCTATTATATTTCAGTCACAATGTTTTCATTATATAACACCGTTGTATTAATGTAATTATGTGTGTTTTTAATTATTTCGTTATCCTGGTCAGATAACTTTGTTAGCGCAGTTACTGTTCATACTGATGCTTTTTTTCTCTACTTGTTTCCGGAAGCTATAGAGTTAACACTGAAGGATGTTATCTACACCTGTTACTAGTTCTTGAGTATGAAGTTAAGAAATGTTTTTTCTACTTAAAAATGTTGGAGTATTCCAGAAGCAGTTTGAGACCGTGAAGAAGGCGGCAGTTGTTACCGCCGAAACGCGTAGTCTGTTCAGCATTATGTCTGCATCTTGTTACTGAACTCTGGATTTTTTAAATTATCTGCAATAAAAATTCTTGGATTTTATGATACCACCTGAAGATTCCGCTTGCTGGACTTTTGTGCCTTGATTTCTACATTGTTGGACTTGTCCCCAGTCTTGGTCCGTGCAACACAGAGGAAACAGGTATTTACCATCCAGAGCTTGGAGATATAGGGGCGGCAGGCTGAGCAGCGTTACTCCACATCACATGTAAGTGTTACATATTATTTCAGCACTTGAACTTTATTCAAGTACCTCTGTATACGTAGTCTTTTTACTATGTCTATACATTATATATACTGCTTGCAGTCTATGCAAAATGCCTATTTGGCACATTAGCACAAAGCACTGAAGCACTTTATAATCAGCACTCCATCCTGTTTATTGATTGTAGGTAACACCTTCATTAGGTAACGCACATTATTCAAATAGGTTTGGTGCTGTTCATTTATATCATGTTAGAAAACTGCAATATTTATTGAGGTATTTTTATTTACTCTTTATTATTGTTTCAATATGCTATTTGAGGTAGTACTGTGTTATTGTTAGCTGCGACCTGCATTAGCATTTATGCTCTGTTAACTTTAATAAAATATACTTTGCTTGGAAAACTCTAATCTCTGGTTGTGCTTAATGGTTTACATATGAAATTTGTTGGTATTGTATTATTTGTTAGTTGAGCTCTTTATTTATATTTCCTGGTGCATGGGGAATTTTTGTATTTAATGTGTTAAAGATGATGTCTTTGGGCGACAACAGACACACCGCGGAGGTACTGGCCGATTACTGAGTCATGGCTGGGCAGTCTACATCTTGAGGCAGGCAAGGTAGTCAGTGTAAGGCCGGAGTCACACTACAGCGAGATACGGCCGAGTCTCGCAGGTTAAAACCAAGATCTGGCACCGGCACTATGGAGCGCAGCATGCAGCTCCATGTATTGCTGTGCAGCTGCACGCTCCGCTCCAGAGTGCCGGCACCAGAGCTTGGTTTTAACCTGCGAGACTCGGCCGTATCTGTCACGTGGGGCTTAGGTCAACTAAGGCAGAAATACCCGGGGCCCCTGTGATGTCCCTTTAACTAGGGGAAACCCTGTCTGACCCTCAACCTAGGGTTTTTGCTGGTGGTGCAAATGCCTGAGCCTCCACCCTTTCCTTACCTCCTGCTCAGCCCTAAGCTTAACCCTCCACCCTCCACCCAGTGAGGAGACAAACCACCAAAGCCCCAAACAATAAAGACAGACAGGAAGAACTTAAACTGCACCGCTCCGCATACACACAGGGCTATACAGTAATGTGAACAGGGCACAACAAAACACAAATATGGGAAGGCGAGAAGGTAACAATGGATCATACGACACCAGATATGAATCTCTCTCTCTCTCTCCAACACCTCCACTCCAGACCGGAACCACTTGGTATGACACACAAGCTATAATCGGCAACGCCCATAGGCCAGCACGACTATTTAAAGACCGTGGGCGTGACCAAACATCCAACCTGATCTTCAGCTAGATTAACCCCCGATAGCCTGAGAAACTCAAGCCGGCGCCACTGAGGCTATAGTGGACGGAGGTGGAACTACCTCTGCCTGCCGGACGCTGTGGTGTGAATAGCGTCCGACATGACAGTACCCCGTCTTCTACGAGGGACCCCAGGGCCCTCAAGACTCATAGGACCCGGCTTGTCTGGATGACGACGGTGAAAAGAACTGACCAGCCGATCTGCTTGTATGTCCGAGGCTGGTACCCAAGACCTCTCCTCCGGACCATACCCCCGCCAGTGTACCAAATACTGAAGAGTACGGCGCACTACTCGAGAGTCCACTACCTTGGAGACCTCAAACTCTAAATCGCCATCCACCATGACTGGAGGTGGCATCGGCGTTGTGTCCACAGAGCCTACCACCTTTTTCAATAAAGCCCTGTGAAACACGTTGTGTATCTTGTATACTGCAGGGAGTTCCAACCGATAAGCAACTGAGTTAATGATGGCAGCAATCTTAAAAGGCCCAATAAACCTTGGACTCAATTTTAAAGATGGAATTTTGAGTTTTATATTTTTAGTCGCTAACCACACCCATTCACCCACACACAGGTCCGGACCTGGCACGCGTCTACTGTCAGCCACCCGTTTGTACCTCGCACTCATGCTCAACAATCGCTGTCTCACCCTCCTCCAGACCGATGATAATTGAGCTCCTAGCTGGTCCTCCTCCGGGACGCCCCCCGAGTCACCCTGACGTAAGGTACAAAATTGAGGATGTTGACCGTAAACACAAAAGAACGGAGACTCTCCCGATGACTGTTGACGGTGATTATTTAACGCGAACTCGGCCAGAGGAAGGAAAGTAGACCACTCCTCTTGGTTGTTGGACACAAAGCATCGTAAATACTGCTCCAGATTTTGGTTCATGCGCTCAGTTTGACCATTTGACTGTGGATGAAACGCCGATGAATGTGACAACTTGATCCCCAAACGTGAGCAAAAAGCTTTCCAAAACCTCGCAACAAATTGAGTTCCCCTATCAGATACTATGTCCAACGGAACTCCATGGAGTCTGACCACCTCCTGCACAAACACCTGAGCCAACGTCTTCGCATTGGGCAAGGAGGGCAATGAGACAAAATGCGCCATCTTTGAAAATCGGTCAACCACCACCAGGATGACCGTGTTCCCCGCCGAGACTGGCAAGTCAGTGATAAAATCCATGGAGATTTCTGTCCATGGCCTATTAGGTACCCCCAGAGGCTGTAGCGTGCCAGCAGGACGGGCTCGGGGCGACTTGGCCCTGGTGCACGTGATGCAAGCTGCCACGTACGAGACCACATCCTGCCGGATTTTGGGCCACCAGAAACGACGCGATACCAGCTCCAAGGTGCCCTTAACCCCTGGATGACCAGCCAGTACTGAGTCGTGATGTTCTCTCAACACCTTAAGATGAAGATGAAGGGGTACAAATGATTTGCTGGCGGGAAGTCCTGGCGGTACCTCCTCTTGGGCCTCGGCAATCTCCGCCTCTACCTCAGTCGTGAGAGCCGAAACCACTACACCTTCCTGGAGGATGGGTACCGGCTCTTCCCGAGGTTCTCCCCCCGGAAAACACCTGGACAAGGCATCCGCCTTGGTGTTTTTAGCCCCGGGACGGTAAGTCACCAGAAAATTGAAACGTGTAAAAAACAATGCCCAGCGAGCCTGCCTAGGAGACAGACGCTTGGCCGACTCCAGATAGAGCAGGTTCTTATGGTCGGTGATAACTGTGACCTGGTGAGCCGCCCCCTCCAAGAAGTGTCGCCATTCCTCAAAAGCCAATTTGATGGCCAACAACTCCCTGTTGCCGATATCATAATTCCGTTCGGCCGGCGACAGCTTCTTGGAGAAGTAGGCGCATGGATGCATATTGCTCAAAGATGAGCCCTGTGACAGTACTGCCCCCACTCCCACCTCAGACACATCAACCTCCACCACAAAAGGTTTAGACACGTCCGGTTGCACCAGAATGGGGGCTGAAGCAAAACTGTTCTTTAGACGCTCAAATGCACGTATCGCCACCTCAGACCAGCTAGTCAGATCGGTACCTTTTTTGTCATGTCCGTGAGCGGTTTGGCTATAGTAGAAAAGTGTTTTATAAATTTCCTATAATAATTAGCAAACCCAAGGAACCGCTGGAGCGCTTTCAGATTATCAGGCCTTTCCCATTGTAGCACCGCTTGCACCTTAGCGGTGTCCATTTTAAACCCTGCGGCGGACACAATATATCCCAAAAAAGGCAACTCCTGAACAAAAAATAAGCATTTTTCCAGCTTAGCATAGAGCTTATTCTCACGGAGCAACTGTAACACCTGCCTGACATGCTCTAAATGAATGTCCCGGTCGCTCGAATAAATGAGGATATCATCCAGGTATACAATCACAAATTTCCCCAGGACATGAGCAAACACGTCATTAATAAAATGTTGGAAAACAGCAGGCGCGGTTGTCAACCCAAATGGCATAACCAGGCTCTCAAAATGACCCTCAGGAGTGTTAAAGGCCGTCTTCCACTCATCCCCCTGACGGACCCTTATGAGGCTATACGCCCCCCTGAGGTCAAGCTTGGAAAACCACTTTGCCCCCGCCACCTGGTTGAACAAATCAGGGATCAAAGGCATCGGGTATGGATCACGGATCGTAATCTGGTTTAACTCCCGGAAATCCAGACACGGCCGTAACCCCCCATCTTTCTTCTTAATGAAGAAAAACCCCGCTGCTACAGGCGAGGATGAAGGCCGGATGTGTCCTTTGCTCAGACTCTCCGCGATGTAGTCTTTCAGAGCTTGTCTCTCTGGACCAGAAATGTTAAACATCCTGGCCTTAGGTAATTTGGCCCCGGGTTTTAACCTAATCGCACAGTCATAGGCTCTATGTGGAGGCAGTTCTGAGCAACCCTTCTCAGAGAAAACATCCGCGAAATCCTGCAAAGCCTCCGGAAGGCTGGGCGTCACGGCGGACACACATGTGGCCAAGCAATTGTCCTGGCAAAAACCACTCCATTGGACTATGTCCTGAGTTTTCCAATCAATCACCGGGTTGTGCCTGGACAACCATGGAAAACCCAAGACTATTTGTGCTGGGAGATTACGGAGGATCCTACATGTAACCCACTCCGAATGTAGGACCCCAATGTGGAGTTTCACCTCAGCCACAAACTCCGTAATCTCCCCCTGAGGGAGGGGAGCGGCATTAATGGTAACCACCTGAATAGGATGAGGGAGTTTTTCGATCTTAAACCCGGCAGTGCGTGCAAACTCCTCATCTATGAGATTGGTGGCGGAACCGCTATCCACAAACACTGATATTGGTAGCTCTCTGCCCGCGATAATAACCTTGGCAGGGAGCATACATTGAGATACCATCATGGAGGATATGCATACGCTCAGTTGGGTCTCCTCCATACCCACTGAGCTTAGTAGTTTTCCGCCGGTGTGACCTTCTTCGGTAGCACAGGACAAGCGTTAACATAATGATTCCTTTTACCACAGTAAAAACATGCTCCGGGCTTCGTGAACCCAGGGACGCGACGCTTAACCTGTGACACCCCCGCAATTTGCATAGGCTCAGTGGGCTCACCTGCAGCAACCACACTTTCCTGTGCCCCCTGACGCAAACGGCGATCAATGCGTATAACCAAACTCATGGCAGACTCCAACGATGCAGGAGTCTCATACATCAGGAGGGCCTGTTTAACTCTTCCTGAAACCCCCTGAATAAACTGACTCCGCAGCGCTGGGTCGTTCCACTGTGTGTCTACTGCCCAACGGCGAAATTCGGAGCAATAGTCTTCCGCCATACGTTCCCCCTGACGGAGGGCGCGGATTTTAGATTCTGCTAGAGCTAATCTGTCGGGATCATCATAAATGAGCCCGAGTGCAGAAAAAACATTATCGACAGAATGAAATGTAGCAGAGTCAGCTGGTAAGGAAAATGCCCATGCTTGGGGGTCCCCACTCAGTAATGATAACACCAGGCCCACCCGCTGAGCCTCATTACCTGAGGAGACCGGGCGCATGCGGAAGTATAACTTGCAGGCCTCCCGAAATATGACAAATTTGCTGCGTTCCCCTGAGAATCGTTCTGGCAGCGGGATCTTCGGCTCTGCACCGACACCTGCAGATGCCATTTGCACCTTCGCTACTACCAGGCCCTGCTGCTGAACTGCCCCTTTCAACTTGGAGACCTGTGAGGACAGCGCCGCCAACTGGCGGGTTATGGAATCCATGGACTCCTGAAAAATGTGTGCCGATTATAATGTCACGCGGGGCTTAGGTCAACTAAGGCAGAAATACCCGGGGCCCCTGTGATGTCCCTTTAACTAGGGGAAACCCTGTCTGACCCTCAACCCAGGGTTTTTGCTGATGGTGCAAATGCCTGAGCCTCCACCCTTTCCTTATCTCCTGCTCAGCCCTAAGCTTAACCCTCCACCCTCCACCCAGTGAGGAGACAAACCACCAAAGCCCCAAACAATAAAGACAGACAGGGAGAACTTAAACTGCGCCGCGCCGCATACACACAGGACTATACAGTAATGTGAACAGGGCACAACAAAACACAAATATGGGAAGGCGAGAAGGTAACAATGGATCATACGACACCAGATATAAATCTCTCTCTCTCTCTCCAACACCTCCACTCCAGACCGGAACCACTTGGTATGACACACAAGCTATAATCGGCGACGCCCATAGGCCAGCACGACTATTTAAAGACCGTGGGCGTGACCAAACATCCAACCTGATCTTCAGCTAGATTAACCCCCGATAGCCTGAGAAACTCAAGCCGGCGCCACTGAGGCTATAGTGGACGGAGGTGGAACTACCTCTGCCTGCCGGACGCTGTGGTTTGAATAGCGTCCGACATGACAGTATCTCGCTGTGTGTGATCCTGGCCTAAGGATGTGGATTTGCCAAAAAGTGCTCCTCCACCCACCACTTGCAGTGCATCATTGACACCTGGAACATTGGCCCACATGTGCGATTATGCCTTGCGGATCCTAAAAAGGGACCCCCGCATTGCCAAAATGATGAGGGATGACGACTACTGGCTGGCCAGCATCCTCGATCCACGCTACAAAGGCAAATTACACAACATCATGCCACAGGAGAATCTAGAGATAATATTGGCTAACAAACAAGCAACTCTGGTAAACCGTTTGTTTGAGGCTTTCCCAGCACACAGCAGCGGTGCTGGTTCTCCCATGAGCCATAGTGGGCACAATGGAAGAGGTGTTCGTGGTGCACACAGCCGAAGTGGCCTTGGAGACAGGGGTTTAATGACCATGTTGTGGAATGATTTCTCAAGTACCGCTCATGTGGCGCCCCTGAGGCTCAGTCACCACAGAGGTACTACACATCCTCCTGAGGTGTGGTGCCCCACCATCCAGGTAAGGTGGAGGCTCCTGACCATGCTCCAACACCTGCACCCCACACCACAAAGTAGTGTAGCAAAGCATCTTCGGCGGCTCCCTGCTTGGAGTGTAGCAAAGCACCCATTGGTGGCTCCCTGCTTGGAACTCGAAACGTGCTGGGTGATGGGTGGAGCTTAGTTACATTAAAGAGAGCGGGAAGAGTTTAGGTAGAGGGTCAGAGTTGTTGGTGCGTTGGAGAGAGAAGAAGATCCCCAGAGAGAGGGATAGATGGATGGAACTGCGGCAGCAGATCCCAGTGACCTGGGTCTGCTGGCACAGGAAAGGAAGAGAGAGAGAGCAACATAGACTGAAAGCCTGATTTTCCATAGAAAGAAAGATTAGTACGGAACGTGAGGAGTAAAAGAGAACAGAGGACTTGGTTTAGAAGAGAACCCTTCCTAGAAGTTCTAAGCGCAAGGCCGGGGCCCTGTCCACGAGGTTGTATGGATACTAATGGTCCTGCAGCAGACACCAGAGTAAGAGAAGCAGTGACCGCTTTATTCCCACACAAGACTTGGGGGCACAACAGCAACTGGATAGTGAGCCGGGACTTAGTAGCAAGGAGTCCCCGAAGCAGGCTACAGCTGTCTGCCTTACAAGTAGAGTTCATAAGAACATTGGGCAGTATGAACTCCAGTGTAACTCAGTACTAGGAGTACTTCATTTAAAAGCGCTATAAGAGGAGATGTTCAGAAAGGCACATGTTGGCGGAGTGTTGGAAGGGAGTATTCCATCTGACCTGGAAGTTGACTGAGTCCCTAACCCGGAGGACACGGCACGGAGGCAGGCACCTGTTTGTACAACAGACTGTGAGTAAAGCTTTGGAACTACATGCCCTGGTGTTCTCCACTTATTCCTGCGCCAACCTGCCCAGCACTGCTACATCCCTCGCGCCTACACCATCTAAGTGTCACCTCACCTACACTGCCCTGGGACTACAGCCCTGCCTGTGGAGGGCTATAACATCACTGCTGCACCACACAATCTGTCCCAGAGGATCTGTCTGCACCGTCGGCTTACATCTCTATTGCAGAACACCACAGGTGGCGTCACGAATCACTTATCCTAAGCACACTGAACATTCTCCTTTTGACAATGGGCGCCCAGGGCCACGGGCCGGGTCCCAGCTGCCGTGACATCTCCCATTAAAGCTTATTGGGTACCCCACAGCCATGGGTGTGAGGGCGACCCACTCACATGACTGCTAATACTGCATCGATTAAAAGTGACAGGAGACAGCAGTTGTCAACTATGGTTACAAACTACTACTCCTCCCATATCGATGTTCTCCCTCACAGGTCATTCCCCTTTGCCTATTGGGCCTCTAAACTGGATGGCTGGCCTGAATTGGCACAATATGCCTTACAGGAGCTCGCTTGCCCTGCTGCTAATGTGTTATCTGAGAGAGTCTTCAGTGCTGCTGGATCAATCCTGACAGAAAAAAGGACCCGTCTGTCTACCCAAAATGTTGATGACCTAACCTTCATTAAAATGAACCATGCATGGGTTTCAAAGGATTTTGTGTTATGAATGAGTCACCGTTGGAGGCAAAATCAGAAATACTAGCTAAGTCCAGAAAACCATAGAAGTTGGCAGTGATCGGATTGCAGACCCCTGAACCTAGCAACAACTAGCAGTAGCCGTGGGGGGTACCTACGGTGCCCTAGACCCCTCGATCACAGCCGGAGAACTACATAGCCTAAAGACAGAAAGGGAAATCTAAACTGCCCCAGAGCAGACCCCAAAGCAATAGGCAGCCCCCAACATATAATGACGGTGAAGCAAGATGAAAAAACACTCACACAGATAGAAAGATAGGCTGAGCAAATGATGGGGCCCAAGCTAACTAAATAGGACAGAATAGAAAAGCTGCTGTCTGCAATCCGCCAAAACCCTCTCAAAAACAAGAGCCAGCAGACTGATAGGGAAAAAAGCCCTGAAGACGCTAGGCTTCAAAAAGACTATATCAGTACTCAGGTATAATCTAAAGACAGAGCAAAAAGGAAATCAGCTCACCCAGCAGGGAAAGGCAGAAATCCAGAAAAACAAGGCAAAACAAAACCAAAACACAAATGCAACAAGTAGAGCAGAAAACTTAGCTTTTGAGGAGCAGGAATCAGACTGGTCTCCAAGAATCCCTCAGAGTAATCACCCGCAAGGCAGAAGGGCGTCGGCTGCCTTATATCCAGTCAGCAATCCCAGTCACCCAGTCATCATCATTCTGCTCAGGTGCTTTGTAATCAGCCTCACTACCTTCCTTCACCAGAAGAGGGAGTTCATCAGACCTCAATGGTGAAGGGGAAAATGAACTCACAACATTTTGTCCCACCTTCCCCTGATGACACATAGGTTGCCAGAAAACTGCCTCGCTTTTGTCCTCCTCTTCTTCGGATTTTCCCAATTCCGCCCTTTGCAGCAGCTGAATGTCCAGCCAACACATCAACATATGCCATTTTTTAAACCTCCCTAAGTGGGCTGCCCACCCACCCCCAATGGCTGGGGTCAACACCTGGCGCACCTGGGCAAGTGCCGTTGCTCTGAACTGGTGGATGGGCCCACAGATGGCCGACGGCACTGGCACAGGGCCCCTCATAGTACAATACAGTGTCTCTGACGGTTGGGGGGCCCACTCGATGTCAGACACACCAGCATACTATGAGGGGCCCTGTGCCAGTACCGTCGACCACGAGTGTGCCCCCCCTGCTTGGTCATGGCCACAGAACTTGCAAGTTGCAATAATTACCTCTCCCTGCTCCACCGCTGTGTAGTCTGGGCAGTTAAATCCATCACAGGGACGGCCACTAGAAATTTGGTGTATTGATCGATGATGGTTAAGATGTAGCTATGGCCTGTCCTGCTGGCCTCTACCTTCAGATGATCAATGGCTACCATTTGTAATGGACGTCAACTTACAAGCGGATGCAGTGGTGCTTTATGATCATCTTTCACAGTTGTGATAGTCACAGACGTGTGACATTCCTGCCACCATTTTTCAATGTCTCCTCTCATGCCAATCCAATAGAATCGCCTACGGTCTGTGGCTTCTGTCTTTTGCACTCCAAAATGACCAGACACATTGTGATAGGCAGTGAGGACCATGTCTACATCTCTCCCTGTGATCACAATTTGATGGAGACGAGTAACGGTGATGTGATCCATGCTACTGCGATAAAGCAATCCTTTCTTCAGCAAAGAACCATTTTCACTGTCTCCACAGACACAGTAATTGAGGGTTTGCATCGCCTGTGCAACATCTACCGGGAGGTTTTCTCGCGATAAGTAATTAACAAATTTCTGCTAACACTCGACTTTCCGTCTGTACTTGTATCCATTTAGTTTCCAGTAGCGGAGAGTCTGAACTGGCTTACTGAGATTGAAATATATACGAAGATTTAAAATTACCTGTATACTGTTGTACGCTTCGACTACATTTCCCTTTTTCTACTTGTTAAATTCTGGTGTAATACATACTGAGCCTATGAATGTCTGTGTCTGACTCCGGAAGTATAGATGGAAATTTACAATTACCCCTAGACTGGATACACCTGGTATGTGCTGATACAATACCTTTGTTCAAAATTTTGTATTACGGTATTAACCATAGTGAGTGAGCGTGTGTGGTTTACGCCTTCTATATATACGGTGAATCGGAGATACCAATTTTTACCCTGTACTCGATACCGCTTTTATCTTGTTATACAGTACCTTTGTTCGACATTTAGTATTACGGTCAAATCCAAACTGAGTAAGCGTCTGACAGTGACTACGGGACTATGCATACGGAGATTTCAATTGTACCCTTTAATATATATACTTGCTATCTTGTTATCCAGTACCTTTTTTACAACATTTTTTATTATGGTCAAACCCAGACTGAGTGAGCGTCTGAGGGTGACTGCGGAAATATATACCGAGATTTCAAATTTGGCCAACACTGTATACAGCTGTACGCTTGTGTTAAATTACCCATTTAGAGCTTTTCATATTCTTGCATAATCCATACTGGGCCTGAGAGCGTTTGTGTCTGCCTCCTGAAATGTATACGGAGATTCAGAATGTTTACACTATACTATATATACCTTGTATCTGGTGATACTGTACCTTTTTTCACCTTTTTATTTTATTGGGTAATCCATACTGAGCCTGTGAGCGCCTGTGTATGACTCATAAAATATATACAGAGATTTACTGTTATCCCTAGACTGTATAGAGCTGTACGCTTCTGATACAGTACCATATATCTGCTGGCATTTTGGGTCAATTTTCTAAAACATGAGGAAGTATGGTGGAAGAGGACGCAGACGTGGGCATGGGGGGCCACCTGGTACTGATGGTGGTGGTGGTGCATCTGCTGGTAGTGCCAAAAACACAATAGCAGCTAAGGCAGGAGGTGTTGAGCCTGCGTCATGGTGTAGCTCTGGAAGGCCAGTAAGGCTCCGTTTTCTGGGAGTAGGTAGACTGCTTTTAAAGCCGGAGCATCAGGAACTGTTTTTGGCTTACATTGCTGAAACAGCCTCCAGCTCTATCGCCTCCTCTTCTGAAGTTTAAAAAATGCAAGCACTGAGTTGTAAGTGCAGGCTTCTAGTCAGGAGCAACCACTTTCCTTGTGTCCTTCACACACACCAAAAGTGAAGGATGCAGCAGCACACACTTCAGATTACTCCATGGAGCTCTTTTCACAAACCATGCCTGGGTTAATTAAAAATGGGGCCCATCATATACTGGAGCATTCAAAATGGGAGACATCAGACACTGGAGCAGCATTTACGGGGCCCATTATACACTGGAGCATTAGAAATGGAGCCCATTATATATGGAGCATTATTAGGGCCCATCATACACTGGAGCATCATCCATGAGGCCCAACATACACTGGAACATCATCCATGAGGCCCATCATATACTTGAGCATTCTAAATGGGGCAGATCAGACACTGGAGCAGCATCTATGGGGCACATGATACACTGGAGCATTAGAAATGGGGCCCATTATATATGGAGCATTATTAGGGCCCATAAGACACTGGAGCATCATCCATGAGGCCCATCATCTACTGGAGAATTCCAAATGGGGGACATCAGACAATGGAGCAGCATTTACGGGACCCATTAGACACTGGATTGTTGTGAGTTCATTTTCCCCTTCACCATTGAGGTCTGATGAACTCCCTCTTCTGGTGAAGGAAGGTAGTGAGGCTGATTACCAAGCACCTGAGCAGAATGATGATGACTGGGTGACTGGAATTGCTGACTGGATATAAGGTAGCCGACGCCCTTCTGCCTTGCGGGTGATTTCTCTGAGGGATTCTAGGAGACCAGTCTGATTCCTGCTCCTCAAAAGCTAAGTTTTCTGCTCTGCTTTTTGCATTTATGTTTTGCTTTTGTTTTGCCTTGTTTTTCTGGATTTCTGCCATTCCCTGCTGGGGTGAGCTGAATTCCTTTTTGCTCTGTCTTCAGAAAATACCTGAGTACTGATACAGTCTTTTTGAAGCCTAGCGTCTTCAGGGCTTTTTTCCCTATCAATCTGTTGGCTCTTGTTTTGATAGGGTTTTTGGCGGATTGCAGACAGCAGCTTTTCTATCCTGTCCTATTTAGTTAGCTTGGGCCCCATCCTTTGCTCAGCCTATCTTTCTATCTGTGTGAGTGTTTTTTCATCTTGCTTCACCGTCATTATATGGCGGGGGCTTCCTATTGCTTTGGGGTCTGCTCTGGGGCAGTTTAGATTTCCCTTTCTGTCTTTAGGCTATTTAGTTCTCCGGCTGTGATCGAGGGGTCTAGGGCACCGTAGGAACCCCCCACGGCTACTGCTAGTTGTTGTTGATAGGTTCAGGGGTCTGCAATCCGATAGCTGCCAACTTCTCTGGTTTTCTGAACTTAGCTAGTATTTCTGTTTTTGCCTCCTACGGTGACTCATTCATAACAGAATCACCCGCCATACCGCAGATCCTAGGGTACTCAATAGCAGGAAAGAATTGTAAAAAAAAAAAAAAAAAAGTGTATATTTTATTCTCTATATCTCTGAGGCCGTAGGGGGAATTTTTTTTTCTCTCAATGGAGATAAAGCAATTGTCTGATCGTGTGGAGCAGCTTGCTGCGGAAGTGCGGGGAATTTCCGCCTACCTTGCTCATTCACATGCTGCTGAGCCGAAGATCCCTACTCCTGATGTGTTTTTTGGGGATCGGTCTAAATTTTTGAATTTCAAAAATAATTGTAAATTATTTTTTGCCTTGAAGCCTAACTCGTCAGGGAGCTCCGCGCAGCAGGTTAAAATTGTCATCTCTTTGCTGCGTGGCAATCCCCAGGATTGGGCATTTTCTTTGAAACCAGATGATCCTATTCTGACTAATGTGAACGCATTTTTTCAAGCCTTGGGGTTGTTGTATGATGAACC
This sequence comes from Dendrobates tinctorius, assembly GCF_039654945.1. NCBI lineage: Eukaryota > Metazoa > Chordata > Amphibia > Anura > Dendrobatidae > Dendrobates > Dendrobates tinctorius. Next base: position 17,603,050 of record NW_027361870.1, on the reverse strand, counting down.
TAATGCTATTGATCAGGCTGAAAAGACCCTGTTGGCATTGAGCCAGGGTCGAGATTCTGCAGAATTGTACTGTCAAAAATTCCGAAAGTGGGCGATCCTAACTACCTGGAATGATAATGCCTTGGCAGCTCTCTTTCGGAAGGGTTTGTCAGAAGCCGTAAAAGATACTATGGTGGGATTTCCTGTTCCCTCTGGTCTTGACGATTCTATGTCATTAGCCATTCAGGTTGATCGGCGTTTACGTGAACGCAGGACTGCACGAGAGGTGTTGCCACCTGTTGAACAAGTGTCTGAACCTATGCAATGTGATAGAGTTTTGTCCAGGGAGCAACGTCAGGAGTTCAGAAGGCGTAATAAGCTGTGTTTTTTTTGTGGAGATGCCTCACATATTATTTCTGTCTGTCCTAAACGAGAGAAACGTTTTGCACACACGTTTTCTGTGGGTGGTGTTCAACCTAAGTTTCTTCTGGCAATTACTCTGATCTTCTCCCTGTCCACATTTTCTGCCAAGGCTTTTGTGGATTCGGGAGCAGCCCTGAACCTAATGGACTTGGATTTTGCTAAAAGTTGTGGATTTCCTATGACACCTCTGCGGACTCCTATCCCTTTTGAGGGGGATTGATGCTACTCCTTTGGCGAAAAATAAACCTCAGTTTTGGACCCAGGTCGTAATGCGGGTCGCCCCAGACCATCAAGAAAATTGCAGATTTTTGGTGTTGCATAATTTGCATGATACCATTGTTCTGGGGTTTCCCTGGTTGCAAATTCATAATCCAGTTTTGGATTGGAAATCTGTGTCTGTGGTGAGTTGGGGTTGTCGGTGTGCCCTTAGTGATGCTCCTGTTTTCTCCACCTCTCCCCAGTCGCATGATGTTCCTGACTATTTGGCTGACTTTTATGATGTATTTAGTGAGAATGAGTCTGCGTCTTTGCCTCCTCATAGGAGTTATGTGCAATTGAACTGAGCCCGGGGTGTAAATTTCCCAAGGGTCGGCTCTTCAATTTATCTTTACCCGAGCACGAGGCTATGCGATCCTATATTAAGGAGGCGTTGGAGAAGGGTCATATTAGACCATCCTCTTCACCCTTTGGTGCCGTTTTTTTTTTTTGTGGCCAAAAAGGATGGTTCATTAAGGCCTTGTATTGATTATCGTGCCCTCAGCAAAATTACTATTAAATATCAGTGTCCGTTACCCCTGATTTCTGATCTATTCTCCAGAGTTAAAGGTGCTTGCTGGTTTACCAAGCTTGACCTCAGGGGGGCGTATAATCTTATCCGCATTAAGCATGGGGATGAATGGAAAACGGTGTTTAATACTCCAGAGGGACATTTTGAGTACCTGGTGATGCCTTTTGGGCTCACTAATGCCCCTTCTGTCTTCCAGTGCTTCATGAACGACATTTTCCGAGACTTTGTGGATAAATTTTTTATTATCTATCTGGATGATATTTTGATCTTCTCCAAGGATTGGGATTCTCATGTGGAACATGTTCGGACTGTGTTCCGAATCTTGAGGGAGAATTCCCTGTATGTCAAAGGATCGAAATGCCTTTTTGGGGTACAGAGGATTTCATTTTTGGGATTTATTTTGTCTCCGTCAACTATTGAAATGGACCCGGCCAAGGTACAGGCCATTTATGATTGGGTTCAGCCCACTTCTTTGAAGGCCCTCCAGAAGTTTTTGGGTTTTGCTAATTTTTATCGGAAATTTAAAGCAAAATTTTCTAGTATTGCCAAGCAATTGACTGATCTGACTAAGAAGGGTGCTGATGTGTTGAATTGGTCTCCGGAGGCTGTTTCTTCCTTTCAGGAGCTGAAGCGAAGATTCCCTTCTGCCCCGGTTTTGCGGCAACCTGATGTCTCACTCCCGTTCCAGGTAGAGGTGGACGCTTCTGAGATTGGTGCAGGAGCTGTTTTGTCCCAAAAGGATCCTGTAACATCTAAAATGAATCCCTGTGCTTTCTTTTCCTGAAAGTTCTCTCCATCTGAACGTAACTATGATGTGGGAATCAGGAACTGTTAGCCATGAAATGGGCATTTGAGGAGTGGAGACATTGGTTGGAGGGAGCTAAAAATCAAGTCGTTGTCCTCACTGACCAAAAGAATTTGATTTACCTGGAGTCGGCCAAACGCTTGAACCCTAGACAGGCTAGGTGGGCCTTGTTTTTTACACGTTTTGATTTTGTGGTCTCTTTTCTTCCTGGCACTAAGAATGTTAAGGCAGACGCCCTCTCTAGGAGCTTCTTTGCTGATTCTCCTGTGGTGACCAAGCCTGCTACCATCTTAGGTGAAGGGGTAGTTCTTTCTGCCATCTCGCCTGATTTGAGACGTGCTCTGGAAGAGTTCCAGGAGGACAAACCTGAGCGTTGTCCCAGTGGAAAGTTGTATGTTCCTGACCAGTGGAAGAAGAGAGTGATGTCTGAAGTTCATTGCTCTGTATTGGCTGGTCATCCAGGTATTTTTGGTACTAGAGATCTGGTGAGTCGGTCTTTTTGGTGGCCCGCCTTGTCTCGTGATGTCAGGAATTTTGTGCAGTCCTGTGGGACTTGCTCCCGGTCTAAACCTTGTTCTCGCTCTAGTGGGTTGTTGATGCCTTTGCCGGTCCCCAGGAGGCCATGGACCCATATTTCAATGGATTTCATCTCTGATATGCCTGTCTCTCAGAGAATGACTGTTATTTGGGTGATTTGTGATAGGTTCTCTAAGATGATTCACCTTGTACCACTCCCTAAGTTGCCATCTTCCTCTGAGTTGGTGCCCCTGTTTTTGCAACAGGTGGTTCGCTTGCACGGGATTCCTGAGGACAGAGGAGTTCAATTTGTGTCTAGATTTTGGAGGACTTTCTGTTCCCAGCTGGGAATTCAGTTGTCCTTCTCCTCTGCTTTTCACCCTCAGACCAATGGGCAGACGGAGAGAACAAACCAGACCTTGGAGTCGTATTTGAGATGTTTTATTTCCACTGATCAGGATGATTGGGTTTCATTTTTGCCCTTGGCCAAATTTGCTTTAAATAATAGAGCTAGTTCTGCCACTTTGATGTCACCTTTTTTTTGTAACTTTGGGTTTCATCCTCGATTTTCTTCAGGGCAGGTGGAGCCTTCTGCCTGCCCAGGTGTTGACACTGTAGTGGAGAGAATGCACCAGATCTAGGACCAAATGGTGGATAAGTTATCTCTCTCCCACAGAGGCGTATCTAGGCTTTCTGGCACCTGGGGCAAGAATTCGGTTTGGCGCCCCGCCCAAGTACATATGCGACTTGAACACTTAGCCATGTACCTGCGAGCTGCTCCTCCTAATGCTCTCAATGTTCAGTAAAAAACTGAGAGAAGCAGGAAGAGAAGCTCGTTGTCACAGGACCATACCTATGAAAATCGCATATGAGAGAAGTGTCCATGTGATGACTACGGCAACCTGCAGAGCTGAATCCTGACATTGCAGCTTCTGAATTCTCACAACGAATGCCTGCACACTTTTAGGATTCTCCCTTGCCGATGTACAGTCATGTCAGCACAAGTATGTGGTTTATATACTTCTGGCCACATTCCGACTAGACGTGCCCGGCCTCGCTCCGTTCATTTTCATTGAGTGAGGCCACACATGTCTAGTCAGCATGTGACCGCATATATGTAAATTACCGGCACAAGAGAATCCTGACAGCGTTCAGTGAGCACTGTGAGAATTCAGAAGTCTGCAGTCACATAGAATGTCTGCAGACTCAGCACAAACCTGGACAACCCCTATAATGTTCCTAACAAATAAAAACATGAGAATTAGTCAGTATCACAAATAACATTTACATCCAAGTACCTTATAGATGACGTCGTCTCTGCAGTCAGTCACCTTTTCTTCTAGACCCCATGATGAGTTTTCTCATCCACATCTCGTCTCTGTAGACGTCCATCTTCTCCGGTCTTCTGCAGCAAATCTCCACATGATGCCCTTAAAGATAGAAGTGTCATTATAATGCTCCTAAATAAAAATATCTGCAATATACTGTCTCCTCACACTATTCCCCTCTAGCATCCCACCTGTTCACTATACTGTCTCCTCATATATTTACCCCCTCACTCTCTATACTGTCTGCTCACACATATCCCTGACTCCCCATACTGTGTCTGCACACATACATTAACCCGTTCGCTCCCCATACTGTCTGCACCAATCCCCCATACTGTTTCCTCATACATACTCTTCATTTTGTGTCCTCAAATCTCCCCACACATTAAATCCCCCCATCCCCAATCCCCCACACACATTAAGTACCCCCATCCCCATTCCAAATCCCCCCCACACATTAAATAACCCCCCATCCCCACTCCAAATCCCCCCACACATTAACCCAATCCCCACTCATTAACCCACATCAGCACTCCAAATCCCCCCACCCCCACTCCAAATACCCCCACACATTAACCCCAACCCCACTCATAAACGCCCCCATACATTAACCCCCATCCCCACTCATTAACCCCCGCACACATTAACCCAATCCCCACTAATTAACCCCCATCACATTAAATAACCCCCATTTCCACTCCAAATCCCCCCACACATTAACCCCATGGCATCCCACACACATTAACCCCCATCCCCACTCATTAACCCCCATCCCCACTCTAAATACCCCCACACATTAATCGCCATCCCCTCTACAAATCCCCCCATCTCCACTCATTAACTCCCCCTCATCTCCCATCTTCGGTGGTTCTTCAGCTCCACAGAGGAGCACACTTACCACCAGCATTTGCTTTGGGCGCCGGGGAGTGACGTCAGCAGTGTGATCACATGACCTGATCACGCTGCTGACGTCGCTCTGGCCCGGCGGTCAGAGCTTCAATTGTACTGGCATCTGTATAGACGCCAGTACAATTGTTCCCTGGGAGCCGGCGCGGCCTCCTTCTCTGCGCCGACTGTCAGCTTGACAGCTGACACAGAGAACTGCCGACTCTCAGGCCGGGGGGGACGGCAGAACGCAGCCGCCAAGGAGGACACTGCGGACCGCTGCATTAGGCGACCCGACTGCGCCCCCCTGCTGGCTGCGCCCGGGGCAACTGCCCCGGCTGCCCCCCCCTAGATACGCCCCTGCTCTCCCAGGAAAAGGCCCAGCGGTTTTCCAACCGACATAGGACCATTGGTCCCTAGTTTAAGGTTGGTGATATGGTTTGGTTATCATCAAAAAATATCGCTATGAAGGTGGCTTCTCCTAAGTTTAAGCCTAGATTTATTGGACCTTACAAGATTTTGGAGATTATTAATCCGGTCTCTTTTCGTTTGGCTCTTCCTGTCACATTTAAAATCCATAATGTGTTTCATAAGTCCTTGTTGAAGAGGTTTGTTGAACCAGTTGTTCCTGGGGTGGCACCTCCGGAGCCTGTATTGGTTGAAGGTAACATGGAATATAAGGTAGAGAAAATACTGGATTCCCGTCTGGCTAGACGGAGACTCCAGTATTTGGTTAAGTGGAAGGGTTATGGTCAGGAGGATAATTCCTGGGTCTCTGCCTCTGATATTCATGCCAAAAGATTGGTGCGTGCCTTTCATCGGGCTCACCCTGATCGCCCTGGTGGTGTGGATGAGGGTTCGGTGACCCCTCCTCAAGGGGGAGGTACTGTTGAGTTCATTTTCCCCTTCACCATTGGGGTCTGATGAACTCCCTCTTCTGGTGAAGGAAGGTAGTGAGGCTGATTACCAAGCACCTGAGCAGAATGATGATGACTGGGTGACTGGAATTGCTGACTGGATATAAGGCAGCCGACGCCCTTCTGCCTAGCGGGTGATTTCTCTGAGGGATTCTAGGAGACCAGTCTGATTCCTGCTTCTCAAAAGCTAAGTTTTCTGCTCTGCTTTTTGCATTTGTGTTTTGCTTTTGTTTTGCCTTGTTTTTCTGGATTTCTGCCATTCCCTGCTGGGGTGAGCTGAATTCCTTTTTGCTCTGTCTTCAGAAAATACCTGAGTACTGATATAGTCTTTTTGAAGCCTAGCGTCTTCAGGGCTTTTTTCCCTATCAATCTGTTGGCTCTTGTTTTGATAGGGTTTTTGGCGGATTGCAGACAGCAGCTTTTCTATCCTGTCCTATGTAGTTAGCTTGGGCCCCATCCTTTGCTCAGCCTATCTTTCTATCTGTGTGAGTGTTTTTTCATCTTGCTTCACCATCATTATATGTTGGGGGCTGCCTATTGCTTTGGGGTCTGCTCTGGGGCAGTTTAGATTTCCCTTTCTGTCTTTAGACTATTTAGTTCTCCGGCTGTGATCGAGGGGTCTAGGGCACCGTAGGAACCCCCCATGGCTACTGCTAGTTGTTGTTGATAGGTTCAGGGGTCTGCAATCCGATAGCTGCCAACTTCTCTGGTTTTCTGAACTTAGCTAGTATTTCTGTTTTTGCCTCCTATGGTGTCTCATTCATAACACTGGAGCATTACAAATGGAGCCCATTATATATGGAGTATTATTAGGTCCCATCATACACTGGAGCATCGTCCATGGGGACCATCATATACTGTAGCATTATGTGGAGCTCATCATTTACTGTATGAAACATTATATGTGGCCAATTATTCTGTATGAAGAAATATATGGGGCTCATTATTCTGTATGGCGCACAATGTGTTGGCCATAATACTGTATGGAGTAATATACTGTCCTTTTTTGAGCTATTGTACAATTTATAATAGATCAGTCATGTCATGTAAGCAGTGAAGTATTTGTCATTGTACTATACCTATATTTCTGTGCCGTATCGGAGCATCATGAGTTGTGGTACTGTATGTGTTGAAGGGGCGCACTGACACTCTTTGGCCCAGGGCACACGAAAACCTGGAGCCAGCCCCCCGCAACTTTAGCCAAATAACCCCCTGTTTTCAATGCGTAACTATTATTATGAAGTAAATTAAGGTTGACAAGCTTCAGTAATAAGAATTGATGTTTTTGGCATTGAAATGGGCACTGTAGGTGTGTTTACTGTCCTCCACTCCCTGCCGACTTTGTTTCCCCATTGACTTGCATTGGGTTTCGTATTTCAGTCGGCCTCTGACTTTTCCCTATAGTCGGCCGATTTCGTTCTACCTGACTTTTGAGAAAGTCGGGTTTCATGAAACCTGACTGCGACTCCAAAAAAGGCAAAGTCGCTCATCTCTAAGTGTAAGCTCTGAAGAGCAGAGTCGTCATTATTTTTGCTTTATTTGATTGAATATCTTAAACTTGGTAACTTTTGACTGTTTTATATGAACTGCTGACTCATAAAGCTATGCGGAATGTGTTTGCGATATATAAATAAAGGTTATTATTATTAGTAGATTGAAGATGGTGAAATTCAAGATGTTAACTTTGCCATGTGTAGGAGTAAAGAATCTTTTACGTGACCACAGCTGCACAAACAAGGGTTTGCTGAATTGCCGACACAGGGTGGAGTAGGGTGAACACGCTGCTGGAGTGTGAGAGAGGTGCAGGCGGGGATGTTACAGTGGATTGTGAAAGATGGGGTGTGCTTGGTATGTAAGATCAGTCAAAAACACCAGGCATGTCCAATTCCGTATCAGCTGACAGGCTCTCAATCACCCCAAGTGTAGGGGGTAAACAAGTGGAGGTTCTTCGGCCGGAGGAGACCTGTGTGACAACACTTGCCATGGTGAGGCAAGAGGTGCTTTCAGTCTGAATTCAGACCGCACCAATCCACTGAAACTGCCCTGACTAAAGTCACCAACGACCTACTAACCAACAAATGAAAGTGACACGAGTTTGTCCTCCTCCTTCTCCTGGACCTGGCATCTGTCTTTGACACAGTGGACCATTCCCTCTTACTACAGACTTTCTGTTCTGTTGCCATTACAGACTTGGCCCTTTGTTGGACCTCCTCCTACCTAACAGACAGGACATTCAGTGTCTCCAACTCACACACCACCTCCTCATCTCACCACTTAGGTGTCAGTATCCACCAAAATTCAGTTGTAGAAGCGGGAAGTATGCTTAGAGGGCGCATGTGCATGCTCCCTCCCTCTTAAAGGGACTGACCACATAAACCTAAAGTATTCCCAATCTATAGCTGGGCGACACCTTCTATTTAAGGCTTCTCCCCCAATATGTAGGTGCCTGTGCTATGTTGCTAGTTTGCCTTGCATGCTTGCTAGTTGTCAGTTTCCCCAGATCCGCCTGTCTGGTTTGCTTGTCTACCCTGTACCCGTCTGTTCGTACCTGTCTGCACTCTTCTGTCCATCAGCGGGTCCAGATCACACCTGCCAGAGCCCTTCTGTCTAACACCCGGTCCAGCCCTCATCTGCCAGTGCTTTTCTGTTCCTCAGCCAGTCCCATCTGCACCCGTGGTTCCAGAATTTCTACAGTGCCTACCTGCATTTTTCATCCCTCCTTTGGGCTATAGCAGCTTACCCGCTGTAGGGGATCAGCTGACACATTCTGTAGGTCAGCCATGGAGTAGCACCTGGTGCCAATTCTTTGTACCTCCTTGCTTTGCAGTTTTTGCCTGATGCCACTTATCCGATGCGGGGGATTTTTTGGAGCGTACCTAGCTTTGTAGCTGGAGCCATGGCCACAGCTATAAAGCTAGGTACGCTCCAAAAATCCCCCGCATTGGTAAAAATGAGGCATGGGTCAAGATGATTTCAGAGGTTCTAGAACCGGAGAGAACGTCGGTAGTAATTCGCAGGAGTGTCCCACCAGCAGCAGACTGCCACTTATCCGAGTAGGTAGGCCACCTAGTTATGCCCCTTCCAGTCTTTCAGAGAGATACGGAACAGTGATTCCACCACCTTGCCCATTACAGTCTCCATCTGCTAGATTGGCTGTAGTGGAAAAGGTATCCGTCCCTGCTATACTTATTCTGCTTTATTGCAAATGATCCCACTTTGTTTTGTAAATGTGTAGACTCCTGGTTGGATCTCCTTCATGTGTGCTGCCTGTAGCAGTAGGCCTCCAAGACTGTTAGGCCTCCACTTCCTTGACTACAGGTTACCATAAATAGATTTTTCTGCAATAGTAGTCTACGAAATCTATATGATATTTGTGCCACCTGAGTGTGGCTGAGTATGAAAGCAGATTGAGCTGTTGCCTGTGGTATCAGGGCTCCCAGCACAGGATGCCTACACTGATCCCTCACCCACCTCATTCAGTTGAAAGCTGTAAATGCTGTCCCAGACCCCGATACCTCATGCCTGGCTGATTGCTGCAGTGCCATGCTACAATTTGTACTGTGAGTGAATTGAGGCCACTTTCCTGGTATCTGTCCCTCATTTGATGTGTTTTGGCAGCCTTTGGGACTGTTATAAGGTGTTGTACATGCGTTTGTTTTTGCATGAGCTGAATGGCGTTCGGTTACGTTCGGCGAATATTCGACAAATTAATTGGCGAATATTGCAAATTCGGCGATCATAATCCGAACCAAACATTGGAATATTTGCTTATCTCTACTCCTGACATCTAATGCATGCAGGACCCTTTCTCCCTTGATCTTGGGGTTGAGGCAAAAAGAAGGGAGGGAGATCTCCTGTGATCTATGGAACTATGATGCCACTTTTGGTAGGTAGACTGGGTCAGTTTTAAGAAAAACTTGGTCCCCCAAGATTTGCATGAAGGGGGAGCCAGCAGATAATGCCTGGATGTCACTGACTCTACGAGTTGATGTGAGGGTCTCTAAAAGTGATTTCTTAAGGGGCAGGATTCTTAGTGAAGCATCTGTTAAGTTAGGGCAGTAAGAACCAAGTTTAGATCTCAAGGATGAAGATTCCGAGAGGGGATGGCTCTAGACCTAGCCAATGCCTTGATGAACCTGGATATCCACCTATTCCTGGCCAAGTCACAATTGTATAGGGCTCTTAATGCTGAGACCTGAACCTTCAGAGTGCTTGTTGCTAGGCCCTGTTCCAACCCCTTCTGTAAGAACTCTAAGATGGCCGTTAGTCGGACTCCTCCTTCTAACCTGGAACCTGGGAATGAAAGGAACTTCTTCAATGTTTTCCCGTTAAGTTTAGTGGTTACGGGTTTCCTACTTTGCAGCAATGTGGATATTAAATTAAGGGAAAACCCTTTATCTCTCAGGTGAGCCCGCTCCAATTCCAGGCTGTTATGCGTAAGTTTGTTACCTTAGGATGAAGAACCGGTCGCTGGGAAAGAAAGGTCCGGAAGCCCCAGAAGTACCCAGGGGTCGGAGATGGACATCATCTTCAGCCAAGAAAAACAACCCCCTCTTCTCTTTGGACAAAAAGGGGCTATCAAGAAAACTTTAGCCCTGTCTTCCTGAATCTTCCTCAGAACAGCAGGAATCAGGGCAATCTGTGGAAAGCATAGGCTAGATGGTAGTCCCATGGAATCATAAAGGCATCTAACGCTACGAGGTTCCCTTTGGGTCTATCGAGCAGAATGCGTCCACTGTCCTGTTTTGGCTGTTGGCGAATAGGTTTATGGAAGGATGACCCCACTTTTCTGTGATCAGATTGAACACTGACTGACTCAGTTCCCACTCGCCCTGTCTCAGCTGGGTCCGGCTAAAGGAATCCGCTCTGCAGTTTTCTGCCCTTCTTATGTGGAGTGCAGATAGCCATGGGCAACTTGGGATCTCTAACTTCAGAATAGACTTTGTCATTTCCATGAGAGGGCGGGACCGGGTACCCCCCTGGTGGTTCAAGTATGCTACCACTACCCAGTTGTCTAAGAATACTCTTACGTGTTGTCCCTGAAGAGTGGCTAAAAATTCTAAACAGGGCAAGCTTTACCGTCAATAGTTCCTTCATGTTTGAGGAAACTGATCTCAGATCCTCTGTCCAGACCACTTGAGCTACCTGGTCGTGAGCCCCCAACCCCTGGGGATTGTGTCTGTGGTCAGAACCTGAGAGACCAGAATCGCCCACGGAATACCCCGGGTTAAATTATCTGTCCTCATCCAACATTCTAAAGAAAGTGCTGTTTTTAATAACAAGATTAGCTGACCTTCTACAGTGCCTTGAGAAAGTATTCGGTTCCCTGAAACTTTTCAACCTTTTCCCACATAACATGCTTCAAACATAAAGATACCAAATATAAATTTTTGGTGAAGAATCAACAAGTGGGACACAGTTGTGAAGTTGAATTAAATTTATTGGTTATTTAAATTTTTGTGGAAATTCAAAAACTGAAAAGTGGGGTGTGCAATATTATTTGGCCCCTTTACTTTCAGTACAGCAAACTCAAATACTTTCGCAAGGCACTGTAAATCCCTTTTAGAGAGTTTTTGGCTGAAAGGATCTGACATTGTAAGTCCCTGGTGTGTGTCTGAGTCCATTGAACGGCCGGGATACAAGCAGTCACGGAAACTAGTAGGGACATTGCTTTCTGCAAAGTTGTAGCGGGAAGGTCCCTTACCCAGGATGGTCCCTTACCCAGGATATCTGGGCTATGATTTTTTGAACATTCATGTTTTTTTAACTCTAGTATGATACCTAGATATTCCTACTGTCATGATCCAGGACGGGGTTTCGCTTTGGCCCGTCCTGGTCAGACTGGGGGTTAATTGTTCTGCCTCTCTCTGGCAGAGGGCGGCTATTTAATGTTCACTGGACCTAGGTCCGGTGTCAGCTATACTCCTGCCCTCGGCTGAGTTAGTTGACCTCTTGTATACGTGTGCCTTGTGCCTGATAACTTGTTGCTTGTTTGGTTGTGATCCGGTTCTGTCCCTGTTACGAGTTCTGCCTGCCCCTCTTGTACCGCACCGCTCTCTCGTGTATGACTCTCTGCTTGTGACTCGACTGCTCTCTGCTCGTCCCTTTGGTACCGCACCGCCCTCTTGTGTATGACCTTTGGCTTTGTATGACCTCCCGTCTGTTTACCCCTCCTGTACCTCATTTGCCCGTACTGTGTATGACCTTCATTTTGCACGACTCTGAGTTTTCTACCTTCTCAGTAAGCAGGATGCTTAGCCCTGCCCCCTTGCAGTCACATGACCGTAGGTCCTGTGCCAGCTTGCTAAACTTCAGCGTTCAGGTCCTGTGCATCTGTGCATCTGTACTTTCTGGCTGTTCTTGTTCCCAGGGGTCCCTACAGTGCAGTTGAGTCCCTGCTCAGTGGAGGCTGTACGCCGGCGCTGTCAAGATTCTTATACCTGCACTTGATTAGGCATAGTTCTGGATTTTTTCAGATTCAAAAGGCAGCCTAAGTATGTTAAGGAATCCATGACTTTCTCTGGCTGGTGCTTGCAATGGTAGGGGGAGTTACCTATTATCAGAAAATCATCCAGGTATGGGGCAATTAGGATATTCTGTTCCCTCAAGTGTATCATGACCTCTGCCACTATCTTGGTGAACACCCGTGGCGCTATGGCTAGAAAGAATGGGAGGGCTGTGGATTGGTAGTGTTTTACTATCGCTTTTATCGGGACTTATATCCTGAGGAATTTCTGACAATTAGGATATTCTGTTCCCTCAAGTGTGCCATGACCTCTTCCTCTATCTTAGCAAACACCCATGGCGCTATGGCTAGACTGAATGGGAGGGCTGTGAATTGGTAGTGTTTTACTTTTATTGTGACTGCTACCCTGAGGAATTTCTGATAGTCTCTGTGGATGGAGACGTGATAGTAGGCGTCCTTCAGGTCAAGAACCGTCATGAAACAGTCCGGAAACAGCATTTTTACCTATGTTTTTATTGTTTCCGTTTTGAAGGTTTGAACCTTCAATTACTTGTTTAGTCTTTTCAGATTTAAAAAATGTCCTGAACGTTCCATCCGGCTTCTTCCTCAGGAACAAAGGGGAGTAGAATCCTTCATTTTTTTCCCTGTAAGGGACCTCTTGTAGGACTCCTTTCTCTCAGGCCAAAAACCTCCTGCTCTAAGGCTAGTTGCTCTTCGCTTGGTGATCTCTGGGGTGTTACCACAAAAATTGGCTGGGGGGGCGAGTGGAAATTAAATTTTAGACCTGATCTTATTGGGTCCAAGATCCAGGAGTTTTTGGATATCTTTTTTCAGGCCGGGAGAAAAAGAGATAACCTTTCCCCATCTGGGGAAAACACTCATTGGGATTTATTCTTGCTGTCATTGGGGGGCCTGTTGAACAAGAACCCCTTGGACTTTCCTCTCCTATCCTGGTTCCTTGGCTTCCTTCTGATGAATTTCCTACTCCGAAAGGACTTCCTATAAGAGGTGCAGGAGAGGACAGGGAAGCATTTTTTATTATTCCCTGGTTTATCCAGAATATCATCAAGGGTGGGTCTGAATAAAAATTTGCCTTCACAGGGCATAACCTTGCCTTAGTTTGGAGATCCCCTGGCCAGCATTTGAGCCAGAGGGCTCACCGGGCTGCATTGGAAAACCTTGCTGATCTTGCTGCTAGTCTAACCTAATCTGCAGACGCGTCGGCCAGAAGGCAGCTGCCCCCTTCATTACTGGGATAGAGTCTAGTATAGTGTCCCTAGATGTTTTTTCCCTCAGCTGTGATTCCAGCTGGTCTAACCAGACTATTAGAGATCTGGCCGTACAAGTGGCAGCTTGAGGAAGGTGAGTTTCAATGCTCCTTTCATTTGGTGTTGGTGCTGTGTGGCGGCCATTGTTGCTGTGGTTTTGCGCTTATGTGCTGGTGCGGTCTGGAGTCATTAGCACTCAGTCTTGCAGCATGGGCACAGTGAGGCACCAGGCCATCCGCCCTGCTGGTGCATAGTTGCTGCGACGGTGGTTAGTGCATGACGCCGCTAATTAAAGGCGATAGGGACCTACTGAGAGGTTCGCCATGACATGGCAGTGGGCTTCATACAGTCTGATCAGAATTTTAAGCTAAGAACCTCATGTTCAGTTATTTATATATATATTTTTGCCTAGTGGCATTAGATCAATATAGAATTTTTGGATGTGCGGTTCATTCTCTTTTCTAGCCCAATTGCAAAAAATGATTCTTAGCCTAATATACATTTCAGTAAAAATGTTCTCAAAGGTGGCCAACCCCTTTAAATGTATTGGAAAATGTCCTTAATAGGCTTAAAAATGAGAAAATTATATATTTTTGTGTTATGGATTACTTACAGTCTGCAGCAACTAACTCAACAGCCAGATGAAAAAGTGACTTTAATTCCACAGTCATGTTGTAGAAAATTGAAAACAATTGCTTAAGTAGCTTTTGTGAGTTAGGGCCCATTTTTGTAGGAAGCTGTAATAGGACCTCCATAGAATTGCCTCATTCCGCTACTCAGGTTCCATATGAATCCAATGAAAAAGCTGAGGCTTTCTCTATCAGACTGCACAGAGATTGTACAGGTCAGGGGTAAGGAAGGCCTCTATAGGAGCCCTAGGACTGTGGGGCCACATTTACTTTTGAAAGGATAAAAGTACAAAATTGATCTACAGCCTTAGAAACTGAACACTTCCAAATACTGGAGCTATTATAATTCTATAACTGTTTAACTGTTCTCTTCTCTTGCAGGTATGTATTATCGAGCCTGGAAATTATGCTCCTGCCACAAACATTGAACCGCATGTGGATGCAGACAAAATTTGGGACTCTCTGTCTGTTGACCTAAAGGAGGTCTACAGAAAAAAATCCATTGAATGTGTGATAAACGGTATAAAGAAGCAATATAGTCGCGGCAGCAGAAAGAGCTATGAAGTTGTGGACACCATTGTAGATGCTCTCACATCACCTTCACCAAAAGCTCGTTATCTGGTCGCCAGTTTTGCAGCAAAAGTTAATCTTTACCTATATCTATGGCTTCCAACTTTGCTTTTTGATAAAATTCTTCATTATGGCAGCACAAAAATTAAATAAATCTGATAAATAATGCAGTAGGAGGGTTGAAGTGTGATTAGGAATAGTAAACCCTCCTTTAGGTGGCCTAAAGATAAATTGTAGAGAAAAATATATAATTTTATTGATGTTACACATCCTCGCTACCGAAGCACAGTCAGAGTGGGCAGGGATTAAAAAAACTATTTCTCACTTTTGTGTTGGGGCTGATTGCTGTTTCGAGGGAATAAATGACTGATCAGAAACAGGCCTTCTTTTGAACAATATTTGTCTTATGTTGGGGGAAGGTAGTAGATTTCTAGATTTGTAGACTTTATTTGCGCTGACTAGGCCACCCCAAAACCTAGAAATTAACATCACTGATTTTATTTCCGATTACTTGTAGCAACAGCCCCAGTGTATTCGTTGTGATGTAGCAACAACCCCAGTGTATACTATGCAGGGGTGGAATTCGGCAATTGTTCAAATTGCGGATGGTTCACCGAATTGGCAAGAAGCGGTGCCCCAATCTGGTTATCTATGTGCCCACTATTTTCAACTAAATATAAGTCTTTGGACGCACATTCAGTTAAAATGTATTGTGGTACAGAAAGCCATTTATTTTGTTAAATAAAAACAGCAATATGGGAAATAGACATATGGAGTTCAGGATGGAAGATACAAATGGGGCCCAGGATGGGAACATACGGTAATTACTGTATGGGGGCCAGAATGCGGAACATTATTGGTTTGTGGTGGCAAGTGAGGGACATAGTTACTGTAGTGGCCAATTAGGGCATATTATTACTGCTGTAATGTATTTTACTTTTGAGGATGCTGTTTTCAATGGAGGAAAAAACAGAGGTCCTGTTACTGTGCAGGGTTGCACTATGTCACTTTTTCTTTATCTGGTGAAGTGTAGAATATGACGAACTCATCCAGTAATATTTGGCGTCCGTACCGAACACCCACTGTTCAGGCAAGGGCAACAATTCACCAGGAAGTCCGTGTTACTGTTCTTGTTCGGCCCCCGAACTTCGGGTGTTTGTCATGCATATGACAGTGCAGCAAACGCTACTTCTAATCGGCGGTAAAATCATCACCGCGGGTCAGACAGCAGCGGATCCCACGCTGTCAAATGACAGCGTGAGTCTGCAACTGTGATCGGGGCATAATGTTTACCTCCGGTCACTTGTGTTGGTGCCTGCTACCGTTAATAAGAGTGAGAGCAGGAGCAGCTGATAGGAGTGTTCATCAGCCGGCGTAAGTGCTGAAAATAAATAATTTAAAAAAATGGCGTGGGTTCCTTTGTATATTTGATAAGCAGCCAGTCAAAACTCACAGATGGGGACTGCAACCCTCAGCTGTCAGTTTCAGCAAGGCTGGTTGTCAAGAATAGAGGGGTTGCCATGATTTTTTTAATTATTTTAATAAATAATTTTAAAAAAGACATGGGGCCCCCCATTTTTGACAACCAGTCTTGCTAAAGCAGACAGCTGGGTGCTGGTATTTTCAGGCTGGTAAGAGGCCATGGATATTAGCCCCCCCAGCCTGAAAATAACAGCCTGCAGCCGCCCAGAAAAGGTGCACCTAATAGATGCTAACAGTGTGCATCTAATAGTGTGCTAACGCAGCTTCAATGACTGGAGGTGAGATCTATGATGTCACCGCCCGTCTCTGAATCTGCGCTCTCAGCACCGTCCAGCTTGTAAAGCAGTAATAGCTGGGATTGATTACGGCGTAGGACAGTATTACTAACTCCTGACAATATAAAGCTGACATCAACCCCCCAACCCTATTACCCCACTTGCCACCATCACAGGTCAAGTGGGAAGAGCCAGGCTTAGCGCCAGATTTGGTGCATCTTATGGAATGCGCCATTTCTGGGGTAGTTGAGGGCTGATGTTGGTAGCCGGGCGTGGGAGGGGGGCAATATCTCTGACCCCTTCTCAGGCTATTGATATCAACTTATACCAGGAAAGGCTAAGAATACAGCTTCTATTAATAGCCTGGGAACTTTATGGGTTCTTGTCCCAGATTGTTAACATCAGCCCCCCAACTGTGGGCTTCCACTCTGCTGGTCATCAAAATTGCACAGGAGACCATGCAGTCTTTTTATTTAATTACTTATTTTACACTGAAGGTACATGCCAGTGGCTGAATACAGCTCCCATTATTGTTTCCTGGCCGATCTGATCTCAGCGGAAGCAGGAGACAATGATGAGAGTTGCCTTCAGCCGCTGATGGCGCTTGGCATCAGCACGAACTGTACCGCTTGTTCCCAGGCACTGGTACCAGTCACACGGATGGCACACAGTTATGACACACAGAAACACAGACGGCACACAGATGTCACATACGTACACATGGACATGGATCTCACTTGTGCTGTTTTTTTCCAGTGCAGGAATCGCCAGGATGTGTGAAGGGGGCCCAAGAGATTGGGAACCTCAAGGTACCATGAAAAGCAAGTTGCAAAAAAGTTGACCTGGCTATGACTTTTTTGTGACTTGTTTGTTGTGGTTTGCAAGTCATAATGTGACCCCATGTACATTCAATATGGTACAATGTACAGTTGTGGCCAAAAGTATTGACACCCCTGCAATTTTGTCAGATAATACTCAGTTTGTTCCTGAAAATGATTGCAAACACAAATTCTTTGGTATTATTATCTTCATTTAATTTGTCTTAAATGAAAAAACACAAAAAGAATTGTCCTAAAGCCAAATTGGATATAATTCCACACCAAACATAAAAAAGAGGGTGGACAAAAGTATTGGCACTGTTCGAAAAATCATGTGATGTCTCTCTAATTTGTGTAATTAACAGCACCTGTAACTTACCTGTGGCACCTAACAAGTGTTGGCAATAACTAATGCAGCCAGTTGACATGGATTAAAATTGACTCAACCTCTGTCCTGTGTCCTTGTGTGTACCACATTGAGCATGGAGAAAAGAAAGAAGACCAAAGAAATGTCTGAGGACTTGAGAAACCAAATTGTGAGGAAGCATGAGCAATCTCAAGGCTACAAGTCCATCTCCAAAGACCTGAATGTTCCTGTGTCTACCGTGCGCAGTGTCATCAAGAAGTTTAAAGCCCATGGCACTGTGGCTAACCTCCCTAGATGTGGACGGAAAAGAAAAATTGACAAGAGATTTCAACGCAAGATTGTGCGGATGTTGGATAAAGAACCTCGACTAACATCCAAGCAAGTTCAAGCTGCCCTGCAGTCCGAGGGTGCAACAGTGTCAACCTGTACTATCCGTCGGTGTCTGAATGAAAAGGGACTGTATGGTAGGAGACCCAGGAAGACCCCACTTCGTACCCTGAGAAATAAAAAAGCCAGGCTGGAGTTTGCCAAAACTTACCTGAAAAAGCCTAAAATGTTTTGGAAGAATGTTCTCTGGTCAGATGAGACAAAAGTAGAGCTTTTTGGGCAAAGGCATCAACATAGAGTTTACAGGAGAAAAAAAGAGGCATTCAAAGAAAAAAAGCACGGTCCCTACAGTCAAACATGGCGGAGGTTCCCTGATGTTTTGGGGTTGCTTTGCTGCCTCTGGCACTGGACTGCTTGACCGTGTGCATGGCATTATGAAGTCTGAAGACTACCAACAAATTTTGCAGCATAATGTAGGGCCCAGTGTGAGAAAGCTGGGTCTCCCTCAGAGGTCATGGGTCTTTCAGCATGACAATGACCCAAAACACACTTCAAAAAGCACTAGAAAATGGTTTGAGAGAAAGCACTGGAGACTTCTAAGGTGGCCAGCAATGAGTCCAGACCTGAATCCCATAGAACACCTGTGGAGAGATCTAAAAATAGCAGTTTGGAGAAGGCACCCTTCTAATATCAGGGACGTGGAGCAGTTTGCCAAAGAAGAATGGTCTAAAATTCCAGCAGAGCATTGAAATAAACTCATTGATGGTTACTGGAAGCGGTTGGTCGCAGTTATTTTGGCTAAAGGTTGTGCAACCAAGTATTATGCTGAGGGTGCCAATACTTTTGTCTGGCCCATTTTTGGAGTTTTATGTGAAATGATCAATGTTTTGCTTTTTGCTTCATTCTCGTTTGTGTTTTTTTTTCATTTAAGACAAATTAAATGAAGATAATAATACCAAAGAATTTGTGTTTGCAATCATTTTCAGGAAGAAACTGAGTATTATCTGACAAAATTGCAGGGGTGTCAATACTTTTGGCCACAACTGTAGCAGCAACATACAGCAATCCTTGTTGCACAACTTGTGTGGTACAGCTTTAGGGATGTGGACTGTCTTACCCTGTTCATGCCCCTGAAGATAACAGACGCATTATGTGAATACCGTTGTGTGATTTTATACGTAAAGTAACGTGTGTCTAATATAATGTGATATAATGTATTATGATGATGTACAGCAGTGTTCCCCAACTCCAGTCTTTAAAGGCCCACCAACAGGTCATGTTTTCATGATTTCCTTAGTATTGCCCACGTGATAATTGCATCACCTGTACAATGCAAGGGAAATCCTGAAAACATGACCTGTTGGTGGGCCTTGAGGACTGGAGTTGGGGAACCCTAATGTACAGTATAAACTTTTAGAGCATGATGTGAGTATAGTATAAGATAAGCTAAGGACAGCATAGAGTGTAGAATAAGATATAACAGATTGACATCTAGATAGGAAATGGTTAAGGTTGGGATTAGCCCAGAGGGGGAGGCACTTCCTGGTTAGAGGGAGAGTTTAGTGTCAGTCAGTGAAGTGTGGCGGATAGGTCAGGCTCAGGTTCAGGTGGGTTACTGGGGGCAGCATGGGCCAAATGTTCAGGGCAGTGGGCGGCCACATGGAGATACCTGATGGACATTCTAACAGTGTCTGGAGCCTAGGGCTTGGTCCAGGTACCATGGAGTGAGTCCTGGCTGGAGAATTTGTCATATTGGTCTGGGCCAGATGGAAAAGATGGGAAAAGTGAACAACTCCACCAAAAAGACTGTTAGCTGTAAGTCACTATCTGCAACTGTACTGTAGTCTTATATCTCCTGCAGGGCTGGTATCTACCACTGTTACCATATGGCAGTAACAACGATGTTTGTCTTTGTATGGAGATTTTTTTCAGCAACAGCTCAATGATCTGCTGAGGTTCTCCTACACTATTAGGGTGCTCCACCATAGTTGTAATCAGGGATACATGGTTAGGGGCCCATTCAGAAGTCCCCCCCCGAAACAAATCCCTAGCTACGCCTCTGGGTGCAACAAGATGCGGGTCTCAAGCTATTAACATAAAAAAGTATCTTTAGTGTGGATGAGACCTGTATAATCTAGAAGATTGTCTGTGGCATTGAAACGCTCTCTTTCCTACATTTGCTGCTGGCAAGGTGCAGAAATATGGTCGTCGTGACGCTACATGAGCTGATCAGGAAAAGGGTCATGATGAAGGCGGGAATGGGATCGGACAACAGGATCAATAACAGGGTGGCTTCGGGAGGTACGAGATCCAGGATCCAGCCTACAACGATTACTCATTTACCAAACACCAATTACCAGAGAGCGTTTGATGCTAGTCAGAAGATAGGTGTAACAGATGTGTATCTCAAGCTAGGCATAAAAGATGGCCGTGAGAAATTGGGGATACAGCGGGCTGTATCACATTCAGCAACAGAAAAAATTATTTTTTTAATATGCGTTAGGAGGTCTACAGACAGGTTCAAATCACCACAGCACAAAATGACAACGTGGGATATGGCAGGCTGTATCATATTCAGCAACAGAAAAAATTAGATATATTTTTTTAATGTGCCTTAGGTCTGCAGACAGTTTTATATCACCACAGCACTAAATGACAAGCCGGATACAGCAGGCTGTTTCATATTTAGCTATTGAAAAAATAAGATTTAGAATTCTATACTCATGCATGAAGCATACCTCCCAACTTTTGAAGAAGGGAAAGAGGGACAAAGGCTGCGGCGTGCACGGCGGCAAATTTTAGGCCATGCCCCTGACCACATCCATTTCACAACTAGTCACACCCATGTCCATGGCCCAACCACACCCATTTAGCACTGCTGATCACACTAACTGGTACTGAGGGCACAGTGGCTGGTACTGTTGGCACACTGACTGGTACTGAGGAAAAGAAAGAACAGAGAGAGAAAAAAGAAAACAGAGAGAAAGAACAGAGAGGGAAAGAAAGAGGGTAAAGAAAGAACAGAGAAAGAGAAAGAAAGAGGGGAAAGAAAGAGAGAACAAAGAAAGAGGGGAAATAAAGAACAGAGAGAAAGAAAGAAACAGAGAGGGAAAGAAAGAACAGAGAGAAAGAAAGAGGGGACAGAAAAAAGAACAGAGAGAGAAAGAAAAGAACACAGAGAGAGAACAGAGAGAAAGAAAGAACAGAGAGAGAAAGAAAGAGGGGACAGAAAAAAGAAATAGGGGAAAGAAAGAAAGAACAGAAAGGGAGAAAGAAAGAGGGGAATGAAAGCACAGAGCGGAAGAAAGAAAAAGAAAGAAAGAGGGGAAAAAAGAACAGAGAAAGAGGGGAAAGAAATAACAGAAAGAGAAAGAAAGAGAGAAACGGAAAGAAAGCGAAAGAAAGGGGAAAGAAAGAGACAGAGAGAAAGAAAGAGGGGACAGAAAAAAACAAATAGAGAAAGAAAGAGGGGAAAGAAAGAACACAACAGAGAGAAAGAAAGAAGAAAGAAAAAGAAGAGAGTGAGGGGAAGAAAGAACAGAGAGGGAGAGAGAAAGAAAGAGGGGGAAGAAAGAACAAAGAAAGAAAGAGGGGAAAGAAAGAACAGAGAGAGAGAAAGAACAGAGAGAGAAAGAGCAGAATGAAAGAAAGTACAGAGAGAGAAAGAAAAAGGGGAAAGAAAGAACAGAGAGAAAGAATAGAAAGCGAAAGGAAGAACATAGAGAGAAAGAAAGATTAGAGAGAGAAAAAGAGGGGAAAGAAAGAAAGAACAGAGCGAAAGAAAGAACAGCGAGAGAGAAAGGAAGAGGGGAAAGAAAGAGAGAGAAAAAGAAACAGAGCGAGAAAGAAATAAAGATTCTTTAAAGATACTATAGCAGCCCGGCTCACATTGTAGTGCCCACATGTTACTCCTGATGCAGGACATATCATGATCCACTCACATGGCCAACATCCCCAAGTCCAAGACGATCCCGCTGTCTACGCTGTCGGAGGACACGGTGATGGATCTGAAGCTTTCCCTGAAGTGCCTCCATGGTTCCGTCACAATTTCCTCCCAAAATTACCTCGTTTCCGGTCAACTTCCAGCACGTCACTTCCGGTGGAACGTCACATGCAAATTTTAAAGTGCTCCTCGGGGCTCCGCCGTGTGCTCCTGTGTCCACGGGAAAAGTAACCTCCCGGCCGGGGCAGTGGGGCAGCCCAAAATCAGGACTGTCCTGCTGGATCCGGAACGGTTGGGAGGTATGAATGCTCCCCACCATACACCTTGTACACGCATGGCTCTGCACACCGGTTCCGCTTTGTATGCCTCGTACACACACGGCTCC
Source organism: Dendrobates tinctorius (assembly GCF_039654945.1). Classification (NCBI taxonomy): domain Eukaryota; kingdom Metazoa; phylum Chordata; class Amphibia; order Anura; family Dendrobatidae; genus Dendrobates; species Dendrobates tinctorius. The sequence continues at coordinate 17,580,880 of NW_027361870.1, read as the reverse complement.
ACTCCGTACACCTCGCACACACACGGCTCCACTCCGTAAACCTAGTACACATGCGGCTCTGCTCTGTACACCTCGTACACACGCGGCTCCGCTCAATACACATGCAGCTCCACTCCGTACACACACGGCTCAGCTCCATACACTTCATACACACAGGGCTCTGTTTCATACGCCCCGCGCACACACAGCTCCGCTCTGTTCACATGTGGCTCCGCTTTGTACACACACAGCTCTGCTCAGCTCCGTAAACACACAGCTCAGCTCCGTACACTTTGTACACACAGGGCTCCGTTCCGTACACCTCGTACACACAGTGCTCCATTCTGTACACCTCGTACATACGTGGCTCCACTCCTTACACCCCGTACACACACGGCTCTGCTCAGCTCCATAAACACATGGCTCAGCTCCGTACACTTTGCACACACAGGGCTCCGTTCCGTACACCTCATACACACAGGGCTCAGTTCCGTACACTTCGTACACACATGGCTCTGCTCCGCATACCTCATACACACACAGCTCTGCTCAGTTCCGTAAACAAATGGCTCAGCTCCGTACACTTTGTACACATAGGGCTCCGTTCCGTACACCTCGTACACACAGGGCTCCATTCCATACACCTCCTACACACACGGCTCCACTCCGTACATCTCGTACACACATGGCTCCGCTCCGTACACCTCGCACACATGTGGCTCCGCTCTGTACACCTCGTACACACACGTCTCCGCTCCGTACAACTTGTACACATGTGGTTCTGCTCTGTACGCCTCGTACACACACAGCTCCGCTCCATACACCTCGTACACACACGGCTCTGCTCCATACACATGGCTCTGCTACATACATACGGCTCTGCTACATCCACCCTGTAAACCCCTCCTGACCCCACACACAAACTTCCCTCATCAAGCACCATGACGACCAGCACAGCAGAGTCCTGCAGACACCAAGGCTCCTGATCATGAGACCCCTGACTCCTCCCCTCTGTGATCTCATCACAGGTCCTGTGGGCAGCACAGAAGAGAACAGCTGAGCCTAGTGATGTAATTGCTGATTGTGAGAGGCTGCAGTGGTTCTCTGGGAGGGCGAAGATGGGGGGGTGTGAGACTTATCTCCCTGCAGGCGGGAAAAGTAGAGTCCTGGGTATGACAGCGGGTGGGCGGGCCAAAAACAGGACTGTCCCGCCAAATTCTGGATGGTTGGGAGCTATGCATGGAGCACAACAGAAGCAGTGCACAACACACTTGCAGGACATGTGCCCTGCTGGCTTTGTCTGTGAACATCCGAAATGATAAAAAAAATGCTGGACACTAGCTAGCTACACTATCTGACTGATATACAACCGCCTAGCTACTGTAAATAGCTAAAATCTTGCTGCTAACAGTGCCAGCATAAGGGAGCAGCCTCTCTGTGCTGTTACAGTGTCAAAATGGTACAAAAACAAAATGTCCGCTCTTTATATGGAGAGAGACATGTTATTTCAGAAGCCAATGACATAAGCCGTTGTGTCAGGACATTGAGGATGTTTCCTGTGCCCTGATTGGCTAGCCGCAATATGCACACATAAAGCTAGGAAAAAAATGACTGCTTACAAGAACGCCATGCCTCTGAGCTTTGCAAACCCCCTCCTCTCATCAAACACGTGCCAAATGCTCATGATACACAACCATTATAGTTGCTAAAGTGCTGAAATACTTTCGTGGCAATGCAAGTATTTTCCCGCACTTTTTACCGAATGTGTTCTGCCTTCTTCCACGTATGACGCTGTGTGGATTCCAGCATACAGCTTAACCTTTCATCTACTCCCAGAAACAAGACTGTATGGGTGCTTAAGTCTATTATTTATTGAGATGTTATAGACAACGATGGGAGATGATAACAGATGGATAATTCAGCAGATTGTTGTACAAAATGTGGATGATTCAGGTAAAAACTACAAAAGACAGATAATACAGCATGCCAGTACTAGCAGACAGTATACAATACACGAATACTGGCAGGTAATAGCAATGCAGGGTAGTATCACAACAGTAGCCATGATGCAGGATGCTGTTATCATCTATATATATATATAAACGCCTTATCGTGTCTGTCTGTAGCCAAAATCGCTGGCCGCTGATTGGTCGCGGCCGCCAGGCCCCCGCTAGGCCACAACCAACCAGCGACAGGCGCAGCTGTTTGTAACGGTAAGCTGCGCCTGCCGCGGCAGGCGCAGGCCTTAATCTGTAAAAAAGAGAATTAAAATAAAAATAAGTTATTCTCACCTTCCGACGGCCTCCTGTCTTCTTTCCTTGCGCCCGGCCTCGTGTTCCAAGTAATGCTTTGCGGCTTAGACTGCTGATGACGTCACTCTCACGAGAGCGAGAAAGGAGACCGACGTCACTCTCGCGAGAGCGAGAAAGAAGACCAACGTCATCAGCGGTCTAAGCCGCAAAGCATTACTGGGAACGCGAGGCCGGGCGCGTGGAAAGAAGACAGGAGGCCGTCGGAAGGTGAGAATAACTTTTTTTGATTTTTTAATATTATTTTTGTACAGGGCCGTGACAGTGATTGGTTGCGGCTACAGGGCCGCGTTGCTGATTGGTCCCGGCTACACGGAAAGGGGGGTGAGGGGACCATGCATACCAGGAAAGGGGGGTGAGGGGACCATGCATACCAGGATAGGGGGGTGAGGGGACCATGCATACCAGGAAAGGGGGGTGAGGATACCATGCATACCAGGATTGGGGGGTGAGGGGACCATACATACCAGGAAAGGGGGTGATGGTGAGCATACATACCAGGACTGGGGTGTGAGAGGACCATGCATACCAGCAAAGGGGGGTGAGGGGACCATGCATACTAAGAAAGGGGGGCGAGGGGACCATGCATACCATGATAGGGGGGTGAGGGGACCATGCATACCAGGATTGGGGGGTGAGAGGACCATGCATACCAGGATTGGGGGGTGAGGGGACCATGCATACCCTGAAAGGGGGGTAAGAGGACCATGCATACCAGGAAAGAGAGGTGAGAGGACCATGCATACCAGGATTGGGGTGTGAGAGGACCATGCATACCAGCAAAGGGGGTGAGGGGACCATGCATACCAAGAAAGGGGGGTGAGGGGACCATGCATACCAGGATAGGGGGGTGAGGGGACCATGCATACCAGGACTGGGGGGGTGAGAGGACCATGCATACCAGGATTGGGGGGTGAAGGGACCATGCATACCCCGAATGGGGGGTAAGAGGACCATGCATACCAGGAAAGAGAGGTGAGAGGACCATGCATACCAGGATTGGGGGGTGAGAGGACCATGCATTCCAGGATTGGGGGGTCAGGGGACCATGCATACCAGGATAGGGGGTTGAGGGGTAGCATGCATATCAGGATTGGGGGTGAAAGAACCATACATACCAGGATTGGGGGTGAGAGAACCATACATATCAGGATTGGGGGGGTGCATTATTGCATTATTATTAAATCTTCAAAAATAAACTGCATATATATTCTAGAGTACCCCATGCGTTAGAATCGGGCCACCATCTAGTGCATTATATAAGAGCTGAGCAATGTAACATATAGCAGCAAAGGAGAAAGAAATATCTAACACAACTAGTGGCTGCAAGCTTTACACTCACTGAACAGAGGATGCTTAACTAGAGAATGATTATTACAAACATGTAGTGAAATAACATCACAGGAGCTGAGCATGCATTGCAAACATCATGGGGGGCTGCATTATGGCTTCTAACACAGATGCATAACTCATAATTGCATTATCCTTACCGGAATCCGCTTGTTATAGCAATGGTTTTGCAAAGAGCTGAGCTAAACACATGTGGGCTGCTCAGGAGATGGTGGAGAAAGGTTACATGTTGTTAACCAAGGCTAGAAAAAGGGGCGGTTCTGAACAATTAACCATTTGGGGAACAGAAAATTCCAAACACAGGAATAAAATAAAAGGGCAACTTATGACTAGTGTTGAGCATTCCGATACCGCAAGTATCGGGTATCGGCCGATACTTGCTGTATCGGAATTCCGATACCGACTTCCGATATTTTTTCAATATCGGAATTCGGCATCGGAATCGGAAGTTCAGTTGATTGACGGCCTGACGTCATCATGATGCGCGGTGTGTGCGCATCATGATGCGCCGTCATTTCGGGCCTTCCGGGGGTCTCTGCCGGCCTGCCGGGGGGCTGTGCCGGCCTGCCGGGGGGCTGTGTGGACTGCCCGGGGTCTCTGCCGGCCTGCCGGGGGGCTGTGCCGGCCTGCCGGGGGGCTGTGCACCCTGTGGGGGTCTGTACCGGCCTGCCGGGGGGCTGTGCCGGCCTGCCGGGGGGCTGTGCTGATGTCCGGGGGTCTGTGCAAGCATCGTCCGATGGGACTACAAGTCCCATCGGGCGATGCCTGCTACCATGACAGTGATTGACACATTAGCCAATGATGGGACAGTAGTAGTCCCATCATCCGGCTAATGTGTTAAATGTTAAAAAAAAAAAAAAAAAAAAATACTACATACATACTACATGCTACATACATACTACATATATACTACATACATACTACATACATACTACATACATACTACATGCATGCTACATACATACTACATATATACTACATACATACTACATACATACTGCATGCTACATACATACTACATACATACTACATACATACTACATGCATGCTACATATATACTACATGCTACATACATACCACATACATACTACATGCATGCTACATATATACTACATGCATGCTACATACATACTACATATATACTACATGCATGCTACATACATACTACATGCTACATGCATGCTACATACATACTACATGCTACATGCATGCTACATACATACTACATACATGCTACATATATACTACATACATACTACATATATACTACATGCATGCTACATATATACTACATACATACTACATATATACTACATGCATGCTACATATATACTACATACATACTACATATATACTACATACATGCTACATATATACTACATACATACTACATATATACTACATACATGCTACATACATACTACATACATACTACATATATACTACATGCATGCTACATATATACTACATGCTACATACATACCACATACATACTACATACATGCTACATATATACTACATGCATGCTACATACATACTACATATATACTACATGCATGCTACATATATACTACATACATACTACATATATACTACATACATACCACATACATACTACATGCATGCTACATATATACTACATGCATGCTACATACATACTACATATATACTACATGCATGCTACATACATACTACATGCTACATGCATGCTACATACATACTACATGCTACATACATACCACATATATACTACATACATACAATACATTCATACAATACATACATAGACATACAGTACATATAACATAGAGTAACATACTTACCAATACTTGTCACATTGTTCCCCGAAGCCATTGTCTTTTCCGGGATAAATATTAACATAACAAACCACAAAAATACTCACCCACGATCCGAAGCAGTCCACGAGTGTGTCCCACGACGATCTTGGGTAGAGAACTGCAGCATCAGATGATGCTGCCGTTCTCTACGGGCTGCAGGAATCCAATGACGGAAGGTAGGTATCCTTCCGCACTGTATTCCTCCGCCACTTAAAAAAAAAAAAGTCCCTAGTCTCACTTTATGCCATTGCTGTGTGGGAAATTCCCACACAGCAATGGCATAAAGTGAGACTAGGGACTTTTTTTTTTTTTAAGTGGCGGAGGAATACAGTGCGGAAGGATACCTACCTTCCGTCATTGGATTCCTGCAGCCCGTAGAGAACGGCAGCATCAGCTGATGCTGCAGTTCTCTACCCAAGATCGTCGTGGGACACACTCGTGGACTGCTTCGGATCGTGGGTGAGTATTTTTGTGGTTTGTTATGTTAATATTTATTCCGTAGACGACAATGGCTTCGGGGAACAATGTGACAAGTATTGGTAAGTATGTTACTCTATGTTATATGTACTGTATGTCTATGTATGTATTGTATGAATGTATTGTATGTATGTAGTATATATGTGGTATGTATGTAGCATGTAGTATGTATGTAGCATGCATGTAGCATGTAGTATGTATGTAGCATGCATGTAGTATATATGTAGTATGTATGTAGCATGCATGTAGTATATATGTAGCATGCATGTAGTATGTATGTGGTATGTATGTAGTATATATGTAGTATGTATGTAGTATATATGTAGCATGTATGTAGTATGTATGTAGCATGCAGTATGTATGTAGCATGCATGTAGTATATATGTAGTATGTATGTAGCATGCATGTAGTATATATGTAGTATGTATGTAGTATATATGTAGCATGTATGTAGTATGTATGTAGCATGCATGTAGCATGTAGTATGTATGTAGCATGCATGTAGTATATATGTAGTATGTATGTAGCATGCATGTAGTATATATGTAGTATGTATGTAGTATATATGTAGCATGTATGTAGTATGTATGTAGCATGCATGTAGCATGTAGTATGTATGTAGCATGCATGTAGCATGTAGTATGTATGTAGCATGCATGTAGTATATATGTAGTATGTATGTAGCATGCATGTAGTATATATGTAGTATGTATCATGTAGTATGTATGTAGCATGCATGTAGTATATATGTAGTATGTATGTTGCATGTAGTATGAATGTAGCATGTATGTAGTATGAATGTAGCATGTAATTTTTTTTTTTTTTTTTTTTTACATTTAACACATTAGCCGGATGATGGGACTACTACTGTCCCATCATTGGCTAATGTGTCAATCACTGTCATGGTAGCAGGCATCGCCAGATGGGACTTGTAGTCCCATCGGACGATGCCTGCACAGACCCCCGGAGCCTGCACAGACCACCGGCAGGCCGGCACAGCCCCCCGGCAGGCCGGCACAGCCCCCCGGAGCCTGCACAGACCACCGGCAGGCCGGCACAGACCACCGGAGCCTGCACAGACCCCCTGGCAGGCCGGCACAGCCCCCCGAAAGGCCCGTACAGACCCCAGAGAGGCTGTACAAGGGCAGGAAAGGGTTTTTCTTATTCCGATACCGGAAGTCCCATAGACTTGAATGGGACTTCCGGTATCGGAATCGGCGATACCGATACTTTTTTTAAAGATCGGCCGATACCATCCGATACGATACTTTGAAGTATCGGATGGTATCGCTCAACTCTACTTATGACACCTACTAGTGATAGCTGGAACAACACTTAAAAATATCTAGCTACGCAAAATGGGCAGAACAGAATGTTACCAATTTTTTCCGATTTTACAAAATTTTGCTTGTGTTTCTGACCACATAGAATCATAGAATCATAGAATCGTAGAGTTGGAAGGGACCTCCTGGGCCATCTGGTCCAACCCCCTGCTCAAAGCAGGATTCGCTAAATCATCCCAGTCAGATGTCTGTCCAGCCTCTGTTTGAAGACTTCCATTGAAGGAGAACTCACCACTTCTCGTGGCAGCCTGTTCCACTCATTGATCACTCTAACTGTCAAAAAGTTTTTTCTAATATCTAATCTGTGTCTCTTCCCATTCAGTTTCATCCCATTGCTTCTAGTCTTTCCTTGTGCAAATGAGAATAAAGTTGATCCTTCTACAATGTGACAGCCCTTTAGATATTTGTAGACAGCTATTAAGTCTCCTCTCAGTCTTCTCTTTTGCAAACTAAACATTCCCAAATCCTGCAACCTTTCCTCATAAGACAGGGTTTGCAGACCGGTCACCATTCTGGTCGCTCTTTTCTGAACTTGCTCCAGTTTGTTGATGTCTTTTTTAAAATGTGGTGCCCAAAACTGGACACAATATTCCAGATGAGGTCTGACCAAAGAGGAGTAGAGAGAAATAATGACTTCACGTGATCTAGACTGTATGCTTCTGTTAATACATCCTAGAATTGCATTTGCCTTTTTTGCTGCTGCATCACACTGTTGACTCATATTCAGTCTGTGATCTATTAGTATACCCAAGTCTTTTTCACATGTGCTGTCACTTAGCCCTATTCCTCCCATTCTATATATGCTTTTTTCATTTTTATTGCCCACGAATTCAAATGCGCCAGATTTGTGCCAAATTTATGTTTGGCGATTGATTTCCAAACAAATTCGCTCATCATTAGTCTAAACCCCATGATCAATTGTTAAAAAAACTGCAGTAAGGGTGAGTGCATCAAACATCTTTTGTCTTTTTTAGGTGAATTCCACCTGTAACCTGCCCGAAAAAGTGCTGCAAAGAATGAATTTGATGCACAGCAATGTAAAAACGACATTTCTGCGCATATGTTCTGCCTTTTTTCTTTTCTTTTAACTGCTTTAGGCTTTGAAAGTCAGGGAAGTGGATTTTATAAAAAGTGTATTCTTCGGGCAACTTTTGCTTGAAAGAAGTCTGCTAAAGAGTAAATTACAAAAAAGGACGCTGGCGGCAGTGCAACCGCAAAAAAACTGCAACAAAGATGCTTCAGGAAATGGTCCTCTGTGTTTTATTCCTGAAGTGTTTTCACTTTGGAAAACTCAGCAATTACAACGGAGTCTAAAAGACGCCGAGCGTTCCATATAGGAACAGCATGTGCACAGTGGCGGATTATAATGAGGTCAATTTGGGCAGTTGCCCCGGGCCCAGTGGGGTTAAGGGGCCCACAGCCCAGGCCAGTAAATTGCCCCATTATAATCCGCCACCGTGCAGGGCCGGATTATAGGCAGGGCAGGCGGGGCTTCAGCCCCAGGGCCCCCACCACAAGAGCTTCTAAGGAGGCCCCCACCACATTCCTGCTGGCTGCTGCAATGTCACTCCATCTTCTCCCCACCTAAAAGTGAGTGACCGTGGGGGCGGCATTATGTGCTCTGCTACCAGCAGCATCTACAAGTAGCGTGAACGCTGATGCTGCTGGTAGCGTGCAAAGGCTTGTGATGAGATCACAGGAGGGAAGGTGTCAGGGCCCCCGATCATGTGACCCCTGTCTCCTCCCCTCCTGTGACCTCATCACAGGTCCTGTGCGCACAGCACAGAGCACTGAGAGCAGCCATGTATGTGGAGTGCGGCTCTGCGGGTGGAGGTAGGTGCTGGAGGCCCCATTATTCTCTATGTGGAGTGCGGCTCTGCGGGTGGAGGTCGGTGCTGGAGGCTCCATTATTCTCTATGTGGAGTGCGGCTCTGCGGGTGGAGGTAGGTGCTGGAGGCCCCATTATTCTCTATGTGGAGTGTGGCTCTGCGGGTGGAGGTCGGTGCTGGAGGCTCCATTATTCTCTATGTGGAGTGCGGGTCTGCGGGTGGAGGTCGGTGCTGGAGGCCCCATTATTCTCTATGTGGAGTGCGGCTCTGCGGGTGGAGGTCGGTGCTGGAGGCCCCATTATTCTCTATGTGGAGTGCGGCTCTGCGGGTGGAGGTCGGTGCTGGAGGCCCCATTATTCTCTATGTGGAGTGCGGCTCTGCGGGTGGAGGTCGGTGCTGGAGGCCCCATTATTCTCTATGTGGAGTGCGGCTCTGCGGGTGGAGGTCGGTGCTGGAGGCCCCATTATTCTCTATGTGGAGTGCGGCTCTGCGGGTGGAGGTCGGTGCTGGAGGCTCCATTATTCTCTATGTGGAGTGCGGCTCTGCGGGTGGAGGTCGGTGCCGGAGGCTCCATTATTCTCTATGTGGAGTGCGGCTCTGCGGGTGGAGGTCGGTGCTGGAGGCTCCATTATTCTCTATGTAGAGTGTGGCTCTGCGGGTGGAGGTCGGTGCTGGAGGCTCCATTATTCTCTATGTGGAGTGCGGCTCTGCGGGTGGAGGTCGGTGCTGGAGGCTCCATTATTCTCTATGTAGAGTGTGGCTCTGCGGGTGGAGGTCGGTGCTGGAGGCTCCATTATTCTCTATGTGGACTGCGGCTCTGCGGGTGGAGGTCGGTGCTGGAGGCCCCATTATTCTCTATGTGGAGTGTGGCTCTGCGGGTGGAGGTCGGTGCTGGAGGCTCCATTATTCTCTATGTAGAGTGTGGCTCTGCGGGTGGAGGTAGGTGCCGGAGGCCCCATTATTCTCTATGTGGAGTGCGGCTCTGCGGGTGGAGGTCGGTGCTGGAGGCCCCATTATTCTTTATGTGGAGTGCGGCTCTGCGGGTGGAGGTCGGTGCTGGAGGCTCCATTATTCTCTATGTGGAGTGCGGCTCTGCGGGTGGAGGTCAGTGCCGGAGGCTCCATTATTCTCTATGTAGAGTGTGGCTCTGTGGGTGGAGGTCGGTGCTGGAGGCTCCATTATTCTCTATGTAGAGTGTGGCTCTGTGGGTGGAGGTCAGTGCCGGAGGCTCCATTATTCTCTATGTAGAGTGTGGCTCTGTGGGTGGAGGTCGGTGCCGGAGGCCCCATTATTCTCTATGTGGAGTGCGGCTCTGCGGGTGGAGGTAGAGAATAATGGGGCCTCCAGCACCTACCTCCACCCGCAGAGCCGCACTCCACATAGAGAATAATGGGGCCTCCAGCACCGACCTCCACCCGCTGAGCCGCACTCCACATAGAGAATAATGGAGCCTCCAGCACCGACCTCCACCCGCAGAGCCGCACTCCACATAGAGAATAATGGAGCCTCCAGCACCAACCTCCACCCGCAGAGCCGCACTCCACATAGAGAATAATGGAGCCTCCAGCACCTATGTGGAGTGCGGCTCTGCGGGTGGAGGTCGGTGCTGGAGGCTCCATTATTCTCTATGTGGAGTGCGGCTCTGCAGGTGGAGGTCGGTGCTGGAGGCCCCATTATTCTCTATGTGGAGTGCGGCTCTGCAGGTGGAGGTCGGTGCTGGAGGCCCCATTATTCTCTATGTGGAGTGCGGCTCTGCGGGTGGAGGTAGGTGCTGGAGGCTCCATTATTCTCTATGTGGAGTGCGGCTCTGCGGGTGGAGGTCGGTGCTGGAGGCTCCATTATTCTCTATGTGGAGTGCGGCTCAGCGGGTGGAGGTCGGTGCTGGAGGCCCCATTATTCTCTATGTGGAGTGCGGCTCTGCGGGTGGAGGTAGAGAATAATGGGGCCTCCAGCACCTACCTCCACCCGCAGAGCCGCACTCCACATAGAGAATAATGGGGCCTCCAGCACCGACCTCCACCCGCTGAGCCGCACTCCACATAGAGAATAATGGAGCCTCCAGCACCGACCTCCACCCGCAGAGCCGCACTCCACATAGAGAATAATGGAGCCTCCAGCACCAACCTCCACCCGCAGAGCCGCACTCCACATAAAGAATAATGGAGCCTCCAGCACCTATGTGGAGTGCGGCTCTGCGGGTGGAGGTCGGTGCTGGAGGCTCCATTATTCTCTATGTGGAGTGCGGCTCTGCAGGTGGAGGTCGGTGCTGGAGGCCCCATTATTCTCTATGTGGAGTGCGGCTCTGCAGGTGGAGGTCGGTGCTGGAGGCCCCATTATTCTCTATGTGGAGTGTGGCTCTGCGGGTGGAGGTCGGTGCTGGAGGCTCCATTATTCTCTATGTGGAGTGCGGCTCTGCAGGTGGAGGTCGGTGCTGGAGGCCCCATTATTCTCTATGTGGAGTGGGGCTCTGCAGGTGGAGGTCGGTGCTGGAGGCCCCATTATTCTCTATGTGGAGTGTGGCTCTGCGGGTGGAGGTCGGTGCTGGAGGCCCCATTATTCTCTATGTGGAGTGCGGCTCTGCAGGTGGAGGTCGGTGCTGGAGGCCCCATTATTCTCTATGTGGAGTGCGGCTTTGCGGGTGGAGGTAGGTGCTGGAGGCCCCATTATTCTCTATGTGGAGTGCGGCTCTGCGGGTGGAGGTCGGTGCTGGAGGCCCCATTATTCTCTATGTGGAGTGCGGCTCTGCGGGTGGAGGTCGGTGCTGGAGGCCCCATTATTCTCTATGTAGAGTGTGGCTCTACGATTCATGACCCCCGTCACGTGACGAGGGGGGCCCACAGAGTCTGAACTGCCCCGGGCCCTGGCTACCCTTAATCCACCCCTGCATGTGCACATGAGTACTTTGGCCTAATAAAAATTGAGTGCTTTAGCCCTTTCACACTGAGGCCACTATGAAGGTAGGTCGACATTGCATCTTTTTTTTGGCTAGCTCCAAAAAGAATTTGTGAAAAGTGTGAACAAAACAATCAAAAGCGAACGTATTTTAACTGTTTCATCTTCTCAAAGACACCAAGCGGTTAAAATAAGAAGCATACACATTCTTTAGACGTTTTACATTTGGTAGATGCTCGACACTTTACAATAGAAGTCAATGGTAAACCTAAAAAGATGCCCAGAAAATACCTAGGTGACTTTTTGCGTGTTCTGTCAACATTTTGCTTAAAAAAAATGTTCGCGTTTCCTTCAATGTGTCATTTAAGGAAAATGTCAGTAAAAGGACGCCCAAAGCACGCTGAAACAAATGCTTAAAGTGCTCTGGAAATGACCAAACACTAAAAAAAGACACTTCAGGTTTACAAAACTCCAAACCAAAAGAGTGATTCCCGAAATGTCTTTTGCTTGAAAAATAGATGTTTTTGACAGCCGTAAAAGGAGTGTGAACATATCCTCAAGGTGGTTTCACACAGAAAGTTTCTTGTAAAAGCTTCTTGTTCTTTGCAGCATATTTAGATTTTTTTTCTTCTTTTCTTCTTCAAAATGACTGCAGTCATATCTGGATATACTGTACATTGATAGCAAAATATTAAACAAGCTTCAACAAGTGCACTTTTATGGGGAAAAATCGCTGCATACATCGGGTGCCAACATGACCTCAGATGAACGTTATGAATAAAATTAAATTTGATCTTGTTAGTCCAGTATTTCTCAGACTGCACAGCTCTTCTAGCTGCTGGTTTTCCTCATGGGAAAGCTGTTCTTTGTTTATTAGAGGAGGCTGACGGACCGGTCTGGTCACAGTCTCCTCCTCCAGCACCAATTATACAGACAGATATTCACGATTGTTACACAGAAATAACACAGGACTTATTGTGGCACTAATGAAAACAAAAAGAAATAATAAAGTCACTTTAAATAAATGTATAACAAAAAAAACAAGTGGTGTAGTCAATTCCTTAAAGTGACCTGTGCAATCGGTTGAACTGTGCAAGGCATGCCGTGCAAAAAAATGCTATGTAGACCAAAGAGATCACTGCTCATACTGTACCATAATGATACATAATGAATGAATAAGATGAGCTAAGTAAAATAGCAGCATAGTGCACAAAAAGATGGCAATATCATGGTAAATACTGACCGCACAGTGACTGCACGTGCCAGATGCGCATTTCACCTGTAGCTTGGATGATGACCTGAGATAGGGGTTATATAAATCATGGAGGGCCAGTCATATTTTTGTGCCTAGATTTTTGCCTCACTTTCAGCTGATCTCTGATGCATCTGCATCAACATTCATGGTTCAATTGATGTCCCTACCGCCCAGGGCGACATCTCTCCTAGGAGCACAGCAGCCCAGGCGGAAATTGTGTTGGCATGCATTCCACCCTGAACCGCACGGAAGCGTCATGTGAAGTTGCGACGTTTGCGCTTCACACTGGACCATAGGGAGTTGTTTTATTCGTGTCAACCTTGAGTGCAGGGGACTCAAATATACTGATGCCGACTGCATGAGAAATGTGAGGATGATACTTAAGTGGGTATAAGATTTTAAAGCAAGTTGGTGGGGTTGTAAAATGAGTGAAAAAATATAGCATGACAATTATTGGTAATAATAAAGCATAATATTGTAATTAGAATCTATTACGTCATCACTTCAGTGAAAATAAAGTGTATATAGCACATAAGAGGATAGTATATAAAAACTAGATTATATAATATGTGTGACAACACAGCATTTTATCTTAATTAACGAGACATCTGTTTTCAGCAAGCCAGGAGGAATAGACTGTTATCTATATGTTGACTTTTGAATTTATGTGTTTCTTTCTGGTTGGTCAAGAAAACACAGACTTTTGTTTTGATTTAACTATTGCTGAACAAGTATATCCAAACAGTCCCTCATAACCAAATGAAGGGCAAAGAAGAGGTCCCACAATAAACTTCAATTAAAAGGTATATATTTTTAATAACAAAATTCTAAAAACAATGTGAACAAGCAGCAAGATAGCTATGATAGAGAACACCTAATAATGAAAAGTTGGCTATAACATTGTGCAGGGTATAGGACAGATCCCAACACATGAATAAAGGGATATTTAATATAAATCCATAGTAATACACAATGAGGAATTCCAAGTGAGGAATAATCCCCTAATACAATGGTTAAATTTTTTACCCTTAATAATCCATGCTGCATAAGTAAAGTACCCCATACACATACTATGTAAAAACCCTAACAATGGTAATTAGCCACAAAGGAAGATAAACCGTTATCAGAGCTCCATTATTAAGAACCATAAATCAGTCGGTAAATAAACCCTGAATAGGGAAAAAGCGTTCTGTTTGCGTGCCATTGAGCGTCGATGGGAAGTGAGTACGGGGAGGCGGGCGGACGCGCTATGCGCCGATCATACTGACGGGTGCCGCCCCTCACAACCTTTCTTCTCTTTGATTGGCCTCTCGATATATAAAAGCACGGTCACCCTGCCTGTAGACACGCCCCTGGAAGAAGCTGGCGGCGAAACGCGCGTCTGCGTGTGGGGACACCTTTTGATTCTGTGCCACAGGTAGATATAATTTTTTGCTCCTTTATTTATTTTTTCCCTATTCAGGGTTTATTTACCGACTGATTTATGGTTCTTAATAATGGAGCTCTGATAACGGTTTATCTTCCTTTGTGGCTAATTACCATTGTTAGGGTTTTTACATAGTATGTGTATGGGGTACTTTACTTATGCAGCATGGATTATTAAGGGTGAAAAATTTAACCATTGTATTAGGGGATTATTCCTCACTTGGAATTCCTCATTGTGTATTACTATGGATTTATATTAAATATCCCTTTATTCATGTGTTGGGATCTGTCCTATACCCTGCACAATGTTATAGCCCACTTTTCATTATTAGGTGTTCTCTATCATAGCTATCTTGCTGCTTGTTCACATTGTTTTTAGAATTTTGTTAATAAAAATATATACCTTTTAATTGAAGTTTATTGTGGGACCTCTTCTTTGCCCTTCATTTGGTTATGAGGGACTGTTTGGATATATTTGGTTGAAGTGCCCTGTTTACTTTTTGGGACTATTGGTTGTTATATTATTGCTGAACAAGGTGGAGAATGGACACACCAAATACTGAAAGCAAGGTTCACATACTTTTGTCAATCACGGACCTGTGATATTAGATCACTTTCCTCAATAAAATAAAAGTGACAAACTAATATTTTTGACTCAATTGTTTGGTTTGGTTCTCTTTATTAACCTTTAGGGTTTGTGAGAAAATCTGATACAGTTTCAGGTGAAATGTATCCAAAATATGGAAAATTCTGAGGTGTCACAAACTTTCAAGCACCACTATATAGGAAAGGAACAAGCTTTTTTTTTTTAAATTAAGTACAATGCAAATGTTCCCATACTTGCAAATCTATATGAGTGTTTCTTTTGAGGAGGGGTGTTGGCAAGGTGGTTTAAAAATGCAAACCTGCCAAGGAAACCCTCCACAAAATAATTTATTAACAAAAACATTGACACCAGTAAACTTGGGGAGCATGTGTAGGAGGAGAGGCCTCCGCTGAGTACCCGGGCCGGAACCGAGGGGACCGTCTTCCAGGTTCCTGGGGTATCTGTTTCCAGGGAGCAGAGCTAGGGGATGGACTGCTGAGACTGACAGGGCAGTTGTGGGAGGAGTCCAGAGAAGAGGGGCGGAGAGGGCCAGACTCTGTGAGTCAGCAGAACAAGGGAGAAGGAAGTGGAGACTTGGGGAGGGCCAGAGAATGAGAGCCACGAGCAGCTTCCAGAGAGGAGGACAGCGACAGGATGGAGACAGTCAGTGGCCCACGGTAGAGACTGGGCCTGTGCCCGCTGTGGATCCTCCAGTGCGACCTCAGACTGCGCCTGTGGCCTATCTACCGCCACTTATCACTGCCAATGCCAGTCCCTGTCTGGGAGTTGCGGCCTCCACTCTCCCACTCCCAGGCAGTATCCCGCTGCCTCCGCTGGGGGACATCCCGCCAAAGAACTCTCCGCGGGCCTGTTGTGCCCCTACTCCTCCTGTGCGTCGGAACGCCGAAGACCACGCCAGATCTTCAGCGGCTGGGTCCAGTGGCTGCGACGCAGACACACCATGGAACAGAACGTCGAGGGACGTCAGGACGGATAAGTGATACATAGTGACTAAGGACCCGTAGTCGGCCATTCCGCGGCCATATAGTGACCGGTCTTTGCCGGATTAGTCGCGTTCTCCCAATCCTTGTTTATGTGTATTGGCTCCCTGCGAGGACAACTACTGTTCTGTTGGTTGTGTATCAATAGCCCTAATGGAATTCATCTATAAAAGTTAACGTTTAAAGACATTTCTGTCTCGCGTCTCGTCACTGCATCCTGCGTACCTGCTATTACCACACATGCTTGCTTTGTTAGAGCAGAATGCACACCACAGGATGACCCAGTTAATGTTTTTCTCATGGTTTTGACATTATTTGTTGTGTTTGTGTAAAAAATCTGAAATTGGTGGAGCAACACCCAGAGTTGTTGGTGTCAAAGATTTAAAAAGAAATTAGAACTTATAGAGTAAAAGGCCTCTTTGTTTGCCTTTTTGTTTGAGAATTTCCATCTTTCACCTCTGGTGATGGTCCCAGAGGTGAAACACGTTTCGTTTAATATATAATTTTTGTCCTTTCCGTATGAATAATTTTTGAATAATTGTAATTTATAAAAGTGCAGCTTTTGTTCATTATGCGTCTTTCGATCGGGCTGATGATATTGTGAGAAGTTTTGGGCTAGGTGCATTAATGGCCAAAGAGGACTTTGAGTAGGAGTTTTGATTGTTATCCTTTAATACTCATGGCTTTAGTTCATTAAGGGATTTAATTTGTTTGGGGTTTTTTGTCTTTTTTTTTTATATTTAGGTAGATGTTTACCGATGGGATGTTCCCAGTCTTCTTTTTACTTTGAAGTATGGGTAGTGGCAGTTAAGGGGGTTATCCAGGCTTGGGGTAATAGTTTTTAGTCACTGTGCACTGGTAAATATGTTATTTTTTTTGCATACTGATTTGTCCAGACATTATCCACAAGCCTAGACAACCCCTTTAAATATATGCAGGGTGGTTTATTTAGTTATTTATTTTTTCTGTTGTATGCCCTTGGGACTTGGTTGTTTGCAATAAGTTATTGGATTTATTTGTTTCACTCTGGGTTAGCAAAAATTGCCCAGACTATCTGTGGGGCCTGATATGGTCTTAGACTGGAAGTTTATGGAATGGTCATTTGGGGTGGCAATCTGAGCCTGTCATTTGTCAGCCTGTGCACATCGCACAGTGACAATAATCTACTGAGCATCCTTCAGAATTGCCAGCCGACCTATGCTCAGTAAAACAGGGACTAGCCCGGCCCCTGAAACATAGGTCACTGATGATGCTTTGTTTCAGGGAGGGGGTAGAGGCTGCAGCAGTGACATAGCCTCAACCCCCATTTGATTATCCCTGCATGCGTTGGGACTCTCAAACAAAGTGTCATCAAAATTTAAGTTGATAGAAAAGAAAAAAGCTGTCAGATGATCATGTAGTTAGGGAAGCAGAGAGAGTTACTAAAGTATAGTAGAAAATAGATTACATTATTATTTCATCCACCCCAAACCTGTTTCCACCTTCCTGACCAGGCCAAATTTTACAATTCTGACCAGCGTCACTTTATGTGGTAATAACTCTAGAACGTGTCAACGTATCTCAATGATTCTGAGATTTTTTTTTCGGGACAAATTGTACTTTGTTAGTGGTACATGTAGGTCAATATTTTGGGGGTTTATTTGTGTAAATATCAGCATTCTTGTGAAAATTTTGCAATTTTCAGTCTTTTTGCCTTTTAAACTAGATAAATCTATCACACAAAATAATAAATAAACAGCATGTCTACTTTACATCAGTATCATTTTTAAACATAATTGGTTTTGTCAGGATGTCTAAAGAGTAAAAACTTGATCAGCAATTTCTTATTTTTCCAACAAAATTTATAAAACCAATTTTTTAAGGACCACATTGGAAATGGCTTTGAGGGGCCTATATGACAGAAAATACCCAAAAGTGACACAATTTTAACAACTGCAACTCTCAAAGTGCTCGAAATCACATCCAATAAGTTTATTAATCCTTCAGTTGTTTCACAGGAACTTCACTTCAAGATAGTGGTAACATTTCTTTGATATGACTTGCGTTTATTTGTGAAAAAAGTCCCTTTGAGGGTCTATATGATAGAAGATAATATGATAGAAGATACCCAAAAGTAACACCATCCCAAAAGCTGCACCCCTCAAGGTGCTCAAAACCACATTCAAGAAGTTTATTAACCCTTCAGGTGCTTCACAGGAATTTTTGGAATGTGGGGGAAAAAAATGAACATTTAACTTTTTTTCACAAAAAATTTACTTCTGATCCAATTTTTTTTATTTTGACAAGTGTAACAGGAAAAAATGGACCCCAAAATTGGTTGTGTAATTTCTCTTGAGCATGCCGATACCCCATATGAGGGAGAAAACCACTGTTTGGGCACATGGCAGAGCTCGGAAAGGAAGGAGCGCCATTTGACTTTGCTGGAGCAATTGGCGGACGAGATGTCGTGTTTGAAGAGCCTCTGATGTGTCTAAACAGTGAAAATTCCCCATAAGTGACACCATTTTGGAAACTAGACACCTCATGGAATGTATTTAGATGTGTGATGAGCACCTTGAACCCCCAGGTGCTTCACAGAAGTTTATAATGTTGAGCTGTGAAAATAATAAAATCATATTTTCCTCACAAAAATGTTATTTTAGCCCCAAATTTTGCATTTTCATAAGGGTAACAGGAGAAAGTACACCATAAAATTTGTAGTGCATTTTCTCCTGAGTATGCCTATACCTCATATGTGAGGGAATACTACTTTTGAGGCACAGTGCAAAGCTCAGAAGGGATACTGGAGTTCAGATTTTGCTGGAATGGTTTGAGGGTGCCATGTCACATTGGTAGAGCCCCTGAGGTGCCAGAACAACAGAAACCCCCTATATGTGAATGCATTTTACAAACTAGACTCCCCAATGAATTCATCTAGGGGTGCAGTGATTGATCATATTGACACCACATGTGCCTCATAGAATTTTATGCTACTGAGCGGTGAAGAAAGCATAAATTACATTTTTACCACTAAAATATGGTTTAGTTATTAATTTTTCTAAGGGCTAATAAGAATTTTTTTTTTTACAACAAACTGAGGTCCATTTTTTCCTGAGTGCGCCAAAACCCTACATGTAATCCAGAAATATTTTTCAGGCACAGTGTAAAACTCGGAAGGCAAGGAGAACCAGATTTTACTGTTATGGTTTGCTGGTGCCATGAGGTGCCAGAACAGCAGAACCCCCCTTAACCCCTTAATGACCGGAGCTTTTTTCGATTTTTCGTATTCGTTTTTCGCTCCCCTTCTTTCCAGAGCCATAACTTTTTTATTTTTCCGTCTATAAGGCCATGTGAGGGCTTATTTTTTGCGGGACAAGTTGTACTTTTCAGTAACACCATTGGTTTTACCATGTCATGTACTCAAAAACGGGAAAAAAATTCCAAGTGCGGTGAAATTGCAAAAAAAGTGCAATCCCACATTTGTTTTTTGCTTGGCTTTTTTGCTAGGTTCACTAGATGCTAAATCTGACCTGCCATTATAATTCTCCAGGTCATTACGAGTTCATAGTCACCAAACATGTCTAGGTTCTCTTTTATCTAACTAGTGAAAAAAAATTCCAAAGTTTGCTAAAAAAAAAAAAAAAAAATTGCGCAATTTTCCGAGACCCGTAGCGTCTCCATTTTTCGTGATCTGGGGTCGGGTGACAGTTTATTTTTTCCGCGCCGGGCTGACGTTTTTCATGATACCAATTTTGTGCAGATACATTCTTTTGATCGCCCGTTATTGCATTTTAATGCAATGTCTTGGCAACCATAAAAACGTAATTCTGGCGTTTTGAATTTTTTTCTCACTACGCCGTTTAGCGATTGGGTTAATGCTTTTTTTTATTGATAGATCGGGCGATTCTGAACGCGGCGATACCTAATATGTGTATGTGGGATTTTTTTTTACTGCTTTATTTTGATTGGGGCGAAAGGGGGGTGATTTGAACTTTTAGGTTTTTTTAATTTTTTTTATTTTTAAACATTTTTTTTTTTTACTTTTGGCATGCTTCAATAGCTTCCATAGGAGGCTAGAAGCATGCGCAACCCGATCAGCTCTGTTACATATGGGCGATGAGCAGATCGCCCATATGTAGCAGATTTACTGCTGTGCTTTCAGCGCCAACCACCGGGTCGCGCTGAAAGCCATAAGCCAGGAACAACCATAGAGGTCTCATAGAGACCTCTGGTTGTCCAGGCAACATGACGTCGACCCCCGATCACATGACGGGGTCAGCGATGAGGTCATTTCCGGCCCGGCGGCCGGAAATGCTATTTAAATGCCCGCTGTCAGCTTTGACAGCGGGATGTAACTAGATAATAGGCGCGGGTGGACGGCGATTCCGCTTGCGCCTATTGCGGGCACATGTCAGCACCGGAGCCCTCATCAAAGCAGGGGAGATGTCTAATGATGGACTGTGTCCATCATTGGACATTAAGGGGTTAAGCGACCCCATTTTACAAACTACACCTGTCAATTAATTCATCTAGGGGTACAGTGATCGTATTGACACCAGAGGTGTGTCACATAATTTTATACCATTGAGCAGTGAAGAAAAAATAACTACACTTTTACCACCAAAATTTTGTTTTAGCCTCAGATTTTACATTTTCACACAAGAAGTGGGTAAAAAGGGAACCAAAATTGGTCCCACAATTTCTACTGATCATGGCAATACCCCATATGTGGCTGTACAGTACTACTTAGCCATACGGAGTGATTCGGTCGGAAACAGTAGCGTAGCTACCAGGGGGGCAGAGGGGGCGGTCGCCCCGGGCCCCGAGCTCTGAGGGGGCCCACCGGAGCTACACTACTGTAACTGTACTGGCATGCACAGCGCGCCCATACAGTTACATTCTGCGTCAGAGCAGGGAGAATCGATCTCCCTACTCTGCCGCCCAGCCGCTATGGGCCCCTGAGAGGGCAGTGGGGGGCCCCGATGCCAGCAGTGCGCCCCCCACCTCACAGCCAGCAATGTTGCCTGGGCTATTCTGTGTGCACAGGACCTGTGATGAGATCACGGGAGGGGCGGAGTCAGGGGGTCACATGATCAGGGGCTGGCTGCAGGGCTCTGCTGTGCTGGTTGTCATGGTGCAGGATGAGGTGAAGTAAGTTTCTGTGTGGGCTCAGGAGGGGTTTACAGGGTGGATGTAGCAGAGCTGTGTGTGTATGAGGTGTGCAGAGTGGAGCCGTGTGTTTAGAAGGTGTACGGAGCAGGGATGTGAATGTATGAGGTGTACAGAGGAGCGGAGCCGCGTGTGTATGTGGTGAGCGGAGCCGTTTGTGTACGGAGTGGAGCCAAGTGTGTACAGGTCGGGGTGTACAGAGCAGAGCTGTGTGTGTACAGAGTGAACGGAGCAGAGCCATGTGTGTGCGGGGTGTACGGAGTGGAGCTGTGTGTGCAATGTGTACGGATTGGAGACGTATGTGTACGAGGTGTGCGGCGCAGAGCTGTGTGTGTACAAGGTGTACGAAGCAGAGCCGCATGTGTACAGCGTGTATGGAGCAGAACCGCATGTGTACAGCGTGTACGGAGCAGAGCTGCGTGTGTACGGGGTGTAGGGAGCAGGGCCGCATGTGTACAAGTGCACGGAGCGGAGCCAGGTGTGTACAAGGTGTACGGAGCGGAGCCGCGTGTGTACAGCACATATGTAGCAGAGGCTCGTGTGTGCAGCGTGTACGTAGCAGAGGTGCATCTGTACAAGGTGTACGGAACAGAGCTCTGTGTTTGTACAAGGTGTACGAAACAGAGCCGCATGTGTACAAGATGTACGGAACAGAGCTGCGTGTGTACAAGATGTACGGAACAGAGCCGCATGTGTACAAGGTGTACGGAGCAGAGCCGTGTGTGTATAGGGGGTGTGGAGCAGAGCCGTGTGTGTATAGGGGGTATCAGGTGCAATAATAAGGACACATACGGCAGCAGTGGCTCAGCATTGGGGTATCAGGTGCAGTAATAGGGACACATACCCCAATGCTGAGCCTCTGCTGCCGTATGTGTCCCTATTACTGCACCTGATACCCCAATGCTGAGCCTCTGCTGCCGTATCAGGTGCAGTAATAGGGGCACATATGGCAACAGCGGCTCAGTATTGGGGTATCAGGTGTAGTGATAGGGACACACACGGCAGCAGCGGCTCAGTATTGGGGTATCAGGTGCGGTAATAGGGACACATACGGCAGCAGAGGCTCAGTATTGGGGTATCAGCTGCAGTAATAGAGACACATATGGCAGCAGCGGCTCAGTATTGGGGTATCAAGTGCAGTAATAGGGACACGGCAGCAGCGGCTCAGCATTGGTGTATCAAGTGCAGTAATAGGGACACATACGGCAGCAGCAGCTCAGCATTGGGGTATCAGGTGCAGTAATAAGGACACATACAGCAGCAGCAGCTCAGCATTGGGGTATCAGGTGCAGTAATACGGACACATACGGCAGCAGCGGCTCAGCATTGGGGTATCAGGAGTAGTAATAGGGACACATACGGCAGCGGCGGCTCAGTATTGGGGTATCAGGTGCAGTAATAAGGACACATACAGCAGCAGCGGCTCAGTATTGGGGTGTCAGGTGCAGTAATAGGGACACATACAGCAGCAGCGGCTCAGCATTGGGGTGTCAGGTGCAGTTATAGGGACACATACGGCAACAGCGGCGGCTCAGCATTGGGGTATCAGGAGCAGTAATAGGGACACATACGGCAGCAGCGGCTCAGCATTGGGGTGTCAGGTGCAGTATTAGGGACACATACGGCAGCAGCGGCTCAGCATTGGGGTATCAGGTGCAGTAATAGGGACACATACAGTAGCAGCAGCTCAGCATTGGGGTATCAGGTGCAGTAATAGGGACTCATACGGCAGCAGCGGCTCAGCATTGGGGTATTGGATGCAGTAATAGGGACATATACGGCAGCGGCGGCTCAGTATTGGGGTATCAGGTGCAGTAATAGGGACACATACGGCAGCAGCGGCTCAGCATTGGGGTGTCAGGTGCAGTTATAGGGACACATACGGCAACAGCGGCTCAGTATTGTGGTGTCAGGTGCAGAAATAAGGACACATACGGCAGCGGCGGCTCAGCATTGGGGTATCAGGAGCAGTAATAGGGACACATACGGCAGCAGCGGCTCAGCATTGGGGTGTCAGGTGCAGTAATAGGGACACATACGGCAGCAGCGGCTCAGCATTGGGGTATCAGGTGCAGTAATAGGGACACATACGGCAGCAGCGGTTCAGTATTGGGGTATCAGGTGCAGTAATAGGGACACATACGGCAGCAGCGGTTCAGTATTGGGGTATCAGCAGGATGAGGGGTTTGTGCAGGTTGGGGATACATGGTGATGGGGCTGGACTATGAGAAGTGAAACGTGTCGTTGTTGTATTCTCTGTAGCAGAGTCGTGGCTGGAGGAGTTGTCATGTCGGTCTGGGACAGATGGTAAAGACGTGAAAAGTGACCGATTCCATCAGAAAGATCGTCAGCGGTAAGACACCAACTATAACTGTGCAGTAATTACATATGTTTTGTAGGACTGGTATTTACCACTGACCATATTGCGGTAATATCCATGTTGGTCTTTATATAGGGATTATTTTCAGTAACAGCGCAGTCATCTCCTACATCCACTATTAGGGTGCGTCACCGAGTTGTAATCACAGTTACCTAGTTAGGGGCCCACTCAGAAGTTTTGCCCCCCATGAACCGAAACCCTAGCTACGCCTCTGGTCGGAACGGAACACTATTTGCCTCCTGGAGCGCAGATTTTCCTAGAACACTGTGCGGACTCCATATACAAAGCCCCTAATTGCTAGTAGAGCAGAATCCCCCCTCAAATGACGCAATTTTGGAAACTATACCACTTGGGGAATTTATCTACAGGTGTAGTGATGATTTTGACTTCATGGGTATTTTCCAGAAACAAGCAGCAATGAATGTTGCCGAGTGAAAATTTCAATCCTCCATTGTAGTGACCAGTACTCTGTAGTGACAAGTATGTTGCAGTCACCAGAACGTTATGCCCAGTTCGTGCTTCTGGGGGCATGCACCCGTAAGTTAGGTGGGCTCTCATTGTTCCAGAAATGCCAAACGTTGAAACAATTTGTTATTTAGGCACACTGGCGCTCTGAAGGGAGGAGGCATTTGGATTTTAGAGCAGAGAATTTGATGAATTTCTTTTAGTGGGTGAGGAGCCATTTCGCTTTGAACCTTTGTGCTATCAGTAACGTGGAAGCCCCCTATATTTTCATTAATAGATGATGGCTTGAAGGCTTGCTTTTTTTTATGAATTTTTTTTTACATAATGTTTGGGATCACATTTATCAGGCAATCTACACTGACAACTTACTTTGGGGTTTCAATCTAAATCTCTGAGTGATGTGATTCAGATTAAACCCCCGAGGGATCCATTCACTATAAATAGGCAGCAGAGTTACTCTGGACTCCCTCTGGCCTCTGTTCAGTGGTATCCTTCTTTTTGGAAGTACACAAAACTGTGACCGACAGAACTTTTATGCAATCCTAAAAAGACGGACACCGCTGGATCACAGTGCCTCCATCTGCCTCATTATAAGGAATCTTCTGCCACAGGTTCCTTCTGAAACCCCGCACGGAGAACCCGGTGCAAGCGCTCAGAGAAGAGTGCAGAATAAATGTGCGCCGAGCCTTACTGCGATCTTTCCGAGGCAGAATTAAAAAAAAAAAAAAAAAAAAAAAAAAATCGACAGCAGGTGAAGAACTGGTTTTATTTATTTTTTACGCCATTCCTAGTGCGGTATAAGTGATTAGGGGACTTAATTCTTCGGGTCGGTGTGACTACAGCGATACCAAATTTATATTGGGTTTTTGTTTTTTGCAGCTGTCACACACTAAAAGACGCTTTTGATTGCAAAAAATATTTTTTGCATCACCACATTTTGAGAGCTATAATTTTTCCATATTTTGGCCCACAGAGTCAAGTGAGGGCTTGTTTTTCATGGGACTAGTTTACGTTTTTATTGGTAGTAATTCAGGATTTTTTTTGGGGGGGTGGGGGGTTTAAGCTGTTCCAGGTGTGGTAAAATTGATAAGGCGGTTTTATTCTTCGG
Source organism: Dendrobates tinctorius (assembly GCF_039654945.1). NCBI lineage: Eukaryota > Metazoa > Chordata > Amphibia > Anura > Dendrobatidae > Dendrobates > Dendrobates tinctorius. The sequence continues at coordinate 17,555,494 of NW_027361870.1, read as the reverse complement.
GTCAGTACGATTGCATCGATAACTCATTAAGGCTATTTTCACACTTGCGTTTTTTTTTGCGCTGCGTGCGCAGTGCAAACGCACATGAAAAACGCATCATGCGTTTTTATGCTTTTTTTGTGTTTTTGCGCATGGTTTTTTAAAAGAAAGCATGCGTTCTTTTGCACTGACGTGCGCATTACCATACGCATGTCATCGCTCCCATAAACTATAATGTGTTTATGTGTTTTTGGGTGAATTTCGTGCGCATTGCGTGCGCATGCGATTTTTTGAGACAGGTCGGACGCACAAAAAAATGCAACAGGATGCATTTTGTGCGCCCGGGCGAACACTACAAAAAAACGCATGCGCATACAAACGCGTACAAACGGATGTCTATGCGCACCCATCTTAAGTATAGGGAAAAAATGCATGCTTTTTTTGCGCAAAAACACAGCGCAAAAAAACGCAAGTGTGAAACCAGCCTTATATAGTTTTTTTATGTTTTGGCGCTTTTACACAATAAAAATAATAATTTTTTTTGCATCGCTTTATTCTGAGAGCTATAACTCTTGTTTTTGCGCTGATGGAGCTGTTTGGCCATCTGGTTTTTGCTGGACAAAATGTCGTTTTCAGGGATACCATGTTTATTTATATATGTCTTTTTGATCTCATTTTATTCCACTTTTTGCTCAACGGTATGATGATAAAACATTGTTTTTTGCCTTGTTTTTCATTTTTTATGGTGTTCACTAAAGGGGATAACTAGTGGGACAGTTATATAAGTCAGGTCGTTGCAGAGGTGGCAATTTCAAATATGTGTATATGTGTACTTTTGTTGTTTATATTTTTTTCAGACAAATATTTATAGATACAAAATCTTTTGATTTTTTTTATTATTTTTGATTTTTTTAAAAAATATATTTTTACAATTATTTAAAAAAAGTTTACTTTTTTTTTTACTTTTTTACTTTGTCCCACTAATGGACTATCATTTTTTTGCAGGGTGATCACTTGTACAGCATGGGGATGCAACACCATCCCCATGCTGTATAAACTGTCAGCTCTGAACTGACAGGGAAACTTGCTGATCATGCACTGCGTTCTGCTCTAGTTAGCTTCTTCTGTGCTCTGTATCAGTCACAAATCTCTTCACAGTACAATGATCACGCTTAGGTTTTCATAAAATATCAAATGTTTTCATACCTTAAACTTAACCGAAGAGAATGAACTGGAGTATAAGTTGGTATGCATGCAAAATAGTAGCATGTTCACACTGGCCATTATACCGACAAAACCAAAGGCAGGAACAAAATGAACATATACCCTATATGTTCATGTATATGTTCATTTTGTTTCTGTTTTGGGCTTTGTCTGTTTAATGGTCAGTGTGAACATGGTCCTATTTCACATGCATACCAATTTATACTCCAGTTCATTTTCTTCAGTTAAGTTTAAGTTATGAAAATGACTCGCCCCCGGAGGCCGTGGGGTACTCGGTGCCGGGCCCATTAATTTCAGTGGGAGATGTCACAGTGGCAGGGACCCGGTCCGTGTCCTCAGGCAGTCAATGTAAAAGGGGTAGAGTGATGGGGATAAAGTTATTGAGATGATTCGTTAAGCCACCTGTGGTTCCTGGTCAGTTTGACCAGCGCTGCAGGGTTGCGTCTTTGGGACAGGTGGTGTGGTGCAACAATGATGTTGAAGCTCCCCACAGGTAGAGCTGTAGTCCCAGGGCAGATGAAGAGAGTTGGTAGATGGTGAGGTAGTGTAGAGCGAAGGATGCAGTAGTGCGGGGAACGTGGCGCAGAAATAAGTGGAGGACACAGTGGGATGTAGTTCCAAGGCTTTACTCACAGTCTGGTGCACACAGATGCCCGCTTCTGTGCCGTGTCCTCCAGGTCAGGGTCTCAGCCAACTCCCAGGCAAGGTAGAGTACACCTTTCCAGCACTCCTCCAACATATGCCTTTCCTGAACGTCTCCTCACTAGAGCCTAAACTGAAGTACTTGTAGTTGTGAATTAAACTCAAGTTCCTCCTTCTAGATGTTACTTGGAACTCCACTCGTATGGCAGACAGCTGTAGCCCGCTTCGGGGACTTCCTACTCTCAGGTCCCGGCTCACACACATTGCTATTGTGCCCCCGAGTCTTAAATGGGAATAAAGTGGTGACAACTTCTATTCCTCCGGTTTCTGCTGCAGGAACTTCAGTATCCATACAACCTCGGAGACTGGACTCCGGCCATGCACTTTAACTTAAGGAAGGACTCTGCTCTCACCCTAGACCTAAGTTCTCTTCTCCCCATGTTCCATACTAATCTATCTTCCTTCTGAAGAATTAGGCTTTCTCTTGCTCTTTCCCGTGCCAACAGCTCCTGATCACAGGAGTCTGCTGCCGCACTTGCTTTCACTCCATCCCTCTCTGGGGATCTTCTCTCACCAACTGACTCTTTCCTAATCTTCTTCCGCTCTCTGTGCAGTCTAAGCTCCACCCACTTCCCTAGCACCCTTTGTGAACCAAAGCAGCTGACTTACAGGGTGATCCACTATTCTAAAGTGTCTGTGCTGGGTGCAGGTGTTGGAGTGTGGTCAGGTGTCTCCACCTTACCTGGATAGTGGGGTACCACACCTCAGGAGGAGGTGCAGTACCACTGTGGCGACTGAACCCTCAGGGGCGCCACAAAAACATTTGTTATTTTATGAAAACCTAAGTGTGATCATTCTACTGTGAAGAGATTTGTGGCTGAAATAGAGCACAGAAGGGTTGTGCAGATAAAAGCTTGTTGAAGGGTTCTGCCAGACAAATTCATCAGATTAAGACAGCAGCTGCTAAAATAATATTATGAGAGAACAAACAGGTATTTGAAGCTGCTGGTGCCTCTGGAATCCCATAGACCTGAAGATGTAGGAACCTGTGGAGGCTTGCAGTTGTGCATAAACCTACTATTCGGCCAACCCTATCTGTGGTCACAAGCAGAAACTATTGCAGTGGGTCCAGACATACAGTATATGAAGAATATTTTTTTTTTAATTATTATGCTTTACTTGTAAAGTACTATCTTATTCCACAGCGCTTTACATACATTATTGTCACTGTCCCTCATGGGGCTCACAATCTAAATTCCCTATCAGTATGTCTTTGGAATGTGGGAAGAAATCGGAGAACCTGTAGGAAACCCAAGCAAACAGAGAACATACAAATTCCTTGCAGAGGTTGTGCTTGGTGGGATTTGGACCCAGGACCAAAGCGCTGCAATGCTAACGACTGAGCCACCGTGCTGCACATTTTGCCCAATTTTAAAATGTTGTTGTTTACTTATGAGTGCCGTACAACCCTGGATGGTCCAGATGGATGGAGTAACATAGTAACATAGTTTTGAAGGCTGAAGGAAGACCTTATGTCCATCTAGTTCAGCCTATTTTTAGTGCAGCTGTTCTGCATTGTTGATCCTGGGGAAGGCAAAAACCCCACAGAGTAGAAGCCAATTTTCTCCATAGGGAAAAAAATTCCTTCCCCTAAGCTGGGTCATCCATCTACCTATAATATTCTGTTATTCGTAGTGGATGTAGTGCATGGTGACCATGTCCCAACAAGGCTGCGACAAGCAAATTGATCAGCAAGCACTGACAGGCGCAGAAAGAAAAGAGCCCCTTTGCAAGAACAATATATGGGCCCCTTGCAGCCCAAGAGCTCCTAAAAATGCAAAATTGCACCTGCTTTGGAGTTAGAAATGGGCCCCTCACCTCTTGGGCCCCTTTGCAGCCGCACAGGTTGCAATAATGATAAGTCCGCCCCTGAGTGGCAAAGTAATGTATTGGGACGGAATCATAGGGGGAGAGCTAGTTAGGCCCTTTAGGGTCCCTGAAGGTGTGACCTCGGCAATGTTTGTAGAGTTTCCGACTGATAACTTTCTTCCATTGTGCAAAAAGAAGAACCGCTTAACCCATAGCAAAATAATCATTATCTATGACAATGCACCATCTCATGCTGCAAAGAATACTCTGAGTCATTGGCTGCTATGAGCAAAAAAGGAGAGAAACTCATGATGTGGTCATCATCTGCTTACCTCAACCCTATTGAGAAACTTTGGAGAATCCTGAATCAAAAGATTGTGAGGCTTTTCTGACATGATGAAAAGAAATTCAAGCAGAAACTCTCCAAAAACTCACATGTTCAATGGATGCAAGAATAGTGAAGGTGATATCTAAGAAGAGGTTCTATGTGTGCCCTGGCCTTGTGTGCCCTGGCCTTCCAATACAGAAAAATCATGTTTCACTATTAGCTTACTTGCCTATCCATCACCTGCGTCATCACGGTCTGTTTTCCATTCTTTATGGTTACCTCCGGTCGCTTCTGAATAAACAAAGACACAGTCCAGGTGCAACTCAAAATGTAAAACTTTACTTTCATGACTTCGCAGCATATCCAGATTCGTTACCACATCCTTAACAACTTGTACGTTACACATTACTTCATTTTTCTCTGCACTCATCTACCTATCACACTGCACGTGCACGGGTCGGACCAACCACACGGATCCTCAGTGTCCTCCCTGGCCAGCCTCACTGCATACGGGTGTTCCCTCAGCCATTTCGTCCCGGATCTGAGGGCAGCAGCCCAAGCAATGACCTGCCACTTGGTGAGCAACCTGCCCTGTTGTGCTGCGGTGGCTCTGGATGACTGGGTTCCTCCTTAAATGTTGCGGGGGCACTGAGTAGCTCGGGCATTTAGCCTGCCCGAGCACTTTGGGCTACCAATCCCTAGGAGACTGACTATATTCAGGAACTATTCCTGCTTTACACCCAGCTAGCCCCTCCTACTGTTTAACTATTTACTGTGGGGATTTCCTATCTCTACCAAAATGTACTAGAATGTCCCCATCTAGTGGCCAAAAATGGTCACTACGCTCTCCCTAGAACTAACATTAGTACATTATTTTACATACAATATGTACACACGTAAATCCAGTACATGGACATACATAAGAACGTATTTACAAAAGGACCAGGATGTACTTAAAGGGGTGAGATGAATAACCGCTTTTTAAATCCCCTTTATATGAACATGTAACTTGGCCTGTTAAGAGGCAAACCTTTGGATTTCAGTAACTGACCTCTTAATAATGCAAATTCAACAAATTTTACCATTTTTAGTTCTTTACAACTTATAAAATGTTTGGAAACTCTGCTGTGTATAATGATTTGTTACCGTGCATTGTGAGTTTTTTAGTTTTGAAAAAAAATACTGCTATGATTGTGACAATGGTCTAATAACATGTGATTTATGGTCTAACCCTTGATGATTTAAATATTATACTGACTAATTTTCATCGACCATTTAGGAAAATCAGAGAAAAATTGCATTTGCATTATTATTTGGATTGCGGTGCATATTTTAAAGTGAGTAAAGGTGTTGGCCACCTTTTCAGTCATTAATCAACGTAGTGTGTTGCTCTATATTAGCGTTCAATTATTTGATATGTAATGTCATTTTTTTTTATTACATTTATTATTATTTTTTGACAACCACTTTAATAAATTAACCTGACAGATTGCGCACACAAATTCTATATGGCTGATTATTTTTACAAAAGTCAATAAATCTATTTTATTGTTCGGAATTCCATTTTTGAGAATAGATAATATAGAACAGGGGTTTGATCTAAAGCACAAAGCACTGGTGTTTCCAGTCTTCCCACAATGTGATGCCAGGGAGTGTGACCTATGAGAGGGGAGTGTTTTTCTTCTGGTGCTGACTGAACGTGGAACACTGAAGCTGGAGCTATGGTCTCTGTTCCTTGGCTGTTGTCCTGCTGGCTGGACACACAGACCCTTGGATATATATTGCTCTTTGGACTATTGGCGATTGTAATCTATACAAAGCTAAGAGGCAAAGATGTATTCTTCAATCCTCAGGGAAGAGCGGTGCTCATCACAGGCTGTGACTCGGGCTTTGGAAACCTGCTGGCTCTCCGGCTGCTTGATATGGGATTCACCGTCTTTGCTGCTTGTCTTTTCCCAGATGGAGATGGAGCTCAGGCTCTGATAAACCATTCATCCCCTGGGCAGGTGAAAGTCATCAGGCTAGATGTGACCAGTGATGAAGAGATGGAGAAGGTGAAACAATACGTGAAGGAAAACCTCCCTGACAAAGGTAGTTACTATTTTTTTTATTTTTAAGTATTGCTTAAAGCCTAAGTCCGGTGTCACACTTGTGAGTGTGATGCAAAACCCACATCAATACCCGGCACTGCCACCGGCACTCGGGACTGGAGTGTTCGGCTGCATGTATTTCTATGCAGCCACACACTCCGATCCCGAGTGCCGGGTATTGATGCGAGAGCCTCGCATCACGCTTGCAAGTGTGACCTCAGCCTAAGGCTGGACTCACGGCCAGACTCTGCATCATGGTCTGAGACATGGATGAGTGAGTCCGACCTTAGGCACATGGTGCTTGTGGGTTGATATATTTTTCTATACTAGTTCCAGTATTTTTGGCCACCATGCAAAACACATGAAAACAGACTTTAGACTGAGTTCACACTAGGCGTTTTTGTGCATTTTTTTGTGCATTTTTTTGTGCTGCGTTTCCCAGTAAAGTCTATGAGACTCTAGAAATCTCACGCACACACATTGGTATTTTTTGACATCAGGATTTTGTGCTTTGCATGCTTTTTTGGACATGGAGCATGTCACTTCTTTCAGCGTTTTTTCAGCATTTTTCACTCATTAACATGAATGGGTGGTGAAAACATGCTGAAAAAACTCACCAAGAATGTAGGTATCCTGTTTTGCTGCGTTTTTTGTGCCAAAACTTGATTCTATGGAATAGAACTTTTTTTTAAACACTAAACTTTATCAGCATGCACAAGAGACAAATCTAGCATGCCAAAACTGCCACAAAAAAGGCAGAAAAAACGCAGCAAGAAAAAAATAAGTAAAACGTGCTTCTTTTTTTTTCTTTCCTGCCAAGAGAACAGGTTTTGCTGCAGTAAAAAAACACTTGAAAAATGCCCAGTGTGAACTTACCTTTAAAGTGGCTGTCAAACACATCTGGTGCTGCTCATCCTCAAGAACATTGTGGAATCTTTTAAAATAAAATGTAGACCTGTACCTGCATTTTTGAGAGCTTTTATTTTTTACAAGCTTTTTTACTGCAGCATTTTTTTGGGGGGGGGTATTTCATGATTTAAATAAAGCCACTTTGATTTTGATGCTTCCTGGTATTTTGGCTTTGATAAAACATCATTGAACCAATCATGTACTAGTGTGATTTGTATTAAAAATGCATTCAGGCTATGTTCCCATGATGAGCTTTTGGTGCGTTTTTGACGCTGCGTATTTTTGCAGATTCAAAAACGCAGCGTCTTACAGTTCCAGCAAGTGGATGGGATTTATAGAAATCTCACGCCCACTGTACTTCTTTTTAACACTGCGTAAACCGACCTACAGTGCATGTTTCAAATCGGCAACATGTCAATTTCTCATGCGGGTATTCTGAGTTTTCTGTGCAGATTTTCCCCATAGGCTGGAGTCACACTAACCTACGCAAAATACGGTCAGTATTTTACATGCATAATACGGATGAATGACCCCTAAATAGTGCTCTGTTTGTCATCCGTAATCAAGGTGTGGTCGCGTATTTTGCGCATGTCAGCATCCGTATGTAATTCGTATGTAATCCGTATGGCGAGATTTTCTCGCAGGCTTGCAAAATGGACATATAATGGATCCCTATGACAGTTTTAATAAAGAAATGAAAGAATAGATATAGACACATAGAATACATATATCTATTCTTTCTTTCTTTATTAAACCTGTCAGTGTGAGTTTACTGTATAGCGCACTGAATTGCCGGCTTTGCTAAAAGACACCGGGTGCGTATTTCTCGCAAGTCACATGTGTGGTCCGTGTGTAATCCGTTGTTTTTGCGCACCCATAGACTTGCATTGGCGTACTACGGGCGTAGTACGCTGACAATCGCAGCATGCTGCGATTGGCACGGAGCCTAGAATACGGATGAGAAATATACGGCTGGTGCGAGGGACCCCATAGAGAATCATTGGTCCGTGTCTAATGCGTGCTTTTAGCGCCTCTCTCTCGGCTGTATTCCTCGCCAGTGTGACCTCGGCCATACACTTGCATTAGATGCGTAAAATCTGCAGGTAAAAAAATGCACATGCGATTTAGTGCATTACTGAAGCAGAAATGCATTAAAAATGCATGTAATCTGCACCTAAGTATGTCAATAAAGTATTGTCAAAGCCAAATACCAGGAAATATCAAAAACAAAGCAGCTTTATTTAAAGCATGACACCAAAAACAGAAAAATAAGAGTCAAAATATATAATAGGTGCAGAAATTCTGCAGTGTCAAAAACTCCCTAAGGCTATGTGCACACGGTGCGTATTCTGCTTTGGAATTTTCCGCACAGAATTTACTAAATCCGCAGGTCAAATGACCTGAATTTTTCCTGAGGATTTAGTTCATTTTTTGTGCGGTTTTCCACCTGCGGATTTCTAGAATGGACCAGGTGGAAAACTGCAGCAAAACCGCACAAAAGAAGTGACATGCTGCTTTTTTCATTCCGCACCGAATCTGCACGGAAAAAAACGCAGCATGTGCACCGCGGATTTTGTTTTACATAGGCTACAATGGTACTGTACATCACATGCAGTTCTACTGCGTATACGCAGGGCCAAAACCGCTGCGTATCTGCAGCAGAATCCGCACCGTGTGCACATAGCCTAAAAGCTCATCATGGGAACACCGCCTCAAAGTGCATTTTTTGCCTGCAGATTTTGCACATCTAATGAAAGTCTATAAGAAAAATCTAGTGATACAGACAAGGTGTGCACTCTGTGGATATGAGGTAGGTGTAAGGGTATGTGCACACACTGCAGATTCACCTGCGGGTTTTTTCCCGCGGAACCGCAGGTAAAACCGCAGGTAAAATGACCTGTGGTTTTGCTGCGGTTTTGCTCTGCGGTTTCACACCTCTATTATGTTAAAGGTGTGAAACCGCAGCAGAATCCGCAGAAACAATTGACATGCTGTGGAAAAAAAACCGCAGCTTTTCCGCAGGTAAAAAACCGCAGCGTGAGCACTGCGGTTTTGAAAACCCATAGGCTAACATGGTAAAGTACCATGTCTGCGGAACTGCTGCAGTTCTGCAGGGCCAAAACCGCAGCAGAACCGCAGCAAAAACCGCAGCGTGTGCACATGGCCTAAGCTGAACCTGGAACTTAGTCCAGACGGTCATCCAGTGAAGAGAAAACAGCTGCACTCTGGGAAATTTTGATTTTCAATGCAAAATTTTTTTTATTGAAGACACCACAGGGGAATAATGCATTGAGGTCAATGCACTATTCCCCTGTGGTGTCTTCAATGAAAAATTTTTTGCATTGAAAATCAAAATTTCCCAGAGTGCAGCTGTTTTCTCTTCACTATAAGAAAAATCTACACATAAATCTCAGCACAAATCAGTTTACAATGCGTTAAAAAAAATAACAGTGGTCATCAGATTCCTATAAATCCCATCCACTTTGTTGCAATTGTAAGATGCTGCGTTTGTGACACAGCGAAAATGCAGAGTGTCAAAAAGTCTCAAGAACTCATTAATGCCAGTTTTCAAGCAGTAAATACTTCTGTAAACTAGTCTCTGGAATTTTGTAATCCTGAAGCCTTTTTTTTTGTAGTTGGTTGCTTTGACTTGTAGTGCTTTTTGGACATCTTTTTACTGACAGTTTTGGGATGTTATTTGAAATCCATAAAGCAATTAAGAAAATGTCAGCGCTTTTTTCAGGTAAAACCTCTGGAAAAATAATCTCAAAAAGATGTCCAGGTGTCTTTTTAGTCTTCCTATTGAACAATGCTACTGCGCAGGCACCGCCGGCGGCATTTTGATGAAGCTTAATTTTTTTTTTCTCTGCCAAAATGGCACCGGTGTCAGCACCTGTGCAGTACCGTCTATCGGAACGTGATACATGCCACTGCACAGATGCTGATGATGGCACCATTCTGTTTGAAAAAAAATTTCCTTAAAACTATGTATAAATAAAACGAAAATATGCATAATATTCCCCAGATTCTGCTACAGCGCAGGTGCCACCGCCTACCTACTGAATGTGATTTTTTTTTTTTTCTTTTCAAACCATATTATATGCAGTATGTAAAATAGGGGCAGGTCACTGGAGAATCATCTTATAGATGCGCTTTTTCTGGGGTAGTTAGGGGAGAATTTTTTTTAGCCGGGGGAGGGGCAAAAACAATTGTTCCTCTCTAGGCTATTAAAATATGCCCTCACTCACTGGCGGAGAAATTACCGCGGCAGCCCACACAATTTTTTTCAATGATTTAACCCCTTCATTTAACACTTACATGTCACAAATTTTACACACATATCCTAATCTAATTATTAGTCAAAGACATATAAAAAAAAACTAAATGAAATGGTTTACTGTATGTAAACCGTGTGTTATTTCATGTCGGTTTTTGTATTGATTTTACAGAAGCCGGCAATTGATTTAGCGGCTATTCTGCTATGTAGAACTCTATGAAATATAAATATGCACAAACGTGAAAAGGTACCCTTAAGGGTTATATGGTTTGGTATTTTAGTTATAGGCTTTTTTAATTGTTTTAAATGATGTTCTTTTTTGCTGTTTGGATACACTGTAATGCCATAGCCATGTTGGCTACGGTATTGTCACGTATGGCACTCGAGCACCAACGATACTTGATATGTACAGTCATGGATGTGTCGGAGGCTGCAGACTATTGCACTGCATCTGCCTGCAGAAGGTCTCAGTAGTTTGCTTTGCAGACGAGATGCCTCCTCCCCGAATGCTAATGGCCACACCTGGCCTGAGTATTGATATATGGTACTTCCTGAATGCTGTTCGCAAGTGCGGGTGATATTTTCTATTTGCATTTTCCTGTGGAGGCTTGGAGCAGTAGCAATTGGCTATCGTCCTTTTTGGAGTTTGGACGATGTGTGTGTTTCTTTCTGAGTCTTCTCAAGCTAAGTGTTTCCTTGTTTCATTTGTCTATCCCCAGTTGTCTTTATCGGTAGTGAGGATTGACTAGCGCTCATCCTGTCTTCCCCGATGCAGGGCTTATCACCAGGGACAGGCAGGGATTAGGTATCCTGCTCGGCGATAGGTGTGGAACTTATATAAGGACAGTAGGACAGACAGGGTGACGTTAGATCTGTCTAGGGGGCTCCAATCCCCCCTTCCTTAGTGTTTGGTTCCCTTTCTCCTTATAACTTTGTGTTGCACTTAGTCTGTCCTATACTGTGCGTGACGCGTACCCAAGCACCCTGATGTCACTCGGGTGGCCAGCACGCTCTCTCTCACCACTAGCTGACACACATTTCATTGTCGACATGGAAGTTGATCTGCACATTTCACCCTATTCTTCACAAAGGATCGATTTTATTAAAATGAATAGGACCATGGGTGACATTTCTGCAACACATTTGGAGAGTGCGAACATACCCTTACACCACACTTCCAAGTCCCAACCAACTTATTTAGTGCAGGGGAAGTATTGCAGTGATACCGATATGAAGAAGGCACAGCACAAGGTGCATTCCCCAGGGTGAAATTGGTTTATAAATCCACAGCATAAATTGACATACTGCAGGCGTCAAGCTCGTATCTCTTGTCAATGTTCACTGTCGATATTTTTTGAGACACGTACATGAAATTTCTAAAAATGTCATGCACGGTAAAATGTCAACCTAAGGATAGGCCATCGGCATAATAGGACTGGTTTAAGACTGCAAACCTACACTTTAGCCGAAAGTATTCATCAAGAGCGCTCCCATAGCACCGATAGTGCATTCTTTTGGCTTCCGTCTGCTTGATAAGCATCTGCACACAATGTGCTTAGCTGTAGAGATTGCTGCAGAATGCGCTTTTCTTTAAAGAAGGCCAATGTTAAAAGAAAATACATTTTCTTTGCATTATTTTATATTTTAAATGGTTTTCAATAATGGGCTGATGTGTAGGCATCCATCCTATGGCCACATTTGAGTATATACCTCGAGAGCTTATACTCTTCAGTGGCCTCAAACGCAGAATGCATTTAGGGTTAAGGTGTTCTTATATTTATAGCTTTTATGGTATAAAAAGATCTCTGATTGCTAAATATCTGCGGGTCAGGAGTTATCTAATAGAGTGTTTATACACTGACCGTGCTTCAGATCTGTACAGTGTACGATCAGTTATTGATCAGGACATGTTGGCCTCCATTGTTCCCATCAGCGCAGGTAGTGTTTACATAGGATGATGTGCTGATAAAAATAATGATCTTTTGAGAAAACCAAAAGATCATTTCAGCCGAAGAATGTGTGATCAGGTTGAGTGATCAATATCCTTTTTACACTGCTCAGTTACTGGGAAACAGGCTTTCCTGGGATTGCAACAGTGGCGGATTAAGTGGACTATGGGCCCGGGGCTGTTCATAAAACCTGGGCCCCTGTACCCCCCTTCCCACCTGAGCGCTGCGGTCCCCGTGCGGGAATTGACAGCCGTACGGACCGCAGCACTTGGTTTGCTGCGGGTCCATACGGAAAACCCGCCACCATTCCACCACGTGTGGACATGGCCTAAAAAGACGTTGCACATAAGCTGTAGGCCTACGGCCAATACGCACAAAATCGCCCAACGTGATCCTGGCCATAGGGGATCCACTTTAATGTCCCCACTTTAATTTGAAGTCCCCTTACTTCATCCATTGCAGTCCCCTATCACCCACTCACTTCATCATTTGCAGTCCCTTATCCCCCCTTCCATTTCATCATGTGCAGTCCCCTTCCCCCCAACTTCATGTGCAGCCCCACTCCCCCATCATCATGTGCAGTTAATTTTACCCCCACATCATGTGCAGTCCCTCTTACCCCCAATTCATCATGTGCAGTCCCCCTTACCCCCAATTCATCATGTTCAGTCCCACTTACCCCTTAATTCATCATGTGCAGTCCCACTTACCCCTTAATTCATCATGTGCAGTCCCACTTACCCCTTAATTCATCATGTGCAGTCCCACTTACCCCTTAATTCATCATGTGCAGTCCCACTTACCCCTTAATTCATCATGTGCAGTCCCCCTTATCCCCCACTTCATCATGTGCAGCCCCACTCACCCCCCACTTCATCATATACAGGCCCCAGTCACCCCCACTTCATCATATACAGGCCCCAGTCACCCCCCCTTCATTGTGTACAGCCCCCACTCACCCCCTCCCCCATTTAATTCATTTTATAAATAAAAAAAAATAAAAAAAGTTCCCCATACTTACCTCACAGCCGGCTCGCTCCACAGCAGCGCCTCTGCTTTCAGCATCCTCCGGGACATGTCGGCGTGTGCACGATGACGTCATCGCGCACGCCCGACATCTGACCCGGAAGTACAGCCGGAGGGAGCCGGAGCTGAGCAGCCGTCAAGGTGACGGCCGTGCACAGCTCCCGGCCCCTCACAGAATGTGACGCGGGCGGCTGTCTGCTGCCGGCGGCGTCACAGCACAGGGCACGGCCGGCCCTGTACAGGTGCTGGGGGAGCGGTCCGGGGGGCATTTGCCTCTCTGCCACCCGGCCCAGCCCGCCCCTGCCCCTGCCCCTGGGCCCCCAAAAAACCTTGGGCCCGAGGCGACCGCCCCATCCGCCCCTATTAAGATCCGCCATTGGATTGCAATAGTGGTGCACCCTTAGTCTGCTCGCCCTCAGCATGGAAACAATGTTTTCTGTAAGAACGTGCAAAGTAACTCAAGTCAGCCAAATCAGAAACCCATCAGTAAACAGCCCTGTTATGGGGAAAAGGAGGAATTTGTCTCTCCTCCGTCCACTGCAAGTTTTTGGTTGGATAAATAAAATATTGACAGTAGACTTTGGGGTTCGCTGCGTGCTGAAGTTTCAGTGCAGAATTATTGCAATTTTTATAAGGTGAAAGCAGTAAAGCGGAATCGTCTCACTGAAGCGTATCGGGATTCTTACTACGTAACTTTCTTATAAGTTAAATATTAATGGGGCCAAGTAGATTGTTGTCACAATACTAAGGTACAATAAATGCCTGCGGAGCCTGCATAAAAAGAAGTGCAGCAGCTTGAAGGATGCCGTATGCTTCTAAAGATAACTGCCATCAGTTGACAGGGAGCTTCTGGAAAGCCGTTTATTTGCAGTGTGAGAATCTGTAAGATACACAGGGTGGTAATCAGGGGCGAGGGGCTGTTGTGGGGTGCCAGGATGTGGGAGAACAAGTAAATAATGTCCCATATGTTGTTGGTTTGTGTAAAGTGACTAACGCTCACTATTGGTCCTGAAGCCTCCGCCTGTGCCACGCTTCCGAATCCAGATGCAACCACACAGTCAACAGAATCTCTATCCATTTTTAACAGTTCAACTTTACTCTACAGATTTAGTTCAGTCTTAGGCATGGATAAAGCACAGTGCATTAGAATTGTTAGAGTTCCTCTAGCCTGCGCTATCCCTCTCTTGGCTGACACTTCTTGCCCTGGGATGTCCCACCCGGCTCCTCAGCTTCTCAAAATCCCTACCTGATTCCTATCCGTTTTCCCCTTTGGGGATGAAAGCAAAGCAGGCTTCCCCATACCTTTTTCAGGCCGTTGGCCTCGGACGTTACTGGATGGACCACTGAAATTTGTTGCAGCCGTTCTCAAGATGCATTTTCCCTCCGTTTTCTTAGTGTCCACATGACCTTCTATCCTCTGGGCCCTGAATCCCTGCTTCAATAACTCTTATCTACTTCAATCAACACCATCTCCAACTTATCTAAAATGAGGAAACCCTTCCCCTTAAACTACCCATGTCCCTCCCCTGTCTGGGGATGTTCCTATCTATAATTATTACTTTGCTATACCTAACTACTTAATGATATTACTGTGCCGTCCACTGCCATCACTATCTTATTCCTATACCTTATACTGTCACTATGTTCTATATTAAACAATATCAGGACACACTGTTATTGAAATATATTTACAACATCATTATCAAGGTACCCATGAGTCATCCATAATAAAACAGTTATCACAATATCTAAGCATTATTCACATTGGTGCAAAAAACTTACCTGTTTTATTAGGAAGGGATGAAGAATATGCTTGTCCCTGACATACTCTTACAAATCAACCAATTTCTTACATAGCCCTGCCCCTTTCAAGACGCAGCTACTTGTCCCAATCTCCGCCTACCTTAAAAGGGTTATCCAGTCTAATACTACAAGTCTGCAGTCACCTCGCATGCACTGCGATACATGACTGTCACATGATTGCTGTTCACAGCGCTGACACTGGAGAATCCTCACATCACACAGTGCGCATGTTGTGATGATTCACAAGTCTGCAGTCACACAGAGTGACTGCAGACTTATTTTTTTAGGCCGGACAACTCCTTTAATAAAGAAACTTCCCAGAATAGTTGTTTTCAGGAGGCTTCAGGCAGATTTGACAATTCCAGGGAAATTTGCTGACGTTTCTGGGAGTCCAGTAGGTTTCCACTTTTTCCGAAGATGAGGAAAACTCAAACTATTGAAATGCCAGTAAGAAGCAGCACTATGGTGTGTAATATGGTACGCTTTCATGTAGAATACTGGAACATGAGCCACAAGGCACATGCTATGGCCCCGATTCATCAAGACCAACGATTTTTTTCACTGTCCTTGATGTGGAGGACATGGTGGAGGCAGACACTCCTGATTCATGAAAAGGTGCATGCCTCTTCATGAATCTGGAGCGTCTGACAAGCAGCGTTTGCCTGTGTGCGCCACTCCAAAAATTTTACACCAGTCCCTTCCACTAGTCACTTGCTGGTGCAAGATTTCTGGCTTAAGTAACTCCACATTTTGCCATGAATTAGACGGGCTGTGGTGCCACGTCCATCGTGCCCCAGGTCCACCCATTTTGGCGCAATTGGAAGAAACTGGCGTGAAAATGCCAAGTCACAACATTTTTGCTCAACTCTGATTTTTGCCAAAATTTTGCAACTTTTTAAAGCAATTTACACCATAATTCTGGTGATAAGGTTTTAATGAATCAGGTCTAAATATGTAAAGTCTTAAGGTGAATTTACACACACAGATTTCTGACAAATTCAGACCAATGTTACAGATTTTGGTCTGAATTCACCATTTACACACAGGCACTGTTGTTTTCTTCATTTGATATAATATTCCCTAAATATATCTATCTATATATATACAGTATGTGTATATGTTTGTTTGTATATATATATATATATATATATATATATATATATATATATATATATATATATATATATATATATCTTAATTATAGTTATTTCTTTACTGCTTTGATATCAGTTGGTTTTGTTTTCTTCCAGGATTGTGGGGACTTGTGAACAATGCTGGAATATCCATGTGGGGAATGGTTGAATGGCTAACAATAGATAAATACCAAAAAGTTCTTAATGTCAACTTGCTGGGAAGCATCAGGACCACCCTGGCTTTTGCTCCACTTATCAGAAAAAATAAAGGTGAGATCTTTACTAGAAAAAAATGGCATAGTAGGATTAGTTGTAATATGAAGTACGAACTACTGACAGATCTTGCTAACAGGGATGTTGCCGCCTGAGGGCTTAGTTGCTGCGGGTTTAGCTCACCAGGGAATATGAAGAGTGGTGATTGTCTAGGCAGGAGTCTACAATGATCATTTCCTAGGAATAATACTGTCTAATACATGGGTATACAGTTACAGATGTCAGTTTGTTCTTTGGGAGTTCTCTATTTTACATGGAGATTTAATACCATACCCGTAAGGGTCTATGCGGTCCTACTGTACCTATCTCACTCACATCAAATAGAGGGCTAAAATATAGAGAATATATGGCACTCCTAACTTCTGTAGTGATGTCCAAGTATGGTTCCAACGCTTAAAATATGTAGAAAAAAACTTGGCACTCAAAAAGGGTTGGCACAAAAGAATGTTTATTCGGTAATCTATCATTTTGATCCTAACACTTGGACCTTCATCAGAACTGAATAAATCATATAGAAATAAAATTACAAACACAGAAAACACACGTTTTTAACATGTACATGGTTCATCAAACATCTCAAAAGATCAATTGTTCTAATAATGCCAGACATGGCGGAATGCTTCATCTAGTCAATTTTGTCAAAACAGAAAATATAATTATTGCAGATAGATTGCCATAACACAGTACAATACACAAAATAAAGACCAACAGACTAATCTTGTTTACATCATAGCATTAGATAAATATATAAGTACCAGAAGGACACAGAAAGGTCTAGGTTTAGTTCCGTGTCAAGTTTCCAGTTTCTGCCACTAGGTTGTGATCTGTCTCGTGAAATAGATAGTAGTGCTAGATCACGGAGGGGATTCTCAATTCAGGCCATGAGTACTAACATCAAATTATTCGCATTGTATATCTGGGGTGGGTGTGAGTCAGATAAGGCTCCTGAGGAAAGTGAAAATATTGGTGAAAACCTAAGTGAAGGGAAAAAGATAATATACAAGTATAAGAGGAGGTTGAAACACATTGCATAGGGTATTTTTATAGACACACATACACTAGATAAAATAAAAGCATGATGAATTAGGGCAGTGATAGCGAACCTTTCTGAGACCGAGTGCCCAAACTGCAACCTAAAACCCAATAATTTATGACGAAGTGCCAATACGTGCCAAATGCCTCATCATGATCCCCTTCATGTAGAAATATGCCCCATTATGATCCCCTTCAAGTAGAAATGCCCCATCATGATCCCCTCCTTCATGCAGAGAAATGCCCCATCATGATCACCTCCTTCATGCAGAAATATGCCCCATCATGATCCCCTTCATGTAGAAATATGCCCCATCATGATCCCCTTCATGTAGAAATATGCCCCCATCATGATCCCCATCATGTAGACATATGCCCCATCATGATCCCCATTATGTAGAAATATGCCCCATCATGATCCCCATTAGGTAGAAATATGCCCCATCATGATCCCCATTAGGTAGAAGTATGCCCCATCATGATCCTCTTCATGCAGAAATATGCCCCATCATGATCCTCTTCATGCAGAAATATGCCCCATCATGATCCTCTTCATGCAGAAATATGCCCCATCATGATCCCCTTCATGCAGGAATATGCCCCATCATGATCCCCTTGATGCAGGAATATGCCCCATCATGATCCCCTTCTTGTAGAAATTGGCCATTCCACCACCTCCATCAATTCCTCCTCACAATAATTACCCTCTCCCCATCACTCCCATCATTGTCCCTCTCCCCATCACTGAATCGCGTCACTCAGAGATTTAGATGGAAGCCCTAAAGTAAGTGCTCAGCATAGAACATTCCCAATAAAAGCTTCAACTCAATCCACAGAAAAAGCAAGTCCCTACTCAGGTCCATCATCTGTTAACGGAAATATATGGGGCTTCCATGTCACTGGTAGTACAAAAACTCTGGAAAAGCTAAATGGCTCCTCACTCGCCAAAAGAAATTCAGCAAATTCTCTGCTCCCAAATCCAAATGCCCCCTCCCTTCTGAGCCCCACAGTGTACCTAAACCACATGTTTGGCACTTCTGAAGCAATGAGAGTTAATGTTTTCAGAAGCCCAGGCTGGGCATAATGAACTGGTGACTGTAACGTAATGGTCACTACAGCGTTCTGGTCAGTACAATGGCAATTTGCAATTTTCACTTGTTTCTGGAAAATACCCATGGAGTCAAAATTGGCACTACACCTGTAGATGAATTCCCAAGTAGGTATAATTTCTAAAATGGGGTCACTTGAAGGGGGATTCTGCTCTTTTAGCAATTAGGGGCTTTGTGTATAGAGTCTGCAAACTGTACTAGGAAAATCTGCGCTCCAGAAGGCAAATAGCGCTCTGTTGTACCTGAGTCTCTCCGTACGGCTAAGTAGTACTGTACAGCCACATATGGGGTATGGGATTTACGTTCAGTAAAAATTGACAAACCACAACAACAACGGTATAGTATTGCATCCTGTATGTCATAAATTGACACACAGGTGCAGCAGAGACTGGACCATCAAGGATCAATCGCTAAAAACTTACAATATGAGGAATGTGGAGAACCACAGAAAAAATGTGACTATAGATCCATAGTATTAAACATCTTTATTAGACAAAGGACAAAAGAGGACAACTGGAGGACATATGCAAATAGCAAACAAAGTGCAAATAGTGCAAAGTGCAAATCAAGCAGTCTAGCCACAGTCAAACCCAGTTCCAGAATAAACCATTACTTATATTCATAATTTACAGAGAATAAGGAGGTAAATAGAGCGCCTAAAAGGACTTATCAATAAGGGGTAAGAGAGGCTGTTCCTATATATAGGGAAACAAAGGGAAAATTCCCAACACTGTCAGACTCCCCAAGCAGTCCGCCCGGTCATCCTGAATCTTTCAGTGAGGTAATATTATGTTGGGAAGTAACCCTTTCAGGGTAGGCTGTGTGTATGTCTGACATGTGGGTTCAAGGTGCTCACCACACATTTAAATACATTCCTTGAGGGGTCTAGTTTTCAAAATGGGGGGTGTTTTTTTTTCACTGTTTAGGCACATCAGGGGCTCTCCACACGGGACATGACGTCCGCTAATGATTCCAGGAAATTTTACATTCAAAAATTAAAATTACACACCTTCCCTTCCGAGCCCTGCCATGCGCCCAAACAGTAGTTTTACACCACTGTAAGTATCGGACTACTCAGGAGAAATCGTACAACCACTTGTATGGTGCAATTTCTCCTGTTACCCTGATGAAAATGCAACATTTAGAGCTAAACACCCATTTTTGGGGAAAATGTGACTGTTTTTATTTTTACGGCTCAACATTCTAAACTTCTGCGAAGCACCTGATGGTTCAGTGTACTCACCACATATCTAGATCAGTTCCCTGAGGAGTCTAGTTTCGAAAATGGTGTCAAATGTGGGGGATTTTCATAGTTTAGGCACATCAGAGGCTCCCAAACACGACAAGGCATCTGCCAATTGTTCCAGCAAATTTTGCATTCAAAAAGTCAATTGGCGCTTCATCCCTTCCGAGCTCTGCCGTGTGCCCAAACAATGGTTTTCTCCATCATATGGTGTTATTGGCATGTTCTGGAGAAATTGCACAATAAATCTTGGGGTCCATTTTATTTCCTGTTACCCTTGTCAAAATACAAAAATTTGGATCTGAAGTTACAGTAATTTTTTTTTGGTCCCTAAAAAAAATAGTTTCGTAAATTTTGTTGGAAAAATGAAAAATTGCTGGTGAAATTTTAACCTTTCACTTCCTAACAAAAAAGCGTTGGATCCAAAATTGTGCCAATGTAAATAAAGTAGACATGCGGGAAATGCTATTTATTAACAATTTTGTGTGACATATCTCTGTGATTTAAGGGCATGAAAATTCAAAGTTTGAAAATTGCTACATTTTCAAAATTTTCACCAAATTTCCTTTTTTTTTTTCACAAATAAATGCAAGTCACATCTAATAAATTTTACCACTATCATGAAGTACAATACGTCACGAGGAAACAATCTCAGAATCACCGGGATCCATTGATGCATTTCAGAGTTATTACCTCATAGAGTGACAGTGGTCAGAATTGTAAAAATTGGCCCGGTCATTAACGTGCAAACCACCTTCGGGGGTAAAGGAGTTAAATGCTGCTATCATAGCTTGAAAGGCATTTCAGAGATTAAATAGTAGCAATCCGAGCTAGACGGTACTTGTCCTGTATGGAGCAACGCAGCTCCTGAGCTCGCTTTTATATACCTACACCCTCTCTACATTAGCAGGAAGCGGTTAAACTTGAGTTTGCTACAAAATAAATGAAAATGATAATGCTTCTCTGGTTTTCATGTTCAAAAATTTTTCATTTTTGCTCATGTACTAATTGCATTTACTCACGTGCAAAATGTTTCCGCTGCAAAAACCTGTCTGATAGCCATTTTAAGAGAATTTATCCAGTAAACTTTGCATCAACTTGATAGCAAAAAAAAAAACTAGTACACCCTTTTTCTCTAAGCATGTCCTCAAGCTTTCGCACACCCGTCTGCTTTATTATGATTATATCTTTGTGTTAACCTATCATGTACCGTAATTGCAGGTCGCATGGTGTTTTTATCGAGCACAAATGCATACATAGGTATGCTAAATGGTATTTATTCAATGAGCAAAGCTGGGCTGGAGAAATTCTGCGATTGCCTTCGACTAGAAATGAAGCAATTTGGGGTACAGGTAAGACTCTTGTATTTCTGCTTTTTTATTATTTAGTAGCAGAGCCAAGCTTCCCAATAACCCACAAAACATAGCTGCCACCACCAATCGTTTATACAGGCCAATTGGACACCCAACAGGTAGCGTATGGCTTCAGGGGTGCAGTTTACAGGGCAAGAGGAACAGAGCTATTAAATTTTATTCTAAAAAGTAGACAGTGTTTATAAAAAAAAATATATAGAGATGTTACAAAATGGGAGTAAAATAATACAGAGTATATAATCACATGGTATAAAAGGGATAACAAAAGAAAAAGTACTAAACTCGTGTCACGGAAATGGCCCAGAGCTTAGTGGAAGGAATCGCTCCAATTAAGAAAACTGACAGAACCACAACAAGCTGCATCTTCCAGGACTGATAAATGGCAAAAACCCAAACTCTTGATTTTTAGTAGATAAAAGTAATGCCCACATACCTCTCCTTGGTGAGCTCATATGGGGGGCTAGTTGTGGGATGTGCTAGGTCTTTAGAAGATTGCCAACTTTTGTGATACCTTCAACCCTAGATGTCCCAGGCGTCATGCTGTTTTTTACGATTTTAACTTTGTATAAAGATGAAACATTGCGTGGATAGCATCATCCGTTTGCACTGATTTTAAGTTGGAGGTGTTCGTCAGGCCTTACGGTGATGTGAGTTAATATGTTATGTTCGTCCCTTCGCTACGCCGCAGAAAATGTATCTGGCATAAATATCGGATAAGAAATTCCAACGTAAAAGCCTGAGCAAATAGGAAAAAACATGAAAGAGACACACTCAAAAACTAATCTACAAACCAACATATGAAATTGAGTGCACACATGGGTCTCATAAAATCTGACAATTTATTAAATATATTAAAAAAAAAAAAGATTTTTTTATTTCAAAATGACAAACACATACCAAAACAGAATGTTCCTCACAGTGATACCAGTTACATGTACAAAGTAAAAAATATACCAGTACAAGGTCAAATACCGAATAAGACCAATAACCCCACTAACCTGATAATCAAAGTCAAAAAGCAAGTGCCATGACTAGTACTAAATAGTTTAGTGAGAAGGATGCAACAAAGTCAATACTTACAGATAAAATGGTATGTAAATAGAAGGAAGGGGGTCAGCTACATGTGTCCTGGGCCACCAGCCCCAACGCACGTTTCACCCAAAGGCTAGTGCCCGCTCACTGGGCTAATCCTAACCTTAACCATTTCCTACCTACAAGTTAATCTGTCCTATGTTACAAGGCTATCCCTACTTTATATTCACATTATGCTATAACACTTTATACTGTACATCACCATAATACATTATGTCACATTACATTAGACACGTGTTACTTCACATATAAAACAGCACGATGGTATTCACACAGTGCGCCTGTCTTCAGGGGCAGGAACAGGATAAGATGGTCCACATCCCTACAGGCCTTGTTAGCCACAGCTATCTTATCTGGTCATCCCAAAAACAAGTGTTTGATCGGCTTAGTCAATGATTTAAGCGGGATATTGCTATGTAAATCTAATATATATGGTCAGTTTAAAATGTTTTTTTCCCAGACTTTAAGGCCGGGGTCACACTGGCGAGGAATACGGGAGAGTGAGAGGCGCAAAAAGCACGCATTAGACACGGACCAATGATTCTCTATGGGGTCACTCGCACCAGCCGTATATTTCTCCTCAGTATCCTACGCTCCGTGCCACTCGCAGCATGCTGCGATTGTCAGCGTACTACGCCCGTAGTACGCCAATGCAAGTCTATGGGTGCGCAAAAAATACGGATTACACACGGACCACACATGTGACTTGCGAGAAATACGCACCAGGTGTCTTTTAGCAAAGCCGGCAATTCAGTGCGCGATACAGTAAACTCACACTGACAGGTTTAATAAAGAAATGAAAGAATAGATATAGACACATAGAATACATATATATATATATATATATATATATATATATATATATGTATTCTATGTGTCTATATCTATTCTTTTGTTTCTTTAATAAAACTGTCATAGGGCTCCATTATATGTCCATTTTGCAAGCCTGCGAGAAAATCTCAGCATACGGATTACATACGGATTACATACGGATGCTGACATGCGCAAAATACGCGACCACACCTTGATTACGGATGACATACGGAGCACTGTTTAGGGGTCTGTCATCCGTATTACGCATGTAAAATACTGACCGTATTTTGCGCAGGTTAGTGTGACTCCAGCCTAACACTAAAAATCTGTCCTTAGTGTGGTCCAGACATATTCTATTCTATGTGTGAATAAACAAATATGGGAACATTCGAGAATTGGACCCTTACAGGACAAATATTGATGGCGTATTTCAGTGATAGGCCATCAATATTAAAGGGAACCTGTCAGTAGGATTTTGCTTAGTAAACTACAGACAGTGTCAGGTTGGCTCTGTTATACTGATTCAAATGATATCTTGGTTGATGAAATCCATCTTGTGGTTGCTGTTTCATCTTTATTTCTAGTTTTCAGTTAATGAGATTCTCATGCTCCGAGGCGGCCTGTGGGTGAGGCAGTGGACGGGCTTTATGTGGTGTTTTGCTTACATATGCATACTTATGGGCTAATGACATGTCATTGACCTGCCTCCTATTTTACATACTGCATATAATAGTGTTGACTTGTAAAACAAAATTTAAATTTAGTAAAATGGCCCCAGCAGCGGCAGCACATGTACAGTAGCATCTATCACTTGCATATAATAGTATTGGCTTGGTCCAGTAGCATCTATCGCTTTCTGATAGATGCTACTGCGCAAGTGGGTCGCCCTCCCAGGGCTGTGGGGTACTCGGTACCGGGCCGGTCTCTCAGAGGGAGTTGTCACAGCAGCGGTGACCCAGTCAGTGGCCCTGGGCGCCCATGTAAAAGGTGTTGAGTTGGGAATAAAGTTTATAAGTGATTCGTGACGCCACCTGTGGTGTTCGGCAAGGGAGATGTTAATCCGACGCTGCAAGCAGATCCTCTGGGACAGATGGTGTAGAGCAGCAATGATGTTGTAGCCCTCCACAGGTAGGGCTGTTGTCCCTGGGCAGTGTAGATAAAGGGTTAGGAAGAAGGTGCAGTGTACGGCACAGAGATGTAGTAGTGCTGATGATGTTGTAGGAAGGAGGCAAGGACACAACGGAGTGCAGTTTCTTTACCTTTACTTGGCAAATGCAGTCCAGGGTCCTGATTACAGATGGCACAGGAGCTGGCTAGCCTGGAAGCAACTCAGGAATCTCTCTATCAGATGGGTTGTGTAGTCTCCTTCCTAGCGCTGGCTTGAGGTACATGCAGTACAGTGTTACACTGAAGTTCCTCCTTCTTATCTTCTCTTAGAACTACCTCGTATGGCAGACAGCTGTAGCCCTCTATCTCTTGGCTCACTCGTTGCTGTTGTGCCTCCGAGTCTTAGTTTGGAATAGAGCATTTACAGCTTCTACTCCTCTGGTTTCTGTTGCAGGACCTTCAGTATCCATACAACCGTGGAGACCAGGCTCCAGATCATGCGCTCTCTTTCCTCAGCTCAACCTCCAGCTTCTCTCCTCACACTAACTAACTATTTCCCCTCCTGGCCCTCAGAGCGTGCTTCTCCCCCAATCCTGGTTCAGAGCCCCCTCTGCTGGCCTGGAATGGGAACTGTGTTGCATGTAAATGATTAACTGTCAGAGAGACCCTTCCTTGCTTCCAAGCATGACATCACCCTCCCTGGAGGAAGGCAATGCCACTGTGGCAACCATACTCCTGGGGGCGCCACACAAGCACTGCAGCCAAATTTATTTTGGCTCCAACAAAATGGTGGCAACCGATAGATGCCTCTGAGCATGCTCCGCCGCCGGTGCCATTTTGCTGAAACAAAACATTAAAAAAATATATTATTATACTATTACTGTATATGCAGTATGTAAAATAGGGGGCACGTCAGTGAAGGATCAGTGACCTGTCATAAGTCATACAGAAGCATATGTAAGCAGAGCACCACATAAAGACCCCAACCCCCCCACAGGCCACCTGACAGCACAAGAATCTCATTAACTGAAAGCTACAAATTTTAATTAAACAACAACCACAAGACGGATTTAATCACCCAGGTATAATTTTAATCAGTATAACAATGCCAACCAGACAGCGTCTGTAGTTTACGGAGCACAATCCTGCTGACAGGTTCACTTTGAAGTTCTGACAACACTCTTACTCAAGTTTACTGGAACACGAGATATTAAACTGCTTGCATAGCTAATATTCACAGAAATCCTCAGATTACCAAAAATGCATGAACTGTTGTTACTCCTAGCACTTCCATCTAAAACAGGGGTGGGGAATCTTTTTTTTTTTTCTGGCAAGAGCTATTTGGATATTTATACCATCCTTCGGGGATGTACAAACTCTGCCCAAAAACTACATCCTGACTCTGGCACTGGTATCAGGATGTAACCTTTCATTGCATGCCCTTTAGTGTTCAGTAGTGAACAATGCATGTGTGTGTGCTAACAGAGCAAGACGAAATTAATGAGCTGGTGGCAATCAAATTATAGCTCCCTGCCCAAGCACTGCGGTCCCTGAGAATCTACACGGGGGCAGGATAAAAGGTCATTGAGGGCCGTAAATGGCCCGGGGGCCTGAGTTTCCCCACCCCTGATCTAAAAGCTCAGATTCAATTTACACCTCTGTGATATACAGTGTGCAGCACGCTTATACTTGTAAGTTTTGTTTTGTGGTTGTGTCCCTTCTAGGGACCCATGTTGCTTGCTGTCTTCGTTAGCTCATGTATCATTTTGTCATGTGCTTTTCTTCCTATCTAAAGCCCATTTACTCTGCCCTCCCTGAGAACATAGATGCTTTCCATACTCTCCATTCCCTAATCTGCGGTGTACAGCACCCTTACTGTTGTTATCTCTAAGGCTGTGTTCAAACGGACTGCTGTATTTATCGGTCTAGTTAAGTCTGCAAAATGAGGAGTGATTGGCTCCATGTGCAGCTCAGTGCACTTGTTCGTATTCAGATTCTTATGACCTTCACACCGTTACAGACAGCCTAGGAGGGTAAATCCTACTGGCAGATTCCCATTTAAAGGGAAACAATCACCCCCAAAAAACACTATTAACCTGCAGATATTGGGTTAGTCAACAGATTAATCATTCTGTTAACCTGCTCGGTGCTTAACAAAATTCTGCAGGGAGAAAATGAACTTTATTCCCCCCGCTGCCTTCCAGTTTCGGTCACGAAAATACTGAGCGGCGTCTGTAACCGCACCCCGACTGACACTGGGTCTGCATTAGGGCCGGCTGGCTGGCTGTCAGTCAGGGCCAGGGGGGCGCAGTTAAAGCCGCCGCTCTGTATTCTGTGGATAATGGATAACCTGTTCTCGCCATACAACCCCTTTTTTAAAATCTCGCACTCACAAAAAAACAATGTGAAGCGTTTATAATAATCCTCTTCTTGTTCTATTTACTTGCAGGTATGTATCATTGAGCCTGGAAATTATGCTCCAGCGACAAATATTCAACCGCTTGTTGGTGCAGAACAGATCTGGGCGCCACTGTCAGCAGAGTTAAAGGAAATCTTCAGCAAGGAATCCGTAGAACGTACCGCCAACTTTGTAAGAACGCGGCTTGAAAGTGGCAGCAGGAAGAGCTATGAAGTTGTGGACGCCATCATAGACGCCCTCACATCGCCTTCACCAAAACCTCGCTATCTGGTTGCCAGTCTCGTAGAACAACTTACTTATTACCTCTATCTATGGCTTCCCACATCTCTTTTTGATCAAATTCTACTTTCTGCAGTAAGAAAAATTGGGTGGTCGTAAAGTGAATTGTAGCGGAAAATTAAGAATGTCCAGAGTTCATCGCTGTGGTGGCAGATGTCTAATATTTCCTTTCTTTTGGAGTTAATCGCAGTTTCAGAGCAGATAAAGGTGACTAGTGTCATCTTTGGGGGCAGGTAGATGATATCTAGATTTGTAGACCTTTTTAGCAATAAACATGACATTCTTAAACCTAGAGTTTAACATCACTGATTTTATTTCTCATAACTTGGAGTGGAGATATTTACAAAACTCATGAAGACTATCCCTTTAGATCTCCCCCCCCGCCAAAAAAAGCAAACTGTACAAATTGAAACATGTAACATTATATTTACTTTTTCTTTTTTTTTTTGAACAATCAATAGTTTCTACTTAAAGGAAATCTGTCCGAGATCAGCACGATGTAGGAACAGAGACCCTGATTCCAGTGATGTCACTTACTGAGCTGCTTGCTGTCGCAGCTCTAGCAGGTCTCATGAATATGAAGGACTTACAAATCCTCTAGTGATAATCTCCTGCTGATAAAACTGTGATTTTATCAAAGCTACAGTAAAGGGGGTTTTACACTAAGCAATATCGCTAAAACATCACTGGTTTTGTGACGTTATAGCGATATTGCTAGCGATATCGCTATGTGTGATACTTACCTCCGACCGGCTCCCCCGCTGTCCATCGCTGATCGCGCGAGAATGTCCAGCTCCATTTCTCGTCGGGCGCTTCCTGCTGAGACTTCCTGCTGTGACGTCCAGCGACGCGTGGAGGCGGGCAGGAGGACGCAGGATCGCTGTGTGTGAATGGTAAGTATCGTGCGCTGCGTCGCTGCTGCATCGCTGTGAGATCTTTCTGTATGAAAGCTCACTAGCGATCATTTAGCGATGCACCAGCGATCCTGACCGGGTCGGATCGCTGGTTGGATCGCTGGTGCATCGCTAAATGTAAAAGGGCCTTAAGGGGACCGGTAAGTGACACATCACTGAATTCATGGTCTCTGTCTCTACATTATGCTCCTCTCAGATTGGGTGGCAAAAACGTGGTGACAAATTCCCTTTAAAAAATGATCATAGCAATGTGATTGTAGGAGAAAGAGAAGACTGCGATATTATATATGTGTTTTTCATCCGTGTTCACCAATGAACAGCCTGTGCCAGGTATCATTCAGCAAAGCAGCAAGTAAGGATCACCACCAAATAGTACTGGCTTAGCACAAGAAGACGTAAACCCGTGTCAGTGCAAATTAAATATTGACAAAGCGCCCAGGCCAGATGGCATTCGTCCACAGACACTGAGCTCAGTAATTGACAGCCCGCTGTATCTCATCTTCTTAGACTCTCATGTAACAGGGTCGGTGACGCAGGATTGGAGGATGGCTGATGTCAGACTTTCTTAAATATCGATATAACATCAGTAGTGTGCAAAAGTTTTTTGAGGGCATTATAAGATGACGCTGCAAAAATACATTGCAGAGAATAATATAATAAATGGCAACCAGCATGGATTCATGAAAGATAAGTCGTGTCTAACCAACATGTTGGGTTTCTATGAATGAGGTTAAGTGTAGATAAATGTAGAGTAATGCACCTAGGACGGAGTAATCCTATTTTTGCATATACGATAAATGGGAGAATACTTGGGACCACAGAACAGGAGACAGACTCAGGTATTCTGGTTACAAGTAACCTGAGCAGCAGCACTCAATGTCAAGCAGGAGCTGCAAAAGCCAACGAGATTTTACAGTTTATAAAAAGAGGGATGAAATTGACATGACCCCTTTATAAATACCAAAAAAATGTAAAAGCAAATTCACAGACAGTATGATTAAAACTAAGGTCTGTTCTCGGTGGGCTGCACTTATATAGTGCTGAGCCGCCCGTCTAATCCTCATAGATTGCAAGCTTGTGAGAAGGGCCCTCATTCCTCTTGGTATCTGCTGAACAGTGTTACTCTGTAATGTCCTTATTGTCGGTGCGTTTCCTTTGCATTGTAAAGTGCCGCGGAATATGCTGGTACTGTAGAAATAAAATGATTTAATAATAGTATGGGCATCACCAGTACCGTAGCTACCAAGGGGGGCAGAATGGGCGGTCGCTCCGGGCCTCGCGCTCTGAGGGACCCACACGAAGCTACGCTACTGTTAACTTGATCTCCCTGCACTGACACCTGGCCCCTGAGCAGGAGGAAAGCTCGGTGTCAGCAGTGGGCCCTCCTGCCCATCATCGTAAGTTCTACTGTATCGGCTGGATGCCTATACAGTTGAAAGCACTAAAGAGACAGGTGACGCTCCCTCTCCCATCATCTCCCTCTCAGCGTCTGACGTCCCTGACGCAATGACAGTGAACACAATGACATCGTTATTTGGCGCCTGCTGTCTTAAGGCCCCGTTACACACGATGTCCCAGCGATCCCACCAACGATCCGACATGGATGTGATCGGTGGGACATAGTTAGGCTGATTGCTGGTGAGCTGTCACATAGGCAGGACTCACCAGCGATCAGGACCAGTGAGCGAGCTGGTATATAGGGTAAACAGCGGGTATCCAAGAGCCGTGCGGCTCTTAGTTACCCGCTGTTTACCCTAGATACCAGCGTGCAGCGTCGCTGATCGTTGGTCTCCTGCTGCCACATGCAGCAATGTGTGCTGGCCAGCGGGAGACCAACGATCAAAAAATGGCTGAGGTTGATCCTGCATGATCAGCGATACCCGGCGAGGGGTGCGGTCGCCGATGGATGTCACACACAGCAAGATCGCTGTGTGTGATGTGGCCCTTATGATGAGTGGGTGCTCAACTGCTCGGAGCAGCAGGTAAACGAGGAGGAGAGGTGAGTAGTGTATTTTTTTTATGGGGAGTGCATTATACTATATAGAGTCTGACTACGGAGCGTGCTTATACCATATAGAGGCCTATGGGGAGTGTTGCATTATACTATATAATCTTCCTATGGTGGTGCATCTTACTATAATGACCTATCAGACGCTTACCTACCATGGAATTCTTCAAAAAGAACCTGAAGACCTACATCTTTCGACAAGCCTACAACCTGTAGTAAACCCCGATCCACCAAACCGCTACCCTCCCCTACTGTATCCTCACCCATCACTTGTAGATTGTGAGCCCTCGTGGGTACGGTCCTCTCTCCTCCTGCACCAGTTACGATTGTCTCTTCAGTATTTTTCATCGTTATTAAAGGGACTCCGCACAGAATGACTGTTGCAGCTAAGTCCTGCCGCTTGGTTCTTCATGGCCAAACGTTTTACTCCACCTTCCCACCTGCTTGTTGTCCCTCTGTCTCCACCGTCCCTTTATTTGATTGACAGCTTTGGCTTCATAGGATGGCAATAGATGGAAACCAAGTAGGTGGGAATGTGTATTTGAATGTTGGAACTATCATCGTGTGCCGACAAAGACCCTTTAAGACGGCTGGCTCTATCCTGAGACTGCATTATTTCTGTGACCTGGGCAGGTAAAAAACTGTTGCTCTTTTTTGCTGTGTTAACCCTTTATAAACCAATTGTGAGGCCACATCTAGACCATGGGATCCAGTTTTAGACTTCACATTTTAAAACTGATATTTAGAAGTTAGAGAAAGTGCTAAGGCGGAAGCTAGATGTTTTTTTTTTTTATGAATGCCTTCATCACATCCTAAACCACACTGCGGCACCTAGATTATTACCAGGGCCGGAAGGCCTCTCATGATGAAAGGATGGAACAGTTGGGCTTGTTCAGCTTAGCAACAGATGCAATCTTATTTATATGTATAAAGGTATGATCAATAGAAAAGACTGGCCCACAACTTCCAAGGACCAAACCAAGTACCAGGGTGCACTCGCTATCGGTGGGAGAAAGGCGATTCTGGCAGCTAAATAGGAAAGTGGTGTTCACGGAAAAAAAAACCAACACACAAGGCTCCTGAAAGGTGAGGAAGAAAGAGAACAATGGCTGCAGAGGGAAGGGGTTAATCACCAGGTTTTGCAAATATTTGGTCGCAAAAGTGTAAAGACAAGAAGAGCTGCAGAGATTCAGACTATGGGGGACAAGTGCACAGAACTGAAGCCTTTATTAGAGGGCCCTGATAATAACAGCACGGCCACAGCTCCAGGACGAGTCTGACGTGATGGGACCGGCTACAGGCTGCACAGCTGTGGTGCTTGTGAGGGGAACAATGCAGCGACACAATGGTTGCCTGAGCCCGCCGCCTGGTGGCGACTAATGCCCCGGGGAAGGGCCGGTCACAGGGTACCGCACTGAGTGAGGACATGGTGACCGCGCATGCGCCATGAGCGCAGCAGGCCGCGCACGCGCAGTCCGTCAGCAGACATCGCTACGCTGTGTCACGGTTACTATGGCGACGGAGCTCCGCGTCCTTCCTAGCACTTGTCTCCGGCTGGAGGAATGCAGCCCCGTCTCCGGGAGCCTGGGGCCGGGCAGGAGGAGGCCGGGGACCCCCGACTACAGGCAGGTAATAACCAGCTGATCTGTAAGGAGGGGATACAGCAGGGACTTCTGAGCAGCAGAAGCCTCTCACATAGATTGTTTCGGGTTGGACCAGAGGTGACAGAAACTTTACATTTCTGATAAATGGGAGGGACTGGACACATTTTATTATCACCCATGAATCTTCTTTTGGTGCATGGAAAAACAATTCCAAAACTCTCCTGGCCATTTCCCTGGGTGCGTCTGCCTGTGGTACGCGGCTGACGTGGAGTCACCCGACATATAGTAACAATGCCATGGTGATGGAGGAAATGTGACGGCACCGCGGGGTCCGGCTGGCACCGTGTGCAAAATTCCAGCACCTCCAGGTCTGATTGGTCGAGGAGCATCACATGGTCAAGGCGCGTGTGACATCACAGCCGTGACCTCATGCGGCCTTGGCGCCAGTTAGGCCCTGTACTTAGCATGCCGGCCCACTTCTACCCCCAATACCGGGGTGAGAACCCCCACTCTGCCATGCTATACAGGACAGCACTGATACAGCGCTCCCCGCCCAGCACACCGCCAGGGACATGCACAGAAATCTAGAGGTTCCATGGCGAAGGTCCAAATTGGGGCCCCTGGCTGCCATAAAACAACCCATCAGGTTGCCAGCCCAAAGTGTGTGACCAAACGCCTGCACCCATTTAACCACTCCGATGCCAAGGTCACTGCTTACCACGGCATCTTAGAGGTTAAACTGCTGCAACCAGTGCAAGCTCCAGTCGCAGCAATTAGCATCCGGTGCCTGCGGTGTAAAACAGCTAGCATGCATCGGACATGCAGCAGCTCCGCAGGGGATCCCTGTCTATACAATGGATGATGGGAGAAGTAGGCGGTCGCCCGGTAGGAGCCCCCTCAGTTAAGGCCTGTTTCACACTTCAGTTTTTTTGTGTCAGAAAATCCGCCAAAATGGCGGAAAGCGGATCCGTTGCTAACTGATGTGAACGGATGCCACCGGACCGTTTTTTTTTTTTTGACGGATCCGATGAATGAAGAATAAGGAAGAGAGAGAGAGAGAGATTTTTTCAGCCGCCAGAACAGACTTTAGGGTTAAATTTCAGGCTGAGTGAAGACTTTCGGGCATGCGCAGTGTGAAGTGCGGATCCTGCCGGCCGAAAAAACGTTACATGCTCCGTTCGGGCATGTCGGCGGACGGCAACATTTTGGCGGATCCGCAAAAAAACGGATCCAACTGATGGCCATCCGTCAAGATCCGCCAGTAATGCAACTCAATGGTGAAAAAAACGGATCCGCCAAACAAAATAGCGGACCCGTTTTTTTTGCAAAACGGCGGATCTTGACTGATGGACAAAAACTGAAGTGTGAAACAGGCCTTAGCAGGATATCCCAGCACTGCTAATCAGGACATGCCAACACTGCTAATCAGTGGGAGTTTGACTGCTGAGATCCACATTAATTACGAGAATGGAGATGACGATCTTTTAGTAGTTCCTCCGCCCAGCACTGCTGCCATCTGGAAGGTAATGGAGCGGAATTTCAGTCTTTCCCAAATTCGGTACGAAAGTGACTCTGTCCAAAAAAAACCCAACATTCTATAGGTGATCAGCCCTTATCATAAATGGTGGGGGCTCCTTCTCACTAGAAGTTTCAGTCTCACCCTGCCAATTAGAGAGTAATGGAGTGTCCTACATTTATGCCATCAGTTGCTTAGATGGGAATCCCCTTTACCAATAGTCTTTGAAGACATCTCCATACAGAGGAAACATCAGCAGCTCCTTCATCAATAGATTGCAATTTCTTGGCTTTTTGGCATGTATTGAAACTTATTCTAGTTCAATTCCATTATGTAAAAATAAATAAATAAGGAAAGTTTTGTAGAAGTGTCCTCGTATAAAGATAATCAGTTGTATTACCTATATAGTGGCACCATCTGCTGGCTGTGAGAAAGAATACAATACTCAAAAGAATTCTTGTTCCAATAATTTGTATTGTTTTAACATTTTAAAACAAACAAACATTGATGTACATTTTGAGAAACATTTAGTGAGAGAAAGGGGAGCCATCCTTGTTTCCCCATCCCTTAACAAAAGTTAATTCTTGATTCATTTATTTAGTGAACACAGTTCAAGGTAAATTAAAGAAGCCCTCCTCCCATCAACATTTTTATCCTTTTACTATATTATAGTCATCCTATTATATAGCACTGTGTACTTATAATTGCTCATTTTGCCTTTCCACACAGTTATTTTTTCACTTTTCCATTAGGTCTATGACATCACGTGATTGAAAACTGACTAGCTGATCTTAAGCTCTATGTACAAACAGGAGGTCTCTTTTCCTGGATTTCCTGTTTCTATATAGAGCAGAGGAAAGTGAAGAATCTAATGGTCAGAAAGGCAAAATGAGTCATTGTAAGTACAAAGCGCTATATAATATGACGATTGAAATATATTAAGAGGAAAAAAACTTTGGGAGGAGGAGGAGTGCTTCTTTAAAGGTCAATTCTATGGAACTGTATCACTGAATGTATGTTCAGTATAATAATTCTCATTTTGTCATGTGTCAGAAAATGTGATTGGAGGGATCATGGGGTGGGTTACCTACCCATTTATGGATCGTGGACCCACTATGTCACGGGCAAAGGAGAGCCTGGTGGAGTGTGAATAACTGACCAATTGCGTTTTCTCTAGAGCACCTGATGGTGGGGTAAGACTTGAGCCCAGATGAACACCAAGTACTACTCCAGGACAAATCCCGGTACCATAGCAGCTGACCCCAAGGTTCAGGACAGCAGAACTGGACTTGGAATCCAAGACAGGACCGAATACAGATGGTACTAGCGTAGATGCTTGTTCAGATGGGACAGACTCTGGAACTAGAACTAGTAGTAGGGATTTCAGGCTCAGATAGTGCCGGAGCGGTTTAGGGTTCAGGTACTGCTGGAATGGTTTCCAGATTGTCTCAGACAAGACAGATAGTGGAAAGAAGAACTGGTTTAATTGGACTGGTGCAATTGTTGCTCAGGCACCTCCCAACAGGTGGAGGTGCCTTATGTATTAAGTGCCTCCTAGCTGTTGGCTGGGGACACATTACAAATGTGTGCGCTGTCTCTTTAAGAGACAGGAAGCACGTGCCCTAAGCACTCTGTCAGAGAACCTGGGTTGTGCACAAAGAGCCTGGGACATAGAAGACAAAGCAGGAAATGCAGCAGGGCGGCCTAGGCTGGGGTTCCCCAATTCCAGTCCTCAAGGCCCACCAACAGATCATGTTTTCAGGATTTCCTTTGTATTGCACGGGTGAAGCAATTATAACCTTGGCAATACTAAGGAAATCCTGAAAACATGATCTGCTGGTGGGCCTTGAGGACTGGAGTTGGAGAACCCTGGCCTAGGCGATGAGTAAGTCGCCGTCCCTGCCGGGTTCGAGGAACAGAGGCATTCAGAGACGCTGGTGTTGTACAAGGCTGCCCAAATTTGAAGGATCCAGAAGATATGGCACCCCATCACTCGGAAGCCCAAGTCCTGGACCCACACCAATAACTTATCTATTTTATCTCCATAATGGCAAACTTACGTAGTCATTAAAGGGGTTGCCTCATGGTAATATGAAGAAGAAAAGCTGTTGGTATCATATAATTCCAATCTTTGTTTTGTTCTTATTAAATAGTGCATTATACAGAATGGCTGATAAGATCATGTTTATGTGTTTTGATCGTGTACTGGTCTTAATCGTAACCACTTAATCTTATTACCAATTAATCTCAGGAGCTAGTGATTTTGTGGTTGGATCTGTATTGGTTACAAAAGGCAGAATTAATTTACTGATTTGCAAGCATCGAAGCATTTCTTATCTTCTTTTAATTGCTTTGGTTGTCTAATGGTCCTTGGTCCTTAATTGGTAAAATGTCAAAGTGCTTTGAAACTTTGAAATGTACTTAAAAATTATCTCTGTGCTCAAGAATGCAGGGATTTTTAATGCATTATCTAAGGGTAATTGCATAGACTACCAGCCAGTACTGCAGTCTATCAGCAGTGCTTACAAGCTCTTTCTAATAGAGCTTGTAAGTGCTGATCTGAAGCTGGCTGGGATCACTGGA
Organism: Dendrobates tinctorius; assembly: GCF_039654945.1. NCBI lineage: Eukaryota > Metazoa > Chordata > Amphibia > Anura > Dendrobatidae > Dendrobates > Dendrobates tinctorius. Next base: position 17,519,900 of record NW_027361870.1, on the reverse strand, counting down.
GCGCACTGTTAGCTCCTGATCGCAACCAGTTTCAGTGCAGTTGGGCTCATCTGATATCCCTGAGTCAAAGTTGCCCTTGAGAGCAACATCAGAGAGCACTGTCACGACGATGCAGTGCGTCCCAACTGTCAATAAGGGAGGAGCACACAGCTCTGTAGGAATCGGGAGGCTGGTGAACGGTGTGCTCCTGCAGAAGATGGGAACAATCCTGCAATGTGCTGCTCCCACAATTTATTTTACTTTGTGTTAAATAAGCTGTCTGTGTTGAGTTTGAAAACATTTTATGCAAATGTGACACCTGTGCATGAATCTCCTGATCCCGCACACTCCCTGCCAGTGTGGAACAAATGGCGCAGAATAGTGTTTCTGTGTTCGTTCTCACCTTACTAGGTCTCAGTAGCTCCACAGGCAGACTTGATTTCCGTGTACCGTAATTTTCTTTAATAGGTAATTTCACCTATACATAATATTTGGATAGAACGTTTCACAATTGAGGAGGAATGTGCTGCCATTCTTCCTGGTGCTATTCCATTGGCGCCAGATTGTCTGTTGCTTCTTAGTAATGAACAATCTTGCACAATTTCCTGCAGGTATATTCAGTAAGCAGTTTTTCAGGTTTGGCATAAAAAAATGTCATCATCACTACATTAATCAAACCTTTATTAAAATATTGCAGCAGCAATGAAAAGTATAGTGTTCACTTGTACTCTGTGTACATCTGTGTTCAGAGTCTCCAAGGCAAATCTAGCTAAAAATGGCCTAGAAGCTGAGCTGGCACCTGTCTCTAACACCAAGGGGTTAAACAACTGCTGTACTACTGTCATGCCAGCTACTCGCACGGGTGGTACTACTCACTACGGTCATCGCTCTGCTCTCCCCAGTCGTGGGCTGTCTCACTGAGCTGTCTCTTGCAGCGTTACCAACACTGCTGTATCCTCCTGTTGCTAGTAAGTCTCCACCTGGCTATAGTGAGGCGTGGTCATTTTCTGCAGGCATTTAACCCCATTATGTCTTGCAGTGGTGAGATTCTCTAACCTATCCCCAAGCAGCAGAGGATTTATTAGTCAGGTCCTTTCAACACTCCTTGCCTGATCCAAGGTTGTAGTTCAATCTCTGCCTAGATTCCTGCAAAGTGCTTTCTTGTATTGTCTCCCCTGTTTTCTGACCCAATTTGACTATTCATTTGTCCTGACCTCTCTGCTCCAGACCCAAGTCTAATGTACAAGTACGAGCAGGTGTGCTTCTCCTGTGAGCATCAGGATCAGATGATGCAGGCAATCAATGTGTTGGCAACCCAGCTGCAGGGTCTGTCCATCGCTATTTCTGCCATGCCTTCTGCTTCCACTGTGTCAGGCTAAACCTCCTCTGGTCAGTCAACCTCTCCTATGGAACTGTATAATGAACCAGGTTCTGGTGCAACTGCTGAGCTCCAGCTTCCACTTCTGTCCAGCTGCGATGGAGACCCCAAGGAGAGCCAAGGCTTCATCAATCAATCAGTGTCAGATCCATTTTACACTCCACGCTCACCTCTTTCCTTCAGACTAGTCCAAGATAGCGTTTATGGTCTCTCTGCTGTCTGGAGAAGCCCTGGCCTGGGCAAACTCCATTTGGGAGCGTCTTTTAGATTATCAGTTCAGCTTCTACTTGTCACAGATACCTTGGCGGCAGAGCTGGTTTGGAACGAAGAGGCTCTGGTGTCAACCTTCTGGCAAGGCCTGTTGGGTTGCCTCAAGGATGAGTTGGCTGGCAGAGACTTACCATACACGCTGGATGTCTTTATTCACCTGGCTCCTAGGATACATCCCTGCTTCCATTAGCGAGCTCAGAAACAAGCGGCAGCTTCTCATCTTGCCAGAAGACCACCCAGACTAACTCCAAACCTCCAGTTTATTTTGCTACCACAAATCACACCACCTGCCACTGAGTCGATGCAGGTTGTGTGGGCCAGATCTTCTGTACAGGAACGACAGTGGAGGTGCAGAGAGTACGTTTGTATGTACTGTGGAGGCCATAGTCCACACCCACCAATGTTACAATAGGCAGAACATACAAACTTTTTTCAGATGTTGTCCTTGGTGGGATTTGAACGTTTGAGCACAGGACCCCAGTGCTGCAAAGCTATAGTGCTAACCACTGAACCACCATGCTATCCAAAACGTTCCTACTGCTAGCTCTTTGTCATCAAACAATTGTATGTGCCTCTTTCTCCTCTAATAATGCCTCCATGTTTGGCACATAGAGCGGGCACCTGCAGCAAAAATCAGTTGTGGTTTAGCGGTCACTGGACTCAGCTGCTTCCCCCCATTACCCAGAAAGAACGGCTGCAGATCACCTCTCCATTATGATCCTCCCCTTTATACAGACTGCTCCACAAATGTTCCTTTCTGACAGTAACCACTCCATGTAACTCTTATTTTTACAGACTGCTCTACCATGCTGACCTCCATTTTACACAGATTGCTCTTGGGTCGCCCTCCCAGGGCTGTGGGGTACTCGGTACCGGGCCGGTGTCAGTGGGATTTGTCACAGCAGCGGTGACCCGGTCCGTGGCCCTGGGCGCCCAAATCAATGGTTGTTTGTAGTTAATGGAATGGAATAGTTCGTGACGCCACCTGTGGTGTTTGGCAAGCAAGGTGTTAAGCCAACACTGCGTGCAGATCCTCTGGGGCTGATGGTGTGTTGCAGCATAGATGGTGTAGCTCCCCACAGGTGAAGCTGTAACCACAGGGCAGTGTAGATGTGGGGACACTTTGATGGTGTAGTGTCCGGCGCAGGGGATGTAGCAGTGCTGGCGGACGCAAGAAGGAATGGAGGACACCAGGGCTTGCAGTTTCAACGCTTTACTCACAGTTCTTGGTACCCACTGGTGCCCGCTTCCATGCCGTGTCCTCCGGGGCAGAGACTCAATCAACCTCCCGGGCAAGTCAGGATTCTCCTCTCCAACACTCCGCCAACATGTACCTTTCCTGAACGACTCCGCCAATGCGCCTCTTAGTGTGAATCTCTCCAATACCGTGGTACTCTGGAGTTCCTCCTGTCAGATGTTCCTAACAACTCTACTCGTATGGCAGACAGCTGTAGCCTCTATCGGGGACTCCCTTCTCCGGAATCTTGGCTCTCTATTCAGTTGCTGTTGTGCCCCAAGATGGGAGTAGTGCATTTACAGCCAACTACTCCACCGGTGTCTGCTGCAGAACCATAAGTGTCCATACAACCTCGGGGACCGGGCCCCGGCCTTGCGCTGAGAACCTTTAGGCAGGGTTCCTCTTCTAACCCACAACTCCTCTCTGTTCTCTCTACTCCTCTTTCCTATGGAAGCTTAGGTTGCAGTTCTATGTCCTTCTCCTTCTTTCCTTTCCCGTGCCAGCTGGCTCAGATCACTGAGGCAGCTGCAGCACTCCTTCCTCCTTCTAGGGATCCTCACTCCTGGCTGAGTGGCTTCCTACCCGCCTGACCTTCTGTCAGACTGAACCTGTAATTCTAAACCTTCCAAACCTTTTATATGGATCTCAACTCCACCCACCTCCCAGCACATCCAGTGTTCCATGCAGGGAACCACCAAGGCACTCCTAATGTCTAGGAGGAGAGAGACACCTCACTGTGGATGTGCAGAACTACCCTGTTGTGTGGGGTGCGAGTGTTGGAGTGTGGAAAGGAGTTCCCAACCTACCTAGTTGGTGGGGCACTACACCTTAGGAGAAGGTGCAGTACCTCTGTGGTGACTGAGCCTCAGGGGCGCCACACTCTACCATATCCCTTCTTTCTCACATTTATGAAGGCGAGAAGAACTGAGCCTGGTGGCAATCACCTGTTGAAGACGATAAAGCCTCATGGACATCATACTTGTTCCATCCTGCTAATTACGCACAGGTCACATTCTCTGCCTGACACCCTTCCTCTCACCTACAACCCTAATTTACTGCAATATTTTTATACGTTTTGACAAATGTTGTTTTATTTTAAGCCATGACCCTGTTCACTAAACCACACTCACTTGTGGAGTAAGGCATAGCAGGTATACATAATTAGTGTGGCACAAGTTATGTATAACATTTTAAGTGGTGCAAATTGAGGCTAAATTTTGATATATTTGGAGTGCCCTCACTCGCCAGGGCTGTGGGGTACTCGGTACCAGGCTGGTTGATATTCTCAACAGGAGTTGTCACGGCAGCAGTGACCCGGTCCGTGGCCCTGGGGCTCCATTGCAAAAGGCGTTGTTTCAGTGTGCTTATGGTGGTGAAAGTTTATAAGTGATTCGTGACGCCACCTGTGGTGTTCGGCAAATGTTAAGCCGACGCTGCAGACAGATCCTCTGGGACAGATGGTGTAGTGCAGCAATGATGTTATAGCCCTCCACAGGCAGGGCTGTAGTCCCAGGGCAGTGTAGGTGAAGTGACACTTAGATGGTGTAGTGTCGGGCGCAGGAGGGATGTAGCGGTGTCGGGCAGGCTGGCACAGGAATAAGTGGAGGACACCAGGGCATGTAGTTCCAAAGCTTTACTCACAGTCTGTTGTGGTACAGGTGCCCGCATCCGTGCCGTGTCCTCTGGGTCAGGAACTCAGCCAACTTCCAGGCAAGATGAAGTACTCCTTTCCAACACTCCGCCAACATATGTGCCTTTTCTGAACGTCTCCCTCTTAGCGCCTTTGAGTGAAGTACTCACAGTACTGAGTTACACTGAAGTTCCTCCTGTCAGATGTTCCTATGAACTCTACTTGTACGGCAGACAGCTGTAGCCTACTTCGGGGACTCCTTCTACCTAGTCCCGGCTCACACACATTGCTGTTGTACCCCCAAGTCTGGTGTGGCAATAAAGTGGTCACTACTTCTATTCCTCCGGTGTCTGCTGCAGGACCATTAGTATCCATACAACCTCGGGGACCGGACCCCGGCCTTACGCTACCCTGGCCCTTGTTCTCTTATTCTCCTCACGTTCCTTACTAATCCTTTCTTTCTTATGGAGAGTCAGGATTTCTATCAATGTTCCTCTCTTGTGCCAGCGGACCCAGATCACTGAGGTCGGCTGCAGCACTTCCTTCATCCATCCCACTCAGGTGATCTCCTTTCACCGACTGACCTCGTCAGACTCCTGTGACTAACTGACCAAATCCTATCCTCTTCCCGCTCTTTTAGTGCAAACTAAACTCCACCCGCCTCCCAGCACGCTTCGTGTTCCAGGAGCCACCAAAGGGTGCTTTGCTACACTACTATGTTGTGTGGGATGCAGGTGTTGGAGTGTGGTCAGGTGTCTCCACATTACCTGGAAGGTGGGGTACCACACCTCAGGAGGAGGTGCAGTACCTCTGTGGCGACTGAACTCTCAGGGGTGCCACACATTCATTAGAGTTTTGGTCAACTTTGGTGTAATTTAGGTAATTCTAGGCGTTTACCACTAAATGCATTTATCACCTATTCACAGGATAGATGATGAATGTATGACAGCTAGGAGTCCGACTACTGAAAACCCCACTTATCCTGAAAATAGGGGTCTGAGAGTTCCCTGTGTGAATGGAGTAGTAGTGCTCATGTTTGACCACCACTATATTCACTTCATAGGTTCAGTGGTCACATAGGCACACTCTCTTTCCTGTAGACACGTAGTACATAGCATTGTGATTACACAAACACCCTCGCACTCTGTTCAGACAAGGGGCTCATTCTTGAGGTCGAGAAGGGTCATAGCGCAAGGGCCATACATTTATCACTTATCCTGTGGATATCTGATATCTTAATTACTGGGAAAACACTTTGAGCGGCACTGTCCATTATTTGGATTCCACTCTGGTCAAAGTTGAAAAACCTTTAGAGTTATATTTTCATATCTCTTAGGCACCATTGGATTTTGCTAGTTCAATCGATGATTGGGAACAATGACGTTGATTTCAAAGAATGGTTTCCATATGTAAGCACGTCACAGAGCAGCTCTCCATGTGACAAAGTTCCCTGAATATCTATTGATCCAAAAGAAGAACAATATTATCAAGAGATTTTAGATTAACTCAGTTAGGGACATTTTCCCCTACAGTACAATCCGATAGAGGGGCAAATAACTCCAGTCACTCTTATCACCCATGATCGCGTAATACAATGACACGGTTGTGTTGGAAAAGTAACGTTTCTATTGGGTTTAACATTTCCAAAGCAAATGAGTTGTATAACGGAAGCTAATCGCAAAATGTACAATACATAAAAAGTGAAAAATATTTTATATGCTTTTTTTTAAGGACGCCCAACAGTAATTAGAAGGTATCCCACTGTTATGGCCCATTTACACAGGCTGCTCCGGGCCGCAAAGTGCCTGTCAGTCGGCTGTACACAGAACCAATTGGTTGTTGCATTTTAGGCAAAAAAAAATGCATATAAGTATAATTGCCCCAAAAGTGTCCATATCCCGTAAAAACATTCATGCCATTTTTTTTCTGCACATGACGTAGATGAATCGGTATTGGGACTCAGAGAATTCAGGAACGCAATATTATACTATGTGCTAGAAGGTGAAAGAAAATAGTTTGGAGAACTAGTGATTGTGAGCCTGACAAATATTACAGAAAACAATTTTAATCAATTCCCAAAAATTCTGATGTCTGACTTGCTCCGAAAATTCTCTCTCCAGAATTCTTTACCAGTCATACGCTGCGAGGGCAGGAGGGGAGGTTTAGTTTATAACTACTGGAGAGAGACAAGTTGAAGACCAATTGCCCTGAACATACAGTAATAACTTTGGTAATGACATTCTAAGCTGCTACTTTTGAGGCTTTGGGTTTGGATATAGAAGAACATTACCTAAATCTAAATTGCAGATCTTGCCACGGGAAGAGGAAGGTAAATGTAAAACTGGGCAATAACTCGTAAGTTCCTATCTGCTGAAGGAGGACGGAGCAAAGTGAGACCAATTTGCTTTGCAATAATGTAGGAAATGGTATTTTGGACTTTTTGTTGTGGGTGTTATTGTAGTGTTACTGATGAAATGTAATCTTTATTGTAAATTATGTCTACAGAAACTCCCCAGATTGTACAACAAATGGCATTAGAATCATCTGTAGCAAAAGGAAGACTCGAAACTCTACAGATCTACAAAGTTCTTCAGTGCGTCCGTCAGCAAGACAAAGAGCAGATCGAAAAACTCACCAAACTTGGCGTCCCAAACCTTATAAACCTCACTGAACCCCAAAATGGAGATGGCGTTTTACACTTGGCTGCCGTGGCCAATAACGTGGACATGTGTCACTTCTTGCTAATCCATGGAGCCAACCCTAACATGCAAGACTTAAAGGGATGTACACCAGCTATGAAGGCTACAGAGTTAGGTCATGACTTAGTGCTGGAGGTTCTTCTGGAGGCCCAGGCTGACATGACAATTATGAATAAAGAAGGAAAAGGTAATTGTTTTGCAACAATTTGTTTTAATTGTGTATCAGGTTTTATTGTACCTATAGTTCTGTAGAAAGTTTATATTATATAATTTTATCATGGTGAAATTGGATTTCTAGTTAAAAGGGTGCAAGATATGTTGGAATTATGGATTAGTTAGTCCTTAAGACTGTGTATGACTAGCTAATTTTTTGGATGTTCATTGCTTACGTGACAGGTGACAAGACTAAATCTTCACACCCGTCTACATTGAAAATCGTCTGGTGATGTTTTTAAACCATTGACACATTAGTTATCAGATTTTGACCTGACTTTTTTATTGCATATATATTACAAGAAAAGTAGGCAGCACTCTAAAAATAATAAGAAGGGACTTTATTAGTTCATCTGGTGTGACAACTTTTGGCTGTGGACAGCTTGAAAACGTTGCCACACCAAATGGACTAATCAAGTCGCTTCTTTTCATTATTTTTGGAGTACTGCACACTTTTCTTTTAGTTTTGAGATGGTAGGAACAGAAAGTACCGTAATTCAATTTAAACAACTAAAGTACAATCCCTATGACATATATCTCCAGGCCTTAGATGGGTGATGTTGATTTAACAAACTTGGCATAAATCAATCATGCAAACAAATATATAAATCTTTCTGTTATAGTTGATCACAGAAATATGATTCTTTCTTCACCTATGAGACCATTCTTCGCCTCTACCTATGTGCTGAACTGGTAATTCACTAAGAATTGTCTCCAGACAAGCCAGAATCCCAGCACACTGACAGATCAGGGTACAGCAGATTATTAAAGTCTTTAGAGCGGAGAGGGAGAAGTAGTGTGAGAGAAAGGGACACAGACACATACATATGGACTATCACTCCTAGTAAGTGTTTATTCTCACCCTAGTGCTGGATTCACAGTTGCGCTACTAAGTACTAACTTTATTCTGAAGCAGAACAATGACCACAAACATACAGCCAATGTCGTTAAGAATTATCTTCAGCTTATAGCTTAAAACTCACTTCAGACTTGTGAATCCCCACATCGCGCGCACTGCGCACTGTGAGGTTTCCCCTGCGCCATGAGCAGCATATGCATGGACGCCAGTATGTAATGGGTGCATTGAGTAGGCTGGATATAGACTAGTTGGAATGTGGCTGGAAGTATGCAAATTGCATACTTGTGGCCACATGACCACCCACTCACGGTGCCAGCACCAAAGAATCCTCACAGCATTCAGTGCTCGTGTTATGAGAATTCACATGTCTTCAGTCACATAGGGTGGCAACAGACTTGTAGCCTAAGGCTGGACAACTCCTTTAAAGGACTAATTCTCCAAAATTTTAGTACCATGTAAAAACTACCCACAAGTATGACTCTTTTGTTGTTTCACTTCACATCTTCTTTAACCATTTACAAAAAAGACCAGATGTAAAACCTAAATAGTTGTTCGGGCGTAACTCACAAATGTGTGTTACGTCAGGTTAGGGATTATCTACTGCCAGGAGTGAGCAGTCATGTGACCACAAATATACGATTTGCATATTTCCGGCCACATTCCGACTAGATTTTTGTGGCCTTGCTCAATACTTTTGCATAGAGCAATGCCGCGCCCATCTCCCGGCGCCGCCATTTGTTCATTCTGTGAGGATTCACAAGTCTGCCCCAAGACCAGACATCCTTTTTAAAGAAAACCAATGAGTCCTGAGGAGACAGATGGATTTACGCAAGTCTGCATCTGCAAAAGTTGTTTGATTAGTTTTACAAGATGTTTAGAACAACCTCACTGCGCAGTTCCTTCAAATAAAAGCCTGTACCCCAAGTCTGCCCCAAGACCAGACATCTCCTTTAAAGAAGACCAATGAGTCCTGAGGAGACAGATGGATTTACGCAAGTCTACATCTACAGAAGATCTTTGGTTAGTGTTACAAGATGTTTAGAACAACCTCACTGCTGAGTTCCTTATAATAAACTAGCTATGAACCCGTTCTACGCCTGGGTGGCGAGCATTTTAATTGGTATATGGTCTCCCATCCTGGTATGTGCTGTCACCCTCCTATCCTGGTACGCATGGCACCCCTCATTCCTATCCTGGTATGCATGGTACCCTCACCACCCCCAATCCTGGTATGCATGGCACCCCATTCTTCATCCTGGTATGCATGGTCCCCTCACCCCCCTGCTATGCATGGTCGCCTCACCCCCAATGCTAGTATGCATGGCCCCCTCACCCCCTATCCTGGTATGTATGGTCCCCTCACCCCCTATCCTGATATGCATAGTCCTCTCATCCCCCAATCCTGGTATGTATGGTACTCCTCATCCCCCAATCCTGGTATGCATGGTCCTCTCACCCCCCAATCCTGGTATGTATGGTACTCCCTCATCCCTATCCTGGTATGCATTGTCCCCTCACCCCCTATCCTGATATGCATGGTACCCCTCATCCCTCAATCCTGGTATGCATGGTACTCCCTCAGCCCTATCCTGGTATGTATGGTCCCCTCACCCCCTATGCTGGTATGCATGGTACCCCTCATCCCCCAATCCTGGTATGCATGGTAACCCTCACCCCCCTATCCTGGTATGCATGGCCCCCTCACCCCCCAATCCTGGTATGCATGGTCCTCTCACCCCCTATCCTGGTATGCATGGTCCTCTCACCCCTCCCTATCCTGGTTTGCATGGCCCTCTCACCCCCCTATCCTGGTATGCATGGTCCCCTCACTCCCTATCCAGGTATACATGGGCCTCTCACCCCCCAATCCTGGTATGCATGGGACTCCCTCATCCCTATCCTGGTATGCATGGTCCCTAACCCCCTATCCGGGTATACATGGTCCCCTCACCCCGTATCCTGGTATGCATGGCACTCCCTCATCCCTATCCTGGTATGCATGGTACCCCTCATCCCCCAATCCTGGTATGCATGGTACCCCTCATCCCCAAATCCTGGTATGCAAGGTCCTCTCACCCCCCCGATCCTGGTATGCATGGTCCCCTCACCCCCTATCCTGGTATGCATGGTACCCTTCATCCCCCAGTCCTGGTATGCATGGTACCCCTCATCCCCCAATCCTGGTATGCATGGTACCCCTCATCCCCTAATCCTGGTATGCATGGTACCCCTCATCCCTCAATCCTGGTATGTATGGTCCCCTCACCCCCTATCCTGGTATGCATGGCACCCCTCATTCCTATCCTGGTATGCATGGTACCCTCACCACCCCCAATCCTGGTATGCATGGCACCCCATTCTTCATCCTGGTATGCATGGTCCCCTCACCCCCCTGCTATGCATGGTCGCCTCACCCCCAATGCTAGTATGCATGGCCCCCTCACCCCCTATCCTGGTATGTATGGTCCCCTCACCCCCTATCCTGATATGCATAGTCCTCTCATCCCCCAATCCTGGTATGTATGGTACTCCTCATCCCCCAATCCTGGTATGCATGGTCCTCTCACCCCCCAATCCTGGTATGTATGGTACTCCCTCATCCCTATCCTGGTATGCATTGTCCCCTCACCCCCTATCCTGATATGCAAGGTACCCCTCATCCCTCAATCCTGGTATGCATGGTACTCCCTCAGCCCTATCCTGGTATGTATGGTCCCCTCACCCCCTATGCTGGTATGCATGGTACCCCTCATCCCCCAATCCTGGTATGCATGGTAACCCTCACCCCCCTATCCTGGTATGCATGGCCCCCTCACCCCCCAATCCTGGTATGCATGGTCCTCTCACCCCCTATCCTGGTATGCATGGTCCTCTCACCCCTCCCTATCCTGGTTTGCATGGCCCTCTCACCCCCCTATCCTGGTATGCATGGTCCCCTCACTCCCTATCCAGGTATACATGGGCCTCTCACCCCCCAATCCTGGTATGCATGGGACTCCCTCATCCCTATCCTGGTATGCATGGTCCCTAACCCCCTATCCGGGTATACATGGTCCCCTCACCCCGTATCCTGGTATGCATGGCACTCCCTCATCCCCCAATCCTGGTATGCATGGTACCCCTCATCCCCCAATCCTGGTATGCATGGTACCCCTCATCCCCAAATCCTGGTATGCAAGGTCCTCTCACCCCCCCCGATCCTGGTATGCATGGTCCCCTCACCCCCTATCCTGGTATGCATGGTACCCTTCATCCCCCAGTCCTGGTATGCATGGTACCCCTCATCCCCCAATCCTGGTATGCATGGTACCCCTCATCCCCTAATCCTGGTATGCATGGTACCCCTCATCCCTCAATCCTGGTATGTATGGTCCCCTCACCCCCTATCCTGGTATGCATGGTACCCCTCATCCCCCAATCCTGGTATGCATGGTACCCCTCATCCCCCAATCCTGGTATGCATGGTACCCCTCACCCCCCCTATCCTGGTATGCATGGTACCCTTCATCCCCCAATCCTGGTATGCATTGTACTCCCTCATCCCCCAATCCTGTTATGCATGGTCCTCTCACCCCCCTATCCTGGTGTGCATGGTACCCCTCATCCCCCCATCCTGGTATGTATGGTCCTGTCATATTCAATCCTGGTATGCATGGTACCCCTCATCCCCCAGTCCTGCTAAGCATGGTCCTCTCACCTCCCCTATCCTGGTATGCATGGTCCCCTCACTCCTATTAAAACTACACACATACAAAAAAAACAAAAACATTTATACTCACCCTTCTTTCCTGTGCTCCAGCGCTGTCACCACGTTCTGCTGGAGGCCGGGGGAGGAGTCTGGCGCCGGAGTACGCGCATGCCCATAGCGCTGTCCGGCGCCATATTGCTGAAGACACACTGCAAGTGTGTCTTCAGTAAAATGGCGCCGGATCGCGCTATGCGCATGCGCGATTCCGGTCGCACTCCCGCCCCAGTCTCCGGCCGAAGAGAAGCGCCACGGTAACGCTCCTCCCGGTCAGGTAAGTATGTAAGTATGGCGTCGGAGATGGCGGTATGCAGTGTGTACGGTACCGCCTTCTCCGGCGCCATACACACTCCTCACCGCTGACTGCCTCATTCTGTCTGGAGCCAGACTGTGCAGGCGCATCGCGCTTGCGCAGTCTATAAAGGCTTCGGACAGAGTGACGCTTACAGCGTTATATTATAGATACTTGGGCGCAATTGTAAATACATGAATTGAAACTGTTTTGAAGGCAAAGGGTGGTCAGATTACACCAAATATTAATTTAACTTAGATTTCTCTTTTGTTCATTCACTTTAATTTTGTTAATTGATAAAAATAAACTATTAAAACTTCTATTTTTTTTAAAGCATTTTCACTTTTGAAACTTTTTCACAGTACTGTATATGCATTCGCTCTGCTAAGTACACACAACTATGCAGTTCTGCTACATGCAAACACACAAAGATACAGCTTTGCCATACCAACGCACACAACTCTGCTACATAAAAACACACAGGTCTGCTGCGTCATCACTTATACGGATCTGCTGCAGTACATCAACACTTGCGCACACACATACACATGCACACTATATATACGCTGCCACATTTTGAAGTTCCTTCCAGGTATGTGACTGATCACACAACCTGAAGGGACCTTCAGCTAGTCAGGACCTGCAGCAGTTGTGTAGTTGTAGTGATGTACAGGTCCTGGTAGCCTCATCTATTGCCCTAGACTGGTCAGATTGATGAGTGTTCACTGTTCAGCAAGAGGAGAAGGAGCTGCACTGCACAGTTCTCTCAGTGATCGGGAAGGACACGGTGTCGGTGTTCTCCTTGGTCATAGGAAGCTGCCTCCAAACTATAAGATGCACACACTTTTTAGCAAGATTTTTTCTTGCTAAAAAGTGTGTCTTATAGTCAAAAAAAATAGGTAATTGCTTTACGTCCATTTTGTTGAAAATGTAGCACGAATCATGTGTTCTATTGTAATAATGATTATTTTCCTTCATCCACAGGAATTCTGTTTTACTGTATCTCACCGAGTAAGAGACATTTACGTTGCTTTCAATTGGTGTTAACCTCCGGAGCTGATGTCAATAACACATCAGCAGAAGGAATACCGGTGCTACTGGCTGCATGTGAACAGGCTCGAGATTGTAAAGAAATGTGTCTAAGATTGCTGGAGAAAGAAGCGAATCCCAGTGCATTTAATCCAGTAAGAATTTCCAAGGGGTTTTCTAGGATTATTTTTTGGTAGCCTTAATCCCCCAATATGTGTTCAGTGGAAAAAACGGTAGTCAAAACATTTGGTGCAGTACTGTCGTTTGTAGTTATGGTCACAGCTGAAAATCTGTAAATGGTCCAGTGCCCGGTCCCACAGTTCAACCCCATTCAAGCGAAAGGAGCAGATCATAGAATAAACTCCAGTGCCGGACACAGACTTATGTGATTTATGTAATAATAGAAGTTTAAAAAATCCACACTTTAGTGATCCTGACCATTTTTGGTGATGGAGTCCTTTTAATATGGCATAAAATTAATGTTATATGGTTCCATTTAGAAAACCGGTCGCACTGCTTTGATGGAAGCATCAAGAGAAGGAGCTCTGGAGGTTGTTCGCAGCATATTACAGAAAGGAGGGGATGTGAATGCTATTGATAACCAGCGGTATCATGCGGTTCATTTTGCTGCTAAAGGTGGATTTTTTGAGGTACTGTGAAACTTATACTTTTTGTGCCTTTTGTTTTTTTTCCCATGAAATACAGTAAAAATCTACGGTAATTATTTTATTAAATTATTTTCCCGTTCAGTAATCCATATAACTGTGCACTCTCCTTTTCTGTAATGTAATAAAGTTTGCCTGTGTATGGTAAGGCACATGATCCACATAATCAATAAATCGTAGAATGTAATAGAATCTTAGAGTTGGAAGGGACATCCAGGGTCATCGTATCCAACCCCCTGCTCAATGCAGGATTCACTAAACCATCTCAGACAGATGTCTGTCTAGCCTCTGTTTGAAAAGTTTAATTGGAGGAGAATTCACCACCTCTGCTCACTGTCAAAAAAAGTTTTTTTTAATATTTAATCTGTATCTTCTCCCTTTCAGTTTCATTCCATTGTTTCTCATGTTTCCATGCGTAATTGAGACATTTCTTCAGATATTTGTACACAACTATTAAGTCTCCTCTTTTTTGAAAGCTATACATTCCCAGATCCTTTAGCCAATGCTCCTAGGACATATTTGCAGTCCACTCATAATCCTGATAGCTCTTCTCTGAACTTGCTCCAGTTTCCCTGTCTTTTTTTTAAATGTGGTGCCTAGAATCTAGACTGTATGCTTCTCTTAATACATCCCAAAACTGTTTGCCTCTTTTTGCAGCTGCATCACACTGTTGACTTATGTGCATTCTGTGATCTATTAGTATACATGCTATTGCTTAGTTCTATTCCACCCATTCTGTAGATGTTATTTTGGTTCATCTTGCCCGGATGTAGAATCTTGCATTTCTTAGTTGCTGCCCATTATTCAAGCTCATCTAGATCCTTCTGAATCCTTTCTCTGTCTTCTTTAGTGTTAGCTATCCCTCCTAGTTTTCCATCATGGGCAAATCTGATTAGTTTACCTTCAGTTACCTTATCTAGATCATTTATAAAAATATTGAACTACACTGGGGCCAGGACAGAACTTTGTGGTACCCTACTTGAAACACATACAATTGGATGTGCAACCATTTATTACCACTCTTTGAGTATGATCACAGAGGAAGTTATGAATGCACATAACCAAAGCCTTGTCAGTCCCATACTTGGTCATCTTTTTTATATAAATAAGGATAATATAAGTTACTTTATCAAAAGATTTCCTGAAGTCTACCGCAGTTCCTTGATCCACACAGTCAGAGATTCCATCATAGAAGTAAAAAATATTAGTCTGGTATGACTTGTTTGCTACAAACCCATGCTGGCTCTGTTTAATTACTGTGTTCTTACCCAAGTACTTACATATATGATGTTTAATAATTTGTTCAAAGATCTTTCCTGTTATAGAAGTAAGGCTCACTGCCCTGTAATTTTCTGGCTCCATCTTCTTTCCTTTTTTGAAAATAGGGACAACATTTGCCTTTTTCCCATCTTCTAGTACTTTTGTTCATCAGGAATTTTCAAACATTCTGGAGAGTGGTTCTGAAATTTTCTCTGCTGTCTCTTTCAGTACCCTAGGATGTAATTCATCTGGACCATGAGATTAAACTTAATTTAAATTAGCTAAGTGTTCCCTCACCATCTCTTTGGTTATAGATAGGGTGGATTATTTTATTCCTTCAATAGCACAGTGAAGATCAGTTGAAGATACATCTGCTATCTTAGAAAACACAGATGCAAAATAGGAATTTAAAAGTTCGACCTCCTCAACATCATTTTTGACTACTTCACCCTTTTCATCCTGTAAAAATCCTATAGCATCTTTTTACTTTTTTTGCTTTTGACATACCCACAAAATCCTTTTTTATTGCTTTTGGTCTCCCTTGCAAGATTCACTTCATTACTGGCTTTAGCTCTTCTAACGCTTGCCCTGCATTCCCTGCAGACAGCATTACAATTGTGGCCAAAAGTATTGACACCCCTGCAATTCTGTCAGATAATACTCAGTTTCTTCCTGAAAATGATTGCAAACACAAATTCTTTGGCATTATTATCTTCATTTAATTTGTCTTAAATGAAAAAAAAACACAAAAGAGAATGAAGCAAAAAGCAAAACATTGATCATTTCACACAAAACTCCAAAAAGTATTGGCACCCTCAGCCTAATACTTGGTTGCACAACCTTTAGCCAAAATAACTGCTACCAACCGCTTCCGGTAACCATCAGTGAGGTTCTTACAATGCTCTGCTGGAATTTTAGACCATTCTTCTTTGGCAAACTGCTCCAGGTCCCTGATATTTGAAGGGTGCCTTCTCCAAACTGCCATTTTTAGATCTCTCCACAGGTGTTCTATGGGATTCAGGTCTGGACTCATTGCTGGCCACCTTAGAAGTCTCCAGTGCTTTCTCTCAAACCATTTTCTAGTGCTTTTTGAAGTGTGTTTTGGGTCATTGTCCTGCTGGAAGACCCATGACCTCTGAGGGAGACCCAGCTTTCTCACACTGGGCCCTACATTATGCTGCAAAATTTGTTGGTAGTCTTCTGACTTCATAAGCCATGCACACGGTCAAGCAGTCCAGTGCCAGAGGCAGCAAAGCAACCACAAAACATCAGGGAACCTCCGCCATGTTTGACTGTAGGGACTGTGTTCTTTTCTTTGAATGCCTCTTTTTTTCTCCTGTAAACTCTATGTTGATGCCTTTGCCCAAAAAGCTCTACTATTGTCTCATCTGACCAGAGAACATTCTTCCAAAACGTTTTAGGCTTTATCAGGTAAGTTTTGGCAAACTCCAGCCTGGCTTTTTTATGTCTCGGGGTAAGAAGTGGGGTCTTCCTGGGTCTCCTACCATACAGTCCCTTTTCATTCAGACGCCGACGGATAGTACGGGTTGACACTGTTGTACCCTCGCACTGCAGGGCAGCTTGAACTTGTTTAGATGTTAGTCGAGGTTCTTTATCCAACATCCGCACAATCTTGCGTTGAAATCTCTTGTCAATTTTTCTTTTCCGTCCACATCTAGGGAGGTTAGCCACAGTGCCATGGGCTTTAAACTTCTTGATGACATTGCGCACGGTAGACACAGGAACATTCAGGTCTTTGGAGATGGACTTGTAGCCTTGAGATTGCTCATGCTTCCTCACAATTTGATTTCTCAAGTCCTCAGACAGTTCTTTGGTCTTCTTTCTTTTCTCCATGCTCAATATGGTACACACAAGGACACAGGACAGAGGTTGAGTAAACTTTAATCCATGTCAACTGGCTGCAAGTGTGATTTAGCTATTTCCAACACCTGTTAGGTGCCACAGGTAAGTTACAGGTGCTGTTAATTACACAAATTAGAGAAACATCACGTGATTTTTCGAACAGTGCCAATACTTTTGTCCACCCTCTTTTTTATGTTTGGTGTGGAATTATATCCAATTTGGCTTTAGGACAATTGTTTTTGTGTTTTTTCATTTAAAACAAATTAAATGAAGATAATAATACCAAAGAATTTGTGATTGCAATCATTTTCAGGAAGAAACTGAGTATTATCTGACAGAATCGCAGGGGTGTCAATACTTTTGGCCACAACTGTATATTCTTCTTTAGATATACTCCCCTCTTTACATTTGATATAAATTTCTTTTTTCCGTTTAGCAAATGTTTAAGTTCTGTGTTCATACATCCTGGTGTCTTTAAATGCTTCCAGTTCTTCTTTTCAGGATTGTTACTGATTGTGCACTGAGAATTTGATTTAGCAAAATCTCATATCCTTTTTGGACATTTCTATCGTTTAGAACATACAGCCATTGGACCTTTTCTACCCTCTTAGACTTTAAGGTTGGACTTCAGAAAGGCAGAATTTAATGGACTGAGTCCCTTGTATGTCTTCCTCCTCTTGTAATCCAAAATTTGAGGATAGCATGATCCCTGTCTTCTAAATTTCCAGCCACCTTTACTTGCTCCACCATTTCCTCTCTGTTGGTAAGAATTAGGTCCAAGATGGCAGACCCTCTTGTTCTCCCTTCTACCTTTTGAAAGCTAACGTTATCAGCAAGAGAAGATAAGAATTGTCTGGACCCGTTACTTTTGTCTGAGATAGATTCCCAACAAATATCTGGATAGTTAAATGGAGCCATATATTTCTTTTACACATGATAATTACCGTATGTGTCTTTGTGTGATGGCTCCACACATCTCGTCATGATAATGAAATGAGTTCCTCTACTTTTTTAGATCTTGAAGGTGCTGTCTGCATACAAAGGAGACATGGGAATTATTGCAATGGATGGGAACACAGCCCTTCACCATGCAGCCACTGGTGGTTTCGCTGATTGCTGCAAGTTCCTTGGACAAAGAGGTAATAGGAAGCTCTGAACATGATCATGATTTAATGATTTTTTCGGTAACTACTTTAATTGCAGATGATCAAAAAAATTCACAGGACCCTGGTTTAGTAATCTTGTCAGTAGTACGTGATGCTGACCAGTGCTCTGTGAACATGCACCTACCATCCAGAAGCATTAGCGCATTTTTTGATTAGTAGGCTTGGCACGATGTTATGTGTGCTTCGCAATGCAACAATGGCATCGCACTGGACCTGCAATTTAGAGGCACAGCGGTGATTCCACCAAGGTAGTGGTCACAAAGCTCTGGTCACTGGCCAAAACTACCGACGTGGCTTCTGGGGACCAGGGCCTTGCAAATCTTTTTGCTTATTTCAACTTTTAATGTAAGAAATAAAGGGAACTTGTGACATGTTTCTTTTATATCATGTGAATGGATAGGTGCTTTTGCGTCACTTACCTTGGTTAGAAATCCAGCTGCATTATTGGAAGATGACAAGGCATAATAGGTGTGACGATGATCTAGCCAATGCTCTGCTGGGAATCTTTGGGCCGTGGTCTCTGACAGCAGAATAGTGCATCTGCCACAGTGCCAAAATTATGTAGGAATGGTTTGAGGAACATGAGTTCAAGGTGGTGACATTTCTCCAAATTCTCAGATCTTAGTCCAATCATACATAAGGATATGCTGAAAAAACAAATCCCAGCCATGGAGGCAACAACTTACAGGGCTTAAGGGATCTTCTGCATATTTATAAACCCATGTACAAACATTAATCAAGTTATCAATATATACACATACACCGAACCGACTTGCTTATGACACTTTTACTTCTGCCTTGGTATGTTGTGGGCGAAATGTTCCTTTGACCATTTTTAGTGCCTGTCGGTAATGCCAAGCATATGACAGCTGCTGCATCATAGAACAGAAAGAACAAGTCTTGCAGCCCAAGCTGCAGTGTCATAGAGCCAGTGTGCTTCCAAATGACTTCTTTGTGATATGTGTGTCTATGATCTTGCACAAATATAGTGAATGGGTTAACAAATCCTGTCTTAAAACTATCACAGCTGTGTATGAGATCATGATAGATCCTAATTTTTTAGTTTAAATGATTCAATTTTCTACAGCATTGCTATCATAAATCCCCATATAATGTTTAATACCTAATTTACTAAAGTGCAGGGCTCGGAAAAGAGAATTAAATGACTGGTATGTCTTATGCACACGTGGGTGCGACTGCAAGGGGTTAATCCATCTGCACCCAATTAATCCTGCAGTCACCTTTCACTCAGGCTGCAATTTGAGCTAAAATCACACCCCAACACTGTGCCCACACCCCGGATGCACCAATCTTTGCCAATCACTCACCAAAGAGGCAAGGTTATGAGTTCCCAAAATCCACACCACTGTCCAACAGTCAAAAGGCCCCACACTCTCAGAAAGGCTGTGGATTCTTTAGAGCATTAAAGGCCCAAACGTTTTAAAGTTTTTCGGTTTAAAACAAACAGAACAATGCTTGCAAGAAAAAGCTGTATAAAAAAAAGACACAGTAAGGCAAAATACAAATAGACAAAACAGTCGTAAAATAAAAAAGAGAGAATACCTAAAGGTTTCCTTCTGTTGATGTTGTTCTGTATCTCTAAGGATAGGAGAATGATGGAACATACTCAGACTTGGCTGACCCCAAGTATGTGAACGCCTAGCAATTGTTCAAATCATCTGTTTATATCTCCAGTCCTCTGCTTGGATATTCAGGACCGACTGTGTTAGGCTAGTCATTCTTTGATTAATTTTTCTTCTGTAAATATGTGTGATTATATTCAATGCATGTGATGGAAGAGTTTGTGTAGTCTCAGTTTTGCATCAGTTTGAAAATGAAACATATTTGAAACAGAAAATATAGAATGAGACTTCACTTTTGATGTACTGAACGTTAATACTCAGAATTGTAATTAATAACGTGTTATTATCTAAAATATTATTTTCCCCAAAATATTGGAAAACTCTTCCAGCTAATGTACTCTATACATAATATATAGGGAAGCATTCATCGTATATGTACATGATCAGGGCCGGCCCGAACGTATAGGCGAAATAGGCGGCCGCCTAGGGCGCCGACCCAAAGGGGGCGCCAGAGAAAAAATAGAAAAAATTATAAAAAATCTTTTCAAAAGGCAAAAAGTTTTAGAGATGGAAAGAAAAGTGTACATATTTAAGGGCAAATATGACGCAAGAGAGGTTGGTTGGGTTGGCAACAATTTCGATAGAATCTGAAGTTGCTAAACAAATTAATCTCGGTGACTTAGTGTCATCCTTTTAAAAAAAAAAGGCAAGGAAACAAAAATTTTAATTACCTATGGTCGTTTTTGTTTTGTGTTATTGATTACTTTGTATATATTTGTCCTATGCAACTTCTCAGAAGATTAAAGAGTTAGGAGAGAGTTAATTAATCATTGTTGTTGTGGTTTATTTTGCTCCTAAATTTATATCCCAAGTTTTCATCTACTGCCAAGAATAGTAGGGGCGCAACAAAATAGTTACGCCTAGGAATACGTGGAGGACACCAGGGAATGTAGTTCCAAAGCTTTACTCACAGTCTGTGATGCATACAGGTGCCCGCCTCAGTGCCGTGTTCTCCAGGTCAGGGGCTCAGCCAACCACCAGGCAAGATGAAGTACTCCGTTCCAACACTCCGCCATCATAAATGCCTTTTCTGAACGTCTCCCTTTTGCGCCTATAGTGAAGTACTCTCAGTACTGAGTTACACTGGAGTTCCTCCTGTCAGATGTTCCTATGAACTCTACTTGTACGGCAGACAGCTGTAGCCTGCTTCAGGGACTCCTTGCTACCAAATCCCGGCTCACTATCGTTGCTGTTGTGCCCCCAAGTCTTGTGTGGGAATAAAGTGATGACAACTTCTATTCCTCCGGTGTCTGCTGCAGGACCATTAGTATCCATACAACCTCGGGGACCGGACCCCAGCCTTGCACTGTGAACTTGGGAAGGGTTCTGCTCTAACCCTGATCCTTAGTCCTCCTCTCCTCATGTTCCATACTAATCCTTCCTTCTTATGGAGAGAGTCAGGCTTTCCATCAATGTCTCTTTCCTGTGCCAGCGGACCCAGGTCACTGAGGTCGGCTGCAGCACTTCCTTCATCCATCCCACTCAGGGGATCTTCACTCCTCCACTGACTCTGTCAGACTGACCAAATCCTAAACTCTTCCCGCTCTTTTGGTGCAGACTAAACTCCACCCGCCTCCCAGCACGCTTTGTGTTCCAAGCAGGGAGCCACCAAAGGCTGCTTTGCTACACTACTGTGTTGTGTGGGATGCAGGTGTTGGAGGTGGTCAGGTGTCTCCACCTTACCTGGATGGTGGGGTACCACACCTCAGGAGGAGGTGCAGTACCTCTGCGGCGACTGAACCCTCAGGGGCGCCACATACCCCCCCGGTTAAACACAGCACGTCCGCGGGCTGCAAGTGAAACAAAGTTAGACAAAACAAAGGAACATACAAAAATTTTGGAATGCTGATAAACAATTCTTATTTAAACTTCCCAATGTGGGAGGCACTCACTCTTGAACGCTGCAGAACAATTTAACAGACTATCTATAATTACCTATTTTTAAAGTGCTATGAAAATAAACTTACTACCAGTTCAATTACTATCATCAACACATTTTCCTTCTCTTTATCTTTCACATTTTCTTTTACTGTCTCTGTTAGACATGGGTGACAACGGCTGATGCCTGGTTCGTCACCTGTATTCAAATCTTTACTCAAAATTTTACATCTTTATTCAACATTATCAAATTCTGTAAAATATCCATTCCTAATCAAATACCTAAATACTACTATCAAGTAAGCTCTGTATAAAATCCGTCAACATTTTTATAAGACACATCACACAATACTTTAAGACATCAATAATTCTTGCACGTGCTGGACACCGCTCCCAGCCGGGATTTCTTGCAGTGTCCTTGGATTGGAGCTATGCTCCATGATGAGGTAGTTCTTATTCATAAAAGATCTATGTAAAACCAAGAAAGGGCACCTAAAGAGGTGCAACTATATACAACACAGTGTCATAGTTAGGACATGGTTGATGTCCTGTTCTCACAGGGTTAACTTTTGCCGGCCTCTCTTTGGATCTGGGAGGGGTATTTATACTCACTCCAGACTACCATTCTCTGTCAGCTATACTGTTATTCTGTCTGTGTGTCTGACCGACCCCCCTGGTGTGCGTGTACTGCATTGCTTGTTTGATTCCCGTGTATGACCTGGCCTGTCCCCTCACTCTGAACTCTGTCTCGCGTTTTAGGTACTATTGTCTTCTCTGGTTCTGACCTCCTGGCTTGGCTATTGTTGCTCCGCTACCGTTTGCCCCTATTGTACCGTCTGTTGCCCATTCTGGTTTTCTGATCTATTGCTACGTCCTGACTATCCGCTCTGTCTAACCCTTTGGTACTGTCCTGCTATCTCATGCATTGACCCCGGCTTGATCTGGTTTCCGCCCCTGTCTATGCCCCTTGGTAACTTGTCCCGTAGTTACCTTTCTAGAAGTTTCCCTGCAGCTCCTAGCTCTGTGGAGCTTAGGCCACGCCTCCAGCAGCCACATGCTTCAGGTCCTGATAGTTTGAAGCACGCATTGTCACCGCTGCTGCCCTGCTCCACAGGTATCTTTGAGCACATTTTTTTGTACTCAGGACATGCGCACTGGCTCAGTGAGCGAGTGTAGTGCGGTGTTCCTGACACACAGTTTGTGGATCATTCATTGTCCATGATCTCTGCAGTTCAATGAAAAATATGCTTCCAACGCAACTAGGCAAACACTTGTAAAACTAAAGAAAACATGATAACAAAAAGAAGGCACAACGGTGCAAATACCCTCCTGGGTAACAACTAGTCAGTTAGTGTTTCTTTATTGGGCATCCCCTCCTGGGGTAGTGGAAGCTGGTCTCTTTGGTTGCTTCCAGGGGAGAAGATTTGGATGTCCACCTTCTGGCGGATTAATTAATTGTCGGTAGTCAGCAGGAATTTTGGGGATGACTGCTTGTGGTCCCGCAGGGGCAGCTGCTGGGTCCTTGGGGTGTTGCACTTCCATGGCCGTAACCTGCCGGACTTTTGCAGGAACACCAACCGCGGTGGGAGGTAATCCTGCCGGGGGAACGTAAGCATGTTCCTTTTTGTAGGCCGCAATAAAATCCTCTGGTATACGGCGCACATTCATGGCGTACCAGCCACGGAGTCCCTCATGTCGGGTGAAAGTTACATACTCCCCCGGGTGCAAGTGTCGAGCAGGGTGTCCCCTCCGGAGGTGAGACTCAACATCCCTCCTGCTAAAGAAGAGGTCAGAGATCCTCTGGGGGTCTGAGATAATTCCAAACCCCCACTCCTGATTAACATTCAGGACCTGACCCCATCCTGCTGAGTCCCGGGGACTATAGTGACCGTCACGGACCGTTTCTTTCCGGGCCATGTCAGGGCCCAGCACTGCCAGCCTCCGCTGTTTCCGTTCCCTCTGCTCGGCTGCCAGCTGGCGGATAGTCTGTTGGCATCTGGCCTCCTCCTCCCGGGACCAGCCTCTACCCACAGTGGACAGGGGGACCACCGCTAGGGGTTCAGGTGTTTCCCCCCAGGGACTCGAATCCCGGTCCCAGACCAGGTCTAGCACGAACTGCCCGGACTCTGCAGCAGCTGTGCACCCTGAGGCCTTCCCAGCTGCAAGGGCGGCGGTCATACCTGTAGCTTCCTGGTGGTGTTGTCTGCTCCGATTCGGGCGTCGGGCGGCAGCTGGTGGCAGCGGTGGTGACTCTAGCTGCCCGGTCAGAGGCGGGAGAAGGTGGTGGAACCGATGGCGTCTCCGGGTCCACAGGGTCCTCTGGTGGGACCTGCGCAGTCGCGCTAGGTCCACGCAGGAGTCCAGCTTCTTCCTGCTTGGCTCTCGGGCCCTCCGGTACCTCCTCCGTGCAGGCGGCGCTCACTGGCGGTTGCAGCAGGGAGATGGTGACAGGCGCTGCCGATGGCATCGCAGCGGCCTCAGGTTCTGCAAGTGCTGCCGGAGGGAGGACCAGGGCATCCTTGGTGGGTACCGGTGGTGCAGGTACCGCGGGCGTAGGTACTGGTGATATAGCAGCGGCGGCGGGTACCAATGGTGAGTGTACCTGTGATGGAGGTACCGATGGTTTACGCCCCTCCTGTGCACGCTGCCAGTTCAGAGTCCAGAGAGCCTCCTGTCTCAGCCGCAGGCGGTGTGTCAGCTGGGCAATCTCGTCCTCCAGCTGCTGGCGGTCCGTTGTAGAAGCAAGGTCGGAGCCTTCTGCCATTGCGCCGGGGAAGTTCAGCTCAACCTCCTCGCTCTCTTCGGGCCTCCTTCCTTCTCCCAATATGGCATTCTCACTCTCTCCCTCCTTCTTCCCGGGCTCTTTTCCCGCCACCGGCTCTTGCTCCTCCTTCTGGGGGCGGCGTCTTCTTCCTCCTCCTCCATACCAGGCCAGTATACGAACCCCTCGGGGGGTGGGCCATGTTGCAGTTGCATAGAAGTTCAGGCAGGGGAGGCCCAGGACAGTTCGCAGTCTTTTCTTAGGACCACCCATGTTGTCATGCCCTTCTTCACCGCGCCGGCGGCCATTTTGAGAGTCCATTTTACAGTCTATCAGCTTGGTAATTCTGCACATTTTCAGCAATGTCTATGTCCAATAACATTCAGGCACACAGAACCCGGTGGCACCGGGCTTCGTCATCCTGTTCGTGACGCCAAAAATGGATCGCCCTTACCCAGGGCTGTGGGGTACTCGGAGCCGGGCCCGGTGGATTTCAACGGTAGCTGTGACCTGGTCCGTGGCCCTGGGCGTCCATTGTAAAAGGGGCTTGTTGAGTGTGTGGATGATGATTAAAGTTTATTAGTGAATGATTCGTGACGCCACCTGTGGTGTTCGGCAATGAAGATGTTAAGCCGATGCTGCAGACAGATCCTCTGGGACAGATAGTGTGGTGCAGCAATGGTGTCGTGGCCCTCCACAGGTAGGGCAGTAGTCCCAGGGCAGTGTAGGTGAAGAGATAGGGAGGAGACGTAGATGATGCGGTGTCAGGCACAGCTATGTAGCAGTGCTGAGTGTGTTGGCGCAGGAATAAGTGGAGGACACCAGGGAATGTAGTTCCAAAGCTTTACTGACAGTCTGTGATGCATACAGGTGCCCGCCTTAGTGCCGTATTCTCCAGGTCAGGGGCTCAGCCAACCACCAGGCAAGATGAAGTACTCCGTTCCAACACTCCGCCAACATAAATGCCTTTTCTGAACGTCTCCCTTTTGCGCCTATAGTGAAGTACTCTCAGTACTGAGTTACACTGGAGTTCCTCCTGTCAGATGTTCCTATGAACTCTACTTGTACGGCAGACAGCTGTAGCCTGCTTCGGGGACTCCTTGCTACCAAATCCCGGCTCACTATCATTGCTGTTGTTCCCCCAAGTCTTGTGTGGGAATAAAGTGGTGACAACTTCTATTCCTCCGGTGTATGCTGCAGGACCATTAGTATCGATACAACCTCGGGGACCAGACCCCGGCCTTGCGCTGTGAACTTGGGAAGGGTTCTCCTCTAACCCTAATCCTTAGTCCTCCTCTCCTCATGTTCCGTACAAATCCTTCTTTCTTATGGAGAGAGTCAGGCTCTCTATCAATGTTCCTTTCCTGTGCCAGCGGACCCAGGTCACTGAGGTCGGCTGCAGCACTTCCTTCATCCATCCCACTCAGGGGATCTTCACTCCTCCACTGACTCTGTCAGACTGACCAAATCCTAAACTCTTCCCGCTCTTTTGGTGCAGACTAAACTCCACCCGCCTCCCAGCACGCTTCGTGTTCCAAGCAGGGAGCCATCAAAGGCTGCTTGGCTACACTACTGTGTTGTGTGGGATGCAGGTGTTGGAGCGTGGTCAGGTGTCTCCACCTTACCTGGATGGTGGGGTACCACACCTCAGGAGGAGGTGCAGTACCTCTGTGGCGAATGAACCCTCAGGGGCGCCACACATATGTGCAAAATTTACAGTAAGGTAGGAGAATAACATGGAAATGCCTCAATCAATTCACATTAATGACAGGCACAAGAGGTGGTAATGCCTTACCCTATATCAACACTATCTGATTCTTACCTTGCTGCGGAGGTTGGCACTCTAAACCTGCGCAATTGATACCCCCGCTCACCAACGACTCACCCTGCAGCCCCCTATAGTGGCAAAGAATGAGTTAGAGCTCAAAACTAAAGTAATTAATTTGCTTACGTGCTGTTATTAAGAGATATCATAAAATACATTTTTTTTGCCAAGTGCATACGAGGAGAATAACATGGAAATGCCTCAATCAATTCACATTAATGACAGACACAAGGGGGGGTGATGCCTTACCCTATATCTACACTTTCTGATCCTACCTTGTTTTAGGGGAACGGTCCTCATGTGACCATAAGTGTGGTTTGGTCTAATAAAGATTTTACATCATTTTTCGGGTATGATGACTACCAGAGCCAGATTTTTGTAAAATTGTAATTTTTTTTGTAAAATTGCCTTATATACTACTCCTGATGAACCTTGGATAAGGAGAAACATGTTGAGTTAATTATGGTAATTTTCTTGCCAAATAGCGATTGATGTTTTGGCTACTTACAGTGATTACTAATGGGTTTCTGAAAAAGACTATTGATGTGTCTGTCATTTCTATCAGTTGATTGAGGCATTTGCATGTTTTTTTCCTGCCTCAAGGTATATTTTGCACATATGCACTTGGCAACAAAAAAAATTATGATATCTCTTGATAACAGCAAGCAAGCAAAGGAATTTGGCTGTGAGCCCTAACTCTCATTTTTTTGAGCTGGGGCGCCAATTGCGCAGGTTTAGGGTGCCAACCTCCGCAGCAAGGTAGGATCAGATAGTGTTGATATAGGGTATGGCACTATCTCCTCTTTTTTCTATCTCTTTTTGTCTTTTATTATAGTGCTTTTGAAGAAAGCACTATATTGTAATCCGAACGCTGCTAACTTATTCGTCTTCCTCTGCTTCTTCTTCTTATTATTCAGTTGATTTTCCACAATTAATGCGGCCCAAACCGCTACACGCACAAACTCTGTTGAGGTGTCGTTTCGAAGCAAGCGTCCACGAGAGGTGTGCTAAGTAATTTTCGTGTTGATCAGATTTGTACTTTTTGCGCAATTTGCGTTTGAAAAGACATTTTCCTCAATGCATTTCAATGGGAAAATGTTGCCACAGAGAAATCATACCCTGAGGCGATTCAAATGGCAGTTAAGCTCATTGATATGCGCAGGCACACCCAGTTACTATGCCAACGCCTACGAACTTTACATGACCCCCCCAGGACACAGTTTCTGCCAGATAATTTCAGCTCTTAAAGCGAAACCCACAGCACAAATGCAAATCTAGCTTCATCACATGACGCATGCCCCTGAGAGAATGTGCGCCAAAGTGGATTTAGAAGCCCAGTGCACCAAACTAGCTCTTAAATGGCCGACGCGCCAAAGTGATTCTTAAAGGGCCGGAGCACCAAAATGAGTCTTTAAGTGCCGGCACACCAAATCGAAAGCTGAGTGACCCCAAGCTCCAAATCGGAGGCTGAGCCACCCCGGCCTCCAAATCAGAGGCTGATCGACCCTGGCCTACAAATCAGAGGCTGAGCCACCCCGGCCTCCAAATCGGAGGCTGAGCCACCCTGGCCTGCAAATCAGAGGCTGAGCCACCCCGGCCTCCAAATCGGAGGCTGAGCGACCCTGGTCTTCAAATAGGAGGCTGAGCGACCCCGGGCCCCAAATCAGAGGCTGAGTGGGGTGCCCAAGTGTGAAACCCTTGCCGAAGCAGCAAGCAAGTCTCTTAAATGGGCAGCTTGGGCACCATTTCAAAGCACTATCTGTAGTTCCTTCAGGAAATACACATCCCACTACCACGATTATTGCTAGCGATTTTCCTAGCGAAAATTTCTTTTAACGGAGGTGATTTATTACTATGGTGTCCTATGGCAGGAAACCACTGCCCTAAATTTTTAAATTTTTTAAATTTTAAATCGCTAGTGATTTTTCTGCCATAGGAGTCCATAGAAAAATTTTTATTTTTTTTTGGTAACTTATGGTGACCGACCCATTTTGGACTCGCCAGCTGTTTCATGACAGAATTTTTCTATTACTCTGTTATTTGGTAGGATTGTTCTGAGAGGAATTTTTTATTTGGCTATATTACCATTACTGTTATAGGTTTCCTATCATAGAAAAAGCTGAACGGAGGGCATTTTTACCTTCAACTTTGCCACAGCTTGTGTGACGGAACACATCAACATCTATTCAACTAGACCCTTCAATGCATTCATCTAGGGGTATAATGAAAATTTTCACTGTAAAGGTTTTGAACAAATTAATGCAAAGCAGATGTAAAAATTAGGATTTTGAGGTTTTTCTGCGAATGTACCATTATAAAGACAGTTTTTTTTGGACAGTGGACATATAAATAAAATCATGCACCCCAAAACTGATAGCCCTGTTTCTCCTGTGTTCAGAAATGTGCCCATCTTATGTGTAGGGACACAACTAGGCCTAAATGGAAAGGAATGGGGGGTGTAGAGCGCACGCTTTTCTTGAAAATGTTTTAGGCTCTATGGCACATTTTTAGTGTATTGCAGGGCCAAAACAGTAGTGGACCCCCACAAGTGACCCCATTGTGAAAACTAGAGCAAAAAACTAATAATAAAATTAACAAAAAATCTAAAAAAAAAGTTAAAAAAGCATTCAGTAACAAACTAACGGAAACTGACACTAAATGTAATGGATGCTGACAATAACTGACGCTAACTGACAATAATGGATGCTGACTAATAAATGGACGCTGACAATAATAAACGCTAACTAATAAACGGCGCTGACATAAACGGACGCTGTCACTAAGAGTAACAGACGATAACTGACAATAAATGGACGCAGACAATAACGGATGCTAACTGACACTGACTAAAACTAATGGACACTAGCTAAGGGCACCTTCAGACCTTTCAATAGATAGCGTGGGCGAACGCGGACCTGTCGGCACGTCACAGTGTAACCCAGAGTAATCCCGCCCACCAAATCAGACCCAGAGTGGCCCCGCACACCAAATCGGACCCTATGGGGCCCCACCTACCAAATCGGACCCAGGGTGGCCCCGCCCACCAAATTGGACTCTGTGGGGCCCCGCCCACCAAATCGGACCCAGAGTGGCTCCGCCCACCAAATCGGACCCAGAGTGGCCCTGCCCACCAAATCGGACCCTATGGGAGCCTCCCCACCAAATCGGACCCAGAGTGGCCCCACCCTCCAATTTGGACCCAGAGTGGCCCCACCCACCAAATCAGACCCTATGGGGCCCCATCCACCAATAGGACCCAGAGTGGCCCCGCCCATGAAATCAGACCCAGAGTTGCCCCACCCACCAAATCGGACACTTTGGGGCCCTGCCCAACAAATCGGACCTAGAGTGGCCCCGCCCACCATATTGGACTATGTGGGGCCCCGCCCACCAAATCGGACCCAGAGTGGCCCCGCCCACCAAATCGGACCCAGAAGGGCCCCGCCCACAAAATTGGACCCAGAGGGGCTCTGCCCACAAAATCAGACCCTAAGGGGCCCCACCCACAAAATTGGACCCTGAGGGGCCCCGGACACAAAATCAGATCCTGAGGGATCCCGTCCACCAATTCAAACCCTGAGGAGCCCAGGCCACCGAATCGGATCCTGAGGGGCCCCACCCACCAAATCAGACCCTGAGGGGCCCCACAGGCCAAAGTGGCCCCTGAGAGGCACCCACAGTTAAAACGGATCCTGAGTTGAAAGTCTTGCAGGGGCAGCAGGCAAGTCTCTCTTAAAGGGGCAGCCCAGGCACCATTTCAAAGCACTAGCTGTACTTCCTTCAGGAAATACACATCTAGTTCTTCTTCTGCTTCTTCTTTATAGTGGTTTGAAAAAGCCACTATATTGTAATCCGAACGCTGCTAACTTATTATAGTGGTTTGAAAAAACCACTATATTGTAATCCGAACGCTGCTAACTTATTCTTCTGATTATGCAGTTGATTTCCGCAATTAATGTGGCCCAAACCGCTACACGCACAGACACCGTTGAGGTGTTGTTTTGAAGCCAGCGTCCACGAGTGGTGTGCTAAGTATTTTTCGTGTCGATCGGATTTGTAGTTTTTGCGCAATTTGCGTTTGAAAAAACATTTTCCCGTCATTGGAATGTATTGTCTCAATGCTTTTCAATGGGAAAATGTTGCCACAGAGAAAACATGCCCTGAGGCAATTCAAATGGCAGTTAAGCTCATTGATATGCGCAGGCACACCCAGTTACTATGCCAACGCCTATGAACTTCACATGACGCCCCCAGGACACAGATTCTGGCAGATAATATCAGCTCTTAAAGCGAAACCCACAGCACAAATGCAAATCTAGCTTCATCACATGACGCATGCCCCTGAGAGAGAATATGCGCCAAAGTGGATTTAGAAGCCCAGTGCGCCAAACTGGCTCTTAAAGGGCCGACGCGCCAAAGTGATTCTTAAAGGGCCAACGCACCAAAATGAGTCTTAAAGGGCCGGCACGCCGAATCGAAAGCTGAGTGACCCCAGGCTCCAAATCGGAGGCTGATTGACCCCGGCCTACAAATCGGACCTAGAGTGGCCCCGCCCACTAAATCGGACTCTGAGGGGCCCCACCCACCAAATCAGACCCTGAGGGGCCCCACAGGCCAAAGTGGTCCCTGAGAGGCACCCACAGTTAAAATGGATCCTGAGTTGAAAGTCTTGCAGGGACAGCAGGCAAGTCTCTTTTAAAGGGGCAGCCCGGGCACCATTTCAAAGTACTATCTGTACTTCCTTCAGGAAATACACATCTAGTTAATTTTGTTAGTCCTTCAATATATATTTTTAATAGTAATTAATAAAAGTTTATATTTTTAACTATCATAAAGTACATATTTTTCGGTGATTTGTTTAATTTTTAGGTGTACTGCATGAATCTAGTTACGCTGTGCATAATATGTGGCGCCATTGTGAGTTGACCCCAAATCCTGTGTTTCAGGGCTTCAGACAGAATCCTCGACAGTGACTTGAATGTGATGAGAACCCGACCTATCAAAAGTTTTTTCTCTTGTTTTTTGTTTTTTTTTAAACTGTTGGAAATAAGCAAACTAATTATTGCACAGCTTTCATTTTGCCAGGTTAGATTAAAAAAAAAAAAGAAAACCAAACACACGATTGAGAGATTGCTTTGGACACAAAGATAGTTATTCTTTTAGAAACTTTTGGTAAATGATGCCCCCCTCCCTTTAAGGAAAACTTTTAAGTCAAGTTTTCAGAGTGTGCTTTTATTCTCATGCCTACAAACTTTAAACCAAATTAATCAAAATGTCACAAGTTGTTTGCTGAGATTGGCATAAATTAAGATAACTTGTAAGGGTGAGTGCACACGTTGCGGATTGTGATGCAGATTTTTCTGTGCATGTTTGTTTAAATCCGCAGGTTAATCCGCAGGTCAAATGACCTGCGCTTTACTGCGGATTCAGTGCGGATTAGCCTGCGGTTTTCCCCTGCATCTTGACACCTGGTGATGGAGCAGGTGTCAAACCGCTGCGTATTCTGCACAAAGAATTGACATGCTGCGGATTTAAAACTGCAGCTAATCTGCACGGAAAAATCCGCAGCATGTGCACAGCGTTTTTCAATTTCCATTTACTATAAGGCTGTGTTCACACATAGCGTTTTTTTTTGCGTTTTCGCTGCGATTTTAAACGCGCGATTTTGCAACGAAAACGCGAAAAAATCCATGCAATCCTATGGCATTCCACACATGCTGTGCTAATGCTGCGGATTTTTTCATGGCGGAATTGCATCGCGGAAAAATAAGCAGCATGCTCATTGTTTGTGCGGAATGCATTGTTCTGCTTACTTTCCGCATGTGGCTGAGCCCACCGTGCGAAAAGTAAGCAGAACATTTGCGGATGGTACCCACGGTCTGGAGGAGAGCAGATTCTCCTCCATGCCCTCGGCACAATATCCCTGTAAAAAATAGAATTAAAATTAAAAAATCATCATATTCTCACCTTCCGATGTCCCTCGCAACGTCAGCAGGCCTCAGCAATGCTCCCGGCAGGTCCCGTTCCCAGTGATGCATTACGCCAATGACCTTTGATGACGTCGCGGTCTCGCGATACCTTAGCGGTCTTGTGAGACTGTGACGTCATCAAAGGTCATTGGCCGGGAGCTTTGCGTTGATCGGGAACGATGCGCGGGACGCCGGAAGGTGAGAAAAACACGATTGTTTGTTTTTTTATTATTTTTAACATTAGATCTTTTTACTACTGAGGCCGCATAGGCCGCCTCAGTTTAAAAAGTTGGTCACACTCGTCAAACACTATGTTTGACGAGTGTGACCAACCTGTCAATCAGTTCTCCAAGCGATGCTACAGATCGCTTGGATAACGCTAGCATTCTGCAAGCTAATTACGCTTGCAAATCGCTAGTTTTTCCGCTGGAAATAGGCGGGAATTAAAATGCGGTTTTCTCGCATATTTCCTGCGGAATGGAATTCCAGAATTCCCGCTGAAATTTCCGCAGCAATTCCAAAACGTGTGCACATAGCCTAAAGGTACTGTACAACGCATTTACAAATGGTAAATGCCATAAAATAAAAATAATGCCCTAAGGCTTTAAAAAAGGGGAAGGACATGCTTATATCCAAGCATGCTCGAGTACTAACCAAGTGTCTTCGGTGTGCTCGAAAAATATGTTCGAGTTCCCGCGGCTGCATGTCTCGTGGCTGTTCGACAGCCCAACACATGCATGGATTTCCTGTTTGTTAGGCAATCCCTGCATGTGTTGTAGCTATCGAACAGCCGCGGGAACTCGAACATATTATTTGAGCAGCCGAAGACACTTGGTTAGCACCGCGAGCATGCTCAGATATCATCTCATGCGAGAAGCCTCTCTCATCACTAATAGCCACTTATCAGCTGGATAAATGAACAGTCATTAGGACTGGTAGATGATTTGAGGTCTCCTATATTCCAAAAATGGTGAAGGCCCCATCCCATGCTCACCATGTTCCCTCATCGTAATTAGGCCCTGGTTATTACCATTGTTTCTGTATTATACCATCTATAATACGTGGTTCCAGAGCACCTCGTTAGTTCCACAATACAGATTGGTTATTGTGATTGTGCCTCCACCTTGGTGGAAAGCACACCAAAGTTTGGTGCTTTTTGGCACAAATGGTTTCATTTTAGACCTATATATATTCATTGTTGAAGCTGCTGTAAGGCTATGAACACAAGCAGTGTCTTTACAGCATTTCTTTCAGCGTTTTTTTATGCAAATAAAGTGTGTTTTTCAGTACCAGCAAAACTGTGAGATTTCAGAAATCTCATGCACACGCTTTTTTTCCCGATTGAATTTGAGAACTGCAGTATTTTTTTTTAAATCGCAACATGTCAATCCGTTTAGCGTTTTTGCATTTTCTTCACACATTGAAAGCAATGATGCAGTGCAAAAAATGCTGCAAAAGCACAGAAGCTTGGTTTTGCTTTGTTTTTGATGAATCAAACTAACTTTATTACGTATGTACTGTAGACAAACATGTAATCTGCATCAAAAAAGCCACAAAAAAGCATAAAAAAATGCATCAAAACACTCAGCGTTTTAACTGTCAAGAGAGAAGGTTTTGGCTGTAGAAAAAAACAAACCGCGGCTTGTGAACATAGCTTAATGGGACATGGGTTTGTGAGGAGTTGCGCGGCTTGTCTGGAAAGGGCCATGGCTTAAAATGCAAAAGCCTGCACCGATTTTTGCAACAAAAAAGTTACGCAAAGAAAGTAAACCAAGAAATGGAGTAAAATGAGGCAAATATGAGCCAAATATATCATTCAGCAAGACACCTTGATAATTTTGTCACATTTTCCGACTGTCTAGTCTAAGTTTGCACTCCCTGAATAAAGGACAGGAGTAATCAATTCTCTTTGTTTGTACAGAAACATTTTATCTACTAAGTTTAAGCTTTTCCTGTTCATTTAGACACTGTTCACATGTTCAGGTTTTACATACATTAGATAGGGACTGCTTCAATAGGGTTACCTTGACGCAGTGAAGCAGCTTGATATACATTTTTTTGCAAAAAACATATCGACTAAATACCCTCTATTTGTTATCATCTTTTCATCAGCACTTGCTGACTATTGTTATATGCTTTACTGCAGGATATTTCTGCACAATTGTCATTCTGTGCTCTCTGTTTGTGTTTGAGTCAGTGGGTGGTATGAACAGTGTCCTACCGACTTGTTCACATGTGTGCATGTCACATGTGTTTTTAATTAAGTTTAAGCTTTTGTGGTTCAATATTGATTTAGAGTTGTCTTACTGTTGTAACATTGAAACTTTGCACATAAATCAATAAATGTATTTTTTAACAGGTTGTGATCCTACCTGGAAGAATATAAAAACCCTAACCCCTAAAGCCATTGCCAAAGAAGGCGGATTCAAAGTTGCAATGAAGGAACTAGGAAAAGCAATGCGTCTATTTAAAAAATACTCCAAGCCAAGTGTAAAAAATCCCAATCCGCTATGGGCCATTACATTACATGATTGGTCATTTGAGCACCAGTTGGCCCTTCGAGAATCTTTTGCCGCTTTGGATCTTGGGGAAGAAACTGTCTCCAAGGCAGATTTTGTTGACGTCCTTACAAAGAATGGGGCTCCAGTGACCACAGAACAAATGGAGAGTATTGTTCATCTTCATGAAAAAGGTAGAAGTGGGAACATCATTCTGGAGGAGTTTTTGAAAGGGTCAAAATACCTACAAAAAGCTTTTTTATTGTCCTCCTATGGACCTAAAAAGAAAAGAGGAAAGAAAGGGAAGAAAGGGAAAAAAGGAAAGCGTACACTACCTATGCCAATATGTACAATGCCAAGTCACCTAATCTCACGTAGAGAAGATGGTGGACCACCTAATTTTATGATTAGAGCTTTCCATAATGTTACTGATGTCAATCGATTTGATTCTGATCATCCACCCCAAAACCCAGTGACAGATGATACCGGCTGGTATGTCGATGACCTGGAAAATGTATATACTCATATAAACTTTGCTGCAAAAGCTGGAGACTTTGAGTCCCTGAAGAGGGCCTTTGAAGAGGGTGTGTCTGTGAATGTGAAAGATATCTTTTATAAAACCCCTCTAATATCAGCATGTGCTTATGGGAATATGGAGGCAGTCAAATTCCTTCTAGAAAAAGGGTAAGATTTCTATACTTTTAAGCTACTGAAAAAACGTTAGACATGAGTGAATCGATTTGATGCAGTTTTAATTTGTTTTGAATTTTTCAAAATTTGCAATTGGCAATTCTGTTGTCGTGAATCATCAAACAAATGCCCTCTGCCATTTTACATATAGCGGAAGGTTGCATCAGCCAGAGAAAGCCCACTTGATTTCAGGCATGGTCATGCAGGCTTTCTTACAATGTCATGCTGATATCACATCACATGCTGTAGCACAGCCAATCAGAGTGAACTTTCATAGCCTGTATAAAAGCCAAGGAGGGGAATCAGCAGCCATTTGTGGCGAGTCGTGATAGTGAAAGAATTTCACAGCTCAGCAACAGAGAAATTGATAAAGCATTCATAAAGCAGTGAATAAACATTACATATAGTGGGTAACAGTACTTTGTGACAAAAATTGTACCACTCGCTGGCCGCTCACAGGCAGCACGTGGCCCCCAGCTGCAGCCGGCTTTTGCTTCTGCTGACATCCCGTCAAGTGCTGGCAGCAGCCGGGGGTCCCTCTTCCTCCTTCCTCGCTGGCTGCCAGGCTGTGGGCGGGGTTATCCCCCTGCGTCACACCTGGCATCCACCACGCACCCATTCGCTCACAGGCAGTATAGGCAACATAAGGTATTTCCAAAATTCATTAGGGGCCCCGGGGGGGATACATTGGGGGGTTAATATAAAGTAGTGGACAACCCCTTTAATGATGTGACTGAATACAGAAGCAGACGGATTAATTCTAAAGTGTACAAGGGCGATACTTTCTACTCAGTTTCAATGCAGCAAGGTTGATTGGATAATGCTTCACAGTACATGTGGACTATGGCCCAAAAGACCGTGCAAAAGTTTTTTAAGACAAAAAAGTGGAATATTCCCCACCGAGCAGCATTTCAAATGCTTAAGACAAAACTTAAGGCAGGAAGACCCACACTGGAATGGAATGGCTGTCAGACATGTAGAGAAGCTGATTATTATAAAACTGTGCAGTGGTCTCCTAATTTTTGCCAGAGCTGTATGTATATACACACACAGATATTATATAGGATCTAATTATTTGGCATGTTGCATATGATACCAGCAGAGGGCGCACAGATGGTGCTGCTGCACTGTGACTTTGACAGCGGTAAGAAGCCTCCTTCATCTGCAGGACCGCACCTCCCCAGCAGCTGCAGTGTGGATGGACGTCTCAGCAGCTCACCATTGCTCCCTGACACTTTCCTTGAGAGATCTTTGTATTTTGCTGTCTTTCTACCGAACATTTTGCATGGGTTATGATCATTGTCCAAAAACAGCAGATTCTCGATTAATAGAACAGTATGTATGTGCTTTGCATTAAAGAGGTATTCCAGTGAGAAGATGTGATCACCTTCCCAGGAACATTCCAGTATCTTGTATAAGTCCCCCATGAGATATCGGAGTGAAATCGCAGAATGCTGCAATAGATGTGCACTGCCTCACTGAATAACACTGGTCTGAGTGCAATCCAATTTATTTATCGGATTGCACCCGTCCGAGTTATACACCACTTATGTGATCTGAATCTTGGCTCGCTGTATCCGGGCCGGGATTCGGGTCTCGTGGCCACATTCTTAGTCGTCACACGAGCGGTGATGTCCCCATCCTGTCATTGCTGCTGTCCGACAATGAATGGGACTTTTTCAACTTTTTTTTCTTGTGGTTCACACTACCACCACTTACTATTGCCTCATATGCCTTTCTACTCTCTACCAATGAATTTGTAATCGCCACATGGTTTAGCTCAGGCACCCAGGGTAAGTGAATGGCAGGAACTGCCAGAAAATGTGGCGTGCTGCATTTTGTTATCTGACAGTCTCATTGCCTCTGTTAGTTTTCCTTATCCTTTGGATTTCTGTTGATAACTTCCAAAGATGGCAATTCTTCCCTTGGGGAATATGCTGTGCCTCTCTCTCATCTGACATTGGTTGTTCAGGGGTACTGTTGTGCAACATTTGGACATTTCCTGAATATATATCTTTTTTTAATTAGAATAGGACATGTTCACAATACATGCCAGCCTTGGACAGTTGTCTTCATAGCTGTCTTGCCCAACATGCAGAAAATGTCAGATCAGGACTGAAGAAACAGATGATCAATAATCCGTTTAACCCTATAATAAAACTAATTACTGGCTAAGAGTTAACATGGATTATATCACTAAGGAGAAAATAGGAGAATGTCAAATATTGTGCATCACATCTCACAAAAATACAGTCTACTAATGTACACATTTACCAGCTATTCTCAGGATAGGTGATAAATGTCTGGTCATCGGGGCCCTCACAGTCTCTTGCCTGCAGTGAGGAGTATGAATGAAGTGGCGGTGGCGCAAGCAGCTCTATTCAAACCTACTGGGATGAATTCTCATCGCCACACAATAAGAAAAGAAAGAATGGATCTGCCTGTGGCAAAACATTTTTGTAGCCCTGATCACAGCACCATGGACATGAGGTTGCTTGTATTGAAAGGTAATTTCAAATATCAGAGAGACAGAAATGTCTGGGAGTACAAACTCACGACAACCTTTGACACACTCAGAGCAGGAATGAATGTGTCGCATGGATTTATCTCTTTTTACATCGATTAAGGAATTTGCTCCTAAGAACTTGTGGGGGCATCACAACACAGAACCATACCCCAATCAGAGGACTATAAAACTTTCATACTCCTTATCTATGAACTGTTCCAATATTTATGGCCATAACTGTCCATCACTCTCCCATAATGATAATTCTGCTTCACGTCACTTGTCTTATCTATTGCATTTTTTCTGTGGTGTGTTGTGCATAAATATGTGATTCTTCAGATTTTGTATTAGTCAATACCTGATGATGAGACCTGAGTAGTCTCGAAAGCTTGCAATTTGTTACCATCTTTTCAGTTAGACATTAACCCCTTTCTGCCATTGGACATACTATCCCGTCCATGGGCCCTGGGATGTAATTCCCAAGGACGGGATAGTACATCATAGCGATCAGCTGCGCCCCCCGGGGGGAGCGCCGCTGATCGCGGCCGGGTGTCAGCTGATTATCACAGCTGACACCCGGCACATTAAGCCCTGGCACACAGCGATCAAACATGATCGCAGTGTACTGGGGGCATAGGAGAGAAGCGTGCAGTGAGGGGGCTCCCTCCATGCTTCCCTGCAACCCCTGGAGCAGTGCGATGTGCTGGGTCGCTCAATGGGTCTCCTCTCTGCAGGCCCCGGATCCAATATGGCCGCTGGGGCCTTCGAGGGCCTGCAGGGAGGCAGCTTCCTCAGTGCCTGCAGAGTGCAGGCACGAGGAAGCCTTGTGCAGCGCCTGTCAGATTGCTGATCTGACAGAGTGCTGTCTAAACTGTCAGATCAGCGATCTGACACCTTAGAGTGATGTCCCCCTGGGACAATATAATAAAGTAAAAAAAAAAGCGTAAAAATAATATATAAAAAATCCCCAAATAAATAATAAAAAAAATTCCCCAATAAATTCTTTTTTTTGTAAACAAATAAAAAACGTTAAAAATGCACATATTTAGTATAGCCGCGTCCGTAACGACCCACCCTTCAAAAAAAAACAAAGCAAAAAACAATGCTTTATCATCATACCGCCGAACAAAAAGTGCAATAACGCGTGAACAAATAGAAGAATATAAACAAACATGATACTGCTAAAAACGTCATCTTGTCCCGCAAAAAATGAGCTGACACACAGCGTCATGAGCAAAAAAATAAAAAAGTTATAGCTCGCAGAATAAAGCGATGTAAAAATAATTATTTTTTTTATATAAAATTGTTTTCATTGCATAAAAGCGCCAAAACATAAAAAAAGACATAAATGAGGTATCGCTGTAATTGTACTGACCCGAAGAATGAAACCGCTTTATCAATTTTACCACACGCAGAACGGTGTAAACGCACCCCCCAAAAGAAATTCATGAAATGCTGGTTTTTGTTCATTCTGCGTCCCAAAAATCGGAATAAAAAGCGATCAAAAAATGTCACGTGCCTGAAAATGGTACTAATAAAAACGTCAACTCGTCCCGCCAAAAAATAAGACCTCACATGACTCGGTGGGTCAAAATATGGAAAAATTATAGCTTTCAAAATGTGGTGATGCAAAAACTATTTTTACAATGAAAAGCGTCTTTTAGCGTATGACAGCTGCCAAACATAAAAACCGCCATAAATAGTAAATCAAACCCCCCTGTTATCACCCCCTTAGTTAGGGAAAAATAATGAAATTAAAAAAAATGTATTTATTTCCATTTTCCCATTAGGCTTAGGGTTAGGGTTAGAACTAGGGTTAGGGCTACGGTAAGGCTGTGTGTACACGATGCGGATTCTGCTGCAAATTTTTCAGTGCAGATTTGGCTAAATCCGCAGATCAAATGACCTGTGTTTTACCTGCGGATTTAGTGTGGATTAGCCTGCGGTTTTCCCCTGCGTTTTGACACCTGATAATGGAGCAGGTGTCAAACCGCTGCGGATTCCGCCCAAAGAAGTGATATGCTGCGGATTTAGAACCGCAGCAAATCCGCGTGGAAAAATCCGAAGCATGTGCACTGGGTTTTTCATTTGCCATTGAATATAAAGATACTGTACAACGCAGCAGAAACTGCTGCGGATCCGCAGGGCCAAATCCGCTGCGGATCCGCAGCAGAATCCGCAACGTGCGCACACATCCTTAGGGTTAGGGCTAGGGTTAGGGCTGAGATTAGGGTTAGGGGTGTGTTGGGGTTAGGGTTGGAGTTAGAATTGGGGGGTTGCCACTGTTTGGGCACATCAGGTGCTCTCCAAACGCAACATGGCGTCTGATCTCAATTCCAGCCAATTCTGAGTTCAAAAAGTCAAACGGTGCTCTTTCCCTTCCAAGCTCTGCCATACGCCCTGCCATACGCCCAAACAGTGGTTTAACCCCACATATGGGGTATCAGCCTAATCAGGACAAATTGCACAACAAATTTTGGGGTCCAATATCTCCTGTTACCCTTGGGAAACTAAAAAATTGGTGGCAAAAATATCATTTTTGTGGAAAAAAATATGATTTTTTATTTTTATGTCTCTACGTTCTAAACTTCTGTGACGCACTTGAGGGTTCAAAGTGCTCACCACACATCTAGATAAGTTCCTTGGGGTGTCTAGTTTCCAAAATGGGGTCACTTGTGGGTAGTTTCCACAGTTTAGGCACATCAGGGGCTCTCCAAAGGCAACATGACACCCGCAGACCATTCCATCAAAGTCTTAATTCCAAAACGTCACTACTTCCCTTCCGAGCCTCGACTTGTGCCGATACAGTAGTTTTCTCCCACATAAGGGATATCAGTGTACTCAGAACAAATTGGACAACAACTTTTGGGGTCCAATTTATCCTGTTACCCTTGGTAAAATAAAAAAATGGGGACTAAAAGATCATGTTTGTGGAAAAAATGATTTTTTTATTTTCACGCCCGAGCGTTATAAACTTCTGTGAAGCACTTGGGGGTTCAAAGTGCTCACCACACATCTAGATAAGTTCCTTTTGGGGTCTAGTTTCCAAAATGGGGTCATTTGGGGGGCTTCCACTGTTTAGGCACATCAGGGGCTTTCCAAATGCGGCATGGCGTCCGATCTCAATTCCAGCCAAAATAGTCAATTGGCGCTTCTTCCCTTCCGAACTCTGCCATGCGCCCAAATAGTCATTTACCCCCACATATGGAGTATCAGCGTACTCAGGACAAATTGCACAATAACTTTTGGGGTCCTGTTACCCTTGGGAAAATAAAAATTGGGGGTGAAAAGATCATTTTTGTGGAAAAAATATGATTTTTTAATTGTACGGCTTTACGTTATAAACTTCTGTTAAGCCCTTGGGGGTTCTAAGTTCTCACCACACATCTAGATAAATTCCTTAAGGGGTCTAGTTTCCAAAATGGTGTTATTTGTGGGGGGTTTCCACTGTTTTGGCACATCAGGGGCTTTCCAAACGCGACATGGCGTCCGATCTCAATTCCAGCCAAAAAAGTCAAACGGTGCTGCTTCCCTTCCGAGCTCTGCCATGCGCCCAAATAGTGATTTACCCCCACATATGGGGTATCAGCGTACTCAGGACAAATTGCACAATAACTTTTGGGGTCCTGTTACCCTTGGGAAAATAAAAATTGAGGGTGAAAAGATAATTTTTGTGGAAAAAATATGATTTTTTTAATTGTACGGCTGTACATTATAAACCTCTGTGAAGCCCTTGGGGGTTCAAAGCTCTCACCACACATCTAGATATGTTCTATGGGGGGTCTAGTTTCCAAAATGGGGTCAATTGTGGGGGGGTTTCCACTGTTTAGGCACATCAGGGGCTCTCCAAACGTGACATGGCGTTTGATCTGAATTCCAGCCAATTTTGCATTGAAAAAGTCAAACGTGCTCCTTCCCTTCTGAGCTCTGCCATGCGCCGAAACAGTGGTTCCCCCCCACATATCAGGTATCAGCGTACTCAGGGCAAATTGCACAATAACTTTTGCAGTCCAATTTCTCCTGTTACTATTGGTAAAATAAAAAAATTGGACCTGAAATAATTTGTTTGTGAAAAAAGTGAAATGTTCATCTTTTTTTAAACATTCAAAAAATTCCTGTGAAGCACCTGAAGGGTTAATAAACTTGAATGTGGTTTTGAGCACCATGAGGGGTGCAGTTTTTAGAATAGTGTCACTTTTGGGTATTTTCTATCATATAGACCCCAAAAATGACTTCAAATGTGATGTGGTCCCTAAAAATAAAATGGTGTTGTAAAAATGAGAAATTGCTGGTCAACTTTTATCCCTTATAACTTCCTAACAAAAAAAAAATTTTGGTTCCCAAGTTGTGCTGATGTAAAGTAAACATATGTGAAATGTTACTTATTAAGTTTTTTGTCTGCCATATCTCTGTGATTTAAGGGCATACAAATTCAAAGTTGGAAAGTTGCGAAATTTTCAAAATTTTCACCAAATTTCCGTTTTTTTCACAAATAAACACAAGTTATATGAATGAAATTTTACCGCTAACATGAAGTACAATATGTCACAAGAAAACATTGTCAGAATCACCGGGATCCATGGAAGTGTTCCAGAGTTATTACCTCATAAAGGGACAGTGGTCAGAATTGTAAAAATTGGCCCAGTCATTAACATGCTAACCACCCTTGGGGTAAAGGGGTTAAAAGGTATCAACCGCTGAGGACTCTCAATGCTGAATATTTTTCTATTCTTTATCTTGGAAATTTATGGCTTATCTCCAGGGTCCTGCATTTTCCTCAAAAATGGAAACCCATCTCAAGCTGCCAGGAATGGAGAGTTTCTCTGCACTTGCGAGACTTGGTCCATTCCCTTCTCAAATTTGTCGATCATGCTTGCTCATCGATTTTTATGAACACCTCTTCATTCACGCATTCCTGTTCCCAAGATAGGTGCAATTCCCAAAGGTGGCACCAAAAAAGTCAGAATGGGGCCAAGTGGAGGGGTAGAATGGTAGACAAATCAATAGGTATCTAAAGGCCCCATACAAATTAGACTAAAGTTGGCTGAACCCTTCGATATCGACGTAATCAACCATCAGTCTACTGTGTATGGAGGTCTGCTGACTCTCCTATGACAGATCATATTGTGGAACAGAAGGATTTGACCTGTACCCTTACAGTGGCCTAGTTTTTCTGTGTATGGAGGAGTAAGGAGAGCTAGTGGTCAGCTGTATGGCCAACAGCTTTCTAATGCATATGGTAGCCTTGCCCAAACATCAGCAATCCTAAAGTTCATACCTGCAAAGCAAGAGATTTAAAGGACATTTGATCATTTACATTTTTGTAGTCTTTTTGATCGCTCTTAAATTTATTTGTTGTAGCTTATGCAGCCAGCAGGTATCTCACCGGACTCCTCCTCAAATGTGCCCCTCCGCTCCACCTCTGGCACCTGCACCTATGAGGGGAATAGGGTCCCATCTCACACTGCGAATGGATACATGGCTGATGCTGTGCATGTTCTCTCTGTCCTTTGACTTCTCCCAAAGTCCTGGTTTTGGCAACAATGAAAGCTTATTCATTTTGCAATGGTAAACTTTGCTTTTTAAACATACCATACTCTTTTTTCATGGGTTTCAATAACTTTACTTGCTGTAAGTGAATAGAATGAATAACTTTTTATTACCAAAAGATGAAAAATTTTCCTGATGGCTGATGTACAGTAAGTGCAGAGTCCTGTACAAGACAGTCCTCTAATAGCTGTGCCATACTCAGCACTACATCTATGTTTACAGGACGGATTTTTATCCTCCGGACTTCAATAGTGAAGATTTCTATCTAATGGCTACAAGGAATGATCTCGAAAACCGTGAAAATTTGATATAGAAAACATTTTGAGAAAACCTTGAGATGTATAACTTTTTTCTACTTGGAGATTTTAGTTTTCCAGAGCGTTGACATGTGGGCTTAAGCATTTAAAAAAAAAAATGTTTGTATTCGCAGTGCCGACGTCAATACAAGGGATAATTTCATGTGGACTCCTCTTCATCATGCTTGTCATGCTGGCCAGAGTGACATTGCTGAACTGCTGCTAAAATATGGAGCTAAGATAGACGCCCTTGCCATGAATGGATCCACCCCACTCATGAGAGCAGTGGAAAGTGCAAGCCTGGACTGTGTTCAAATATTAATGAAATCTGGAGCCAAGGTGCAGATAGAGAACAAGAAAGGTAAATGGTGGAAGAAGTTTATAGATAGACGTTTAGTGGGATGCCAAACCCAGTAGTTCTGCCCAAGAAAGCAGAGGTCATGATGAGGCCCAAAA
Source organism: Dendrobates tinctorius (assembly GCF_039654945.1). Lineage (NCBI taxonomy): Eukaryota > Metazoa > Chordata > Amphibia > Anura > Dendrobatidae > Dendrobates > Dendrobates tinctorius. The sequence goes on along the minus strand of NW_027361870.1, from coordinate 17,475,543 downwards.
ACCCCAACAGTGAGCTCTTTGTGTTTGGAATGGGTGCCATAGCTGTCTGTGTGACTCTGCTATAGAGAGACTTCACTGAGTTTTCTAGTTATACAGATTTCTCATCTGTAGACAAATTGCCTCTTCAGAGAGGAAGAGGACTTGAACTCTATAGCGCCACCTGTTGGTAGTAGCGATCCTACCAGAGGAGCATTGCACGGCAAATAAGCCTCCTTATCTTGACAAGCTAGAGCTGGTATGTCACTCGCCATAAGGAGAAACCTTACCCCTTAGACCTCATCTGTAGACATAACTGTCGCTAATTGATTGTTTGTTGCACCACAATCTTTTGGTGCACAAAAATGTTTATTCGAAAGATTTATACTGTGACTGCTCCAGTAGAAAATAAATGAACACTTGGGAGATAAGTGTATGGTGCGCTGTGTCAATGCTCTTTAATGTCTGTACATCTGTGCTCTGCTGCAATTCCACACTTTTTTGTTTGGCTTTTCTAAGTTTTAGGCTGCGTGCAGACGGACTTTTTAGCTCTGCGGATTTTTCCGCGCAGAATGGAAGAAATCCGCAGGTCAAATGACCTGCATTTTTCCTGCGGATTTCTTCCATTTTTCCTGCGGTTTTCTTGCGGTTTTTGTGCGGTTTTCCACTGCGGATTCTCCCCTGCGGATTTGGACACAGGGGAGGTGGAAAACCGCACAAAAGAAGTAACATGCTGCGGATTTTGTACCGCAGGAAAACCGCACGGAAAAATATGCAGCGTCTGCACAGCGTTTTTTTTTTTCATTGATTTTAAGGCTACTGTACATCACAATGCGGATATGCAACGTTTCTGCGCGGTAAAATCCGCTGCGGATCCGCTGCAAATCTGCATCATGTGCACACAGCCTAAGGGTGCTTTGGGGACCTACAAGCATGCAGGGCCAGTTTTAAACAAAGCGGGGCCCTGGGAAAAAGTGTAAAGTGGAGCCCCAAATGCTCACATATTGCACCCTCACACTGAAACATTTTGGTTGTATTTACTTGTGCTGAGTTCAGGCCGTTAAACAAGCATGATCAACAATATTAAAGTCGTTTGATGCCTGTTCCCGAGTTTCTTTACACTGGCTGAGGAAGAGTGATGGGGACAGATAGTCCTTGATACAGTATAATGCAGGTCCCATATAGTACATATAGTATAATGCACTCCCCATGGTCCTTGATAGAGTATAATGCAGCCCCCCTCAGAGTATAATGCAGTCTTCCTCAGAATATAATGCAACCCCCCTCAGAGTGTACTGCAGCCCCTCACACAGTATAATACAGCCCCCTTAGAGTATAATGCAGTCCCCCTCAGAGTATAATGCAGCCCCCATCAGAGTATAATGCAGCCCCACACACACATTATATTGTAGCCCCCTCATAGAGTATAATGCAGCCCCCCTCAGAGTATAATGCAGCCCCACACACATAAGCACACACAGTATAATGCAGACACACACACAGTATAGTGCAGACCCCCCACACACAGTACAATGCAGGCCCCCCACACACAGTATAATGCAGCCCTTCACATACACAGCATAATGCAGCCCCCCGCACAGTATAGTGAAGTCCCCCCCACACAGCATAATGTAGCTTCCTCACACAGTATAGTGCAGTCCCCCCACATAGTATAGGGCAGCCCCCCACATAGTATAGTGCTGCTCCCCCAGACAAACACAGTATAGTGCAGACACCCTATACAGTATAATGCAGCCCCCAGACACACACAAAATAGTGCAGCCCCCCACAAAGTAATATGCAGCTCGTCACACACAGTATGATGCAGCCCCCCAATGACAATATAATGCAGCCCCCCACACACATAGTATAATGCAGAGACACACACACACACACACACACTATAACGCAGCCCCCACCCACATGCACACACACACAGTGTAGTGCAGCACACACAGTACACATATATACAGACACACAAACAATAGTCACCTCTCCTTCTTGTTCCACGCGCTGCTGCAGGCTCTGCTCTGGTCTCATTAGCTCCACTGCTGGCACAGCGTGGCGCGTGATTATGTGACATCATTGTGCACCCGCTGAGTTACAAGCAGAGCGGGAGTGATGGTAGGCTGCAGTGTCAGCTGACGTGCTCTCCTCCATCAGTGCTTATCAGTGATAAGTTGAATGTGTGATGGGGTGGGCGGAGCTGGGTCCCTCTTATGGGCCCCATAGTGGCCCCGTGCAGTGCTGCTATTAACAGCATGCCATTGGCTGGGGGCCCCTGGAGGAGTGGGGGCCCTAGGCAGTTGACTAACTCCGGCCCTGCAAGCATGTACCAGAAAATTAGTTCCTCGTGTATCACCACCACTCCAGGATTCAGCGCTGCCACTCTGGTCTTGACAGCAACCATGATGTCACTACTACAGTCAATCACCGTTCTCAGTGAAGATGGAAATGTAGATGGCACAGGATCCTGCTGATTTACTGCAGTGGTGCTGTATCCATGAAGTCACCTCTGCTACCATGTGACTAAGACCAAGGGGCAGCTGTGGAGAGACAGCACTGGTGGGGGGCTGATTTTTGGATTCTTACATATTGCATGTCTGTAGAATGAAAAAATTTGATCCTGAAAATCCTGAAGCTGAAAACCTAAATTAATCTGAAACTTCTCATAACTGAGAATTTGGTACAGTTGTATTTCATTTTTGGCAATTATATGTTATGTAAATTCATCATTTTCTTCTTCTGGTCCCTTTTTTCACCTTTGGTTTCTTTCCTCCTCACCTCCCAAGAGCCGTGACCTTCCATTGACTAAAGGCCCCGTCTCACTAAGCGATCTCGGTAGCGAGATCGCTGCTGAGTCACAACTTTTGTGACGTAACAGCGATCTCACCAGCGAGATTGCTGTGTGTGACAGCGATCAGCGAGCGGCCCCCCTGCCGGTATCGCTGATCGCTGCAAGAAATCTCTGGACATTTCTTTTGTCGCTGGTCTCCCGCTCTCTCCACGCTCCGGTCCCAGTGATCCTTTGCATGAATGACCGCGAGACTTTGTTATCCCTCGAGACCGTGACATCTCGCGGTCATTCGTGCAAAGGATCACTGGGACCGGAGCGTGGAGAGAGGCAGAATGGCTGAACGGGACATCGGAAGGTGAGAATAACTATATTTTTTATTTTGATTCTATTTTCTACAGCGATGGCAAGCGATGCCGGGCGCTCGGCATCGCTGTGCTGATCGCTGGTGAAGCTGTCTGTGTGACAGCTCACCAGCGATCACATAGCGACTTACCAGCGATCCTGACACCTTCATATCGGTGTCGGGATCGCTGGTAAGTCGCCTTGTGTGACGGGGCCTTTAGCCATATGAGATTTATTGTTTGCAAAATGAGTTGTGTTTTTGTATTTATTCTATCCAGTAAATGACGAAAATAGAAATAAAAATAAATTGAAATAGTAGGATCTTTGGTTTTTCTTATCATTTTACCTACCAAAAAAGGTGGAATAAAAAGATCTCAGAAAGTCACATGTATCTCAAAATGATAATAATAAAAATTAGTTTGCAATTCAAAGACAAGCACTTAGCAGCAAGCCAGTGGGAATAAAGGCAAATAAAAATAATATACTTTAGTTCATTAATTAAAAAGGGAGTCCTCTTCCTCCTTTTATAAGGTGACAAAATTAGAGGGTAATCTCATTATTAACCCCCAAAAAGACATGCCCCCAGAAAATTGGTGTCCCAAGAGTATTCTACTTATATTAAACGGGTGGTATAACCCTAGAGGATACTATATAGGTCTATGGTTCCAAATACTCTTCTTTACATTAGAGGAACATTAATATTGCACTCAACCATCTAAATGTAAACATATAACCGTCTCATAGACCATCAAGCAGCACACCGGATCTCATTGATCCAAAATAGGCGATATATGAGATCCGGTGTGCTGCTTTATGGTCTATGAGACGGTTATATGTTTACATTTAGATGGTTGAGTGCAATATTAATGTTCCTCTAATGTAAAAAAGAGTATTTGGAACCATAGACCTATATGGTATAGGGTTATACCACCCGTTTAATATAAGTAGAATACTCTTGGGACACCAATTTTCTGGGGGCATGTCTTTTTGAGGGTTAATAATGAGATTACCCTCTAATTTTGTCACCTTATAAAAGGTCTTCCCACTGAAGAACTTTGTGTTTTTGTTATAAAACAAGCAAGATAGATAATCTTTGATTCTCATACTCTCTGGTGTGAAGTGTGAAAAACTTAAAAATATTGCCTTTATATAGCTATTTTTTGCACAGAATAATTTGGTGTCTCGTGGATACCGCAAGTCAGCGTACCGATGCGGTCCTTATGTGTTATTGTTTGTCTTTTGTCCCACGTGCACTTTTAGGAGGAAGAGGACTTCCTTTTTAGTTAATGAAATAAAGTATATTATTTGTATTTGCCTTTATTCCCACTGGCTTGCTGCTAATTGATTATTTTGGGGCTGGTTTGCCATTTGCTATATTGTATAATTCAAAAAAGCCCTTACAGAACCAAAACATAAATGTCATAGATCTCAGAAAATGCTGAATAAGAACTATTTAGAGAACTATATAAATTAGCGATCCCCATAATCATACTGTCCAAATGAACAATTAACTTAATTTTTACCGCAATGTGAACATCCAAAGAACAAAACACAAAAATCAATGACGCAATAAATTGTTTTTGTTTTTCGATTCCACCCACCTGGAAGTTTTTTTTTTTTACTTGTCTTCAGTAGATCATATAGTAAGATGGTTTCGTAGAAATATACAACTCCTATACAGGTCGATTTCGAGGACGATATGAGAAAAGGTTTCTTGGAAGGTTAGTACAAAAAATTCAATCTAAAAAATAAAAATGGTTGTATATCAAAGTGGCTAAAAGGGACTACCACTAAAACCATAATGTTCGGCAAATGTTAAAAGGTTTGCCAGGGACTAAGGATAGCTCATTAATTTTAAAGTCCCAGACACACCCTTTAATATACCAGAAATTAGAGCGGCAGCCAAACTGATTTTTTTCTTTTGGCAATTTTCTTTTTGGTTACAGTAAAAAAGGACAATATTTCTCTAAGAAAATAAAGCATCTTCACCAATTTTTGGGCAATTTTTGGTTTAATATATTTTGAGGTTATGAATATAATAAATATTTATTTTCTGCGTGTTAAATGAATGAAGAATAAGTGGCCTCATCAAATAATAAGGTAGTAATCCCCAACATGATGATTTTATGTTCATAGGACAAAATGTTCTTGACGTAGCAAAAGCGTATGCCGATTATAGACTCATTGACTTAATTGAAGCCAAACTGGAGAGCTTGCCAAAACCAAAAGACAAGAAAGGGGGCAAGAAAAAAGGTAGAATGGAAGGCAAAACCAAAGCATTATCCAAGCCGCAAACCCCTGCTATCCCAGAGGCCGGATCTCCAAAGAAAGAGGTAGAAAGCATATTTCATTATTGACAATTTTTAAAGACTTTTTGATGCTTCTTGTATTTATTTGCTTTAGTCTGTTCAGCGACCAAGTATTTCATGCAACTCCCCATAGACTTTCACACTCAGCTAGGCCGAGCATACATGTGTTCTCAGAGCAAAATGTGTCACTGCTACACTAATCGTTCCTAGACATCCCTGTCAGTGGCTGACCTCCTGGGGAAACAAAAGAATTCAGAGTCATAATTAAAATGCCCGATTGTCCTCTTCTCTAACATCATCTATTGGGGGAGAGTCAGAAGGCCCCATACACATTAGACAGTCACCATTAAAGAGAGTCTGTAGTCACAAAATGACTGTTCAAACCAATCACAACTTCCTGTAGAGGCCAAAGCCTTAAAGAGAATTTGTACCTTCAGTGACCAAATCCATTGCTTCATCTGGCAGAAATTATTTCTTATTGAAATATGCTAATGAGGTTCTCGGTGTACTCTGGGTGTGGCCAGGCCGTTCAGTGCACCTACCCACCTGCTTGCTTTGTGTCTATCTCCTCCCTGTGTTTCTTAATTGACAGCTCTGGCTTTACAGAAGGCAGACGACGGTAGATATAGATTGAAGCCAAGTTGATGTGAAGACTGGCCTTAGGCTAGAAGTCTGAAGCCACTCTGTGATTGCTGCGCTGTAAGGATTCTCGAGTGTCGGCACTAGGAGCGGGGGGTCATGTCACCCCAAGTATGTGATTTACACATCCCAACTAGACTGTATCTGGCCTTGCGTAATACACTTGCAAATCACAAATTTGCAGCTACATTACTCCCTGCTCTCAGCGCTGCCACATCCTCGAAGTGCATGCAATTCTTACACCGCTCCGACATACTCACCCGGCCTCCGCTCCCGCGCCGTCTTTGCATACTCACCGGGCCTCACGCCACCCGCCTCCCACGCCGTAGCCTCTCACCACCAGACGGCCACGGCGGTCACCTCTGACAGGCTCGCGGCCGACGCCATCTCTGCATGCAATGCGCATGCGCCATAGGCCGCAGTCACGCCTCCCTTCTGCTTCTTGTGCTCCGGCTGTGCCCTGACCCGGAAGCACCTTCGGACCAATAGCAGACCAGACGGGGCCATATCAGGCCGCTTCCCCCTGAGGGAGGCGCCTGATCGTTGTGTTACCTTGCACACTGGGCCCTGCTTCCTCCTGTGCTCTCTGTAGCCTCTCGGTGCCGTCCTTGGTGTTTCCTGCAGCAGCCTCGCAGCCTGTCTTAAGTGTTCTCTGCAGTATTCTCAGTCCTGCTCCAGTGTTCCTGTTTCCTCCGTCTCCTGCCTCCGGTGTTCCTGTTCCATCCTGCTCCAGTCCTGCCGTCCTACTCCAGTCCTGCCTCCGGTGTTCCTGTTCCATCCTGCTCCAGTCCTGCCGTCCTACTCCAGTCCTGCCTCCGGTGTTCCTGTTCCATCCTGCTCCAGTCCTGCCGTCCTACTCAAGTCATGCCTCCGGTGTTCCAGTTCCATCCTACTCCAGTCCTTCCGACCTCCTTTATTCCTGTCTCCTGTGTTCCAACCCTGTTCTGTCATCTACACTTCAGTCCCACAGTCCTACTCCAGTCCATCCTGAGCCGCCCCTCTTGGTACCGGCTACCGTGGTACTCGAACCCCTGGGCCTGCTCCTAACGGTCCCTGTATAGGGGTCGGTTCCACCTGGCAGCTCGCCCGAGGCCCCTCGGTGCCACGGCCCAGAGGGTCCACTCCTGGAGATTCCGGCTCAGACCAGCCACGCTAACAGCAATGAGAGGATTCACAAGTCTGCAGTCACATGGTGTGGCTGTCTGCGGTCACATAGAGTAGCTGTCTGTAGTCACATAGAGTGGCTGTCTGTGGTCACATAGAGTGGTTGTCTGTGGTCACACAGCGTGGCTGTCTGTGGTCACATAAAGTGACTGCAGACTTGTAGCCAAGCCACCTCTTTGATTCACTGCACGATGCAGACTTGTAGCCTTAGGCCACTTTCACACGTTCAGTATTTCGCCTATTGTTTACCTCAGTATTTGTAAGCCAAAACTAGGAGGGGGTGATAAATCCAGAAGTGGTGACGTGTTCCTATTATACTTTTCCTCTGATCGTTCCTCTCCTGGTTTTGGTTTACAGATACTGATGTAAAATACTGACCAAATACTGAACGTGTGAACGTGATCTAAGGCTGGGGCAGCATAGATGCAAAACACTGAAGAGACAACGACTCACATGCCTGCCATTCATGAAGGGGGTGATTGTGGTGCCCCTGAGGCTCAGTCGCCAGAGGTACTGCACCTCCTCCTGGGGTGTGGTATCCCTCCATCCAGGTAAGGTGGAGACTCCTGACCACACTCCAACACCTGCACCCCACACCACAAAGTAGTTTAGCAAAGCACCTTCGGCGGCTCCCTGCTTGGAGTATAGCAAAGCACCCATTGGTGGCTCCCTGCTTGGAACACGAAACGTGCTGGGAGGTGGGAGGAGTTAGATGACATTACAAGGAGCGGGAAGAGTTTAGGACAACAGTCAGTCAGTTGGTTAGAGAGTTGGAGAGAAGAAGATCCCTTGAGAGAGGGATAAATGGATGGAAGTGCTGCAGCAGATCCCAGTGATCTGGGTCTGCTGGCACGGGAAAGGAAGAGAGAGAGCAACATAGACTGAAAGCCTGATTCTCCATAAGAAAGAAAGACTAGTACAGAACGTGAGGAGTAAAAGGGAACAGAGGACGTGGGTTAGAAGAGAACCCTTCCTAGAAGTTCCAAGCGCAAGGCCGGGGCCCGGTCCCCGAGGTTCTACGGATACTACTGGTCCTGCAGCAGACACCAGAGGAATAGAAGTAGTGACCACTTTATTCCCAGACAAGACTTGGGCTCACAACAGCAGCTGGATAGTGAGCTGGGACTTAGTAGCAAGAACTCCCCGAAGCAGGCTACAGCTGTCTGCCATACAAGTAGAGTTCATAAGAACATCGGACAGGAGGAACTCCAGTGTAACTCAGTACTAGAAGGTACTTCATTTAAAGGCGCTCTAAGAGGAGGCGTTCAGAAAGGCACATGTTGGCGGAGTGTTGGAAAGGAGTATTCCATCTGGCCTGGAGGTTGACTGAGTCCCTGACCCGGAGAACACGGCACGGAGGCAGGCACCTGTTTGTACAACAGACTGAGTAAAGCTTGGAACTACATGCCCTAGTGTCCTCCACTTATTCCTGCGCCAACCTGCCCAGCACTGCTACATCCCTTGCGCCTGACACTACACCATCTACGTGTCACTTCACCTACTCTGCCCTGAGACTGCAGCCCTGCCTGTGGAGGGCTATAACATCACTGCTGCACCACACCATCTGTCCCAGAGGATCTGTCTGCAGCGTCGGTTTACATCTTCATTGCCGAACACCACAGGTGGCGTCACGACTTACACATTGATGCTGAACATTTACAATGGGCGCCCAGGGCCACGGGCCGGGTTCCAGCTACCGTGACATCTCCCATGGAGGACCATCGGGCCTGGTACCGAGTACCCCACTGCCCTGGGTGTGAGGGCGTCCCAGTGATTGCTTGGTGTTTCGAATTCATACAGATGAGACTTGTATAGGGTGCCAGTCACACAGACAAGTGTAGTGCACCATGTCTGCTTATAAACTATTAGTGACACCCATGCTATTAGATAATGTGGGCTGCTCAGCAATATAAAAGTGCACCCCACAATTACAGATACCCCAATTCCTCAAGCAAACACTAATGAGCCTGTCTGCACCCTGCAAAAGATAAGAAATGTGCAACAAAAAAAGATGAAAACATGTAAAAAATGCATGAAATGCTGGTCGATATTTTAGGCAAAATACACAAGCTCGCACCCACGTCCCCACACTAGTAGTGTTCCCCCTGTCCTAGTCTAATAGTTGTAAACATTCCATATGTTTGATAGTAAAGATGTGTGTTGCCCCTGAGGCTTAGTCACCACAGAGGTACTGCACCTCCTCCTGAGGTGTGGTGCCCCCTCCATCCAGGTAAGTTGGGGGCTCCTGACTACGCTCCAACACTCGCACCCCACACAACAGAGTAGTTCAGCAAAGCCACATTGCGGCTCCTTGCTTAGAGAGTAGCAGAGCACCTTTGGTGGCTCCCTGCTTGGAACACGAAACATGCTGGGAGGCGGGTGGAGTTGAGAATACATAAAAGAGCGGGAATGTTTAGGATTACAGGTCAGTCTGGGAGAGGAAGCCACTCAGAGAGGAGTGAGGAAAGAAGATCCCTGAGAGAGAGATGGAGGAAGGAGGTGCTGCAGCTGACCTCAGTGACCTGGTTCTGCTGGCACAGGAAAGGAATGAAGGAGAAAGACATTGAACTGAAACCTGATCTTCCATAAGAGAGAGAGATTAGTACGGAACGAAGGAGTAAAAGGGAACAGAGGACGTGGGTTAGGAGAGAACCCTGCCTAGAAGTTCTAAGCGCAAGGCCGGGGCACGGTCCCCGAGGTTGTATGGATGCTAATGGTCCTGCAGCAGACACCGGTGAAGTAGTGGGCTGTAAATGCATTACTCCCACCTAAGACTTGGTAGCACAACAGCAACTTGGATAGTGAGCCGGGACTCAGGAGTGAGGAGTCCCCAAAGCAGGCTACAGCTGTCTGCCGTACAAGTAGAGTTCTTCGGAACATCTGTCAGGAGGAACTCCAGTGTAACTCAGTACTAGGAGATCTTCACACTTAAAGGCGCTATAAGAGGAGACGTTCAGAAAGGTACATGTTGGCGGAGCGTTGGAAGGGAGCGTTCCATCTGACCTGGAGGCTGCTTGAGCCTCTGACCTGAAGAACACAGTACGGAGGCAGGCACCTGTCTGTACTACAGACTGTGAGTAAAGCTTTGGAACTACAAGCCCTGGTGTCCTCCATTGATTCTTGCGTCAACACACCCAGCACTGCTACATCTGGGTACCAGCTTCTGCACTGCTTGTGCCTCTCCTCTAACTCCACATATACACTGCCCTGGGGCTACAGCTTCACCTGTGGGGAGCTTCACCATCTTGGCTGCAACACACCACCAGCCCCAGAGGATCTGCAAGCAGCGTCAGCTTAACATCTCACTTGCCGAACACCACAGGTGGCGTCACAAATTGTTCCATTAACTACATTCCACCATTCAAACTCCCCCTATTAATTGGGCTCCCAGGGCCATGGACAGGGTCCCCGCTGCTGTGACACATCCCGCCGACACCGGCCCGGTACCAAGTACCCCACAGCCCTGGGAGGGCGACCCAGATGCGCTTCTTATTGATTAACATTTTGTTTTGTTTTTAAAGTTGTCTAGTTAAAAAGAAAGTTGTATCCAATTCTAATATTTTATATCGTTGCCAGACCCCAACACCGATGGAGCTTCTACCCCCAAAAAAGGAGAAGAGTGCCATCTCTCAACTAAATAATCTGATAACTTTGGGAGAAACAAACAAAGTTGACATAACATTTGTTCCAAAAACAGTAAGATATTTTGAAACCAGTTTTTTTTATCTATATTAAACAATCTTCAAATCTAGAGCAGATTTACTTGAAACTAAGTCTAAAGGGGGTTTTACACATAGTGATATCGCTAGCCAAATCGCTAAAGCATCACCGATTTTGTGACGCAGCAGCGATATTGCTAGCGATATCGCTATGTGTGATACTTACCTCCGACCGGCTCCCCCGCTGTCTGTCGCTGATCGTGCAAGATCGTGCAGCTCCATTTCTCGTCGGGCGCTTCCTGCTGGGCTTCCTGCTGGCGCCGACAAGCGATGCGTGGACGCGGGCGGGAGGACGTCAGGATCGCCGCGTCTGAAAGGTAAGTAACGACCGCTGCTGTGTCGCTACATCGCTGTGAGATCTGCCTGTGTGGCAGCTCACTAGCGACCATTTAGCGATGCACCAGCGATCCTGACCGGGTCGTATCGTGGTCGGATCACTGGTGCATCGCTAAATGTAAAGGGGCCTTAAGACAGGGTCCAAAATATGAAGGGTGCAAAACTTTCCATTATATTTGTCTCTGTTTACGCACATCTCCTAGTTTTGGTTATGATCAAGAACCATGGTGGTTCGAAACGCATCATCCCTTTAATATTTTAGTCCCCCTTTTTCCTTCTTTCTTTTTCACCATGTTTTTAATTTTTTTATTCATTAAATGTGAAGTGTTAACATTTATTTAACCTTGGGATTGCTCAAACTTTTTTCTTTTCTGAATTTCCATGTGAAAGTAGTCAAATGTTATATTCACGCAAAGTTTTTTTTACATAAATTTTGAACCTGATCTGCTCTAAAATCCAGATAAAAAAAATCTGCAAGTGCTTTTTAAAGGGAATTTGTCACCAGGTTTTGCTACACCATCTGAGAGCAACATCATGTAGGGACAGAGACCCTGATTCCAGCTATGTATCACTTAATTTACTGGGAGCTGCAGTTGTGATTAAATTGCAGTTTTCTCTGCTGCAGATCTAGCAGAACTCTGTTGAGCTTTGTATGAGGGTGTACCCCCCAAAAAAATGAGCATAACTTATTTAATTTTTTTTATTCAAACTAAGGCTAGCCCTGCGCTGCACCCAGAAACGCTAGTCTGAAACTAGCCTAACATCTTGAAAACATTACTGCCCTTCACAATCCTTTTTTTTTTTCACTTTGTGGTAACCTAGGATTCTAACAAAGACCAGGTGCCACACAATGGTGCATCTCAAAAATTACAATTTTATTAAATATACACAATGATACATGATTAAAAAGAAGGTGTCAGACCAATAAAAGAGACCCATAATTGTGGAAGCACAACACTAAGAATATTTTGCAAAAAGGCATTTCCATATGGTACATTGGTACATACATGAGAAGTAATATCCGATGTAAAAATAGGAAAGTGTTGCCTACTGTCAGATAATAAATCGCCTAAGGCATATACAATAAAAGGGCTATCTAGCCCGTTATCCCAGTGGCATTCCCTCCCCTGAATTGCTGATATTCCCATATAAGAAGGAACACAAAACTAACTAAATTAGTTTGGGTGAGAACGTAAAAGGGAGGGGAGAGGCAGTCACCAGTAAACCAAAACCGTCCTCAGACATGCTAGTGTGCACAGTGACCCCCCTAATCCCAATTAGTATTTCCTACCAGTGTCCTTAACCACATATGAAAGCGCTAAAAGGAATGTAATTATTGCCAAAATGACATACCGCAAAACCAGTGGTGCTTTCCAGGCGTCTCCTATCCCCCGACGCGCGTTTCGCACTGCTTCATCATGTAGGCTTGTCAGAGAAGGGGGATGGGCCCTTTTAATATAAGAAGCCCGCAAAAGTAATTGGCCAATAATGCGGTTTAACACCTGATTTAAAATATCACCCACCCTTATAACATGTCGCTCACATCAAAACATCTAACGGCGCATGTCTGGAGTCATCCCCGTCTTTCTCCTACGCCTACGTGATCAAGGTTCTATGCCATCAAAACAGGACTCACATCGGCGCATGTCAGAATCACATGACCTCAGCCAACCAATGGTGAGGAATAGTTCGCGGTCACGTGGTCCCAGTAATGCCAGGTCCTACAGGACATCGGGGTAACGAGGAAACACAACAGACCGCTGACTACTCCTCAAGGCGATTCAAAATCCTGGCATGCACACTGGTTCCTGTGGCATCTAAGTCAAATAGAATAAATGGAGGGTGATTAGAGTCTGATCTCTGGATTATATAACTAATATAAATGCATAACTACTAGAACCACCGCTTATGTGTTTACATCATAAATATATTACACATTTCACTAAGACAAATAGCCCTATATAATTCCCATAGATATACATGAATAATTAACAAATGTAACCAGTTATACAATTCCCAGCTTTAAATACATAGTAGATTGTCCCCTATATAATCCACTAAAATAGGGATATCGTGTAAAAAATCATCTCCTACATAATTCATCCATAGGAAAACGACCCCAATTGAGAACCTTATTGAATAGAAAAACTCCCCTCATATTAAATGAATATTACACAATGCCCATCAAAAACGGCACATACTAAATAACATCAACAAGGCTGAAGATTTTAAAATACCCTTCATCACACCACCACCAAAAGGGGGAGGGGGGAGAGGGGAAGGAAAAAATAACCAAGGAGGGGGAGAGAAAAAATGACACATGTAGAAATAATGATTCCAGGCAGGAGTAGATCTTCATCCAAAATGATCCAACCTGATCAGAATGAGTCCTTTAGTTGAAGTAGACAGATAAATCCAGAACAGTCAGTCACAGGGTATTAGTGGCTAAAAAAAAACCAATTAAAAACAAAAACAGTTAATAAAACAACAACAAAATTAACGCTCCCAAATTTGAATTTCCTGGCTAATTACAGATATGCGCTAAATCCGAAACTCTCATTTAAACCCTGTGGTGCCAATGTCCCCAATCTAAAAATCCATTGACATTCCTTTTTGGAAAGCCTATTAAACAGATCCACCCCTCTAGGTCCCAACTCAACAAGATCAATTCCTTTCACAATTAATAAACCAGAATTACAATTGTGGTACTTCTTGAAGTGCCTCGGAAGTGTTTTCAGAGAGGTCTCATCCATTGTGGTCTTTGCTTTGTCAATGTCCAAACAGTGTTTCCGCACCCTTACTTTGAGTTCACGGGTTGTCATACCTATATAGATCTTACGACAGGGAAATTCTGCGTAGTATATAACACCCCTGGATGCAGAGGTGATATGTGCGTGCCCTTATATCAAATTTCCTTGAATGATCAAAGTTAAAAAAATGAAAATCCTTTTTTCATATTGGCACAGCCCTTGCAAAGACCACATGGAAAGAACTCTTCACCTTTGGAATTCCTTTTTGATCTTTCCCTCCCCTTTGGATCATATGTACTGTGAACTAAAATATCTCTCAAATTTGGAGCCCTCTTGGCCACCAAGGATGGAGATACTGGCAAACATTTTTTGAGAACAGGGTCCGTGAAGAGAATTTCCCAATGCCTCTCAATAATTTTCCTGAGATCAGCCCATCTGTTATTATAATTCGTGATAAATCTTACCTGATTGTCCATCCCATTCTGAATTTCAATGGGCAAATTTTTATGTAACAACTGGTCTCTTGTCGTGTTTTTGGCTCTCCTATACCCTCTCTGTATGGCTCAATGGCCATAACCACGGTCCCAAAATCGTTCCTTCAAAATGTTCGATTGTTCCTCAAAATGAAATTCTTCCGAACAAATCCGTTTGGCACGCAAAAACTGGCCTATAGGTATTCCGGATAATGTTGATTTGGGATGGACCGATGAGGCATGCAGAAAAGAATTTGTTGATGTGGGCTTCCGATAAATGGTAGTGGATATATGGCCATTTGGAAGTACTGAAATCGACAAATCAAGAAAATTGATTTTGCACCCAAAATTGTAGGTCAATCTAATATTTTTGTCATTAATATTGAGCCTGCTCATAAATGATTCCAATTCTCCAATTGATCCCTCCCAAATGAAGAGAATGTCATCGATGTAGCGGATCCAGTTGTGGACCCAATCTACACCGACAACATCCTCCCCCTGGAAAATGGACCACTCCCATGCCCCCATAAAGAGGTTAGCGTAAAAGGGGGCACAAGAGGCCCCCATCGTGGTACCCCTTTGTTGTAGGAATATCTTACCATCAAAGGTAAAAATATTATGGGTCAAAATAAACCTCAAGAGTGTCAAAATGAATGATGCCATCTCCACATCAATATTACTTTACCCTAAATATTTCTTAAGGGCATTTAGCCCATTAGTGTGTTCAATGGAAGAATACAAGGCTTCCACATCCGCTGTAACCACTATCATTTCTTCAGTCAACTGGAGATTTTCAAGATGTCCTAATGCAGCAGTTGTGTCCTTGATAAAGGACGGTAGTTGTGTAACCAGCGGTTTTAAGAAATATTCAACTATGTCACAAATCATTTCACACAAGCGTACTCAGTGCTAAATATAGGGTATGCTGATCGCATGCAGCGTCATGCAATCAGAGGGGGAGCTGACCGGAGGGGGCGCGTCCGGGGGCGGGGCTTAGCGGCGGCCCTGCGCTGCTCCCAGAAACGCTAGTCTGAAATTAGCTTAACATCTTGAAAACATTACTGCCCTTCACAATCCTGTAAATTATATGATATTCACTTGTCCCAATGGTTTTTCCACTGTTCAAAACATTTTTTATATTTTTCTGAACTAATGCTGTTAAGTAAATCCAGCTATTTTTTTCTTAACCTCTTCTTTGTCCTGAAAACGTTTTCTTTCATTCTTGGGAATAAGAAAAAGTTGCAGGAAGCTAGGTAGGGCGAGTAAGGGGAGTGACACTGATTTTTTGTCAAAAGTTATTACAGGGGATGAATCTTGGTGTTACGCCTATAATCCTGAGAAACAAAACAGAAGTCCAGCCAGTGGAAGACAGCTTCATCATCCAGACCAAAAAACACACCAAATTTGAAGTCCATGATAGTATGTTTTTTCAACATTAAAGGAGTCGGTCACTTTGGGTTTGTTCCTCAGGGCACCACAGTGAACCAACGTTACTATCTGCATGTGCTGAAGCGACTGCGTGAGGCAGTAAGAAAAAACGACCTGAATTGTGGCGATCGGGGTACTGGCTGCTTCATCATGACAATGCGCCTGCCCACACAGCATTGAAAATCAACCAGTTTTTTGTGAAAAAAGGGCATGACAACAGTTTCTCCTGCCCCTAACTCGTCCGACCTAGCCCCCTGCAACTTCTTGTTATTCCCAAGAACGAAGAAAAACCTAAAGGGAAAGAGTTTTCAAGATGTAGATAAGGTTAAGAAAAAATAGCTGGAGGCACTTAACAGCATTAGTTCAGAAGAATATAAAAACCAGCGGAAAAGCCATTGGGACAAGTGCATATCATCTAATGGACGGGACTGAGAAGAGGAATAATGTTTTTTTAGATGTTATCTTCAATAAAAACATTTCAAATAAGTAATTCTCGTTTTTTGGGGTACCCCCTCGTATAACACCACCCTCACCACTGATTGGCAGCTTTTTATCAATATACAGTGCACACAGAAAGCTGCCAATCACCAGAGGGGGTGGAGTAATACAGAGCAGCAGGAATAGGTGACAGAAGACACCTCGGTAAGTGACACATCACTGGAATCACCTCTCAACCCCTACATCATTCTGCTCTCAGATTATATACCAAAATCCTGCTGATAGATTCCCTTTAAAAGTGATGCCTATTGATTTCAATGGAAAATTCATATTGCTACATTTTTTTTGCAATTTTTTTTATAAGGTTTTGTTAACCTTGCCATGGCAAAAGATAACATGTCACTACATTGATATGGATTACTTATGTAATCCACTCCAAGCTTGACACTATTTGATAAAACTTGACAAAAGTCAGCAAAAAATTGTGTTGGAAAAACATGTTCTGAAAATTGTTTAAGGTCTCTTTCACACTTCTTGATGATCATGGTTTTTCCAGTATCGAAGATATCAGAGTCCGAGTACCCATGTGTAATATTTGTGGCAACCGTGTGCTGCCCGTGTGCCACATCAGTACCACATGTACCGGTGCCTGGGAAGCAGCAGCACTATTCATGCTGTTCCCTGGCGCTGGATACTGAAGACAGCTTTCATCATTTTCTTCTGCTCTGTCGGTGATCAGTGCGATCAGGGGAGAATGTTGAGAGTTGTATTCAGCTGATAACAGCAAGAGCAGGCGGCAGCTGATGGGAGTATTCATCAGCCGCCACCTGCGCTATAAATAAATAATTAAATAAAAACGGCGTGGATTCCCCTGTATTTTTGATAACCAGCCAGTCAAAACTTACAGCTGCAGGCTGCAACTTTCAGCTGTCAGCAAGACTGGTTATCAAGAATAGAGGGGTCCCCATGCTGTAAATAAATAATTAAAAAAAAACGTTGTGGGGTACTGCTAATTTTTAACATCCAGCCTTGCTATAGCGGACAGCTAGGGGCTGGTATTCTCAGGCTGGTAAGAGTCCATGGATGTTGACTCACCCCCCCAGCCTAAAAATAGCAGCTCGCAGCTGCCTAGAAAAGGCACATCTATTAGATGGCGCTTTGCCCGGCTCTTCCCACTTTCCCTGTGGCGGTGGCAAGTGGGGTAATAATTGTGAGGTTGATGTTGCCTTTGTATTATCTGGTGACATCAAGCCCATGGAATGGATTAGAAATGGAGAGGCGTCTCTAAGACACCTATCCTGTACTAATCCTAAAGTTGTATGGTAAATAGTTCTAGATCATTTTAAGATTTACTTCAGATGGTAAGGGCTTCTACTGATGCAAACAATCATTTTTTAAGATGGTTCCACCAATGCACTTTCTAGTTTTTACAATAATACATTGTATTTTATCTGTTCTGGATCCATTGTTCATCAAGGTTTCCAAATTACAGTTTTTTGGGGGCATGGCGAAACAACAGCTACCACCTTAATGATGCTGTTGACTGCATTTTTTCAAGTGGAAACTAGGTCTACAAACCATATACAAAGTGTTCCGGGTTCCTAGTGTAGAGACAACCAATTTAAAGGTGTTTTTCAGTTCTGGTAAACCACTGTCCCCAGGTGTAGTTTGTTTAAGAATACAAACAAACTGTGATTTTTTCACCCTTCCTGAGCTGCTCTTTTATTACCTGCAGCATTGATGTTATGTTGACAGTGCTACAGCCAATAACTGAACTCAGCATCTCTGCCCAAGTTGACGTCACAAACCCCTAATGGCCACTGAGCTCAGTTATTGGCTTTCAACATAACATTAACACTGAGGACAATAACAAACAATGGGAACAGCTGTAAAGATTCAGTGCTGGACCTGGGGATGAGGAGTAAAGCCCAGTTTTTTGTGTTTTTTAGAGGGATTCTGTGAGCAGGAGTTCACCCCCCAAACTATATGAACTATCTGCTGATAGATTTCCTTGAAAATAAACTGCAGCTGGTGAGATCAATTTTCTGAAACCGTAAAACCACCTTACTTATGCAGTTTGGCTGGGTCCAAAAATGAAAAATATGTCATTTGTATATTTTTGGACTGTTTTTCTATAAGATTTATATATATATGTCTCTTCTGTCTTCTAAACCTTAACACTATGTTCTATCTATCAAGGTTTGGATTACTGAGCCCTCAACTTCAGATCGTATCAGGAGGAGAGAGCAACAGAGAGAGCGATTTACTTATGATGTTGACTTTGAAAACTTCCAGATGCCATTTAACAACAATCTAATGGAGAAATCATTGGGACTCATGACACAATGAACCTTCAGTGTGAAGTTCAATAGATCCTTGTGGAGAGGTTTACATGAAATAGACCTGACATGTAATAAATCTAAGATAAAACTCTATGGCCACCACTATCAATTCTATCATATTTACAATGCCAGTCCTTTAACGGGTGGTCCAGTCATATATATGTTATTGATGACATATCATTTGGATAGGTCATCAATATCAGATTTGTAGGGATTCGACAATGTGTGGCCAGTACCAGCGGCACCGCAGACGCTAGTAATAGCTGATACTATGGATAGATCATCGATATCAGATGACTGGACAACCCTTTTACCTTTGTGATAAATACATTACTTACGCAATTGTTCTCCAATACTATGATATGCAGTATGTAAAATAGGGGCAGGTAACTGAAGGATCTGTGACCTGTCATAAGCCAAACAGTAGCATATGTAAGCGGAGCACCACATAAAGGCCCGCTCACAGGCCGCCCTGAAGCATGGGAGTCTCATTAAAAGGAATCTGTCACCCTTTTTTTGCACTATCAGCTGCCGGCATTGACATCAGGGGCTTATCTACAGCATTCTGTAATGCTGTAGATAAGCCCCCGATGTAACCTGAAAGATAAGAAAAACACGTTAGATTATACTCACCGGAGGGGGCAGTCCTGTCCAATGGGTGTCGCGGTCTGGTCCGGCTCCTCCCATCTTCATATGATGCCGTCCTCTTCTTCCCTTCCTGTAGTAGCTCCGGTGCAGGCGCACTGCTCTGCCCTGTCTTATCTTTCAGATTACATCAGGGGCTTATCTACAGCATTACAGCTGTAGATAAGCCCCTGATGTCAATGCCGGCAGCTGATAGGGCAAAAAAAGGGTGACAGATTCCCTTTAACTGAAAACTGTAAAAAAAAAAGGTTAAACAACAACCACAAGACGGATTTCATCACCCAGATAATATTTTAATCAGTATAACAGCGCCAGCCTGACAGTGTCTGTAGTTTAATGAGCAAAATCCTGCTGACCGGTTCATTTTAATAAAATGGAATCTTACAAGATCCGTGCACCTCTGGCAGAAATATAAGCAGTCTTAACCATAGAATAGAAACAATGGGGGCCTTAAGAGTATGGGGGCCATGAGAAATTGTCCAGTTTGCTTTCCCTTCCCCCTAATGCTGGCTCTGCAAATCAGCCTGTCTCCTGTCCAGTTCCTTTAGACGCCTGAAGTTAAGATACCTTTGGTAACATTATGGTCAAGACTGTGAAGTCACCAAAGGATCTTGAAGAAAACCTGTCATCAGGATCATCAATGTTAAACTAAAGGTATGGACAGAATGGCGCTGTCATACAGATTTAGACGCAACGGACATGTGCTGCGTCCAAATCACTGCCGATTACTGACCGTGGGGACGTAGCCTAGCGGTATGTGTTAAATCAGTATGACAGCACCATTCTGCCCATACCTTTAGTTTAACATGGATGATCCTGATGACAGGTTCTTTTTAAGCAATCTTAATCTTGGACTAGAAAGGGCCCCTAAGAGAGTGGGGGTCCACGGGGATTGCCCAGTTTGACTCCCCCTAGCGCCAACCCTGAATATATCTATGGCTCATTTTTGGAGTAAGGCTTATATTTGAAGTATAATCAAAAAATCCCGTAAAATCATGCTAGTGCTTATTTTAGGAATAGGTCTTGTTTTCTGGGTTACACGGTAGTTAACCTGTCAGTCAAACATATATAGATGTATACCAGTTCTCCTCAAATATCTTGTGATCTTATACTTTAAGTTAATCAGATATGTATTAAAATTATTCTGTCATTTAGAAAAATATCTTTAATAATTACTGGCTTTCGTTAGATTTCCTTCAACTAATAGTGCTGTCAAGTAAAAGTTTTATATAATGAAAATGTGGCTGGGCTTCATAGCAGAGCGTCATTTTGTCTATATCCTGCAATTTAAATATAACCTAGCGTAAAAAAAAAAATAGATACCCCCCAGTGAGTAAATAAATGTAAAAATATACGATACACAGTAGACATTTTTTGGATCCAGAAACCATAGAAGCCATCCTACTGTGACAACGTGAACCCACCCTCCTTGACTTGGACACACAATGTAATAGTAGTGGCTGCAGAGTAAAAAAAAATTTTTTTTTAGATTTATTTTGCGTCTCCATTGCTGAGATATTATCAATCAAAGATTGATAATGAGATAACTTTAGTCAAGTCCAAGTGGGTGTTTTCACTGTGGTTGTATAGATTTTTCTCCCTTTATCAGTTGCTATATGATAACACCCACTTTGAGCTAAGAAAAGTTAACTCATTATGTGCCAAATTCCTTTGATTTCTAATATCTCCACAACAGTAAGGCAAAAAAAAAACAAAACTATTTATTCAGCTACTATAAAATTGATGAAAGGTCCTTTGTAACCCCAACGATAAACTCTACAGCAAGGAAAAAATGTCAAAACACCAGAATTGTATTTTTTGGGTTACCTAAAAAATTGCAATGAAATGCAATCAAATTGGTGTAACTACTCTCACATAGCTCCATCAATATATACGTCTCAAAAAATGGTGACACGAGCCAAATTATTATTTTTTTTTTTACAAAATTCCAATTTTTTTCAGCAGTTAAAGGGATTCAATCAGCATGAGTTCACACCCTAAACTATTCATGTCCATGTAGCTCTTTTAAAGTTCAGTGATACATTTACATGGCCGGTATGTTCTTCCATACTGAGAGATCAGCATTTGAATTTATATTCAGATGGCTATGGTAGATTTGAAGCATCTGTCACTTCAGCTCCTCCTGCAGCCTCTAAGCTGTGTGACTACAGGAAAAGGAGCCACCAGTCAAGCAATATGAGGTGGCGGTAGGTGGAGAATAGAGCTGGAGTGACAGAGGCTTCAGATCTACAACCTCATTTGCTTATAAATTTAAAAGTTGATTTCTAAATAATGGAGGAACATACTGAAAGAGTAAACTATTTTCTGGACTTGTCTTTGAAAGAGCTATATGCACATAGAAATAGTGTGGGGTGTGAAATCCTGCTGACAAATTGCCTTTAAAAATCTCACCCACTTCACCCGAAATCTCACCCACTTCAAATCTGTGCCATTGATGCCCACCACCCTGCTCCTTCTTTCTGGATCACTCTGGAATGCCCATTCCATCTGTAATAAACTCCATGTGATTCACAACCTCTTTACCTCTCAGAATTTTTCCTTCCTGGGCTTCACCAAAACATGGCTGGCACCCTCTGACACAGCCCCCCCTGCTGCTATGTTACGGCGGCCTCCACTTAAACCACACTCCTTGCTCTGTCAACAGACATAGTGGAGGAGTGGGCCTTCTCCTTCCAACTGTACTTTTAACCCAATCCCACCACTACCCTCCCTAATCCTCCCCTCTTTTGAAGTCCACTCTGTCTGCAGCTACTCTCCCTCCAACCTCCAAGTGGCAGTCATATACTGACCTCCAGGCCTGACCACTGCTTTTATTGACCAGTTCTCCACCTGGCTTCTTCACTTTCTCTCTGCTGACATTCCCACCATCATCATGGGTGACTTCAACATCCCCATTGACACCCACCTGTTGTGAGTTCATTTTCCCCTTCACCATTGAGGTCTGATGAACTCCCTCTTCTGGTGAAGGAAGGTAGTGACGCTGATTGCCAAACACCTGAGCTGGTGGAGGATGACTGGGTGACAGGAGTTGCTGACTGGATATAAGGCAGCCAACGCCCTTCTGCCTCGCTGGTGATTTCTCTGAGGGATTCTAGGAGACCAGTCTGATTCCTGCTCCTCAAAAGCTAAGCTTTCTGCCTTGCTTTTTGCATTTGTGTTTTGGTTTTATTTTGCCTTGCTTTTCTGGATTCTGTCATTCCCTGCTGGGGTGAGCTGAATTCCTTTGTGTCTTTTTGCTCTGTCTTCAGAAAATACCTGAGTACTGACATAGTCTTTTTGAAGCCTAGCGTCTTCAGGGCCTTTTTCCCTGTCAGTCTGTTGGCTCTTATGTTGATAGGGATTTTTGGCGGATTGCAGACAGCAGCTTTTCTATCCTGTCCTATCTAGTTAGCTTGGGCCCCATCATTTGCTCAGTCTATCTTTCTATCTGTGTTAGTGTTTTTTCTTCTTGCTTCACCGTCATTATATGTTAGGGGCTGCCTATTGCTTTGGGGTCTGCTCTGGGGCAGTTTATATCTCCCTTTCTGTCTTTAGGCTATGTAGTTCTCTGGCTGTGATCGAGGGGTCTAGGGCACCGTAGGAACCCCCACGGCTACTGCTAGTTGTTGTTGATAGGTTCAGGGGTCTGCAATCCGATAGCTGCCAACTTCTCTGATTTTCTGGACTTAGCTAGCATTTCTGTTTTTGCCTCCTACGGTGACTCGTTCATAACACCCTCCAGTCTTTTAACTCCTGTCCCTCACTTCGTCTTTTGGACATACTCAGTGGTCCTCCTCAGCCACCCACACAGATGGACATACATTAGACCTAGTCTTCACCCGTCTCTGCTCCCTAACTTCGCAACCTCCCCTCTCTCTCTATCTGACCACCATCTACTCACGTTCTCATCACTGTCTTCCTCACCTGTCACCCATGTCCACCAACTTGTGCACACCCACAGAAACCTCACACATCTAGACACTCGCACACTCTCTGACTCTATTCTAACACTGTCCTCCATAGCTTCACACCACGACACAGACACTGCCACTAGTTTCTGCATTGCCACTCTTGCATCAGCCATTGACTCGGTTGCCCCTGTCATGCATAGCAGAATGTGACAAATCAGTAGACAACCCGGGCACAATAACATCACTACAAAGTGACGGCAAGTATCCAGAATTGCAGAGCGGGTTAGAAGAAAACGCACTCGCAAGACAACTTCACATCATTCAAACAAGCAACACTAGCATTCAAATCAGCTCTCATCTCTGCTAAACAAGCCTATTTTACATCCCTTGTATCTTCCTTATCCCACAACCCCAAAGAGTTGTTCAACACTTTTAACTCCCTCCTCTGCCCACCACTGCCCCCTCCGCATTCCCTAATCTCTGCTGAGGACTTTGCCACGCACTTCAAAAATAAGATAGACCAAACAAGGCAAGTCTTTGTTGTCCGACCACCACAACCCCCTTGTATACCAGACCAATGCCCTAAACCCATAACTTCCCTCTCCAAAATCACTGAAGGAGAGCTTGCTCATCTTCTCTCCAAATCACACCTCACCACTTGTGCGCTTGACCCCATCCTATCCCACCTCCCCCCCAACCTCACCTCTACACTTATCCCATCCCTAACCCATCTCTTCAACCTATCACTACTGGCACCTTCCCCCCTGCTTTCAAACAAGCCACAATCACGCCTATCCTCAAAAAGCCAGCCCTTGACCCAAGCGCTATGTACAACTATTTCCCAATATCTTTGCTCCCATTTGCTTCCAAACTCCTTGAGCAGCATGTCCACGCTGAACTTTCCTCGCACTTTGCATCTAACCTACAATCTGGCTTCCATCCCAACCATTCCACTGAGACTGCCCTGACCAAACTTACTAATGACTTACAGCCAAAGCTAACAGACAATTCTCTATACTCCTCCTTCTAGACCTGTCCTCTGCCATCGGCACAGTTGACCATTGCCTCCCACTACAGATTCTCTCTTCCTTTGGCGTCAAAGACCTTTCCCTATCCTGGATCTCCTCATACCTTACCAACCGCACATTTAGCATTTCCTACTCCCACACTAACTCCTCATCTCGCCCTCTCTCTGTTGATGTCACTCAAGGCTCTGTCCTAGGATCCCTTCTCAATCTATACCCTTGGCCTGGGACAACTCATAAAGTCCTATGGCTTCCTGTACCATCTATATGCTGATGACACTCAGAGCTACCTCTCTAGCCCAGATGTCACCTCTCTGCTGTCCAGAATCCCAGAGTGTCTATCAGCCATATCCTCCTTCTCTTCTCGCTTCCTCAAGCTCATCGTGGACAAATATGAGCTAATTATCTTTCCTTCATCTCGCATATCCTCCCTACCTGATCAATCTATCACAATAAATTAAATCACACTTTCCCCTGTCCCGGAAATCCGCTGCCTTGGAGTAAACCTTGACTCTGCCCTGTCTTTAAAACCACACATCCAAGCTCTTGCCACCTCCTGTCACCTCCAGCTCAAAAATATTTCCAGAATCAGTCCTTTCCTTAACCCTCACTCTACCAAAATGCTTGTGCATGCCCTAATCATCTCCCGCCTCAACTACTGCAACATCCTCCTCTGTGGCCTACCTTCTAACACTGTCGTACCCATCCAGTCCATCCTTATCTCTGCTGCCTGACTAATTAATCTCTCTGCTCGCTACACTCCTGCTTCCCCTCTTTGCAAATCCCTTCACTGGCTCCCAATTTCCCAGCGTATCCAGTTCAAACTACTAACACTGACCTACAAAGCCATCCATAACCTTTCTCCTCTGTATATTCCCGAACTAATCTCTCAATATCTTCCCTCACGTAATCTCCGGTCCTCCCAAGACCTCCTCTCCTCCATGCTTATTCGCTCCTCACCCAATCGCCTCCAAGATTTCTCCCGAATATCCCCCATCCTTTGGCATTCTGTGCCCCAACATGTCCGGTTATCCACCACATTTGGATCCATCAGACAGAACCTGAAAACCCATCTCTTCAAAAAAAGCTTATAACCTGTAATGGCCACGCGGACACCTCAACACCATTGGAGCTACTGCAACCCCCGACCTACTGTGTCCTTCTCCATAATCCTGTAGAATGTAAGCCTGCAAGGGCAGGGTCCTCTTCCCTCTGTACCAGTCTGTCATTGTTAGTTTGTTTACTGTAAGTGATATTTGTATTTTGATGTAACCCCGTCTCATGTACAGCACCATGGAATTAATGGTGCTATATAAATAAATAATAATAAATTAAACTATACATATTTGGTATCACTGTATTTGCACTGACATAGAGAAGCATGTTGCTTGGTCATTTTTACTGCGCTTTGATAGTCGTAAAAACAAAACCCTAAAAACAATGGCGAAATTGCCAGGTTTGTCTTTTTCTATGACACTGAGAAAATGAATTGTGCAATTCAAAACTATAACTCATTCCGCAAAAGCAAAATAAAAAAATCTCTCAAAAGTAAAAGTGTAAGACAACTGAGGGTACGTGCCCACGATCATTAATTGCTGTGGGTTTGAGGCTGTGTACTTATGCAGCGTTAAACCGGCAGCGTCCAGATGTTCCAGCACAGTGGATGGGATTTCAAGAAATCCTATGTCCTCTGAGAGTGTGTTAACAGCATTTTTTTTTATAGGAAAAGACACGTGGTGGTCGAAAAACAATGCAGACAAGTGTTTGGTGAGAGTCAATATGAGATTATCAAATTTCAACTAACTCAGTATAGATATATATATATATTTTTTTCTTGTAATAGGTTCTGTTTTCTCTAATAGAAAAACAGCACCCATTTATTAATTTAATAATTGGTGAAAAAGTATGTTTAAGACTGTGTTCAAACTTTGCATTTTTGCTGTGTTTTTGTGCAGTTTTTTTTATGAAAATAAAAAACTGCTTTTTACAGTACTAGCAAGAGTTGTGAGATTCCACAAATCCCTTGCATGCATTTTTTTTCCTGACTGAATTCAAAAACTGTGTTTTTGAAATCTGCAGCACGTCAATTCTCTCAACGTTTTTTCACCCATAAAGAAAGTAATGAGAGTACAAAAACTCAGCAAAAACGCAACTAAGCACTTTTGGTGAATAAAACTAATTTTATTAAACATGTACCATGGTCAAGTCACCCAAGTAATTTAAAAACTATAAAGGTGATGGGAGTGGAAGTGCACATGTCCAAAAAGGGTTTGATACAGATAGAGATAAAGACCAGCACGTCAAAGCTAGTGAGAACAAGTGCCAGCCCAAAAAGGCATATAACTTAAAAAACAATAAAGGTTGCAGTTTCAATGTTCTAGAGTAACCATTCTTGGTAAACTCTTGTGCAACCTTTATCGTTTTTCAAGTTATATTTTTTTTTGGTTGGATGTGCTGTTTGTTAAACTGAACTGGGTGTCCCACTGAGTTGTGTGTGAAAGATGGAGGCCTGGAAGATGGCCTGGTAACAACGTAGGCCTGCACTAGAAACGATAAGGAAAGGTGCGCTCTAGCGCAGTTACCCAATAAACAATTAGTGGACTATAAGGTAGAATTCTCATCTTTGCATGTTGTGAGTATGCACAACATATATAATGAATTTGTCAGGAGCGCTGCAGAGGGCACAGGACCCACGACGGATCTTCAAGGAATTCTGGACAGGATATTCAAGATGCCAATAATTCCGCGCTCCTCCAAAATCAGGCAAGGGAACCACTGTGTTCAGAAGAGTTGCATACTTTATTCAGGGCTATAAAACTATGCGTTTCGTGGACGTTCTGTCCACTTCCTCAGGTACATAGCCAATACTAACCACATAGTATCACTCACATATATATATAAGGTGGGCAGGACTTAGAAAAAAATGGGCGTCAAACACTCCTGGCGCCCTGAACATGGCAGCTATACAATCATGAATTTGTTTCGTATCTGTACAACAATGAATTAAAAATATATAGACATAAAAATTATATATAACATTAATATACTGTATATATAAGACCTTTCTAAAAATAAAATTAGAATTAAAAAGTCTGCTGGGATAAAAAACTTTACTGCAAGGTATTTTCTTGCCTTCATTGCAGACCAGGATTTGAACCTACTATCCTTGAATACAGTGTGGAAATAAAGGAACCTTGGGGCAAAGACCTCTGGGCTAAACGTAGGCCTGCGGCATACAAGTGAGTGTGATGCACCCCACCCCTGGCAGCACATTGGAACTGGGACACAATTTCCCTGTAAAGCGCCAGGGTGTTATAGGGCAGCTCATCTAAGGCTATGGCCCTCAGTCACTTTACAAAAGAGGCAAGTAGGAGATGTGACATGAAAAAGGGAGTGGTCATGGGTGAAAGTATATAATGGCCAAATCCTCCCAGAAGGGCAACAGTGGGTATTTGGAATTATGTTCCCAGCAGTCTTTGCTGTGAAAAGAAAAAATACAATTAAAAATCACAACTACATGTGTCCAATAAACTGGGTCATGTAGCAAAGGAGAAAGTTTATCTTCTTTCCCCCATTAACTCCATGTATCTAGAGGCCTATTTAGCGTGTAGAGTGGTTATGTCATTGCTGGCATGTCTCTTTAAGTACTACTCTGCTGTTATGTACAGATACTTTAACGTAAAGGCAGGGCTGTATTTAAAGATTACTGCATCAGAGTAAAAATAGAATTAATTTCTATTTGTCAGACTTGGTATATGTGGAACAAAAGACAATTGTCATATGACCGACATCGCAGTTCTCTTCCTTTTTCTATGTATCGCTAATTACTATTCATCGGCTGCATTCGCTCACCTGCTTATCTCAGGTTCCATTATTTTCCCCGTTATTAATAAATGTTCCATCTTCACTTGCATTTACCACAGGTGTCAGAAAACGGCTGAATGCTTTTCACCTCAGTAAGGAAAACAGCGACTCTGTGACCATCAGTACGGCACATAAGCCCTGTTATTTGTCACTTGCACTGTGGAGTAGATTTCGAAAAGCAAAATGAAAATTATCTATGCTGGAGCTTTGTCATTGATGACAAAAGAATATAAATTGCACTGTCGCTTTGATCATTTTACTTCCCACACAAAGTTGTCTCACTCCAATTATCACTTAGTTTTCTTCAAAGACAAATGCAAAAGAGGAGTCTGAAAACCACTGGTTTAACACACTTAGGGTAGAGACAGACTGCCCTATAACTCGTGCAAGGATCACATCGTAAACCTCGCATTGGCTGTCAACTCTCTTGACCTGGGCTTGACAGCTGCATAGAAATCCATCACGCTGTCATGCTCAGGTTAGGAGAGGTGCCGGCTCAGTCCATGCAGTGCGATGTGATCATCCCATGAGATATACAGCATTCTGTGTCTGCCCTTCTTACCACAGTAAAAGAGGACCTGTCACTTGCTCCAAAAAATTTAGTTAAATACCTTATAAAAACCCCTGAGCTCCCCTGATTCTGACTCTTTTTCTGTTTTGAGCTGCATCACTCCATTGCAGAGATATTCACATTTGTTACTTTTGAAGTGCAGTATGTGAAATCTCTACTTGCAGATCAACTGTGAATTTCTTAAGAATCTTCTCTGGGGGTGTGCGCTTTCACCCCTCCCTAACAGATACTGTGAATCACAGTCTGACAGCTGATCTAGCATTCTAAGACACTGCCCAGCTGTAACTGGCAACATCTAGGATGAGTGAAAGTGCACACTACCAGAGGAGACAATGAAGAAATAGCATGTTGATCTGCAAACAGAAATTTCACATACTGCACTCCAAAAATGTCAAACATGAATATCTCGGAAATGGAGCAATGCAGTTCAAAACCGAAAAAAGTGACAGAATCAGGGGCACTCAGGGATTTTTAAAAGGTATTTAACTTAGTTTGAGGTAGTGACAGGTTCTCGTTAAACTCAGTATTTACCAATATTTTTCTTTTGGAATTTGAGAAAGGGATTCAATTACAAAAAATCATCATTTTGTGTTGTCACCTATTCCACCATGAACATCGTGAATGATAATTGCGATGTGCAAACAAATCTGTAAAAAGGGAAAAACATTTTTGGTTCCATTGGGACTAGATGTGGTATGAATTTATTTTCTGTATCGTTTTGCATAATCTATTGTCTGCATAAAAATACTCATTAATGCTATTTGGACTAGGAAAAAAAATCTAAATTATTGTATCTTCCCTCCTTACTTCCTGACAGTAATTTTAACACAATACTATGCAGAATCTGCAAAAGCCTAGACTAAACCTTCCTGAGCCCACTACAACAATTGATTAATTTTCTAGGATACAAATGACCACAGAGTGTTGTACTGCTGATAACAACAATTATAAACGTTGGTAAAAATCATCCATCCTGATGAACAGGTGATTTGCTTGTTAGTCGAGTGTTGCATTCCTATTTTTATGTGCTGATAGGTCGACAGGCTGATACCTCATTCCCTCGATCATTAGTGAATGGAAACGGGCCTTAATACATTACATGATCATATACACATGCATATACATAGAACACACATGCACAAACACGTATAAAATAATCACGTTAAACATGCATATACATAGTGACATTTTTGTGGTGCACTTTTTCAGACAATAATTGTTTATTTTCTCCTTTTTTAGTGATAGTTTTAACAGCCAGAACTTTTATTTTATTTTTAAGTTAACTTCACTGTATGAGCTATTTATTGTTTTTTTTTTGCAAGTGAAAGTGTAAGTTTTTTTTAGGGACCAATATACCACAAGTGTTATTCTTGTTTTAACTTGTATTATAGATTTAATTTGAAAAAAACCCAAAAACATTCACACCATATTTTTTCGCTGTTTACCGATTGCTGGAAATACTATGCTCACTGTATTGTATGAGGGGTTGCATTTACATGGCTACAAAATATGTCCATATTATTTACTCATTTGTGACATTTTTTTTAACGTATACAGACTGTAATTTTTTTTAATAACTATGAGAAAAAAAATCTTGACTTTTAACTTTTATTCTACCTCAAATATACAGGTATATAGAGATGACATGTACTTCTACTGTATATATGCCTATGATGAAGAATACATTTTACATCATTTAGATCAGTGGTTCTCAACCTTTCTAATGCCATGACCCCGCAATACAGTTCCTCATGTTGCGGTGACCGCAAACCAAAAAATAATTTGTGTGGCTACTTTAAAACTGTAATTTTTATATTATTAACCTTTTTTTACACCAGCAGGCTGTCTCGCAGGCTCTCTTGGCTCTTCGCCTCTTGCCTCTCCACCTCCTAGGCTTCTGTCCTCCGGTGCTTGCTGCGTCTGCCCACTGATAACATCAGCAAGCGCCGGACACACGTAATGTGCTGCTATGGACTGTGGAGCGTTCCCCCCGCCCCTTAGGCCCCAGACGGATGATGCAATCATGTCTGCACATGCGTGCAGGCATTCAGTTTGGAACGCGCATCCATAATGGCGTGCCTTCTAGCTGAATAGCGCTGCTGCAGACGGTAGCACGACTTCTCAGCGGCTAAAGCTATCGGAAATATGTATTTTCCGATGGCTTTAGGCGACCACTGTGTTTTGGTCGTTCGACCCCCACCAGAGTCGCGACCCACAGGTTGAGAACCGCTGATTTAGATCTTTAGGCAGAGAAAATGCTTTCGTACTTAATAGTGTAGCCTGTAGCTCACTGCTAAAAGGCACTTCTTCAGAGAAAATAACTTCAACCCAATCCTCTTCAGTTCAATTCCTTTACTTCCTGCAAAGATCTATTCATTGATGAAGCTCCCTTTAGACTGTTTGGGACATCTGGAAGAATGTTTGTCCAGAGAAGAAAATATGCACGCTACCATGAGTCCTGTGTCTGAGAACAGTAAGGCATCCTGAGACCATTCATGAGTGGGGCTGATTTTCATCCAAGGGAATGGGCTCACTCACAATTGCCTAAAAACACTGCCATGCATAAAGAAAGGTATCTACACTTTCTCCAAAACCAACTTCTCCCATTGATCCAGGAGCAATTTGGTAATGAACAATGCTTTGTCCAACATGATTCAACACTGTGTCACAAGTCATAATTAAGTAGCTCAGTGAACAAAACATTGAAATCTTAGGTCCATAGCCCGGAAACGCCTCAGATTTTAATCCCATTGCCAACCTGTGATCAATCCTCAAAACCGGGTGTACAATTAAAAACACAGAAATGGTGGTAAACTCGAAACACTGATTAGCAGGGATGAGCACGTACTGGACTTCTAGTGTCGGGTATTGGATCCCGAACCCGGACTTCTTACTGTAAGTCCAGTTTGCTGTTTGGGTCCAGAAATCTAATAAAGCTTGTTGAAAGGCTGCAGCCCAGCCAATCAACAAGCTTTAATGTTGTTGGCACTGCTGGCTCTATCACAGCCATGTTAAGTAAAGGCCTGACAGTTAAAATAAATAAGGACATGAGGTCCCTTTTCTTTTTAAAACTAGTTGAAGGAAAACAGACAGCTGGGGGGTGTTATTTTTCGACTGGGAAAAGGCCAATATCAGTTAAGCTGCCCAGCCTATTAATATCAGCCCTCAGCTGTCTGCTTTGCCTTAGCTACATAGAACAACATTGATAATACCGCCATATGGTGACAATATAGTGGTAGATACCAGTCCTGCATAACATGTAATAGATTACAGTACAGTTAAAGATAGTGACTTACCGCTGACGTTCTTTCTGATGGAATCGTTCACTTTTCCCATCTTTTCCATCTGGGCCAGACCAATATGGCAGCTTCTCCAGCCAGGACTCATCTGCAGAGATTACAACAAAGACACATTTGACTTCTCACATTTCCAGCACCGTCCCCATCTATTCCCAACCTGCACAAACTCCTCATCCTGCTGATACCCAGTACTGAACCGCTGCTGCCGTATGTGTCCCTATTACTGCACCTACTGTGTGGTTCTGTGTGACCTCTAAATTCTAAAGCACTCTCTAGAATATAGTGATGCCTGGTGCAAGTGCCCTAGAAAACAGTGCCCACATTTGTCCCCTAGAATGTAATATTGCCCTGTGTGTGCCCCTTTGACAGTCACAGTAACCTGAGTTCCCCTATAACAATAAGTGCCTATTTTACATTTAATAATGTCACTAGTCTCTGCCCTGTACAACTCCCCTCTGCACAGTATGATGTGTCTACCAGGATGGAGGACCATGTACACCAGGATGGGGATGGGCGCCATGTATACCTGGATGGAGGGTCCATGTATACCAGGAAGGGGCCATGTATACCTGGATGGGGAGCCATGATCACCTGATCTGGATGGGGACATATATATCAGGAAGGGGGCATATATATACCGGGAATATAGCAGTGTCAACAGCAGCTTCCCCCTCATAACAGGGTGTCATAACCACATTTTTTGCTTCAATTTTTTTCTATTTTCTTCCTCTAAAACCTAGGTGCGTCTTATGGTTTGGTGAATCTTAAAGTCCGAAAAATACATTAACTAATGAAAATGACCTTGGCAAAATAATGTTACCCCTAGAAAAGATTGAAAAAAATTTGATTATAGGGACATGTAAAACTAAGGTGTGTCATGTAATTAGCATCACAAGTGTCTACAAACTTATAGTCAGTCAGTCTGCCTATTTGAAGGGGGAAAAGTAGTCACTGTGCTGTTTGGTATCATGGTGTTTAGCACACTGAATATGGACCAAAGAAAGCTAACAAGAGAGTTGTCTCAGTAGATTAGTAAGAAAGTGATAGACAAACATGTTAAATGTAAAGGCTTTAAGACCATCTCCAAGCAGCTTGATGTTCCTGTTACTACAGTTGGTCAGAACTTTATTGTCTATGGAATTGTAGCCAACCTCCCTGGCAAGAGAAAAATTGAAGACAAATTGAAGCTAGGGATAATAGGAATGGTAACCAAACAGTCCGGCACAATTTCCAAAAAGATCAGAGGTGAACTCCTAGGTCAAGGTGCATCAGTGTCAGATCGCCACCATCCATCACTGTCTTGGCCAAAGTGAACTTCATGGAAGTCACCGAAGAGGATACCACTGTAGAAAGCAAATAATATAAAAGCGAGACTGTCATTTGCCAAAATCCATATTGCCAAGCTACAAAGCTTCTTGAAGAATGTCTTTTGAACAGATGCCAAAACTGGAGCTTTTTGACAAGTCACATCAGATACAAAAATGAAGCATACAATAAAAAATAAAAAAAATTGTACTTTCTGTGAAACATGGAAGAGGCTGGGCTATGTTTTTGGTTGCTTTGCTGCGTCTGGCACAGGGGACCTTGAATTTGTGTAGGGTACAATGAAATCTCCAGATTATCAAGGCCTTCTAGAGTGAAAGTGTCAGAAAATTTGGTCTGAGTCACAAGTTGTGGGTCCTTCAACAGGATAATGACCCAAAATATACAGCTAGAATAATCCAAGAATGACTCAGAGCAAAGCATTGGACTCTTGTGAAGTGGCTTCCATGAGCCATGATCTGGATCTTATTGAACATCTGTGGAAGGAATTGAAACGTGCAATCTGGAGAAAGCACCTTCACACCTAAGACGGATGGAGAGGTTTGCTCAAGAGGAGCCGCCAAAAAACCTGTGGACAGAAGCACAAGTGTCATTGAGAGCTACAAAAATCTTTTGTTTTCAGTGATTGCTTCAAAACATTGTCAAAGAAAATATTAAATTAAGGAAACCATCAGTTTTGTAAAGGATGGATTCATGAGTTTTGTCTGTTTTTTTTTCTGTTGAACCACAATTGAAAAGCAATTTCTGACATTCATTAGTTGACAGTAAATTAAGATGGAATATTACTTTTATCAAGTTTCAAATTAGTTCAGTGACCATTGTGGGTTTTTTTTTAACTTTATCAGAAGGGTACCAACGATTTTGTCCACTTGTATGTTTTTTCAGACCACCCTAATGAATGATTGTGACAAGCTGTGCTGTAGTGTAGTATAGCTGGGTATCAGGAACCACCAAGTCCCAAGAATTAAATAGAATAATGAGAGACGTAGATGAGAATCTAGTCGGCACGCGACTGCAAATCGCATACTGCCTGGAAATAGAGGAGAATCCAGACAATGCATCACTGACATGATTCAGCAATGTGCAACCACACAGAGTGACTGCAAAAATTCTCTTTGGCCGAGAAAACCCCTTTTTTTTTTAAATTGAGATTGTAGTAATTGGGGATTGATGAGTGATATACACCATTTTGGGGAAATTATCCTTATGATGATTGCAACTAGTACTGTCAACTAATAAGGGCAACTGTACCAAGATCTAGTCTTAATTCAGGGCTACGAACTGGCTAATATCTACTCACCTTGACTCCCAAGTCTATAAGCGAGCTGCACCAGTATTATGAAAGAGATGCTTGTTTAAAGAGTAATTTAACTATTTTAATGATTTTTCTTATTTAACTGGCACATGAACTACCTGTAGATCTGTGGGGGTTCTGGGTCCTGAGACCCTCTCCCATGTTGAAATAGACCCCCAAGAAGGGTGCAGATCAGCAGACAGGAGTGCACAGTAGTCTGAGCATGCACTGAGAATGAAGTCAATGCTTTCTATTAAATCTGTACTGTGCGCTAACGAAGGACCTGTCAATATTGTCTGCTGAGCTGCATACTCCTTGAGGTTCTAATGCAAGGTCAGTAGGTTTCAGGACCCGGAACCTCACCGATCTGCAGGAAATGCAATTGCCGGCTAAAAATGGAAGTCTTGAAGATAGGTTTGTCATTCTTATATTCTCTGGGAGTGAAGACCAGAAGCATTATGAAGCACTTTTAGCAATTCATTTTGAGGCCAGAGAATGTACTAAATTTGTCCTAATAGTCATAATGCTCTACACGTAGTTGTATTAAATGAAATATTTCTGCTCTTCCTTTTTTTCCTCTACTTGCAAAAGAATTTCAGTTTCATACTCAAATACCACAGCAATAATAGGATGATGCAGATGAAATGAGCTTTATAGGTTTGTGAGACCTATTATTATCCCTTTTTTTACATTACATGGCATTAACCAATGTTCTCTACACAATTCGGTATCTGGTCTCTCAGAGGGCGGCACGGAAAGTGTTTGTAAGAAAGCTGCTGATGTAACCTAACAAATAGAAGGTGATTACGGCAGTGCGGTTATTACATCTCAGGAATATTGCACATATACTTACCAAGGAATTGGAGATAATGACTCCACCGTGTTACCAGTGTAACACCCGCAGTGAGAACTATTTGTACAGAGACCGGTGCTGCTGGGATTACACAGACATTCACAGCAGCAGACATTAAAGGGGATGGTCACTGCTATGACAACCCCATCTTTAACTAAATGTTATGCACCGATATAATAATGAAGCCTATACTCACATCCCGTGTTGGCTCCGTTCCAGCAGTGTCGCTGTGATTCAGTGGAGTGACACATGATACCTGGCACCCAATCAGCGCTGGTGTCACTGTCTCCGTCTTCGGACAAACTGAACATAAACAGGATGTCCGGGCTGCAGCTGATCCCTGGCTCCCTCTTCAGTTCTGACCAGCCAATCACAAAGCGATTTGACAATGAAGTAAAGAAAAAAAGTGACACGCTGTGAGACAGCACCAATCACAGCAGTCAAAATGGATGGGGCAATTGCTATGTCACCTCTGTTTATTAACCCTTTTGGTGCTGATTGGCTGAACAATAGATACTGACCAATCGGCGCCAAAAGATTTGATTGAAAATAACAATCACTGCTTTGCACTCCATCTTTTCCTCAGATCTAGCGTGTAGAGCGTTTGTGTACCTGAGAAAAAGAAAAATCATTGGTGGCCAGTGCAAACCTCCTGTGACAGCCTGTGTATCCTGCAATCCAGTGCTGTGCTGTGTGCTGGCTGCAATGTGACCGATCTGTGAAGAAGGGCATGACAACATGGGTGGCCCTCAGGAAAAGCCGCGAACTGTCCTGGGCCTCCCCTGCCTGAACTTCTATGCAACAGCAACATGGCCCACCCCCAGAGGGGTTCGTATACTGGCTTGGTATGGAGGAAGAGGAAGAAGGCGCTGCCCCAGGAAGGAGGAGCAAAGCCCTGTGGCGGGAAAGGAGCCCAGAGAGAAGAGAGAACGCCAGGACGCCATGATGGAAGAAGGACGGAGGCCTGAGGAGTGCGCGGAAGCTGAGCTTGTCTTCCCCGGCGCACTAGTCGAAGGCTCCAGCCCTGCTTCTGTGATGGACCACCAGCAGCTGGAGGAAGAAATCGCCATGCTGATCCGCAGTCTGCGGCTGAAGCAGGAAGCACTGCGGACTTTGGACCGGCAGAGCACCCAGGAGGGGCCTGCAGAAACGGTACCTCCACCACCGGTACCCGCTACCGCTGCACCAGCTCTCCCCCATGCAGCACCTGTGAAACCCGCGGCCACTGCTATGCCATCGGCAGCGCCTGTCATCACCTCCCCGCTGCTGCCACCGCTGGGCGCTGCCTGCCAGGAGGAGTTACCTGAGGACCCGGGAGCTGAATGTGAGGCAGAGACTGTGTTCCTGCCTGGACCTGGTGTGGCCGCGCAGGTCCCACCGGAGGCCTCAGCAGACCCTGAACCAGCACCAGCTCCAGTAACCACCGCTGCCACCGGCTGACGTCCAGTACATGCACCAGAGCCAAAACATCACCAGGAAATGTCAGGTACGACCACCGGCCCTGCAACCGGGTTGACCCCTGAGTTCCCATCCACTGCGTGGATTTCCCCTACCAGAGATTCGTTATCCTCGCACTTCATCATGCAAGAGACAAAACCCCTAAGTATATTACTAACTGAACTGTTACCCAGGAGGGTATGGGCACCGTTTTGCCCTCATTTTCTGTGTTTTTCCCAGTTCACCCAGTTGGCACCCATTTTATTGAACTGAGCGATCATGAACTTGGAGTGATCCACAAACTTTGCTTGTAAATAGTATGCGCCTCTTAAGGTGCTCTCTCTTGGGTTTACGTGAACAGTCTTCAACAAGGACTACCTCAGACCCGAGTTCTATTTCAGCTACAGAGACACTGCAAGAAATCCTGGCTGGGAGCGGTGTCCAGCCCTTGCAAGAATTACTGTTGTCTTACTGAGAAGTATTTTATAATGTGCCTTTTGAAAATGCTGGTAGCAATGTTTAGCTGCAGTATTAGAAATGGATGTTTTGCAGAAAGTAGTTTAGAAGTAATCTTTAATAAAAATGTGAGGATTTGTTCTGCAACGTTTAAGAATCAGTGCCTCCCATATTGGGAAGTTCAGTTTAAAAATTGTTTACCTGTCAAAATGCATTTATAAAAAATAAATAAATAAAATTTTGTATGTTTCTTATGTAACACCATTGTTTCACTTGCAGCCCGCGGATGTGCTGTGTTTAACGGGGGGGTATGTGGCACCCCTGAGGGCTCAGTCGCCACAGAGGTACTGCACCTCCTCCTGATGTGTGGTACCCCACTATCCAGGTAAGGTGGAGACACCTGACCACACTCCAACACTCGCATCCCACACGCACACCAGTAGTGTAGCAGAGCAACCTTGGTGGCTCCCTGCTTGGAACACGAAGAGTGCTGGGAGGTGGGTGAAGCTTAGACTGCAAAAGAGAGCGGGAGAATATTAGGAAAAGGTCAGTCTGTGAGAGGAGATCCCCTGAGAGGGATGGAGTGAAGGAAGTGCTGCAGCAGACTCCTGTGACCTGGAGCTGCATGCACAGGAAAGAGCCATAGAAAGCCTGATTCTTCAGAGGGAAGATAGTTTATTACGGAACGTAAGGAGAAGAAGAGAACTAAGGACTAGGGTCAGAGCAGAGCCCTTCCTCAAGTTTGAAGCGCATGGCCGGGGTCCGGTCCCCTAGGTTGTATGGATACTGATGTTCCTGCAGCAGAAACCGGAGGAATAGAAGTCGTCACCACTTTATTCCCATCTATTACTTGGGGGCACAACAGCAACGTGGGTGAGCCGGGACATGATAGCAAGGAGTCCCCGAAGCAGGCTACAGCTGTCTGCCGTACAAGTAGAGTTCTAAGTAACATCAAGAAGGAGGAACTTGAGTTTAATACGCAACTACAAGTACTTCAGATTAGACGCTAGTGTGGAGACGATCAGAGAAGGCACATGTTGGAGGAGTGCTGGAAAGGTGAACTTTACCTTGCCTGGGACTTGGCTGAGCCCCTGACCTGGAGGACACGGCACCGAAGCGGGCATCTGTGTGCACCAGACTGTGAGTAAAACCTTGGAACTACATGCCCTTGTGTCCTCCACTTATTCTTGCGCCTTACACCCGGCTCTGCTATATCTACTTCTTTACACCATCTCCCCACTTGCCAACTTCATCTACACTGCCCTGGGACTACAGCTCCACCTGTGGGGAGCTTCAACATCATTGCTGCACCACACCATCTGTCCCAGAGAAGCAACCCTGCAGCGCTGGTCAAACTGACCAGAAACCACAGGTGGCGTCACGAATCATCTCAACAACTTTATCCCCATCACTCTAACCCCTTTTACATTGACCGCCTGATGCCAAGGGCCAGGTCAATGCCACTGTGACATCTCCCATTGTAATCAAAGGGCCCGGCACCGAGTACCCCACGGCCTCTGGGGGCGAGTCGCACACTTGGGGTAAAAACAACCCGTGAAATGAGTCGGCTATTGCAGCATTAGAAAACCTTAGGTTTTCCTATGGCTGTCGATTATTGTGTAGTGGTATCTAATTCCATTTGACAGCATAGGATTTACATCTTAGTGTAAGTAAGCATCTAGCATATAGATTTGTCGGCATTACTGATGGCTGATGTCTACATTGGCATTACTCTGCCCATTACCGAAATACTGACCAATATTAAGTTATATATTATTTATATAATGCAAAATATTGAGCTCCGATGTATAAGAAAACTATTAAGAAAATAGCCAGTCCTATTATCCTATACATATATTGAACAATATTTATAAAGGACAGAACAACTAAATTACAGTGAGACATATTAGACATTCACATAGCTAAAGTTGAAGACATTCACTTATGAATTTTATACATTTACTGTGTCTATAATTTATAGCCACTCTTATCCGGGCTGCATAATATTCAATGGCGTGTCCTCAAGCCCCACGGATGGAGGATGTGGATTTGTGTTCCAGTTTAATATCGTAGACGATGAAGATAGCAGGTTGTTTTGTTCACTCATCAAACAACTCTGAGAACGATAGAACGATTACTAAAATGTTATAGTTAATTGTCATATACAGTGGGGCAAAAAAGTATTTAGTCAGTCAGCAATAGTGCAAGTTCCACCACTTAAAAAGATGAGAGGCGTCTGTAATTTACATCATAGGTAGACCTCAACTATGGGAGACAAACTAAGAAAAAAAAATCCAGAAAATCACATTGTCTGTTTTTTTTTCATTTTATTTGCATATTATGGTGGAAAATAAGTATTTGGTCAGAAACAAAATTTCATCTCAATACTTTGTGATATATCCTTTGTTGGCAATGACAGAGGTCAAACGTTTTCTGTAAGTCTTCACAAGGTTGCCACACACTGTTGTTGGTATGTTGGCCCATTCCTCCATGCAGATCTCCTCTAGAGCAGTGATGTTTTTGGCTTTTCGCTTGGCAACACAGACTTTCAACTCCCTCCAAAGGTTTTCTATAGGGTTGAGATCTGGAGACTGGCTAGGCCACTCCAGGACCTTGAAATGCTTCTTACGAAGCCACTCCTTCGTTGCCCTGGTGGTGTGCTTTGGATCATTGTCATGTTGAAAGACCCAGCCACGTTTCATCTTCAATGCCCTTGCTGATGTAAGGAGGTTTGCACTCAAAATCTCACGATACATGGCCCCATTCATTCTTTCATGTACCCGGATCAGTCGTCCTGGCCCCTTTGCAGAGAAACAGCCCCAAAGCATGATGTTTCCACCACCATGCTTTACAGTAGGTATGGTGTTTGATGGATGCAACTCAGTATTCTTTTTCCTCCAAACACGACAAGTTGTGTTTCTACCAAACAGTTCCAGTTTGGTTTCATCAGACCATAGGACATTCTCCCAAAACTCCTCTGGATCATCCAAATGCTCTCTAGCAAACTTCAGATAGGCCCAGACATGTACAGGCTTAAGCAGTGGGACACGTCTGGCACTGCAGGATCTGAGTCCATGGTGGCGTAGTGTGTTACTTATGGTAGGCCTTGTTACATTGGTCCCAGCTCTCTGCAGTTCATTCACTAGGTCCCCCCGCGTGGTTCTGGGATTTTTGCTCACCGTTCTTGTGATCATTCTGACCCCACGGGGTGGGATTTTGCATGGAGCACCAGATCGAGGGAGATTATCAGTGGTCTTGTATGTCTTCCATTTTCTAATTATTGCTCCCACAGTTGATTTCTTCACTCCAAGCTGGTTGGCTATTGCAGATTCAGTCTTCCCAGCCTGGTGCAGGGCTACAATTTTGTTTCTGGTGTCCTTTGACAGCTCTTTGGTCTTCACCATAGTGGAGTTTGGAGTCAGACTGTTTGAGGGTGTGCACAGGTGTCTTTTTATACTGATAACAAGTTTAAACAGGTGCCATTACTACAGGTAATGAGTGGAGGAAAGAGGAGACTTTTAAAGAAGAAGTTACAGGTCTGTGAGAGCCAGAAATCTTGATTGCTTGTTTCTGACCAAATACTTATTTTCCACCATAATATGCAAATAAAATGAAAAAAAAACAGACAATGTGATTTTCTGGATTTTTTTTTCTCAGTTTGTCTCCCATAGTTGAGGTCTACCTATGATGTAAATTACAGACGCCTCTCATCTTTTTAAGTGGTGGAACTTGCACTATTGCTGACTGACTAAATACTTTTTTGCCCCACTGTATATATTGCATAAGCGTAATAATTCAAGAAAAACTGTAATAAACTGTAATTTGTCTTCGAAGTGGAATAGAAATAGTGGACCTCATGGACAACATCTAATGCAGACATACAGTTGTGGCCAGAAGTATTGACACCCCTACAATTCTGTCAGATAATACTCAGTTTCTTCCTGAAAATGATTGCAGTCACAAATTCTTTGGTATTATTATCTTCATTTAATTTGTCTTAAATGAAAAAACACAAAAGAGAATGAAGCAAAAAGCAAAACATTGATCATTTCACACAAAACTCCAAAAATGGGCCAGACAAAAGTATTAGCACCCTCTGCCTAATACTTGGTTGCACGACCTTTAGCCAAAATAACTGCGACCAACCGCTTCCGGTAACCATCAATGAGTTTCTTACAATGCTCTGCTGGAATTTTAGACCATTCTTCTTTGGCAAACTGCTCCAGGTCCCTGATATCTGAAGGGTGCCTTCTCCAAACTGCCATTTTTAGATCTCTCCACAGGTGTTCTATGGGATTCAGGTCTGGACTCATTGCTGGCCACCTTAGAAGTCTCTAGTGCTTTCTCTCAAACCATTTTCTAGTGCTTTTTGAAGTGTGTTTTGGGTCATTGTCCTGATGGAAGACCCATGACCACTGAGGGAGACCCAGCTTTCTCACACTGTGCCCTACATTATGCTGCAAAATTTGTTGGTAGTCTTATGACTTCATAATGCCATGCACACGGTCAAGCAGTCCTGTGCCAGAGGCAGCAAAGCAACCCCAAAACATCAGGGAACCTCCGCCATGTTTGACTGTAGGGACCGTGTTTTTTTCTTTGAATGCCACTTTTTTCTCCTGTAAACTCTATGTTGATGCCTTTGGTCAGATGAGACAAAAGTAGAGCTTTTTGGGCAGAGAACATTCTTCCAAAACGTTTTAGTCTTTTTCAGGTAAGTTTTGGCAAACTCCAGCCTGGCTTTTTTATGTCTCGGGGTAAGAAGTGGGGTCTTCCTGGGTCTCCTACCATACAGTCCCTTTTCATTCAGACGCCGACGGATAGTACGGGTTGACACTGTTGTACCCTCGGACTGCAGGGCAGCTTGAACTTGTTTGGATGTTAGTCGAGGTTCTTTATCCAACATCCGCACAATCTTGCGTTGAAATCTCTTGTCAATTTTTCTCTTCCGTCCACATCTAGGGAGGTTAGCCACAGTGCCATGGGCTTTAAACTTCTTGATGACACTGCGCACGGTAGACACAGTAACATTCAGGTCTTTGGAGATGGACTTGTAGCCTTGAGATTGCTCATGCTTCCTCACAATTTGGTTTCTCAAGTTCTCAGACAGTTCTTTGGTCTTCTTTCTTTTCTCCATGCTCAATGTGGTACACACAAGGACACAGGACAGAGGTTTAGTCAACTTTAATCCATGTCAATTGGCTGCAAGTGTGAATTAGTTATTGCCAACACCTGTTACGTCACCCTGATATTTAACATCATATTTTAACCACCCACTCATTTGCCAATAATATCCAATTGTGACAGGAGCTATCTACACCAATTCATTAAAGTGAAAACTAGCGTAAAACATTTTGAAAAGTCACAACATTTTTTGAGACTTTGGACATTTTCACGCTAGTCCTAGCCAGCTCTGACAAAGTGAGTAGAACATAGGCGAAACGGAGAGTGGCAACAGCCACAAATCTAACTAATGGCCAGACAATGCATACTTTACCTCTGACATGAGTAAGGATTCTGGCAAGGAGCACAAAGGAGCACTTGAAAGATGCGTCCTCTAATAAATCAAGAGCTTCTTACTCCGCTGCGCCTCTTCATCAAGACTGGCATGTACAGGTGCATCTCACAATTTAGAATATCATCAACAAGTTAATTTATTTCAGTTCTTCAATACAAAAAGTGAAACTCATATATCATATAGAGTCATTACAAACAGAGTGATCTATTTCACGTGTTTATTTCTGTTAATGTTGATGATTATGGCTTACTATGTAAGTAGATAGAATTTAGAGGGAGTGGTAGGGCTGATCTGACATGGAGACTCTCCTCCTCGTCAACAAATATTATTGATCAAACGCTATCCAGCCATAATCAGGTAAACACCTTCCTAGACACCACTCTGTCTCTACCTGTACCCTTGAGATCTACATATCCTTTGGTCAGCTTAAGTTGCCACCTAACAATTTTTTCATAATTTTTTGACAATTTTGCACATTTCTTATATGTACATACTTAATTTCTCTTTATCCAAACTGTTCTTACTGCTGTTACCGTCAAGATGTAAATAGCATTTGGGAAATTTTTGTGTTATTAATAAATTTGATTTCCTTTTGCTATATGTTTCAAGAATGTTTTTTTGTGTGTGTGAATCAGACTCTCATGCATTGTCTTTTTTCTAACAGCAACGTAATGAGTAAGGCCCAGGATGGGACTTCCTTTAAACAGGGGTCGACCCGTTCCAGCACCTTGCATCCTGACAGAGTGCACTCTAAAACTTACCCCACAGCCAACAAATTCATCATAATTTATGCCACAAACATAGCATAAATTACACCAAAAATTTACTCCAATCTATTACTAAAATGCAGTTTCTTGAGGTAGCACACGGCAGCTGAATGATGCGCCACGTTCATTAAGAGGATCACCCTTTATCAAAACAGACAAGTAAAACCTTCGTCTTAATGACTTTGGGCCAAAGTGTCTTTTATAGAGGGTAGGATAAAATTGTAATACCAGGAGGTAAACTCACACAAACGTCAGA
This sequence comes from Dendrobates tinctorius, assembly GCF_039654945.1. Classification (NCBI taxonomy): domain Eukaryota; kingdom Metazoa; phylum Chordata; class Amphibia; order Anura; family Dendrobatidae; genus Dendrobates; species Dendrobates tinctorius. The sequence continues at coordinate 17,431,614 of NW_027361870.1, read as the reverse complement.
GAATATGTAAATTTCATATAGCAGTCACCTAGCCATGTCTTAAAACATGCCTGGTGCATTTTAATTCGATAAGTCTAGGAGCAAATTAAAGCTTAAAATATAATTACATTCAGAATGAGACTATCAAGATACAAAATGAATTCTTAAAAAGAAACAAAGCTCCAAAGACTTTTTTTTATTAATTATGTCTAGCAGGGAGGAGTACTGGGAGCCGCATGCTACACAAAGTCTTGGCTACCGGCCAGTGCTGATTTGTAAGTGAGCATTTTTATTTAGGAAGGAACAGGACAACACAGTCATTTACTAATGAATTATTACCAAAATGTATATGCTCATAACTGTGTTCACACTAGCCTTGCTTCTTATCCACCAGGCAAGGTCCGTTTTAGACAAATCACGACCCTAGACAAAATTAAAAGTGCGGGCCCAATGACGGTGATCACTTCCGATGCCAATGCGAACCACAGAATGGAGTGGTCTGTGTTGGATCGAGGTGGTTGACATCAGCTGAGTGTGATTTATTTTGTTTTTTTAGTGGATCCAAGCAAATAGGCAACACTACATTTACCCTGGAGAACACCTTCAATAAAGTTGAATTTTTATTATTATTATTATTATTATTATTATTATTATTAGGTATTTTTTTAAATTGCTTGAATTTCTTTGGAACTTGATAGGGGCTATCCACCATCTGGACTATCCTGCTTTGCAACCTTTCATCAATTTTTCTCCGCCGTCCACTTCCAGAGAGATTAGGTATAGTGTCATAGGTTGAAAACGTCAAAGGATTGGGGTCAATTCAGCTTCAAAGCTGGTCTGCTAAGAGCTGCATTAAGGTCTTGGGATCTTTTTTTGTTGGAAAGTGGCTGATGAAACCTGTTTTTCAGTCTTCTTAGGAATGATGCTGTAAGGCCAGGTTCACACTTGAGTTTGGCTGGTCTGCGTATGGCTGCGTACTACCTCCCTTAAGCTCAGCCTACGCTCCACCTACTTCTGCATGCATCCTGCGTTATCCTGTGTACCTATCATCAACATTGGGTATGCAGGGACATGCGTTGTATGCGGATACATCCGCATGCGGCGTTTTGATGTGCCTGCCAAACGCACAGAAATGCAATATGTTGCGTTCAGCGGGCACGCCAAAACGCCACATGCAGACGCGTCCACATAGAACACATGTTCCTGCTTACCTAATGTTAAAGATAGGTACACAGGACGACGCAGGACGCATGCGGAAGTAGGCCTTAGGGGTCACAAGGAATGGTAAGTCCCCACATTTGTACCGGGAAACTAATGGTTAATGTCTTTATGCCTGTTCGCTGTTGAATGTACGCTATATGTACATGCTTAGTGAGGCAGTGCTGTGGATTCGGAGTCGTGGAGTTGGAGTTGGAAGTTAGGAAAATTGAGGAGTCGAGTCGGTGGATTGGCTTACACAACCCTGGATTCTTGCAGCTATTGACTGAGGACACTTTAGGATGTCGCACACTGTCCTCTCAAGAAGGAGGGAGCGCTCGTGCCCTCAGCATAGTGCCCGGGATCTGAGAGACATGCGCAGACCCCGGGTAACAACCAGAGGAGGAATAAGTGTGGGATGGAGACCGCGGTGGTGAGTGAGTCGGCGTCCCTGCCGGGGGAGGGGAGAAATGTGCAGGGACGCCTATGCTACAATCTATTAAAGCACAAAAAAGGGGGGGGGGACTGAAATTTTGCTCAATGATTGCTTGTTTAGTTATTCTCCATTATTGCGAATCACCTCAATCCCCAACTTTGGATGAATGGTTTCAGGAGATGACCCATCTATATAAAATAGAAGACCTAACTGCTGAATGTAACGGATTTCATGGATTCTCTGCTTGGATTCTCCTGCGTTTCATTTACTCTTTGCTGATACCCTAGCGGACAACACTTAAGGCCCAGTTACATGCTTCAATGTCCCAGCGATCCCACCAACGATCCGACGTGGATGGGATCACTGGGATGTAGTTAGCTGATCGCTGGTGAGCTGTCACATAGACAGACCCACCAGAGATCAGGACCAGCGAGCAAGCTGGTATCCAAGGTAAACAGAGGGTATCGTAAGCTGGAGTCACACATAGCAATCTCGCTAGCGAGATCGCTGCTGAGTCACAACTTTTGTGACACAACAGATCGCTGTGTGTGACAGCGATCAGCGACTGTCCCCCCTGCCGGGATCGCTGCAAGAAACCTCTGGACTTTTTTTTCGTCGCTGGTCTCCCGCTGGCCAGCACGCATTGCTGCATGTGACAGGCAGGAGACCAGCGATCAGCTGTAAAAAATAATAAAAAAAATAAAAAATATTGTTATTCTCACCTTCCGACATACCGCGCAGCCATCCCGCCTCTCTCTACGCTCCCGGTCCCAGTGATCCTTTGCATGAATGACCGCGAGACCGTGACATTCTCGCGGTCATTCTTGCAAAGGATTACTGGGACCGGGAGCGTGGAGAGAGGCGGGATGGCTGCGCGGGACGTCGGAAGGTGAGAATAACAATATTTTTTATTTTAATTCTATTTTTTTACAGGGATGGCATCAGCGCTAACGAACACAGCGATGCCGCGCTCGGCATCGCTGTGCTAATCGCTGGTGAAGCTGTCTGTGTGACAGCTCACCAGGGATCACATAGCGACTTACCAGCGATCCTGACACGTTGATATTGTTGTCGGGATCGCTGGTAAGTCGCTATGTGTGACTCCAGCTTAAGAGCCGCGTGGCTCTTAGTTACCCGCTGTTTACATTGGAAACCAGCTCCCAGAGTCGCTGATCATTGGTCTCTCACTGCCACATGCGATGCGTGCTGGCCAGCGGGAGACCAACGATCAAAAAGTGGCCCAGGACGTTCCAGCGTGATCAGCGATACCCGGCAGGGGGGCCGGTCGCTGATACATGTCACACACAGCGATATCGCTGTGGCGTCACAAAATCAGCGATCTCGCTGTGTGTGACGGGGCCTTTAGAGAGATAGAGACACCCCCAACTTTTTCTATATTTTCTTCTCTCTTTGCTTCTTTGGTAGCTTTAATAATAATAATCTTTATTTTTATATAGCGCTAACATATTCCACAGCGCTTTACAGTTTGCACACATTTTCATCACTGTCCCCGATGGGTCTCACAATCTAAATTCCCTATCAGTATGTCTTTGGAGTGTGGGAGGAAACCAGAGTACCGGGAGGAAACCCACGCAAACACAGGGAGAACATACAAACTCCTTGCAGATGTTGTCATTGGTGGGACTCGAACCCAGGACCCCAGCGCAGCAAGGCTGCAGCGCTAACCACTGAGCCACCATGCTTTATCTGTCTTATAATGTCTCAAGATATGGAACATTCCTTTTCATTCTCCTTTACTGCTACTTTAGCTCATGGAGTTGTAATTTTGGATTCAAACTGAATTATATATAATGGGAATGCTGAATATTACAATGTTAGACCTATTGGGTGTAAACTCATTATACCATATGGGTTATTTGTGAGACTGAATATGGCTTACTTCATTGTATGTTCTTCCTTATATTCTGCTTTAACAAAATCTGCATAATATGAATATTAAGAATAGATTAAACATAAAGTCTATTTATGCAGCAGCAGGCTTATAACTAGATCTTGGAACCCAAAAGCGAACTTTTGTGTGGGACCCTGGCCCCTATTGCACGTCTGATTGGCTTGTGACAAAAGGGATCACTGTGACAATCTTCTAAAATATAACCTATGGTCAGAAAATGGTGGGATGCCAACTGTAGGGGGGGTCTAGGATGCTTAGTACCTCTGAGCAGGACGTTCTTGTTTAGCCAGATTCAGGAACCCAGTGCAGTGAGCATTTTACCATCTCCTTATTAGAAAGACAAGGAGCACTACTCTGCTGCTTCAAATTCAGAGGATCGGGGCAGAACATAGCCCCTCTTCTCCCAGTGTGTGTGGCTCCTCTACCGCTGCCCTCCCGTGTCTCACTGCATCTATTGTAGCTATAGCAATTGTTCCACTTCTTGGCCATAGGGTCCAACAAGGTTCCTAAGACTTACACAGTAAATTACCATATTTTGCGGATTACAAGATGCACTTTTTCCCCCCCAAACTTGGGGGGAATGAGGATGCGTCTCCGGTGCTACTGGGGGGCTCTGCCAACATTTTGTGAACGTCCAGAGCCCCCGCAGTTCCGTGGTTTCCTGTGCGGTGGACTCCGGGAAAATGGCTGCTGGGGGGGCGGCGCATGCGCAGATGGAGATCTCGGCATCAAGATCTTGGTAGATGAGATTTCAGCGCTGAAATCTCATCAACCGAGATCTTGATGCAGAGATCTACCGAGTCCGCCGCACAGGAAACCATGGAACTCCGGGGCTGCGGGGGCTTTGGCCCTTCACAAAATGTCTGAAGAGCCCCCTGCACCGCCGGAGACCCCAGCAGCATCACCGGACACCCGCAGCACCGGACACCCGCAGCGGTGCACTGCACATCGGAACACCCCCTCATCCCAGTCTGCGGCCTGCAGCATCACCTCCTGCCTCCTCCAGCAGCGACCCCGAGACCACGCTTCACCGCAGCCACCACCCCCGGTAAGCAATAAGACTCATGGATTATAAGAAGCATCACCATTTTATTTATAAAAAATTCCAATTTTTCTCCCCAAAATTTGGGGTGAGTCTTATAATCCGAAAAATACGGTACCTGTGCCAAACTCCTGTATGCCTCTGAGTCATACAGAGGAATATTGGTCTTATTTGATAAATCTAGGCAAGTTTTTTTAACTGTAAATTTTTATAAAAGTTTCAGAAACATTAAACAACACAATAAGATTTGTGAAACAGACATGGAGACTTATAAGATATTATAATAGCAAAGATAAAATGGGGAACAACAAGGAGAGAGAAGGGAGGAAAATTAGAGTGGGGTGAGGGGAGAGATCTAGGCTGTATTCACCAATACAAAGCAACACTTTTTACAAACACATCACATCTAAAATAATCATCCCATTATTACTGAATGCGAATAGAATATTATCTGTTAGTATTAGTGCAGCCTCCTCTCTATACATACGAGTATATAGCAGCTTATAATTGTATATGTGCTGAGGTCACAATGACGATGGCCAGAGCAATGGCCTACAGTGATGTCACAGTTTACCGGACAGTTCTAAAAGCCGTGTAACAACTAATTCCATTGAGGGTTGTTGAAGGCGTTAGAGAGAGAGGATTGTGGCGTTTAGTGAGAGAGAATATGGCGAGCAAAAAGCGATGTAAGCGTATTATTATATCTGATTCAGAGAACAGCAGTGATGAGGATTTCCATCAGGTGAGCCGTCACTTCTCTGCATTATTCTTATATATTAATAATCTATGGTTTATGACGATTTAGGTGACAATTTGTTAGAATGATCAATATTGCTGATTGTTGGCTCCTTAATATCTGATAATGAAGAGTAATATTCCTCTTTGGGTATTGGGTTAATAAGCTGCGACCTTAGAAAATCACATGGGCCAGTCCGAGCCTGTAAATAGTAATTGCCAGGGGGTCGATGAATAAGAAGAGTCATTCTGGGTGGTGGAGATACTTTAGGTCTTAAAGTTGGTGCAATCTCCAAAGCTCTGTGGCATTTGTCCATTGAGCCATCCCTACAATATGGCCTGGCAGGTTGGCACTTGTGTTATGTAAAGTATCTTTACTTTTTAAAGTAATTGTATATTTTTTTCTCTATACAGTACAATACAAATGCAATAATGCACAAAATGATCCTGCTCACGGCCAGCATGCTATTCTGAAGGCTGACTTCTCCAAGCGTAGATTACGACTAAAACTCCTGCTAACGGAGCGTTGTTATCTACCAAAGTCCTGATAAAGCCCAGAAGAGCAACTCATGTCACCAACCATTGGCCTACTGCAGAAGAGGAGGAAGAGAGTGCGGAGAAAATGTTAGAAGATAAAAAAGAAAGTCAACAAAAAAATCAGGAAACCAAAGAAAGTTAACCCCAGCTATACCCTATACCTAAACCCTTCTACCCATATGACATATATATTTTCCTTCATCCCCCAATCCCAAATAAAAACAAAAGCTAAAAAGATACTGTATGTATTCCTGATTTTTTTCCTTCTCCTGTGACCAGCGGCCATCCTCAGGAACATCAGATTGCTGAGGGGCAGAATCTGCCTGACACCATGTCTGGCACTGCCTGGCAAGTGGGGAAAGTTAAAGGAAATCTATTAAACAATCTGACAACTAATACACGAATAATTACAAAGGGAACTTGTTGCTAGAAGACGTTATCTTCTATGCACAGCTTCTAGATCGATGGGAGCTCTATATAGAATTAACAGCACAGTTGTGCGCTTGCTTGACCACCGTTCATTACAAAAGGAGGACAGAAGTCCCCCATTTTGACAAATGGTGAAAGAGACAGCGATCAGAGTTCCTGGACTGAGCTGGATAGGGGCGTTCCCGGTGGTAAGTTGGGGTGGCCTAAACATCCCTATACAGCAACAGTAATGTAAGCAAGTATGGAAATGTGTGGCTCATCGATGGAGTGCAAGACAACGGACATGGTCCATTTGGAATTTCCTACACTTAAAATGTCACTTGTGTTCATCCTGGTAACCATAAGTTACACCTATAAGTACAACTATGTGTGCAATGCATTAATACAGGTGAGCAGACATTTTATTTATGTATGCATGGAGATACTTATGGGTTTACTTTCATGGATAGATTAAGTAAACAATAAAAACTTTAGAATAACTTTACTTACTAAAACTTTACTAATATTTTAACTTATATTTTGATTGGATATTAGCGGATCTGACAAAATTCGAATTTGCCAAAACACACATTTACCGTATATACTTGCGTATAAGCTGAGATTTTCAGCCCATTTTTTTGGGCTGGAAGTCCCCCTCTCGGCTTATACGCGAGTCATATACCGGGGGTCAGCAGGGGAGGGGGAGCAGGGGTGTCAGATCATACTGACCCCCCCGGCGCGATCTCTGCAGCCCCCGCGCTCCTCCCACGGTGCGCATATTCATTATTTTAATGAGCGGTACCACGTGAAGGAAGGAATAGCTGCCGGAGAACATGGAAGAATCAGGGGGGCTGCAAGACCGTGCCAGGCGTGGGTAAGTATATGCGATATTCACCTGTGCCCGGTCCACCGCTGTGACCGATCTGTCCTCCACGTCCTCTGGCTGTGATGTTCAAGTCAAAAGGTGCGGTGATGTAGTCAGTGCGCGCCGTGCCCTCTGCTGCCTGAACGTCAATGACAGAGGACCCGGAAGACAGAGTGGTCCGCAGGGATGGACCGTGGACAGGTGAATATCGCCAGTGTCGGGGTCCTGAGCCAGCGGTGACACCGGCACCTGTCCCCCATAGCACGCTGGTGTCACCGCCTGCTCAGGACACCGGCACCTGGCACCCAGTGACAAGAGCTGAGTATGTCATTTTTCTTTATTTGCAGCAACAGCATATGGGGCCTATTCTATGGAGCATCTTATAGGGGCATAATGTATGGAGCATCTTATGGGGCATAATGTATGGAGCATCTTATGGGGGCATAATGTATGGAGCATCTTATGGGGGCATAATGTATGGAGCATCTCATGGGGGCATAATGTATGGAGCATCTTATGGGGAGCCTAATGTATGGAGCATCTTATGGGGGCATAATGTATGGAGCATCTTATGGGGCATAATCTATAGAGCATCTTATGGGAAGCCTAATGTATGGAGCATCTTATGGGGGCATAATGTATGGAGCATCTTATGGGGGCATAATCTATGGAGCATCTTATGGGGCATACTCTATGGAGCATTTTATGAGGCAGCATATGGGGCATATTATTCTATGGAGCATCTTATGAGGCCATTATTAACCTTTGTTCAGCATTATATGGGGCATATTTTGAATGGAGCATCTTATGGGGCCATTAGTAACCTTTGTGCAGCATTATATGGGGTGTATTTTGTATGGAGCATCTTATGGGGCCCATCATGAACTATATAGAGCATTATATGGGGCTCCTGATTCAATATCGATATTCAAAAATATTTAACCTATTGATGTCTCAATTAATTTTACTTTTATTGGTATCTATCTTTATTTTTGAAATTTACCATTCCTGCTGCATTTTCCTCCCTAGGCTTATACACGAGTCAATAAGTTTTCCCAGTTTTTGTGGCAAAATTAGGGGGGTTGGCTTATACTTGGGTCGGCTTATACACGAGTATATATGGTAATTCTCCATGAATTAAATGTTCCCTATTTTGCGCTGTGGTCTTTCAAGACCTCAGACCATAATAAATATAAGATGTAAAAATATGAAAAAAAACTCACACTCACCTGTCCCTCTGTTCCTTACCCGATATCTGATCCTCCACGTCTCTGCCACGCTGCATCTCCAACCCAGTGTTCACTCTAGGCCAGAGCTTTGGCTACAAGCAGGCCCCAAAGTTAACTGCACATGTGCAATGATTTCAGGAGTCTACTCGCGGCCAGAAATCCTTGACTAGAATCATTACAGGTAGAGGATTGGACAGCGGGTAGGGAGCAGTGGGGACAGCTGGAAACATGAGCAGCCAGCAAAATGTTAAAAAGAAAAAAAGAAACATACATCACTGCTCACCTTTCCGTCATCCTCAGCTATTCACTGTCCAGTCCTATGCTCCCCCGTTTTGCTTCATTTGCAGTGTGGCCGTAACTACCTGTCGGGTGGTTTTTTTCACTTTTTTCTGACCCTCTTCTGTTCAACAATATGAAATGGATGGCCGCCATTTTGCTGAATTTGCACAGAGCGAATTACCAACAATCTGTATTCTCAAAAAAGCAGATTTTTGTAAAATTTGAGTACAATTCAATTCCACTCTATTTTTAGAGCCTTATATATGACAAACTGCTCACTGCAGCTCCACTGCACTCCTTCAGGAGTGACTATATCAGTTTTCCCTGCTGCTCTGCAGCTTCCATGTCTATCTCTAGAACACTTGTCTTTGCTCTGATCATAGCGTCTTCACTCCAGCTAAAGCAGGGACAAGTTTGATAATGGTAGACCGTGTAGCGGAAGGATGTTGGAGAATAAAATTTTATAAAGTGTCAATAGGACCCCGGGAGCAGCGCGCACATTCACTGCACAACACTGAACATGGTATCTGTTCTGAGCAGTGAGTCCCCGCTGTTCAGAGCTGAAATGACACTTCCGAGCTCTGTAGCACCGCTAGGCATGTTTGAAAATGGTGGCGACTTTTTCTATTGATAGCCGTATTCACATACAATTTGCATATATTCTCCCAATCATCTTTAATTACTTATATTGAGAATTTTTTATTATCTGTAATATATTAAAATAAAAAATGAGGTGTCCTTTTTCCTGATAGGTCCTGTTTAAGCGGTGTGGCAGGGCCTAACATGAGTACTAGGATCTCAGGCCTTTATTTGCAGCTTCATCGGTTGTAGTTCCTGGACCATTTTTGGTAGGTACTAAAAGGGAACACTAAACACAACCTGCCGTTTTGTAGTCACTCTGACCCAGTTGTATCGCCATCAAAGTGGGTCCTTGTCAAAGTCATGTGATCCTTCCTGCTTCTTAAACATCAATTTCAAAAGCTGACTGTGCACTTACTTGTCCTCCTTGAAAAGTTTAATCACAAAAAAGTCCTAAGTGTAATTATTATCCCTAATTATATGGGACACATCCCCTACAAAATCCAATAATTCACACTAGATGTTCCTCTCACCAAGTAACACAAAGGGATGTTGATAAAATTATTTATTTTATTAAAATATTATAGTCAATGATAAAAAGAAAGGATAGTGATTTTACAAAAATTCAGGGACATCATACCATTGAGTACCGACAGTGCAAAACAAAAAAACAGCTATACATGACAGCAATCTCACCAAATAAGATTGTTAAATCCGCTTAAAAAAAACACAATTCATGTGTTGTGATGTACTAACATTAGATATGTGGGGTTATACTTATAAATACCCTCACCTTAACTAAAATGCAAAAAATAACTCAGGTATGAAGTGCATTAACCCTAGTGGTAAAAAAATCAGCCATGTATCTATTGGGGATTAAATGCACCACTATAAAAGGGGCATAATACCTAAACAGTGCATAAAGTAAATAAAAATGTAAACTGTGACACAAAACTTGCCAAAAATATATATCTCATTACGAGTTCAATGTACTACTATGAATCATCCGACTACATACACTACCAAGCCCATTCCCTCACATCTCCTCTAGTCTCTCTCTCCAGTCGTCACAACTCAGCTAACTACAATCTTTAATCTCTCCCTCTCCTCGGGCATTTTCCCATCCTCCTTCAAACGCTCTATCGTTACTCCATTATTAAAGAAACCCGCTCTCGACCCATCCTGCACAAACAACTACAGACCAGTCTCCAATCTCCCCTCCATCTCTAAACTCTTGGAGCGCCTAATCTACTCCCATCTTACCCATTACCTCTCCACTCACTCCCTCCTAGACCCTTCACAGTCCGGCTTCCACCCCCTACATTTGACTGAAACTGCACTCATCAAAGTGACCAATGACCTTTTGACAGCAAAATGTAACGGTGAACACTCTCTGCTCATTCTTCTCGACCTTTCTGCCGCTTTAGACACTGTTGACCACTGTCTCCTACTCTCTAGGCTTCAGTCACTAGGCATTAAGGACACTACTCTCTCCTGGTTCTCTTCCTATTTTTCAGTGTTTTGTTCCCTGGCTCCACTTCATGTCCTATTCCTCTTGCTGTTGTGGTACGTCATGGCTCAGTCCTTGGCCCCCTTCTCTTCTCTCTCTACATGACCCCAATTGGACAGACCATTAGCAGATTTGGCTTTCAGTACTATCTTTATGCTGATGACTCACAACTATACACGTCATCCATTGACCTTACCCCCGCTGTACTACAGAACACCAGTGACTGTCTGTCCGCAGTCTCCAACATCATGTCTGCCCTCTATCTGAAACTCAACCTCTCCAAAACTGAACTTCTTCTGCTCGCACCGTCTACTAACCTCCCTAAATCTGACATTTATCCTCTCCGTGGGTGGCACCATAATAACACCCTGGCAGCAGGCGCTTTGTTTGGGTATTATATTTGACACATTCTCTCCTTCATACCCCATACACAATCTCTTGCCCGCTCTTGCCGCTTACACCTAAAGTACATCTCTAGAATCCGCCCTTTTCTCACCATGGAAACAACAAAAACACTCACTGTCGTCTTGATCCACTTCCGCCTGGACTACTGCAACGCTGCCTGTTACTCGAATTTCCCCTCTCCAATCCATACTTAATGCAGCAGCCAGGGTCATCCATCTGGCTAATCGGTACTTGGACGCGTCCGCTCTTCGCCAATCATTACATTGGCTGCCCATTCATTATAGGATCCAATTCAAAGTACTTGTTCTCACCCACAAAGCTCTCCACAGTGCGGTACCCCTTTACATCTCCTCCCTCATTTCTGTCTATCTGCCTAACCGACCACTGCGCTCTGCAAATGACTTTCGACTAACCTCTGCACTAATACCTACCTCCCACTCCCGACTCCAAGACTTCTCCCGCGCTGCGCCAATCCTCTGGAATGCTCTACCCCAAGAAATTAGGACTATCCACAATTTGTATAGTTTTAGGCACTCCATCAAAATACATTTGTTCATAGCGGCCTATCATAGCGCTGTGGAATATGATGGCGCTATATAAATAAAGATTATTATTATTATGATATTAGCACATGTAGTACAGGTAATCAGCACTACAGTACATGTAGTACAGGTAATCAGCAGTAGAGTACATGTAGTACAGGAAATCAGCAGTTCAGTACATGTAGTACAGGTAATCAGCAGTACACTGCATGTAGTACAGGTAATCAGCAGTACAGTATATATAGTACAGGTAATCAGCAGTAGAGTACATGTAGTACAGGTAATCAGCAGAGTACATGTAGTACAGGTAATCAGCATTGCATTGCATGTAGTACAGGCAATCAGCAGTGCAATACATGTAGTACAGATAATCAGCAGCAGGTAGAGAGCAGTAGAGTACATGTAGTATATTTAGGGGTAGCACATCGGAAGAGGATTTTCTAGACTGTTTGTACATGCATTTCAGTAATACAACAGCCAAACATTGTCTTTCTTAGGCTAGTTTCACACTAGCGTTCGGCAGGGCTGCGGACTGCAGCCTACTTCCTTCTATCTGCCACTGTTAAGCCCCGCCCACTGCCGCACCTCTTCCTTCAGCTCTGCCTACGTCTGCATGCGTCCTGCGAACCCTATCTTTAACATTGGATACGCAGGCTGACTCATCCGCATGCATCGTTTTGACACGTCCACTGACCGCAATAAGATGTGGATGCGTCAACATACATCTGTGTGGGAGGAACGGCCCCCGTTGAGTGTCCGGGCCGGAACGAAGCGAGCCGTCATCCGGGTTCCAGGGGAAACTGTCCCGGGGGGGGCAGAATTCGGGGATGGACCGTTGTGACAGACAGATGGGCTGGGGGAGGGACCAGTATAAAGGAGGTGGGGAATTCCCGGGACGATGAGTCAGCAGACCGACACAGAGACAGCTGGAGACGGTGGGAGTGGCTGAAAGCGAGGGTGACTCACCAGTGCCAGGGAGGACGCTCACCGAGGACTCCAGAAGGACGGTGCCGAGGTGATTATCCGGGACTTGCTGCCCCACTCCAGCCCGCAGCCACTGCGTCCCTAGTTCGACCCGCGGCCGCTGCCGCCTCCCTTCAGCCCGCAGCTGCGGCCTACCCGCGGTCACCTGCAGCCGCTGCTGTCTTGTTCCAGCCCGCGGTTGCGGCCTGCTCCCCGCCACCTGCAGCCGCCCTGTTCTCACCAGTGGCCGCGGCAAGCACAGTACCGCCGGCGGCCACCACTGTCCCGTTCCGGTCCGCAGCAGGGGCCGGGCCTCTGCTGACCGCGGACTCCCCATCGCAGCCGTTAGCTGAGCAGGTGGCCTGTCATTCGCCACCGCACTTCGCTGCTGCTTGCCCCAGGCCAGGGGTTGCGGCCCAACCGTCCAAGGACTCCACCGGCGCCTGTGGGGCTCCAGTGTCATCAGCGCGCCGGAGTGCGCAAAGACTTCGACATCGCCTCATCAACTGGGCCCAGCAACTACTACGCCGAAAGACCACCAACCCGAACGGCGAGGGACGTCTGGACGGCTAAGTTGACTTTATAATTAAGGACCCGTAGTCGGCCATACCGCGGCCCCATAATGACCGGCTGTTGCCGGAAGTAGTCGTGTTCTACCGTTTGTGTGTGCTTGTATAGAACCCCTGCGAGGGCAACCCGTGTTACCCCTTTGGTGATCAGGCCGGGACTGAGAAAAGTTCCCTCTAGTATTATAAAGCGTTATTATAGAAAGCACCTAATTGTCTCGCGACTCGTCACTGCATCCTGCGTACCTACGAACACCACATCTGCATGGCCTACGTACCCAATGTTAAAGATAGGGTACGCAAGATGCATACAGACGTAGGCGGAGCTGAAGGAGGAAGTGCAGCAGTGGACAGGGCTTAACGGAGGCAGAAAGAAGAAAGTAGGCTGCCATTCCCAGTGCTACAAAACGCTAGTGTGAAGCCAGCCTAAAGTGTGATACCCTGATTTACATGCCTTTCACCAGTTAAATGACCAACTAGAGCATCCACTTTCATGTGCCACACTGTATTTGAGGTACCACTAGATACACAGTGTGCCTGTATGTGTGTTATGTATGTGCTGGTGTGTTTAAGGTTATGGACCAGCTTACTGCGTTTCCCCCTTGAAGAAGCTTTGTTGTGTTGTGAATTGTGTCCTGTGTCTTTTGTATATATTGTGTAATAATGTAGTGTGTCAGCCATGCAGGTAGTTGACTACAGGGTAAGTTAGGAGTTAACAGTTGGGAGCAGCCCATAGCAGGAGGGGCTAGTGTAAGGGAAAGTGACTGCTTCCTGCTAGGAAGTCAGATAAGAGTTTGGAGTGCAGAGTGAGCGAACTATAAGGTTCAAGGTGAGCAGTGCCACATTGGAGGTTGACCCTGAATTAGCAGAGACTGAAGAGAAGGGGATAGCAAAATTCTGAGGATAAGTGACAGAGAGATGGAGTGGCCTTCCAGAGATGAGCCCTAGGAGAAGACACCTAGCCACGAGACCTTGGGCTTGTAATGTTGAAAAGTAACGGGCCCAAACAGGACTGAGAGACTAGGACTAGTGAAGGATCCTTAGTGGAAGTCCCAGGGCACCAGTAGTGGAAGAAATAGGATGTGAAACTGCTGAACAAGTAAAGGAGACTTGTTGGAGCTGGGTTGTGGCAAAGTAGGGAGAAACAGCAGATATAGAGAGTCCTTGAGTAGTGTCATGATCCATTTTTGGATCTGTGTCAGTTTGGGTTGCTCACATATAAACTTTTTTCCTTTCAGGCCATAGGGGGTTAATATTAGTTTTTCATCCCGTGGCCGCTGGTGTTACTACATGTTTAATTAGTCTGCGTGTGCTGGTGGTGACCACTCCCACCTTCCTATATAAGGTCACCTGGTGCATCAGCTGACGGTTGGTTATGACAGGTCCTTTTTGGATACCAACCATGGTGAAGACTGGAGCTACCTGGTGCAGTGGTGGTTCTGCTTATGTGGAGCAGTGGTGATTCTGCAGAAAGCTGAGTTCAAGAGCCTTACTCTGCTGCACTGTGCATTGGCAGCAGAGAAAGCAAAGTGTTGTTTTGTTTAACCCTGTCTGTCATATCGCCCCTTGGTGTTTTATTAGTGCAGCGGTGGGACCAGTGTCCACACTTACCAATTCCCTAGGGAGGGTAGGTGCAGGGTAAGTGAGGGACAAGGTATCCTGCTCGGCGACGGTTTCAAAAAAGCCATATAGGGTGTTCAGGTTAGTCCAGGACTCTTCCGCAGCAGAGTGCTGAAGGTGTCCCTTTCCCCGTTCCCTATAGCAGGGCCCACCATTGTAATTGTGTCCCCAGTGTCTCCTTGTTTGTCCAGTTGTTTGGTGACCAACCGATCGTCGGGTCGCACCACGCAGGGCCAGTCACATATCGTGACATTATAACCAACTGCCCATTTTTTCTGGTGAGCCATGGCCCTAAAGCAGACCTGTGTCCAATTGCTTCAGACCCTCACTGAGGAGCGTGGGGTGCAGCGTGGTGTGGTGGAGCAGCAGCTGCAGCAGTTGGTGGGGTTTGGGGCCTCAGCTGAGGTTCAGGCTCAACCAGAGCCCAAGTTATCTCTCCCAGACAGGTTTTCTGGAGGGAAAGATAATTTTTTGGTTTTTCAGGAGGCCTGCAAGCTACACTTCAGGCTCTGCCCTCGTTCATTAGGGAGTGTGGAACAGCGGGTGGGATTCATCATATCCCTCCTTAAAGGTGATCCCCAATCCTGGGCCTTCTCCCTGCCAGACACTTCACCATCTCTACAGTCGGTGGACAAGTTTTTTGCGGCTTTGGCGAATATGCCCCCTGTAGTCCTTGCTAGGGAGGAGGACTCACTGGTGCAGGTGGACGAGCCCAGGCAGGTGGGAGGAGTAGGTTCCCCAGCGGTTTTGCCTGCGGTTCATCTTGGTTTGGGGGCATGTTTTTGCTGTGAGTAGACTGGCCATTTTTTTAGGGTCTGCCCGCCTTGCACCAAAACTTCTGTACCACCTAAGAAGCCGCGTCCCCCTGGTCGTGTGGAGGGAGGTGACCAGGGAGTGTATATTTCCTCCATTTTGCCCTCTTAGTGTACTATATCAGCAGAAGTGGTGGTTGGCGGGGTACCTGAGGGCATACCGGTGTTTGTGGACAGTAGAGTGAAGGTCAATCTGGTGGACGCTCACTTTGTCCAGACCCATGGCCTGAGGTTTAGGATGCTGGCCAAACCCCTAAGTGTCCAGGCCATTGACTCTGTCCCACTGAGCCAGGGGAGGTTGACCCAAGTCGTAGGAAATATACATCTGCGTATAGGGACTCATCATGAAGAGTCCCTGTCATGCTACGTCTTGGGGGGTATGCCATCACCAATCATTTTAGGCCTCCCTTGGTTGGAAAGACACCACCCTGTAGTAGATTGGCGGTCTAGGGAAGTAGTCAGCTGGGATCAGGCGTGTGAGGGCTGTTGCCTGGAGGCTACTGTCTCTGCTGCTTTTCTACATCCATCCCTTTCTTCTCCAGTGGGGGCAGCAGAAGTGCTGCCAGGGAGTAGGGGCAAGCCTCAACCATCATCATTAGCCAACTCTGAGAGTCCTCATAGGAGGAGGGGTCGGAGGAGGGTGGTGATTCCCTCTCTGAATTGTGAGGGTGTGAGTGTGGTGACACAGGGGGACGTCTCTGTTGTCAGTTCCTTAAAGAGTTCGCCATCTTGTGGAAAACGTGTGCATGACAATAAACGTTCAGGTCCAGACCTGTGTGTGAACGAGTATGTATGGGTGTCCACCAAAAACATCCAGATTAAGTGTGCTGTTGGGGTCTGGAGTTCTCGGGTTATCGGGTCATATCGGGTGTCGGCCATCCTCAGCACGGGGACTTACCAGCTGGAGCTACCCCCAGTAATGCCCATACTCAACTCATTCCCCAGGTCGGCGCTCTGGAGATTTGTGGTGCCTCCGGAGCATACATTGTCACCTCCATCAGCCCACGTTTGCCATGAACCTGAGAGTCAGGTGGTTGCTGAGGTGAACTCTGATGGATCTAGGCGTCCTCACTGTAGGTGGTTTTCCGGTGAGGTGGGGTGTTGAGGGTCCAGAGGCCCCTCATTGTAAGGGGGTACTGTCACGATCCATTTTTGGATCTGTGTCAGTTTGGGCTGCTCACATATAAACTTTATTCCTTTTAGGCCATTGGGGGTTAATATTAGTTTTTCCCCCTGGTGGTCGCTGGTGTTACTACATATTTTACTACATATTCTTCCGACAGGTATGTCCATCCACCCAGCTCTCCTGCTCTCCTGCTGTCTGTCTATGAAGGACACACAGTGCGTCACCCAGCTTTGCACATAGACTTGCCTCTGCACCTAGCATTCACATGGTATGTCCATCCACCCAGCTCTCCTGCTCTCCTGCTGTCTGTCTATGAAGGACACACAGTGCGTCACCCAGCTTTGCACATAGACTTGCCTCTGCACCTAGCATTCACATGGTATGCCTTTCAGCTAACCCCAGCTTACCCCAGTGTTATTTATGACCTTGTTTACTCTGGCTTGATCATATACATCTGGTCCACTCTTAATTGTCTGGCCAAGATGAGCAGAGACCACTCCTCTCTGCTTCACACCTGACTGCACTTAGTTGTACATATATTGCAGAGTACAAGTCTGCATAGACTTCAGTCTGCATTGTGATTGCTATAAGTGTGTGCTAGAAGTGTGAAGATTAATTTAAGAATTAAAACCAGAATTGAACCAGAAGGGAACTGAAGGTAACTGGACACAGTCACTGTAAACAATGTTTCTGTTTGTTTTCACTTTCACCCCAATAATCCTTCACTTTCTGCTAATTCCCCTAATCCCTACTCCTAGTAAGGAACTGTTCATCTCTTCTTCAATCCTCCCCATCCACCTCACCTCCGCCTCAAAACTGTTCCTTAACATACAATCCTCTGTCTCCAAACACAGACAGCCCCCTCATGCCCTCTCCTGCTCCCACCTGCTAACACTTTCTCTGCTCCTTCTCACTGCTGGTGATATCTCTCCAAATCCTGGTCCTCCTCACCACATTCCCACAGTCATTTCTACCTCCCATCCACGCTCTATCACAACCTTCCGTAACCTCTCCAACCTTATACCCATTCACCCAGCCCCCGCTTCCCCAGTCCCACTAACAGGAGCTCTGTGGAACGCTCGCTCTGTCTGCAACAAGCTTTCCTACATCCATGATCTTTTTGTTACTACCAAACTCTCCTTCCTTGCCATCACCGAAACCTGGCTCACCCCTTCTGACACAGCCTCTCCTGCTGCACTTTCGTATGGCGGCTTCCACCTTTCTCACACCCCCTGCCCCAGCAGCAAACATGGTGGAGGAGTTGGTTTTCTCCTGTCAGATACCTGCTCCTTCACCCCAATCCCACTGCCACCCTCTGTTACCCTCCCTTCCTTTGAGGTGCACTCTGTGCGCATCTACTCCCCCTCCAACCTCCAACTGGCTGTCATCTACCGCCCCCCAGGGCCAGCCACCACCTTCTTTGACCACTTCACCACCTGGTTACTTCATTTCCTTTCCGCGGACATCCCTACTATCATCATGGGCGACTTCAACATCCCCATTGACACTTCCCTCTCAGCTGCCACTAAACTTCTATCTCTCACTTCCTCCTTCGGCCTCACTCAATGGTCTTCTACAGCCACCCACAAAGATGGCCACACACTGGACCTCATCTTCACCCGCCTCTGCTCCCTATCTAACCTCTCTAACTCACCTCTTCCTCTCTCTGACCACAACCTGCTCACATTCTCTTCCCTCTTCACTCCATGTCTACAATCCCCACCCCACAAACTTTCACACCCTCGCAGGAATCTTAAACACCTTGACCTACACTCATTCTCCGAATCCCTCCTCCCTCTTACAGATATAAGTTCCTTACACAATGCGGATGACGCTGCCGCTCTATATAACACCACAATAGCTGTAGCTTTGGAATCCGCTGCCCCACTTACACATACCAAAACTCGCAAAATCAACAGACAGCCCTGGCACACCAGCCTGACCAAAGAGCTGAGGCGAGCTTCCAGGGCTGCTGAGCGCAGATGGAAAAGATCCCACTCCAACGAGCATTTCATCGCATTCAAACAGTCCCTCACTACTTTCAAGACCACACTCGCCACAGCTAAACAAACCTACTTCTCATCTCTCATATCCTCCCTGTCTCACAACCCTAAACAGTTATTCAACACCTTCAATTCTCTCCTCCGCCCCCCAGCACCTCCTCCCTCCCCACTCATTTCAGCTGAAGACTTTGCCTCATTTTTCAAGCAGAAAATTGATAACATCAGGGACAGTTTTGGTCAACAACCCCCAGAGCCCTTCCTCCCGACTTCCCAGCCCTCCACCTTCAAAACCAACTTCTCCACCATTACAGAAGATCGACTCTCCACTCTACTCTCAAGATCACATCTCACCACCTGTGCACTCGACCCGATCCCATCCCACTTCATCCCAAACCTCACCACAGTCTTCATCCCAACCCTAACCCATCTCTTCAACCTATCACTAACAACTGGTGTTTTCCCCTCAAGCTTTAAACATGCCTCCATCACACCTATCCTCAAAAAGCCCTCTCTTGACCCATCCTCTGTATCTAGCTATCGCCCTATATCACTTCTCCCATACGCCTCCAAGCTACTGGAACAACACGTCTACCTTGAACTGTCCTCCCATCTCTCTTCTTGCTCCCTCTTCGACCGCTTACAATCTGGCTTCCGGTCACACCACTCCACTGAAACTGCCCTTACTAAGGTCACCAATGACCTCTTAACTGCCAAGAGCAAGCGACACTACTCTGTCCTCCTCCTCCTGGACCTGTCGGCTGCCTTTGACACAGTGGACCATTCCCTATTATTACAGACCCTCTCATCCCTCGGCATCACAGACTTGGCCCTCTCCTGGATCTCATCATACCTAACAGACCGGACATTCAGCGTCTCCCACTCACACACCACCTCCTCACCTCGCCCCCTATCTGTCGGAGTCCCACAAGGTTCAGTCCTAGGGCCCCTGCTGTTCTCTATTTACACCTTTGGCCTGGGACAGCTCATAGAATCTCATGGCTTTCAGTATCATCTTTATGCTGATGACACACAGATCTACATCTCTGGACCAGATATCACCTCCCTACTAACCAGAATCCCTCAATGTCTGTCCACTATTTCATCCTTCTTCTCCACTAGATATCTGAAACTCAACATGGACAAAACAGAATTCATCATCTTTCCCCCATCTCACGTGACCCCCCCTACGAACCTATCAATTACAGTAAATGACTGCCCACTCTCCCCAGTCCCACAAGCCCGCTGCCTCGGAGTAATCCTTGATGCTGATCTCTCCTTCAAACCACATATCCAAACCCTTTCCACTTCCTGCCGACTTCAACTCAAAAATATTTCACGCATCCGTTCATTCCTCACCCAAGAATCTGCAAAAACCCTAGTCCATGCCCTCATCATCTCTCGCCTTGACTACTGCAACCTCATGCTCTGCGGCCTCCCCTCAAACACTCTCGCACCCCTCCAATCTATTCTAAACTCTGCTGCCCAACTAATCCACCTGTCCCCCCGCTATTCCCCAGCTTCTCCCCTCTGTCAATCCCTTCACTGGCTCCCAATTGCCCAGAGACTCCATTACAAAACCCTAACCATGACATACAAAGCCATCCACAACTTGTCTCCTCCATACATCTGTGACCTCGTCTCCCGGTACTTTCCTGCACGCAACCTCCGATCCTCACAAGATCTCCTTCTCTACTCCCCTCTTATCTCCTCTTCCCACAATCGCATACAAGATTTCTCTCGCGCATCACCCCTACTCTGGAACTCTCTACCACAACATATCAGACTCTCACCTACCATCGAAACCTTCAAAAAGAGCCTGAAGACCCACCTCTTCCGACAAGCCTATAACCTGCAGTAACCACCGATCGACCAAACCGCTGCACGACCAGCTCTACCCTCGCCTACTGTATTATCACCCATCCCTTGAAGATTGTGAGCCCTCGCGGGCAGGGTCCTCTCTCCTCCTGTACCAGTTATGACTTGTATTGTTTAAGATTATTGTACTTGTTTTTATGTATACCCCCCTCACATGTAAAGCGCCATGGAATAAATGGCGCTATAACAATAAATAATAATAATAATAATAATAATATTTAGTTAGTCTGCGTGTGCTGGTGGTGACCACTCCCACCTTCCTATATAAGGTCACTTGGTGCATCAGCTGACGGTTGGTTATGACAGGTCCTAATTGGATACCAACTATGGTGAAGACTGGAGCTACCTGGTGCAGTGGTGGTTCTGCTTATGTGGAGCAGTGGTGATTCTGCTGAAAGCTGAGTTCAGGAGCCTTACTCTGCTGCACAGTACATTGGCAGCAGAGAAAGCAAAGTGTTTTTCTTTTTAATCCCATCTGTCATATCTCCCCTTGGTGTTTTATTAGTGCAGCGGTGGGACCAGTGTCCACACTTACCAATTCCCTAGTGAGGGATAGGTGCAGGGTAAGAGAGGGACAAGGTATCTTGCTCGGCGACAGTTTGAAAGAAGCCATATAGGGACATCAGGTCAGTCCAGGACTCTTCCGCAGCAGAGTGCAAGATGTGTCCCTTTCCCCGTTCCCTATAGCAGTGCCCACCGTCGTAATTGTGTTCCCGGTGTCCCCTTGTTTGTCCAGTTGTTTGTTGACCAACCGATCGTTGTGTCGCGCCATGCAGGACCAGTCACATATCATGACAAGTAGACTGCAGAGGAAAGATACGATGTGGAAAATGCTGCATACTGTAAAGGAAACGTCAATAAGACTTTATACCGCTGTCACTTGTATATAGCTCTGATCTAGTTACCGTTCAGTAGAGTCAATTTTTGAATGGTGGTCTTCCTCATGGCACTGCACAAGTCCACACACCCAGCCAGAACCCACACTTTCATGTAACGGGCCCTAGACGAGTGCCTCGCCCACGGCCGCCACTCACTCCACGTTACACATGAATGTGTGTGTGTCTTTCTAACATGATATGTAATATTTCAGCCCATGTAGTCGGTTAGGCCTCTTTCACACTTCAGTTTTTTGTGTCAGTTAAAATCCGCCAAAAAGGCGGATAAGCGGATCCGTTCTTAACTGATGTGAACGGATGCCACAGGATCCGTTTTTTGACGGATCCGCAAAATGAGGAAATTTAAAGGAACCGCTGGCCGGGAAGGAGAGAGAGAGAGAGGGAGAGAGAGAGAGAATGAGAGAGAGAGAGAGAGAATTTTTTTTTTTGTGTCCGGCACCCAGACAGAATTTCGGGTTGAATCAGTGTCTGGAGGATCCGCCGGTGAAAAAAACGTTGCAAGCTCCGTTTGGAAGTCTTTGAGGATGTTGACGGACAGCAACATTATGGCGGATCCACACAAAAACGGATGCAACGGACGGCAATCCGTCAAAATCCGCCAATAATGAAAGTCAATGGGGAAAAAAACGGATCCGCAAAAAAAAATTGCGGATCCGTTTTTTTCAAAACCTGGCGGATTTTGACTGATTGTAAAAAACGGAAGTGTGAAAGAGGCCTAAGCCGCCCTGTGCTTCAGTCACATCCCCTCCTTGTAACACTGTAATGTATTCATGCTAAAAAAAGAAAAAACACAAAAATTGAGCTTGGTTTGAGTTGGTACACATGCAGCATATAAATGCATGTAAATGCATGGTCACATGGCTAAAAAAGCCATATTTTTTTCTTTGTATTTTTGCATTATGTGCAAACTGGGGTGTGGCCTCCCTCTCCTGAGCTGGAAATTGTATTTGAAGGCTTCCCCTGACTGGTGTCCAGTGGTTGGGACCCAGTCCTTGTCTGCCCTTATTCACACAGACTTCAACTTTGACACATGATAAGGTTATTAATACTAGACAGTGTAGGACGCCCCGACCACAGAGTCACCTTGTCGATGGTGGGACGGCTTTTATGCTATGTTTGATCAAATACGGTATTACAAAGAACTCTGTATGATTTAAATGCACTTTTGCTTTTTACTTATTTAATTATATCAGGGTTTTTTTTCATTTTGTCTTTTGTAGGTTTTGTCTAATGTATTCATGCTGTAGTATCACCTTTTTTATATTGATTTATCTCAAAGCAATCTGAACGTTCTCGGCTTACATGACTGAACATCACATTATGTGAAGAACTCGGCACAAAGGATTGCAGAATAATCTTCAGGGTCGTAACACAAGGGAGAGAGGGCTCCTGGCACCCCATCACAAATATCCCTGTGTAATGTATTCTTCCCACCACTCGCACATCAGAAGCAATTACATCCAATATCACATTTTATTTTTATCAGCACCGAAATCTAATTTTCCTTTTTCCATTGGCCATTTTCCCATTTTCTTTGTTTTCATTAGATCATACCATTTTTTCAAGTATATTTGCTGAAAAACATGAGGATTTCATTCAAAATGTGACATTACCCGTGACCGCAGCTCTCCGACCTCTCTCCGATAAGCAGAAATTATGTAGAACAATGAGTCAAGTTCTCCAGGCTGAACACTGCAGCAGAGAGAAAAAATGGCATTACTGTGCCAAGCGAATGCTGCAATGAATCGATTCTGCCACACAGCAGTGATTTGTTAAATCCTCGGCTCTGTAGGTTACAGTTTCATTGCAGTACAGATCAGCTCCTATTTTGAGCCTCACATTTATAGGATTCTTCAGTTTGCACCAGCCACTAACATTTCCCTTTTAATTAAAGTGTTTTATGGCTGAGAGTTACTCTGCACAAGAAAAGATGCAAATGCAGAATATCAGTACATTGCATACAGTAGAGTATAAGTACCAGTGCACCTGAATGTGGCGATCAGAAGATTTATTGGGTCTGAAGGCAAAATTACCTACATTGGTAATAAGCCTTTTATGATGTGTATAATAAAATAAAGAGTTAAATGTTAAATTTAAGGAACTGTGTCATCATAAAATGATCTATTTTATATATATTATGTTAATCGTATTTTAAAAAAAATTGTTGATAACGTTTTTTATTATTTTTCCTATCTAAAAAAAATAATCTTGCAATTTTCATACTGGCCACTAGGCCTAATACTACTGCTAGTTCCCATTGGACACAGGGACATTGGCAATAGATGTGTAATGAATGATCAAAATGAGGGCAAAGATCATTGTGAAGGGAAAGGGAGGAGGTGAGCTGTGACGTCATCTATTGTGGATGCTGGGGTGTCTTCTGTATATATAGAGGACTGATCTGTAGTGATGAGTGAGCGGGCTTGGATAAGGTGTTATCTGACCATGCTCAGGTGCTGACCGAATGTCTTCGGCGCGCTCGAAAAATATGTTTGAGTCAGCGCGGATGCATGTCTCGCAGCTGTTCGATTGGAGCAACACATGCAGGTATTGGCTGTTTGTTAGGTAATCCCTGCATGTGTTGTGGCAGTCGAACATCTCTGCAAGACACAGAGCCATGGGGACCCGAACATATTTTTCGAGCACGCCTGTCACGGGGTCCATCTCCGATACCACACAATCAACAGAGCGAGGGAAGTGTTAAAAATCCCAAGACCTTTATTATAAGCAAAACTAAAAGGTCCATAAACAATCCACCACACTGTGGATACAATAGTTCAGAACACGAATGCAGTTCAGTAACAGGATGAATGTCCGAGGAGATGAGAGTCCAATAATCCAGCAGACAGAGGATAAAATGGGTCCATATGCTTCCCCTTCTCTCTGACGTGCTGTCCTCCCACGATCATCACCACACAGGGTCTGACTTGAACAGCTCCTGTCCTCCCCAGCCCCCTCCTTATGTCCAGGGGTATTCAGACAGGTTGGAGTGGTTTTCAGGCCTCCCAGACCTGACAAAGGTGCCTTGGGGATTAAGGCACTACAGGGGGTTCATCAAGAGGCATAGATACAGTCAGGCTGCAGACAGTAAAGAGAGATAATTCAATTATCAGACTTTTGGAAGGTAATTGAGACCCTAGATAATATGGGAATACACGGAATGATACAGGGAAACAAGAGAACACTATGGAAATACGTAAAATATCAATATACACAAAATGATACCCACATAACATATCACACCATCACAATGCCAAAGACACTCGATGAGCACCCGAGCATGTTCAGATAACACCTTATTCGAGTACGTTCGCTCATCGCTTCTTATCTGTCATATTAATTTTGTCCATTAAGATGAGACTGCTGAAAAGTCACATGTACTGAACAGTAAGCGTAAGTAAGTCTAGTATTAGATCTTTAGTCCAGTATGAAAATTGCAAAAATTTTGATCTGGATAGTAATCAGGAAAATTGAAAAATGAAACAGTACTGATTTTAAAAAATACATTTAACTTACATACCTGATTTAGACAATTGTCATTTTTGATAATACATTCCTTTTAAGCAAATAGCGAGGATCTATGCTATGTATACTATGCAGTAAAATTCAACAAAAGGGCTAACAGCTGTGTAATCAAATGTAAAAGTAATAACAAAGGTCATTCCTTCTCACATCGTACATCATTCTGTAAATAATATCAATGATCACTTTACCAACAAGATGCTGCAGGTGAAGCAAAGAATTATGGGCTTTATTGCAATCTGGGCATCATTCCAGTTTTCCATCAGGCTGGACACAATTTTTGGCTTTAGCTAATACAAGAGAACCCAATTATCATGGCTCTTTTCTATAAGAATTGTCCTCCATCCTGGCCCCTTTATTTAATAATGTTCCCCATCCTGGGTCCCTTCCAGTAATAATGTCCCCTATCCTGGGCCCCTTTCTGGTATGTTTCTCATCCTGTTCTCCATCATGGGCTTTTTCATGGTATAATGTCCCCTATCTTAGACTCCTTCAAGGATTAATGTCCCCCATCCTGGGCCCCTTCCTAATATAATATTCCCTATACTGGGCCCCTACCTGGTATAATGTCACCCACTCTGGGCACCTGCATGGGATAATGTCCCCCATCCATGACACCTTACAGTAATAAAGTCCCCCATCCTGGGTCCCTTTCTGATATAATGTCCATCATCCTGTTCCCCATCATGGGCTTCTTCATGGTATAATGTCACCTATCTTTGGCCCCTTCAATGAATAATGTCCCCCATCCTGGCCCCTTCCTAGTAAAAATATTCCCCATCTTGCGCCTCTTCTTGGTATAATGTTCCCCATCCTGGGAACCTGCCTTGTATAATGTCCCCCATCCAGGACACCTAACAGTAATAATGTCCCCCATCCTGAGCCCTTTCCTGGTATAATGTTCCCCATCATGGGGCCCTTCCAGTAATAATGGTCTCTACTCTCCTCCAGCACATTTAAAAAAAATAATGATTTTTCTTATCTTCCTCTGCTCTCACGATGTGTGCCATCCTCTCCCATAGCCGGCCAGAGGCTAACAGCTTATGTTGGCTTGCCTGCCACGAGCGGCGATTGATATCACTGCCATGCGCCACTCTTGACGGGAACGCCGATATACTTTGTCAATCTTTGATTGGCCTGCGGCGTGTATTGAGGTGCAGAGAGCTGGTGGGTCTCTGCTCTACTATATATTCCAGCTGAATGTGCATCCTCGAGGGTAGATCCAAATGAAATAGTTAAAAAGGTGTTTCCTTTGCAGGTAGACTGGGGGAATGTCTGATGTACACGTCCAAATTGCAACCATCATGCTCTGCTTCTCTTGTAACATGGAGCCTGTTGACTTGCATTGGCACCCTGGAGAGTAGGTCGCCGTAGGTGCTATCCTGGCCACTGAACTGTAAAACTAAGGCTGGTTTCACATTAGCATATCTGTGCGCAGCATATGATCAGCATAGATCCGCATGCGTCATGCATACATATCTTTAACATGTTGTACGCAGGGACATGTGTTTGCATGCGTTCGCATGCGGATGCATCCGCATGCGCCA
Source organism: Dendrobates tinctorius (assembly GCF_039654945.1). Classification (NCBI taxonomy): domain Eukaryota; kingdom Metazoa; phylum Chordata; class Amphibia; order Anura; family Dendrobatidae; genus Dendrobates; species Dendrobates tinctorius. The sequence continues at coordinate 17,405,029 of NW_027361870.1, read as the reverse complement.
TTTCGAGGTGTGTGGCGAACGCATCATGTTGCATTTTTTGAGGTGTCAATTATGCGCAGCCATGCACATGCGGATGATTGCGGATTGAGTGCATCAAAACAACGCATTACTGTCTATAGGAACGCATTGTTACTCAAGGACATGCGTACTTCACACTGAACATGTCCAGGAACTGGTTTCAGCTAAAACAAAGGGGAATAAAAGGGGGTGAGGACACAGCAAGTTCATTACTATCAAGACTCTGGATGTGAGCACAAGACTTTGGAAGTATAGAAGCTTTGAAAATGTTTCTCTGTCTTTGCAGTTTACTCTGTACTAAATTTTTTTTCTGTTCCTTGTAGACTGTTTGCTGCTCAGGTCCCAGACTGCCGTCCTGGTGCTACTGTCCTGGTATTGCCTTCCTAGTGCTGCCATCCTGGTGCTGCCATCCTGGTGCTGCCTACTGTTACGCTTGCAACCAGACAGTTTGGCACTACTGTGCCACAAACCAAACTACCCTGGGAGGGGCGTAACTAAACAGCTACCTTGGTGTTCACTGGAGCCTCTGATGGTGAGGTCAGGCTTGTGCGGCAGGTAGCTGTCAGGTACCATTCCAGGGTGGTGTCTGGCTGTGGCTGCTGATCCCACTGGGGGATGGAACACTAGGACAGGATCGGGCAACGGGCTCAAATGGCAGATTGGCAGGCGGGCACGGCTGGTACTCTGGTGAGTAGGCGCGCACAGTTGAGACACTGGCAGGCGGGCACGCTGAGAAACTGGCAGGTGGGCACGCTGAGGCACTGGCAGGCGGGCATGGGGAAGGTGACTTGACTGACAGACTTGACTGGAAGTAGGAGGGGATGATTTGTGCACTACAGACGGAGATTGGCAATGACAGAAAGGTAACAGCAGGGAAAGACAGAAAAGGGAGTGCAATACCGAAATTTGACCACAAGATGGCAGGGGGGAGTGTAGTTCAGGACTTAACATCAGCTTACGGCTATAGAAACTGCTTAGTCATGGGGGGCGGGGAGATAGGAACCCAGGAGGGAAACTCCCAGTGAGAGAGGGGATAAATAGGACTGGTTAGGGTTCCAGAGGTTAGGTTAGTCCCGGGAGGAGCTCAGCAGAGGAAGACTCAGGACAGAAGATGGAGAACGATGAAGAGCTCGACCAGGGGACTGACAGGAGAAGACAGTCAAGGGGGTGGCCCTGACACGACGTACCGCAGGACTAACGAGGCCCCGGGGGTACCGATTGGACGACGACCTCGGGCAGGTGAAGCGCTGGCGGTAGATTGGTCTAGCACAGCCCCAGCGAAAGATCCGCGAGGGACGTCATCACGACTAAAGGAAAGGTGAAAGGTACCCGAGCCTGGAAACGGAGAGCTGTAAAGGAACTGCGGTGCATGGCTAAGGTCGTCAGGAGGGCGGCCAATAAATCCGGATCTGTTACAACTGAATTCTGCCTCCGTCTCGTCTTTGCATCGTCCGGTCGTGGTAAGCAGTGGACCACCCCCCAATTTGGGCCCCCACCACATTTAGCATAGTCGGTAGGATCGACGCCGCTAATACGACATCTTCCGCGGCAGGCCTGCGCCTGGAGAACCCAAAAGGACTTGGATTGCTCCACCTGTGGATTACAACTTTGAGACTTTGTTCCGGACCATTGGTTGTCATCAGAGGATCCGGACCGGAAAAAAAAACTTTGCGAGATGGTGCCCGAGTGGAATACCAATTGGGACTGTGGCTGGACCCATCCAAAGAAAACCTGAATGAGACTCTGTGCCCCTGCAACGCTGGTGACCTGCGAGCAGGAGGGGGTGGCGCTGAAGTGGATTTCCCAGGGCGGCCGCTAGAGGAACTGTTGCCGGCCGTCCCTGCGGAACTATCCAGCCTGGAGGCTGGCCCTGCTGAAGGGCAGGATGAAGAGCAGCGGTGGACACCAGACAACAGGAGCGGGAGCTGCGGAGGAGCAGCGGAGGCCAGCGACACCCCGGGCCGACCTCTGGGAGGGTGGAGGAACATCCTGCAGAAAGGCGCGGCGCCGGGGAAGGTGAGAGTGCCTCCGGCACAGCCGGTGGCGCCGCTGGCAGGTCCCGCCCCTCTGTCACGAGCACGAGACCGGTCGCAGGGCCCCGACACCGGCCCTCGGCCTCCCCGCTCAGCCTCCTGCTTTCCAGTGTCCCCGGCTCCAGATGACTCCATGGCCCTCACCGGGCCGACAACGCCTCTGCCAATGCTCCCGAGCCGCCACGTCCGGCTACCCCTGCCGCACTTCACACCCCGGGGGCAGCCTACCTGTCTCGGCCTGCCGCTACCTTGCTCCAGTCCACCGTGGAGGCTGGGCTGTCTGTCTCCACGGCCTCCTTGCTGAAAGCCACCGCTACTCCATCTTCGGCCCTTGCTGCGGCCTGCTCCACGGCCGCCTCTGGTTCACTTGCGGCGCCAGCCGCGGCCTACCCGGCAGCACCCGCGGCCGCCCCTGCCTCGCTCATGGTTCCAGCTGTGGCCTGCTCACCAATATGCAGGGTCGCCTCTGCCCCACTCCATGACGCGGCTGCGGCCTGCTCATCAAGGCCTGCGACTGCTCCGGCCCCACTCCAGATTGCGGCTTCGGCCGGGTCATCAGGCTCCGCCGCCTTTGCGGAGCCGTCTGCCATCCACACTAGCAGGCCCCAGCTTCGCCGCTCCGCTTCTCACCAGTCAACGACCCCGGTCCCTCACCTGCAGTTGGAACTGCAGGAGCTGGGGGCCAGATGGAGCAAAGCCACCACGTCAACAGAGATGAGCGCATCCACACCACCACCGGTGGTGGACTGCTGGTCCCCAAGTAGAGAAATGGCGTGGAACGCGCGCCATGGAACCACCTTCGGCCCCTTCTACCCCTTTTGATGCATCTCTCAGGAGGGAGATGAGCCCTGGGCAAAAAGAACACTCGGGGCCCAGGAACAGTTGAGACATCCCAGGAGCTCCACGGCTGTGGAGTTCCCTGCTGAACTGGCGCAACATCGGCCATCAGGAGATGGCCCGGACTGTCGAGATTTCGCTGCACTGTTGTGCAGGCCCCAAGAGGACAGTTCGATGTCCAAGATAAGGGACATGTTTTATTGTTGAATGTTTGCTCCTGGCATAGCGGGGATATGGGAGAGGAAGTTCTCATGTTAAAGGGAGGGGGAGTATTTATGTTCTGTTTTAAAATGTTATGTTGAAAGCAAAGAAAAAAAAAGGAAAAAAATGAGAAAACAAACAAGGGAAAAAGGGGTTACCCCTGTTGGGTAACTCATATTGTTATTAAGGTAAAGATAACGGTGTGCTAAAAGTTGATTTAATGAGTAGTGTGTGTAACCAAAAAAAAAAAAAAATGTGTGTGTAACAGGTCCCGGGTACGAGGTAGATGTGACGAAGACGCCGACCATGACTCTTTTAAGTGAAGGACGAAGAGACGAAGATAATTGAACCAGACAGTGGTCCGTCAGTCAGGTCCCCGACACCACGGACACCCCAAAATGACGGGCGGATGCCAATGATGACCTGGTAGGCAAAAGACCTCGGTCATGGTGTACCGGACAACTGAAGGTAGTAGAAGGGGAAAGTAGTGGGAGGTACACGCCGTAGAGTAGTCCGAGTGGACCTCGCCAACCTGAAAGAAGTTGTCACGTGGCGTGCGTGCCGGGCAGCAGCAGTAGGCTGCTCGGAACATGGTGCTCCCGGTTTGGTTCGGCCCCCGTGGGTGGTGGGTTTGGCCCAACAACCGGTCCGACAACAGACTGTGGATAAGCTTTAGGACAACGTAGGTAGGGAGTACGATTGTCGGGATGACAATGGACAAAGGAAGGGGGAGTGTGGGGAAGGTGACTTGACGGACAGACTTGACTGGAAGTAGGAGGGGACGATTTGTGCACTACAAACGGAGATTGGCAATGACAGAAAGGTAACAGCAGGGAAAGACAGAAAAGGGAATGCAATACCGAAATTTGACCACAAGATGGCAGGGAGGAGTGTAGTTCAGGACTTAACATCAACTTACGGCTATAGAAACTGCTTAGTCATGGGGGCGGGGAGATAGGAACCCGGGAGGGAAACTCCCAGTGAGAGAGGGGATAAATAGGACTGGTTGGGGTTCCAGAGGTTAGGTTAGTCCCGGGAGGAGCTCAGCAGAGGAAGACTCAGGACAGAAGACAGAGAACGGTGAAGAGCTCGACCAGGGGACTGACAGGAGAAGACAGTCAGGGGGGTGGCCCTGACAAGATGTACTGCAGGACAGACGAGGCCCCGGGGGTACCGATTGGACGACGACCTCGGGCAGGTGAAGCGCTGGCGGTAGATTGGTCTAGGACAGCCCCAGCGAAAGATCCGCGAGGGACGTCATCACGACTAAAGGAAAGGTGAAAGGTACCCGGGCCTGGAACCGGAGAGCTGTAAAGGAACTGCGGTGCATGGCTAAGGTCGTCTGGAGGACAGCCAATAAACCCGGATCTGTTACAACTGAATTCTGCCTCCGTCTCGTCTTTGCATCGTCCAGTCGTGGTAAGCAGTGGACCACCCCCCAATCTGGACCCCCACCACACGGGCATGGCTGGCACTCTGGCAGGACAGACGGGGACGACTGGTAATCTGGCAGGACAGATACTGACTTGGTAGGGACAGGAATACGAGCAGGTATTTGGAAACAGGTAGGGGTTTTTTCAGACTGGAGGGTATATGGAAACAGGTAGGGACCTGTTCAGACTGGAGGGCATATGGGAACAGGTATGGGCCTGACCTGCAGGTTGCAGAACGGAAGTAGATCAGGACCGCAAGGTTGCGGAGCAGAGAGCAGAACAGAGATGCTGGTTGCAGTGCAGAAAGCTGAGCCACAAGGAGTGGATGCAAGGCAGAACCGCAAGGAGCGGATGCAAGGCAGAACCGCAAGGAGCGGAGCAAGGCAGAACCACAAGGAGCGGAGCAAGGCAGAACCGCAAAGAGTGGAGCAATACAGAACCGCAAGGAGCAGAGCAAGGCAGAACCACATGGAACAGATGCAAGGCAGAACCACAAGGAGCGGATGCAAGGCAGAGCGGGACCGCGGAGTGGGACCGCAGAGCAAGGGAGGAGAGCAGAGCAGAAAGGGAGGACATGAGGATACAGCAGGGAAAGGAAGCCACAGACAAGAAGACAAACAGACAGAAGATAGGACTGAGTTCAGACAAGGTTAGATGCAGGAACAAGATAAGATACAGGAATAGAACACAGTACAAACAAGGATGGACACGGGAGCAGATACTGGACAAGGGCACAGGCCTGAGTGTGCAGCCCTTGGGGAGGTGGAAACATAGGACAAAAGTGCACTGTAACAGGTCTGGGACTGCAGCCCCCAGAGAAGACGGAAACAAGACAGGATCTGGCACCTCAGCAGCAAGACACTGACTGAGGGAAATAGTTGCTCAGGCATCCTCCTATTGGAGGGGATGCCTTAAGTATTTGTGACCTCTTGACAATTGGATGGGGACACCTTAAGATGGTGCACACTGACTCAATAAGAGCCAAGGAGTGCCGGCGCCACCCCCCTATGCAAACAACCAGGAAGTATGCAGAGAGCAGGCAGGAGACAAGAGGCACCCAGCATGTAGCCGGCAGAAGACAGAACTCACAGCATGGCCCGGACTAGTGAGTAAGTTGGTGTGTAAGGCAGGTGGGGGATGGGAGGCCATGCAGTGATGCTGGGCGAGTTGTTACACCTTCATGGTGCTGCTGATCCGCCAATTGACTGCCACTTCTCTTGTAACAACTTCCCCAACCACTCCTAGGCTACCAACAACCCGACACCCCCTAGGTCCACAATGTAAATCCCATTATTTTTCTTTTTTTTAATTTATTTGTTACATTTCAAATTGTTTTAATTTTTGTTATTAAAAATTCTTTTCTTTCACAATACCTGTCTCCCTGTGTTTTCTTTGTCTCTGTTTAAACATGTGTGCATTGTTGAGTGAAGTATTAACGGGTGTTACAGTCAAGGTGTTTATTATTAAAGTTACAGTCAAGGTGTTAGTATTAAAGTCAGCAAACAGTACAGGTACATAACATTACAGGTACAGTTTACTTAGCAGCTTAAACCATTTCGTCTTGCCATGCCACACGTCCAATGTCCGAAACAAAGTAGGCAGCAAATTTATCCCTCATTTTGGCAACTTCCACTGTAGTCCTCAGAGGATGATCTTGGTAATCCTGCAATGTGGTATTAACAGGTTCCTCAAGTTCTAAGTTGGGTCGCTCTTTTGCCAGGATGTAATTGTGCATAACAACACATGCTTTCACAACCTCATCAATTGTCTCAATTTTAAGATTGATAGCTGTACCCAAAATGCTCCATTTAGATACCAGCCATCCAAAGGCACACTCCACAGTTCTTCGTGCCCTTGTCAGTCGGTGGTTGTAAATCCCTTTGGTGTGATACAAATCCTGACTTGAGTATGGTTTTATGAGGTTGGCACACATTTGAAACGCCTCATCCCCAACCACAACAAATGGCATTGGCGGACCTTCAGTGTTCGGAAGAGGTTGTGGCTGTGGAAAATTGAAATTATTACCATACAAACGTTGGCCCATGAGTTTTTGAAAGTCTGGGAGTCATTTCCTCGTCCAAATGAGCCAACGTCCACGGCGACAAATCGACAGTCAGCATCTGCAATCGCCATGAGAACAATCGAAAAGTACTTTTTGTAATTGAAATACTTGGATCCGCTTCCAGCTGGTTTCATAATCTGAATGTGTTTGCCGTCCACAGCTCCCAAACAGTTTGGAAAATTGCAAATGTCCAGAAATTTTGCAGTATTTTCCAGCCAGAGTTCAGTTGTGTTTTGGGGGAGAAAGTTTTCATGCAGAACATCACAAAAAGCACGGCAGGTGTCTCCAACAATCCCAGAAAGGGTGGACACTCCAATCTGGAACTGAAAATGTAGAGATGATAAGGTCTCTTTGGCAGCCAGGAATGGGCTACTGGAGAGACCTTATCAAAAAATGGGGAAAAAAATAAGTACATGGCTTTTCAAACAATAATACTAGAGACATGTATTTGCTTTTCAAAATTAAAGTACCTCAGGGTCACCAACAGATGTTCCTCCGCAGGAATTGCTCAATGTAGTTGTGTGTCCTGCCAGGTGATGGATCCTCGGACACGTTGCAGCAAGTCATCGAAGCTCTGTTCCGACATTCTCGTGTACTTGAAAAACTTCTCAGGGTTTTCACACAGCTCTGTGTACAACGAGTGGTAGGCTCCACGGCTCTCTTGGACTTTTAAGATGGGGTGTTGCCAATAGAGATGATGACGTCTTCTCCGTCTTTCTCTTCTTCTTTCTTCTTCACAAGCAAAAGCAAAGGCAAGAGCCAATTTCAATGACAAATCAAGATGAAAAAGGAAGCTCTCCACACTAAGATCCATCTTGAAGCTGGATACAGCAGCAAAGGCGAGGATTTCATCAGTGCAGTAGAAATCGCATGAGACATGCCTACTGAATGTCTGGTGTCAAGGAAACTCTACTGGAAAAGCATTGGAAATATTGAACGCATGGCCAGAAACAACGCAAATGCATACTAAAACGTATACAAACGCTGCACACACAGCGTTTTTTTTCCGTCATGCATAAGATGATGCAGATAAAAAACGCTGCGTAAAACATGCGTTTGCACATGCAAATGATATGCTGCACACAGAAACACTAAAGTGAACCTAGTCTAAATCATTGCACGGCAGCCCTTACTGAACTGTATCCTTCCCTGGAAGGGTACTGCTGTGAGGAAGCTCCATCACATAACATGACCCCAGATATTTCTCTTTAATTATTTTTTCTTTTTTATAATTAATGTACCAAACTGAAATTATATTTCTCATTTGATCTCTCCATAACATTGAATATTGTATTTATATTCACAGGTAAACGTGTCAAATATTACTACACTGAATTTTCACTTCATTAGATGTCCTTTGAGCAATAATTCAAAAGAATCCTGTAAAGATAAATTCTGTAAGCTTTTTTTCAGATTGCTGGTTATAGAGACATAGTAGGTGGTAGAAAGAAAATGTACTTTGACTTGTCATGTAATACCGTGCATTTCTACACCTCCTTTACTCCATGTAAACAAAAGCTACTTTATCAATCCAGAAATCCATAATCTAAGGGTCTGATTCATTTGCGATTTTTTTACGTCACTTTTTTTTTGGCCTTGTGGTGCTGATGAATTTTGCGCAAAGTTAAAAATTGTCTATATTTTTGTCTTAAGCCTTTTTTTGCCACATCTTAGCTCAAAAAGTCTCACATTTTGAAAAATAGCTCAAAATTTGTGCCAAACTATATGGCTTAGATGAAATCAGTATAAGGAGAAATGTAAGGCCGGTTTCACATTAGCGCATTTTCTGCGCGCGCACGGCCGGGGGTAGCTCCGCCCCCGAGCCGGCTCTCTGCCCGGCGTGCCCGCCCCTTCCTTGTAGCGCCGCCTCCTAGCGGACAGCGGCGCCTGCGATCGGCGCACCCTATCTTTAGCATAGGGTGCGCCGATCGTGCGCAGGCCGTGCGCTAGTTGCGCTTTGACCTGCGCTGCGCACTTTTGACGGTGCGCCGTGCGCGCCAAAATCGAACTTTTCGGATTTTGGCGCGCACGGCGCACCGTCATAAGTGCGCAGCGCAGGTCAAAGCGCAACTAGCGCACGACCTGCGCACGATCTGCGCACCCTATGCTAAAGATAGGGTGCGCCGATCGCAGGCGCCGCTGTCCGCTAGGAGGCGGCGCTACAAGGAAGGGGCGGGCACGCCGGGCAGAGAGCCGGATCGGGGGCGGAGCTACCCCCGGCCGTGCGTGCGCATAAAATGCGCTAATGTGAAACCGGCCTTATATATTAGTGATAAATTTTGCAAATTTTCAAAAACTCACAAATGAACAAGCAGATAAAAACATCTGGAAACCATATAATCTGCCCACAGTCGAGCACTAAAAACAAACAGGCGATCACACAAAATAGACTTCAAAGAAGGAGAAAATTAACAGAAGAATAAGACGCAGAGGAAAGACAAGTGAAAAACAACCAGAAACTAGACAAAAAAAAGGTTCAAATGCAATAAAATAATTGTGTCTTCAGTGTTTAGGACAAATTGTAGACAAATGTAAATGCATTTGTATTTTGATTGCAAGTCATGGCCTGACAGTGGGTCTATGGACCCGAACTGACAGTTTCATAGATGTCTTGAACTGGACTACTTCATGTCTGTGTGTGTTGAATGTAGGAGACATCATAACAGCTATTCTCCACCCATTAGCTCAGAGACAACAGAAAATTAGAGTTGCAGACTGCAAAGGAGAAACTTTTGAAAATGCGGGATCCTGGACAAGAAATAGTGATATTCTTCATGTTCACACACAGAACAGCCTTTTCTGGAAAGTTATGTGAAAGTGCAGCTTCACTTTAAGTTCAATGTCTTATCAGTATTCAGCAAGTTTTCTAATCTTCTCCTACTGGCGGCTGCAGGCGGCCAGCATAATATCTGTAAAATCTTTGTATTTATAGGGGATTTTGAGCTCTGTATCAGGAAAACAGCTTTTATGCTTTTGTGTTATCCTTTGCTGCCTTTCAAGTTATTAATCAAACTGTTTTGTTTTCCAGAACAATAATTCAATATACAAATATGAAAAATATTACTATTTAAGAGCAAATATAGGAATTGCGCAGTGCGATAAACACGTCCAGCGGCTCTTATGTGACAAAATATTCAACTGCTCTAGTAGCAAGCAAAACAATGTATTTTGCAATTACTCATTTGTCTCCTGAATTACTGCAGTTCAAAATCTGATGAGTCATTTACGTATGAGGTTTTGTCCGCTGAGTCCCTAGTCCACTGAACTGCAGAGCCGAAGAGTGAAGCTCTGCACAAGTCTCTACTCTGCTTGTGCTTTCATGTACACCCACCAATACCTGGATGCCCACATCACAATGCTTCACTTGGCGCCCGACTCTCAGTACACCCGCTGATACCTGTATAGCCGCACTGCAATGCTCTTCCTGACACGCATCTTCCTGCACACCTGCTGGTACTTGTGAGTCTTTACTGCGCCCGTCATGGATCTGTGCTCTGCGGCCGGGAGCCTTTGCCAACAAACTCCTACTCGGCGTGCTCTGACTTGCATGCTCGGAGACGCTCCCTGAATCCTCACTGCATCCGACCTTTATCACTGCCTCGTGACCTATTGCTGCTCGCGGCATGGAGTAGGTCCTCTCTCACTCAGTCCTCCTGTGGAAAGCCCCTCACTTTTCCCACGCAAACCTCCTTATACTCCCCTGACTCCCTACGACCCCTCTCTGCATCTCTGCAGGTCATGGGTCTCCTCCATCCTCAATTTCCTTCCCCCCTGCAACAGAAGGTTCAACCCCAACAGTTCAAGACCCGGCGCTTCAGCAGAACTTGCAGTCTGGTTCTCTCTCCTACAGACACAGCTACCCTTCTTGCCACAGATCGCATTGATGAGCCATCCTGAATGAGCTACAATACCTGAGCAACTTTTGTGTGTTGTGGACACCGTCTCATGCTAGTGTACCTCTAGGGATCATAGAATCATAGAATGGTAAAATTGGAAGGGACCTCCTGGGTCATCTGGTCAAACCCCCTGTTTAAAGCAGGATTCACTAATTTATCCCAGACAGATGTCTGTCCAGCCTCTGTTTAAAGACTTCCATTGAAGGAGAACTCACCACCTCTCGTGGCAGCCTGTTCCACACATTGATGACCCTGTCAAAAAAATGTTCTAATACCTAATCTGTGTCTCCTCCCATTCAGTTTCATCCCATTGCTTCTAGTCTTTCCTTGTGCAAATGAGAATAAAGATAATCCTTATACAATGTGACAGCCCTTGAGATATTTGTAGACAGCTATTAAGTCTCCTCTCTGTCTTCTTTTTTGCAAGCTAAACATTCCCAAATCCTGTAACCGTTCCTCATATGACATGGTTTGCAGACCAGCCACCATTCTGGTCACTCTTCTCTGAACTTGCTACAGTTTGTTGATGTATTTTATAAAATGTGGTGCCCAAAACTGGACACAGTATTCCAGATGAGGCCTGACCAAAGAGGAGTAGAGGGAAATAATGACTTCACGTGATCTAGACTGTATGCTTGCATTAATACATCCCATAATTGTAGTTGCCTTTTTTGCCGCTGCATCACACTGTTGACTCATGTTCAGTCTGTGATCTATTAGTATACCCAAGTCTTTTTCACATGTGCTGTTGCTTAGCCCTATTCCTCTCATTCTGTATATGCTTTTTTTCATTTTTATTGCCCAGATGTAGTACTTTGCATTTTTCCTGTTAAAAACCATTCTGTTAGTTGCTGCCCACTGCTCCAGTTTATTTATAACTTTAGAATCCTCTCTCTCTCTTCTCTAGTATTAGCTATCCCTCCCAGCTTTGTGTCATCAGCAAATTTAATCAGTTTACCCTCAATTCTTTCATCTAAATCATTGATAAAGTTGTTGAGCAATACAGGGTCCAGGACAGAGCATTATTGTACCCAACTTGAGACATTCTCCCAACGGGATGTGCAGCCGTTTACGACCACTCTCTGGGTCCGATCACTAAGCCAGTTATGAATCCACCTAACAGTTGCCTTGTCCATTCCATACTTAGTCATTTTTTTCAATAAGGATTGTGTGAGATACTTTGTCAAATGTTTTGCTGAAGTCAAGATATACTATATCTACAGCAGTACCCTGATCCACAAAGTCAGTGATTCTGCCATAGAAGGAAATTAAGTTAGCCTGACATGACTTATTAGTTACAAACCCATGCTGACTCTAGTTAATCACTTCATTCTTATCCAGGTACTTGCATACATGTTGTTTAATAATTTGTTCAAAGATCTTTCCTGGTATAGAAGTCAGACTCACTGGCCTATAGTTCCCTGGGTCCACCTTCTTCACCTTTTTGAAGAAAGGGACAACTTTCGCTCTTCTCCAGTCTTCTGGGACTTCTCCTGTTCTCCAAGAATTTTCAAAGATTATGGAGAGGGGTTCAAAAATTTCTTCTGCTATCTCTGGGGTGTACTTTATCTGAACATGGAGACCTGAATTCATTTATGATAGTTAAGTGTTTCCTCACCATCTTTCTGTTTATAGATGTTCTGGGTTTTTCTATTCCTTTGATAGGACAGTGAAGATCAGTTGATGTTACATTTCCTTTCTGAGAAAAAACAGATGCAAAATAGGAATTTAAGAGTTCAGTCTTCTCAACATCCTTTCTTAGCATTTCATCATTTTCATCCTGTGAAAATCCTTTAGCATCTTTGACTTTTTTTTACTTTTCACATATCCACAAAATCCTTTTTTATTGCTTTTGATGTCTCTTGCAAGCCTTAATTCATTGTAAGCTTTAGTAATCTGATTTGTGCCCTGCAAGTTTTACAAACAGCATTATATTCTTCTTTAGATATGCCTCCCTCTTTCCTTTTGATAAACATGTCTTTCTTCCTTTTTAGTATATGTTTAAGTTCTGAGTTCATCCATCCTGGTTTCTTTAAATGCTTCCCATTCTTCTCTCTTTTCGGAATTGTTAATGATTGTGCTTTGAGAATCTCACTTTTCAAGATTTCCCATCCTTCCTGGACATTTTTGTCTTTAAGGATATCCAGCCATTAGATTCTCCTGATTTTCTGAGTCCCTTAAAATCTGCCTTTTTGAAATCTAACCTTGAAGTCTGAGTCTTCACAGGTCTTCTTCCTCTAGTTATCCAAAATTCTAAAATAGTATGGTCTCTACCTCCTAGGGTCCCTGCCACTCTTACCTCCTTAACCATTTCCTCCCTGTTTATAATGATTAGATCCAAGGTAGCAGATCCCCTTGTTTTCTCCCCCATCTTTTGGAAGATAAAGTTGTCAACAAGAGAGGATAAGAATTTCCTTGACCTGTTAGTTTTGCCTGAGAGAGATTCCCAACAAATGCCTGGATAGTTGAAATCTCCCATGACCTCTATGTCATATTTTTTTGGAGAACTTGGCCATTTGATGCATAAAGAGTTCATCCATATCTTCAGCTTGCACAGGTGGCCTGTAGTAAATGCCTACAATGGTGTCCTTTCTGTTGTTCTCTCCTTGTATTCTTACCCAGTTTCCACAGAACTCCCAGTCTCTGAAGCTTCAATCTCTGTACATGTATACGCTTTTCTAACATACAATGCCACACCTCCTCCTCATTAATCAAGCCTGCTTCTCGCAAATAAGTTGGATCCTTCTAGCCTTGTGTTCCAATCATGTGTATCGTCCCACTAAGTTTCAGTGATTACAATGACATCATATTTCTTTTTGTTGGCAGCGGATTATTCAGGATACTCTCCAAGCGTGTGACAACAGAGCTTCTTTATTCAGGAACAAACAGGAACAATATATGATAAGCTTAATAGATCAGGAATAAATCATTTGTGTGTCTGTCTGTGCAGCATCTACAGCAGGCTGCTTCTCTACTACACAGACACAGGAAAAACAGAAAATTCAGTCACATGCTCTCCCTGTGTGAACCTCTGGGAGTTTTATTTTAAACTTTATAAACAGCATGCAAATCTAGCAACTAAACACTCATACTGTAGACTCATACAGTGCCTTGTGAAAGTATTCAGCCCCCTGGAACTTTTCAAGCTTTTCCCACATATCATGCTTCAAACATAAAGATACGAAATGTAAATTTTTGGTGAAGAATCAACAAGTGGAACACAATTGTTTTGTGGAAATTCAAAAACTGAAAAGTGGGGCGTGCAATATTATTCGGCACCTTTAACTTAACACGTTGTTGCGCCACCTTTTGCTGCGATTACAGCTGAAAGTCGCTTTGGGTATGTCTCTATCAGTTTTGTACATCGAGAGACTGAAATTCTTGCCCGTTCTTCCTTGGCAAACAGCTCGAACTCAGTGTGGTTTGATGGAGATCGTTTGTGAACAGCAGTTTTCAGCTCTTTCCACAGATTTTCGATTGGATTCAGGTCTGGACTTTGACTTGACCATTCTAACACCTGGATACGTTTATTTGTGAACCATTTCATTGTAGATTTTGCTTTATGTTTGGGATCATTGTCTTGTTGGAAGACAAATCTCCAATCCAGTCTCAGGTCTTTTGCAGACTCCAACAGGTTTTCTTCAAGAATGGTCCTGTATTTGGCTCCATCCATCTTCCCATCAATTTTAACCATCTTCCCTGTCCCTGCTGAAGAAAAGCAGGCCCAAACCATGATGCTGCCACCACCATGTTTGACAGTGGGGATGGTGTGTTCAGGGTGATGAGCTGTGTTGCCTTTACGCCAAACATATCGTTTGGCATTGTTGCCAAAAAGTTCGATTTTGGTTTCATCTGACCAGAGCACCTTCTTCCACATGTTTGGTGTGTCTCCCAGGTGGCTTGTTGCAACCTTTAAACAACACTTTTTATGGATATCTTTGAGAAATGGCTTTCTTCTTGCCACTCTTCCATAAAGGCCATATTTGTGCAGTGTACAACTGATTGTTGTCCTATGGACAGACTGTCCCACCTCAGCTGTAGAACTCTGCAGTTCATCCAGAGTGATCATGGGCAAGAAGGTGCTCTGGTCAGATGAAACCAAAATCAAACTTTTTGGCAACAATGCCAAACGATATCAAACCTCACTGAGCTTGAGCTGTTTGCCAAGGAAGAATGGGCAAGAATTTCAGTCTCTCAATGTATAAAACTGATAGAGGCATACCCCAAGCGACTTGCAGCTGTAATTGCAGAAAAAGGTGGCGCAACAAAGTATTAAGTTAAAGGGGCTGAATAATATTGCGCGCCCCACTTTACAATTTTTGAATTTCCACAAAAATTTAAAATAACCAATAAATTTCGTTCAACTTCACAATTGTGTTCCACTTGTTGTTGATTCTTCACCAAAAATTTACATATGTGGGAAAAGGTTGAAAAGTTCCAGGGAGCAGAATACTTTCGCAAGGCACTGTATATAGTGCTCAATTCTGTCTTTAGTGATGGTTTTCAACTCACTGAGGGATTACAGTTGCTTCCTATAGAAGTTTATGTAGACAAGAAAGCAATGATGCACACACAAAGTAAACTGATAAAAGATACAGGATATACAGTATATTATATACAGTACAGTATATACTGTATATATTAATACAACAGTTTCTCTTTAACAAAAAATATCTGGAAAAAAGGGTTTGCTCTCTTGCAAGAACAACACCACTTTTGCCTGTGTTGCCAAACTCAAGTGAATAGCTATGAAAGATAATCTGTCAGCAGGTTTTGCCATGCAATCTGAGAAAAGCAGAATGTAGGAGCAGAGACCCTGATTCCAGCAATGTATCACTGCATGTTGTCATTTTGATAAAATCCCTGTTTTCTCTGCTGCAGATCTAGCAGTTATCTGAATGCTGTGCCCTTTATAACCCCGCCCCAAAAAATGATTGCCAGCTGTCTGTGTGCACTGTTGATAGGCAGAAAGCTGCTAATCAGTGGTGGGTGTAGAGTTTCACAGAGCAAGAAGACTACATGGCATGAGACAACTAGTCCTCTAGTGATAATCTCTTATTCATAATACGGATTTTATGAAACAAGAACACACAGACCAATAGAAGATGCACTACTGGAATTAGGATCGCTGCGCCTACATCATGCTGCTTTGATAACATAGCAAAAAAAATGGTGGCAGATTCTTTTTCAAGTGCAATACCAGACAAGCCCATGGATAAAAGTGGCATTTTTTTTTATTAAACATATTCTTTAAAGATGCTGTCCAAATTTGGAGACTTTTTTTTAAAAAAGGAAATGTATGTAATTGAGATTATATTTTTGCAGTTAGGATTCACTAAACATTTTGCACCTTTTACCTTCTAATGCCTCTGTGTTGCGCTGTCTATTGCTGACTACAGAATGAGTTTACTGAGAATCCATCAGTGAGCTTGTTCTGACCGTACAGTTTGTAACTGCTTTATCCGTGTTTTTCTGAGCTCATCTCAACTAATTTGCAACCACAGACCACATCATAGTTGTGTGGGAAACAAAGAGCCTGTAAGAGTCTAATGGAGCAAATACCAAATGCTATTCAGAAGAATCAGTCAAGAGTGGCATGCTGACAGTTTCCTAGTCAAAATTATAAACTAAGTAATGGTAAACTAAGAATCGGTGCGTCACCTTCAGGATCCTGTGTGTCTAACCTGTACAGAACCTGCTCTTATCTAGTCTACCTGAGGTTGCAGGCAGCATAGAAGTGACTGGCTGCTCATAATTATCCTTTCCTTTCTCCTTGTACAGACAGTTTTAGTAAATAAGGTTTTTTATCTTTCCTTAAAACATTAAAGTAAAGGATTTTCCTATTTAATGAGAGTGAATATATCATGGAAGTGATAATCCAGACATACTGTATCCTCAGCCCCCGCAGAAGAGTTTCTTTTTCTATTGATTCTGCTTAGTATTCAGCACCTCACATACTTATTACTTGGCAGACCCAGTGTGTGGGAAACACACGGGTGCAGCATTGTAATGATCGGTGCTGGGGAGGTGCACAAGATTATCCCATCTCTCGGAACCATTTCTGTGCTCATAGTTCTCCAAATATACAACCTGAACTGAATTAATAAAAGTTTACATTATTTTTCTTATTTTCTTTGGATAAGGCTACTTTCACACATCAGTTTTTTGCCGTCAGGCATGATCCGGCTTTTTTTAGAAAAAAGGATCCGGCATAAATTTTGGAGAACTGTAGAAACGGATCCGTTTTTTTTCTGGATCCGTCTCTGTTCCTGGAGGCTGGCCAATTGGATCTGAGCATGCGCAGACTTAAAAAAAACGGATCCGGTTGCTGGATCCGTCTTTTTCTGGATCCGGCGCATTCCGGCGCCCATAGACTTTCATTGTAGCAAAAAGCTGGAAGCGCCGGATCCGGCGCTTCCGGCTTTTTCGCCGGAGACAAAAAACGTTACAGTAGATGTTTTTTCAAGACGCCGGAATGAGACAAGTTGCCGGATCCGGCAAAAAACGGATGAAAAACAATGCCATCCGGCACGATCCGGCGCTAATGCAAGTCAATGGGGAAAAACCGGATCCGGCATTGCATTTTGCCGGATCCGTTTTTTCCAAAAAAAGCCGGATCGCGCCTGAAGGCAAAAAACTGATGTGTGAAAGAGGCCTAAGAGAGAAAAGCAAGTAACTATTACAGGAAATGAATTAAGAAAAAAATGAACATATTTATGCAGTGACCGGATTTGGTATTTTCTGACAGTAGAAGAAAAGATCAGCTCTAGCACACCGGAGCCCTGAGGACTGGCTGTGAGACATCTGCCCACATATTTCTGCCCAAGGGGTGCAGCAAGAAGCACACATTAATCCTTTACAACTATGTGCTTATTAGAGGAAAAATTCTATTTATATGATTTTATGCTATATAGTAAGACGTCTCATTGATCCTGATGATGGAAGCTTCCTGTACACCAACCACGCCCTGTTCCTGGATTGAATTGTATCTGTATCCTTAAAGAGGCACTTCCAGCATTAAACATTATTACCTATCCAAAAGATAGGTGAAAACAAATTCCAAACTTTGTTAAAAAAAAAAATTGCACCATATTCCGATACCCGTAGCGTCTCCATTTTTTGTGATCTCGGGTTGGGTGAGGGCTTATTTTTTGTGTGCTGACCTGACATTTTTAATGATACCATTTTGGTGCAGATACGATCTTTTGATCACCCGTTATTGCATTTTAATGCAATGTCACGGCGATCAAAAAAAGTAATTCTCGCGTCTTGACTTTTTTCTCGCTACGCCATTTAGCGATCACCTTTTTTTATTGATAGATCTGGCAATTCTGAATGCGGTGATACCAAATATGTGTATGTTTTATTTTTTTACTGTTTTATTTTGAATGGGACAAAACTTGATTTGAATTTTGAACTTTTATATTTTTCTAATTTTGTTTATATTTTTAAGAACATTTTTTTTTTTTTACTTTTGGCATGCTTCTATAGTCTCCATGGGAGACTAGAAGCTGCCACAACCCGATCGGCGCTGCCACAACCCGATCGGCTCTGCTACATAGAGCAGATCGCCTCTATATAGCAGAATTACTCACTTGCTATGAGTGCCAACCACCGGGTGGTGCTCACAGCAAGGCGGCTTTGACAACCATAGAGGTCTCCAGGATACCTCTGGTTGTCTTGCCAATGAACCGGTGACCCATCACGTGACGGGGGTCACCTGTGAGAGGATTTCCGTCCCGATGGCTGGAAGCGTGAGTTAAATGCCACTGTCAGTGTTTGACAGCGGCATTTAACGTGTTAATAGCCGTGGGTGAATCGCAATTCCACCCGCGGTTATTCAGGGCACATGTTGGTTGTTCAAAACAGCTGACATATCCCGGGAAAGATGTGGGCTCAGCACCAGAGCCCACATCATAGGGCGTGAGTCCGACAACGGCGTAAATTTACGCCCAACATCGGAAAGGGGCTAAAGGTTTTTTTCAAGCACACAGACTGTATAGCCTGTTGGACATGTTTATTTGCTATTAAAATTTGACCCTGTTCCTGAGCTGTCACATCTGTTGATGTGACCTCCTGAAATTTACTTGCTGCTGTAGTCTACCCAAAGCACAGAGTGCAGCTATCGCTTATGATTAGAGATGAGCGAACACAAATTTAAAAGCTTGGGATCTGTACAGGACAGTTAGTGAGCGGCGTTAAACGCCGAACATGGACTTATACTGGAAGTCTGCTGCAAAGTTGGGAGTTAAGGGGAAAACCCTTTGCAGAGGGAGAGATTTTTTTTCCAGATCCAGTTCTGGTACCCAAACTGAAGTTTGGAATAAAGTTCAGGACCGGTACCAGAACCTGAACTTCAACAGGCCGCTCATCCCTACTTGTGATCCTTGGCAAGTTTAGAGTGACTGAGGAAGGAGGACAATAAGAGCACAAAAACATTGTTTGTGCCAAAGTTGACCTTATCAAATTGTGACTTTTGTCAGAGGGGGTTCTGCTGGGCATTACATAGTGCAAGATTAAATTATGCATACATTATATGTTATCTGACTCATTGCTTCCCTGTAGTACACTGAGCCTATGTGGTGTCCGTGTTATCACCTGGAGCATTATTGCCTGTAGCATCATTCATTCCAGGAGAGTGTCAAGATACATAGTATATGCTCCAAGGTGAAGTGGAAGATATGTTAGGATGGAAAAACTACAAGGCAGCAATTTTTTTCATCTTGAGACTGCACACAAGTCTCAGGATGGTGCTTTTATAGATGTAGTGGGCAAGTACTGAGTGTGAGTGTGCGTGAGCTGTGGTATAAATACAGCTCTGCTTCTTGTGTGATGTAGTCAAGAGGTGCAAAGGGAGAGCTGGCAGAAAGTTCATTATTTAAACAACAAAACCACAAGGATTGCTACAGAGGGCTGATGGAGAGCTAAAAATTGAAAATGAAGGTAACTAGGGGGTTTGGGTAACCATTACAGGCACAGCCAAATTGTTGAGGGTGTTATTTATGCTTGAAAAACCTCTTTAATATGTGTGTCTGGATAGCTGACAATAGGGCTCTGTAGTACACTATTGGAACACTTCATTCATTGATTATGGGACTGCCGGAGATAGCTGAGTAAAGCGCTAAGCTACTCTTTGTCTAGTAGTGTAGTAAGCAGGTAATGGGATGCAGTAACACAAATGCTGCAGAGCACGGATTAACTATAATTAATTACCCAACAGCAATAAACTTCTCACAGGAAGATAACAGGGGAAGAGGGGTACAATAACTAAACTGAATAACGGTTGTTAAACTAGACAGTCTTTTGATAACAGTTCACTTATTGTGACTCCACAGCCCGTCATTCTCTGAAGGTCCCGTGGGTGGTAGAATGCCAAAGGTGGTCGGTGCAGTGTGTTCAGACGTCCCCGCCCAACACATGGTCCTGCTTCAGGCGGCAGAAGGCGGTCTCCGGTTTTGCCTGCTGAGCCCCTAGTCCATGTAACTGCGGAACAATAGGATCAAACTCTCTGCAAGATTCCACTCGTCGTGTGTCTCTCTTGGTAGCAGCCGTCACCTGAATGGATGCCCTGCAATGCTCTGCTGGCAGGCACTTCCCTGGATGTCAGCCAACAATCAGACGTCCGTACCGCGATGCTCTGTCTATCGCACGCTCCCCTGCGCACCCGCCGGTATGGGAGAGTCTCTCATACTGCCGCCCTGTCTCTGTACACTGTGGCCTATCGCTCTCCTCACTGCAGCTGTGATCTGCACCTGCTCAGTGTTCTGGCAGGAATCCCTCCTCCATTCCCGCGCAGCCCCTTTTAGCTTACTGACCCTGGCCACACCCTTTTCACCCAGGTTACCAGCTCGCTCTGGCTCCAATTGCATTCCCTCCAACAACAGGAGGTGCGGCCCCAGCTGTTCCAGACCCTGCACTTCAGCAGTCTACTCCTTCCTTTTACACCAGTTCCATAGAAAATAAGTGGAGTGGTGCTGCTCATGTGCGACCACCGCTCCATTGCAACTGGGTATTTCAAACTAATATTCCCACAAGTTCCCACAAATCCTTTGGATAGATGATAATACATCATTTTAAAGTCTGTGAGTACAGTACCTCTCTAAGTCCACATTCACATATTCAGTATTTGATCACAATTTTACATCAGTATTTGTAAGCCACACTCAAGAAACCATACATAGGCTGTAAGGAAAACACACGAAAGAGCCGAGGTATACGGTTATCACCCCGCCATCACCAATCTGTGATGGAACTTACACAGTTGCAGCTCTCTGGCACCTCTCTTGACTTCAGGTCAGTCAAGGAACTGCACCTAGGATAAGTCGGCTGCCCTGTTACGTACTGGTTATCGAGGCACTCTGCAGTGAGGGTGGTATATATATCACCAGTCCCAGGCCGGAATATATATATATAAACCTCCAGTCCGTCATTGCCAGGATCCCCAATGACACCAGAACGGTATGCTGCCACCAGTTCCTCGTCAGATATAAGCCCGGTCTGTTAACAAGCTTATATCAGGTCAGAAACCAACCTCAGGTAGTGTATAAGTACTAGCCAGACTCACGGAAGTGGGAAATCGGATATTGAAAAAAAGAGCAGCCCAAAATTAATTGATATTTTAATTGCCGAAAGGCGTGCTAGATACTGCAAATATATGCAGAGTAATATACAGGTATTGTAGCCAGAAACACAGATAAAGTTAGGGTACAGGTAGGGGATAGCAATTAGCTGTATGTGTCATGTTACTGCTTCACATAACTTGTGGATGAAGGGAAGCTCTCGTATCTGCAGTGCCCTGCAGGGCTGGGAAACTCAGTCCCGGGCCGGACAGTTCTCCAGGGGGTTGTCACGGCAGCAATAACCCGCTACGTGGCCCTGGGCATGCAATGAAATAAAGATGGGAACGTTATGGGGGAAAGTTTGTGACGCCACCCGTGGTGTTCGGCTATATGAAGATGGCCGACGCTGTCATTCAGATCCACTGGGGCGGTTGGTGACGCAGCAGAGATGTTACAGCTCTCCACAGATAGAGCTAAGCCCCAGGGCAGTCATAGGGTTAAAGGTGATGGAAACTGTTGTAGTGCTGTGCAGATGACACAGTAAATAAATTTGAGAACACAGCCGGGTGTAGTCTTCACACATTTACTCACGGTCTTCTAACTTACAATCCACAGCCGGGGTGCTGTGTCCTCCGGGTCGGTGGTCCAGCCAACTCTCAGGTAGTTTGGAATACACTTTTCCAGAACCCCCTGCACCGAAAACCAATGAGGTATACCAAGGGGTCAGTTCCTCAGAGTTCGGAGGAACTGCTCTGATTGGAATGATTTTGAAATGCAGTCGAGTGATTTATGGAGGAGGTTTAGGAGCAGGGGTTATCCAACGAGGGTGATTGAACCGGCCTATAAGCATGCTAAACAAGTAAGTAGGACGTCATTGTTGACTCCGAGGGTAAGGGAGGACTCCAATACAATCACTAGATTGATAGGTACCTTTGATGATCAATCCGGTAAAGTTATGAACATCTTGGAGAAGTATTGGTCTATCCTGAAAATGGATAATGACATACGTGACTGTATCACCCAGGGTCCATCAGTTACATTTAGGAAGGGTAGGTCAATAAGGGATCGGGTGGTAGGTAGCCACCTGGAACCTCAGAAGAGAGAGGAAACGTGGTTGCGGAACAGAGCAATTGGACCTTTAGGTGCGGACACTGCAGCTTTTGCAAATATATCTGTGTATCCCATACTTTCTGTAGTGCCTATACAAAGAGGATTTATGAAATGAAAAGCTTTGCAAACTGTAAAACCACTGGAGTTGTTTATCTGTGTACTTGTACTTGCCCCCTTGACTATGTTGGCAAAACAAAGCGTGAATTACGTGTCCGCATAGGTGAACATTTGGGGGATATTAGACACAAAAGAGATACCCCTTTAGCCCGTCATGTCAATATGGTGCATGGAGGGATGATAAACATATTAATTTTCGTGTTATAGAGAGAGTGCAGCCCGCGGTCAGACAGGGAGATTGGGATAATAGAATCTTACAGCGTGAGACACTCTGGATTTTTTGGCTTGAATCCAAAAGGCCTTAATGAACAGCTAAATTTTAGTAGTTATCTATAATCAGTGTGTTTCACATTTTCCCAGCCAGCTCTTTATAGGGTTTTTGATAATTTGGTCGGTATATTATTACTATTGGAATTTTTTATTATTTTTCATTTATTCTATGTAGGGATACAATTATTCCACTCCATGCCTTTGAGGACTATTGTTATCTATTTTCTTGAAGTTTTGGGCGTTCTGAATAGTGAGGCTGCTGAATTGATCGGCCGCATATTATCTGCGAGATATGGTGTTTCTGTTGAGAGGGACGTATTGCCCTATGTAGTTATTTTGTTTCAGGCACCATTTTGTGAATCCCTGTTTCTATCCGTGCTGTCTAGTAAGGTGTGCGGCGTCTATGTTATCCAGGTGGCTGCTGCACCGCATGTCCGTCCTCAATATGATCCCTTCCGGTTTAGACCTCCATCTTGGATTTTGGTAACTGGAAGTGGGCGTTCTATATCGGCGCGGAATCTTTAAACAATGGCGGCGAACGCGCTTGGAGTAAAGCCGCACACTGTATTGCTCTCTCGGCCAGGGGTAATGAGACCCCACTTTTTGACCCCTGATGAACCCTCAGCGGATTAAGAGGGGGAAACGCGTCGGGTTTCCATATGCATCAAGTGGCTGATAAGTATAATGTTGTACATTATTTTTGACAGATCCTGCGGTGGTACTATCTATTTAGATTTAATCTACTGAGCAATTATGCTATGTGACTTTGTATGCATTGCTACTTGAATATTGGTGTACCACGCTGTATAATCAGAGATGAATATGGTAGCCTTATTATTTTTTATTGTATTTTTGTGAATTAGGGTGATTTTACCCTCACTTGCAAGGTAATGGCTGCCGCATGTGCTATATAGGCTTTTTTTCACTGCCTCTAGTGTGCAATGTTTATTCAATGTGATGTGCTTTTTCTTGTAGCCGTTTTTTAATTTTGCTATCTGGTAATTGGGTCTGCCATTTGCAGCTTATTAGCATTTTTGTGACTACGAGATAAGTCCTTCTCTAAGCTGCCGGATATTAACCCCATTTATTATTTTTTTGACTCCGAGATAAGTCTTTTTGGGGTTCTTATACTATTAGAAATACTACGAGATAAGTTCATAGCAATTTAGTATTATCTATGAGTAGTGTGGAGCATTCCGATACCGCAAGTATCGGGTATCGGCCGATACTTGCTGTATCGGAATTCCGATACCGACTTCCGATATTTTTTCAATATCGGAATTCGGCATCGGAATCGGAAGTTCAAAGTTGATTGACAGCCTGACGTCATCATGATGCGCGGTGTGTGCGCATCATGATGCGCCGTCATTTCGGGCCTTCCGGGGGTCTCTGCCGGCCTGCCGGGGGGCTGTGTGGACTGCCCAGGGTCTGTACCGGCCTGCCGGGGGGCTGTGCCGGCCTGCCGGTGGTCTGTGCACCCTGTGGGGGTCTGTACCGGCCTGCCGGGGGGCTGTGCCGGCCTGCCGGTGGTCTGTGCACCCTGTGGGGGTCTGTACCGGCCTGCCGGGGGGCTGTGCCGGCCTGCCGGGGGGCTGTGCTGATGTCCGGGGGTCTGTGCAAGCATCGTCCGATGGGACTACAAGTCCCATCTGGCGATGCCTGCTACCATGACAGTGATTGACACATTAGCCAATGATGGGACAGTAGTAGTCCCATCATCCGGCTAATGTGTTAAATGTTAAAAAAAAAATAAAAAAATACTACATACATATGTATGTATGTAGCATGTAGTATGTATGTAGTATGTATGTAGTATGTATGTGGTATGTATGTAGCATGTAGTATGTATGTAGCATGCATGTAGCATGCATGTAGTATGTATGTAGCATGCATGTAGTAAGTATGTATGTAGTATGTATGTAGCATGCATGTAGTATGTATGTAGTATGTATGTAGTATGTATGTAGTATGCAGTATGTATGTAGCATGTATGTAGCATGTATGTAGTATGCATGTAGTATATATGTAGTATGTATGTAGCATGTAGTATGTATGTAGCATGCATGTAGTATGCATGTAGTATGTATGTAGCATGTAGTATGTATGTAGCATGCATGTAGTATGTATGTAGTATGTATGTAGTATTTTTTTATTTTTTTTTTAACATTTAACACATTAGCCGGATGATGGGACTACTACTGTCCCATCATTGGCTAATGTGTCAATCACTGTCATGGTAGCAGGCATCGCCCGATGGGACTTGTAGTCCCATCGGACGATGCCTGCACAGACCCCCGAAGCCTGCACAGACCACCGGCAGGCCGGCACAGCCCCCCGGCAGGCCGGCACAGCCCCCCGGAGCCTGCACAGACCACCGGCAGGCCGGCACAGCCCACCGGAGCCTGCACAGACCACCGGCAGGCCGGCACAGCCCCCCGGCAGGCCGGCACAGACCACCGGAGCCTGCACAGACCCCCTGGCAGGCCGGCACAGCCCCCCGAAAGGCCCGTACAGACCCCAGAGAGGCTGTACAAGGCAAAAACAGGGTTTTTCTTATTCCGATACCGGAAGTCCCATAGACTTGAATGGGACTTCCGGTATCGGAATCGGCGATACCGATACTTTTTTTAAAGATCGGCCGATCCATTCCGATCCGATACTTTGAAGTATCGGACGGTATCGCTCAACTCTATCTATGAGACTATTTTTGTCTCTTTATTCTTTCGGTACTATAAGTGTGTGTGTGTTTCTTTTTTGTGTCCCTTTTTGTATATGCAGGGAGACGTAGGGGCTATTAGGGATACCGACGTTGAGCGGGGGCGCCATATCGTATGCAACTAGGGTGCCAACCTCCGCGGCTAGGAAGGGTGAAACTAGGGCTGACTAGGGTAACTTAGCCATTGGCCCATTATTTGATTACTGAAGAGAACTAAAAACAGTATTTTTTCTCCCTTCATTTTTTGTCCTCTACTACTCCTTCTTTTAGTCATTTTCACTAATGTTTTTAGTCATTGAATTAAAAGCTAAATTTTAGGGGTTATTCTTTTTCTGTGCTTCTGGTGTTATTACTGAATATATAATCCCACTGATTAATTTTGAGGTCTGTCTTTGATGAGTATGGCTGGGTTTTTGTCGGGACCCATTGACACAAATAAATGGCTGGATGATGCAAGAGAGGTTTTTTCTGAAGTAGAATCTGACTCTCTGTCTGCTTCGGGCTCTTCTCTCAAAACACTTTTTTCTGAATTATTGGAGGCATTTAAAGAGAATATTAAGTCTTGGTGGGAGGTACAATCTCTGGAAAATTATATTAAACAAAAGATTGTCCCGCGTGGTCTAAGGATACCTCTAATTCCTGCTCCAAGGTGTAGGACTCCATCTTTACTTGTAAGGTGGGAGGAGGAGATTACTGCATCATCTGTACGGTTAATGCAGATATTATTAGATGAAGAGAAAATAACTCTAGAGAGGACTTCATTGAGGGTGAAGGAATTGACTGAGGCAACCCTTAAATTGAAAACAGCTGCTGATTTCGTAACAAGGGAAGAAAATCTTAAGAATACTGTTGAGAAATACCAACTTTTTATTAAAGAAAGGAAGCATAAACGATTTGTTAGGGATTCAACAGAGTTCAGGGAAAAACGGGCATACCCTGCCCTTGCCCCGAGGGGTATTCCTGGTGACATCTCATCCTCAGATATTGAATCCTCTGATGCTGAAGGAGGTCCTAAATCATATACCTCTAGACCATACTTTAGAAACAAGGGACGTGGACGTAGGGGTAATTTCAGAAGATGGCAGGACACCGAGCGCTACTCTGTGAGGACCTTCCCCAAAAAGCCAGAAACAAATTCTGTAGTGAATATAAATTCCCCCTCCTCCTCAGCTTGCTCTTCAGCCTCTTTTTTAGAAACCAGGGGCCTAGCACCATACAAATTACGGGAGCAGACAAACAATCAAAAATGAGGGCTCTGTTTGATGGGGACAATGGTAATCAGATAATTAATTTGTCCTCATATAATTTGTCAGATATAGAAAAGAGGGTTCTTGAGCTGGGGTTATCTTTTGTTCCTACGACCAGGTTTGACCCATTTGTATGGGTTAAGGATATTAATCTATTTACACGAAAACTTAAGTGGAAAAAATTTTTTGCTTTGAATGATAAAAACAAATGTCAACAACTTGGGATAACGGAGGAGGAACTTCCTGATGTAATGCTTCTGGCTGATTTGTCTGAGGAAGGACAGAGAGATATTGGGGTGGGCCCTTTTTCTGATTTGAAACCAAAAAGTAAAAAGATGCCACCAATTGGTGATACTGGGAGTATTGATATTTTTCAACAGCTTGTCTCGGCAGAGATTTGCAAGATTGACTCCAAGAGAGATAGGGTTCCACCCAATCTCTCCTTCCGTGAGAGAAAGGCTCTGGAAGAACTTGGCGATAATGATCGGATTGTATTGAAGCCCTCTGATAAAGGGGGCAATACTGTTATCCTCAACAGAGACGAATATATTCAAATGTGTATGAGGATTCTCTCTGACAAATCAACGTATGAGCTGCTCAGGAGTGATCCGACGAAGGAGTATAGTCTGAAATTGTCAGTATTGCTCAAAAAGGCACTTGATTTGAAGTTGATCTCAAAGAATGAGTTCAACTTCTTACTACCCAAGTGGCCAGTTACAGCTACGTTTTACTCCTTGCCTAAGATCCATAAGGGGTTCGATCCCCTTAAGGGTAGACCAATCGTTTCGGGGATCGATGCCCTTTGTCAGAATTCCAGCAGGTATTTGGATCAATTGTTGAGACCATTTGTGCTATCTCTCCCATCATATTTGCGAGATACTATGGACCTCCTTAATAAACTTGAAGGAATCACAGTGGACCCAGGTACGATACTGGCCTCTATTGATGTTGAGGCTTTGTATAGCAGCATTGGCCACACAGAAGGTCTAAAAGCTGTTGAACATTTTCTCAAGGGGAGGGGTATTCACTTTGGAGCACACAACAATTTCCTGCTGGAACTTCTTCAATTTGTATTGTGTCATAATTTCTTCCTATTTAATGGGAGGTACTACCACCAGCTCAGGGGCACAGCGATGGGGAGCCCTTGTGCCCCTACCTATGCTAATTTGCTCCTGGGCTGGTGGGAGGACACTCAGGTCTTTGGGGACGAGGATGTCGTCTGGTCCCCTAGGATATTATTCTGGGGTCGGTACATTGACGACATCCTCGTCCTCTGGGCGGGGTGTGGAGAATCATTCAGATTCTTTGTTGATACCCTTAATAATAATGAGTTGGGTCTTTTCTTTACTCATGAGGTAGGTGGAGATCAGATCACATTCCTGGATGTCAATATTTCTATTTCTTCAGATGGCTTGCTTAAAACCAACCTGCACCGAAAACCAACCTCAACTAACAGTCTCTTAAGGTGGGATAGTCATCATCCCCCCCTCTTAAACGAGGTATACCAAGGGGTCAGTTCCTCAGAGTTCGGAGGAACTGCTCTGATTGGAATGATTTTGAAATGCAGTCGAGTGATTTATGGAGGAGGTTTAGGAGCAGGGGTTATCCAACAAGGGTGATTGAACCGGCCTATAAGCATGCTAAACAAGTAAGTAGGACGTCTTTGTTGACTCCGAGGGTAAGGGAGGACTCCAATACAATCACTAGATTGATAGGTACCTTTGATGATCAATCCGGTAAAGTTATGAACATCTTGGAGAAGTATTGGTCTATCCTGAAAATGGATAATGACATACGTGACTGTATCACCCAGGGTCCATCAGTTACATTTAGGAAGGGTAGGTTAATAAGGGATCGGGTGGTAGGTAGCCACCTGGAACCTCAGAAGAGAGAGGAAACGTGGTTGCGAAACAGAGCAATTGGGACCTTTAGGTGCGGACACTGCAGCTTTTGCAAATATATCTGTGTATCCCATACTTTCTGTAGTGCCTATACAAAGAGGATTTATGAAATGAAAAGCTTTGCAAACTGTAAAACCACTGGAGTTGTTTATCTGTGTACTTGTACTTGCCCCCTTGACTATGTTGGCAAAACAAAGCGTGAATTACGTGTCCGCATAGGTGAACATTTGGGTGATATTAGACACAAAAGAGATACCCCTTTAGCCCGTCATGTCAATATGGTGCATGGAGGGGATGATAAACATATTAATTTTCGTGTTATAGAGAGAGTGCAGCCCGCGGTCAGACAGGGAGATTGGGATAATAGAATCTTACAGCGTGAGACACGCTGGATTTTTTGGCTTGAATCACAGAGTCCAAAAGGCCTTAATGAACAGCTAAATTTTAGTAGTTATCTATAATCAGTGTGTTTCACATTTTCCCAGCCAGCTCTTTATAGGGTTTTTGATAATTTGGTCGGTATATTATTACTATTGGAATTTTTTATTATTTTTCATTTATTCTATGTAGGGATACAATTATTCCACTCCATGCCTTTGAGGACTATTGTTATCTATTTTCTTGAAGTTTTGGGCGTTCTGAATAGTGAGGCTGCTGAATTGATCGGCCGCATATTGCTTGCGAGATATGGTGTTTCTGTTGAGAGGGACGTATTTCCCTATGTAGTTATTTTGTTTCAGGCACCATTTTGTGAATCCCTGTTTCTATCCGTGCTGTCTAGTAAGGTGCGCGGCGTCTATGTTATCCAGGTGGCTGCTGCACCGCATGTCCGTCCTCAATATGATCCCTTCCGGTTTAGACCTCCATCTTGGATTTTGGTAACCGTAAGTGGGCGTTCTATATCGGCGCGGAATCTTACAACAATGGCGGCGAACGCGCTTGGAGTAAAGCCGCACACTGTATTGCTCTCTCGGCCAGGGGTAATGAGACCCCACTTTTTGACCCCTGATGAACCCTCAGCGGATTAAGAGGGGGAAACGCGTCGGGTTTCCATATGCATCAAGTGACTGATAAGTATAATGTTGTACATTATTTTTGTCAGATCCTGCGGTGGTACTATCTATTTAGATTTAATCTACTGAGCAATTATGCTATGTGACTTTGTATGCATTGCTACTTGAATATTGGTGTACCACGCTGTATAATCAGAGATGAATATGGTAGCCTTATTATTTTTTATTGTATTTTTGTGAATTAGGGTGATTTTACCCTCACTTGCAAGGTAATGGCTGCCGCATGTGCTATATAGGCTTTTTTTCACTGCCTCTAGTGTGCAATGTTTATTCAATGTGATGTGCTTTTTCTTGTAGCCGTTTTTTAATTTTGCTATCTGGTAATTGGGTCTGCCATTTGCAGCTTATTAGCATTTTTGTGACTACGAGATAAGTCCTTCTCTAAGCTGCCGGATATTAACCCCATTTATTATTTTTTTGACTCCGAGATAAGTCTTTTTGGGGTTCTTATACTATTAGAAATGCTATGAGATAAGTTCATAGCAATTTAGTATTATCCATGAGACTATTTTTGTCTCTTTATTCTTTCAGTACTATAAGTGTGTGTGTGTTTCTTTTTTGTGTCCCTTTTTGTATATGCAGGGAGACGTAGGGGCTATTAGGGATACCGACGTTGAGCGGGGGCGCCATATCGTCTGCAACTAGGGTGCCAACCTCCGCGGCTAGGAAGGGTGAAACTAGGGCTGACTAGGGTAACTTAGCCATTGGCCCATTATTTGATTACTGAAGAGAACTAAAAACAGTATTTTTTCTCCCTTCATTTTTTGTCCTCTACTACTCCTTCTTTTAGTCATTTTCACTAATGTTTTTAGTCATTGAATTAAAAGCTAAATTTTAGGGGTTATTCTATTTCTGTGCTTCTGGTGTTATTGCTTCTGCCTCTCCTGCCCTGCGCTTCACACACAGTGTCCCAAGCCAGCAGCCTCGGATCCTGTTGGTCGACGATCTGCTGGTCCCCTTGACCCTATGTGGCTGCCTTTTCAGCGAATGTGTGTGGATTTAGCTGTCGCACATACAGATTCTCCAGCCTTCGGTTTGTAAGCTGAGTCCTACAGTCTCTCCACTAGTCTAGAGCCGGTCCCCCTCCGCGGCCTGGTCCCTCCACCTGACTACGGTCAGCGTGGATTCGGGCGCCATGTGTGAATTCTTCACTTTCCTGGCCCCTAGGACCCCTTCTTCACTCCATTCTACTCTCCAGTCCTGGGACAAGCTCCTCATTCCTTCAGTCCCTTCCACCAACTGTCCTCTCACTCCCAACTGTCACTAACTCTAACTCCTCCCCTTCTCCACTTGCTCCACCCACACCCTCTACCCAGTTCCTCCCTGGCCTGGAGAGGTCTAGTGTTGGGTGCTAGTGTGTAGGTCCTGGGTAGTGCCCCTTCCTTACCCGAGAGCGAAGTACCACACCTTTGTGGCGACTGGACCCTCAGGGGTGCCACATATCCACAGGCACCTTCTTAGTTTCTGGTCGGTCTCCACACGTGATGTGACGCGGCTTCCATGGCAGAACAATGTCTAAAGCTAAAGGTGTGTAGCTAGCTTTTAACCCTTAGCTCGTCCCCTCCCATATTTGCCACCGCCCCTCTGGGTTGGACTGGATTCTCCTCCCTTGACCTCTTAGCTGAAAAAGTCCCAATATCTAGGATGGGTCATATCTTCCTAGAGGGAGGTCCAAACGGGACGACTGATATCTCAACGGCTTCATTGGGGCTGGACCAATACGGAGAGTCCAAACTTGTGTCGACTAAGTGGTTCTGGAGAGCCAGTCTCGATAGCTTGGAATCCTGGACAGCTAGAGAAATATGAGACACTGGAGTGTGCGTGGAGGGCTCCCAGGGTTCTGATGGTATATTGGACTTAACCCTGAGATTCACGGTACTCTCATAATTCATCTCTAGATGTCGGTGACTCTTGGTCTAGAGCTTTCCCTTGATAGCTAATTGATGTTGTCCGCCTTGCACAAAAGATAGCATGGGGTCCCAGCTCTGCTCTCCTTGCCTTCATTAACACATGGTGTCTAATTCTCTGGACAAATGAAGAAGTTCTGTTCTTTTGGGGATTTGTGTACTTATCCCAAGGGTGGGGGCCACTTCAGGAGTGGAGGAAGATCTCTGGACAATATTTTGGGCTTGAATTAATAAATCCAAAATGGAGTCTCCTTCGTCCCTCACATAGGCATGTATCTTTGCACTGATATGTCCTTCCAAGGGAAAGACATATATTAGCGCAAAGGTATTATTACCTTGTTATGGTTTCATGAGTGTATCTTATTTTTAGTTTGCACATGTTTGACAGGGTGTGCAATATACCTGTTTGCAGCTTTTGTTTTCTCCCGTAGGCTGTCCTTCTCTGAAGTATAATAGAAATCCGTCACCACTTCTGTATTTATCACCCACTCCTGGTTTTGGCTTATAAATACTGATGTAAGGGGGGCGTGGCCAGGACCCTGGCTATGTAGGCAGCAGGAGTCCAGAGCTTCCGGTCTGATATCTTAAAAGCGACACATAAAGCGACTGGAGGTCCACTCAAAGTATTTTATTTGGTTCAGAAGAGATCCCTGACCACCCTGGACCAGTTTGATTCTACTATCAAGCTCCTTTGTAAAGGGAAAAGTGAAGTTTCAATTTTCCAGAAGCAAATAGTGAGAGCAGTGAGGAAGCGGCGGAAGGATACCACTCTGTGCCATGAACTTTCCTGAGGAGAAAATTTTACGTGCAGCGATTATCTGACAAGAAGATAACTAAATTCATCATCCCTTGTTCTGAGGTACCCGTTTTTATTGTTTAAACAGAAGCACAACCACGTTCTGGACTTTCAATCCCAGTGAGCCTGCAGTGTAACAGAGGGGGGCTGAGGGGTGGAGTGATACCGCTCTCCACTGTGAGCTCCTTGGAAGAGAGGATCTGAAGACAAGCGCGGGCTCCCCTCTCAGAGAAGACCACTGGGACTGACTTCCCTAATCTTAAGGTACCCATTGCCACCCGTTATTCTGGGGCACACCTGGTTCCTGGTCCCCTTGAGTCAGCATCCAGGCAGCACGTCGGCCGGATCTTCTTCCACGGCGTGTGAAAATAGTTCCAACAGCTGTATAAGATTATACTGCAGCGGGAATAACTTTGGTGCAGCGGCTTACATGAAGGGAGAAGTACTTATCCCTATGCCCTAATCGGAGACATACCAACGGTCCTGCCTTTTGACCCCAGGGGGGGGACCTGCAGCGAGACGGAGTGGTGATGAGTGGCGGAGTAATACCGCTCGCCATTAGTGCGCTCCCTCAGGCTAAAATTTTCAAACGGTGTGAGTGTTCCTCTCTCTGTGGAGACCGACTCTCCTGACCTCGGGGTACCCCTGGCTACCCGCTAAACTGAGGCATGCACGGTTTTCAGCACCTTAGACCTGTGTGCAGGTGACGCGCCAATTAGATCTACATCCGCTGCACGTGAAAATAGTCCCTGCAGCGATACCAGGACAAGCAGCACGAGTCCTGCTCTGAAGTGGCTACAGCTCCTCGTGCATTACTGCTACTCCTCTCTACCTTTTGGGAGTACCCAGTTGAATCCTATTATATACTACACCGGGTTGGACATCTTTATTGCAGATTGTTCCAGTGGTGCACTTGTATCACCTGGAAACATTTCAAAGGTGGGAAAACTCATCTCTCATGAACAGGCTTTGTTACTAAGTCACACAGGACCCTGCACATTGCTCAGTTAGGATCCCTTACATAAAGTCCTTCTTTCTATGCAGGAATAACTCTTCCTGAGGATACCTTGTCGGTGCAACATCTGGCTTTTAAAGGGACATTCATCAGCTTCTTTCTCCCTAACTAACCTTGTAGCAGTTCCTATAAAATTACAGGATGTGACTTGTTGGACTTTACAGTCATTTGAGTTACATGTATATATTCGTATTATTTTGTAATACTATCTTGCTACAATATGCTTGTGGGGGATATTCTATGAGTCTACTATTAGCAGACTTTAATATCTTGTTTTGTCAATTCAGTACCTTTTTTTTTTTTTTTAAGTCTCATACATGCCTTATATAATTCTTATATATTCCTGAAATTTAGTAATACCTACTCCACATCTCATTGAGCTTATTCCTAAAAACTGAATTCTAGTACTTCACTTAATTCTCGTATAAACCCTGCCATAGGGGCACTTGAACAAAATGGATGCTGCAACACTGAGAAACAAAACTAACGCTCAAAAAAATTCTATGTCACACATGGGGGCAATCTCAAAGTCATATGAAGACTTTACTAGCCTGTTAAGCCGGGGCAAGTCGAGATCCCCATTGAAGGGAGATGAGTCGAGGTCTTCCTTTCTAAAACAATTGCAGATCCCAACCTATAGTAAATCTACTAAGGGGGGTAATGGCTCTGGTTTAAAAAATTCAGTGTCAAAATCTCAAACTAACATGCCCTCCTCTAAAGGTAACGCTAAAGGGGCAGTCAGCCCTCCAGACCTGATTAATTCTACTTTAGAAGGGATGGACAACACTATTTCGGCTAAACGAAAAGTTCATAATGATCAAGAGAGCGCACCCCATTCTTGTGCTGCGGAATCTGAAAGTTTCTCGGATGATTATTCCCCTAACAATAGTCCGGAGAGACAGAGGGTTAAAAGAACACACGAAACTGTGACAACAATAATGGCAGTGGCACCTCCTTCACTTGATTTGGACCAATATCTTGGTTCCAGTAAACAAGTTACAGAAGGTTTTCTAGCAGGGGTTTTCAAATCCTTTAGTGACGCTATGAAAATAGGGTTTGAAGCGCAAACCAGTACCCTTCAGAACACATGTAACAGTTTTAACCAAAAACTTGAAAAACATGACAAAAGATTGACTACAGTAGAGGAGGACACTAGATTCCTCTCCAAACAGAATTCGGTCCTTCAGAAAGAGGTCTTATTTCTTAAAAATAAACTAACCGATCTCGAGGATCGAAATAGACAAAATAATTTGAAGTTAAGGGGTATTCCGGAATCTATTTCACCAGATAGTCTTTCAGGGTACACAAAACACCTATTCAAGAAATTGGTCCCCAACTTAACAGACCTTGAGTTAAATATTGACTGTATCCACCGTCTCCCTCGCCCACGGGGGATTTCTCAAGACAGACCTAGGGACACCATTCTCAGAGTCCATTTTTTCGGCACCAAGGAGAAAATATTGAGGGCTATTAGAGACAGGGGTTCCTTTCCAGACCCTTATGGAAATATAAAGGTTTTCTCCGACTGTTCTAAAACCACGATGGACGCTCGCAGGTCTTTTAAAGATACTACCACAAAACTCAGGGAACTCAAAGTCCCCTACAAGTGGGGCTTTCCCACTAAACTGATTATTTGGTATCACGATAAAAATCACATTATCAACACCCCTCAGGAGGGTCAGCGGTTCCTGGCATTTCTCTGGGAGGAACCAGCTTTCAGGGATAAAGATTAGGAATTGAGATGTTGTCTGTTGTTCTTTAATAACTATCTTTGGTCCTATATGCTTTTTTAGTTGGTACAATATACCTCTAAACACATGATGTCCTTCCGGGATCTTGGCCACATATTTCTAATTTTGCCCCCAAATTAAGGTGAGACTTCAGCTTTATTGAAGTGTGGTGCCCCTGAGGGTTCATTCGCCACAGAGGTACTGCACCTCCTCCTGAGGTGTGGTACCCCACCATTCAGGTAAGGTGGAGGCTCCTGACTATGCTCCAACACCTGCATCCCACACAACACAGTAGTGTAGCAAAGCACCATTTCGTGGCTCCCTGCTTGGAACACGAAGCGTGCTGGGAGGCGGGTGGAGTTTAGTTAGCATCAAAAGAGCGGGAAGAGTTTAGGATTTAGTCAGTCAGTTAGTGAGTCTGACAGAGTGTGTGAAGGAGTGAATATCCCCTGAGTGAGATGGATTAAGGAAATGCTGCAGCCGACCTGAGTGACCTGGGTCCGCTGGCACAGGAAAGGAACATTGATAGAAAGCCTGACTCTCTCCATAAGAAAGAAGGATTTGTACGGAACATGAGGAGAGGAGGACTAAGGATTAGGGTTAGAGGAGAACCCTTCCCAAGTTCACAGCGCAAGGCCGGGGTTCGGTCCCCAAGGTTGTGTGGATACTAATGGTCCTGCGACAGACACCGGAGGAATAGAAGTTGTCACCACTTTATTCCTACACAAGACTTGGGGGCACAACAGCAACAATAGTGCACCGGGACTTAGCAGCAAGGAGTCCCCGAAGCAGGCTACAGCTGTCTGCCGTACAAGTAGAGTTCATAGGAACATCTGACAGGAGGAACTCCAGTGTAACTCAGTACTGTGAGTACTTCACTATAGGCGCAAAAGGGAGAATTTCAGAAAATGCACATATGTTGGCGGAGTGTTGGAAAGGAGTACTTCATCTTGCCTGGAAGTTAGCTGAGCCCCGGACCCGGAGGACACTGCACCGAGGCGGGCACCTGTACCTGCAACAGACTGTGAGTAAAGCTTTGGAACTACATGCCCTGGTGTCCTCCACTTATTCCTGCGTAAACACACCCAGCACTGCTACATCCTTGTGCCTAGCCTTGCACCATTCACGTCTCTCCCCTATGTCTTCATCTACACTGCCCTGGGACTACAGCCCTGCCTGTGGAGGTCTACACCATCATTGCTGCACCACACCATCTGTCCCAGAGGATCTGTCTGCAGCGTCGGCTTAACATCTTCATTGCCGAATACCACAGGTGGCGTCACGAAACATTCATTAATAAACTTTATTCCATCACTCAACATTCCCCCCTTTTTCAATGGATGCCCAGGGCCACGGACCGGGTCACTGCCACTGTGACAACCCCCATTGAAATCCACCGGGCCCGGCTCCGAGTATTCCTCTGCCCTGGGTGTGAGGGCGATCCAGAAGTCCACCAGGAGACCTACTTCCATTTTTTTTTTTTTTGGATAGCCCTCCTTTTTCTCTTAGGTCTGGCTTTTTAGGCAAGTTTGCCTATCTGTTTCCTGTTTTGTTTTTTTTTTAGTTGTTAACCTGCTGTTTCCTTTTTAGGAGTGTTATGCAGATTTTATTTACAATGTCAGGGGTCTCAATAGCCCCCATAAGGGATTTGCAATATGGAAGGAGATCAATCATTCACTCTGATATTGTTTGTTTACAGTAGGTTAAGATGGCGGTTGATCACCAACCATATTTCCAGCACAAAAAATACCGTCATCAATTGAAATCCTTAGGTCCTTCTAAGAAAGCTGGAGTCATTACTTTGGTAAGTGGAAATGTTCCGTTCAAATTGCTCAATGAGGTTACTGATTCCTTGGGGAGATATCACATCCTTGTTTGTCTCCTCAATAATAGGCTCTGCACGGTAGTGAACACCTAATTTCCCAATAAAAGACAAATTTCTTTCTTAATTAAACTCCAAAAGAAAAATTAACAAAATGAATTCCGGGGACCTTGTCCTGGTTGGAGACTTTAACATAATACCCAACAGCAGTTTGGATTCTACCTCATCGGTCAGGTACAAGGCCCCAGTACTGTCTTTCCCCGAATATAAGACACCCCCGAATGTAAGACGTACTAGGGGAATAATGGGGGATGCCTAATGTAAGACATTCCCCGTTTATAAGACATAGCGGATCAGCGGTGCCCCGAAAGTAAGACGTTGTGCGGTACCGGTATAATGCATTAGGTTTAACATACCGGTACTGGTGCCTGTGTCCCCCTGTGTCCCCCGGGCAGAAGTCAGGGCCTCTCTGATTGGCCCAGCGGCTTCTGTGAGCCCGCCCGCCGGCCGCCGCCCTGACGTCACCGCTCATTGGCCAGTGTCCCCCTGCACGAGAAAGAAGAAGCCTGCCCTGCCCTGTCCCGCACCGCAGAGGAATAGCCATCCGGTAAGCAATGGCTGTGGGATACTGTACCATACCGTAATGGCAGGCTGTGGGATACTGTACAATGGCAGGCTGTGGGATACTGTACAATAATGGCAGGCTGTGGGATACTGTACAATGGCAGGCTGTGGGATACTGTACAATGGCAGGCTGTGGGATTTTTTTCTAATATAAGACATACCCCGAAAGTAAGACATAGTGGGACTTTTGGGGGTCAAAAGAATGTAAGACACTGTCTTATATTCGGGGAAACACGGTAAAAACTTGGCTTATTCAAAATGAATACTATGACACATTTCGCTGCCTTAATGCGTCTTCAAGGGAGTCCACTATTCGGATGTCCATATGACATCCTCGTGAATTGATCTGATTCTTACAAATATTTTTACATTAACTAAGTTTCAAAGTATTAAAATCTTGAACAAGTCATTATCTGATCATTCCACGGTCTTAGCACAATTCACACTAGGCCCATCCCCAGAGAATACCCGTCTCTGGAAAAACAACCCATCATTTTTTAAAATACCTGAGTTTAGGCAAGAGATTGAAAATCATATTGCCAACGTCTTCAATGAAAACCAATCAGAGGAAATTGATATTTTTACACTATGGAACGCCCACAAGGCTGTATTACGGTGAAATCTCATCCAGATTTCCTCGAGTTATAAAAAGAAAAACAGTTTTCTCTGTTTTTCTAACTTTTTTTTTTCTATTTTTTTTTCTAATTTTTTTCTTGTTTTTCTAATTTTTTCTAATTGTCACATTACAAAAACAGATCAATGAGAGAGAGGAACAACAAAACAATCTGACACTTCCTTCCCCTGCCCTTCAAGGGAAAATCTTAAAACTTAGACAAACCCTAAGACTTGAAAATAGCCAAGAATACGAGACAGTAATCAAGGCCTCAAAATTTAAGACTTACACATCATTGAACAGACCCACCAGATACATGATGGTGAAACTGAAACGGGAGAGAGTTAACAGAAGAATAAACAAGATAGTCTCCCCCTCAGGCGAACAAAAAACACACCCTAAAGATATTACCAACTCATTCGCAGAATTTTACCAGCGTTTTGTATAATCTTAAAGACGACCCTGGGGCCCCTGTTGTAGACCACAAATCTATTAATAATTTCCTGGCGGACATCAACCTTCCCAGGTTGACTCAATCAGACTTGGAGCAAATTGACAGCCCCTTCTTGGAACGGAAATTATTGTCTGTTATCAATAAATTAAAAAAAAACAAATCCCCGGGACAGGATGGTTTCTCTTCCGAATATTTCAGGACCTTTACTAAAGCCTCGATCCCACATATGGTCTCAGTATTTAATGCAGCGTCCTCTCTGGGCTCCTTCCCAAAAGAGATGCTGGAAGCTGTAATTGTTCTGATTCCGAAAGCGGGACCCGGAGAGGATGCAAAATTACAGTCCAATATCACTTATAAACAATGACATTAAAATTTATTCTAAATTACTTGCCGAATGGTTAAAAAATATACTCCCTCGATTGCTCTCCGATGACCAGATTGGCTTTGTAGAGGGACGTCAGGCGGCGGATGGAACGAGGAGAGTTTTGAATTTACTTACCAAGGCAAATCTATCCAATACTAGATCGGCGTTTCTGGCGTTGGATGCAGAAAAGGCCTTTAACGGGCTCAATTGGTCTTACCTGGAAGCAACTTTAACTAAATTTGGTTTTAGCCAAGGATTCTTGTCATCGGTCTTTGCGTTGTATTCTGCCCCCACCGCCAGAATTTATGCTAATAATTGCCTCTCAAACCCGTTCCCCATTTTGAACGGAACAAGACAGGGGTGCCCTTTGTCACCCTTGCTCTTTGTATTAGCGATAGAGCCACTGGCTGAAAAGATCAGATCCAATAAGACTATTGCAGGATTTGATTTCCCCTCCCGTCGTTTTAAAATAGGACTATTTGCCGACAATATCTTTTTGACCCTATTGGACCCCTTGAACTCCATCAGAGCACTTGCTGCAGACTTGGAAATGTTTTCAAGGGCCTCTTATTTCAAGATTAACTCTCACAAGTCGAAATTCTTGACCCTCAACATGACTAAAACGGAAATCGAGGAGCTAAAGAGAAGTACTGAGTTTGCCTGGGAAGATAAAGGGTTAGTTTATCTTGGAATCACTTTAGCAAGTTCTATCCAAGCAACTGTCAAAGCAAATCTAAGTGGGATCCTTGCAACTGTCTCTCAGGACATTTCCTTTTTCAGGCAAATTGAACTCTCTATGTTTGGTAGGGTGATGGTTGTGAAATCCATCATTCTGCCCAAAATACTCTATTTTTTTCGGACGCTCCCGATCACTCTCCCATTTCAATCCATGCAAAATTTGCAAAACCTGCTAAAATCATTTGTGTGGAAAGACAGGAGGTCTAGGGGGTCGGCAGAAATTCTATATAAACATAAGAACAGAGAATTTAGGTATTAACAAAATAAAAAACATACACAACGGGTCTAATTTTCTCACATTCAGCGAAATAAAAGCCAAATATAATGTCCCTTCCTTTGAATTTATCCCTTTCTTAATGCTAAAAGATAAGGTACAAAAAATCCTATTAGGCAAAGCATTTAATTATGAAATTGTGTCTTCACTGCTGTGCAGCCTAAATAATAAAAATACCTGGAGCTTAAGGAATATATACTCCTTTTGTAACAGAGAGGAACTCTCTTGCAAGAACATATATTTAAGGAGATGGGAGACCGACCTTGGGATTGTCATTCCGATTTAGCAATGGGACATCGCCATAAAAAATATGTATAAATCTACTATATCAATGACTCTTCACAAGTCTTATTTCAAACTACTTACAAGGTGGTATTACACGCCTATCAGACTCTCCCACATTATCCAGGCCCACTCACCCCCATTGTTGGAGAAGATGCGAACAACAGGGGAATCTTTTCCACATCTTTTGGTGTTGCCCGAAACTAAAACGTCTGTGGCTCCAGGTTCCTCATCATATTGACTCCTTTACAGACAATTTTACCCAGACTCCCCAAAAAGCATTGCTTTCTTTGGACTTGGATCAATTACACCCGTCGGTGAGACAGGTAGTTATTCACATCCTTTTGGTAGTTATAAATAACTTGTCTTACTTTTGGAAGACCCTCCTGACCCTCTTAAATTTTCAGATATCCTAGACACAATCTACCAACATAATGCTATCTAATGGAGGTTCGCAGTCAGTAATAATAATATTCTTGCCTACACTAATAAGTGGAAGGTCTAGAACAGTAAATTTAGACAAGTTTAAATTTCTCTCATGCACCTCCTTAAGTGATTGGACTAGACCACCTTCTTGTATCTCCTCCTTAAAGGTTCAGCATTATTGTGCCTCTTATTGACATTAGTATTCTGTATACTTATTAATGTATGCTTTATGACAAGGGTTCTCTATTTTTTATGACCCTTACTCTTCCTATGTACATTTACCCTTTTCCCCTACCTTTTTCTTGTTCCCCCGCCCTATCCACCTCCCAGTTTTATAAAAACTTTAATAAAAATATTTAATTTCAAATACTGATGTAAAATAGAACAAATACTGATAATGTGAACGAGGTCTAAGCTGCAGATATAATTGAATCCAAGAATGAAGAGCAGGTTTGGTGCACAGGAACTCTTCCAGAGTACAGACCCTTCAGACCACCCAACCCCTCATATTCTTGGCTCAGATTCACCAGCTTGGGTTTTAAATAAAATGTCGGTGCCTGATTAGCCGTGTCTTTACACTGTAGTATTCTGTTAGCATAATGCTCCTTACTTCTACATGATCAAGGTCAGCGAGACTTCTTATTATTCAATAAAATCATATAAATAGATTCTCTTCTGATAAGTACATCCTTGTAAAGGATTAACGTGTTTTTTTTCTGTACACCATAGGCAGAGATACGCAGGCAGATGTCTCACAGTCAGGCCTCAGAGCCCCTGTGCTTTAACACTGATCCTTTCCTTTTCTGTGAGAAAAAAAAAAGAATACAGTCATTACATAAATTGTTCAGTTGATGCCTTCAAGATATAAAATCACTGGCAGACACAGACAGAAGAGGCCCCTGTCCAAGAACACTACATGGGCTCTTTGCAGTCCAATAACTCATCATAATTCACAATTTCACCTGTTTTGGAGGTAGAAGTAGCTCCCTTAATTCTTGAAACCCACTGCAGCTGCATCGGTTGTACCAATCGTATGTCCGCCACTTGGTTACATATATATTCTGCTTTTTCTTAGCACTCATCTTTGCTGGAACTCAAACTCATTATTTGATCTCTAGTATAAAGGGCAGAAACTCTAACAGTGAGCCATAGACTGCACTGTTTTATGAGAGACTTTACTGTGCCTAAAACCTCAATAGCATTTTTCTTTACAGGCATTTATCCACATGACCACTGCAGTCAATCAGAGGTGGGCCAGCAGCTAATTAACTAGCTAGACAGCACATGATTGGCTGCAGGGAAGTAATAAGACTTCATGTACCATCTAGACCTGCCCATAATACTGTAAGGAGGACTATGTGGTGCCCATAATACAGTATGGAGGATTATGTGGTGCCCATAATACTGTATGGAGAACTATGTGCTGCCCATCAAAGTGTATGGAGGACTATGTGGTGCCCATAATACTGTATGGAGGACTATGTGGTGCCCATAATACTTTATGGAGGACTATGTGGTGCCCATAATACTGTATGGAGGACTATGTGGTGCCCATAATACTTTATGGAGGACTATGTGGTGACCATAATACTATATGGAGGACTGTTTGGTGACCATAATACTATATGGAGGACTGTTTGGTGCCCATAATACTGTATGGAGCACTATGTGGTTCCCATAATACTGTATGGAGGACTATGTGGTGCCCATAATAGTGTATGGAGGACTATGTGGTGCCCATAATACTGTATGGAGCTCTATGTGGTTCCCATAATACTGTATGGAGGACTATGTTGTGCCCATAATAGTGTATGGAGGACTATGTGGTGCCCATAATACTGTATGGAGCACTATGTGGTGCCCATAATACTGTATGGAGGACTATGTGGTGCCCATAATAGTGTATGGAGGACTATGTGGTGCCCATAATACTGTATGGAGGACTATATGGTGACCATAATACTGTATGGAGGACTATGTGGTTTCCATAATACTGTATGGAGCACTATGTGGTGCCCATAATACTGTATGGAGGACTATGTGGTGCCCATAATACTGTATGGAGCACTATGTGGTGCCCATAATACTGTATGGAGGACTATGTGGTGCCCATAATAGTGTATGGAGGACTATGTGGTGACCATAATACTGTATGGAGGACTATATGGTGACCATAATACTGTATGGAGCACTATGTGGTGCCCATAATACTGTATGGAGGACAATGTGGTTTCCATAATACTGTATGGAGCACTATGTGGTGCCCATAATACTGTATGGAGGACTATGTGGTGCCCATAATAGTGTATGGAGGACTATGTGGTGCCCATAATACTGTATGGAGGACTATGTGGTGTCTATAATACTGTATGGAGGACTATGTGGTGTCTATAATACTGTATGGAGGACTATGTGGTGTTCATAATACTGTATGGAGGATTATGTGGTGCCCATAATAGTGTATGGAGGACTATGTGGTGCCCATAATACTGTATGGAGGACTATGTGGTGTCTATAATACTGTATGGAGCACTATGTGGTGTTCATAATACTGTATGGAGGACTATGTGGTGTCTATAATACTGTATGGAGGACTATATACGTAGGAGGAAAATGACTATTGTTAAGGGTACACTGCTGAGGACAGTTTCTACTGGTACTATACATTTATCAATATCCTGTTTATCTCTAATACTACGTACTGAAACCCTGAAACCTGTGGACCCTCGCTCACCTGAATCCCCTCTGCTGTATGGCATTGTAGAATTTACAATAGATATCACTCATGTAATGTAAGAAGTATGTGAAATCTTTGGCTTTGTACTAGCCCTAGATTTCTCTGCAGTATCTGTGCATCGTGAATCGTGGTATATGGTAAAGGGGCTCACTGAGACTCTTTCACCCCTGAAAACCTGGAGCCGGCCCAGTTCAGACGTCAGTTTTTTACATAATAATGCTACCTGTGCTTTTCACAAATAGCACACAAACCTGCGATATTCTATGGGGCCATTCACAGGTCAGAGATCTTTTGTGGACCGAGTGGTTCACACAAAGTTGCAGACAAATGTCCAATATTTATCTGAGCCTTGGCTCAAACTGAAAACCTATAGGTCCATACAAAAATAGAACAGCACTCAGATGCTATATATTAGCTGTTATTCACTGACGGAAGGTGGATAAACTATTTTTTTACTCATCAGTGCAAAAAACTTCTGACACTCGGTCCAAACTCTGATGAAAATCACTGATGGAGATCGGTCCGTTTTTCTTATATGGCAAATAAAACGGACGTCGGATTGAAGCCTATCTCCCATAAAAGCCAATGTGAGTTATGAAAATATCATATGAAAGCTGTCTACACTATCCATAATCCCTGGTGCTTGTTGCATAGAAACAGATATTTTCGTCAAAATGGGAATATCCCTTTAATAAAATTTTGTCACGAAATAAAAAAAAATAAAACAAATGCAAGTGTTATAACAGATAGAAATTAACGCAAAGCTTCATATTAACGGCTTCACTCGCATTTTGCAGCTTCTTTAATTTTTTTTCCATCGTGTTATAGAGGATTGGACCAACTATAATTTGTGTTTTGCTTCATCATGATTTGTTTTGACTTGGGGGTAAAAAAACAAAACAAAAAACCTAATTATATTTATTTGCAATATTTGGCATGGCACAGATCGCAGCTGCGCTCATTACCACAACGCACAATTACATGTCATTAAATATGACCAATATACTGTATG
The DNA here is from genome assembly GCF_039654945.1 of Dendrobates tinctorius. Classification (NCBI taxonomy): domain Eukaryota; kingdom Metazoa; phylum Chordata; class Amphibia; order Anura; family Dendrobatidae; genus Dendrobates; species Dendrobates tinctorius. The sequence goes on along the minus strand of NW_027361870.1, from coordinate 17,360,762 downwards.
AAATATTTTCAGGGACCAAATTCTTGCAGCATACCAGGCCTTTTTTTCTCTCATTTTCTATTAAATACAGTCTAAAAATAATGAGTCACAGCTTACTTACTCACAAAAGCCGATATCTTATTAGGACGGCAACAACACCCATTTATTATTCATGAAATTATAGACTTTCTTCTAGATATCAGTCAGGGTAATGGGGGCTGTGCACACTACAACCACAAAGCTTTTCCAGATCCATTGCTCACATTGTCTTCCATCGCAGTTCATACAGTTATAATGTACTTCAATAACTTTCCCAAAAAAATGTCCACTTTTGCATAAATTGTTCTTCTAAATACAGATTTCCTGCGCTGAATGTGAGTGTGTTGGCACGGTGTGGGTGATCGGCCTCCTCACCGTATGTCCTCTAGGAGAGATATTTCTTATGCTTAAAGAGATAATTTAGGAATTGCACAATCTGTCTCCTCAACACAGCACATGTTGAGGCCTTCACTGATATTATTTCACCCTTTTACAAAAGCCTTGGATTTTCTCCTATAATAAGAAAATGTCCAATGAAACCTTTGGTTCTTTTCTTCTGTTAGGTTAATTAAATTCTATTTTACTGATGTGTCTATTACGAAAGAAAATCCACAGGAACCCTCATTTTCCTTCTTAAAGGGAATCTGTCACCAGGTTTTTGCTACCTCATCTGAGAGCATCATGACGTAGGAAAAGAGACCCTGAATCCAACGATGTATCACTTTGTTTATTAGGTGCAGTAGTTGTAACACAATCAGAGTTCTTAGGATTAGCATGAAGAAAAGCTCAGAAAGCTGCCCCCGCCCACACTAGGCTCTGTATGTACAATGTCTATTGACAGTGAGCTGCTTATCACAGGACAGTAATGATAATGTCCTAACCTTCACTGCAAGTAAACAACGGCACACAGCTTGATAAGTGACACATCGTTGAAATCTGTGTTTTAGCCTCTACCTCATGCTGTCCTCAGATTACATAGCAAAAACCTGTTGAAAGATTCCCATTAAAGGGTTTATCCAGAATTGGGGCTCAAGTCTGGAGTCACTCTATGTGACTGCAGTCTTGTGAATTCTCACAGTGTGCAGTGTGCTCGCTATCTTGCTGTCAGAATTTTCCGGTGCCAGCGACAGGAACAGGTGAGCAAGTGACTTCATGTATGCGAATTGCATACAGTTAGTTATGTGACGACTAGACGTTCACTGCCTCGTCTAGTCGAACTGTGCCCAGACGTATGAAAATTGAATTCCTGCAGTCATGAGCCCTGCAGTCAGGAGAATCTTGACAACACTGTCGAGATTCACAAGTCTGCAGTCACATAAAGTGACTGCAGACTTTAGCCCCAATCCAGGACAACTAGTTTAAGTTCCCCCACATACTATAGAAGGAATGCCACTGTCACAGCTACTTACTGCACCTTCCAGCTCTCCTGCTCCCCTAACATGTTTGCTCGTATCCCTCTTGTGTTCAAACCTCTGATTCTATCTATACGGGCACTAAAGAACTAACCCTTGACTTTGAAAAGTACTATGCTCACCAGAAGTGGACATAAGCAAAATAGCTTATCATAATGCACAATTCCACCTGCTTTGGCCTCGGGTCCTTGTGCAGCTGCACGGGTTGCCCAATGGTATGCCACCCTATACTATTTTTTTAACTAATATTTAGCTATCAAAGGACACTTGAGGCTTCCAAAAGAACTGTTTGTGCTAAGGAAATCTTTTAAATTGCTTTCCATTACCAAAGTGGCTTGATTCTTGTCTGCTGTCTGCCCTGACCTCGACTAATGAACAGTACTGAGTGATATTGAACAAATTCTGCTAGCCCTGACCTTGGCTTTTCTGACTGCACTTCATGGATGTTGTTTTGGATCTATGTTTAGGAAATCGTCACCCATCAGTTGTTGCTAATGAAGACTACTTTGAGGTTGTGTTCTTGGTGATCCTGATGTAAGGGGATGGAATAGTATTACCTCCTTGCTCCCCTTCCTTTAATTGTTCTCAGTGTGCTGATGTTTTCATGTACTAATGCTGGTAATGTCTATGTTAATATTTGTGGTACTGCTACATAATAATATGTATTACCACTCACATTTATGGTACTGCCACATTCATACATGTGTTACCATTCTCTGTAGGACTATGTATATTATGTTGTGTTCCTTTAATGTAATATAATAATGTTTACTACAGGTTAGGGAAAGTCAGGTGCACCCTTCAGACATTAAGGTGGATACCTTAGTATTATAGTTCTCATAGTTAAGGGTAAGTGTAGTTTCTTTGTGGGCCACTAGATGGGGGTATACTAGTGTGCACGGTTAGAATAGGTTATAGGTAGTGTATAGAGGGTTAAGTGTAGGAGGGGCTGCCATGTGGTAAGACAGGAGTTTTTAGAAAGTTCGTTCAGACGGGGCCAGGGTGCTCGAAATGCCCACATGGGCTATAGGCCCGGACAGCTCGTCAGCCACGCAATGTTAAATAGCTGCAACCCACCTTATCCACGGCCACTGGGCATCATTGCAGAAAGATGTGGTGACTCATAGCCTGGGCGGTTGCCTTTAGGGCAGGAGTCGGTTGGAGTGGAGTTGAAGGAAGTTGGAGCTTCGACGGGAATGGTACAGACGGGCCGGATGCTTTACCAGAGGCAACTAAACCGGGTGGCTGATGATTTCGAGTCTGGGGTGAAACAGGCAGAAGGGATTGTCATCATGGCGAGGTTAGGCCAGGAAGAATCTGGGGAGTAGTCTAAGACGGTCCGGGCTGGACGTGTGCCGCACAGAAGTGTCAGCGAAGTAGGGAAAGATGAGGAAACAAATGAATTCCATGATGTGCCAACTGTGGATGTAACGTGTGAAGTATTAAGTAAAGAGAATGTTCAAGTTGTCCTGAACTGCGTCTCCGTTACTGGGGTCGCATGGAAGAGGGGCCATCGCCGCCTGGGAAGTGCCCAGGGGGACCTGAAACTGGTGATGCCGGTACGCTGAGAAGTGAAATACAGTTTTCTGTGAGGGAAGGTCGGGACACAGATGCTTCAGTGACTCTGGCCATGACTACAGTCCTGGCCTCCTCTTACACTGCAGCTTTGTCCAGATTCCTGTAGGGGGGATGTCGGAGGATCCCAGCATTCTCTTTATCTTTGTTCATTGCAAGCCAAATCTATGGCAACCCCAGGTATACCATCAAAGCAGGCATTACTTCAGAATGTCTACAATTAAATCCCTTATTACTTCTGTTAAGGGTTTCCAGGACAGTCCATAAAAATAGGACACTTTTTTGACTTGTCATTGAAAACAATTTAGGGCGTCCGTAATTTTTTTGAAGCTGAAGAAACTTACATTATGGTATATTGTCTGTAATTATCATGATTTTAGACTTCACGGTAAATGCAGCTGATGTGTTCATACAAGAATTATGGGCTGTAGACATGGATTTTTTAGAATCCTAATGATTTATTATTGTTTTCAAAAGTGTCCATAAAATATATTATCTGTCTGTAATTGTTTGATAACCTGTTGAGAAAAAAATGAAAAGTCAAGTTGGCAACCCTGCTTTGAACCATAATAGCACAAAGTACCCAGCACTTAGGCTACTTTCACACTTGCGTCTTTTTGTGCTGCGTTTTTGCACATACATGCGCATGCGTTTTTTTCCTATACTTAACATGGGTGCGCATTGTCATGCGTCCGTACGTGTTTGCATGAGCATGCTTTTTTTGTAGTGTGCGCCCAGGCGCACAAAATGCATCATGTTGCATTTTTTGTGCGTCCGACCTGTCTCAAAAAACGCATGCGCACGCAATGCTCACGAAATTCACCCAAAACCCATTAAAGTCTATGGGAGCGCTGACGTGTGCATGGTCATGCGCACGTCAGCGCAAAAAAAATGCATGCTTTTTTTTCAAAAACCATGTGCAAAAAACAAGAAAACGCATTAAAAAACGCATGATGCGTTTTTATGCGTGTTTGCACTGCGCACAAAAACGCAAGTGTGAAAGTAGCCTTAGTTCCTCCCTTTTAAAGAAGTCTGAGATCGGATAACAAACATCACTTTTTCCAGAAACAGTGCCCCCCGTGAGCACACATGGTATTGCAACTCTGCAATAACAATGTGCCCATAGACAAATAAAGATGCTGTTTATGTTACAGTGCCTATAGTGATGTAATACGGCTATCATCAGAAAATTAACTATTGTTAACATCACGTTCTTGTGTTACATTTTTTTTTAAATTTGGCAATTTTTTTTATCACGATCTTTATATAAAAAAAATAGTAGTTTTGCCATTTTCACATGGCCACTGGGAATTTTTTTTATACTCACATTTAGTGGGGGTTTTTTCAGAAAGAGTTATCAGCAAACTCTTTATCATCAGAGGCAGGATTACAATGACAGGTGACTCCTATATAGAGAGCTGGTAAGACAGGATCGGCTCCCTTCACAATGTCACAATTACCCTTTTACATGCTTATTAGAGGCTTAAAGATACAAAATATTTTCTGAGTCAGTCTATTGCTGCTAATGTACATGTAGATTAGTTACAGTCTAAAAAAGTCCTGGAGGCCAGTGACAATTTTTTTAAATAGATTATTATGATCTGAAAAAAATATTGCCAAAATTAATAAAAAAATTAACAGAAAAACCTGATTTCAAAATTTGTCATTTTCTGATGACATCTTGAAGAAAGGGAAACTAGTCATCATTAAAGAGGTTGTCCACAACTTGGATAACTTCTCATACCCCTCGCTTAGCCCCCATAAAATAATAAAGATTATACTTACCTTCCGTGCTGGCGCCATTCCCGCGGTGTCGGCACTTGCTCTCTGCGGAGATCTCGTGCGATGTTGTGACACCGCTGCCAATCAGCGCTGGCGTCACTGACCTCACCTCCTGTCGAATTGAGCAGGTAGAGTTAGTCTGCTGTAGCCCAGACTTCCTCGTTATGTTTGATTTGTCCGAAGAAGGGGACAATGACGCCAGTGCTGATTGGACGCCAGGGTCACATATCACAACACCACACAAGAGCCCTGGGGAGAATGAATGCGGACACCGCAAAAACGGCACCAACACGGAAGGTGAGTATAAGCTTTATTATTTTATGGGGTCAAACATTTTGATCAAGAAGGGGTTGTCCTAGTAGTGGACAACCCCTTTAAAGGCCACCTGTCCCTCTGAGTATAGTCTGTGATCTGCAGAGCAGGGTGACATGTTGATATATATGAATGTGTGGGGAAAAAAGTATAAGGTCCTGTTCACACTTTCAGTATTTGGTCAGTTTTTTACATCAGTATTTGTAAGTCAAAACGAGGGGTGGATGATAAATCCAGAAGTGGTGACGTGTTTCTATTATACTTTTCCTCTGATTGATCCACTCCTGGTTTCGGCTTACAAATACTGAACGTGTGTGTGTGTGGCCTAAGCTGTAATTTTCCATGGTTAGGAATCAAGTGCGAAGCCCAACTAAGTGATTTACACCTTTCCCCAAATGATTGTGCATACAGACATAGCTGTCACCTTGTATCACCTCCTCCTTGACTCCTAAGCAAAGAACAAGCTGTGATTTTAATAAAATAAAATACAATATACTCTGTATTATATTGTGACAAGTTCCCTAATTGTTTTGTAGAAATATAACTTTTTTTTTTTTGTTTATATGAGATATGATTGTGGTGTAGTGTAATTTTATTACATGTTTTCTCTTGTGTTCGCCTTCTGAAATGATCTGGTCTTTATTTTGCAATCACCTTGACTAAAGGGGGTTTTACACATAGCGATATCGCTAGCAATATCACTAAAGCATCACCGATTTTGACACGCAGCAGCGATATTGCTATGTGTGATACTTACCTCCGACCGGCTCCCCCCGCTGTCTGTCGCTGATCGCGCGAGATCGGCCGGGTGCATTTCTTGTCGGGCGCTTCCTGCTGGCGCCGATGAGCGACGTGTGGACGCGGGCGGGAGGACGTCAGCATCGCTGCGTGTGAAAGGTAAGTAACGACCGCTGCTGTGTCGCTACATCGCTGTGAGATCTGCCTGTGTGGCAGCTCACTAGCGACCATTTAGCGATGCACCAGCGATCCTGACCGGATCGTATCGTTGTCGGGATCGCTGGTGCATCGCTAAATGTAAAGGGGCCTTTACAGCTTATTCAAGAATCAAATAGTGATCCCATCTTGTCTCTCTGCTAATCCTCCAGACACAAAGGTCTACAGCTTATCCTGAAAGTGCGACACTTCAGTTCTACTGTAGCAAACTGGATTGTCCTATATTGATTTGCTCTACTGTAATTGCATTCTCATTTATGTCTCCCTTTGAAGCCTAGTCCTTTTCTCTGTAGTGCCATATATCAATTTGCTGCATGTAACAAATGACTAACTTTTCATCTTAAGGGACTCACTTGTTCTATTAGCTATAGAGAGGGAATAGAATTATATAAGACCCTTGACTAATGTGCCCTATGAATAATATATAGCATCCAAAATAGTTCTAGGAGCAGTAAAATGTATCTACCTCTAAGACTAGGAGTGGGATTACAAAGTTGTATTTAAAGAGGAATGCCAGTTCAGTTCTAAAAATAATATTTAAAGACTATATACATCTTTGCACAGAATTTCATTATTCATATGCTTCTTGAATGCAAACTTAAGCAACTTCCTAAATAGTCTTCATTAAAAAAAAAATCCTACCATTTTCCTGCTGCAAAGTGTCTGATTGTCTTTTATCTAGCAGAGTGCTTTGGAGAAATATTACAAGTCCATCAGAGCTCCTCCTCCTGGTTCTGATGGCTTCCTGCACTTTTTCCTCTTTGCTTTCAGTCGGTGTTAGAGCAACCAACAGGGAAGCACGTAAAGCCTCAGAGAGGGCAGTGAAACAGACTATAGAAAAGTAGGAAAGAAAATGAAGACGGGATAAGGTTATTCATATAAATATATTCATTATATTTACAGTAATGGACAAACGTGTTGGCACCACTGAAATTGTTAGAGGAAATGAAGAATTTCTCCCAGAAAATTATTGCAATTACACATGTTTCGTTATACACAGGTTTATTTACTATGAAAATCACACCTGAAACCAGATAAAAAGGGGAGAAGTTGACTCAATCTTTGCACTGTGTGTCTGTGTGTGTCACACTAAGCATGGATAACAGAAAGAGGAGAAGAGAACTGTCTGAGGACTTGGGAACCAATATTTTTAAAAAATATCAACATTCTCAAGGCTACAAGTCCATCGCCAGGGATTTTAATGTTAGTTTATCCACGGTGTGCAACATCATAAAGAAGTTTACAATCCATGTGTTATGGACTGATCTGAGTTGGAGTAGTGACACTGCAACCACTAAGGGCAGCAACAGCAGGTACGTTGTCAGGAAATAGTCAGAGGTCGGTACACAGAGCAGCAGTACAGGTGGGAGGAGAAGCAGGTATCGGAGTCAGGAAATAGTCAGAAGTTGGTACACGGAGCAGCAGTATAGCTGGGAGGATAAGCAGGTATCGGAGTCAGGAAATAGTCAGAGGTCGGGACACAGAGCAGCAGTACAGGTGGGAGGAGAAGCAGGTATCGGAGTCAGGAAATAGTCAGAAGTTGGTACACGGAGCAGCAGTATAGCTGGGAGGATAAGCAGGTATCGGAGTCAGGAAATAGTCAGAGGTCGGTACACAGAGCAGCAGAAAAGGTGGGAGGATAAGCAGGTATCGCAATCAGGAAATAGTGAGAAGTTGGTACACGGAGCAGCAGTATAGCTGGGAGGATAAGCAGGTATCGGAGTCAGGAAATAGTCAGAGGTCGGTACACAGAGCAGCAGTAAACATGGGAGGATAAGCAGGTATCGCAGTCAGGAAATAGTGAGAAGTTGGTACACGGAGCAGCAGTATAGCTGGGAGGATAAGCAGGTATCGGAGTCAGGAAATAGTCAGAGGTCGGTACACAGAGCAGCAGAAAAGGTGGGAGGATAAGCAGCTATCGCAATCAGGAAATAGTCAGAAGTTGGTACACGGAGCAGCAGTATAGCTGGGAGGATAAGCAGGTATCGGAGTCAGGAAATAGTCAGAGGACGGTACACAGAGCAGCAGTAAAGGTGGGAGGATAAGCAGGTATCGCTGTCAGGAAATAGTGAGAAGTTGGTACACGGAGCAGCAGTATAGCTGGGAGGATAAGCAGGTATCGGAGTCAGGAAATAGTCAGAGGTCGTACACAGAGCAGCGGTACAGGTGGGAGGATAAGCAGGTATCGCAGTCAGGAAATAGTCAGAAGTTGGTACACGGAGCAGCAGTATAGCTGGGAGGATAAGCAGGTATCGGAGTCAGGAAATAGTCAGAGGTCGGTACACAGAGCAGCAGTAGAGGATAAGCAGCAGGTGGAAAGAAACTAGACTAAAGGCTGGGAGCTCAATAATCTCGGAAGGAAGTGGTAATACAATAAATTGTTTTGATAAGTAGAGGCCAAAAAATGTTTTCCGGTTGAGGTGCCATCTGCAGGTCATTGTGTCTTTCTGCAGTTTTATGAAAATGAATGTTGAAACTGTATTTAGTGATAAAATTCTGAATGTGTGGTTTGTTTGGCTGTTTTCTTGCTGCAGGGAGCAAGTTTACCTTTGAAATGGTGTATCGTGTGTGTGGGGCGAAGTAATCAGCGAAAAAGCCAGTGCATGTTTACAAATGAGTTGGTAGTGTGCTTTGGGGTACTGTGGTGCCACCTGCAGGTCATTTCTCCTTACTGCAGGTTTATGAAAATTAATGTTTAAACTGTATTTTGTGATCAAATCATGGATGTGTGGTTTGTTTGGTTATTTTCATTCTGAAGGGAGCAAGTTTACCTTTCAAATAGTGAATCATTTGTGTGTGGGTGCAGTATGAATGGGGATACAAAGGAATCACAGAAAAACAGTGTTAAGAAATAATAGAATAGATTATTAGGGTCATTCCACAATGGTCAAGAGATGAGGATCCCCAGCAGAAGTCTTGCTTCTTGTAACTCAGAAGCCTCTACTAGGGTATATGAAAGTAATTTTCATTCTCTGAAACTGAACCTGCCTTTAATGGGAATTTGTCATGAAGTTCTTGCTATATAATCTGAGAGCAGTATAGTATAGGGCAAAAGAGCCTGATTCCAGCAATGTATCACTTATTGGACTGTTTGGTGTAGGTTTGATGGAACCCCTGATTTATGTGTTGTAGATGTAGCTTATAATGCTGGCCTCTGTGTAACCTTGTCTACACCCTTGATTGGCAGCTTCCCGTGTACAGTGTACATCAGCAGCAAGCTTCCAATCAGTGGTGGGAGCGGGGCTACATGGATCAGTCTGACTGTCATGCATGTGAGACCTAGTCAGGCAGTGATAATCTCCTGCTGATAAAACACTGATCATATTGAAACTAAAAAAACACAGCCTAATAAGTGACATATCCTTGGAATCAGGCTCACATACCCTACATTATGCTGCTCTCACATTAAATAGCAAAAACCTGATTAAAACAGATTCCCTTTAAGATGCCTGTTGATTTTTTTTCATGTTTGTTGAATTGAGAAACTTTAGTACTGCAGTATTTGAGCAACACAATTATGAATGAGATTTCAGCTTCCATGGAAGGCATCGAGACCTGCAATTACCTGCAGCTTTTTAATAGATTAACGTACAATGATTTGCACATGTTCCTACTTTGCCTCATTTTGCACAATTGCATCTAACGTTTGTCTATTAGCTTTGAATAGAGGTAAAACAAAGGGTGAAGTAAAGCATTCAAGCCCAGCCAAATGTCACTATATAATCCTGCCATTTTTTTCCTCCTTCCTGAGACCCGTGGCCACTGCTGTGTCACCTTATACAACAGCGTTCTCCCTTTATTTCCTGACAAGCACCATTTACATCTCTTCCAGTTCATCCTCCTACGACCAAACACTGCTCTGTTTGAAACAGGGAACTTGACTGCTGTTTTTTTCTTCTTCCCACGACTTGCAGTCTCTGTCTCTGTTGTCCTGATAAAGTGGTTTCTACCTCCTACACAATGACATGCATGTTTAGCTGTGCACCCCCCATATCCTCCTTACTCTCCATTACTAACATAATGACTAATGAATAATTAATGAAGAAATAAGTTTGCAGTTACATGCTGGATGCCAAAAGGTTTGTATAAGATTAGAAAATTATGCCTGCTTTCCAGTGGCATACCTAGAGTCCGATGGGCCCCGATTGATAATTTGAACCTGTGCCCCCACCTGCATGTTCTTCAGATGTATGGGCCCTTGTTGCATTCCAGAACCTGCAATGACATACATGTTTGCCCTCTCATGAACAATGTCCCCCCCATCCTGTAATAATGTCCCTGATCCTGGTCCCTTTCTGTAATAATGTCCTCATCCTGTGCCCTTTTATTGTAATAATATCCCTCATCCTGGGCCCCCTATCTGCAATAAAGTTCTCCATGCTGGGTCTCTTCCAGGCATTATGTCTTCTATGCACAGTCTTTTCCTGATATAATGTCTCCCTTCCTGGGCCCCTTTCAGTAATAATGTCCCCCTTCCTTGTATAATGTCTCCATACTCGGCCCTTTCCTGACATCATGTATCCCATTCCCTGTGTAATGTCCTCCATCCTAGAACCCTTTCTGATATAATGTCGCCCCATCCTGGGCCCCTTCCTGGTATAATGTCCCTCATCCTGGGCCCTTCCAATAATATATGTTGCCCATCCTAGTAAATGCCCCCCATTTTGGTATCCTTCCAGTAATGTATGTCCCCCATCCTGGTATGATGTTACCCATTCTGTGAATAGCACGTCAGCTACTGGTTTCTAATTGGCCAGCAGCGTGTATTGCAGTGGAGGAACACAGCGGGCCTCTGCCGCACGGGCCCGCTCGCAGTCACACTCTCTGCGACTGTAATCATTATGCCCCTGCTGCTTTTTTTCCAAAAAATGCACCACATTAGTCTGCAGGTTATATGTAGAAACCTAAAAAAATAAAAACACAAAGGGATCCTGTGTTTTTAACCCTTATGTCTCATGCTGAGTCTTTGAGAGAGAGAGAGACTCACCTGATGGGGCTGTGCGCTTTTAGGCTATGTGCACACACTGCGGATTGGTCTGCGGATTTGTATCTGCGGAACCACAGGTAAAACCGCAGGTAAAATGACCTGTGGTTTTACCTGCGGATTGGCCTGCGGTTTATCATCTCTACAATGGAGGAGATGGTAAACCGCAGCAGAATCTGCAGAAAAGAAGTGACATGTCAGGCTATGTGCACACGCTGCGGTTTTTGCTGCAGTTCTGCAGACAGTGTACAGTAGCATGTAAATCTATGTGATTTACAATCTGCTGTGCACATGCTGCGGATTTTTAACTGCGGAAAAGCTTTTTGAATCCGCAGAAAGAAATGACACGTGACTTCTTTTCTGCAGATTCTGCTGTGGTTTACCATCTCCTCCATTGTTGAGGTGATAAACCGCAGGGGAAAACCGCAGGTCATTTTGCCTGCTGTTTTACCTGCAGTTCCGCAGATACAAATCCGCAGACCAAACCACAGCGTGTGCACATAGCCTCATTTCTATCTGCGGATTCAAAACCGCAGCTTTTCTGCAGTTAAAAATCCGCAGCCTGTGCACAGCAGATTGTAAAACCGCAGCGGATCCGCAGAAAAAACCGCAGCATGTGCACATAGCCTTAGACACGCTATTAGGACACATCAATATGTCTGATTTTCACGTATGAGTGCTAACTGTGTTTCTCACGGATAGTACTTGTTTCTGTGATAATATTTGGGGCCATTCACATGTCTGTCATTTTTCTTTCGGTCTGCGGAAAGTGGCAGAGACATGTCCGATTTTGATCCAAGGACTGGATCAAAATAGGTAATACTAGTCAATGGGCACAAGACAAAATCGGACCGCGTTCGGATTGCACCCGATTTTCACTAACTGTCAGAAAGGAAAAGGTAAAGAAACTTTTTTTTTCTCAAACTTTGATTAAAATAATTGGTTTGTGAGAAAAACGGATATCTGAATAAGGCCTTATTGTTTGCTTCTATCAATCACGGGTAGGAATGCAGGGATGCTAATTTATCTTTCCTCTGTCTGAAAAGGTCTCTTTGGTAGTGAAATCAGTAGGTACAAAATTGAAAGTTATTGGGTTCCCTGTGTAAGCAGGTGACCAAATGCAACGCACAGAAGGCATGAGGCGGGAATAGACAACAAATTATTTATCTCCTTCCTGGCGGGAATTTACAGTGGTCAAGGAACAGTTCAGCTCGCAGCAGGGACTTTTTCTCCAGGTCTTTTCGACTATCTGTCGCAGTTAGGGCCAACACACCAGCCAACTGCACCACCAACCCCTCTGTAGCCATCTTTTGCCAGGTGACGTAAAATTCTCAAGGAAGCTGGATTCTTCAATGCCTCCAGGAGCCTCTCTCACTGGTCCAAGGTCTGCAGAGTACTTGCAGATAAAGCAGCTCTATCCTCCTGGTTGGACCTTTGTCCCAGGGCAACCCACCTCCTCAGCTCCGCTAGTTTGGGATCGGACTGCAGTAGGTGTATCCACTCATCTTTGGGATGACCCAGAATCCAGGTGAGTCTGGGACTCGTCTCAAGACTCTTGGGCGGTTATTACAGCAGTAGCAGCAAACGGCTTGAAGTCACCTTCCAGTTCTTAATCCACATCTCTCTTTAGGCCTTCTTGAGTGACTCGGGACAGAGCATCCACATGTGTGTTCTGAGATTTGAACCATAAGAGATTTTGTACTGATATTTGGACATTCATGTGACCCACCTCTGTTCCAGTACACCCAGTTTTGCATTGTCTAGGTGAGCCAGGGGATTTTTTTACCATCCACACGTGTATTTCTGACCATGACAAATATTATGCAAATGTTTCGGTCATAGCCCACACCAGCACTAACAACTCTAGCATGGGTGTACCCACCATGGGGCAGCTGCCCCCCCCCCCCCCAGAAGCAGGGGTGCACAATGAAACAACACCTCCTGGCCGCGGTAGTGGAAAGCGAGTTTACTTTTCCCGCTGCCACCATCCTCACCCCTGCCACCCACCCAGGGGCGTATCTAGGGGGAGGCAGCCGGGGCAGTTGCCCCGGGCACAGCTGACAGGGGGCGCAGTCCAGGCCACCTAATGCAGCGGTCCGCAGTGTCCTCCCTGGCGGCTGCGTTCTGCCGCCCCCCCGGCCTGAGAGTCGGCGGTTCTCTGTGTCAGCTGTCAAGCTGACAGCTGGCGCAGAGAAGATGCGCGTGCTGGCTCCCAGGGAACAATTGTACTGGCGTCTGTATAGACCCCAGTACAATTGCAGCTCTGACCGCCGGCCAGAGCGACGTCAGCAGCGTGACATGTCATGTGATCACGCTGCTGACGTCACTCCCCGGCGCCCAGAGTGAACGCTCAGTGCTGGTGATAAGTGTGCTCCAATGTGGAGCTGAAGAAACCACCGAAGATGGGGGGTGTTAATGAGTGGGGATGGGGTTAATGCGTGGGGGGGGTTAATGAGTGGAGATGAGGTTAATGTGGGGATGGGGATTAATGTGTGGGGGGTTAATGAGTGGGGGTTAATGAGTGGGGATGGGGGTTAATGAGTGGAGGGGTTAATGAGTGGGGATGGGGTTAATGTGTAGTGGGGTTAATAAGTGGGGATGGGGGTTACTGTGTGGGGGTAAAGAGTGGGGATGGGGTTAATGTGTGGGGGTTAATGAGTGTACTGTGTGGGGGGTAAAGAGTGGGGATGGGGTTAATGTGTGGGGGATTAATGAGTGGGGATGGGGTTATTGTGTGGGGGGTTAATAAGTGGGGATGGGGTTAATGTGTGGGGGGTTAATGAGTGGGGATGGGGTTAATGTGTGGGGGGTTAATGAGTAGGGATGGGGGTTAATGTGTGGCGGGTTAATGAGTGGGGATGGGGGTTATTGAGTGGGGATGGAATTAATGTGTGGGGGTTAATGAGTGGGGATGGGGGTTAATGTGTGGGGGGTTAATGAGTGGGGATGGGGGTTAATGTGTGGGGGGTTAATGAGTGGGGATGGGGTTAATGTGTGGGGGGTTAATGAGTGGGGATGGGGTTAATGTGTGGGGGGTTAATGAGTAGGGATGGGGGTTAATGTGTGGGGGGTTAATGAGTGGGGATGGGGTTAATGTGTGGGGGTTAATGAGTGGGGATGGGGGTTATTGAGTGGGGATGGAATTAATGTGTGGGGGTTAGTGAGTGGGGATGGGGGTTAATGTGTGGGGGATTTGGAGTGGGGGGTACATAATGTGTTGGGGGATTTGGGAGTATGGACGGGGGGTTAATGAGTGGGGATGGGGGTTATTGTTTGGGGGGGTTAATGAGTAGGGATGGGGTTAATATGTGGGAGATTTGGAGTGGGGAGTACAAAATGTGTGGGGGGGATTTGGGAGTGGGGATGGGGGGTTATTTAACGTGTGAGGGATTTGGAGTGTGGATGGGGGGTTATTTAACGTGTGAGGGATTTGGAGTGGGGATGGGGGGATTTAATATGCGTGGGGAGATTTGAGGACACAGAGTATGTATGAGGAAACAGTAAGGGGGTTGGGTGCAGACAGTATGGGGAGCGAAAAGGTTAATGTATGTGGACACAGTATGGGGAGTCAGGGGTATGTGTGAGCAGGCAGTATAGAGAGTGAGGGGGTAAATATATGAGGAGACAGTATTGTGAACAGAGGGATGATAGAGGAGACAGTATGAGGAAGGAGGGGAATAGTGTGAGGAGACAGTATATTGCAGATATTTGTATTTAGGGGCATTATAATGACACTTCTATCTTTAAGGGGATCGGGTGGAGATTTGCTGCAGAAGACCGGAGAAGATGGAAGTCTGCAGAGACGGCTGTGGATGAGAAAACTCATCATAGGGTTTGGACAAGAAGAAGAAAAGGAGAACGACTCCAGAGACTACGTCATCTATAAGGTACCTGGATGTAAATGTTATTTGTGCTACTGACTTGTTCTCATGTTTTTATTTGTTAGGAACATTAAAGGGGTTCTCCAGGTTTGTGCTGTGTCTGCAGACATTCTATGTGACTGCAGACTTCTGAATTCTCACAGTGCTCACTGAACGCTGTCAGGATTCTCTCGTGCCGGTAATTTACATACATGCGGTCACATGCTGACTAGACATGTGTGGCCTCACTCAATGAAAATGGACTGAGCAAGGCGGGGCACGTCTAGTCGGAATGTGGCCAGAAGTATACAAATCACATACTTGTGCTGACATGACTGTACATCAGCAAGGGAGAATCCTAAAAGTGTGCAGTGCATTAGTTGTGAGAATTCAGAAGCCTGCAATGTCAGGATTCAGCTCTGCAGGTTCCAGTAGTCATCACACGGACACTTCACTCATATGCGATTTTCATACTTGACAACGAGCTTCTCTTCCTGCTTTCAGTTTTTTACTGAACATTGAGAGCATTAGGGAGAGCAGCTCGTGAGTACATGGCTAAGAGTGCAAGTCGCATATGTACTTGGGGGGGGGGGCGCAGAACCAAATTCTTGCCCCGGGTGCCAGGAAGCCTAGATACGCCTCTGCACCCACCGCAGCCCCTCACTGTAGCCCGGCTCCTCACTGCTAAATCCCAGCAATGACGTCGATGGGCTTCACAGGACCTGTGATGAGGTCACAGGAGGGGAGGAGTCAGGGGTCACATGATCAGGGGTCTCCTGTATGCAGGACTCTGCTGTGCTGGTCGTCATGGTGCACTGCTGGATGAGGGGAAGTTTACAGTGCTGCGCAAATTAATTGGGACAAAGCATTTTTTAAGTAAAATCGTAAGTTGGTTACCAGTCAGTGATTCAAACCAGTTTTAACTGCTTTGAACAGGCACTCACGCCTGTTCAAAGCAGTTAAAACTGGTTTAAATCACTGACTGGTAAAAAAATGCTTTGTCCCAATTAATTTACACAGCACTGTATGTGTGGGGTCAGGAGGGGTTTACAGGGTGAATGTAGCAGAGCTCTGTGTGTACGAGGTGTACGGAGCAGAGCCTCGTGTGTACGAGGTGTACGGAGCGGAGCCTCGTGTGTACGAGGTGTACAGAGTGGAGCCGCGCGTGTGCGAGGTGTGCGGAGCAGAGCTGCGTGTGTACGAGGTGTGCGGAGAGGAGCCACGTGTGGATGAGGTGTACGGAGCGGAGCCGCGTGTGTACGAGGTGTACGGAGAGGAGCCGTGCGTGTACGAGGTGTATGGAGCGGAGCCGCGTGTGTACGAGGTGTGCGGAGCAGAGCTGCGTGTGTACGAGGTGTGCAGAGAGGAGCCACGTGTGAACGAGGTGTACGTAGAGGAGTCGCGTGTGTATGAGGTGTACGGAGCGGAACTGTGGGTGTACAGAGCGGAGCCGTGTGTGTATGAAGTGTATGAAGCCGCATGTGTACAGGGTGTACGGAGCGGAGCCCTGTGTGTTTGAAGTGTACGGAGCTGAGTCGTGTATGTACGAGGTGAACAGAGCGGAGCCGTGTGTGTACGAGGTGTACGGAGCAGAGTCGCGTGGGTACGAGGTGTACAGAGTGGATCCATGTGTGAAAGAGGCGTATGGAGCGGAGCCGTGTGTGTATGAGGCATATGGAGCGGAGCCGTGTGTGTATGAGGCGTATGGAGCGGAGCTGCGTGTGAACGAGGTGTACGGTGTGGAGCCGCATGAGTACAAGGTATATGGAGCAGAGCCATGTGTGTGAACAAGGTGTATGGAGCAGAGCCGCATTTGTACGAGGTTTACGGAGTGGAGCCATGTGTGTGTACGAGGTGTACTGAGGGGAGCAGCATGTGTACGAGGTGTATGAAGCAGAGCTGCATGTGTAGAAGGTTTACGGAGTGGAGTCATGTGAGTATGAGGTGTACGGAGCGTGGCCGCATGTGAACGAGGTGTATGGAGCAGAGCCGCATTTGTACGAGGATTACGGAGTGGAGCCATGTGTGTGTACAAGGTGTACGGAGCAGAGCAGCGTGTGAACAAGGTGTATGAAGCAGAGCCGCATGTGTACAAAGTTTACGGAGTGGAGCCATGTGTGTACGAGGTGTAATGAGCGTGGCAGCGTGTGTACGAGGTGTAATGAGCGTGGCCGCGTGTGAACGAGGTGTATGGAGCACAACGGCATTTGTGCGAGGTTTACGGAGTGGAGCCATGTGTGTACTGAGTGGAGCCGTGTGTGTGGTACGGGTGCAGAGCTGTGTGTGTACGAGGCATACAAAGCGGAACCGTGTGTGTATGAGGTGTGCGGAGCCATGCGTGTACAAGGTGTAAGGTGGGGAGCATTCCTACCTCCCAACTGTCCTGGATCCAGCGGGACAGTCCGGATTGAGATTCTGCCCAGCTGTGTCAGCTGGGAGCTTACTTTTCCCGTGGACGCAGGAGTACATGGCAGAACCCCGAGGAGCACTTTAAAACTCGCACGGGACATTCCACTGGAGGTGACGTGCTGGAAGCTGACCGGAAAGGAGGTAATTTCGGGAGGAGATTGTGACGGAACAATGGAGGCTGTTATGAATGGGTAGCCGAGGAGGAAATAAAAAACAACACAAGCTAAGTCTCAGAAAACCAAAGAGGTTGGTAACTATGCAGACTGCAGACCCTTGATCCTAACACGCAACTATCAGCAGTCGTGGAGCGTTCCTACGGTGGTCCTAGACGCCTCGTCACAACCGGAGAAACTAAATAAGCCTAAAGCAGGAAAAAGGGAAAACTAACTGCCCCAGAGCAGACCCCAAAGGAGAGACAGCCCCCCACATGTATTGACGGTGAAAAAAGATGAAAACACAAACAAAGGCAGGAAAATAGGCTGAGCAAACGATGGGGCCAGACTAACTAGAAAGGACAGGAAAGGAAAGACACTGTCTGCAGTCTGCCAAAAAACCCTACAAAATGTCCAACACAACTGATAGCAAAATTAACCCTGAAGTCACTAGACTTCTCCCACTATATCAGCACTCTGAAATATTCTGAGACAGAGCAAAAAGAGGCCAATCAAATAAGGGACAAAAAAAAGGCAATTTGGCAAATAAGAGTGGAAATTCAGCCCAGCCGGGCTGGCTGACCACACAAAAAACTGAAAAGACCAACAAGAGCAAGTGTGAACATTAGCAAAAAACAAAATTATCTTTAGAAGACTGGAACAGAGCTGAGTCCTAGACCTGAGAAACAGACTGAATCACCAGCAACAGGATAGGGCATTGGCTGTCTTATATCCAGTCTGATACTCCAGAGATCCAAGCACTATCTTCCTCACCAGGTGGCAGATCACTACCACTCAAACCAACCTCACCACCTCCCGTCACCACCAGAGGGGGAACGGAAGGGGAACTCTCAACTGGTGGAGCAGAAAATGAGCTCATAACAGTACCCCCCTTGAGGAGGGGTCACCGAACCCTCATCCATGCCACCAGGCCGATCAGGATGGGCCCGGTGAAAAGCACGAACCAATTTATTGGCATGAATATCAGAGGCAGAGACCCAAGAATTATCCTCCTGGCCATAACCCTTCCATTTGACCAAATACTGGAGTCTCCGTCTAACCAAACGAAAATCCAATATTTTCTCTACCTCATATTCCATATTGCCTTTAACCAAGACAGGGTCAGGAGGTGCCGCCACAGGAACTACTCGCTCAGCAAACCTCTTCAACAGTGATTTGTGAAATACGTTATGGATTTTGAATGTAACTGGAAGAGCCAATCAAAAAGAAACAGGATTAAGAATCTCCAAAATCCTATAAGGTCCAATAAATCTTGGCTTAAATTTTGGAGATGCAACCTTCATAGGAATATTCTTAGACGACAACCAAACCATATCACCCACTTTAAACCGGGGACCAATGGTCCTATGCCGGTTGGAAAAACGCTGGGCCTTTTCCTCAGAGAGAGACAATTTATCCACCACTTGGTCCCATATCTGCTGCATTCTCACAACCACAGTGTCCACACCTGGGCAGGACGAAGATTCTACTTGCCCTGAAGAGAATCGAGGATGAAACCCAAAATTACAGAAAAAGGGTGACATCAAGGTGGCAGAACTACCTCTATTGTTCAGCGCAAATTCAGCCAAGGGGAAAAATGAGACCCAATCATCTTGATCAGCAGATATAAAACATCTTAAATAAGACTCCAAAGTCTGGTTTGTTCTCTCAGTCTGCCCATTGGTCTCTGGATGAAACGCGGAGGAGAAGGATAACTGAATTCCCAGATTGGAACAAAAGGCTTTCAAAAATCTGGAAGCAAACTGGACCCCTCTATCGGACTCAATGTTCTCAGGAATTCCATGTAACCGAACCACCTGTTGAAAAAACAAGGGTACCAACTCAGCGGAAGATAGCAACTTTGGGAGTGGTACAAGATGGACCATCTTCGAAAATCTATCACAAATTACCCAGATAACTGTCATTCTCTGAGAGACCAGAAGATCAGAAATAAAATCCATTGAGATATGGGTCCACGGCCTCTTGGGCACCGGCAGGGGCATCAGCAACCCACTACAACGAGAACAGGGTTTAGACCGAGAACAAGTCCCACAGGACTGTACAAAATTCCTGACATCACGAGATAAGGCAGGCCACCAAAACGACTGACTCACCAAATCTCTGGTACCAAAAATACCTGGATGGCCAGCCAATGCGGAGCAATGGACTTCAGAAATCACTCTCTTTCTCCACTGGTCAGGAACATACAATCTTCCCATAGGGCAACGCTCAGGTTTATCCTCCTGAAATTCCTCCAGGGCGCGTCTCAAATCGGGTGAAATGGCAGAAAGAACTACCCCCTCACCTAGGATAGTAGTAGGCTCGGTTGTTGTGAGTTAATTTTCCCCTTCACCATTGAGGTCTGATGAACTCCCTCTTCTGGTGAAGGAAGGTAGTGAGGCTGATTACCAAGCACCTGAGCAGGATGATGATGACTGGATATAAAGCAGCCGACGCCCTTCTGCCTTGCTGGTGATTTCTCTGAGGGATTCTAGGAGTCCAGTCTGATTCCTGCTCCTCAAAAGCTAAGTTTTCTGCTCTGCTTTTTGCATTTGTGTTTTGGTTTTGTTTTGCCTTGCTTTTCTGGATTTCTGCCATTCCCTGCTGGGGTGAGCTGAATTCCCTTTTGCTCTGTCTTCAGAAAATACCTGAGTACTGATATAGTCTTTTTGAAGCCTAGCGTCTTCAGGGCTTTTTTCCCTATCAGTCTGTGGGCGCTTGTTTTGATAGGGTTTTGGCGGATTGCAGACAGCAGCTTTTCTATCCTGTCCTATTTAGTTAGCTTGGGCCCCATCATTTGCTCAGCCTATCTTTCTATCTGTGTGAGTGTTTTTTTCATCTTGCTTCACCGTCATTATATGTTGGGGGCTGCCTATTGCTTTGGGGTCTGCTCTGGGGCAGTTTAGATTTCTCTTTCTGTCTTTAGGCTATTTAGTTCTCCGGCTGTGATCGAGGGGTCTAGGGCACCGTAGGAACCCCCCACGGCTACTGCTAGTTGTTGTTGATAGGTTCAGGGGTCTGCAATCCGATAGCTGACAACTTCTCTGGTTTTCTGGACTTAGCTAGTATTTCTTTTTTTGCCTCCTACGGTGACTCATTCATAACACTCGGTCACATTAAGAGAATCAGCAAAGAAACTCCTAGAAAGGGCGTCTGCCTTAACATTCTTAGTGCCCAGAAGAAAAGAGACTACAAAATTAAAACGCGTGAAAAACAAGGCCCATCTAGCCTGTCTAGGATTCAAGCGTTTAGCCGACTCCAGATAAGTCAGATTCTTGTGATCGGTGAGGACCACAAATTGATGTCTAGCTCCCTCCAACCAATGTCTCCACTCCTCAAATGCCCATTTCATGGCCAACAATTCCCGATTCCCTACGTCATAGTTGCGTTCAGATGGGGAGAACTTTCGAGAAAAGAAGGCACAGAGATTCATCTTAGAAGTCACAGGGTCGTTTTGGGACAAAACAGCTCCTGCACCAATCTCAGAAGCGTCTACCTCCACTTGAAATGGAAGTGAGACATCAGGTTGCCGTAAAACTGGAGCTGAAGTAAACCTCCGCTTAAGCTCCTGAAATGCTGAGACAGCCTGAGGAGGCCAATTCAGCACATCAGCTCCCTTCTTGGTCAGATCAGTCAGTGGTTTGAGAATACTAGAAAAATTACCTATAAATTTACGATAGAAATTAGCAAAACCCAAAAACTTCTTAAGAGCCTTCAAAGAAGTAGGCTGAACACAATCATAAATGGCCTGTACCTTGGCCGGGTCCATTTCAATAGTCGATGGAAATAAGATAAATCCCAAAAATGAAATCCTCTGAACACCAAAGAGACATTTCGATCCCTTAACAAACAGGGAATTCTCCCTCAAAATCCGAAACACAATCCGGACATGTTCCACATGGGAATCCCAATCATTAGAAAAGATCAAAATATCATCCAGATAGATGATCAAAAACTTATCCACGAAGTCTCAGAAAATATCATTCATAAAGAACTGGAAGACAGAAGGGGCATTGGAGAGCCCAAAAGGCATCACCAGGTACTCAAAATGTCCCTCCGGAGTGGTCGTAAATGGCTGCACATCCAGTTGGAAGAATGTCTCAAGTGGGGTACCACAGGGCTCTGTCCTGGGCCATGTATTGTTCAACATCTTTATCAACGATTTAGATGAAGGAATTGAGGGTAAACTGATTAAATTTGCTGATGACACAAAGCTAGGAGGGATAGCAAATACTAGGGAAGAGAGAGAGAGGATTCAAAAAGATATAAATAAACTGGAGAAGTGGGCAGCAATTAACAGAATGGTTTTTAACAGGGAGAAATGCAAAGTACTACATCTGGGCAATAAAATTGAAAAAAGCATATACAGAATGGGAGGAATAGGGCTAAGTGACAGCACATGTGAAAAAGACTTGGGTATACTAATAGATCACAGACTGAATATGAGTCAACAGTGTGATGCAGCAGCAAAAAAGGCAAATGCAATTCTAGGATGTATTAACAGAAGCATACAGTCTAGATCACGTGAAGTCATTATTTCCCTCTACTCCTCTTTGGTCAGACCTCATCTGGAATATTGTGTCCAGTTTTGGGCACCACATTTTAAAAAAGACATCAACAAACTGGAGCAAGTTCAGAAAAGAGCGACCACAATGGTGACCGGTCTGCAAATCCTGTCTTATGAGGAAAGGTTGCAGGATTTGGGAATGTTTAGTTTGCAAAAGAGAAGACTGAGAGGAGACTTAATAGCTGTGTACAAATATCTAAAGGGCTGTCACATTATAGAAGGATCAACTTTATTCTCATTTGCACAAGGAAAGACTAGAAGCAATGGGATGAAATTGAATGGGAGGAGACACAGATTAGATATTAGAAAAAACTTTTTGACAGTTAGAATGATCAATGAGTGGAACAGGCTGCCACGAGAAGTGGTGAGTTCTCCTTCAATGGAAGTCTTCAAACAGAGGTTGGACAGACATCTGACTGGGATGATTTAGCGAATCCTGCTTTGAGCAGGGGGTTGGACCAGATGGCCCAGGAGGTCCCTTCCAATTCTACGATTCTATGATTCTATGAGTATTAAACGCCGTCTTCCATTCATCCCCGTGCTTGATGCGAATAAGATTATACGCCCCCTGTGGTCAAGCTTAGAAAACCAGCAGGCACTCTTAACTCTGGAGAGTAAATCAGACATCAGAGGTAACGGGTACTGATATTTAACCGTCATCTTGTTAAGGGAACGATAATCAATACACGGTCTTAATGAACCATCTTTCTTGGCCACAAAAAAAACCCAGCACGTAAAGGTGACGAGGATGGTCTAATATGACCCTTCTCCAACGACTCCTTAATATAGGATCGCATAGCATCATGTTTGGGTACAGAAAAAGTTAAAAAGCCAACCCTTGGGAAATTTACACCCAGGCATCAACTCAATTGCACAGTCATAACTTCTATGAGGAGGCAAAGACGCAGACTTACTCTCACTAAATACATCAGAGAATTCAGCCAGATAATCAGGAACATCATGAGACTGAGGAGAGGTGGAGAAAACAGGAGCGTTTCTAAGAACACACTGACAACCCCAACTCACCACAGACACAGATTTCCAATCCAAAACTGGGTTATGAGTTTGCAACCAGGGGAACCCCAGAACAATAGTGTCATGCAAATTATGCAGCACCAAAAATTTACATTTTTCCTGGTGGTCAGGGGAAACTCGCATTATCACCTGGGTCCAAAACTGAGGTTTATTCTCTGCTAACGGAGTGGCATCAATACCCCTCAAAGGAATAGGCGTCTGCAGAGGCGTCATGGACAAACCACAACATTTAGCAAAGTCCAAATCCATCAGATTCAGAGCTGCTCCTGAATCCACAAAAGCCTTAGTGGAAAATGTGGACAAGGAGCAGATCAGAGTAATTGCCAAAAGGAACTTAAGTTGTATACTGCCCACAGCAAATGTGTGTGCAAAACGTTTCTCTCGTTTAGGGCAGACAGAAATAGTGTGAGAGGCGTCTCCACAGAAAAAACACAGCTTATTACGCCTTCTAAACTCCCGACGTTGTGCCCTAGACAAAACCCCATCACATTGCATAGGTTCAGACATTTGTTCAAAAGGTGGCAGCGCCTCCCGTGTATTTTTACGTTCACGTAAACGCCGATCAACTTGAATGGCTAATGCCATAGAGCCATCCAGACCAGAGGGAACAGAAAATCCCACCATAACATCTTTTAGGGTCTCTGATAAACCTTTCCGAAAGAGGGCTGCGAATGCACTATCATTCCATGTAGTAAGGACCGCCCACTTTCGGAATTTTTGACAATATAACTCTGCAGGATCCTGACCCTGGTTTAATGCCAACAGGGTTCTCTCAGCTTGATCAACGGAATTAGGTTCATCATACAACAACCCCAAGGCCTGAAAAAATGCATCGACATTAGTCAGAATAGGATTTTCAGGTGTCAGAGAAAACACCCAATCCTGGGGATCGCCGCGCAGCAAGGAGATGACAATTTTAACCTGCTGCGCATAGCTTCCCGATGAGTTAGGCTTCAAGGCAAGAAATAATTTACAATTATTCTTAAAATTCAAAAATTTAGACCGATCCCCAGAAAACACATCAGGAGTGGGGATTTTGGGTTCAACAGCATGTGATTGAGCGAGATAGGCGGAAATTCCCTGCACTTCAGCAACAAGCTGCTCCACACGATCAGATAATTGCTTAATCTCCATTAAGGAAAAAATCCTCCTATGGCCCCAGAGAAAAAGAGGAAAAAATGCATATTAAAAAAAAAAAATTCTGACTCTTTTTTTTTTTTTTTTTCCCTGCTTTTGAGTACCCTAGAATCTGCGGTATGGCTGGTGATTCTGTTATGAACGGGTAGCCGAGGAGGAAATAAAAAACACAAGCTAAGTCTCAGAAAACCAAAGAGGTTGGTAACTATGCAGACTGCGGACCCCTGATCCTAACATGCACCTAGCAGCAGTCGTGGTGCGCTCCTACGGTGGTCCTAGATGCCTCGTCACAACCGGAGAAACTAAATAAGCCTAAAGCAGGAAAAGGGGAAAACTAACTGCCCCATAGCAGACCCCAAAGGAGAGACAGCCCCCCACATGTATTGACGGTGAAAAAAGATGAAAACACAAACAAAGGCAGGAAAATAGGCTGAGCAAACGATGGGGCCAGACTAACTAGAAAGGACAGGAAGGGAAAGACACTGTCTGCAGTCTGCCAAAAAACCCTACAAAATGTCCAACACAACTGATAGCAAAATTAACCCTGAAGTCACTAGACTTCTCCCACTATATCAGCACTCTGAAATATTCTGAGACAGAGCAAAAAGAGGTCAATCTAATAAGGGACAAAAAAAAGGCAATTTGGCAAATAAGAATGGAAATTCAGCACAGCCCAGCCGGGCTGGCTGACCACACAAAAAACTGAAAAGACCAACAAGAGCAAGTGTGAACATTAGCAAAAAACAAAATTATCTTTAGAAGACTGGAACAGAGCTGAGTCCTAGACCAGAGAAACAGACTGAATCACCAGCAACAGGATAGGGCGTCGGCTGTCTTATATCCAGTCTGATACTCCAGAGATCCAATCACTATCTTCCTCACCAGGTGTCAGATCACTACCACTCAAACCAACCTCACCACCTCCCGTCACCACCAGAGGGAGAACGGAAGGGGAACTCTCAACTGGTGGAGCAGAAAATGAGCTCATAACAGGAGGCACTGCAGGGAGTGCTTCAGATCCATCACCGTGTCCTCCGACAGCGCGGACAGCGGGATCGCCTTGAAATCGGGGATGCCGGCCATGTAAGCGGATCATAATATGTCCCGCACCAGAGGCTCAGGTGGGCACTACAATGGGAGCCGGGCTGCTATAGTATCTTTATAGAATCTTTCTTTCTCTCTCTGTTTCTTTCTCTCTCTCTGTTCTTTCTTTCCCTCTCTAATCTTTCTTTCTCTCTCTCTGTTCTATCTTTCTCTCTTTAATCTTTCTTTTTTCCTTTCTCTCTCTCTGTTTTCTTTCTTTCTCTGTTCTTTCTTTCTCTGTTCTTTCTTTCTCTCTGTTCTTTCTTCCTTTCTTTCCCCTCTTTCTTTCTATTTCTGTTCTTTCTTTCTTTCTTTCTTTCTATCTCTCTCCCTGTTATCTATGTCTCTCCGTTCTTTCTTTCCCCTCTTTCTTTCTCTCTTTCTATCATTCTTTCCCCTCTTTCTTCTTTCTCTCTGTTCTTTCTTTCTCTCTCCCTGTTCTTTCTGTCTTTCCCCTCTTTCTTTCCTCTCTCTCTCTGTTCTTTCTTTCCCCTCTTTCTTTCTTTCTTTCTTTCTCTCTCTTCTTTCTTTCTTTCTCTCTCTGTTCTTTATTCCTTTCTTCCCCTCTTTCTTTCTCTCTCTGTTCTTTCTTTCTTTCTTTCTTTCTCTCTTTCTGTTCTTTCATTCTTTCCCCTCTTTCTTTCTCTCTCTGTTATTTCGTTCCTATTTTTCTCTCTCTGTTCTTTCTTTCTTTACCCTCTTTCTCTCTCTCTATTCTTTCTCTCTCTCTGATCTTTCTTTCTCTCTCTCTGTTCTTTCTTTCTCTCTCTCCTTTCTTTCTCTCTCTCTCTCTCTGTTCTTTCTTTTTTTTCTCTCTCTCTGCTCTTTCTTTCTTTTCCTCAGTACCAGCCACTGTGCCCATAATGCCAGCCACTGTGCCCTCAGTACCAGTCAGTGTGATCAGCAGTGCTAAAAGGGTGCGGTTGGGGTGTGGATATGGGTGTGACTAGTTGTGAGATTGGTGTGGTTGGGGTGTGGCCTAAAATTTGCCATGCGCCCGACCATGGCTTGCCCCCCCTAGTTTTGATCCTGGGTATGCCCATGAACTCTGGATTAAATAAACTATAGTTGTGTGGATTCTTTTCAGTCCCTCATAGCAACCAACTGGACCAGTACAGGCTTCTGTCAGTGTACAGCACAAAGGACTTAGAGAAGTCGATGTAAGCTAAGAAAGGAGCATCCATCCGCGCCATCTTAAATGCCTGAAAAGCTTCCTCTTGCCTATGGCCCCACTGGAATGGCTGTCACTTGGCTCCCCCTGCAGTTCCCCATAGCAAATCATTGAGGTGTGCCACGATCTTGGCGAAGTAATATCCAGCCAGTCCCAGGAACACTATCAGTTCTTTCAGGTTGGTAGGAGATAGCCACTTTTGTACTGCAACCACCTTCTCCGTGGTGGGGTATACTCTCACGCTGGAAACAGTGTCCCAGATATTCAATTTCCCGCTTAAACAAGTGAAACTTCCAGGGTTCTACTTTTAACCCATTCCTTTGAAGCCACTCCATCACTTGTTCTAGCCTGATAAGGTGATCTTCAAAAGTGGAGGAGTAAGTGATGATGTCATCAAGATATATCCGGGTCGCTACAAAGTTTTGATCCCCCAATCATCTCTCCATCAGACGTTTGAATGTTCCCAGTTCATTTATTAGCACGAATGGCATCCGGTTAAATTCAAATAGTTCCATAAGGAGGACAAAGGCCTTCTTCAGGTGATCTTCAATGGCCATCGGGACTTGCCAGTAGCCTCTGGCTAGGTCAAGAGAGAAGTACTTGGCATTTCCAAGAGCACACAGGGTTCTTTGAACCTGGGTAAGGGGAAAGAATCCCTCACGGTGCGAACATTCAGCTGTGGGTAGTCCATGCAGAACCTCGGTGTACAATCTTTCTTCCTAACCAACCAAACGGGTTCCACCCAGGGACTCTGACTTTTGTGGATCACTCCATTAAGCAGCATGTGCAACAGTAGTTCTTTCACCTCTTGGTACATCTGAATTTGCCAATATCTCTCTTGAATGGGAGAAGCGGTTCCCATAGATATCTCGTGTTTTACAGCCTGGGTACACTCAAAGTCAACACTCCTCAGTATCGCTGCAGTAACTGTTAGCCTGTCCACCTTGTTTCGAGGAGAATTCTGTGAAGTTAGCCTCCATTTTTGCAAGAGATGGCAATAGGCCAGTGGCTGGCTTCTGTCCTTTTGACTATCAAGTGACACCGCCAAGGTACACGGGTCTCCTCCTACTGGTGATAATTGTGTAACACTGGATGGGGTGAGATTTTCTGGCATCACACAAACTTGGGCTACTTCTTGTCAGGACATCAACTGCAGGCTTGCTCCACTCAAGTGTATGCAACACATGGGTATGCGCCCCTGTCGACAGTGGCCAAGGTGCGAGCAACCAATAGTCCGTAGATCGCTTCTTCTGCCTTTATCAGTTCAATTTGAACATCCTCATCTTCCAAAGATACATGAGCCAGTACTGGAATAGTGAGCACAGTCTACCCTGCAGGGAGCATCACTACGACGTCCAGGTTTTCAGCACTTTGCTGAGGAGCTGGGTGGCAGCGGGTAACTTCTAAACTCGCCTGAGCTACTGGAATGGGCAATTGTCCACCACTAATCAGATGGTGGGTTCTTTCCTGGAGCGGGCGACTTTGGGAAAGTGAATCTGAAAGTATTCTTCAGGCATAGATGTCACCTGAGACCCTGTGTCTGTGAATCAGCGGAAACGCTGCCCATTAAACTCAGCCCAAGTAATGGGTCTCTCAGAGACAATAACTTCGGAGTCTTCAGCTTTTCCTTGGAACTAATAACCCCACGGTGTGCTCCTCGACCTTTGGGCGCGTTAGTTTAATGGACTTCACTCCTCTCCTTCTCTCTCAGATTGAATAGTCTCATAATATATGTACTGCAGGTCCAGCATTCTGGTACGCGTTCCACTAATGGGCTGCAGATGCAGCAGCATGGCATGTGGAAAGCAGCTTTCCCTCTGCAACTTCCTTTCACATCAAGCCGTGGGAGTAGGCGTGACAACGCTAGCAGGGGTCCCTTTTATACTACACAGCTAGCCTAGGATATCCTGTATTTTCTGATGTAGCTCCTGGGCCCAGTTAGGCTTTGTATACAGTATATTGGCCCAGAGGTAGCCACGACAGTCATGGTTCCATACCACAACCATCAGGACAGGGGCTTCTTGTTCTAGGATCTGACCCTCGGCTCCGACCTCTAAAAAGCTCAGATCTGGGTTCAAGCGTAAGCGCTCCTTTAAGGCCTGTCTCAGGTAGGGGTCCTTCAGACTGGCAACCAGTTGGTCCCACAGCATTTCATCTAACAGCCCCAGCATTCCGTATCAATCTTGGGTCTTTTTAGTTTACATACTGGGCTATAGTCTAACTTTCCCCTTGGACCCACCGAAACAAATGCATGCGGAGGTGCCCTAAGTCCGTGGTGTCACCATGCATGTCCTCTAAGACTTTAATCACTTTGTCCACAGTGTCACAGTCTGTAGGCTGGCGGTACATGAGCATCTGTTGGGCCTCTCTATCAAGAGTCAGAAGGGCTAACTCTGCCTGTACAGCAGGGATCGGTGGGTACATGCGCAGCATGCTTCTCAGTTATTTTACCCAATCCCACATTGATACAATGCTTCCCATGAACTTCAAAAGATTGCTGAGCATAGCCTCCAGGGGTATATTTCCCCTGATAGACTCGGTCACTGACTGGTCTGCCATGTCTCTGCTTGAGTGTTGCATACTGCTGTCTATGCAAAATGTAAGCAGGTGACCAAATGCAATGCATAGAAAGCAGGAGGTGGGAACAGACAACAAACTATTTATCTTCGGTGCCTGACCAACGGCAGGTATCTCCTAGGTCTGAGGAAGAAAGGGCTGAGCTCCAGCTCTCGGCGGGCGTCGTCTGGGCTCTGAATCTTGACCAGCATAGGCCAAAGATTCTGACCTTGACCAGCACTGTCTGGGCTCTGGGTTTTAACCAGCGCAGGTCAGGTCTTGACCAGCGTAGTCGGGTCTTTCCATCTCACTGGGTGTCGTCCGAGCTCTGCCTGACGGCTAGCATCCTGCTGGCGAACGCTCTCCACTGGAGCCTGTTGCAGTGACTTCAGCGTTGTCTCCGGCCCACGTCCGCACTACTCCCTCTCCTTGGCACCAAATCCTCCCACGGTTAGCACTCAGGAATTTTATTTCTGGGAACTCCGTCATCCGAGGCACCTTATCAACTCTTGAACATGAACTCGTTCCCGCTGCAGCTGTTGTGCACAGTCCATAGTACATGTGATATACATATTTTAATGTATAGTTACTGCACGCAATGGTTTTCGCTCTGCTGCTGCCCATTTCACATTGGAGATCTGTGTCCTGTTTCCTTCATGTCCAAATTGAAAAACTATCTAGATGTGTTTATTGCCGTACTGTATGTCTGAAGGCATATAGAGGCTTTATTAGATTCCTCCGAAGTCAATGTCCAGGAGTAGAGTGAGGAGAACTTTCAAATTGTTGTGGTTCACACCGCTTAGACCTGCTCAAAACGGGTGTCTAAAACAGGGGACTTGTGTCACCTATTCTTCCCATAACTGCAGCATGGTGAAGTTTAATGGTCTGTCAGGTCGCACATTCAGCTTGGTGCTCCATCAGCATGCCAAGTGTAGTGCCCACCTATCTTATCTTCAGTGCCAAAAGCTAAAATGAATTAGTTGGGTGCATGCGCCATCTGCTTGTCCATTAAACTTTTCCTGGCCGAAGTCCCGTGTCCAAGGAAGGACCAGAGAAGGAAGGAAGATGCAAGTCCATTTCTGGAAATCTGCAGGGGAACCTTATGAGGAAATCACACTAATTTAACAGCAAACACAGATAGGTGATAACTTGTTTAGGCTGAAAAAGCCTTTTAAGTAGCCGCCAATGGAGAGTATGATAATGCATATACAATACATTCATGAAGTTCTTCAAGATGCCTAACATTGTCAACTACTGCAAATATTGAGACCTGCACACAATCTACCAAAGCGCCTTCTGTCCTCTGCAGTCCTCTGAATGTTTATGTCCCAGGGCCAAGTTGTTGTTTGTGAATATGTCAAATTGCTGACTAATTCAAGAACACTTGAGTCACCGG
Source organism: Dendrobates tinctorius (assembly GCF_039654945.1). Classification (NCBI taxonomy): domain Eukaryota; kingdom Metazoa; phylum Chordata; class Amphibia; order Anura; family Dendrobatidae; genus Dendrobates; species Dendrobates tinctorius. The sequence goes on along the minus strand of NW_027361870.1, from coordinate 17,330,359 downwards.
GCGCACGCTGCAGGCACAGCGTCTGGCAGGATGTAAAACAAAAGACAGCTATTACAGCAGAGGTATCTTTTCATTTCACCCACAGTAAATTAATACTTGGACCAAACCACATTTTTCATTATGTCTATGCACTTAAAACCATTTATTTTCATGTGAACAGAGAATAGAGCCCCAGGCTATAAAGCCGGACCCTTTCACATTACATTTATTGGTTTATTTGTACTCAGTCCAAACGGTTTTTAATCTTTAACATTAAACATCTTGCTCATTAATCGTAGAAAAGCCGTTCTCAAAGGAACGTTACAATCAATTGATTTACATTTAAATAAGGTGAGAAATGGGGGTTCGGAATTTGTGTACCCGTCTGTAGTAATAGTTCTTTAACATTCAGTATACCAGAATGTTAAATAATGAAGTGCATACTATCACAATATAGCATTCACCGTCCTCCATCCCCCACCTACCCCAAATAATGTTCCATGGGGCTTAGAAAAGGTTAAATAATCAAAATTCAATTTTATTAGTATTTGATCAGGGCCTGATGCACAAGCTGTTAACAACAGCAGACTGCAGCAAATGACATTGCAATCTTCTTCTGAAGAGCCCGTAGCTACACAGTTGTGCATCAAAAAATGTCCCATAAAATCTATGGTCATTATGGGTTAAATTTTGGAAAATTTGTCAGTGGAGTTTTAGTCTTCCAATTAGAAATCATCCAGACCTGAATAAGGAATACGATTTGTTCTTTATTGATCAAGCCGGCATGGAGAGAGGATGACGGCCGCACCAGATGTGAGCAGTCACCTGTCTGACTCAATACATATTCTTAGTGTTTAAATAGAACAACAATAGGGCGTTCAAAATACAAAGTTTGCAAAATAGTACATATGTTGGAATATGCTTAACTGTCAGCAATCTTTAGCTACGTTACCAGAGTACGAAAAGGGATGACAGTTTTTGTACGTAAGACAAGGAAAGCAAACTAAGCACTACACCCATGTAACCCACGTCTTCACAATACATCAGCTGAAAAGAACTTCTAAGTCTAGGCACAGAAATGTCATATGCAATTATATATATATATATACACATATATATATACATATACACATACATACATAAAATAAAGGACTTTATTACAATTAATATAACAAAATCTGTGTAATCCATGGGTAGGAGGTTATAGAGAAGTAGAAGATTTGCTGATTGATATATAGGTTTTGCGAAAAAAGCATATATTGTATCTTATACCCTGCTAATTCTGGGCTTAGGAGTCAAGTGGGCGGTCCTACTCCTATTGACAGCCTTCCCGGTATTCATTTGCATATGCAGTGATCTTAAACCTGTGATTCTTGAGCTGTTATGGTCAGATTTATAGTTTTAAGGCAAATGAAGAGCGATGAGATGGAGACTATGTAGCCATACAGTATAGTAGAATAGTATAATGACTTAGGTTTAAAGTTTTCTGATGATCAACTACTTTGCTCAAAGGAAAATACTTTTAAAAAGGAGAGTGCAATTATTAAAAATAGGCTAAAAGTTAGAGGATATAAGAATGGTGAAATTGTTCCATCATATAAAAAGATAAAAAATAGGAATACAGAAAATATTTCAGAAAAGACAGAAAAAAACAAAACAATTTATTACCTACTGTTATCACACCTTATAATGCAAATTTCAAAGACATTAAGACAATATTTTCAAAATATTTTCATATCAGGAAAAAAATATTACAAAGAATTCTAGAAAAAGGATACAGGGTAGTCGCTAAAAGGGAAAATCACTGGGAAATACGCTTTCCTCTAGTTTTATACATTGGAAAAATTGCAAATAAGACATGGTTGACATAAAAGGATTTTTTAAGTGCGGTAAAAACTGTAGCATTTGCCCCTATGGTGAAAATAAAAAATCCATAATTCTACCTAATAATAAAGAACATCTTATATATACATTTATAAACTGTGACAGCCATCATTTGGTATACTGTCTGGAATGCGTTATATGCAAATTACAGTATATCGGGTGCACTACAAGAAAAGAAGAAAAAAAGAGTGTCAGAACATATTTATAACATAAAAAAGGTGAAAACACTCAATCTGCCGTGATTAAATTCTTTATAGAGGCATATGAAGGTGGTATAGAAGGACTTGTATGCTATGGTGTTGAACGAGTCCTGAAAGAGGTGGAGACTTGAAGAAAAAGGTGTTTTTTAAGGGAAATGTTCTGGATCCGTAAAATGAATACCAAGCAGCCCAATGGCTTGAATTCTCACAATGACACAATGTATTTGTATTTATATAGTATATTAATGGAATATACTTGTATATAATGTGTTTTTATATATAGGGTGGGCCATTTATAAAGTTGGATCCAAAATGGCTGACTTCAAAATGGCCGCCATGGTCACCACTCATCTTAAAATGTTTTCCCCCTCCCATATACTAATGTTCCACAAACAGGAAGTTGATATCACCAACCATTACCATTTTATACATGGCCCACTAAGGTGTATCCATATATATATGGCCAACCCAGGTGTATCCATATACATGGCCCACCCTGTATGTTATATGAATTGTGTTAGCTACAGTCTGACAGGTTTCCAATGGTTTTAAATAGATTCTGATGAGACTCTGGTGATATCCCTATGACTAAAGGCGTATTCTAACACCAGAAACGCCTCAGAGATGTATTTGATCAGAAACTTCTTAATGAATACCGAATAAAGAAATAATTTTACATTTCATAAGTGGTCAGACCTACTTTTTTCTGCACCACTTCTTTTTTCTCTTGTTTTAAGCAGAGTCTGATATGCATGCAGTGCGGTGAGTTCATTTCAACTATATATATTCTTACTGGTCAGTTATACATTCTGCAATATCTTTGGTAAACTCACAGAAGTAGGAAAATGGAGGAAAAGAGACTAGGTTAGCTGTTTGGTATCTTGACCCAATTGTGGCCCACCTTTCTTGTATATAGTATGGGGTTTACACCACGAGCAGCGTCCAGGTAGCTGAGGCCTGGTAGGAGCGTGTCTGCTTTAGTCAGCTGGAGCTGGGAAATTCCAGTAATCATTTGAACAGTGCATTTTCTATGGCTTCAGGATTAACAAAGCTTTGTTCTAGTCTCTCACATGCGGCCAAGAGACCAGCCACTGGGTTACTGATGCAAACAGAGTCTCTTGACCCGCTCTGTGGACTGTGGCCCGAGCGGCAGACTCAATATAGTCCAGGTTTTTATGATCAGTGATGACCGTAATGGGATGAGCGGCCCCCTCCAAAAAATATCTAACGTCTTCCACAGGACCCTATTAAAACCTGTGGGGACAGTTAGAGAAGATCCCTCATCTGTGGCTCCACCAGTGTTGGTAGAGGGTCAACTGGAGTACGAGGTAGGGCGCATCATTGATTCACGGTGGGTGTGCCGGAGACTTCAGTACCTTATTCATTGGAAGGGATATTCCCTGGAGGATCGGTCATGGGTTCCGGCCAGTTCGGTGCACGCTGATCGACTGGTGTTTGCTTTTCATGCCAGATACCCTGAGAAACCTGGGGGTCCAGTGGCCCCCCATTAAGAGGGGGGTACTGTCATGGTTAGGACATGGTTAATGTCCTGTTCTCACAGGGTTAACTTTTGCCGGCCTCTCTTTGGATCTGGGAGGGGTATTTATACTCACTCCAGACTAGCATTCTCTGTCAGATATACTGTTATTCTGGCTATGTGTCTGACCGACCCCCCTGGTGTGCGTGTATTCTGCATTGCTTGTTTGATTCCCGTGTTTGACCCGGCCTGTTCCCTCACTCTGTCCTCCGTCTCTCGTTTTGGTACTATTGTCTTCTCCGGTTCTGACCTCCTGGCTTGGCTATGGTTAACCCTGTGAGAACAGGACATTAACCATGTCCTAACCATGACAGTTTATTTTCCAGATGATTTTTTGCATACACACATACAGCAGGTAAAAAAGACTTTTCTGACCAGAGCTGCAAACACATGAGCTTTTAAGATGGCTGATAGACACTAAATGAGGAAGAAGAATGGGGAAGAAGGGAGGAGTTACTGACATCAGAGCTACATCAGGGAGAGAGGAAGGACAAACTTCTAAAGAGAGCAAACTTTATTGCAAAACAACAAAATAGCACAATATAACAATACAATGATAATACAATACTGCCTGCATGATTTCTAAATTATGGGACATGACACTTTACGTGGTATTAGGAGAGTTTTATAAGTCTCCTAATACCATTTTTCTCTGCAATCCGATTGATGCTACTGTCAGGTGTGGTTGGCGCCATTTTCAAACTGTTTTCATTGTTAGGAATTTATAGATACCATCAAAACGAATAATTAGCTGCACAATATGGATGTGATCATGGTGCAGCGCAGGCGCCTACCTGCAGAAGGGGATTTATTTTTTTAAATCTATATAATATTCATTAAGTAAACTAGTGTCCAGGTCAGTGAGGGATCAGTGATCTGTCAGAAGCCATACTGGTTTATACCTAATCAGAGCACCACATAAAGACCCCCTGGAGCACGGGCATATCATTAACTCAAAACTGAAAATCAAGATTAAACAACAACCACAAGATCGATTTCATCAACCAAGATTTATTTTATTCAGTATAACGGTGATAGCCTGACACTATTTGTAGGTTACTGAGCACAATCCTGCTGACAGGTTCCCTTTAAACTTTACAATAAAATATTTTAGCCAAAAATAAATGCACTGTAGTTTAAAAACAATGTTCATGTGTTTTAGCCCAATCCATGGTAGATTCCATGGCGCCATTGTCAACAGGGCGCAGTCTGGAAGTAGCCTGTATTTGTGTCTGATAGATGCAAATACAATTGAGTGTGGGAAGGGAGCAAGAGCCGAGGTGACCGGTGTCAGTGACTCACTGACATCACTCACCTGGGTGCCTGCACCCCGGTCTTCAGTGTGTTGAATGTCTGAAGCCAGAGGAAAGTGCCGGGTGGCGCAGGCATTTGGCAATGTCAGTTTTGTTTCATTTTTTTTTCTCCAAAGTGCACAGCCTTCAGAGAGGCAGGAGGTAGCACCCTAGGTGGAAACTTACCCTGCCGAATCCTGGGCCCGACCCATTTCCAGGCAGTCAATCAAATTAAACAGTGATCAGACTAGTTTATTAGTCAGACATCTCTAGACTGAAGAAAGAGTCTGGACTTAGTAAAGGCATTTAAAAATAATGCAATAAATTGATCTTACGTTGAACATGTTACCAATAATGATATCTCGATGGTTGCTTTTTAGGTTTTCAACTCTGGGATGACAGGTAGAAGTATAAGGGCAGAACGGCTGACTGGATTCCGAGAACGTTGTCTGGTCTCCTGGTACCTGATCAGCTACACTACACATGTCATTCATTTCAGGCCAAAGCATCATTGCTGAAACTGAAGCTAAGTATTGAGAGAAAATTGATCTAGTAAGTCACAATTCCTGAGGGATCAGCTTCAGCTCCGCATCCTCTATTTAACCTCTAATAGAAATTATAAGATTCAGTGATTAATTCTGCTGATATTTACTACATTTTTCTATTTTGAAGGGCAACCTTTTACTACCGAGCCTCCTTTTCCAAATCCGACCAGTTTCAATTTATGTGGTAATAACGCTGGTACATTTTAACATGTCCCAGTGATTCTGAGAGTGTTTTTCATGGCATATTATAATTAATATTAGTGGCAAATTTTGGTTGATATGATTTGCGTTTATTTATGAAAGTATCGAAAATTTGCCCATTTTGCAATGTTCAAACTTTACATGTTCGTGCTCTTAGATCAGATACCGCACAAAATGGTTAACAATGGCATTTCTCATACTGTATGTCTACTTTATTTTGCATCATTTTTTAAATATAATTATTTTTTGTTACAAAGTTAGAATAGTTAAAAGTTAATCAGCAATTTCTCATTTTTTTCAACAATATTTACAAAACCATTTTTGTAGGAACCAAATGGCATTTGAAGTGACTTTGAGGAATCTACTTGACAGAAAATACTCACAAGTGACACCATTCTAAAAACTGCACTCCTCAAATTGCTCAAAACCACATTCAAGAAGTTTATTAACCCTTCAGGTGCTTCACAGGACTTAAAGGAATGTCGAAGTAAAAAATGAACATTTTAATTTTTGCACAAAAATGTTACTTTAGCCCCAAATTTTTATTTTCAAAAGGGTATTAGGAAAAAAACGGATCACAAAATTTGTTGTGCAATTTCTCCTGAGTATGTGAATGCCCAAAATGTGGGGGAAAACTACTGTTTGGGTGCATGTCAGGGCTCGTAAGGGAAGTAGCACACTTAGACTTTTTGAACACAAAATTGGCTGTTATCAAGAACAGACACCATGTAGGGTTTGCACAGGTCCTCATGTCCCTAAACAGTAGGAACCCCCCACAAGTGACCCCATTTTGGAAATTAGACTCCCACAAAGAATGTATCTAGATGTGTTGTGAGCACCTTGAGCCCTCAGATAATTCACAGAATTTTATAACGTTGGGTCATGACGATAAAAAATTAAGTTTTTCTCGATCACCGATGACCTCACCACGAGAGAGGGGATCCGCCCTTCAAAGAACGTACAGGATAAAAATGGCGGTACCTCTCCCTCGCATCAGTTGTGGTTGGCGCCATTTTCAAACTGTTTTCATTGTTAGGAATTTATAGATACCATCAAAACGAATAATTAGCTGCACAATATGGATGTGATCATGGTGCAGCGCAGGCGCCTACCTGCAGAAGGGGATTTATTTTTTTAAATCTATATAATATTCATTAAGTAAACTAGTGTCCAGGTCAGTGAGGGATCAGTGATCTGTCAGAAGCCATACTGGTTTATACCTAATCAGAGCACCACATAAAGACCCCACGGAGCACGGGCATATCATTAACTCAAAACTGAAAATCAAGATTAAACAACAACCACAAGATCGATTTCATCAACCAACATTTATTTTATTCAGTATAACGGTGATAGCCTGACACTATTTGTAGGTTACTGAGCACAATCCTGCTGACAGGTTCCCTTTAAACTTTACAATAAAATATTTTAGCCAAAAATAAATGCACTGTAGTTTAAAAACAATGTTCATGTGTTTTAGCCCAATCCATGGTAGATTCCATGGCGCCATTGTCAACAGGGCGCAGTCTGGAAGTAGCCTGTATTTGTGTCTGATAGATGCAAATACAATTGAGTGTGGGAAGGGAGCAAGAGCCGAGGTGACCGGTGTCAGTGACTCACTGACATCACTCACCTGGGTGCCTGCACCCCGGTCTTCAGTGTGTTGAATGTCTGAAGCCAGAGGAAAGTGCCGGGTGGCGCAGGCATTTGGTAATGCCAGTTTTGTTTCATTTTTTTTTCTCCAAAGTGCACAGCCTTCAGAGAGGCAGGAGGTAGCACCCTAGGTGGAAACTTACCCTGCCGAATCCTGGGCCCGACCCATTTCCAGGCAGTCAATCAAATTAAACAGTGATCAGACTAGTTTATTAGTCAGACATCTCTAGACTGAAGAAAGAGTCTGTGTCGGAGGCAAGGAAAGCATATGCCTCCTCTGGTGAATAGCGTCTTCTTGACGAATGGACCATTTTTATTTTATTTTTCAAAAACACTGGGGATGGGTGTGTAAGGCTACTTTCACACTTGCGTTTTTTTTGCGCTGCGCACCGTGCGCAGTGCAAACGCACATAAAAAACGCATCATGCGTTTTTGTGCGTTTTTTGCGGTTTTGTGCGCGTTTTTTAAAAAAGCGCATGCGTTTTTTGCGCTGACGTGCGCATTACCAAGCGCACGTCAGCGCACCCATAGACTTTAATGGGTGGTTGGCTCAAAAAAAAATGCATTGTGTGTGCATGCGTTTTTGGGGGCAAGTCGAACGCTCAAAAAATGCATTTTGTGTGCCCGAGCGCACACTACAAAAAAACGCGTGCACATACAAATGCGTACAAACTTATGTGTATGTGCATCCACGTAAAGCATAGGGGAAAAAATGCATGCGTTTTTTGCGCAAAAAAAATGCAAGTGTGAAACCAGCCTGTTTCACACATCCGTTTTTCCCCATCAGTCAAAATCCGCCGTTTTTTTCCCCATTGACTTGTATAAACGGCGGATCTTGACGGATGGTCATCCGTTCAATCCGTTTTTTTACTGATCCGCCAAGATTTTGCCGTCCGCTGAGCGGACAGGATGGACAATGAAACTTTTTTTTCCCTGGCCGGATCCGCATTTTCTATTGCGCATGCCCGGAAGAAATGCCTGTGTCGGAAATTTTAACCCTAAACTCAGTTCTGGCGACTGAAAAAATTTCTCTCTCTCCCTCTCTCTCCCTCTCTCTCTCTCTTCCTTCTCCGGATCTGTTAAAACAACAGTCCGGTGGCAAACGTTGTGGTCAGTACAGGAACGGATCCGTTGTCCGCCATTTTAGCGGATTTTAACTGACAGAAAAAACTGATGTGTGAAACAGGCCTAAGTGGTGCTTTTACATGTTTATTGTGTGTGGTGTGTGTAACAGGTACTATTTATTATAGAAAGTCGAAAGAAAAAAGTAGAGAAAAAAAGTAAAAAAGAAAAATTTAGAAACACTTAGAAGAAAAAAAACCTGTAATTTATTTCATAGAAACACTATACAAATGCCCTCCCTCCCATAATGCACAAGATAAGAAATTACCTGGTGATAACAATTCTTTTTTTTTTTTCTTTGCAAAAGAAAATCGCTACCTTTGCAAAAGAAGATTGGACATCACTAACACAGTGACGTCCGCTACTCTGATGCGCTACCTTTCTACACTCTAAAAAAAAAAAAAAAAAGGAAGTCACTTACACTGCGACATTGGAGGTGGGATGGGGGGATTGGAACAGGGATTGGGGAACTGCTGCTACAATCAGATATCAGTCACACAGGAGACGGATCACATGAAGAAGGAGACACAGCAAAGATCACAGGATCACACTGGTCACCAATGAATTTCTCTCTCAGGGCTACACAGGGGGCATACAACCACTCTGCATGCCAACTCTGAGGTAAAGCTGACGTGCAGAGTGGTGATCGCTCTTTTAGAAAAACCTCTTTGGCGCTGATTGGTCAATAACTATTGTTCAGTCAATCGGCACCAAAGGAGTTAATCAGGATCACGATCACCCTACCAGGTACGGACTGGGGCTGAAATTCACCCCTGGCATTTGAAATCACACAGGCCCATGTCGTCCCCAAGCACCAGATGGAATATATTACTAATATTACCCTGGATAGAGGAAAGGAAGATTTACTACATGACCAATATTTCTAATGATACCCATGACCAGCTGGGGTAAGTGATGGAGTCGGTGACTTTGTGCTCTGTCACAACTCTTAACAGTATGGGTGTCTTGAGAACACCGATTCTGCTAACAACTCAGCAGACAAGGCAGCCAATGACCAGACAGGCCCTTCTGGCATTTGCCAGAATTGCCAGATGGCAAGTCCAGCCCTGCACCCTACCCATTGTGACTGCTGTGGTTTGTGCTGTCTCAGACAGCACCAATCACAGCATGCAATATGTTTTTTTTACTACTTTATTGGTCAGATTTTGATCAGCCAATCATAAGGATCGCTGACGGGGGGGTGGTTGGTACAGTCCCCTGGTGTGACATGCAGCCATCTTAACTCAGTCACCGCGCGATGCAGCATGGGGACCCGAAATGGCGGGCCCGTATATATATTGCGCTTAGGGAGAATGCAGCTCACACAGCGCCGTATATATTCAGCACATGTCGTGAAGGGGTAAACTTTTTTTTTTCCAGTACAGTATGGGGACTTGCTTTTTCCGTAACGAGCTGTAGTTTTCATTGGCGCCATTTTGAGACATACTGCCATGTAACATATGTAATGTTTGCCTAAATATCACTATGTGTTAAATGGAATGTGTCAGCAGGTTTTTGCTATGTAATGTGAGAGCAGCTTAATATAGGGCAAGGGACCCTGATTTCACTGATATATCACTTACTGGGTTAATTGGTGCAGTTTTGATACAATCTATGTTTTCTCTGCCACTGATTGGCAGCTTTCTGTGTACATTGTGCATTGTCAACAAGCTGCCAATCAGTGGTGGGGGCGGGGTAACACAGATTAGCTGGACTGCTCTGCACATGAATCCTAATCCGGTAGTGATAATCTCCTACTAGTAAAACACTGATTGTTTTGAAACTACAATACACAGCCTAGCAAGTGAAACATCCTTGAAATCGGACTCTCTTGCCCTATATTATGTTTTTTCTCAGATTAAATTGAAAAAAAACTTGCTGGCAGCATCCCTTTAAAAGATAAGTGAAGCATAGCTAGTCAGAATTCTGTGCTGTAATTTTCTGCAGCACATCCTATGGATGTATTCAGGTGATTTTGTCCAAAAAACATATCCATTAAAAGGGATGGCTTCCATTATTTTTAAAAAGAACAGGACAAGAAATACCATCAAATGAATGTGCGCTTGGTTGGATGCTGCACTAGAATGAAATAATAAAAGTACCATTCAGTGTCTGCGGAGAGGCTGAAATGAAAAAGAAAACTGGATATTTTATATTTAGGGCAATAAAAGCAAGATAAATTATGAAACAGATGGAGCGATTGCGGTTTAGAGCAGCAGATTATTATTATTGACTGTATAGTGACACACAACAGAAGGTCACAAAATCAATGATCCATTAAAAACGAATAAAAATGTTATTTTATATTTAATGGAAATCATGTGTACTGGACGTAGTTTCATATATGGATATATGAAGAATTTTACAATGAGATACAAAAAACAAAGCTTATAAGGCACGTTAGCCGGGCATAAAGGTAAACAGCTATCTATCTATCTATCTCCCATTAGTCTCCGGCAAAAAGTGACCTGCCTGCAGTTTGAATGTTTCATTGAGCGGTGCAGAGGTCACTTTTCAATACAAGTCTGCAAGAGCCTCATTCTGGCTCACTAGACTTGCATTGAGAGCTTGTGACGTAGCTTCTGGCTTCCGGTAAATTGTGACGAGTCAGCTTCAGCTGAGTCGACTTTTTCTTTAGAGTGGACCCTCTGGGTCGTGGCACCCACCCACCTAGGGCGAGCTGACCTTGTGAGGAACCACCCTCTATACAGGGAGTGTCAGGGGCAAGACCAAGGGGGTGAGCCACCACGACTGCTGGAACCAGACGGCCAGCTCAGGTAGACAATATGTGTGAGTGTCAAATGACAAGGAAACAAGGAAAGTGCTGGAAACAAGACAAGACAAGACGTGAGTTCAAGGTATCTTCATTAGGTGCAAGACGTGATAACACAGGGAAAACACAGCAAGCTGCATGCGAGGGCAAGCCAAAGTCCATGGCATGGTACGTGCTAGGTGGCGTGCCTGGGTACAGGCAAGGGCACGATGACATCAGACTCCGGACAGCTGGCAACGATCGACAGGATCAGGGCATCAGGCTGCGGACATCAGCTCCGGACATCAGTCAGCAGTGGTCAGTCTTACTATCTCTGGCAGCGATCGGCAGGTCCCGGGCATCCGGCAGGCAAACCAGGGTTCAGGCAAGGAGGTACAACAGATCTCCAGACATGGTGTGTGTTAGGAAACACGCCAGGGTCCAAGGCAAAGTTCAAGGCAGGGTGCGTGCTAGGGACCCGCCAGGGTCCAAGGCAAGGTGCAAGGCAGGGTTCAACACACTAGGCATGGGGCGTGTATAAGGGACACACCAGGGTTCAAGGTCCAAGGTCCTGGGCGCGCTAAGGAAGCCGCCAGGATTCAAGATTCAAGGTCCTGCGCGTGCCAGGGGCACGGTACAAAGAATGGTCATGGCCGTGCTAGGAGGCACGCCAGGGTACAAGGTTAGCGGCAGGTCCCACACATGCTAGAGAACACATTGGGCTTTGAAGTTTAGGACAGATGTCCTGCTCTAGCAGAGGGGCACGCCAGGGTTAGGGTTCAAGACAAAGAGCAGAGCACAGAGCAAGGTACAAGCAAGACAAAGATTCAAGACAGGTCATGGAACTCAGAACACGACAGAGAGACTAGGTTCAGGACAGAGCAAGGAAAGCAAAAGACTTGTGCAAGAGTAGCACGTAAACGCACAGTGCGAGAAACAGCGTGAGTGCAAGGGAGCAGAGAAAACACGACTGGGGCACCGGCAGGCGGTACCGGCTGGAGGCACAGGCAGGCGGGCACGACTAGAGGTGGCACGGCTGAGGCACAGACACGCGGAAACCACAATAGCACTGGCCGGCGAGCACGGCTGAGACACAGACAGGCGGGCACGACTAGAGCGGCACGGCTGAGGCACAAACAGGCGGGCACGGGGTGACCAGGCACGTGCAAGAGGGCACGCAGCCAAAAGGCAGGGCTAGGCAAAGGTACAGGACAGAGACGCGTGCAAAACAGCACGGCAAAGCCTGGTACGAGAGGTGCAGGAGCGCACGAAAAACAGAGACTAGACACAGAGTTCAAGACATGGTCCTGCGCATGCAGAGGGCATGCCAGGGACAGAGTTTAAGGCAAGGGCCTGCACGTGCAGAGGCCACGCCAGGGTCAGGGTTCAGGACAGAGAGCAGAACGTAGGCAATAGCATAGAGCCGGGTACAAGAGAAGAGAAGCGGAGCACATGCTAGAGCCCAGAGCCGGGTACAGAGACATAGAACTAGCAGCGGAGCGTAGGCCGAAGCCCAGAGCCTGGTCAAGGCAGAGTCTTGAGACTAGTCAGGGAGTGTGCTAGAGAGCACCATAGCAGAGACATAAAACAGAGTACAGAGTCTAGCAGCGGAGCGTAGGCCGAAGCCCAGAGCCGGGTCAAGGCAGAGCCTTGAGACTAGACACGGAACATAGGACAAACAGCAAGGCAAAGAAGAGCTTAGACAAGACATAGCGAAACAGGCAAAGGCAGAGAACAGAGGATGTACTACAAGTCTAAGGATAACAAGGACAAACATGGCACGAAAGATGACACAAGACATGGCACAGGACAAGAGGCAGAGTACAAGCACAGAGCGTGTGCAGAGACGCACAACAGGGCAGAGTGCAGGGGCACAGAATACAGGGAGCGACCGAGCAGACCAAGCAGCCATGCAAGGAAGCAACACGATACTCAGGCCCCGACCATAGGAAGGGGCGGTCTGATATAGGGCATTAGCACCTGCACTTCCGGGTCAGGACCAGGAGAGGACTTCCAGTTGAGCTCCTCCAGGATCATAGAGAGGCTAGCTAGATAAGATTCTGCTGGACCATAGAGAGGGTCACATGATCAGGGCCTCCAGGACCATTGAGAGGATTGCTGGATCAGATACAGCTGGACATAGAGAGGGTCACATGATCAGGGAGTCCAGGACCATAGGGAGGATCGCTGCTGGCAGAGCAGAGACGGATGGTCACATAGCAACGGCGTGCAGCCATGAGGTAAAGCACACATGCGCACTAGCAATGACGGGCAGCCATGAGATGAGGCGCGCGTGCACACTGCTCCATGCATTTTGCAGCACAACAGTCATGAGGTGCATGTGCACACTGCTCCAGGGATCTTTGCAGCATAAGACATACTGTAACGGGTATGATAGTTCGGTGCACATACACACTGCTCCAGGAGTCATGCGGCATACCAAACATGGCGGGCATGATAGTTCGGTGAGCGTGCACACTGCTCCAGGGGTCATGTGGCATAACAGACATAGCGGGCATGACATAAATCAGAAGTTGCCCTCACAAGATGATGCCGTGGGTCCGGAACAGTGCCAAAAAATGGTGCAGACACCTGAGTATGAGTATATGACCAAGGGCAAAGGACTTATATTTTAACCCCTTCACCCCTATGCCCATTTTCACCTTCATGGCCAGGCCAAATTTTACAATTCTTACCAGTGTTAAAACGGATCCTACTAAAGTTGACAATTCCCCGTGCCTGGATGGCATACACCCCCGAGTACTGCAGGAATTAAGTACAGTCATAGACCGTTATTTTTAATCTTTAAAGATTCCTTAATAACAGGGTCTGTATCACAGGACTGGCGTATGGCAAATGTGGTGCCAATATTCAAAAAGGGGACTAAAACTGAACTTGGAAATTATAGGCCAGTAAGCTTAACCTCAACTGTGGGTAAAATCCTGGAGGGTTTTCTAAGAGATACTATACTGGAGTATCTGAAGAAGAATAACCTCATGACCCAATATCAGCATGGGTTTACAAGGGACCGTTCCTGTCAGACTAATCTGATAAGCTTTTATGAAGAGGTAAGTTCCGGACTGGACCAAGGAAATGTAGTGGACGTGGTGTACATGGACTTTTCAAAAGCTTTTGATACGGTGCCACACAAAAGGTTGATACATAAAATGAGAACTTTGGGGATAGTGGAAAATATGCGTAAGTGGGTTAAGAGCTGGCTCAGGGATAGGAAACAAAGGGTGGTTATTAATGGAGAACACTCGGATTGGGTCACGGTTAGCAGTGGGGTACCACAGGGGTCAGAATTGGGCCCGCTTCTTTTTAACATATTTATTAATGACCTTGTTGGGGGCATAGAGAGTAGAATTTCAATATTTGCAGATGACCCTAAACTCTGCAGGGTAATCAATACAGAGGAGGACAATTTTTTATATTACAGGAGGATTTATGTAAACTAGAAGCTTGGGTTGATAAATGGCACATGAGCTTTAATGGGGATAAATGTAAGGTCATGCACTTGGGTAGAACGAACAAGATGTATAATTATGTGCTTAATTGTAAAACACTGGGCAAAACTGTCACTGAAAAAGACCTGGGTGTATGGGTGGACGACAAACTCACATTTAGTGGCCAGTGTCAGGCAGCTGCTGCAAAGGCAAATAAAATAATGGGATGCATTAAGAGAGGCATAGATGCTCATGAGGAGAACATAATTTTACCTTTATACAAGTCAGTAGTGCGACCACACTTAGGATACTGCGTACAGTTCTGGTCTTCGGTGTATAAGAAAGACATAGCTGAACTGGAGCGGTTGCAGAGAAGAGCGACCAAGGTTATTAGGGAACTAGGGGTCTGCAATACCAAGACAAGTTATTACACTTGGGGTAATTTAGTTTGGAACAAGGAAGCCTTAGGGGTGATCTTATTACAATGTATAAATATATGCGGGGACAGTATAAAGACCTTTCTAATGATCTTTTTACTCTTAGACCTGTGACGGGGACAAGGGAGCATCCTCTACGTCTGGAGGAAAGAAGGTTTAAGCATACTCACAGACGCGGATTCTTTACTGTAAGAGCAGTGAGACTATGGAACTCTCTGCCATATGATGTTGTAATGAGTGATTCCCTACTAAAATTTAAGAAGGGACTGGATGCCTTTCTTGAAAAGTATAATATTACAGGGTATATACACTAGTTTCCTTAATATTGCGTTGATCCAGGGAGCTAGTCTGATTGCCGTATGTGGAGTCGGGAAGGAATTTTTTTCCCCAATGTGAAGCTTACTGTTTGTCACATGGGGTTTTTTTGCCTTCCTCTGGATCAACATGGTAGGGAAGGTTAGGATAGAATATGGGTTGAACTAGATGGACTTAAAGTCTTCCTTCAACCTTAATTACTATGTTACTATGTTACTGATTCTGAGAATTTTTTCATGACATATTGTAATTAATGATAATGGTAAGATTTGTTCGATATGAATTGAGTTCATTTATGAAAATATCGAAATTTTAGCAAAAATATTGAAAATTTTGCACTTTTCAAAGTTTTAATTCTTATGCCCTTAAACCAGAGCGTTATGTCACACAAAATAGTTAATACATAATATTTCCCACATGTCTACTTTACATCTGCATCATTTTGAAACAATTTTTTTTTTAGGAAGTTAGAAGGGTTCAAAGCTGATCAGCAATTTCTCATTTGAAGTGACTTTGGTGGACCTATATGACAGAAAATACCCCAAAATGGATCCCAAAATTTGTTGGGTAATTTCTCCTGAGTACGCCGGTACCCCATATGTGGTCAAAAAGTACTCTTGAGGCACAGTGCAAAGTCCAGAATGGAAGAAGCGCCTTATTGGAGTTCAGATTTTGAGGAATGGTTTGAGGTTGCCATGTCACATTGGCAGAACCCTTGAGGTGCCAGAACAGCAGAAATCCCCGTAAGTGACCTAATTTTACAAGCTACAATCCACATCATCAAGGGGTGCAGTGAGTATGTTGACACCACATATGCCTCACAGAATTTTATACCATTGTGCGGTGTAGAAAGCATAATTACATTTTTACCCCTAAAATGTTGTTTTAGCCCCAAGTTTTTTCATTTTCCAAGGGCTAATAGGAAAAAATGGACCTCAGTTTGTTGTGCAATTTCTCCTAAGTGCGTCAATACCCTACATGTAATCGAGAAATCCTTTTCAGGCACAGTGCAAAGCTCATAAGGGAAGAATCGCCACATTGGAGTTATGGTTTGAGGGTGCCATAGCCTATTCTTCTAAGGGTGCAGTAATCATATTGATACATTCTGAGTGTGTCACAGAATTTTATACCATTGGGCAGTGTATAAAAAATAAAAAAAAATTACATTTTTACCACAAAAATTTTGTTTCAGCCACAGATTTTACATTTTCACAAGGGCAAATGGTAAAAAAATCTCACCAAAATTTGTCACACAATGTTTCCTAAATGTGGAAATACCCCATATGTGGCTGTACTGTACTACTAAGGCTAGTTTCACACTTGCTTTTTTTTGCAGCGCGTTTTTCCCGCAAAAAAACGCATTAAAAAAACGCATACAAATGCATACAAACGCTGCGTTTTTTTCCAGCATTTTAATGCGCATGCAGGAAAAAAACGCAGCGTTTTTGCGCGTTTGTATGCGTTTTTTGTGCGTTTGCGTTTTTTTACAGATTTTGGAAAAACCCCACAAAAAAGAAAAAACAACCATTCAACAACACACAAGACCAATGGGACTTCATTGTGGGTGTGGTATGTTAATATATATAGACCCTGTCTACAGTATTCTTCACATTTGCTTGATTCTTCTCGTGACCATGGATCTGCGCTGGAAGAGTTTTCACTTCAACTTGGATTTGGACATCGCGATGGCTCAGGCGTATGCAGTTGCTTGCCATGAACAAAGGAAGAGAGAGAGGCAGCGAAGACGGCGGCGTATGTGGATACATCCGATTGTTGAACTCCGGGAGAGCCGTGGGGCATACCACACCCTCTACAGCGAGCTACGTGCAAACCCGGAGAAATTTACTGATTATATCCGGATGTCCCACGAAAGTTTCATGGATTTGCTTGCTCGTGTCCAACAATCCATCCGGAGACAGGACACACAGCTCCGTCGTGCGATTCCTCCTGAGGAACGGCTACTGGTGACATTACGGTATGTTTTAAAAACAAAGGGGTGTGGTCTGATGTTTTTTTTTGCAAATTTAGTATTCAAAACCTTGGGTAATTAGTTTTCGTGAATGTACTAATATTTTTTTTTATAGTTTTTAAAAATAATATACATAAATATTAATTTTACTTCTTTGTCTGTTCACAGATTCCTGGCGACTGGAGAAACCCTATCCTCACTACACTTCCAGTACCGTATTGGAATCTCTACCTTGTCTGGAATTGTTGCTGACACCTGCCGGGCTCTCTGGAATGTTCTTTGCCCAGAATTTATGCCCCTGCCCACCGCTGAAAAGTGGATGGAAATTGCTGACAAATTCTGGACAGTATGCAATTTTCCCAACTGTTTGGGAGCTGTTGATGGGAAACACATACGGATCATCAAACCCCAAAGAACGGGATCTGAGTACTATAATTACAAAAAGTACTTTTCAATAGTACTCATTGCAATTGCGGATGCCGGATGTATGTTTGTAGCAGTGGACATTGGAGCATTTGGCCGTGGTAATGACTCGCAGGCTTTTAAAAACTCAGACATGGGCCGGAGGTTGTATGGCAACCAATTTAATTTCCCTATGCCACGGCCTCTTCCTCACACCGAAGCTCCGCCACTGCCCTTTGTAATGGTTGGCGATGAGGCTTTTCAAATGTGCGGAAACTTACTGAAACCCTACTCCAGCCGGGACTTGGACCACACCAAAAAAATTTTTAATTACAGGCTGACCAGGGCCAGAAGAACTGTCGAGTGTGCTTTTGGGATTCTTGTTTCCAGATGGCGAATTCTGGGCACGGCCATTAATCTTAAACTTGAAACAGTCGATGAGGTGGTGAAGGCCTGTGTGGTTCTACATAACTTTGTGATGGCTAAAGAGCACCCGACCTTTGAACTGGACGATGATGCTCCTAACCCATTGCCTGAATTCACTCAGCACACTCTCAGGTCATCCGTTGAAGTTGGCCAAATGAGGGACAAATTTGCGGCCTACTTTATTTCTGATGTAGGACGGGTGCACTGGCAAGATGAAATGGTGTAATGTTGTTGTTTATGGTAATAAAAATCCTTATTTGATACCATTACTGAGTGCACTATATTTTTTAAACTCCAATTAATTAAAAAACTTCCCATGTATAACTGAATTTTGTTATGTTCACACACCTGGGCAGGTAAATACACATACGAGTTAAAATGCAGCATTGCTAGTCTGCGTGAAATATATTGGAATGAACAAAGCTGCAGGCCATGAATCAGGAAACCATTTTTTTTCAAGAGAAAATTGTGCAACTAGTTTAAAACAAAGTATGTGATTTTCTCAAAACACAACCCTCAAAACCCAACCCCAATGAAAGTCCATGGGGAATACAAGTCAGCATTGAGTGGATGAATGTAATCTGCTCATGTAATCTGCTCCATTACAAGTTATTACACTAGGCCTTGGAATGACTATACTAGGCCGTGGTATGAGTATAGTAGGCCTTGGGGCTAGTAGTATAGTAATATGTGAAATACCACGGCCTAGTATAGTCATAACAAGGCCTACTCGATTTTGGCCAACTAGTATCTTGTTTCACAAAAAACAAACGGGTGAAACTTGACAAGTTTCAACAGTTTGAAAATAGATTCTAGTTGGTAAAACTAGAGTTATTACACTAGGCCTTGGAATGACTATACTAGGCCGTGGTATTTCAAATATGAGTATAGTAGGCCTTGGGGCTAGTAGTATAGTAATATGTGAAATACCACGGCCTAGTATAGTCATACCAAGGCCTACTGTAATAACTCGATTTTTAACAACTAGCATCTTGTTTCACAAAAAACAAAGTGGTGAAACTAGAAAGAAACTTATTTTTTAGACAAGTTTCAACAGTTTGTTTTTCATGAAACCAGATTCTATTTGGTAAAACTAGAGTTATTACACTAGGCCTTGGAATGACTATACTAGGCCGTGGTATTTCAAATATGAGTATAGTAGGCCTTGGGGCTAGTAGTATAGTAATATGTGAAATACCACGGCCTAGTATAGTCATACCAAGGCCTACTGTAATAACTCGATTTTTAACAACTAGCATCTTGTTTCACAAAAAATAAACTGGTGAAACTAGAAAGAAAATTATTTTTTAGACAAGTTTCAACAGTTTGTTTTTCATGAAACCAGATTCTATTTGGTAAAACTAGAGTTATTACACTAGGCCTTGGAATGACTATACTAGTCCATGTTATTTCACATATGACTATACTAGCCCTTGGGTTGGTTTTTAACATGTATTTACCCATCAGTGTGTGTGAGCGGCGCAAACAACATTAATGAAACTTATTAATGGTGAACCACAAATGTAAATTTATTTTTTATCACAAAAAAAAAACTAAAAATTATTTTTTACGGCGTTTGGGGGCAGATGGTTTCAATTTGGGGGTGTGCAGGGAATATGCAACACTTGCAGTTGAAGACGGTGTTTGAGGGGAAGGGGCAACAAAACTTGTGGGGGAAGGTAGTCCAGTTAAGGGAATTAAACTTTGAACACTTGTAGGAGAGGAAATCTGTTCAGGTACATTAGTTGTAATGGCATGTCGCCGTAGGCTTGTGTGCCTGGACCGACTTTGGCCCAATGCCCGCCTTGATTGATTTCGCCTTGAAGTAGGGGCAAATATGGAATGTAGGTCCCCCGTCTGCTGGTATGGCAGCTGCTGCTGAGGTGGCGGCTGCTGCTGCAGAGGTGGCGGCTGCTGCTGAGGTGGCGGCTGCTGCTGAGGTGGCGGCTGCTGCTGAGGTGGCGGCTGCTGCTGAGGTGGCTGCTGCTGCTGAGGTGGTTGCTGCTGCTGCTGAGGTGGCGGCTGCTGCTGAGGTGGCGGCTGCTGCTGAGGTGGCGGCTGCTGCTGAGGTGGCTGCTGCTGCTGAGGTGGCTGCTGCTGCTCTTCGTTGTCAGTGCTCGTCCTTGCAGGAGGACTGGTGGCGGCAGTGATGGCCCAGGTTTGCAGAGTGGTGGTGGCAGGGCTACTACATGTTGTTGTAGCGGCAGGGCTGTTCCATGTTTGCCTAGTGGTGGCTGAGCTCCACGCATGCATGGGATTGGCGGTGGTGCTCCAGACAGGAGCAGCGCTTGCCATGGTGGTGTCGGTGAAGTGACCAGCTGCACTCAGACTTGTGGTGGTGTAACGGTGGGTGTCCTGGCTTTGAATAGAGGTGTCCGTGCAGTGGTATGCAGCACAAGTCGGTAGTGAGGTGAAGCGAGTCAATGGTGGCACAGGTGGAAAGGACACCACTGACTGCTGACCGTACCGATTATGCTGCATAGCCTGCAAGAAAGCATTGTTGCAGGCCTGCAGCACATTCAGCTGTTGATCAGGACTAAGGTGTTCCGCCATGCCCTTTTCAATCTTACTAAAAAAATGGTGTGCTGGTCTGTTGAGGTCGGCCTCCAGACGGTCAAGGCGCTGTTCTACAGAATTGAAGCGGTGTTCAAAGTGGTTAAAACCACGTTCCATGAGTGCAAAACCGCTTTCAACTCTGTCGGACAGTGACTTGAGGCTGGAATTAAATGTCTCGCTCAAATGCATAAACTCGGGCAAGACATTCCTGTCCAAGGCCCTCTGCCGCTGGCGGGTAGTGCCCGCATAACCAGTGGCAGAGACCTGGGACAGGGGAACACCTGATGGCCCAGCTTCCTGGTCACCAGCTGTGTGTGTGGTTGACCTGCAAGGTGCTTCCTGGCTGTCGGATGGCTGGGACGGGTCAGAGGACGTCCGAGGAAGGACCGCTCCAGGGCCAGGTTGCAGGGTGCTGCTCCAGGTGCTGTGGAAGAAAGGAAAATCATTACTACCATGCCTTTACAAGAAGCATCAGCTGTGGATTAGAAAAACACAGATTAATAAAAATAAAAACCCAAAATGTATAATACTTACGATCTTGTGGCAAGGACCGGTCTTAGGAACTGCAACGCGTGATAGTGACGGTATCTAGTTCTGGTCCTTGACGCAGATCCACTGCGAACCTGGCCCTCAGCACGAACATCACTGTTGAAGCGGTCCTTGATCGAACGCCAACGTGTTCGGACTTTGTCCACTGTTGATAAAAAAAAACAGTGCCGTCAAGGACAACAGTCACTGCGGCACAATGTAGCAATACAATACTCAAAGCAGTCACTGTAGACCCCGATGAAACTGTTGGGTTTCCTGCTAGAATACGCCTAGCACGAAACCCAACAGTGCCGTCAAGGACAACAGTCACTGCGGCACAATACAGAGCAATACAATACTCAAAGCAGTCACTGTAGACCCCGATGACACTGTTGGGTTTCCTGCTAGAATACGCCTAGCACGAAACCCAACAGTGCCGTCAAGGACAACAGTCACTGCGGCACAATGTAGCAATACAATACTCAAAGCAGTCACTGTAGACCCCGATGACACTATTGGGTTTCCTGCTAGAATACGCCTAGCACGAAACCCAACAGTGCCGTCAAGGACAACAGTCACTGCGGCACAATGTAGCAATACAATACTCAAAGCAGTCACTGTAGACCCCGATGACACTGTTGGGTTTCCTGCTAGAATACGCCTAGCACGAAACCCAACAGTGCCGTCAAGGACAACAGTCACTGCGGCACAATACAGAGCAATACAATACTCAAAGCAGTCACTGTAGACCCCGATGACACTGTTGGGTTTCCTGCTAGAATACGCCTAGCACGAAACCCAACAGTGCCGTCAAGGACAACAGTC
Source organism: Dendrobates tinctorius (assembly GCF_039654945.1). Lineage (NCBI taxonomy): Eukaryota > Metazoa > Chordata > Amphibia > Anura > Dendrobatidae > Dendrobates > Dendrobates tinctorius. The sequence continues at coordinate 17,308,290 of NW_027361870.1, read as the reverse complement.
ACTGCGGCACAATGTAGCAATTAAATACTCAAAGCAGTCACTGTAGACCCCGATGACACTATTGGGTTTCCTGCTAGAATACGCCTAGCACGAAACCCAACAGTGCCGTCAAGGACAACAGTCACTGCGACACAATGTAGCAATACAATACTCAAAGCAGTCACTGTAGACCCCGATGACACTGTTGGGTTTCCTGCTAGAATACGCCTAGCACGAAACCCAACAGTGCCGTCAAGGACAAGAGTCACTGCGGCACAATACAGAGCAATACAATACTCAAAGCAGTCACTGTAGACCCCGATGACACTGTTGGGTTTCCTGCTAGAATACGCCTAGCACGAAACCCAACAGTGCCGTCAAGGACAACAGTCACTGCGGCACAATGTAGCAATACAATACTCAAAGCAGTCACTGTAGACCCCGATGACACTGTTGGGTTTCCTGCTAGAATACGCCTAGCACGAAACCCAACAGTGCCGTCAAGGACAACAGTCACTGCGGCACAATACAGAGCAGGGAAATACTCACTAAACGCCTTTTTGGAGGATGCTGTGGCGCTGTCCCAGCCATCCATCAACGCTGCGGCCACCTCATTCCATAGCCGCCGGGTCACCACATTGTCCTTGTACAGCCGGTCACGGCTGTCCCACAAAGGCGAACGCTCCTGGACCAGGCTGATGAGCTGCTCATTATCCAGGTAGACGTCTTCATCCCGTTGTGGAACCTAGACAAAACACATTCATTAGAATAATCAAATTTAAATTGAATAAAAAGTTACAAAAAAAGAAACAAAAAAAAGAGTAAAAATAGAAGATAAAAAATAAAGAACATTACAAATCATTTGATACTTACATTCCGTATCGCCACCGGGACTTGGCTTCGCTGCTCCTGCTCTTCGCCCTCACTAGTGCCGTCCGCAGATGATGATGACGATGTCTTAAGAAAGTTGAAAAAAACGTAAGAGATTTGGAGAAGCAGCAGATATACTTACCAGATGCACGAAAATAATCACCTCACGGTCTGCTTGCGCCAATTCCTGCCGCGATGGGGAATACTCGGATTCTGAAGACATACTGCATGTAAAAATAATAAAAATCATTAGTACATACATAATTTAAAAGGACAGGCATATAATGTAATATACTCACATTCTTCGCTGATATAATGGGTTCTTGGTTGACTGTCTGCTCTTCAATCTGTCAGTGTAGTAGTGGCAGAGTTTTGGCAGGCACCTCCTTTATATAGACTTTTTTTTTTTTACTTTAGAAGATTCTAACTAGGATAAAAAGTGGACACCACCCAAAAAACGCAGCGCTAAAAAATCGCATACCTGCGCATGCCAGTGCGCACGTATGCGCATCCATAGGCTATAATGGCCATTTTTAGCGCAAAACGTGCGCATACGTGCGCATGCGCTTTTTTCCAGGGCCAAAAAATGCAACATGCAGCGTCTGGAAAATACCAACGCACACCCCAAAAAAACGCAGCGCATGAAAATCGCATACATGCGCTTACAAGCGCGCATGTATGCGCACCCATGTTAAATATAGGGGAAAAATCGCATGCGCACGTATGCGTTTTTTTCCAGCGCTAAAAAACGCAAATGTGAAACCAGCCTTAGCCACATGGCGAGACTAGGAAGTTAGGCTACTTTCACACTTGCTTTGTTTTGCAGCGTGTTTTTCCCGCAAAAAAAGCATGGAAAAATGCTGCGTTTTTTTCAAGCATTTTTATGAGCATGCATGAAAAAAACGCAGCGTTTTTATGCGTTTGTATGCGTTTTTAGTGCGTTTTTACCGTGTTTGCGTTTTTTTCCAACATTAGTTGGCCCCTCACACTAACCCAAACCATGACTTTACTAACCCTAACCCTTAACCAAACCATACCCTAACCCTAACCCTGACCCTAACCCTAAACCTTAACCAAACCATAGCCTAACCCTAACCCTGACCCTAACCCTTAACCAAACCATACTAACCCTAACCCTTAACCAAACCCTACTAACCCTAACCCTAACTAACCCTAAACCCTAACCCTTAACCAAACCATACTAACCCTAACCCAAACCCTAACCCCCCTTAACTAACCCTAACTCTAACCCAAATCCCTAATTTCCATTGTCTAACCAATGGTCAACAAAAAAACGCATGCGCAAAAAAAACGCATACATGAGCATGCCAATGCGCACATATACGCACCCATAGACTTATAATGGGTGTCTTGCTGTAAAAAAAACGCATTGCGCGTGCATGCGTTTTTTTGAGGCAAGTCGGACCCCCAAAAAATGCAACAGGATGCATTTTGTGCGCCCGAGCGCACATCACAAAAAAACGCATGCACGTAAAAACGCATACAAACACATGTGTATGCGCACATAAGCGCATCCCATGCAAAATATAGGGGGGAAAAGCGCATGCGTTTTTCAGTGCTAAAATACAGCGCAAAAAAACGCAAGTGTGAAACCAGCCTTACAGAACACTATTTGGCTCCTGGAGCAAAGATTTTCCTAGAATAGTTTGTGGACCCCATATACAGAGCCCCTAAGTGCTAGAAGAGCAGAATCCCCCCTTAAATGACCCCATTTTGGATATCATATCCCTTTGGTAATTAATCTACAGATGTAGCGATGATTTTGACTCCATGGGTGTTCTCCGCAAACCAACAGCAGTGGATGTTGCTGAGTGAAAACTGCAAACTGCCATTGTAGTGCCCATACATTGTAATGTCCATATGTTGTAGTGCCCAGTATGTTGTATTGCCCACTGCATTATGCCCAGCTCATGATTCTAGAGACATTCACTCGTAAACTAGGCAAACTCTTATTGCTACAGAAATGCCAAACATGTGGATGGTGAATGTGTGCCAAGCCTTACTGCGATCTTTGGGAGCCAGAATGCACAAATCCACAGCAGATGAAGAATTGGTTTTATTTATTTTTTGTGCCATTCCTCAAGCAGTATAGACGACTTTATTCTTCGGGTCGGTGCGATTATAGATTTACACACGTGATCAAAATTCTTGGTACCCCTAGTTTAATGACAGAAAAACCCACAATGGTGACAGGAATAACTTGAATCTGACAAAAGTAATAATAAATCAAAAATCTATGAAAATGACCAAATGAAACCCAGACATTGCTTTTCAACCATGCTTCCACAGAATTTTTTAAAAACTAAAACTCATGAAATAGGCCTGGAGAGAAATGATGGTACCCTTAACTTAATATTTTGTTGCACCACCTTTTGAAGCAATCACTGCAATCAAATGATTCCTGTAACTGTCAATGAGACTTCTACACCTCTTGACAGGTATTTTGGCCCACTTCTCAAGAGCAAACTACTCCAGTGGTCTCGTGTTTGAAGGTTGCCTTTTCCAGACGGCATGTTTCAGCTCTTTCCAAAGACGCTCAATAGGATTTAGGTCAGGGTTCATAGACGGCCACTTCAAAATAGTCCAAAGATTTCCTCTTAGCCATCTTGGGTGTTTTTAGCTGTGTGTTTTGGGTCATTATCCTGTTGCAAGACCCATAACATGCGATTGAGACCATGCTTTCTGACAATGGGCAGCACATTTCTCTCTAGAATCCCTTGATAGTCTTGAGATTTTATTGTACCTTGCACAGATTCTAAATAGAAAAAATAAAGACACGCACTCGTGCTGTAGGAGGAGGTGCTGACTGAACGTGGATATACCATAGGTAAAAGTCAACGGGTAGACAGTCGCACTCAAAATTGAATGTCACTTGCATCAGAGTCATTAAAGGAATTATTATGATTTTTATTTATTTTTTTCAATAAATCAAGAAAAATAAATAAATAAAAATCATAATAATTCCTTTAATGACTCTGATGCAAGTGACATTCAATTTTGAGTGCGACTGTCTACCCGTTGACTTGTACAGATTCTAGACATCCTGTGCCAGATGCAGCAAATCAGCCCAAGAACATAACAGAGGCTCCTCCATGTTTCACAGTAGGGACAGTGTTCTTTTCTTGATATGCTTCATTTTTCCATCTGTGAACATAGAGCTGATGTGCCTTGCCAAAAAGTTCCATTTTTGTCTCATCTGTCCATAGAACATTCTCCCAGAAGCTCTGCAGCTTGTCAACATGTAGTTTGGCAAATTACTGTCTGGCTTTTTTGTGATTTTTTTTGACAATGGTGTCCTCTTTGGTCATCTCCCATGAAGTCCACTTTGGCTCATACAACGACGGATGGTGCGATCTGACACTGATGTTCCTTGAGCTTGAAGTTCACCTTTAATCTGTTTAGAAGTTTTTCTGGGCTCTTTTGTCACCATTCATATTATCCGGCTCTTTGATTTGTTATCAATTTTCCTCCTGCAGCCACGTCCAGGGAGGTTGGCTACAGTCCCATGGAGCTTAAATTTCTGAATAGTATGTGCAACTGTAGTCACAGGAACATCCAGCTGCTTGGAGATGGTCTTATAACTTTTATCTTTAACATCTTTTTCTATAATTTTCTTTCTAATCTCCTGAGACAACTCTTTCCTTCGCTTCCTCTGGTCCATGTTGAGTGTGACACACACACTATGTCACCAAACAGCACAGTGAGTATCTGTAGCCCCATATACAGGCCCACTCACTGATTCCAAGATTGTAGCCACCTGTGATGCTAATTAGTGGGCACACCTTGATTTAACATGTCCCTTTTGTCACATTATTTTCAGGGGTACCATCATTTCTGTCCAGGCCTATTTCATGAGTTTTATTTTTTTTTAAATTCTGTGGAAGCATAGTTGAAAAACAATGTCTGACTTTCATTTGTTCATTTTCTGTCATTAAACGAGGGGTACCAACAATTTTGACCACGTGTGTATATGGTTTTTCTTGCTTTTTTCCGGCGGAATGATCATTTTTATTGGTTTTATTTTTGGTCACATAACGTTTTTTGATCGCTTTCTATTCTGATTTTTCCGATTCTTGGGAGGCAGCATGAACCAGAAATTAAGGATTTTTTTGTATGCCGTTCCGCTTGTAGTAAAATTGATAAAACAGCTTTATTCTTTGGGTCAGAACGATTACAACGATAGGACATTTATATCATTTTTTAATGTTTTGTCGCATTTACATAATAAACTATCTTATAGAATTTTAGAATTTTTTTTTTTTTGCATCACTGTATTCTGAGTGCTATAACTTTTCTACTTTTCCTTTGATGGAGCTGTATGGCGGCTATTTTTTTGCAGGACAAGATGGTGTCATCAGACATACCAATTTTATTTGCATTCATCTTTTTGATCGTGTTTTATTATACTGTACTTTTTGTTCTGCAGTATGATGAAAAAGCATTGTTTTTGCTTTGTTTTTAATTTTTTTTTTATGGTGTTCACTGACGGTCTAAACTAGTGTGACAATTTTATAGGTAGGGTTTGCCATAATCTGGTCACCTGGATGTTGTCACAAGGACCTCGGGTAACCATGGCAACAATCATGATGTCGCGGAGGGTGCCGATCCGAGAAGGAGCCCCCTCCCTCTCCCTGCCTTCTAAATGTTGCACGTAAAATCAACAGGACACAAAACGACAAGCTCTCATACGATTACATGGCTACATTCATAGAAAAATAAAAAAGTTTTGGATTTTGAAATGCGATGGTAAGAAAAAGAAAGAAAATATAGATCCTTATCGTTAAAAATAGATATCTGTAAGGGTGGACGTTGCATTGAACCTCCTCTGTCCATAAACCCTGTTAGGGAAGATAGTCATAACCGAAGGTGATCCCCCACTCAGGACCCCACATTATATACCAATGACAGGCAACAACCTATCCTCCGATGGACGGGAGCCTCCATGTAGTACGAAGGGAAATTAATCCGCTATTGTCTGGGAATCTTAGGACCTAAACCTGCAGAGTTAGCTGATCACAGCACTGCGGTATGATTAACTATGGGATCTGTGATAGTGACAAGGCCTTACATAATGCATGGAATAAATAGATACAACCGTCTTGGAAAGCAGTAACGTCAGTCACATTGTCACATCTAGTGCAGTATGGAGGCTATCGGCCTGTTGGCCATGCAGGTAGTTCGGACTTTTCACAAACGTTCAGGTCCTGTAAATATAGCATTAGGTATTAGATGATATTTGGGGCAGCACATCTGTGCTGGCAATCAATACCAATGTTCCTGATTGGATTGGGAATTGCTACACTAACACTTACAGCAAATCACTGTGATGAGAAATCAATGCAAATGTCAGTGACAGAGATCATTACCAATGTAAAGGAACCAGGGCAGGAATAAATACAAGGTCTCAATCATCCACCAAACCTGCAAATGACTTGATAATACTGATTTGTAACCACGGGCAGCATGAATCAGAGCCCGGGTGCACCACTGCACACAGGAATATTTTTCTCTGTAGCTCTCCAGAATTTCAGAGAAAACACAGTTTAAAGATCCGGCTGAGGACTATAGAGAAAGAAGAAGCTAGACCGGCTCCACCCATGGCCAGAATATCCCAGCATCGATGCAGGTGATTGACAGGTCTCTGCCACGGCGAGAGACCTGTCAATCACCTGGAGAAGCCCTTGAGAAGAAGGTGGTCAGAGGTGGAGCCAGACTTGTCTCCCCTCTCCCTACGTTTCCCAACTATTGTGCGGACAGCCTCATTGCTTGGGCAGCAGGTGACAGGTAGACTTTAAAGTAGGCTGGCACCATATACGAAATGATGATCTGCAGTCAAAAAGGTGGAAGCACATGCCAAGAAGTGAGGCTTATCTCTGCAGTGACCTCTAGTTACTATTACTACACATACAGAGACTGTGAATGTTTGTGGTGGTGCTAGAACAGTCTGCTGATGATGCCAGTGCTTCACCCTACTGCGCATGAGCAAGAACTATCAACGGGGCATGCACAGGATTTTGTAACCTGTCCTCAGGGATGACTATCGACAAGGGTTTGAAACGCGTTATCGTCTCATTTTATTTTCTATTTTTGTATCATTGGATTTTACAGAGGCACTTCTCCTGCCATCAAAGCTGTTAATATATTGCAGCCATCATTATTATACATCATTTACAGTACAGTATTGTGTGCTTACAATTGCTCATTTAGCCTTTCTACCCAGTTCATTCTTCTCTTTTCCATTACGAGATTAAAAACTGACTAGTTGAATCCTTCTAAGCTCTGCGTAGAAACAGGATGTCTCTTTTCCCTGCATGAGTCATCACTAGAACTACAATTCTACATCTCTGTGAAGCCCATGGCAGCCCAGCTCCACCACCTATTCACCTCTTGCCCCAGCTGCTCTGCAACTCCCACTACCATGCACTTTGCAGAGAGCAGAATTGTAGTTCTAATGATGATTCATGCCAGTAAAAGAGACTTCCTGTTTCTACACAGTGCTTAGAAGGATTCAGCTAGTCAGCTTTTAATTGCGTAATGAAAAAGAGAAGAATTGACTGGGTAGAAAGGCAAAATGAGCAATTGTAAGTACACAGTGATATATAATATGATGATTGCAGTACATTAAGAGAATAAAAACTTTGATGGGAGGAGGAGGAGTGCTTCTTTAAATCGATGAACTAAGGCTGGTTTCACACTAGCGTTTTATTGCGCAGCGCATCGTGCACTATTGGTCGCACGCGCAATTGTCCCCTATCTTTAAAATGGCGGGCGAAGTGTCTACGATTGCATGCGTGCCTCAGCGTTTTCGTGCGCTGCGCATTTTCCAGGTGTGCAACCAGACGCGCCAGACGCTACATGTTGCATTTTTTGTTCCGCCCAACATCGTTAAAAAATCGCATGCACTTGTGCGCACGCAATGCGCAAAAAAAAGCATTAGGCTGGTTTCAGACTAGCACATTTCACAGGCAGCGCACGGCACTGCTAAGTCCCACCCCGTCCGGTCATTTCCTCCTACTATCGCACACGGCTGCATGCGATCTGCGCACCCTATCTTTAGCATAAAATGTGAGTATTATAAAATCTATATATGTGTGCCTCTCCTTTAAAATATATTATGTACTAATTATTTTTTTTTTTTATTCCAGCATGTCTTCTGGATCTGAATATGCGCCATGCGAAGAAGAACTGGCCCAAGCTGACCGGGAGGTGAGGATTTTGCTGCCTTTGTGTAAATATAGCTGCTGCCTCTACAAATGGGTAATAATTTGTGTTCTTTTACAGACGTCAGCATTAGAACCGGCAAGTGAGGCGGAACAGCGGGAGCAGCCTAGCCAAGTCACGGCGAGGAGACGCAATGTAAGTATCAAGTCTTTTCAGGTCACTTTAAAAAAAAAAAAATTTCTATTCCTTTTTTCTGTCCTGTTTTTCATCTCCTATATCTGTCTTCTTTTCTGTTTCCTTTTTTTTCAATGTGATTCTCATCAATTTCCAAGATTATAATTTTTTTTTCTAGGTTCCACAACGGGATGTACATGTAGTTTTCACTGTGAATAAAGTATTACATGAGATTTTCATATTAAACTTATTATATTATCTTTTTTGGCATAAGATTTGCTGTAATACCTTACTTACCATAATATATAATAATGTTTTCTTATGAGATACTATTTTTGAGCCAGGAGTTTATATAGTAGTTTTTCAATATATGTCTTAAGACATTGATCATTATTTTTATATATTATTGTATTTTTTTCAGCTACATTGTGTGCATATATATACATGTGTGTGTATGCACCTATGTGTATATGCTATATACCCTATATTTGTATTCATTCTATATCACATATCTCTTTATGACTGAATGTACATATACTATAACTATATGTTAATTATAATTTCCTGATGTTTCTGATTTCTTTTAAAGACAATGACATACACTTTGTATTGATTTGCAATATTATATTTTATTTATCCTAGTCTGATGAAGGTCAATGAATAGACCGAAACGTCACTTTTTTTGGATTATGCCCTCTGAAATAAAATAAAAATATTCATTATCAGCATTTGATCTTTTGAGTGCCGGATTATTATTTTTTATATTGATTAAGGATTGGTTACCCTTATCCGGGCACCACCAAAATTTGAGGAGTGACGTGTCATTATATTTTCCACAACGGGATGAAGACATCTATCTCGACAACGAGCACCTGATCCGCCTTGTCCAGGGCCGTGTCCCATTGTGGGACAGCCGTGACCAGCAGTACAAAGACCTTGTGGTGACCCGGCAGCTATGGAATGAGGTGGCCGCAGCGTTGATGGAGGGCTGGGACAGCGCCTCTGCAGCTTCAAAAAAGGCATTTAGTAAGTATTTCCCTGCTGTTTGATGCCGCAATGACTCTGGTTCCCGAGGATACTTTTGTGTTTCCTGATAGATATATTCTAACAGGGAACAAAACAGTGTCCTCAGGAACAACAGTGACTGCATTGTAGATTGTAATGCTGTATTGATCATGTTTTCTTTCTTGCTCCTGAAGGTACTGGTGTGTTTGTTGCAAGATATATTCTTGCATCAAACACACCAGTGTCCTCTGGATCAACAGTGACTGCTTTGTGTATTGGACTGCTGTATTGATTCTGTTTTCACTCTTGCTCCTGAAGGTACTGGTGTGTTTGTTGCAAGATATATCTTGCTTCAAACACACCAGTGCTCTCTGGATCAAAAGTGACTGCATTGTAGATTGTAATGCTGTATTGAATGTTTTCACTCTTGCTCCTGAAGGTACTGGTGTGTTTGCTGCAAGATATATTCTTGCTTCAAACACACCAGTGCTCTCTGGATCAACAGTGACTGCTTTGTGTATTGGACTGCTGTATTGATTCTGTTTTCACTCTTGCTCCTGAAGGTACTGGTGTGTTTGTTGCAAGATATATCTTGCTTCAAACACACCAGTGCTCCCTGGATCAACAGTGACTGCTTTGTGTATTGGACTGCTGTATTGATCATGTTTTCACTCTTGCTCCTGAAGGTACTGGTGTGTTTGTTGCAAGATATATCTTGCTTCAAACACACCAGTGCTCTCTGGATCAAAAGTGACTGCATTGTAGATTGTAATGCTGTATTGAATGTTTTCACTCTTGCTCCTGAAGGTACTGGTGTGTTTGCTGCAAGATATATTCTTGCTTCAAACACACCAGTGCTCTCTGGATCAACAGTGACTGCTTTGTGTATTGGACTGCTGTATTGATTCTGTTTTCACTCTTGCTCCTGAAGGTACTGGTGTGTTTGTTGCAAGATGTATCTTGCTTCAAACACACCAGTGCTCTCTGGATCAACAGTGACTGCTTTGTGTATTGGACTGCTGTATTGATCATGTTTTCACTCTTGCTCCTGAAGGTACTGGTGTTTGTTGCAAGATATATCCTTGCAGTAAACACACCTGTGACCTCAGGATCAACAGTGACTGCATTGTGTCTTGAATTCTTTTGTGATGCCGCATTGAATGTTTGCCATGTTCACTCTGGTGTGTGTGATGATACAGATGTCGCCATCAGTGCATTGTATAACGTTTTTTCTACAGTGAACAAAGTCCACACACGTTGGCGCTCAATGAAGGACGGCTTCAACACTGATGTTCATGCTGAGGGACAGGTTCACCGTGGTTCAGCAGCAAGGACCAGAACAAAGTACCGCTATCATCGCGAGTTGGCTTTCCTGAGACCGGACCTTGCCACAAGAGCGTATTTTTTTTGTTTTGTATTATTTTTTTTTTCTTTTTAATAACCTGTGCTTTTCTATTCCACAGCTGATGCTTCTAGTAAATGCATGATAGTAATGTTTTGCTTTTCTTTCCACAGCACCTGGAGCAGCACCCTGCAACCTGTCCCTGGAGCGGTCCTTCATTGATCGACCTCGGACCCGTCCCAGCCATCCGACAGCCAGGAAGCAACTTGCAGGTCAGCAACACGGACAGCTGGTGACCAGGAAACTGGTCCATCAGGTGTTCCCCTGTCCCAGGTCTCTGCCACTGGTTATGCGGGCACTACCTGCCAGCGGCAGAGGGCCTCGGACAGGCCTGTCTTGCCCGAGTTCATGCACTTGAGCAAGGTTTTTCATACCAGCCTCAAGTCGCTGTCCGACAGAGTGGAAAGCGGTTTTTCACTCATGGAACCTGGTTTTACCCACATGGAACACTGCTTCCACTCTGTCGACCAGCGCCTTGACCGGATGGAGGCCGACCTCAACAGACCAGTGCACCATTTCTTTAGTAAAATTGAACAGGGCATGGCGGCACACCTTAGCCCTGAGCAACAGCTGAATGTGTTACAGGCCTGCAACACTGCTTTCTTACAGGCTATGCAGCAGAATCAGTACGTGCAGCACTCAGTGGTGTCATTCCCACCTGTGTCACCACTGACTCGCTTCACCACAGTACCGACTTCTGCTGCATACCACAGCACGGCCACCTGCATTCCTAGCCAAGCCGGACACCACTACACGACACCAAATCCGAGTGCTGCTGGACACTCCACCTTCGCCACCACCATGGCAAGGGCTGCCCCTGTCTGGAGCACCACTACCGCCACCGTTCCAACATCTTGGAGCACCGCCACCGCACAACCAGCTTGGGCCACCACCACCACCTATTCTCCTGGTCGGAGCACCAACACATCTCCGTCTAGGAGCACTGCCACTACTCAGAATCAGCATGGGAGCACCGCCAGCACTCCTCATCATAGGAGCACCGACACCACTTCGCCTCATCGGAGCACCGCCACCACTCCTCATCGGAGCACCGCCACTTCGCCTTCTAGGAGCACCGCCACCACTCCTCATCATCGGAGTACCGCCACCACTTCACCTCATAGGAGCACCGCCACCACTCCTCATCATAGGAGCGTCGCCACCACTTCGCCTACTAGGAGCACCACCACAACTTCTACTAGGAGCACCGCTACCACTTCTCCTCGTAGGAGCACCACCACTTCTCCAACAAGAAACACAAAGAACACTTCTCCTTCTATGAGCACCGACACCACATATTCTACTTAAAGGAGCACCGCCACCACCGAGCAGCAGAGGGGTGACCCGCATTCCATCTTTTTCTCTTCACGGACACGGTCCACCATCTCCAGGCGGGGAAGCAATGTAAGGCGGTCACATGGTGGTAGTCGGTCTAGGCAGGTGACTCCTGCCGCAAAGAAGACCAAAAAACAAAAGACTTTGTCAGTCCCCCCTCTCCTTCTAATGTTTCTCAACCTGCTACAGCCTACACATGCTTTTATCATCACTGGAATTGCATTTTTTAATTATGGATTAAATAAAGGCTTTTCTTAATTTTTTCACATCGTGTGCTGGAACTATAAAAAACTTTTTTTCATTGTGCCGTACACTTAGTGTTTTTGTCACCACATAGCTCCATTACTGCCATGTTTCTTGTCATTCTTGGAGATATGTGTAGTCAAAAACACAAATCTATATGACTTGTATTTTCCACACCAGTCTCTTGAGTCAGCTAATATTACACATACTGAATAGAGGATGTTGTTGAGTGCAAGGTGTATCTATTGTTACCTTGCCAGGTATCATCAAAAGTTAATTGACTATGGTGTGTTTTTACCAACATCATTTAACTTTTTGTGACACAAGGCAAAGTGATTCTAGATATACCTTGTAAATAACCACATTCTCTATTCAGTGTGTGTTGAGAAACTGAGGAGATGACGGGGAAAATACATGCCATATGTACAATACCCTGCCCTTGCATCATAACTATCACACCTGGGCAGGTGAATACACATGAGTTTGAACCTGCAGAGTCGCTTCAGTCTGCATATATTTCTATCAGACTGTAGCGATGCTGCAGTTTACCTCTTATGTGTATTCTCCTGCATCTTGTGTGATAACCTTCTGAAGTCTGGATGCTTTACTTTTGGCGTCCTCACTTCAGCATGACACCAGGCCTGGGTATTGTATTAGTTGTATAAACTTTATTATGACTACTGTCTGCGTTCAAACTGAAGCCACAGTGATGATACAACAAATAATATTTATAGCCACAGTGTTAGGTGTCATAAATAGTGAGGGATGCAACTGCAGTCACAAATCACTATTGATAACATCATGCCAGGTGACACAAAAATTATTAGTATTATCTCCGTCACAGCAAATTGAACAAAGTGTAGAGATGATAAAGATCATACAACTTGTGTGTATGTATAGTCACCTGGTCAGGAGTACTAGTAAATTCATGATGCACAAGACACAGCATCATTAATTCACTGGTTCACCAGGCCAGTTGATTATTGTATTGAAGTGTAAGAAGACAGAGTGCACTCGGTACATGTATTAACACAGGTTTTTTATTAACATACACACAAAAGAAAACTTGGTTTACACCATTTGCTTTTGCCATTCCACTCGTCCCACATCTGAGTTGAAGTAGGCCGCAAATTGGTCCCTCATTTGGCCAATTTCAACGGATGACCTGAGAGGGTGCTGAGTAAATTCAGGCAATGGGTTAGGACCTGCATCATCAAGTTCAAAGTTCGGGTGCTCTCTAACCATGACAAAATTATGTAGAACCACACAGGCCTTCACCACCTCATCCACTGTTTCCAGTTTCAGATTAATGGCTGTGCCGAGAATGTGCCATCTGGAGACAAGTATACCAAAGGCACACTCAACAGTTCTTCTGGCCCTGGTCAGCCTGTAATTAAAAATTCTTTTGTTGTGGTCCAAGTCCCGGCTGGAGTAGGGCTTGAGCAGGTTTTGGCACATCTGGAATGCCTCATCCCCAACCATTACAAAGGGCTGAGGCGGACCTTCAGTGTTGGGAAGAGGCCGTGGCATGGGGAAATTGAACTGGTTGCCATACAACCTCCAGCCCATTTCAGAGTTCTTAAAAGCCTGGGAGTCATTCCCACGGCCAAATGCCCCAACGTCCACTGCGATAAACATACAGTCTGCATCCGAAATGGCCATGAGTACTGTAGAAAATTACTTTTTATAGTTATAGTACTCAGAATCTATTCTTTTTGGTTTTATAATACGGATGTGTTTCCCCATCAATGGCACCTAAACAGTTAGGGAAATTGCAGACTGTCCAGAATCTTTCAGCAATTTCAAACCACTTTTCCACGGTGGGCAGGGGCATAAATTCAGGACAGAGAACGTCCCACAAAGCCCGGCAGGTGTCCGCAACTATTCCAGACAAGGTTGATATTCCAATACGGTACTGAAAGTGCAGTGAAGAGAGGGTCTCGCCAGTAGCCAGGAGTCTGTGAAACCGAGAAACAAAAAATAATAATTTTTGTGTATATGGATTGTTTAGAACCACAAAAAAATACATAACACAAGAAAAAAAACAAAGGCATACAAATATATATGCAGCTTTTTCTTTACTACATGGCATAAAAAAAAAAAATTCAGCCTTTGGTTAACTACATGGCAGAACAATAATTCTGCCAGCTTTGGAATAGTCCATGGGAGAACAAAGAAAATTATGCAGGCATTGGTTTTGCAATACTACGTACCGCAATGTGACCAGGAGCCGTTCCTGGGGAGGAATTGCACGACGGAGCTGTGTGTCCTGTCTCCGGATGGCATCTTGTACCCGACCAAGCAAATACCTGAAGATTTGTTAGGACTTCCGTGTGTAATCATTAAATTTCTCCGGGTTTGCCTGGAGCTCGCTGTAGAGGGTGTGGTACACTCCACGGCTCTCCCGGAGTTCAAAAATTGGATGTATCCACATACACCACTGCTGCCGTCTTTACTGCCTCTCTCCCTTTGTTGATGGCAAGCAACTGCATAAGCCTGAGCCGTCCTCATGTCCAGATCCAAGTTGAAGTGAAAACTCTTCCAGCGCAGATCCATGTTGTCAAGAGAAAATACAAGGAAATATGAAGAATTCAGCGGTAAACTGGGTCTATATAAAGAATTTCCATAACACACGCCCACTGCTGTCCCATTGGTGGTGTCTGTTGCAAGAATTTTTCTAGAATTTTCCTCCTGTGATTGTGACACCATGCGAATAAAAAACGCAAACGCATAGAAAACGCTTGAAAACGCATACACACGCTGTGTTTTTTTGTCGTAATGCACACGATGATGCGACGAAAAAAGGCAGCGTTTGCAAGCGCTTTTTGCATGCGATTCATGTGCGCTCGAAGCGCTGTGCAAAAAGGCGAAAGTGTGAAACTAGCCTAAACCAGCATTTTTAAATCTTTGGATCCTTAGGACGAGAGCTGGATATATGATTTTGTGTGATCAATCAATGGGACTGACTGCCCACTCTATTTTGTGCACCGCTTGCGCTTTGTCAAGGGGTGAGCTGGACTCGTTTTATTTTCCTTCCACGAATCCATACCTGCAGGCAATCTGTGATCTGCATTTTTTTTAAATAAAAATAAGGCTAATAAATAACACTATGTAGAGAATAATGAGGCAGGGCTGTGCGTCAGAGGGGACGGCTTGGAAGGAAAAAAGAAGAAAGCCCTAGATTCCTAGAAAGATTCCCTGTTGATTTGGAACCTCCTCATTAGTACCCCTCAGCAGGTCCTGCCATCTAGGAAACCCCAACCATCAGCGACTACAGCGGGGAACCACTGAGTGATGGCAGAGACTCCGCGTGCATTGCACGTAGAATACTAAAATCAATGGACTGCCATCAATTCCTATGGCTAGGAAAGTCCTCCAGAGCTGAGATCAGGGGGCGACAGATGGGGGCGGAGGAAGCCATATGGGGGCAAAAGGTGCAGCAGGGAAGCCCCTGTCATACATACAGACCTGGGCGTAGACTACAGATGTAGCAGAGCTCACCATTGCAGATAATGGCAGTCAGCTCTGCTACATCTGGACTAGTGTCTGCTGATCGTCCGCAGCAGCCCTCCATGTCCTATAAATCATCCATCTGCCACCCCACGGTGCCCACCCATGCTATGATCAGGGGTCGCACTGCAGCCTCTATCAATGGACAGAAAGCTCATCAGGAGGCAGAAATGACAGGGAAATCTGCAGTAAATGAGCTGCCCACGTAGGCTATCCTTATAAGGAGCAACCCCACGCGAGGGAGATCCCTCCGGACCAGCCCCCTCCGGAGAGCAGCAATCACAGCTGCATCAGCTCAATGTATGAATGCATTTACAGCCAAGTCCCCCTCAGCCAGTAGTGTAAAGCCCCCACTGTGTGCACCTGTGAGGGCAGGAGGTATAAGGTGCACGCAGATGCAGAATGCGATGTTTCGCAGCAGACGATGACTCACGTCCCCCCCTCCATCAGCTGCAGCCGGTCCCCTCCCATATCCCCCGCCCCGGGATGGAGGGCTATTAAAAGCTGCTGACGTCAGGAGTGACGGCCATCTTTGATAAGGGCAGAGCTCGTTTTTCCATTGAAGAAGAAGACTCGAGGAGGTCAGGAGCGGAGCTTCTCGCCTCCTGCAGCTGCGTCCCCAATCAGGGTCTCCCCAGTCCTGCTCCTCCATCAGCCGGATCTGCTGCCAGGTAAGGGCTCCGCTCCCCCTGCACTGGGCTCTATGGAGGATTCGCCGCCGCTGCCTGACAGGAGGAGAGCAGAAAACAAATCTCTTTTCCCAGAGGCCATAGTGAGATGGCTTTTTTTTAAAAAAAAAAGCCCATCTGTCTTTTAGTCGCGATAGTGGGGTGTGTGCAGTAGCAGAGGCGCTGTCGTGATTGACGATGGAGCTGTCTGGAGACTGTGCGCTGGTGGGCGGATTCAGCACCAGGCAGGGCGGACAGCTCCACTGCAGAGCCAGTGCGGAGAGCTGCGGTGCTGCAGGCAGGGAGGGGGCAGGAAGGGTGCAGGAAATTCTATGCTGGTAGATGCAGGCAGTGCTATGTTGGCAGGGGGCAGGCAGTGCTATGCTGGTAGGTGCAGGCAGTGCTGTGTTGGCAGGGGGCAGGCAGTGCTATGCTGGTAGGTGCAGGCAGTGCTGTGTTGGCAGGGGGCAGGCAGTGCTATGCTGGTAGGTGCAGGCAGTGCTGTGTTGGCAGGGGGCAGGCAGTGCTATGCTGGTAGGTGCAGGCAGTGCTGTGTTGGCAGGGAGCAGGCAGTGCTATGCTGGTAGGTGCAGGCAGTGCTGTGTTGGCAGGGGGCAGGCAGTGCTATGCTGGTAGGTGCAGGCAGTGCTGTGTTGGCAGGGGGCAGGCAGTGCTATGCTGGTAGGTGCAGGCAGTGCTGTGTTGGCAGGGGGCAGGCAGTGCTATGCTGGTAGATGCAGGCAGTGCTGTGTTGGCAGGGGGCAGGCAGTGCTATGCTGGTAGGTGCAGGCAGTGCTGTGTTGGCAGGGGGCAGGCAGTGCTATGCTGGTAGGTGCAGGCAGTGCTGTGTTGGCAGGGGGCAGGCAGTGCTATGCTGGTAGATGCAGGCAGTGCTATGTTGGCAGGGAGCAGGCAGTGCTATGCTGGTAGGTGCAGGCAGTGCTGTGTTGGCAGGGGGCAGGCAGTGCTATGCTGGTAGGTGCAGGCAGTGCTGTGTTGGCAGGGGGCAGGCAGTGCTATGCTGGTAGGTGCAGGCAGTGCTGTGTTGGCAGGGAGCAGGCAGTGCTATGCTGGTAGGTGCAGGCAGTGCTGTGTTGGCAGGGAGCAGGCAGTACTATGCTGGTAGGTGCAGGCAGTGCTGTGTTGGCAGGGGGCAGGCAGTGCTATGCTGGTAGATGCAGGCAGTGCTATGTTGGCAGGGGGCAGGCAGTGCTATGCTGGTAGGTGCAGGCAGTGCTATGTTGGCAGGGGGCAGGCAGTGCTATGCTGGTAGGTGCAGGCAGTGCTGTGTTGGCAGGTGGCAGGCAGTGCTATGCTGGTAGATGCAGGCAGTGCTATGTTGGCAGGGGGCAGGCAGTGCTATGCTGGTAGGTGCAGGCAGTGCTGTGTTGGCAGGGGACAGGCTGTGCTATGTTGGCAGGGGGCAGGCAGTGCTATGCTGGTAGGTGCAGGCAGTGCTGTGTTGGCAGGTGGCAGGCTGTGCTATGTTGGCAGGGGGCAGGCAGTGCTATGCTGGTAGGTGCAGGCAGTGCTGTGTTGGCAGGGAGCAGGCAGTACTATGCTGGTAGGTGCAGGCAGTGCTATGCTGGTAGGTGCAGGCAGTGCTGTGTTGGCAGGGGGCAGGCAGTGCTGTGTTGGCAGGGGGCAGGCTGTGCTATGCTGGTAGGTGCAGGCAGTGCTGTGTTGGCAGGTGGCAGGCTGTGCTATGTTGGCAGGGGGCAGGCAGTGCTATGTTGGCAGGGGGCAGGCAGTTCTATGCTGGTAGGTGCAGGCTGTGCTATGTTGGCAGGGGGCAGGCAGTACTATGCTGGTAGGTGCAGGCAGTGCTATGTTGGCAGGGGGCAGGCAGTGCTATGTTGGCAGGGGGCAGGCAGTGCTATGCTGGTAGGTGCAGGCAGTGCTGTGTTGGCAGGTGGCAGGCAGTGCTATGTTGGCAGGGGGCAGGCAGTGCTGTGTTGGCAGGGAGCAAGCAGTTCTATGTTGGTAGGTGCAGGCTGTGCTATGTTGGCAGGGGGCAGGCAGTACTATGCTGGTAGGGGCAGGCAGTGCTGTGTTGGCAGGGGGCAGGCAGTGCTATGTTGGCAGGGGGCAGGCAGTGCTGTGTTGGCAGGGAGCAGGCAGTTCTATGCTGGTAGGGGCAGGCAGTGCTATGTTGGCAGGGGGCAGGCAGTGCTGTGTTGACAGGGAGCAGGCAGTACTATGCTGGTAGTTGCAGGCAGTGCTGTGTTGGCAGGTGGCAGGCAGTGCTATGTTGGCAGGGGGCAGGCAGTGCTGTGTTGGCAGGGGGCAGGCAGTGCTATGCTGGTAGGTGCAGGCAGTGCTGTGTTGGCAGGTGGCAGGCAGTGCTATGTTGGCAGGGAGCAGGCAGTTCTATGCTGGTAGGGGCAGGCAGTGCTGTGTTGGCAGGGGGCAGGCAGTGCTATGTTGGCAGGGGGCAGGCAGTGCTGTGTTGGCAGGGGGCAGGCAGTGCTATGTTGGCAGGGGGCAGGCAGTGCTGTGTTGGCAGGGGGCAGGCAGTGCTATGTTGGCAGGGGGCAGGCAGTGCTGTGTTGGCAGGGGGCAGGCAGTGCTATGCTGGTAGGTGCAGGCAGTGTGCATTTAGCAGAGCAGGATGGGATTCATTCCAGTTTCATTGGGTTTTCTGAACCATAGCTGACTGTACCAGTGATCGCCCCCAGTACTCCAGTATATATGTGCCTATATATTGCTGGGTGTATATACACACATAGGTTAGAGGGAAGGTTTTCTGCACGTCCAGACAGCTTCTGCGTAGTTGCGTCAAAAAGCATCCTCTCGAGCTGACAGATCTACGTGCTGGGGCATTAGTAATTACTGCTGGTTTTGTTACCCACTAGTGAGAAAGCGAGGGGGAGGGGATCTGCATTACAGCTCCGGTGGGGAGGGGGAGGCAGCACCTCTAGGTGGGGGGAGCGACGGCGGAGATGCAGATTTGGGTATTATAGGGGTTTGCGTTTTCCCATGTGAATGATGCCATTGTGGTTATTGTTATGTAGTATTTCTTCATGTGCTCTCATCATATCCGGATGATTTTTTATAAGATCTCGCATTAATAGATGATCCTGCCAGGTTAAGAAATAATAAATGACACGACAGGACGCTGGCTTATTGTGGCTTACACGGTAAATGGCAGATTACTGATTGCTTCGGAAAACAAACATTAACCTGTAGGCGCAGAGTCAACAGAGCGCTTTAATTACAAGGAGGGGAAAAACACCACAATCCTGGCTGCTGAATTCTCTGGGAAAGCTACGGAGGACCCCACCCCATGACTGCGCCTGTGGAAGAAACTGAGGGTGAATGGAGCAGATCACTATTTTTTTAGGGAAACAATGTCGAAGGAGTTTGGTTTCTAGTTCACAACTATAGATGAATCAGAAATGATAGAGAAGTGAGAACAGATTGGAACGTGAATAATGGGTCTACGCATGTGGATCTGTGACAGTAGCCGGAATATCTGGCATTTTACATACATTACTCGGAATATACAGAACTGTGTGACGCCCGTCGGAGAGAATTCTTCATATGTAGTGCTCCGCGTCCTATGGGCTCGGTGCTGTAAAGTTTTCATGTGCACGGACATTTCCATTAAAGCTATGTTCTCCATTAAGGTCGGATGATACGTGATGTGATTCGAATGATCGATATTAGAATAGGACCGAATACGAGTGATTGATCCGGCATCGGCTCATACTTGATCATACGGCGTCATATGAAGTGAATGATGTGGGGGTGTAGCACAAGATGCCATCAGATTCCATTGATTTATCTACATGACAAGGAAAGGGAAGAGTATGGCGTGTTAGAACGGAGAACACGTTGAAGGCTTCCTCTAATGCATCGCATGGTGCAATACTGCAGATGTGCGAAATGTTAACGTGCCCAGAACGCAGTAATGGGGGAGCAAGGGAAATATCAGAAATCATAGGTTGTGTTTTCTTGTCCAGATCAATAGGTCAGGATTGCACATGACCTCAGTCCTGGGGGGGAGATCCTCAATGAGTTAACATTGCTCAATGTCAAGGAATATTTGGCAGCTCCAGATCACATAATGCCGACAACCTCATCTTGCATGTGTGTACATAGGTCTATGTATATATATATATATATGTGTGTGAGTGTGTGTACATAAGTCTATGTATATATATATATATGTGTATGTGTGTACATAGGGCTATGTATATGTATATATATATATGTGTGTGAGTGTACATAAGTCTATGTATATATATATATGTGTGTGTGTACATCAGTGTATGTATATTTATACTGTATATGTGTGTAGAACGGTGTATGTATATATAAATATATATGCATGTGTGTGCATGTATGGTGAATATGATTGTACATTTATATGCATCTGTATGGCTTCGTATGTGTGTGTGCATGTACATGAATGTGCAGGAGTATGTGTTTGTACATACATGTGTTGTGTGGGTGCATATACTATATGTAGATACAGAACTACAGGCTAGTATATATGCATTTTGTCATTTAAATGCATATTTATGTGCGCATAGACTGTTTTATACAGCAGATATGTATGTTAACCATTTTGGTTACGTCAGGATTAGATGCATTAGCTAAATGGGTATAGAGCAAAATGTGCAGTCATCTTACACACAACACTTATTAAATAAAGCCAGATATATTTGCATAGCCAGCAAATCAATATGCCATCTATGAAGTGAGGCATTTTACCGTTGTCTGCGTATTACTCTCACGTAACAGAAGCTCAGCGCAGTGTAGGATCAGTGTCATTCCAGAATAGCAGATACAGTCATTATTGCTGATTTACGCAGAGTTCGAAAATGTCAGATAGCAACATCGTACATATTTAATAGCAGAGATGAAGGTCAGGATGCAGCTGAAAGGATGGTGGAAAAAAATCTGCAGGAACAGTAGATGTCATTCATCTGTTCTATACGTACAAGGTCCAGGACCCGTAGAAGCGAGTAATCGCGAAACGGCCGTTGTCCGGCACCTCCCTTCCCTAGCATTCCTCTACGTCCTGCATGTCCACACATTTGATGGAAATTATGTGAAATAAAGACTCACAGTTTTTCAGCTACATCGGTGAGTGCTGCATATTTCTTCTTTTTTTTTTTGCTTCACATTGAAATATTCATGTTTTTTCATGCAAGCACCTCCATCTTTTGACTGAATTATATGCCGCAATACTTCAGAAAAATAGCTCCGTCTGGTAATGTGGTGATTTGTGTGCCCTAGTATGCCGTTCATCTGTTTGCTCTTTGCTGGGATCATATATATATATATATATATATATATATATATATAGATATATGACATACATACGTCATTGCACTGGTGACAAACGCTGACTCATAGGCCGGGTCTATCACTCACTGGCGCGAGCCTTGACAGCAGAATTAGTTCTGTGCACCTTACACCTTATAAAATGGGGAATGAAACAATTAATTATCTGCTAAAGGAAGTGAAACGGGGTTTTTGCAGACTCCATTGATGGATTCTGCATATATAGCGCCGTCATATACCCCAGCGCTTTACAGACATTGTCATCACTGTCACAGTCTAAATTCCCCGTCAGTATTCGGAGTGGGTATCACTCCATATATAACCACTGCACACCCCATAGCCACTAATGGGGCAAATACTGGGCCCAAATTATTTTTTATCCATTTCTGTAAGATAATTCTTCCTGCAGTGTTACCTTTCTGTAACGATTTATAGCTTATCCTATTTTTGGCATAAAATAATATTTTTTCTATTACTGGAAAATTTTACCTGGGGACCACCATGGGTAATACTGAGACCTCATAGTATGCCACCACAGGGGAGTTAAATTTTCTTGGGTGTAGGCTGTTATTATAACATGGGATGGTTTAGGGGTTGTTTCATGGAAACAACCCCTTTATGAATAAATGAGCAGATCATTGCAGGTCTGATATTCCTGGAGGAGGCCGCTTCTGGTGTCAACGTGGTGTATGTCTGGCAGGTCCACCTAGGCTGGAGCCACTCATACACCCTTACAGTAGCTCTGTGTTCTCACTGGGTGGGACAGGGACATCTTCTGTGAAGTCCATATAGTCTAATGGACAGCATTGTCTTCATAACACCATAACTATAACACGTAGTTGCATTTTTTCCACATTTTCCACTTCGTACTCCATTGGTTGCTCGTCATCTCAGGTTCTGCAAGGAGAATCTCTTTCTTTCTTGTCTGCCACCCTAGTCTCTTGAGTAATAGGAAAGATGGCGCCCCTCAGCTGTTATTCCCCACAACAGCAGCTCCAACTGTCCTGGAATTAGTCATCTTACAAAAAAAAGAAAAAAAAAACCAGAACATACAAGTGACATTCGCTTAATATAGGGAAAGGGTTATCAGTCATGTCTGACAATATGGAGGGATTATAAAGAACTGCAAATGACAGGTGCTTCTATGGTGTCTTTTTATATTGGAAGCTAAATGACTCAAGCCGCCATTTTTTTATTTGCAAGGACTAATATGTGTATAACAAAGCGGCTGCAAATCACTCTGTGACGCTCTGATAGGTCTTACATTTCTTTTGGCTTTATTTTATTTTTAACATCTAAAAGTCATCACTGTAAATGACTATTATTGTAGATCTTCCTATACTCCACGACATTCAAATGACAACACCAAGAAGGAAAAGTTGTGCAGTTATGGAAATCACAGGATTAAAAGACATGTTAATGACTTGGCTGCTATCTGTGAGGTTATTAATAGTTGTCTGAGGAATGTTCTGCCATGGTAATGCAATTGAACAAATCATCAAGATCCACTGCTGGCAGCTGCCATTCAATTGTTGACCAATGAAGTCCAAGATGTGCTCCATGGGAGACAAGTCCTGAGACGTTGCAGGCCGTGATCGCACGTTTAGACCATGGAGGCTGTTCCCAGTAGCACGTGCAACACGTGGCCCAACTGAAAAACAGCTGGGTCTCTTTGGAGAAATGACCATACCTCTGGTACCACGATACAATCAATATAATACTGAACTGTTTGTGTACCTGGAATGAAGACTAGAGAGATTTGGCTACCGTACAACATGCCATCTCACACAATAATCCTGGGAGTATGACTGATGTGACGTTCCCTTGTGAAGGCCACTTCATGGTGTTGCCCATGTATGATTGTGTCCATCACATAAGCAGAACTCATCTCTCCATCCTCCATTGCTGTCTTGCACTACGTCACATTAGCCTTTGAGAGCGATGGTATAAGGACAATGGAACACCTGCAGCTGGACATCTGGCTCGTAGCCCAATGTCGTGCAAATGATCTCTGATGGTTGTAGTATACACTCTTTGGCACCTTAGGCTTGGCATCTGAAGTCTTTTTTCACTTACAGTACAGAATGGATCAGTCGTGGAACTAGTGGTACGGCCATTTCTTCAAGGTGTCTCAGGAGCCGTTTTGCAATACAACATCGCCAAGCGGCATGTTGTTGTACTACTGTGAGAAGCCTGTGTTATCTAAATGTGCTACCAAGACCTGGAGCATCTTCAGACATGTCTCACATCGATCACATCTTGGACATCATTGGTAGGCAAATGAAAAGGGAGCTGCCAGCAGTGGATCTTGATGATTGCCCAAGTGTAATTCAGCAAGGAAGAGCATTCCTTAGACGACTATTAGTAACCTCATTGATAACAGCCAAGTTGTGGAAAAGCAGGAAGTTCGGCAATAAATTGAGATGTTTTCAAAAATTTGCTTCCATTATTTCATTTGCAAATCATTACCATGTCTATCCATCCTGTGATTTCTATAAATCCACAACTTTTGCTTTTTGGTGCTGCAATTTCAATGTTCAGGCGTGTATGTGCAGTTGAGTGTAAACTGGGAACTTAACTTGTCAGCTATAGTTGCTGGAAGACCACGTCTACAGTCGTTATATGTGAAGCCATTGGGTCCTTTATACCTGAAACCTATTGGAGCATTTCCTTATTTTACTTTCTTTACATCTACATTTACACTTTAGCAAATTACATCATTATAACCACTTAATGGAATAAATCAACCCAAAAATAGCTCACAGCCCCCAAAGGCTATTCTTCACTTCTCAGTTTCTTTAGAAAGGTGCATAATCGCTTCAGCAAAAAATTGGGAAAATCTAAAAGCGCTAAAAAAACAGTCCAGGATAAAGTCCAAACTATGTTTACCCAATAAAAGAAGGCTATGCGTTTCTACATCTTACCGATACCTTCATCATGCCAGGATATCTAAATAGAGAGGCAGTATAGCCAATACCAATTAATAATTTCATTGAATTCGCAACCATCCTGCTCAGAGAGATGGCTTCCCCACTGAAGCCTGGGAAACAAAAAATGGAAGCAAAAATCAAACAGATATAGGACGAACAGACGAGGTGAAGCAAACAAGTACAGACAAGAGTAGAAAGAATGAAAAGAATGATGGACGGCTATTGTCCAAGATCTTATTATGTAAATCTGATCATTTAAGCAATAAAATAATAATAATGAAAAAGGTTAACTCTCCAAATCCAATTCTAATACTTCTGTAGCCCTTTCCAGAGGCCTAGAGTTCTACCTTACGGTGGGGAGTATTGATATTAGGAGTCCTAATACAAAAATATATATACTATAGTTACCATGATCCAAGAAAGCTTAAAAGATTTAACTAGATCAAAACTGACTATGGAATAGGTAATAGTTACACAACTTAAGGAACCCATACATGGGGGCCTCCGACTCTTACCTGGCAGAGCCAGCGGTCCCGTTTATGTGAAGAACGGCCGAGATAGCTGCTGAACTATCATTTGAGAGACAACTAAAGAAGGCAAATACAATTCTAGGATGTATTAACAGAAGCATACAGTCTAGATCACGTGAAGTCATTATTTCCCACTACTCCTCTTTGGTCAGACCTCATCTGGAATATTGTGTCCAGTTTTGGGCACCACATTTTATAAAAGACATCAACAAACTGGAGCAAGTTCAGAAAAGAGCGACCAGAATGGTGACCGGTCTGCAAACCCTGTCTTATGAGGAAAGGTTACAGGATTTGGGAATGTTTAGCTTGCAAAAAAGAAGACTGAGAGGAGACTTAATAGCTGTCTACAAATATCTCAAGGGCTGTCACATTGTAGAAGGATCAGCTTTATTCTCATTTGCACAAGGAAAGACTAGAAGCAATGGGATGAAACTGAATGGGAGGAGACACAGATTAGATATTAGGAAAAAACTTTTCACAGTGAGGGTAATCAATGAGTGGAACAGGCTGCCACGAGAGGTGGTGAGTTCTCCTTCAATGGGTCTTCAAACACAGGCTGGACAGTCATCTATCTGGGATGATTTAGTGAATCCTGCTTTGAGCAGGGGTTTGGATCAGATGACCCAAAGGTCCATTCCAACTGTAACATTCTATGATTCCATGAATGTATCCATAACCTTCCTAGGTGACTTGCATATTTATATTTGAAATTATGTAAGAATATAGCTATATAGCCAAACCCAAAAGTGTGTGAGGGTCAAACACTTCCACCACATGCTGGGGATAGACTTTGTAAGAGTCAATTTTTCTCACATGGCTGCAGAGGTTTTGGCTTTTGAACTCTAGGGCCTTAGTTAACTTAATCGTCTTGCTGTAAAGGGAGGACACTAAACCTACAGTCTCTCTACTCTTCATATCACTAATGATTTGACCCCAAGTAGCTTTGGTGCTGACAGGATAACAGGAAGTCAAACCACCAAGCCGGCTTGGAATAGAACAGACATTACGAAGCAAAGGAGGAACCATGCAAAAAGCATCAGCCTCCTTGGCCTTGAGGACCCTTATCTAGCCCAGCATTTAGGATTATCTTAGTATTGAATAGACAATGTCATTAATATCACAACTAAGGTAATTTCCATGGATATTCCCTTTAAGTTACCAGCTGAAGGTAATTAACGAGTGGATCTGATAAGTGCTGGTATAAGCATTGCATGTCATCTACCCTAGCAGTGATTTGTGAGTCTACTGACACCAACATTGGCAATTGCCATCATTTCAGAGCATTTCAACCTGAAAGAAAAAAAAAATCCTTATCGAATCTATGTCCTTGACTTGTCCTTTTCTGAAAGATTGTTAAAAATAGTTATAGCAAATTTCAAGGAAAGTACGTATGAACCTCCTGCTTATTTCACTACATTTTTAAGAACTTTGTAGAGACTGACCGCCATCTTGTTTATGAACAATGGTGGCCATTTTTGGTAATCATTTCTAGAAAACCATCTATTATTCTTATGCAACCAGAATAATGAAATTTATACAGATCTGAAATAACAGAATAGGTGAAGGACTTTCTAATGTGTTTCCTTACATACAACTTTTTGAAGTTGCTTTAACCATTTAAAAGTTAAACCCAGTAAATGGATGTTTCTTTCAATTATGGAATAAATGTAAAATAAATAATAGATATTTGGTTCAAATTTCATAAATGAAGATCCATTTATCAGAATCTTAACATATGGCGTGTTTAAAAGTGCATTATATATGTAACACTTCTTATTCTAATTCTTCCTCTGATATATGGAAATTTGTTTCTTCAGATCAAACTTCTTGTAAAAAGGTGAAGAAAAAAATGTTCTCTTGTCATTTGGCAAATGCAACTTATAATAGGTCATAATGGTGTCGTTGATGGTTGTCTCACGATGAGGTTTGGGATTTTGACCTCACTAGGGTCCTCCTATTTAATTTTACATTTTGTGGAGATCTTAAAGGGAATCTGTCACCTATTTTTTTGCTGGCACCGCCATCAGAGGCTTATCTACAGCATTACAGAATGCTGTAGATAAGCCCGATATGTACCCTAAAAGTGAAGAAAACGGAGTTAGATTATACTCACCGGGGGTTGGGGGCGGTCCGGGTCCGGAGGGAGTCGCGGTCCGGTCCGACACCTCCCATCTTGTAGCGATGACATCCTCTTCTTTCCTAAATGACGTGGTCTGCCCTGTTGAGGGCAGAGCAGAAGTGTGGAAAACCACACAGAAAACGACAACTAGATCCAAACTATTATAGCAAATGTCACTTTATTGGAAAACCAGGACAGAACAGGAAAAAATGGGGGAGCAGGTGCAAGAGACAATAAGGTGCAACAGTGCTGAAAGACGTGCCAAAGACCTGACAAGAAATCGCACGAGACAGTGTCAGTATATAATTAGTTGAAAACTAACAGCAATTCATTTACATATGCCACATCAATATAACAGGGGATACTTATCATTTGTATATGTTACATCCACTGGGATCACCATCTTAGGTAATACAAAATTAAATAGGTGATGAAACTATCTCTAAATATGTGCCCCTAGCTGATGGACTAACCCCTCCAAAACGATGGAGCCTCGCTCCGAAACGCGCGTCGGGGAGACGCGCCGTCTTCCAGCCTGACAGCATGATTACCCACTCAGGTACATACTTGGTACTCACCCCCGCTCCCTAGCTCGGCTTTCTCTCCCGCCTCTCGGCTTAGATCTTATGTTAACCTCATACTCACCATTGGTGGGGGTTTGGTATCCAATACATATGGCTATAGACTTTTCATCACTGCTCTGGGGACACAGTATGGATACCACGTTAGTCAGGTGGGAGACTGATGGGAATTTACCCACCCTTACCCTTGTTAATTTGCTCACCATATATTTTACATGTGGACAAAGCATTTTTGGAGGGCTTAGTCCATCAGCTAGGGGCACGTATTTAGAGATAGTTTAATTTAATTTTGTATTACCTATGATGGTGATCCCAGTGGATGTAACATATACAAATGATAAATATCCCCTGTTATATTGATGTGGCATATGTAAATAAATTGCTGTTAGTTTTCAACTAATTATATACTGACACTGTCTTGTGTGATTTCTTGTCAGGTCTTTGGCGCGTCTTTCAGCACTGTTGCACTTTATTGTCTCTTGCACCTGCTCCCCCATTTTTTCCTGTTCTGTCCTGGTTTTCTAATAAAGTGACATTTGCTATAATAGTTTGGATCTAGTTAATAATAATAATAATAATAATCTTTATTTATATAGCGCCAACATATTCCGCAGCGCTTTACAGTTTAACAGTTTCAAAACACAAGTCATAAGTAACAACGCTAACAATACAATAATTAAAGCAAAATAAGACGAAATAAGACGACCCTGCTCGTGAGAGCTTACAATCTACAATGAGGTGAGGGAGATACAAAGTACAGGTGTATATTTACAATGGTGTATTTACAATGAAGGTCCAGCCATCTTGCGGGAGTGAAGGATGGATGGAGATAGTGAATGGGCTACACACGCACACTTACACAGAAAATGACTTTGATTGTCGTTTTCTGTGTGGTTTTCCACACTTCTGCTCTATATGGTATAACGATGGGTCCTTTATTGTCCGTCTTTTTTAAAACAGCACATATTTATGGATATTGATTTTAGCATGCTGTTTTTTACCTTTGCTGTGATATTATACTGTTGAGGGCAGAGCAGAGTACTGCAGTGCATAGGCACCAGAAGAGGTCCAGCACCTGCGCACTGCAATACTCTGCCCTGCCCTCAACAGGGCAGAGCAGTGCGCCTGCGCCAGAGCCGCGTCGTTCAGGAAAGAAGAGGACGTCATTGCTACAAGATGGGAGGCGCCGGACCAGACCGCGACTCCCTCCGGACCCAAAGCGGACCCGGACCGCCCCCCGGTGAGTATAATCTAACTCCTTTTTCTTCTCTTTCAGCGTACATCGGGGGCTTATCTACAGCATTCTGTAATGCTGTAGATAATCCCCTGATGGTGGTGCCGGCAGCTTACAGGCAAAAAAAATAGGTGACAAATTCCCTTTAAGATTGGTGATAATTGTGTCATCACTAAAGGGATAATTTTTGGACTTCTTTTTAGTCATTTCTAATCAGGTAGACCCTTTTGTGCAGAAAATTGACTTTAACTGACAGTGTCACTATCAAAGATAACATCATGCCGCTTTGACTGCGATGAGTAATATGCCATATAATCCATAATGCCCTCCGCTTCCCCCCACTAATTCCTTTCTCTCTCGGACAGTCTGTGTCTTGAGCTCTCTAATTAAGCCCATTAGAAGTCAGCTGAGGAATCTCCATTAAGATGAAGAGATGTACTCATAACACGGTTTTTAACCAGAGGAAAGACAGACTATGCAAAGATGTGTAGTAGTCACCATATTAAGGAAAGTTAGACTGTGTTTTGCTTTGAGATTAATTTAATAAATAATTTTATTTCTATAGCGCCAACATATTCCACAGCACTTAGGAACTGGACTCCATTTCTTAAATTAACATAAAAAATATTCAGTTGGTATCCAAACGGTCTCATAATCATTTTGACATGTGATTATGTAAAACTGTTGCTGTGTATGAATATAATAAGGCTGTTTGTGGACAGGTTTTAAGCTCATCCACTGTGTTGAATTCAGTTTTTGTTTTGTACAAATCTTTTAGTCAGAATACAGTGGCATGTAAAAGTTTGGGCACCCCTGGTTAAAATTGCTGTTATTGTGAACAGTTAAGCAAGTTAAAGATGAAATGATCTCTAAAAGGCCTAACATAAAGAAGACACATTTACTTTGTATTTTATGCAATAAAAAATGTTTTCATCTTTTACATTTTAAAAATTACAAAAAGGAAAATGAGCCGATGCAAAAGTATGGTTAGTACCTATTAGCAACTCTTTTTGCAAATATCACGGCTTTTAAACGCTTTTTGTAGCCAGACAAAAGTCTTTCAGTGCTTTTTTGAGCGATTTTCATCCATTTTTACTTGGAAAATGCTTCCAGTTCTGTGAGATTCCTTGGTCCTCTTGCATGCACTGCTATTTTGAGATCTAGTCAAAAATTTTCAATGCTGTTCAGATCAGGGGACTGTGAGGGCCTTTGTGAAACCTTCAGCTTGGACCTTTTGAGGTAGTCTATTGTGGATTTTGGTGTGTGTTTAGGATGATTCATTATCCATTTGTAGAAGCCATCCTCTTTTCAACTTCATCTTTTTACAGATGGTATTATATTTAAATCAAGAATTTGTTGAAATTTCATTTCATCCATTCTTGCCTCTAACCGTGAAACATTCCACGTGCCACTGGCTGCAACATAATCCCAAAGCTTGATTGATCCACACCCATGCTTAATGGTTGGAAAGATGTTCTTTTCCTGAAATTCTGGGCCCTTTTTTCTCCACACAGACCACTTGATCATGTGGCCAAAGAGTTCTATTTTAACCTCATCGGTCTACAAGACTTTATTCCAAAATGCATCAGTCTTGTTAGATCTTCTTTTGCATATTTCTGACGCTGAATTTTATAGTAAGGATGCAAGACAGGTTTCCTTCTTATGACTCTTCCATGAAGGCCATTTTTGTGCAGGTGTCTCTGGACAGTAGAACAATGTGCCACATCTCCAGAGTTTGCGAAAACTTTCTGAAGGTCTCATGAAGTCAAGCAGGGGTTCTGATTTGCCTCTCTAGCAATCTTATGAGCAGCTCTCATTGGTAATTTTGCTTGGCCTTCCTGACCTTATTTTGACCTCCTCTGTTCCTGTTGACTGCCATTTCTTAATTACATTTTGAACTGAGAAAAGAGCAACATGAAAACGCTTTGCTATCTTCTTATAGCCTTCTCCTGCTTTGTGGGCCTCCACCATTTTCATTTTCAGAATGCTAGGCAGCTGCTTAGAAGAACCCATAGCTGTATTTTTTGACAGAAGATTAGTGGAGGCTGTTTTTTTTATAAATCTGGTGAAATTTGCAACACCTGGCCTCTCTTAACGTTGGTGGTTAACAAGCCATAACTAACTGTCTAATTAAGGTCTGAAACCTTGGTTATAGTTATCTGAGCACACAAATCTCCAAAATTTTGCATCAGCCCATTTTTTGGGGATTTTTTAAAATGTAAAAGATGAAAAAATATGTATATTTTTTTTCCTAACATACAAGGGATATGTGTCACCTTTAACTTTAGGCATTTTAGAGATCATTTCATCTTCAACATCTTCACAATAACAGTAATTTTAACCAGGAGTGCCCAAACTTTTACATTCCACTATATGCCTCATAGTTGTCACACCGTTTAGAGAGAAAATATACATACCATTAGGACATGTAACTACAGGTGGCTATTCAGGCCTAATGATAACACTCGGAGCAGGGATCCACTTCACCAGGATCTCCAAAACTGGAAATGGAAAGGTTACGACTGGTCTTGGCTGATGTCATGTGCGCATACTTGAATGATGGAGGAGACATAGATATCGGGATGTTTCCCTCCATCATTCACTGTAATCCCTAACTATCTCTCACTTTGGGACCTTCTCTTCTAGTCCCTTCAGGTCCCAGGCTCCATAGCAGCCTCTGCTGCGACGCCTGCCTCCCCGATCAGCATGATTTGGAGAGAGATAGGTACTGAATAAAGCATATTCTGTTGGGAGGACAGATGTAAGGCATATAATAAAGAAAGGGACCAGACAGGTGTAAGACATATTCCGCAGGGAGGACAGAGACTGATGTAACAGCGAGTAGGCGTAGACCAGGATAATACACGACGGTGCAAGAGAGGAGATGGATGAAACACACATATCAGTGGGAGGAAATAGAAATATCTATGGCTTATAGCCGAGAAAGGCAGCAGACAGATGAAGGACATAAATAAGACAAATACCCATAAGGGTATACATATGAGAAGAGCTTTATTTGGCATATGGTAGGGAGCCTGTAGGCTCGGAGAAATGCATGTGTAGCATATTTACGTTGAACTAATTCAACCGAAATGGTCAATTAATTTAGAGTGAACCTGTCAGGTCTCCCTACCTAACCAGCCCTGTATAACATAATTCAGTTTTAAAAAAGCAGTTATAATGTCTCAGTTTCCTATACTAATGAGCGCTTTGACTAGTCGATGGGCCTTTAGTTTCCCCAGACTAATCAGCCTTCTTTCCATGTTATCACAGCCCTTGGTTGAGATAACATAATTTGCAGGAGCCGGCCTCATCGCAAACACAGGCAAACGCTCATTCTGGCAGCGTCAATGCCTTTCTGAAGCCGGGCATCCAAGGCATCCGAGACGTGCACTGCGCATGACCGGAAGCCATCTTCTGGTACACACATATCTGCAAGATATTAAAGAGGTTGTTCGCTACTTTATCATTGATTACTGAGCCTTAGGATAGGTCATCAATGTCTGATCAGTCGGGGTCTGACACTCGGCACTCCAGCAGATCATCCATTCTTAGTGTCAGAGGCGGCCGCCGGCTAGAACTACTCGATTGCTGATCTGCTCTGTCTTATGATAGTGGCCACGGCTGGGAACTGCACATTTTCCTAATATTCAAATCAATAGGAGGTGGATGTGTAGTACCCTGCCGCGGCCACTATCAGAAGATGGAGCAACTTTGCAATTGAGTAGTTCTGATCGCCGCCCATACATGAGCCGCTATTCAGCAGGGGGGTACCAGGTGTCGGATCCTGACCCATCAGACATTGGGGACCTATCCTAAGGATAGATCATCAGTGATAAAGTAGTGGACAACCTCTTTAAAGGGAGTCAATCAGAACTAAAAAATTGTTCAAATCAAGTACAGGCACTTGATGCACCCAAATCTTTCAGTGCACCTTCCCACCTACTTGTTTCCTATCTATCTCTACTTTTCTCTGGCTACTATAGAGATTGATAGGAAACAGAGCTTTAATAAAGGAAGAGGAGCGCTGAGAGTTATGAAAACAGGTAGATGGGAAGGTGCACTGAACTGCTCGGTCAACAGTGCACCGTGCTCTTGTGCTTGGTTTGAACAGTCATGTTGTGCTGACAGACTCCCTTCAATAATGAGACCTTGCTATATCGTACATGCCTTATGAACATAAGAGTAGAATTAACACCAAACTAATGAATTATATATTTTTATAGAGGCATGGCTGCTAGACTTTCATTCCCAGACGTCATGCTGCCTACTAAACCCATTTCTATCAGTCTGTTCATTATGAAGTTGTCATAACGAAGCTAACAATAATGTCGCTGTGATTGCTCATGCATGCATCATGCCCTGACATACAGAATGTCATTGAAGTTAGCATTTTATTCCTGAAAACGACTCTTATAATGGATTTTCATTAACTATATATTTATGTGGTGATTCACATAGATCCTGTGCACATTGTACAGTGAGACAATGCAGAACATCTGCTGTTCTTTTTTCAAACACGTAATGGAGTCCACCTATACTGTAGCGCAGTTTCTTGTTTTTAATGTTAGATGCTTTTGTATTTCCTATGGCAGGACTGGGCTATTTTGGTATATTTTGACTTAATCACATTTTAAACAAAAAATGCAAAGCTTAGAGAAGCACACGTTGTGCGGAGATTTGCCTGAGGGAACTTGCTTGCAGAGACACTGCTGTGATAGCATCTTCCATTGTTCATTTTATGCAAAATCTCTAATTTGCGGCCTCATAATTGTGTCATTAATAATAGAATAATAACAGCCATAGATTATTAAGTCCAAAATAAGGTTCATGCTCTGTTTCTTGCGCTACTTTATTTGTTAACATGAGAGATATTTTCAGTGTTCAAGTTACCTGGACATTTCTCCTCCACTGATCCGTTTGGTGTCAGAAATAATTGTAGAACCAATTAAATAACCATCCTTGAATATTGTTCTGTTATTCTTCTTGGAATTGTTTGCATAAATTCTTAACTAGGTGTTACCATGAGTTTGTATGTGGGAGAAGTACTGGTTCTTCTTAAAGAGCACAAACAGCCCAAAAGTGTCCAGTTTTTGCTCTTATTTTATTCCCATTTATTCCCTTAGGCTGCTTTCACACATCCGGCTTTGTGTCTCCGGCACTGTGCAGCGAAAAGCCGTAGGGGCGGATCCGGGATGTGCCGGAGACACCGGATGCCTGTGTGGCCGGATACGGTGGCGCCCACATTTAAAAGAGCAGCGCGAGACTCAGTCTCCGTGCATGCGCTCTGAGAAAAAACGGTCCGACGCTGTCAAAAAACGTTGCAGCAAACATTTTTTGCAGACGCCGGACGGCTACTTTTTGCCGTATCCGGCAAAAATCAGATGCGCCGCATACCCATCCGGCACGGTGCGGCGACAATACAACTCAATGGGACAAAATTTCGCTGCATCGTGCCGGAGACACAAAGCCGGATGTGTGAAAGTAGCCTTAGTATGCTTTTTTTTGAAGTTATGGTCTTTATCAAGGAGGAGTGGGACACAGAATAATAATGTAGAGCAACCTAAAGGCACGCCCCCAGAAAATCCTGTCAACCATGCCCCCTTGGTAAAGACCATGAAAATTAGCACTAAATAAAAAGTACCTTATCTCTGGAACCATATGGCGGATTTATTAAAACACCCCCTAAATAATCAGGAACAACGGGAATGAAATAAGAGCAAAAATTGACCAGTATTGAACAGCTAATAGGTCCTCGTTAAATGGACCAGCTAAGTATGGAATCTTACAGGCAATACTCCATACAAATGGAGGCATATCTGAAGAAGAATATATTGATATCTGCAGAACTTGCAGGGCACGCATCAGATTAGCAGAGACGTCAAAAGCAATAAAAAAGGATTTGGGGGGTATGTAAAAGTAAAAGAAAAGTCAAAGATGCTGTAGGATTTTTACAGGATGAAAAGAGTGAAGTAAAAAATGATTTTGAGAAGGCCAAACTTTTTAATTCCTATTTTGCATCTGTTTTCTCTCAGAAAGTAACATCAACTGATTCTTTACTGTACTATTGAAGGAATAAAATAATCCACATTATCTATAAACAGAGAGATGGCGAGAGAACACTTAGCTAAAATAAATGAATTCAAGTCTCCAGGTCTAGATGAATTACATCCTACGGTACTGAAGGAGATAGCAGAGGAAAGTATTGAACCACTGTCCATAATCTTTGAAAATTCTTGGAGAACAGGAGAAGTCCCCAAAGACTGGAGAAGAGCGAAAATTGTCCCTTTCTTCAAAAAGGTGAGAAGGTGGACCCAGGGAACTATAGGTCGGTGAGCCTTACTTCTATACCAGGAAAGATCTTTGAACAAATTATTAAACAACATGTATGTAGGTACATGGATGAGAATTAAGTGATTAACCAGAGCCAGCATGGGTTAGTAACAAATAAGTCATGTCAGATTTAACTTAATTTCCTTCTATGACAGAATCACTGACTGGGTGGACCAGGGAAATGCAATAGGTATAGTACAGTTGTGAAAAAGTGTTTGTACCCTTCCTGATTTCCTATTCTTTTGCACGTTTCTTACATTTAAATGTTTTAGAGCACCAAACAAATTTGAATATTAGCCAAAGATAACACAAGTAATCACAAAATGCAGTTATTAAATTTTTTATTATTAAGGGAAAAAAATCCAAACCTATAGGGCCCTGTGTGAAAAAGTGATTGCTCCCTAAACCTAATAACTGGTTGGGCCTCCCTTAGCAGCAACAACTTCAATCAAGAGTTTGTGATAACTCGCAGTGAGTCTTTTACAACGCTCTGGAAGAATTTTGGCCCACTCATCTTTGCAGAATTGTTGTAATTGAGCCACATTGGAGGGTTTCCGAGCATGAACTGCCTTTTTAAGGTCATGTCGCAAAATCTCAATCGAATTAACGTCAGGACTTTGACTAGACCACTCGAAAGTTAATTTTGTTTTTCCTAAGCCATTCGGAGGTGGACCTGCTGGTGTGTTTTGGATAATTGTTCTGCTGCAAACTCAAGTTTGCTTCAAGGTCACGAATAGATGGCTGGACATTCTCCTTCAGAATTCATGTGTCCATATACCACATCAACTTTTCTGGGTCTTGAAGCAGCAAAAAAGCCCCAGACCATCACACTACCACAAGCATAGTTTACTGTTTTGGTATTATGGTCCTTTTATGAAATGTTGTGTTATTTCTACACCAGATGTAATGGGACATACACCTTCCAAAAAGTTCAACTATTGTCTCGTCATTCCACAGAGTATTCTTCCCAAAGTCTTGGGGATAATCAAGATGTTTTCTAGCAAAACTGAGATGAGCCTTTATGTTGTTATTGCTCAGCAGGGGTTTTTGTCTTAGAACTCTGTCATACAGGCCATTTTCACCCAATTCCTTTGTTATGGTGGAGTCATGAACAGTGACCTTAACTGAGGTAAGTTAGGCCTGCAGTTCTTTGGATATTGTTGTGGGGTCTTTTGTGACCTCTTGGATCGGTTGTTGTTGCACTCTTTGGGTCAGCCTGCCAGTCCTGGGAAGGCTCTCCACTGTTCCATGTTTTTGAAATTTGTGGACAATGGCTCTCACTGTAGTTTGCTGGAGATCCAAAGCTTTAGAAATTGCTTTATAACCTTTTCCAGATGGATAGATCTCAAATACTTTTTTCTCATTTGTTCCAGAATTTGTGTGGAGTGTGGCATGTTGACTAGTTTTTGAGGTTCTTTTGGTCTACTTCACTTTGTCAGGTAGGTCCTACTTAAGTGATTTCTTGATTGAAAACAGTTGTGGCAGTAATCAGGCCTGAGTATGGCTCGGGAATTTGAAAACTCAGACTCCCAAAGCTGTGATAAACCACAAGTAATTTATGTTTTAAGAGGGGGGGGGGCAATCACCATTTCACACAAGACCCTGTAGGTTTAGATTTCTTTTATCCTTAATAATAAAGAGCTTAATTTAAAGACTGCATTTTGTGTTTGCTTGTGTTATCTGTGTATAATGTTTAAATTTGTTTGGTGAGCTGAAACATTTAAGCGTGACAAACATGGAAAAGATTAGGAAATCAGCAAGGGGGCAAGCACTTATTCACAAAACTGTATATCTTAACTTCAGCAAAGCATTTGGCAAAGTATCTCAAATCATCCTTATTGAAAAGATGACCAAGTATGGAATGGACAAGTCAACTGTTAGGTGGATTCATATCTGGCTTAGTGACCTGACCCAAAGATTGATCATAAATGGCTGAACATCCTGATGAAGAATGTCTCAAGTGGGTTACTACATGGCTCTGTTCTGGGCCCTGTGTTGATCAACATCTTGATCATTGATTTAGATGAAGGAATTGAAGGTAAACTGATTAAATTTGCTGATGACAGCTAGGAAGCATAGCTAACATAAGAGAAAGAGAGGATTCAAAAAGGTCTAAACAAACAGGAACTGTGGGCAGCAACTAGCAAAATGGTTTTTAACAGGGAAAAATGCAAAGTCTTAGTCTGGGAAAGAAAAATGAAAAAGCATATAAAGAATGAGAGGAATAGGGCTAAGCAGCAACACATGTGAAAAAGACTTGCATATACTAATAGATCACAGACTACAGATGAGTCAACAGTGGGATGCAGCAGCAAAAAAAGACAAACAGAATTCTCGGTTGCTTTAACAGAAGCTTACGTCTAGATCACGTGAAGTAATTATCTCCCTCTACTCCTCTTTTGTCAAACCTGAATTGGAATACTGAGTCCAGTTCTGTGCACCACATTTTAAAAAGACATCAACAAACTGGAGCAAGTTCAGAGAAGAGTGACCAGAATGGTGACCGGTCTGGAAACAATGTCATATGAGGAACGGTTAGAGGATTTTGGAATGTTTAACTTGTAAAAGAGAAGGCTGAGAGGAGACTTAATAGCTGTGTACAAATATCTTAAGGGCTGTCACACTATACAGGGATCAGCTTTATTCTCCTATGCACAAGGAAAGACTAGAAGCAATGGGATGAAACTAAATGGGAGGAGACAGATTAAATATTAGAAAAAACTTTTTGACATTGAGGGTTATCAATGAGTGGAACAGGCTGCCACGAGAGGTGATGAGTTCTCCTTCAATGGAAGTCTTGAAAACCAAGGCTGGACAGACATCTGTCTGAAATGGTCTAGTGAACCCTGCATTGAGCAGGGGGTTGGACACTATGACCCTGGAGGTCCCTTCCAACACTTAACATTCTATGAAATGAGTAACCTCACAAGTACCACATGCAAGAAATAGCTACCCTGTAAGTCAGCGTCCAAACATTTAAGATACAGGAAAGATGTATATCTTTGTACCGTGTTAGCCAGTAGATAGAAAAATATTCAGGATTGAGAGTCCTCAGTAGTTGATACCTTTTAATGGCTAACTGAAAAGATGGTAATACATTGCAAGCTTTCGAGACTACTCAGGTCTCTTCATCAGGCTAGACTAATACAAAATCTGAAGTCACATATTTATGCACAATACAGCCTAGAAAAAATGCAATAGATAAGACAAGTGACGTGAAGCAGAACTATCAATATGGGAGAGGGAGAAACATAAATATAAACATTGGACCAGTTCATAGATAAGGAGTCTGGATGTTTTATGGTCCTCTGATTGGGGTCTAGTTCTGTGTTGCCCTGCAAGGTTTTAAAAGGAAATTCCTTAATTGATGTAAAAAGACATAAATCCATGCGACACATTCATTCCAGCACTGAGAGTGTCAAAGTTCGTCATAAATTTGTACTCCCAAACTCGTCTCTCTATCTGAGATGTGAAGTTACCTTTCAATACCAGTAATTTCATATCCATGCTGCTGTGATCAGGGATACAGAAATGTTTTGCCACAGGTAGATCCATTCTTTTTTCTCTTATTGTGTGACGATGAGCATTCATCCTTGTTCTAAGCTTTTGCCCTGTCTCCCCCACATACAGACCCCCAGTTGGACATTTAGTACAGTGACTTCAGATTTTGTATTAGTCTAGCCTGATGAAGAGACCTGAGTAGTCTCGAAAGCTTGCAATGTATTACCATCTTTTCAGTTAGCCATTAAAAGGTATCAACTACTGAGGACTCTCAATCCTGAATATTTTTCAAACATTTAAGGAAACTTGTAACGTTTCCAGGAATAAATGCCAGAAACTAATCTGCAAACAGTCTGCGTCGGGGTGTTTGCCCCTCATCAGTGTGAAGCAGAGTCTGAATGGAGGAGTGCAACATCCTTGAGGCAACATGAGGGCAAGTACTGTCTCACCTTAAAGAGACCGACTGAGTATATAATCTTAACAAGAAAGTTTTTTGGGGGAAGAAGAGTATGCAAATTAGCTGTCTCAAAGACTGAAAGAATCCATCTTGGAAGTACAGCCTAGAAGCGGTAACTATGCTATAAGTTTGTATGGAAACACCTTGCTAACAAAGGCAATAGTAGTGATAATGTTTATACAGTTCCAGAAAAATTCACAGGGTGACATGAATTGTACTAAAACACACATATTAGGAGAGTTGAGTGATCCTCCTTGGAGGGTTGTCCAGTTTTGCTCTGGTGCGGTCTGCTGTCCATTAACAATAGGCATGTAACAGAGTCAGTTATTTCCAATATATTGAATATTCTGCTAAAAAAAAAGCAAAAAAAAAACATTTCTATTCGGAAATTGCACTGTATCTATATTATTTATTGCAGGTTATAGATATTGTACTAGTGTATGTGGAATATAGCATGAGATATAATTTGCTTACACTGTCACTCCCATGCACATGTATTGCAGCACAGTGGCTCAGTGGTTAGCACTGCAGCCTTGCAGCAACTGGGGTCCTGGGTTCAAATCCCACCAAGGGCAACATCTGCAAGGAGTTTAGTACAAGTTCTCCCTGTGTTTGCGTGGGTTTCCTCCCATGCTCCAAAGTCATACAGATAAGGAATCTTAGATTGGATTGGAGATTATGGTGTCTGTACAGTAGGGTGACCGGATCTCATATGGCGGGGAAAAAATGTCAGAATTTTGTCCGTCTGGACCCCACAAAACGATTCCCCTTTCCAGATATTGAGAGAGCCAAAATTTGAGCTCGATCAAACGACGTTAACCCGTGCCGCTTGTCGCTCAAAGTTTGAAAAAATCCAAATTGAGGTATTTTAAGATTTAGGTATTTTGCATAGTCTGTTAGACTATAAAGAATGTGACAACAACATTGCAGAAATAGCCCTGACCTAATTTTCGAACCATTTGTGGTATTTGAATGCAGAGTTGGTGGGATTATCGTTTTTTGATCCCACCATTACAGACAATGAAAAGTTGTTAATGGCTAATAAATTGCTCAGTAGCACAGATGAACCATCAGAGCACGCTAACCTACATGAGTTGATAATTTTACATAGTTATCTAATCTATTCTAGAGCTTTTGTTAAAGTAGTTTTTGAAACGTCAGAATATAATGCTCGGCATTTGCTTACAACTTGCAGGACATATTGCTTTTGTTCTTCATCTTTTGTCAGAAGGTCGTTAAAGTCGGTTACTTCCTACCTCTTTTAATTTTTCTTTCCTAACTTTTGGCTTTACAACCCTAGCGTGCTCTGATGGTTCATCTGTGCTACTGAGCAATTTATTAGCCATTAACAACTTTTCATTGTCTGTAATGGTGGGATCAAAAAACGATAATCCCACCAACTCTGCATTCAAATACCACAAATGGTTCGAAAATTTGGTCAGGGCTATTTCTGCAATGTTGTTGTCACATTCTTTATAGTCTAACAGACTATGCAAAATACCTAAATCTTAAAATACCTCAATTTGGATTTTTTCAAACTTTGAGCGACGAGCGGCATGGGTTAACGTCGTTTGATTGAGCTCAAATTTTGGCTATCTCAATATCTGGAAAGGGGAATCGTTTTGTGGGGTCCAGACGGACAAGATTCTGACATCGATTTTTTGCGGTCACCCTACTGTACAGCGCCTTGGAATTAATGGAGATGTATAAGAAGGTAAAATAAAAAACCTTTTACCTTAGGCCTCTTCCATTTGTAACCTTTATATTGGTCATCTACAGAAAATAAACAGCATTGTGTTTATATATACACTCACTGGCCACTTTATTAGGTACACCATGCTAGTAAGGGGTTGGACCCCCTTTTGCCTTCAGAACTGCCTCAATTCTTCGTGGCAGAGATTCAACAAGGTGCTGGAAGCATTCCTCAGAGATTTTGGACCATATTGACATGATGGCATCACACAGTTGGCGCAGATTTGTCGGCTGCACATCCCTGATGCGAATCTCCCGTTCCACCACATCCCAAAGATGCTCTATTGGATTGAGATCTGGTGACTGAGGAGGCCATTTGAGTACAGTGAACTCATTGTCATGTTCAAGAAACCAATCTGAGATGATTCGAGCTTTATGACATGGCGCATTATCCTGCTGAAAGTAGCCATCAGATGTTGGGTACATTGTGGTCATAAAGGGATGGACATGGTCAGCAACAATACTCAGGTAGGCTGTGGCGTTGCAACGATGCTCAATTGGTACCAAGGGGCCCAAAGAGTGCCCAGAAAAAATTCCCCACACCATGACACCACCACCACCAGCCTGAACCATTGATACAAGGCAGGATGGATCCATGCTTTCATGTTGTTTACGCCAAATTCTGACCCTACCATCCGAATGTCGCAGCAGAAATCGAGACTCATCAGACCAGGCAACGTTTTTCCAATCTTCTACTGTCCAATTTCGATGAGCTTGTGCAAATTGTAGCCTCAGTTTCCTGTTCTTAGCTGAGAGGAGTGGTACCCAGTGTGGTCTTCTGCTGCTGTAGCCCATCTGCCTCAAAGTTCGACGCACTGTGCGTTCAGAGATGCTCTTCTGCCTACCTTGGTTGTAACGGGTGGCAATTTGAGTCACTGTTGCCTTTCTATCAGCTCGAACCAGTCTGCCCATTCTCCTCTGACCTCTGGCATCAACATGGCATTTCCGGCCACAGAACTGCCGCTCACTGGATTTTTTTTCTTTTTCGGACCATTCTCTGTAAACCCTAGAGATGGTTGTGCGTGAAAATCCCAGTAGATCAGCAGTTTCTGAAATTCTCAGACCAGCCCTTCTGGCACCAACAATCATGCCACGTTCAAAGGCACTCAAATCACCTTTCTTCCCCATACTGATGCTCGGTTTGAACTGCAGGAGATTGTCTTGACCATGTCTACATGCCTAAATGCACTGAGTTGCCGCCATGTGATTGGCTGATTAGAAATTAAGTCTTAACACACAGTTGGACAGGTGTGCCTAATAAAGTGGCCAGTGAGTGTAGATATGAATCAAAAAATCATGTAACTTCCAGTGCAATCATATTTGACCAGAAGCAATAGGAAGCCTTTCCCCCCAGGGCTGACATGGGCCTCAAATGTCTAATGGTGCATCAGGTTAAAATGTGACAGGGATGGCCACTAATCTAATAACTGTGGTGGAACTAGGATTTTTTAGTAATCTTCATTTTAATATGATTTCATTATTAATCTATGGACTTAGAGACGACATTAATATGCACATGAGTTATATGCTCCGTGCCTTAATGTATAGGCACAAATGGTATATTTTTGGTGGGCTAATCTGTGCTTGTTTCGCAGGCATCA
The DNA here is from genome assembly GCF_039654945.1 of Dendrobates tinctorius. Lineage (NCBI taxonomy): Eukaryota > Metazoa > Chordata > Amphibia > Anura > Dendrobatidae > Dendrobates > Dendrobates tinctorius. Next base: position 17,265,589 of record NW_027361870.1, on the reverse strand, counting down.
TTCAACTTCAAACACCATTCCAGTGTTTTTTCTTTATTTCAGCGCTGGAAGCTGGAGTCTTGTTACTAATCTACAGGTGCTTCTCACAAAATTAGAATATCATCTAATGAAAGTTAATTTATTTCAGTTCTTCAATACAAAAAGTGACACTCATATATAGAGTCATTGTAAACAGAGTGATCTATTTCAAGTGTTTATTTCTGTTAATGTTGATGATTATGGCTTACTGCCAATGAAAACTCAAAAATCATAATCTCAGTAAATTAGAATAATTAACAAAAAACACCTGTAAAGGCTTCCTAAGCATTTAAAAAGGTCCTGTAGTCTGTTTCAGTAGGCTCCACAATAATGGGGAAGACTGCTGACTTGACCGATGTCTAGAAGGCAGTCACTGACACACTCCACAAGGAGGGTAAGTCACAAAAGGTCATTGCTAAAGAAGCTGAGTGTTCACAGAGTGCTGTATCCAAGCATATTAATGGAAAGTTGAGTGGAAGGAAAAAGTGTGGTAGAAAAAGGTGCACAAGCAACCGGGATAACCGCAGCCATGAAAGGATTGTTAAGAAAAGGCCATTCAAAAAATTGGGGGAGATTCACAAGGATCGGATTGCTGCTGGAGTCATTGCTTCAAGAACCACCACACACAGACGTGTTGTGAATATTCTTGACCTGACTTCTGAGTTTAGATTCCCTCTGGTGGTTGCTACGGGTAATGGAGCTGGTCGGGTTGACAGAAGTCAATCACCTGCAGAGGATGATTGGAGGTCTGGTGTTACAGACTGGGAAGATTTAAGTCAGCAAGTTTCCCTCAGTTGTTGCTGGTGATTTGATTTTCTTCCTGTGCATTTTGAAGTCCGCTTGCCCCCTGCTTGGTCCTGCATCGCTCAGATAAGTTATTTGTTTGCTGGAATCTTTTTGCATTTGATCCAGTTTTTGCCTTTCTCTGCTCTCTGCTTTGCTGTGTGGCTTCAGCATTGTTCCCTGCTGGGACCAGTGCTGGACCCCGTTCCATATGCCACAGCTTATGTCAGTCTGTTCAGTATTGCTAGTCCCCTGTTATATCAGTATCTTTTGCTTTGCTTCCAGTTCACACCAGAATGCTGATCTAGTGGGGGAAAGGTCGGGTGGCCTCAGTATTTTTGCATATCAGACGTGTTGGATTTTTCTTAGGGTTTTTTGCGTGATTGCAGACAGTATCTTTCCTGTTCTATCTAGACAGTTTGGGCCCCATCATTTGTTACTCTGTTTTCTGCCTGTGTTTGTGCCTCATCTTGTCTCACTGGCAATATATGTTTGGGGGCTATCTATTCCTTTGGGGTTCTATTCCGGGGCAGTTTAGTTTTCCCCTTTCTTGCTTTAGGCTTAGTAAACTCTTTGGCTGTGCCGAGGCGTCTAGGGCATCATAGGTACGTCCCACGGCTAATTCTAGTTGTGTTGATAGTTTTAGGGGTCTGCAATCCGCTTAGTTACCAACCTTTCTTATTCCCCGGCTATCCTCCTCGGTGACCTAATCATAACACAAACGTATCCAGGACATGGGCTACAAGTGTCGCATTCCTTGTGTCAAGCCACTCATGACCAATAGACACCAGAAGCGTCTTACCTGGGCCAAAGAGAAGGAGAACTGGACTGTTGCTTAGTGGTCCAAGGTGTTATTTTCAGATGAAAGTAAATTTTGCATTTTATTTGGTCCCAGAGTCTGGAGAAAGAGTGTTGAGGCCACAATCCAAGCTGCTTGAGGTCTAGTGTGAAGTTTCCACAATCAATGATGGTTTGGGGAGCCATGTCATCTGCTGGTGTAGGTCCACTGTGTTTTATCAAGACCAAAGTCAGCGCAGCCATCTACCAGGAAATTTTAGAGCACTTCATGCTTCCCTCTGCCGACAAGCTTTTTTGGAGATGGAAATTTCATTCTCCAGCAGGACTTGGCACCTGTCCACACTGCCAAAAGTGCCAATATTGGGTTTTCAAACAGCAGTATCACTGTGCTTGATTGGCCAGCAAACTCGCCTGACCTTAACCCGATAAAGAATCTATGGGATATTTTCAAGAGGAAGATGAGAGACACCAGACCCAACAATGCAGACGAGCTGAAGGCTGCTATCATAGCAACCTGGGCTTCCATAACACCTCAGCAGTACCACAGGCTGATCACCTCCATGCCGCGCCGCATTGATGCAGTAATTGATGCAAAAGGAGCCCTGACCAAGTATTGAGTGCATTTACTGAACATACATTACAGTAGGCCAACATTTCTGATTTTAAAATAATTTTTCAAGCTGGTGTTACAAAGTATTCTAATTTACTGAGATAATGACTTTTGGGTTTTCTTTGGCTGTAAGCCATAATCATCATCATTAACAGAAATAAACACTTGAAATAGATCACTCTGTTTGTAATGACTATATAATATGAGTGTCACTTTTGTATTGAAGAACAGAAATAAATTAACTTTTTGATCATATTCTAATTTTGTGAGAGGCACCTGTGAGTTCCCAGCCCCCAATCATATACTTATCCGCCATTGTCTTTTATCTGCGCCACTTTGTACGTTATCCAGCAGGATGTGACCTGCTGGATCGCTCCAGTGTTGGATGAGTGATCAAAAAGTCACAACTCAGTGTGAGCCAGAGCAGATGGGGTAAGTGACATAGTGAATCAGAAGAACTATACTACATTACTAATTGGAAGTCTTTTCTAATATTGTTATTATTACACTTATTACACAATGGGATAGGATCTTGGAGCTGGGAATACTCTTTTAACATGAAAGTAGTCACATATCTGTTGATTTCCCATTATAAAGATACAATTTGAGTATCTAGAGATGAGCAAAAAGATTCAGACTACTGTACCTTGGTTTGGTGTCCAGTTTTGTTTTCTGTGGCAGGCGGACCAGAGCACTGTTATTTGTTTGGCTCTGGCAATCCCCTTCCCGGCTTTTTAGGTCTCTCTGCTGCTTAGTAGACTGCTGCTTCATTATGAGGTTGTGTGAGGTCTCGTCCCTAGACCTTAAGAGAGCACGGGACCTAGTAAGTGGAAGAGGTGTCTAGGATGCCAGGAAGAGGATTGCTGTCACAGAAATGAACACTGCCCTGAGTCGGCTTCCATGGAGAACAGAACTAGACGTCTGTCCATGGTAGATTGAATTTGTTTGCACATTCCAACTAGTATTTTACCTAGGCAAAGATCGTTAGCAGATAGTAGCAAATCATAGATGGATCAGTGCAGACATGGACCCCTGGTTATGGGTACCAGCTTCTAGCAAGTCCTCCCAGCGGGTCACACCCAACACTACACCAGGACTACTAAAGTAGTAATATGACCACTGTTTATATACTCGCCCCGTGCATGTGGGTGATACTTAGTCATTTTTGTTTTTGCATTTCCACGCGAGCTGTGGGTTACGGTTCCGCGCGAGCTGTGGGTTACGGTTCCGCGCGAGCTGTGGGGTACGGTTCCACGCGAGCTGTGGGGTACGGTTCCACGCGAGCTGTGGGGTACGGTTCCGCGTGAGCTGTGGGGTACGGAGATACCCTAATACCATTTCATTACAAATGTATATTTCCAACATTGCATGGTTGTACATTTATAACCTCTAAAATTTGTGCTATAAGAAAAAGCTAAGTAATGTTAGACAATAATGACATGCAAATCGCATGCAAATTGCTGGTCCTGACAACTCTCCTAAATACTATTTATAGATTTAATTATGACAGTAAGTAATGGAAATGCAGGCAGCCAGACAGAAATGTGAGAAACTAGACCTGATAGAACTTTTACATACTTACATGTTGTGTAAACAGTCCGTCCGGTAGTCACGAGTCCGCCACCGCTCCTCTTTCGATGGTCACCCCACCATACACTTAAATTAGGAGAGGCTGCAATACCAGACACGTCCTATAAGTAAGAGTGGCACTATTTCTGGAAACAAGAGCTGTTCATTGCGTCTAATCCCTGACAACCCATGAACATGGCGTTGTTTCTCGTATCTCGAATGTTGCAGTAGAAAATGCAATCAAGTCCAGAAATATCGAATCATTCATATTTTGGTAATTTAATTCTTCTTGGATTGGATTTAGCTTTATTACATGAAGGAGAAACTAACTGCAACAATGAACTTGGAAGTTTGAGCTTTGCCGGAGAACGTTATTATTATTGTTATGGTAGCCAAAGCTAAATCCTGTGTAAGCCCTGAGATGTCAGTGCTGATCAAGTGCATAGCGATCAGCAAATGTCTAAGGGGTGAAAAGTTTAGAGCTACAAACACTATAAGCTGCGCTGTTCGGCATCCTCATGTATGTAGAACCACAGTAAAAAAGGCATTTTGTGGACTTGCCTCCAGTTATTGCATTATTGTCGAATTGTCTTAGATTGAAATGCATTTTCCTATATGGTGCCAGATTATACTTGGTAATTTCAGATTTTTTTAGATCACGACTAAAGGGAATGTGTTTTTTAGAATTTTTTAATCAGATTTTTTAATGGCAACTGAAGAACAATTCAGCATTTCATAAGTTTTACTTTTATTGACGAATACGACAAGTTTATGCAAAGATCCAATCTTTACAGTCAGTGTCGGACTGTGGTGCCAAGGGCCCACCAGTAACCAACTATTCAGCTACATGAAAATGTGACATCACTCTCAGTCACAAATTTATATAACAATGACCTGGGTAGATTGTTACATGAATAAGATGCTGCGTTTGTCTATACATGGAGATTCCAGTATATTGTGCCAATAAGAGGGGGCCCACCGGAGGATTCTCCAGTTCTCTTGTGGGCCAGTCCAAGCCTGTTTACAGTGCTGTCCCTTATTTTTCTGCCTTTTTTTCTGACAAGTGGATATCGGCGTCTGAGCAAAAGCCTCACTAATGACAACATGTTCTATAATCAGTGCTTGGATTTATCACAATTTCTGTTTTTGTTTGTCCTCCTGCTTATTGAGAATTGACCACAGGTTCTCAATGGGATTGAGAAATTGGGTTTTTCCTGGCCATGGACCCAAAATCTCAATGGTTTGTTCCCCGCAGGGCTGTGGAGTCAGTCAGCCAAACCTCTGACTCTGATTCCTCAATTTCCATAACTCTGACTCCACCAAAATGGGCTCCGACTTTGACTCCATGACTCCACAGCCCTGCCAGGGCTGTGGAGTTGGTAAGCCAAACCTCCGACTCCGACTCCTCAATTTCCATGACACCAACTCTGACTTCACCCCAATGGGCACCGACTCCGAGTCCACAACTCCGACTCCACAGCCCTGGTTCCCCGAGCCACTTAGTTATCACCTTTGCCTTGTGACATGGTCTCCATCACGCTGGAAAAAGCATTGTTCATCACCAAATTGCTCCTGAATTGTAGGGAGAAATTGCTTTTGGAATATGTTTACATACCATTCTTTATTCACGGCAGTGTACTTAGGAAAAAGCACTAATAACCTTATTTGTGGGATTGGATGTGCAATGATGATCTCAAGATTATGATGAAGATGACTGTTCTGTATAGATTATGGATGGCCCTCAGGATCTTGTCCTCCGCTGGCACAGAGGACCCCAATATACTGTTGGTGACAAGAGTACTTTTATGGTCTATTATTAATTAACTTGTATTTTTCTTATACTTTGATCATGACGATCATTGATTTGCTATGAAACCATCTGGATATCCAGGAATTTTATGAAGTAAAGTCAAAATATTATTATTTGAATACCAACATTATATTACTATTCTAATAATGTCATTTTACTGATATAAAGTCTAAACATTTGTGCTTGCTGATATCCTTTGGGTGTTTTAGTTGGCGTCCTCCATCATTTTTATGTTTCTATGATATAAGGGCAGCAATAATATGTTTCATAACAGTAGTATTACCCCTGTGGGGGTAGTGTAAGTTGCACCCATGAGATTTATATATCATGTTACCATTTTATATTCATACTTAGGAATTGGTCATCTCAATGGGCAGAATTCCAGTACGGTCGGTTTGGCTTTTGTACATGACCTGTACAGTTAAACATTTCACATTTAGCTGCCAAGAAAACACCGGAGGTGTCTCGGCACGGTGGCTCAGTGGTTAGCACAGCAGCGCTGGGGTCCTGGGTTCAAATCCCACCAAGGACAACATCTGCAAGGAGTTTGTATGTTCCCCCTGTGTTTGCGTAGGTTTCCTCCGGGTACTCCGGTTTCCTCCCACACTCCAAAGACATACTGATAGGGAATCTAGATTGTGAGCCCCATGGGCGACAGTGCCAATAATGTCTGTAAAGCACTGTGGAATTAATGGCGCTATATAAATGAATAAAATAAATGATCTTATGTTTATAAAACTTGAAGAATTACGAAGATTTACATCACACGCGATCCAAGTCATGGACACCTTATGAAAGTGTCACAGAATTCAGCGCGATGGCTCAGTGGTTAGCACTGTTGCTATTGGTAGCGTTGACATCCTGGGTTCAAATCGCACCAAGGACAACATCGGCATGCACTCTCCAAGTTTGCTGGGATTTTCCCTGGTAAATCCAGTTTCCTCCCACAATCCTGACATACATAGCTCATTTAGATTGTCAGCCCTAATTTCTGCTTTTCTCACCTTCCCCAGGTCCATTCTCAATCGCCCCCGCTGCTCCTGGTGTCTTTTATTGTCTGCAGTGCTGACACCAAATCGACAGCGCTGCAGCCAATAACTGAGTTCAGCGGCTCTGCCCCAGATGACAGCACGCGAGACTGAGCTCAGGGATTGGCTGCAGTGCTGCTTGACGTGAAATCAGCACTGCAGATAATAACAGAGACTGGGAGCAACGGTGCCAACTCAGCAATTGACCTGGGGAGGCTATAAAAACAAACTGTAGTTGGGGGATAGAGGGGTTCTGAAAGCGGAAATCTTTAAGCTCACGAATATTGATACCTCTAAGCTTCTTAGCTGTACATCTGACTATGCTAAGGCTTTATATGATACTTGATTTTTTACTTTAATTGCATCATATTTGGAATAATATTTATTTTCATCCCTTGAGCTATGCGTACAGTGTGAAAATATCATTTCCAGAACCCATATTTATGGCTAATTAAAACTTGTTCTGTCATAAACTGCTGGTTCTGTAATTAAACAATTAAGGTGTTCAATTAAGATTCAGCGTCTCTTTATTGAGTACAATACAGATACTATTTGCAAACTACCAACATATCTTTGCGATATTATATTCTGAGGTATCCGAAATTATTACTTTTGACCTTTATATATCTGGTAACCCGCCCAACCAAGGTGATTTCACAGGATCACCCTAATCATCGGTATTAATCATTTTCAAATGTTCTTCTTAAGTGAAATAAAGATCCACATTGTAGACTGATGTTTGTGATGTTGACTTTTGACTGTGGAGATATTTTTAGGAGCTCCTCATCATGTTTTTCTATATCACAACCTGGAATTTCACTGTGTTTTTTTTAGGCTGTGTGCCCACGATGCGAATTTTAAGCATTTTTGCCGCGATTTTAGGCGCAAAAATGCTGCGAAAATGTTTAAAAATCTTGTACAGAACGCCCCCCATGCATTCCTATGGCATTCCGTACATGCTGTGCTAATGCTGCGCTTTTTTCCACGGCAGAAGAAAAAAACGCAGCATGCTCATTCTTTTTTGCGGAATCGCAAAGAATTGCCGCGATTCCGCACCCATAGGAATGCATGAGAACCGCTTACTTCCCGCATGTGGCTATGCCCACCATGCACGAAGTTAAGCGTCTCATGTGCGGTTGGTACCCACGGTGTGGAGGAGAGGAGACTGTCCTCCAGGCCCTGGGTACCATACCCCTGTAAAAAAAAAAGAATAAAAAATCGGGGTATATTTACCTTCCTGCGTCACGCGCAGCCTTCCCGGGCCTCAGCGTTCCCAGTAATGCCTTGCGGCAAGGTCCTGTGATGACGTAGTCTCGCGTTACTCTAGCGGTCTCGTGAGATCGCTATAGCAACGCGAGACCAACGTCATCACAGGTCTCTCAAGGCATCGCTGGGAACGGGAGCGTCGCTGAGACTGCGCGGGACATCAGAAGATAAATATACCCCGATTTTTTATTTTTTTTTACAGGGGTATGGCTTTACGGCTCCTGACAACCACCCCGAGCCGCCCCGCCCGGCGGCGCCGGCGCGGATCCAACCTGCGGCCGCCCCTGCCACGCTCCATCTTCCGGCGGGCCCGAAGTGACGGCAGGCCCCTGTGGATATGCCTATCCATCGGAGCCTGCCGTCACTTCGGGCCCGCCTCAGATCACCGCAGCCTACTTACCAGCATCCGCGGCCGCCGCTGTCCCATCCGCAGCCTCGGCTGCGGCCTACTCACCGGAGCCCACGGCCGCCTTGATCCCAGCTGCGTCCGACTCCACAGCCTACCCGACGATGCCTGTGGCCACCTCTGTCCCGTCCGCTACTCCGGTTGCGGCCTGCTCCCCAATGTCTGCGGCCGCCTCTGCTCCACTCTTGATCGCGGCCCGCCCACCGGACTCTGCAGCTTATACCGGACCCTCCGCTTGGGTTGCGGAGATTATTGAGCAGAAGAAGGCCAAAGAGCGGGAAGTGTGGGCGCTGCTTCATGAGAAGGGGAAGGCCGTCATGTCTACCCCTCGGTCGTACAGGCGGCTGGTGTATATGGATACCGCCAAGGGCTACGGCTTCATTCGGGACCTCGCCACCGGCTACAAAATATATTTAAATGTAACATCTGTCAAGCACGGCCGGGATCTGCAGGAGGGAGACCTAGTATCCTATTACAAGGAGTATTGCCCCCGCGGCTACTATGCGGTAGTCATTACCTATCCTGAGGGGTATGAGCCCCCATAAAGAGACAAGGACTCCTGGATCTCGGGCATCAGGGACACTCGAGGCCCAGGGACACTGCAAGCATCCCAGAGATTCCACGGCTGTGGAGTCCCTTGTTGGCGAAGATCAGCCGCCAGGAGGTGGCCCGGAGTATCCGTGAAAATGGACTGCCGGGACTGCTGTGCACCGTTGCATGGCATGTGGGGACAGTTCTAAGTCCTCGATGGGTAAAAGTAGCCCACTCCTGACATAACAGAGATGCATACTGGGAGGGGTGCTCTCTTTAAAGGAAGAGGGGAGCACCAAGGTTTATAATGTTATGTGTTGTTTTAAAAAAAAAAGAAAGAAAATATATGCTAAAAAAGGGGGGTTTAAAAGTAGAAACATTAAAACAGAGTATAGTTGCAAAACTGTGTTTAGTATATATAGTTAAGTTGGAAATGTTATTTTTATGCAAAATGAAGGTGTCCAACAGGTCCCGGGTACCGAGAGTAAAGAGGAAAACACCGACCACAACAGAAGAGACGGCTGGGAGTAGAGCAGACAACAGTCCCTAGGTCAGACCCTGAGTACCAGCCATACACCCCCACAAAAGACAGGAAGACGGTGACAATGACCTGGTAGGTTAGGGCCTCGGTCATGGCAGTCCAAATGAAAGAAGGTGACAGAAAGGGAGAAAAGTGGGAGGAATGCATCCGTAGAGTAGTCCGGATGGATCTAACCCAACCTGAAGGAATTGTCATGAGCCGTAAGCTACTCGGAGCGCTATTGCTCCCGGTTTGGTTCAGCCCCTGCGTATCGCGAGTCTGGCTCAGCAACCGGCCTGACAAAAGAAGGTGGGGAAGTTTCAGAACGGAAAAGAGGGAGGCAAGATTGTCGAGAACAACAATGGATAAAGGAAGAGGGAGTGTAGGGAAGGTGGAGTGTAGGGAAGGTGGGTTGACGGGCGGACCTGTTTGCAGTGGAGAGGCAGAGGTGTAGTGTATTGTGGGTGGACTGTTAGAGTGAAAGATGGGAAACAGCTGGAGATAAAGAGAAATTCCGTCTCGTGTCTGTCTGCGGCAAGAATCGGGTCACCCCCCCCCCTTGTCGGTTTCCCTACCTACATTCGTATGTACAGATACTCCAGTCTCTGCTTGGGAACTCTATAGCTCCTTCAGGGTTACCTTTGGTCTCTGTGCTGCCTCTCTGATTAATGTGAAAAGGAGGAAGAGGATTCCAGTTCGGGTTAAAAAAAAAAGAATTTATTTGTATCACAAAAATAATTTTCTTTAAAAAGGGGTAGTATCTTGTGACAAGTCCCATCTGATATCAAACCATGATACAGAGAGAAGGTCCAACAATTGGAGGACATGAGCTAAAGAGTTTCGAACGCAACTTGGGCGTACTTTGTCAAAACTTTTGACAAAGAATGCCCAGTCGAATATTTAAACAAAGATTGTAATTTTACAAAATAGTTGAATAGATTGTCTTATCTATGTCATATGGCTCACCTTGTGGATAAGTCCAGGTGGGCACACAGGCCTACGGGCATCAGTGCAGAAGGCACGTAAGGCATGTGGGAACCACGGACTAGTGGCACTGGAGGATGCAGGTACCAGAGGTCCTAGTGACTGCAGACAGGTAGCAAAGGTCCTAGAGACCTCATACAGATGGCAGAGGTTCTAGAGACTGCAGAGCAGTAGCAGAGGTCCTGAAGACCATGAAACAGGTATTGAGCAGGTCGTGGTGCACAGACAAAATAAGAGTCTTAATACCAAGACTTGGGTGTGTGTCTTGGTAAGCCTTATATAGGCCTAGGTAGATGACCACATGACAGGAAGCAATGGTAATCAGTAGACCACATTAACTTCTAATGGTGTCCTTCAGGTTTCCGCCATAGAGTAACTTGCTGTTCCAATTTCTCAGAGTTTTTTTGATGGATTCTACTCTGGAGCCTCAAATGGGAATGTGAACAAAGCCTAACACAAATTGGCACCAAGTTAAGGGCTATTTAATAAGCTCTTGATTTTTGGTCCAGAATCATTTGACAGGCACTTGGCACTGCAGGAGGCAATGTAGAATAGGACACTGCACTGGCACGGTATCTTTGCATTGGCACATTGCAGTTGGCATTTTTGTACCATTATTTTTTGTTTGCTTGTTTTGATTGTTCTCATTAGTGACCGGCTGTTCTATGTTGTAATTTGTAGCCATTTTAGTAAAATGATCAGCGATATGACTTCTTCATTTCCATATATACTGTGACTCTACGCTGTTTGTTAACAACCTTGACAACAGTTATAATTGTAGCCATTACTAATTCCTGCTTGTTTTCTCATGTCTTATCTGGTTATTCCATTTAGACAAGTTTTGAATTGCTATTGAAAAATTTAGATTGATTGTTGTCATATACAGTCATCACCAAAAGTGTTGGCACCCTTGAAATTGTTCCAAAACAAAGTATTTCACCCAGAAAATTATTGCAGTTACACGTGCTTTGTTAAGCACATGTTTATTTCCTTTGTGTGTACTGGAACAAAACAAAAAAATTTAGAAAAAAGGGAAATTGGACATAATTTCACTCAAACCACCAAAAATGGGCTTGACAAAATTATTGGCACCTTTCCAAAATTGTGGGTAAACAACTTTGTTTCAAGCATGAGATGCTTATTCAAACTCACCTGTGGCAAGTAACAGGTGTGAGCAATATGAAAATCACACCTGAAATCAGATAAACAGAGGACAAGTTGACTCAACCTTTCATTCTGTGTGTGTCACACTAAGCACGGAGAACAGAAAGAGGAGAAGAGAACTGTCTGAGGACTTGAGAACCAAAAATTCTTGAACAATATAAACAATCTCAAGGTTACAAGTCCATCTCCAGAGATCTTGATGTTCCTGTGTTCAAGATAATAAAGAAGTCTACAGCCCATGGCACTGTTTTGCACTATAATGTTAGTGAGTTTATCCATTATCCTGCAGGCATGGCAGTTCATGTGCTGTAAATATGTGTCTGTGGATAAATCCCCAATCACATTGTCCTACAAAGTCTTCTTTTTATTATTGTAGCCTGCATTGTCTTCAGAAGTATCATTAACAACAACCTCATGGAAGGTAAGGTAATGTGATCTGGTTTGCTCCATCATTCCTTTTAAGTGGCATCTGTTCCACCATATGGCAGGTTACTTCATTACTTATATCAGAAGAAGTGTTAACAAAGGATGAATGTTCTGTACGTTCGTCGGGTCATTACACGGTATTTAGACAATAAGCTTTATTTACTCTGTAGGTTATAACTAAGGAAGTCGCCGCAGTAGTTGGGGAAACTTTTCAGGACAAATCCCAGGGGATCAGCTTACCTTTTGTAGATTCCCTAGAGCCCATACTTTACTAACGATGTGTGAAGGTCTCACATTATCTTCAATTAGAACTGAATTTGTATACCGATGCCCCTAAGCTCCACAATCATAATAATTGGCCCATAAACTACAATTACGTCTATACACAATAAAGCGACATTCATTTCAATAGTAAAATGTCTTCATCTACAACGGTAACATGTCATTGTAGCTTCCCATATTGTGGAGCCCTGTTGGCTCAGCGAGCAATATACAGAAGCAATGTGGACAGGCACCTGGCTGTTTCTGGAGTTCTCATAAAGAATCGAATAGAGAGTGGCTTGATATATTGACTCCATAGAGGGGCCAGACCCCCTACATGCTATGGATTCATGGGCGGCCAATAATCATAACACTAAGGGTGTGTGCAGACGCTGCGGATTAATCCGCACGGATTTTGCAAAAACCGCAGATAAAACCGCAGGTCAAAAGACCTGCGGATTATCTGCGGTTTTGCCTGCGGTTTGGGCCTGCGGATTCACCATCTCCACAATGCTGGAGATAGGAACCCGCTGCGGATTCCGCAGAAAGAATTGACATGTCACTTCTTTCTGCGGTTTCAAAACCGCAGCAAATCCGCGCGTATTTTTCCGCAACGTCTACACAGCGTGTATATGTTGCGGGTCCGCAGCGGCCAAAACCGCTGCGGAAATGCAGCGGATTCCGCAGCGTCTGCACACACCCTTATATTGTCTTAAAATTACTCCTAAGTGCCGTCCTCTAGGTCATCACCTCTGTCTAGCTTGCGCTTCGCTGGGTGTCGTCAGGTGTATACTAGTAGAAACAGCAGGACGGATTATATTAAGTGTTGGGGAGGGGGGTCTTTGTCACTTTGCTCCTTTCTTCTTGTCGGTCAAACTGGATACAGGAAGAACTCTGATGAGGAAGAAAGAACTGCTTACACATAAGTTGTAGACAGCAAACTACAGAACATGAGAATCAGAAGAGTGCCTGGACATAGTAGGCTGCAATGTGCACCAAAAAACAGCGCTAACTTGTGGGGGAGGAGTGCAGCAAGACCACGCTATGAGTGCAGCAAGACCGCGCGATGAGTGCAGCAAGACCGTGCTATGAGTGTAGCAAGACCGTGCTATGAGTGTAGCAAGACTGCGCTATGAGTGCAGCAAGACCGTGCTATGAGTGCAGCAAGACCGCGCGATGAGTGCAGCAAGACCGTGCTATGAGTGCAGCAAGACCGTGCTATGAGTGTAGCAAGACTGCGCTATGAGTGCAGCAAGACCGTGCTATGAGTGCAGCAAGACCGCGCGATGAGTGCAGCAAGACCGTGCTATGAGTGCAGCAAGACCGTGCTATGAGTGCAGCAAGACCGCGCGATGAGTGCAGCAAGACTGCGCTATGAGTGTAGCAAGACCGCACTATGAGTGCAGCAAGACCGAGCTATGAGTGCAACAAGACCGAGCTATGAGTGCAACAAGACCGCGCGATGAGTGCAGCAAGACCGTGCTATGAGTGCAGCAAGACCACGCTATGAGTGCAGCAAGACCGCGCGATGAGTGCAGCAAGACCGTGCTATGAGTGTAGCAAGACCGTGCTATGAGTGTAGCAAGATTGCGCTATGAGTGCAGCAAGACCGTGCTATGAGTGCAGCAAGACCGCGCGATGAGTGCAGCAAGACTGTGCTATGAGTGTAGCAAGACCGCACTATGAGTGCAGCAAGACCGAGCTGTGAGTGCAACAAGACCAAGCTATGAGTGCAACAAGACCGCGCGATGAGTGCAGCAAGACCGTGCTATGAGTGCAGCAAGACCGCGCGATGAGTGCAGCAAGACCGTGCTATGAGTGCAGCAAGACCGCACTATGAGTGCAGCAAGACCGCGCTATGAGTGCAGCAAGACCATGCTATGAGTGCAGCAAGACCGCGCGATGAGTGCAGCAAGACCGCGCGATGAGTGCAGCAAGACCGCGCGATGAGTGCAGCAAGACCGCGCGATGAGTGCAGCAAGACCGCGCGATGAGTGTAGCAAGACCGCACTATGAGTGCAGCAAGACCGCACTATGAGTGCAGCAAGACCGTGCTATGAGTGCAGCAAGACCGCGCTATGAGTGCAACTAGACCGCGCTATGAGTGCAGCAAGACTGCACTATGAGTGCAGCAAGACCGTGCTATGAGTGCAGCAAGACCGAGCTATAAGTGCAACAAGACCGCGCTATGAGTGCCATGAGACCGCGCTATGAGTGCAGCAAGACCGACCTATGAGTGCAACTAGACCGCGCTATGAGTGCAGCAAGACCACGCTATGAGTGCAGCAAGACCGAGCTATGAGTGCAGCAAGACCGAGCTATGAGTGCAACAAGACCGAGCTATGAGTGCAGCAAGACCGAGCTATGAGTGCAGCAACACCACGCTATGAGTGCAGCAACACCGCACTATGAGTGCAGCAACACCACACTATGAGTGCAGCAACACCACACTATGAGTGCAGCAACACCGCACTATGAGTGCAGCAACACCGAGCTATGAGTGCAGCAAGACCACGCTATGAGTGCAGCAAGACCGCGCGATGAGTGCAGCAAGACCGTGCTATGAGTGTAGCAAGACCGTGCTATGAGTGTAGCAAGACCGTGCTATGAGTGTAGCAAGACTGCGCTATGAGTGCAGCAAGACCGTGCTATGAGTGCAGCAAGACCGCGCGATGAGTGCAGCAAGACCGTGCTATGAGTGCAGCAAGACCGTGCTATGAGTGCAGCAAGACCGCGCGATGAGTGCAGCAAGACTGCGCTATGAGTGTAGCAAGACCGCGCTATGAGTGCAGCAAGACCGAGCTATGAGTGCAACAAGACCGAGCTATGAGTGCAACAAGACCGCGCGATGAGTGCAGCAAGACCGTGCTATGAGTGCAGCAAGACCGTGCTATGAGTGCAGCAAGACCACGCTATGAGTGCAGCAAGACCGCGCGATGAGTGCAGCAAGACCGTGCTATGAGTGTAGCAAGACCGTGCTATGAGTGTAGCAAGATTGCGCTATGAGTGCAGCAAGACCGTGCTATGAGTGCAGCAAGACCGCGCGATGAGTGCAGCAAGACTGTGCTATGAGTGTAGCAAGACCGCACTATGAGTGCAGCAAGACCGAGCTGTGAGTGCAACAAGACCAAGCTATGAGTGCAACAAGACCGCGCGATGAGTGCAGCAAGACCGTGCTATGAGTGCAGCAAGACCGCGCGATGAGTGCAGCAAGACCGTGCTATGAGTGCAGCAAGACCGCACTATGAGTGCAGCAAGACCGCGCTATGAGTGCAGCAAGACCATGCTATGAGTGCAGCAAGACCGCGCGATGAGTGCAGCAAGACCGCGCGATGAGTGCAGCAAGACCGCGCGATGAGTGCAGCAAGACCGCGCGATGAGTGCAGCAAGACCGCGCGATGAGTGTAGCAAGACCGCACTATGAGTGCAGCAAGACCGAGCTATGAGTGCAACAAGACCGCGCTATGAGTGTAACTAGACCGCGCAATGAGTGCAGCAAGACCGTGCTATGAGTGCAGCAAGACCGCGCGATGAGTGCAGCAAGACCGTGCTATGAGTGCAGCAAGACCGTGCTATGAGTGCAGCAAGACCGCGCGATGAGTGCAGCAAGACCGAGCTATGAGTGCAACAAGACCGCGCTATGAGTGTAACTAGACCGCGCTATGAGTGCAACAAGACCGTGCTATGAGTACAGCAAGACCGTGCTGAGTGCAGCAAGACCGCGCGATGAGTGCAGCAAGAGCGTGCTATGACTGCAGCAAGACCGCGCGATGAGTGCAGCAAGACCGTGCTATGAGTGCAGCAAGACCGCGCTATGAGTGCAACTAGACCGCGCTATGAGTGCAGCAAGACTGCACTATGAGTGCAGCAAGACCGTGCTATGAGTGCAGCAAGACCGAGCTATAAGTGCAACAAGACCGCGCTATGAGTGCCATGAGACCGCGCTATGAGTGCAGCAAGACCGACCTATGAGTGCAACTAGACCGCGCTATGAGTGCAGCAAGACCACGCTATGAGTGCAGCAAGACCGAGCTATGAGTGCAGCAAGACCGAGCTATGAGTGCAACAAGACCGAGCTATGAGTGCAGCAAGACCGAGCTATGAGTGCAGCAACACCACGCTATGAGTGCAGCAACACCGCACTATGAGTGCAGCAACACCACACTATGAGTGCAGCAACACCACACTATGAGTGCAGCAACACCGCACTATGAGTGCAGCAACACCGAGCTATGAGTGCAGCAAGACCGCCCTATGAGTGCAGCAACACCATGCTATGAGTGCAGCAAGACCGCGCTATGAGTGCAGCAAGACCGCGCTATGAGTGCAGCAAGACCGCGCTATGAGTGCAGCAAGACCGAGCTATGAGTGCAGCAAGACCATGCTATGAGTGCAGCAAGACCGCATTGTGAGTGCTGCAAGACTGTGCTTTTCAACAGGTTTTGTTTGAAAGGGCATTTAGGCTTTAAAGAGGGCATATTGCCAAACCAAAAGTGTTCACTTTTTGTTCTTATTTTATTCCCACTGTTCCCGAGTATTCTGTTGTTTTTTGTTTTTTTTTTTTCAATAAAATCTACCATATGGTTCCAGAGATATCCTAGGGGGCATGGCTCATTGATAATAGTGCAGCCTAAAGATGAGCCCACAAAGAATGTGGTCAGCAGCGCATCTTTGGTAAAGACCATAAAAAATAGTACCAAATTAAAAAGCCTATATCTATGGGACCACATAGCAGATTTTAAAAAATACCAAAAATTGCATTGTCGGGGGGACTAGGAATAAAATGAGTGCAAAAACTGGTTACTTTTGATCTGATGACAGATCCTCTTTAAAGGGAATCTGTCAGCAGGTTTTTGCTTCCTCATCTGAGAGCAGCTTGATGTAGGCAAAGAGAAGCTGAATCCAATAAGGTATCACTTAATTACTGGGTGCAGCCGTTCTGTCACAATCAGAGCTTTTAGATTTAGCAATGCAGCAGAGCTGAGAAAGCTAACTCCGCCCACAACAGGCTCTGTATGTACATTGTGTATAAACAGTGAGCCGCTTATCATAGGAGGGGGCGGAGTCGGACCAGGACTGCCGAGCTTCTCTAGTCTGAGCAATGATAATCACCAGGTGATAAAACCTTCAGTCTAAGTGAACAACACCACACAGCCTGACGTGACACATCATTGAATTCTGTTTTTTAACCCCTACCTCATGCTGTCTTTTAAGTGATCATTATTGTATTATGGTTTTGTAGAACCTCCAGTTTGTAGCTGTAATATGGCACTACTAAAAATCTGTTGGTCCGTACTGTTCTTTGCTTTTGATTTCATACAAACCATACAGAAGTCCATACGGAATACAACAGATATGTCAAATTATTATATGCGCCGTCGGACACCATATTACTGAAATACTGCATTGCTTCTAGGGGAAAATATCTCTATACGGAGGACCCAAACATACATGACGTGCCTCCAGTAGATTCTTAGTATGGTGCCAAAGCGACTGTGCTGCCTCCATACAGCCTTAATGTTCTCTCCTCTGCTTATTTCTAAACCCGATGATGACATATCCAGTATATACTGTATATAAAAAAAAAATATGGGTTTGAAAACTCCATTTACGACTAGATTCAGACACGACAGCTTTGTTGAAGTTTTTCAGGATAGATTCCAATAAAAAATACAAGATTCCCTCCCTTCCCAAAAATACAATTTTAAGACCAACTTAATCACAATCTGATATTTACAAGAAAAAAAAATTGGGTAAAAACATCTTGACAAAATGTGTCCTGTATCCGTATGTCAGAGTAATTTTAGAATACAGTGAATAAAATTCTAGCTCTTGTCTCAAAATACTCCGTACATCCATCTGTCAAGAAATATAAAATTAAAATCCTCCCAAGGACAGATACGTTGTTTGCTTCATTTTGGATCTGAGCCCTTGAGCCTTGTTGCTCGGCAGGCAAAGGTCTGTTCTTTCTAATCCTCATTTTGCGTGGTCATAATACCACTGCGCTACACAGAAATATGTTCTCTTTTGTAGAATTTATTCTTTCAATGTTTTTACGGTGATTGCACAAAACCTTCATGATGATCCCAGATCGGCACTAAATGTAAATCCTGGAGTTGTGCCATTCCGCCATCTTGGTAACATTTCTGCTCAGTCGTTTCTTCAATATCTGGTTTGTCAATTAACGAGATACATTTGCAATTCATGGCTGTGAAGAAGTGAGCCGACAACCTCTCTGGGAGCAATAATCGCATTTATTACTTAGTACTAGTGATGAGCGAGTATACTCGTTGCTTGGGTTTTCCCGAGCATGCTCGGGTGATCTCCGAGTATTTGGAAGTGCTCGGAGATTTAGTTTCCGTTGCCGCAGCTGCATGATTTGCCGCTACTAGACAGCCTGAATACATGTGGGGATTGCCTGTTTGTTAGGGAATTCCCATATGTATTCAGGCTGTCAAGTAGCGGCAAATCATGCAGCTGCGGCAACGGAAACTAAATCTCCGAGCACTTCCAAATACTCGGAGATCACCCGAGCATGCTCGGGAAAACCCAAGCAACGAGTATACTCGCTCATCACTACTTAGTAGGACACATACAAGATGCCCAATATTTTTTTAAAAACAGTTATCTAGAATAATTATCTGCAGAAGTTGGTTGAAACCCTTGTTTACAACATTTGGTGGGTCCCCTTACCACGTTTGGAATCCAGACTAAGTGACTAGCCACATGTAGAGGAGATGACCATAGATTATACTCAGGGGCGTAACTACCACGGTCGCAGCAGCCACCACTGCGACCAGGCCCGGGGGGAGTCAGGGGCCCTCAGGTCAGACCATGTTATCTCCCAACCGTGCCGATTCTCGCGGGACAGTCCCGTTTTCGACCCCCCACGTCCCGCACTGAGCCACCATGCCCCCCCATGCACCCCATTATCGCCCTCCCAGATAGACCCCTCGCAGCCTGCAATGAAGTCCTTTTGTGTGCACACAGGACCTGTGATGAGGTCACAGGAGGGGAGGAGTCAGGGGTCACATGAACAGGAGCCTCGTTGTCTGCAGGACTCTGCTGTTCTGGTTGTCATGATGATGGATGATGTAAAGTTTCTGTGTGGGGTCAGGAGGGGTTTACAGGGTGGATGTAGCAGAGCTGTGTGTGTATGAGGTGTATGGAGCGAAGATGTGTGTGTATGGGGTGTGCAGAGCGGAGCTGTGTGTGTACAAGGAGTACGGAGTGGGGCATGTGTGTACGAGGTGTGTGGAGCCGTGTGTGTACGAGGTGTGTGGGGCCGTGTGTGTATGAGGTGTACGGAGCAGAGCCGTGTGTGTATGGAGCGAGCCGTGTGTGTTCAAGGTGAGTGGAGCCGTGTGTACGAGGTGTACGGAGCAGAGCCGTGTGTGTACGAGGTGTACAGAGCAGAGCTGTGTATGTACGAGGTGGACGGAGAGGAGACGCGTGTATACGAGGTGTACGGAGCAGAGCCGTGTGTGTACGAGGTGTACGGAGCAGAGCCGTGTGTGTACAAGGTGTACGGAGCAGAGCCGTGTGTGTACAAGGTGTACGGAGCAGAGCCGAGTGTGTACGAGGTGTACGGAGCGGAGCCGCGTGTGTACGAAGTGGACGGAGAGGAGCCGCGTGTGTACGAGGTGGACGGAGAGGAGCCGCGTGTGTACGAGGTGGACGGAGCGGAGATGTGCGTGTATTTTGGCATGGGGGGGCCAATTTGAAAGTTCACACCGGGGCCCATAACTTTGTAGTTACGCCACTGATTATACTTGTCCCTCTCCACTAACCTCTATGCAAGTTAACCAGACAACCAGTGGTGCCCTTAGTTTAGCCATCAACCAGAGTTGTCTGCCAGTAGCTTACTCCAAGTCTCCCCATTCAGAACACATGCTTACTCAACTCAAACAAGTGTGCATGCATATGATGGAGCCAGGAGAATTAGCTATCGTCTGACAGCTATATGATTCCTATGACCAGCTTCAGACATCATGTATCTCCACCTCATTTGGCTAGATTGGATCACTGGACAGCCATGAGCGTCAAAGTGGTTACATTACTCATACAAAAGTGTATGCCAGAGTCTCAAAAGATCTATGGCAGGAGTGTGGATAGGAATTTGTGGACCCCATAACTGCAGTGTGAATTGGGGCTCCCCATTGGCTCTCATCAGTCAAAGACATCCCATAATCACATTACTTGGCCCAGGGTGGGTTACATTTGCCCCCATTTCACTAATTAAATGCCATGGTTGCTGTCTGGTACAGTTTTCCACAACAGACACTGAGTATTGAGCAGGTTCAGTGCCTGAGTCTGCGCTGTATAAATCCTCTTGAATTCTGCGCAAATGTTGGGAGAAGTACATGCACATCAGGTGGAACGGCGCCATAGCTTTCACGTGACCTGCATTGGGAGTGCACAACAAATAAGTGAATGGATGGATAGATAGATAGATAGAAGAAAGCTTAAAGGGATTTTCCCACAAACAAAAGTTCATTTTAATCAATAGATTTTAGAATAATAATAATTCCCACAATTGGATGTGTTTAAATACAATGTCCCTGTGCTGAGATAATCATATAAATGTGCCCCTGCAGGGTACTGTGTAATGGCTGTGTCTGACCGTACAGGGACATGGTCTGATCATACCACAGCTCCTGGGCAGGGGAGGAAGCAAAATAGAGTATACAGAGATCCCAGCACAGGATCACAGCTAATTCTTTCTGTGATGTAAAACATTTTGTCCAACATTTTTGCCTTTACAAAGCTCTTCATTAGGCCTAACTTGATATGCAATGGTGGTAAAAAAAAAATCTTATGTGGGTCAACAAAGTGTTGTATGTACTACGTTTTTACTCTTTGGCTGAAGTGCATGTCGGAGAGGTCAGTCTCTTATTGTAGTGATATTCTCTTGCGCGACTTTCCCACTCCCACAGAAAGCAGCAGTATTTTGTTTATCCACCCTGGAGACCACGTAAGAGGGCATCCATCTTTAAGGGTCCCGTTACACTAAACGACGCACCAGCTATCCGGACAACGATACGACCTGGTCAGGATCACTGGTGCGTCGCTACATGATTGCTGGTGAGCTCTCAAACAGGCAGCTTCACCAGCGATCAGCACCAGAGAGGACGCTGGTAACCAGGGTAAATAGCGGGTAACTAAGCGCGCGTGTCCCTTAGTTACCCGCTGTGTACCCTGGATACTAACGTGCTTGCGCTGGGAGCTGGTATCCAAGGTAAACAGCGGGTATCCAAGCGCGCACGGGAGACGTAACTGCCAGCCAAACGATCGGCCAACAATTATCTATTGTGTGTGAGGCCCGGCATTGTTCACGTTGGTCTTGATGAGGGGGCATATTGGAGTCGAAGGTGCCTGTTTAATTATGATGCAAACGTCTCTAAATGAGTCAGAAAAGTGATATGTACCATGCCACAAATCTTACTCAAGTCAGAGATTGGAGTAACATTTGCGGCATAATGAACGCTGCAGCTCCTGAATCATAAATTAGACAAGCAGGCGTTGCCAAGCCCCTGACGCACTACTGTCCCTTCCCAGTTTTGCTCATTTTGGCAGAGCTGGCTGAAATTTGTCAAAACTCACATTTTTGCCCAACTCCACATTGCACAACATTTTTCAGCTTTTTAAAGGGATTTATGCCAAAATTCTGCTTTAGCCGCTTTGATGAATCTGGGCCATAGGGTGCAGAACGGGCAGTTACACCCTGGTGCTGGTGCTTTAGGCACAGGAGTGAATGCCAAGACTATATAACATATTGGTTTGGGACCTTGTCGACAATTTGCATTAGTTTCATATGTGTTGAAAATTCCTCAAATGTTTTTACATTATTACTTTTTTCACTAGAATCAGACTTTTATTGTTCTATATGTAAAAATAGCCTTCTGAAAACTGCCGAGGTGAATGCCATCAATCTGATTAAGTTGTGTGGCCTCACTTTAACCTCCGCAGTCCACATGTCTGGATAAGAATATGATTTATTTTTTTTTAATCAAAAGGATAAAGTGCAGCATGAAAGGATTGCTGTTTTCAATCTTGCTTTACAACAGGCCCCTTTTTATAATGAAATATCTATGTCATAATCCTCTACTACAATGGGTGGAGCTGAAAAATTGGATTTTTAATAGATTTCAAAAATGTTTAAAATCGGGATAATTTGCTTGTTCTGAGACTGGCCACATTATGTGGAACTACATCATTTGTCAAATATACTTTTTCTTAAAATAATATTTTCAATTAAAAGAACAATAAACACAGAAAATTCATAGAAAACCACAAATATCCCAGGATATTCCTCCCTTTGCAGGGCCGGCCCGAACGTATAGGCGAACTAGGCGGCCGCCTAGGGCGCCGACCCAAAGGGGGCGCCAGAGAAAAAATAGAAAAAATTATAAAAAATCTTTGCAAAAGGCAAAAAGTTTTAGGGATGGAAAGAAAAGTGTACATATTTAAGGGCAAATATGACGCAAGAGAGGTTAGTTGGGTTGGCAACAATTTCGATAGAATCTGAAGTTGCTAAACAAATTACTCTCGGTGACTTAGTGTCATCCTTTTAAAGAAAAAAGGCAAGGAAACAAAAATTTTAATTACCTATGGTCATTTTTGTTTTGTGTTATTGATAACTTTGTATATATTTGTCCTATACAACTTCTCAGAAGATTAAAGAGTTAGGAGAGAGTTAATTAATCATTGTTGTTGTGATTTATTTTGCTCCTAAATTTATATCCCAAGTTTTCATCTACTGCCAAGAATAGTAGGGGCGCAACAAAATAGTTTCGCCTAGGGCGCCGTAATCTCTCGGGCCGGCCCTGTCCCTTTGTCACGCCTGCCATGCCTGTCATGCCGCTTTGCCCCCAGTGCTGGGTCCCTGTGGGCGCCCTGGAGGTCTCTCATGTCTTATGCTGCAAGATCCCTGGAGCAGTGTGCACATGCACCTTGTGACTGTTGTGCTGCAAGATGCCTGGAGCAGTGTGCATGCACACCTCACCTCGTGGCTGCAGGCCGTGGCTGTGTGACCAGCTGTCTCTGCTCTGCCTGCTGCAATCCTCTGTGTTCCTGAAGACCCTGATCATGTGACCTTTCCAGTACTATCTGATGCAGCAGTCCTCTCTGTGTTTCTGGAGTCCCTGATCATGTGACCTTTCCTATGTTCCAGCACTGTCTGACCCAGCTAACCTCTCAGTGTTTCTGGAGCCCCTGATCATGTGACCTTCTCTATGGTCCAGCAATGCTCTCTATGATCCTGGAGGATCTGAACCGGAAGTCCCCTCCTGGTCCTGACCCGGAAGTGCAGGTGCTAATGCCCTATATCAGACCACCCCTTCCTATGGTCGGGGCCTGATTACCGTGTTGCTTCCCTGCATGGCTGCTTGGTCTGCTCGGTCACTCCCCGTATTCTGTGCCCCTGCACTCTGCCCTGTCGTGCGTCTCTGCACATGCTCTGTGCTTGTATTTTTCCTCTTGTCCTGTGCCATGTCTTGTGTTGTCCTTTGTGCCATGTTTTGTCTCTGTCATGCTTTGACTTGTAGTCCTTCCTGTGTTCTCTGCCTTGCCTGTTTTGCCATGTCTTGCTTTTGCTATGCTTTGACTTGTAGTCCTTCCTGTGTTCTCTGCCTTTACCTGCTTTGCCATGTCTTGCCTTTGCTCTGCTTGGTGCTCTGTTGTGCCTCCTGGCACACGCACCATTCCTGCTCTGACCTATGGTGCTTCTCAAGCACATTTCCAGGCTAGTCTCAAGGTTCTTTCTTGACCCGGCTCTGGGCTTCGGCCTACGCTCCGCTGCTAGCCCTGTTCTCTGCCTGGTGCTCTGTTGTGCCTCCTGGCACACGCCCCATTCCTGCTCTGACCTATGGTGCTTCTCAAGCACATTTCCAGGCTAGTCTCAAGGTTCTTCCTTGACCCGGCTATGGGCTTCGGCCTACATTCCGCTGCTAGCTCTGTATTCTGCCTTGCTTTGTGGTGCCTCCTGGCACTGTTATGAATGAGTCACCGGAGGAGGAAAAAACAAAAAACACAAGCTAAGTCCAGAAAACCGGAGAGGTTGGTAGCTAGCGGATTGCAGACCCCTGATCCTATTCACCACAACTAACAGTAGCCGTGGAGAGTTCCTACGGTGCCCTAGACCCCTCGTCACAGCTGGAGAGCTAAATAAGCCTAAAGAAAGAAAGGGGAAATCTAAACTGCCCCAGAGCAGACCCCAAAGCAATAGACAGCCCCCAACATGTATTGTCGGTGAAAAACAGATGAAAACACAAACACAGACAGAAAGACAGGCTGAGCAAACGATGGGGCCCAACTAACTAGATAGGAAAGGACAGAAAAGATGCTGGCTGCAATCACGCAAAAAACCCTGCCAAAAATAATGTCAAACACATCTGATAGAAAAGGCCCTGAAGTCACTAGACTTCAAAATCACTATATCAGCACTCAGGTATATTCTGAAGACAGAGCAAAGAGATCAACTGATCAGAGACAAAAATGGAGTTCAGCCCGTCCCAACCAGGGCAGGCTGAACACAAACACTAAGTAAACAGACAAAATCTTATGGAAAAATAGCAGAGCAAAAACTTAGCTTTTAGTAGACAGGAACTAAACTGGATGCCAGAGCTCAGAGCAGAAAGGATCACCAGCGACCCTGCAGGGCGTCGGCTGCCTTATATCCACTCAGAAATTCCAGATGTCCAATCACACTCCAATTGTTCAGATGACAGGTTCTTCCCATCCAGATCAATTTCACTACCTCCTTTCACCAGCAGAGGGAGTTCATCAGACATCAGAGGTGAAGGACAAAATGAACTCATAACATGGCACACTCTCCTTTCCTGTACTCTCTCTGACCCCGCTCTGTGCTTCTGCCTAGGTTCCGCTCCTTGCTTTGTCTTTTCCTTGCTCTGTCTGGTTTTCCCTTCCCCTTGTCTTGTTGTTTCAGTACCGACCTGTTGGTCGCGTCACGCAGGACAGTGTCACGTGTCAGTCTTGCTGTTTTAGTTACCGGCCTTCGGGTCGTGTCACACAGGACAGGCATATGTGACAGACTGCCCATTTCCCGCCTCCTGTGCCTTAGTCGTGCCGCTTGCTTGTGTCTCAGCCGTGTGCACTGGCCAGTGAGGCGTGTCTCCTGCCTCGAACCCTGGCGTGGCTCCTAGCACGCACCCTGCCTCGAACCCTGGCGTGGCTCCTAGCACGCACCCTGCCTCGAACCCTGGCGTGGCTCCTAGCACGCACCCTGCCTTGAACCCTGGCGTGGCTCCTAGCACGCACCCTGCCTTGAACCCTGGCGTGGCTCCTAGCATGCACCCTGCCTTGAACCCTGGTGTGGCTCCTAGCACACACCCTGCCTCGAACCCTGGCGTGGCTCCTAGCACGCACCCTGCCTCGAACCATGGTGTGGCTCCTAGCACGCACCCTGCCTTGAACCCTGGCTTGCCTGCCGGATTCCTGAAACCTGGCGACCGCTACCAGAGGCCTGGAACCAGATGACTGCGGCCTGATGTCCGGAGCTGATTTCCGCAGCCTGATGCCTGGATCCTGTCGGTCGTTGCCAGTAGTCCGGAGTCCGATGCCATCGCACCCTGCCTTGGACCCTGGCGTGTCTTCTAGCACGCACCCTGTCTTGGACTCTGGCGTGTCTCCTAGCACGCATCCTCTCTTGGACTCTGGCGTGTCTCCTAGCACGCATCCTCTCTTGGACTCTGGCGTGTCTCCTAGCACGCATCCTCTCTTGGACTCTGGCGTGTCTCCTAGCACGCATCCTCTCTTGAACTCTGGCGTGTCTCCTTGCAGGCCTCCTGCCTTGAAACCCTGGTGTGTCTCTTAGCACGTACCCGGCCTTGGACCCTGGTATGTTTTCTAGCACGTGTTATGCCTTGAACATTTGGCGTGCCCCTGCACAAACTTTGCTGTGTTTCACTGTTTATGCCTTGCACCTGATTAAAGCTTGAAACCACGTTTATTGAAGAAACCCAGTGACCTCGCTTTATGTTTTGCATCCTGCTCGTTCCTGTTGTTAGACACTCACTAGTGTCCCCCTGAGCCGGCCATCTGGTCCCAGCAGTCGTGGTGGCTCACCCCCTTGGTCTTGTCCCTGACACTCCCTGTATAGGAGGTGGTTCCTCACAAGGTCAGCTCGCCCTCGGTGGGTGGGTGCCACAACCCAGAGGGTCCACTCAAAAAATCGTCTCAGCAGAAGCTGAGTCTGTCACACCCTTATTCTCTTCTTTTTGTTCCTATTATATCTCATATTACAATTCTAACTAAGGAATATATAAAGAATCCTCTGCATTTCAGGAGCTCAGCCATGTTTTCCTCCTCTTCTTTTCTGTTCTGTGTGTTTCTGTACGAAAACTGCAGCAGAAACCTCCCCCCTCCAACCCCAGCTGCAGTAGCACAAAAGAGCGAAACCATCCTGTCATCAGACAGACATGGAACTGTTTATTGGGACATTAATTCTTAGGGTCATACAGAAAATGCTTTATATAAGGCAACTACTTTTTTTTGTTTAGTTGAAATAGTTTATAGGACTAGAAGTCAGATATCCAACGTTCCTAGTTACAAATGACAGTTCGTGAAGACATGTAAGCCAAAATCCGTAAAATAGGCAATCTTTTCCATGTACATGTCTAGAAAGAGAGGTTTTTTTGGACGGATCTGTTTTGGCTTTTTGGACTCATGAGTACACAAAAATTATTTGTAGTGAGTCAGTGGCTACAAGCCTCTTTTTAGGACCAAAATTAAGTTTTAAAAGAATTTTTTTTTAATTATACCACGTTCAGTATTTGATCAATAGTTGACGTCAGTATTTTTAAGCCCAAACCAGGAGTGGAAAAATCAAGGAAAAATATAATAAAAGCACGTCACCACTTCTGGATTTCTCACCCACTCCTGGTTTTGGCTTACAATTCTGATGTAAAATACTGACCAAATACTGAATGTGTGAACGTGACCTTAAACTGAGGAGGATAACGGTCTGTGATAAGGAGATCGTAGAAGTCTAAATATTGAATTCAAGTCAGTTGGTTTGATTTAAGTGTACACAGGTTGCACCAGAGCCGAAATAGTGGAACTGTGTAATGGAGCACCCCACAGGGCCTTAGGTTACTCGGTCCTGGGCCGGTCAGGTTCTTTAAAGGGGATGTCACGGTGACCCGGTACGTGGTCCTGGGTATCCAGTAATTAAAAATTAAGGATAATTATGTGGTGTTCGGCAATGGGCGGCCGACGCTGCGGTTTTGGTCCACTGGGGCTGATGGTGACGCAGCAAAGATGGTTCAGCTCCCCACGGGTGGAGCGGGGCCCCAAGGCAAATATATTTAATTGTTCAGATGGTGGTGAACATTGGGGTACAGAGGAAAAGTGGACACATAGAGGTGCTGTTTTCTTTACCTTTTACTTGAACGTAAATGCAATCTGGGGTACCACATACAGATGACGGATTGAGTCCGGCTCGCCTGGAGGCATTCAGGGGATCCACCCTGCCAGGTGGGGTTGGGGACCTTCCTTCAGCGCTCTGTTTTCTTGCCCCTGCTGCTTGTAGCTAAGCTGCGGCCCTCTCCTGCGTGATGATTGCTAACCTGTATGGCAGACAGCGTCTTATTCACTCTCAGCCCCGGGCTCTTGGTCTGCTGCCGTGCCCTCAGGTGTTCAGTGTGGCCAAGGAACTTGCAGTCCCCTGCACTCCAGATTCGGCTGTCAGGGCGTAAGCTCCTGCCCAGCCAAGGACTCTGGCGTCCCTTTTATCAGCGCTTCTCTCTAGAGTCAGCTATACGCAATTTTAGTTCCCTAGAGCCCCTTGTCTCTGCTCCTGTCTATTCCCTCTCCACAGACCAGCTCCCTCTGTCTCTAACTGTCTTGTCATGAGCTCCAACTGCTCCCGTTTCCATGACTACTCTCTTTTTTACTCTCTCAGCTTTCTTCTTACTGACTCACTAACCCCACCTACTAGCCAGAATTTATAAGGAAGCTCCCCTTTCTGGCCTGCAGCAGGAATTGTCATGTACACTGTGTTACCTGGCATGGGGACCCTCCTCCTGCCTCCAGGCATGACATCACCCCTTAGAGGGAGGCAATGTCACTATGGCAACCAGACTCTGGGGTGCCACATGTAACATAGAAATGAAGGAAATATCTCTCAATTAAAAAAAACCTAAACAATATAACAAACAATGCAGCACAAAAATGAATTAAGGATCTAGAGCAAATTCAATCCCGATAAGGCTGTTTTCAAGGATTCATAGGTTGAATTAAAGAATTCCATCCACTCCATGTTCCAAGTCTTGGGTCCATGTATATTTTCGTTCAGAAGTCGCACATCTCGTATATTGTCTGGAATTGTTATGAGAATCTTTGGAGTCTCCAGTTATAGAGGCGTAAGACGTGCCGCTGCCGCTGAGCGGATGGAGCTTGACATGAGCCACATTCCTTTGATGTTTTCATCTGTATACCTTGTTCAAATGATGGTCCCGTAGATCATGTTGAAATTTACTGTTTCTACTTCTACTTTATACTTTATATATTTTACAAAACGCATGATTCAATTCGTCCTCAGATTTGCACAGTTCCTTCCGGATGAGATTCACTTTAAGGTTGTCCTGTAAAAGACGTATCTGAGTCTCAACAATTTCTAGATTTTTATTATCATTCTCACAAGTTCGAGAGCAGGTGCGGCAATTTCCTTCCAATTTGTTTACGAGATTCACATCCTCAACAGGAAAAGATGGAAATACTGGTACATACAAATCACTTGGGATCAGTTTATGTTGTAAGTATTGATCCAAAGAAACTTTCTCCTCCCGTCCCATCATTCCCTGAGGAAGCCTGTGCGAAACACATCACAGTGTGGGAGCATATTTTTTCATCACCGAGAATTTAGGTCAGTAATTTTTTATCCAAATGAACATCTCTTATACGTTTATAGTGTAAGAATGCACAAAAAGTTTCTTGAACATCACTCCTTCCACTCACACCAGCAGCTTGTCTTTGTTTTTTTTATGTCTATGTAATCCTGTATTCAGGACTGGCATCCGCACCCGGGCAAGTGTCGGGGCCCTGAGCAGGCGGGGTGGCCCACTCGCCATAGGGGACACCGGCACAATGAGAGCCCAGTGCCAGTGCGGCGCCCGCAAGTGAAACCCCCTCTTGCTCAGGGCCCCGGTAATTGCTGGAGACCTCTATGGTTGTCACTGCCGGATTGCTATGAGTGCCACCCGGTGGTCGGCGCTCATAGCAAGTCAGCAAATCTGCTACATACAGGTAATCTGATCATCGCCTGTATGTAGCAGAGCCGATTGGGTTGTGTCAGCTTCTAGTCTCCCATGGAGACTCTTGAAGCATGCCAAAAGTAAAAAAAAAAAAAAGTTTTTAAAAATGTAAAAAAAATAAATAAAAAGAATATAAAAGTTTTTATCACCCCCTTTCGCCCCATTCAAAATAAAACAATTTAAAAAAAAAAATCAAACATACACATATTTGGTATCGTTGCATTCAGAATCGCCCGATCTATCAATAAAAAAAGGATTAACCCGATCGCTAAACGGCGTAACAAGAAAAAAAGTCAAAACACAAGAATTACGTTTTTTGGGTCTCCGCGACATTGCATTAAAATTCAATAGCGGGCGATCAAAAGATTGTATCTGCACCAAAATGGTATCATTAAAAACATCAGCTTGGCACGCAAACAATAAGCCCTCACCTGACCCGAGATCACGAAAAATGGAGACGCTACGGGTATCGGTATATTGCACAATTAAGTTTGGAATTTTTTTCACCACTTAGATAAAAAAGAACCTCGACATGTTTGGTGTCTATGAACTCGTAATGACCTGGAGAATCATAATGGCAGGTCAGTTTTAGCATTTAGTGAACATGGTGAAAAAAAAAAAAAAAACAAGTTTGGGATTGCAGTTTTTTTTTGCAATTTCACCACATTTGGAATTTTTTTCCCGTGTTTGAGTACACGATATGGTAAAACCAATGGTGTCGTTCAAAACTACAACTCATCCCCCCCAAAAAAAACAAGCCCTCACATGGCCATTTTGACCAAAAAAAAAAAAAAGTTATGGCTCTGGGAAGAAGGGGAGCGAAAAACGCAAAACCAAAAAACACCTCTGGTTGTTAAGGGGTTAAACACATCCAGACTTGAAACTTATTATTATTCCAAGATCTACTGATTAAGATATTGATTAAGATTAACTTTGTTTGTGGGGAAAACCCCTTGAAGTGTCTTTTTCTTTGCATTGACGCTAAATCCATAATTGTGACAGAGTCGCCCAGCTCTCGGCACATGTGGGGGTTGTATTATTTAGAGAGCGGGTCCATCCATCATACACATTACATGCTCTCCAGTCTGGAGCCCTAGGGCCCCAGTCGTACATTGTTCGGCCATGTTTACCTCAGCACAGCTGTCATGCACACGCCTATTGTATCCTGTTCAAGTATTTACCGAGTCTCCCATGTTTGCCCTTGTACAATGTGCTCCATCTTGTCAGCACCATGGAAGTCCTGACTAAATCTGACCATGGGCCAGTTTGTGAATGCAGTTGGCATGTTCTCCCAGGGTTGGTGCAGTAGCCCCCAGTGTCTCCAGGATCACCATTACAGGCCGGGACTGATGTTAGTGAAAGCGTGGGAAATAAATAAGCCTGAGGACACACGGGGTCTTCAAGGTCTTTATATACTCACTAGATGGTGGCCCGATTCTAACGCATCGGGTATTCTAGAATATGTATGTAGTTTATTTATGAAGATTCAAATAAAAAAATTCAAATCCCACGGCAATTCGCGGCCGGACTGCGCCTGTCGCTGATTGGTCCCACCCGGCCGGCCGCAACCAATCAGGCTAGCGCCGGTTATCTCCCGATGGTAGGGGTGGCGTGCGTCGTTCGAATTCCACGCCAATTCGCGGCCAGACTCCACCTGTCGCTGATTGGTCGCGCCACATATATATAGTAGATAATTGATGCTACACAGCAGCAATGTTCAGCAAGGGCAGGATAGAAAATTCTGTGTATCCCCCGCGGTCGGCCGACTGGTCGGTCTCCGTATGCGGATCATGGTCTACAGACCAACTATGCCCAGCTGGTATGCGCTGTTATGTATATATTAAGGGGGCAGGCTGGGGAGTAAATACGGCTTAGGCCGGGGTCACACTAACCGACGCAAAATACGGTCAGTATTTTACATGCGTAATATGGATTAATGTCCCCTAAACAGTGATCCGTATGTCATCCGTAAGTAAGGTGTGGTCGCGTATTTTGCGCATGTAAGCATCCGTATGTAATCCGTATGTAATCCGTATGGTGAGATTTTCTCGCAGGCTTGCAAAATGGACATATAATGGAGCCCTATGACAGGGTTTATAACAGAAACCAAAGAATAGATATATACTCATAGAATGTGTGTGTATATATATATATATATATATGTATAATAATAATAATAATAATAAATTTTATTTTTATAGCGCCGACATATTCCGCAGCACTTTACATTTCAGAGGGGATTTGTACAGACAATAGACATTACAGCATAACAATAATCACATAGATTATAACACATACCAAGAGGAAAGAGGGCCCTGCTCGCAAGCTTACAGTCTATGAGGAAAGAGGGAGACACGAAAGGTAGGTGGTAACAGTTACCCTGAATTGTATGGACCAGCCATAATGTTAAGTGTGTAACAGTACAGACACAGAGGGCTAATGGAGGCATAAAGCATGTGGGAACATGATGCGGGGAACCTGGTTATGGTAAAACTTTTGGCTCTGCCACACAGGGATAGATTAGGTTAATGTGTTGGGGTGGTAGGCCAGTCTGAATAAATGCGTTTTCAGGACACGCTTAAAATTGTAGGGATTGGGGACTAATCGTATTGACCTGGGAAGTGCATTCCAAAGAATTGGTGCGGCACGTGTAAAGTCTTGGAGACGGGAGTGGGAGGTTCTGACTATTGAGGATGCTAATCTCAGGTCATCAGCAGAACGGAGGGCGCGGGTAGGGTGGTATACTGAAACAAGGGAGGAGATGTAGGGTTTTGCTGAGCCATGGAGGGCTTTGTGAGTGAGGGTAATAAGTTTATACTGAATTCTGGAGTGGATGGGTAGCCAGTGTAATGACTGGCACAAGGTAGAGGCATCAGTGTGTATGTATATATATGTATTCTATGTGTCTATATCTATTCTTTTGTTTCTTTATTAAAACTGTCAGTGTGAGTTTACTGTATCGCGCACTGGATTGCCGGCTTTGCTAAAAGACACCTGGTGCGTATTTCTCGCAAGTCACACGTATGGTCCGTGTGTAATGCGTATTTTTGGCGCACCCATAGACTTGCATTGGTGTACTACGGGTGTAGTACGCTGACAATCACCGCATGCTGCGAGTGGCACGGAGCGTAGGATACGGATGAGAAATATACGGCAGGTGCGAGGGACCCCATAGAGAATCATTGGTCCGTGTGTAATGCATGCTTTTAGCGCCTCTCACTCGGCCGTATTCCTCGCCAGTGTGACCCCGGCCTTAAAGGGAATCTATCAGGATGACTTTCCTCAACACAATAAGGCCGGGGTTACACTTGCGAGTGCAATGTGAGAAACTTGCACGAGTCTCTCACCTTAATACTCCGCCAGCACTGGGGACCGGAGTGTGCGGCATTGGGGGGGTGTCAGTGTACTCTGTGCACTTTGGCACTCCCTAATGTACTTGTAGGCTAATTTGCATGTGGCTTCAAAGCTTGACATATAGGATTGCTTCAAAACTGTTGTAGGATCTAGACAGCCAGACCTTACTGACTAATGCTGTCGTGATACTAGAGCCGATCCTTCTGCCAGTGATACACGTCAGCAGGATCTCCTAATACAAACCTCCGATGGAACATGGTGGCATTTTCCACTTTATCGACTTCCAGCATATTGAGAATTATACCTTTTTTTACTATATACCTTTGTATGGAGTTGTTCAGTCTAATATACTACTTGTATACCGCAAAGGAATATGTCACCTCTTGCTAACCTGTCGCTTGTCAACAGCACATTTTAGGTATGCCACTAATAATGTCGCTTTCGGTTAACCCTCTGCCACACAGACAGAAGAGGTACAAAAACAGTATATGGGCCATTTGCCGTCCAATAGCTCATGATAATGCATAATACCACCTGCTTTGGAGATAGATGTGGGCCCCCTTACCTCCTGGACCCCTGTGCTCCTCACAGGCTGCACCAATGGCATGTCCGCCCCTGCACATAGTGGGTAATTGTTACCCATATCACTATTGGGGTATATGACCGCCATAGAGCAGTGTTCCCCAACTCCAGTCCTCAAGGCCCACCAACAGGTCATGTTTTCAGGATTTCCTTAGTATTGCCAAGGTGATAATTGCATCACCTGTACAAAACAAGGGAAATGCTGAAAACATGACCTGTTGGTGGGCCTTGAGGACTGGAGTTGGGGAACACTGCCATTGAGGATGTAAAGCTGCTGTCCCGATACTTCTAGTTGTCCTTGATTTATATGGATGGCCATTCACCCGCAGTCACTTTAGGAAGAAATCGTGTCTTTTTATGTAATGGTTGGAAAAATGTGTGGAAATAAAGAAAATTAGCTACAGATATCAGTGCAGCCTTTTAAAAGGAATCTGTAATCGGAGAACAGCATATTGTAGAGATGGAGATCCTGATTCCTGGGATGTGTGACTTACTGGGCTACTTAGTGGAGTTTTTATAAATCACAGTTTTATCAGCAGCAGATTATCACTAAAGGACTACTAAACCTGCTGCTATGTAGTTTACCATATTCCTGACCTCTTTATAATTCCACCCCCTCTACTGATTGTTAGCTTTCTGCCTCTGCACAGTGTACACAGAAAGCTGTCATTCAATGGTGTGTTCGGGGTTATACGCAGCTCAGGAGTCAGAAAACTGGTATATCTGCAGAAGATATAACAGTGATTGTATCAAAACTGCAGTAAGCAGCCCAGTGAGTTACACATCGCTGGAATCAGCCTCTCTGTCTCTTCCTCGCACTGCTATCAGATGGAATAACAAAATCATGGTAACAGATTCCCTCAAAGACAAAATGCACTTGGAGTTTGCGTTTGTCTGATTCACTTGTAATATTCAATAGTGTGTCATACTATGGAGGATTTTATCCTAGGAGACTTGGGGCTTTTGCACTACAGGTTTCTTCCTATTAAAAACCATGATCTCTCCACAAAATCACAGAATGCCGATTGAAATCAGTGGTTAAAGGTAATCTGTCACCAGATGTTTACTACCCTATCTGTGAGCTGCATTAAATAGGGACAGAGACCTTGATTCCATTAATGTATCACTTACTGAGCTGCTTGCTGTAATTTTGATAAAATCACTGTTTTCTCTGCTACATCTACATATCTAGTAGTTCTCTGAATGCTGACCTTTGTATAACCTCGCCCACACCATGAATTGGTCACTTTCTGCCCATGCACAGTGTACACAGCTGCCGATCAGTAGTGGGGGCGGGGTCATACAGAGGCTTCGAATATGCTTGACTACCTAGTAGCATTTTTACTAGTCCTCTAATAATAATCTCCTGCTGATAAAGCAATGATTTTATCAAAACTACAGTAAGCTGCCCAGTAAGTGACACATCGCTGGAATCAGGGTCTCTGTCTGTACATTATACTGCTCTCAGATTTTGATGCAGTAGATGATTTGTGGTTTATCTGTGACAATTTTCTTAATGCTTAACTCGTGTCAAAGTGTATCATCATGAGGATGAATGAGGCTACAAAACATTGCTTTATTATTAATGGTTATTATCCCTTTACACTTAGGTCTAAGGCTGTTCCCCGTTGCAAAGCCCCCAGTCCCAAAGCACAAATCAGATCACGATGGCTGAAGACGCTGATATGCGCAATGAGCTGGAAGAGATGCAGAGGCGTGCGGACCAGCTGGCCGATGAGGTGAGCGCACTGGGGGTGTACATTACATAGACGGTTATCAGGGGTGGAAGCCCCATCACATTTCTCCGGGGGGTCCGTGCTGTTTGATAATATGGCCGTCTTACACTGTGATCTGAGTTTATTAGTTGGATTATTTTGTGCCAGAAATTTGTGCAAAAATATTGGAGCACGGAATGGCGTTCTGGCTATGCCCCCCTTCTTCTACACTATGCCCCATTTCGGTGAGGTCATGCCAACATGTCAGAAAGGCTCTAAAACACATATGTAACATAAGTAGTGAGTATCCACGTAATCACAGAATAAATCATGCCCACCGTCACCACTAGATGGCGCTTACTGCAAACTAGTTCATAATTGAGTTTAAAGGGTTGTATTGTGTCTTAAGAAAAGTCAGAATTACTTACCCACTGTGCCGCTCCAGTGCTGACTCTCTGCTGCTGCCTCCAGTCTTGATATGACTGCAGTGGTGATGTTCTGTTTACAGCTAGTGACCACTGCAGCCAATCACTGGGCTCAGCAGCGATGTCAAGAGACCAATGAGCCTATTGATTGGCTGCAGCGGTCATGTGCTGTATAGCAAGCCCGTAGACTAATAAAATGTAAAAATGAATATTCATTTTGAAGGGTTATTCACAAAAAATCAACTTATGTTGATATAACCTGCTGATCGCGGGGGATCCGACTGCTGGCACTTCCAGCGATCCAGAAATCAGAGCTCTGAAAGCCTTTACAATGGAGATTTATAGCGACGTGCGCAGTTAAGGTGAACATGCTGAACCTCCGCTTCATTCATTGTCTATGGTACTGGAGCGCTGTACTCAGCAGTCTCATAGACAATGAATGGAGTGAAGGCTGAGCATATGCCCCTCTGCTACATTCAGGACAGACCTGTCTTGGGAGCTTAAGAGCTCCAATGTCAGGATCCCTGAGGGTCTCAGGGTTGAGCAGGCAAGTTATCCCATATACATGGGATAGGACACAGGAATAACCTTTTGCTGTATAAATAGTGTTCAGTAAGCTCTTAAGCTCCCTCTTGTGGTGGCTACAGGTAACAAGAATTTTACTTTCCAACTATAAATCTAGAAAAGAGAGCTCTTTCTTGAAAATAATACCTATAGACGCATTAAAGCATTAAGAAATTCATTAAGACAGCATTTTCGAGTTATTGAGATTTAAAGACCAAAGGTAGCGTTTCATCACGAGCGGCGATGTTCATTCCGGTCTTGATGAGGGGACGTGTTGGGAGTCAAACGCTCCTGATTCGTTAAGAGGCTCACACCTCTTAGGCTATGTAGTTTTTAGGTGCTGCGGATTTCTCCCTGCGGATTTTGTAAAATCCGCAGGTAAATCCGCAGGTTAAAAGATCTGCGGTTTACCTGCGTATTAGCCTGCGGTTTCTCACCTCTACAATGGAGAAGGTGTGAAACCGCAGCGGAATCCGCACAAAGAATTGACATGCTGCGGATTGTAACCCACAGCAAATCCGCGCGGAAAAATCCATAGCATGTGCACTGCGTTTTTTTATTTCCATAGGAAATAAAGGTATTGTACAACGCAGCAGAATCTGCTGCGGACCCACAGGGCCAAATCCGCTGCGGATACGCAGCAGAATCCGCAACGTGTGCACATACCCTTAATGAATTGGGAGCATCTGACGAGTGGCGCGTTCCTGACCACAAATCTTACTCCAGTCAGAGACCGGAGTAAGACTTCTAGCCACAGCTCATCATGAAATAGACAAGCTGCAGCATCACGCCCCTTCGCACGCTGGTCCTACCCAGCTCCCCATATTTTGACAGTGCTGGGTGAAACTGGTGTGGAAACTGCATTACGTAAAATATGGAGACACCGTGGCACCAGCAGCATGCACACATTGCACAGTGCTTTTTCATCTTTGTTAATTCTGTGTAACTTAAAGAATATATAAAATACATGGAATAAAGAAGGCACTGGAACGCCGATAGGATGGAAAATACAAAATAAGAGAACGTAAATCATTTTCTTACTACACAGAGAGAAATATTTGTTAATGTAAAAAATTTAAAAAATGTTAAAAAAACATCTAAAATCCCCCAGTTTTATCCAGACACGTTTGTGAGGCTAATCATATCCATTTCTTTTTGCCTTTCAGTCACTGGAGAGCACCCGCCGAATGCTGCAGTATGTGGAAGGGGTAAGTGCCGTGGAGAAGGGTTTCTGCTGTGTCACTTTTGAACTGTTCTTTATCATATTTGTAAAAGTCAGAAAATATTAGGTTTTTTTTTTAGACATTTATGGTACACCTGCAGCATATACTGTACGTGCCTTATAGATCGGTCTGTTTGCTTGTGACTAAAAGGGTTATTCCCATCTCCAAGATCCTATCCCAATATGTAGTAGGTGTAATAAGAATAATATTAGCAAATACCTTCAGTTAGAAATGTAGTATAGTTCTTCTGATTCGCTATGTCTTCTTCCTCATGTGCTGCAGCTTAGGTATCCATGGTTGCGACCACTAACAACTAACTGTCACTGTATGAGTGGTGTAACCATGGATACCTAAGCTACTGCAACCCCCTGCACATGGTGTAAGCAACATAGCAAATCAGAAGAACTATACTACATTTCTAACTGGAGTTATTTGCTAATATTATTGTTATATTGGGATAGGATCTTGGAGATGGGAATAACCCTATGACATGAGAGATTTTAACCTCTTCAGTTTGTTCGCTGACTTTGTAAGATATTGTCATACAGACTGGGACTGAGACATAAGTACAAATGACATTGTCCAACCTTTAAATGACGCGCCGGAGTCTATCTACGATATTTATTATATTGAATGCTTCTTTATAAATTAATATCAGACATTAAACAGCATTTCTGGCCTATTGGCTCATGACCCTTGTTGTTGACAAGAAATTAAGCAGAAAGTATATTTCAGCCGAGACGTGCGTCTGCCATATTACATTTATCCTTCATTACTGCTGAAGTAATTTCCTTTAAAGTGGACATGAAATTGTATTACCTGAAAAAAAACAAACAAATGAGTCCTGAGCCATGTGCTGCGCTATTCTACCGTAATCACTTGATCTCAGACATTGTGCCACCCTGGATTGCTCTTGGAAACAAATACAGTTGAATTAGCTTCTTGATGCTCTGACGTTCTTGTTTTTAAAGCAGCTCTGTCACCAAGGATCACAACACAAACTGTATGTATTGCTTAAAAAAATCTCGTAGACCTGATGAGACGTGTGTACTTACTTTGAAAAACAACTTCCAAACAGCAGACTGAGGCCGGGTTCACACTTGCGAGAAACTCACATGAGTCTCACGTCTCAATACCCCGCACTGCTGCCGGCACTCAGGACCGGAGCGCTCAGCTGCATAGAAATACATGCAGCCACACACTCTGGTCCCGAGTGCCGGGTATTGAGATGCAAGACTCGTGCGAGTTTCTCGCAAGTGTGACCCCGGCCTAATCCTGATACTGAAATGAGCATTTATTTATAATACTGTGAGAGAGCTCAAGAGTAGTCAGTCTCTGCTCAGCCAACGTAACAGCTGCAGCTTGTACTGAGCAGTATAATGTCTCAGCAGGGAGGAGGGACACTGAGGAGGTGTCAATAAGGCTAAGTGTAGGGAGATTCAGCAGCAACAGGAAGAAGGGACACTGAGGGTCTGTTAAGTCAGGATCACATGGGGGATGCTTCTCTCATGTGAGAGAATCAAATCAATTATGTAAATGACACTCGGCTCAAACGCTGATCGGGGGGTCAGTATACTATGATCTGATTCTCTCGCATGAGAAAATCACGTCACAGGTGTGGAGAAGACAGAGAACTTAATATCTCCATCTTCTCTATTGTCTCTATGTCCACGTACATCAGACTGCACTTGGATGACATCTGAGTACACTCCAATGTTTTCCACGCACCCATAGACTCGCATGGGTGCGCATGATCCAATTTGCATAGCCACTCGTAGCATGCTGCCCCATAATATAACATTGGCCAGAGTGCTATCCGATTAAACATGGCATAACACTCATCCAATGTACAGTATATGCTCGTTGTTAGGCGTCGGTTTCCTGCAGCGACACAACAGGAATCCAGAACCTCACATGCTGCCCTGCAGCAAGCCATTCCTGAGGCTAAGTCCCTCTGCCGCTCTACTGAACATGCTCACGAGACGATCTCCCATTGGAGGTCGGGAGTCACGTGCTCAGGTCCTTCTCCAGATCTGATTGGTCCATCTCAGAGATCTGGAAGGTCCCGGCAGCGCACGGCTATAAAATGCCCGCATGGCCGCGCGCTAGTATAGACTTTACTTGCTAGATGTGTGAATGGTGATGGATGTATGATTCTGGTGACTGACTTATTAAGATTCCCCTCCCTCTGATATTACACATGTGGATAGGGAACTAGAGAAAGAGTCAGCGCCAGTCAGTGGCAAGCCTTAGGCCACTGTGCACACCGCACCTCTACACTAGCGTCCGATTGTGTCACGTCTCACGGCACTATCGTATAGCGGCTGTGTTTGCCGCTGCGCTGCAGTCAGCAGCACTTACCGGCGTCCGCGGTAGCGACGCTGCACGCACGGTTGGTCTAGACGGACACCGACCTCAGCCTTGGGCCCGTGTCCTGTGACCGGATACCGCGCGTGCAATTTAGCTGAGACCTGTGAGTCTAACAGGCTCGGCGTTTATGTAACAGCGCCTCTGTGAGCTAACAGAGTCCGCTCAGCGAACATCGGGTGGCGTTTAACCCGTGCGCGTTATACCGCCATATAGCGCGTCTGCCATTATTCAGCAGCAGTGATAACACCTTCTGCACGGTGGACCCTGAGCGGCGATCGCACTTTATTACTTATTTATTTAGTGCGTTCCGCCGTTCCTAACACTCGTATGAGCGAGCCCTAAGGGAAACGTCTGATCAGATTCATCAACAAGGAGGGGGGACACTGAGGAGCTGCCAAGAAGATGAGATAGGTGAAGAGGACAATCAGTACCTGTCAGTCATCAGAGAGCAGATGTCACTAAGGCTGTGTGAGTGGAGATTGAGCAGCGGCAGGGAGGAGGGAGACTGAGTGTCTGTCAGGCAAGGTGGTCAGGCGTTTGGCGGCAGCAGGGATTAGGAAAACGAAAGAACTATCAAACAAAGTAGATAAAGATTCAGCAGCAAGGAGGAGGCGCAGTGAGGAGCTGTCTGTCATGGGCGCAGTTTAACTTTCACAAAGAATTACACAACCATTTTGACATGCATTTTGAAAGTAAGCACGCCTGCCCCGTTGGGTCCAATACATCTTTCTAGTAATGTATGCATGGTGCATAGTGAAATTTGGTGACAGATCTGCGTTATAAATTTGTATTTTTTTGTGTTCATGACTTATAGTATATCCCTTTGTGCTCTTTACGTGTTTGAAAATGAAATTGACTCTGAAATTCAGTTTAGCACTACAGTAATATCACATTCAGAAGTTTAACTTGTAGTTCCAGGTCCCCAACAAAAAAAAAAATCAACTATGTATTGTGTCCTTCCTTTATTATTCCCCCTAGGGAATCATGAATAAAGTGACAAATAAGTATTCAAATGGGTGTGTACCTGCACTACAGTCCCTTCTGATAGGACAATGTCAGACTGCAGGGACACGCCCCCAACTGGTAACGCCCAGGTGTCACTTTATTTATAGACTCCAGAGGGGAATAACAGGGGAACACCACAATGCAGAGTTCTAATAAAAGCTGCTTGTTATTTCAAGGGGAGCAGAATGTTGTAGTAAAACAGAAATGTCAGCGGAGGTGAGAGGTCCTATTTAATGAAGATCTACTGTTGATTAGTGAGAGTCCTGCTCCTGATCACGTATTGAGATGCTAAGAATAGGCCCTCATAGGGGTTTGTCCAAGTATAGGGACTTTTTTTTTATTCAGCTTATGTATTTGAGGATAAAAATCGTTATTTCAATTGGGTATCATAAATAATTTTGCATCATTCTGCTTTTACAAGCTCTTTCCTTAGATGTGCATTCAATTTTAATGTGGTCTGTGGTCATAAATCAGCATAAAGACAGATAAAAGATTACAAACTCTCCTGTCCCACCGTTTGAATGAGCTCACTGATGGATTCTCAGACACCTCGTTCTGCAGCCAGCAGTAGACAGAGTAACATGGAAGGCAAAACGTGCAAAAAATATTATGAAACTCGATTGTAAAAATGATTTTTAGCCCCAAGTACGTGCAACTAATTAATATATATATATATATATATATATATATATATATATATATATATATATACAGTATATATATATATATATATATATATATATATATATATACAGTGGGTACGGAAAGTATT
Organism: Dendrobates tinctorius; assembly: GCF_039654945.1. Taxonomy (NCBI): domain Eukaryota; kingdom Metazoa; phylum Chordata; class Amphibia; order Anura; family Dendrobatidae; genus Dendrobates; species Dendrobates tinctorius. Next base: position 17,224,132 of record NW_027361870.1, on the reverse strand, counting down.
CAGATCCCTTTAAATTTTTCACTCTTTGTTTCATTGCAGCCATTTGGTAAATTCAAAAAAGTTCATTTTTTTCTCATTAATGTACACTCTGCACCCCATCTTGACTGAAAAAAACAGAAATGTAGAAATTTTTGCAAATTTATTAGAAAAGAAAAACTGAAATATCACATGGTCATAAGTATTCAGACCCTTTGCTCAGTATTGAGTAGAAGCGCCCTTTTGAGCTAGTACAGCCATGAGTCTTCTTGGGAATGATGCAACAAGTTTTTCACACCTGGATTTAGGGATCCTCTGCCATTCTTCCTTGCAGATCCTCTGCAGTTCCATCAGGTTGGATGGTGAACGTTGGTGGACAACCATTTTCAGGTCTCTCCAAAGATGCTCCATTGGGTTTAGGTCAGGGCTCTGGCTGGGCCAGTCAAGAATGGTCACAGAGTTGTTCTGAAGCCACTGCTTTGTTATTTTAGCTGTGTGCTTATGGTCATTGTCTTGTTGGAAGGTGAACTTTCGGCCAAGTCTGAGCTACAGAGCACTCTGGAAGAGGTTTTCATCCAGGATATCTCTGTACTTGGCCGTATTCATGTTTCCTTCAATTGCAACCAGTCATTCCGTCCCTGCAGCTGAAAAACACCCCCATAGCATGATGCAGCCACCACCATGTTTCACTGTTGGGATTGTATAGGGAAGGTGTTGAGCAGTGCCTAGTTTTCTCCACACATACCGCTTAGAATTATCACCAAAAAGTTCTGTCTCCGTCTCATCAGACCAGAGAATCTTATTTCTCATAGTCTGGGAGTCCTTCATGTGTTTTTTCAGCAAACTCTATGCGTGCTTTCATATGTCTTGCACTGAGGAGAGGCTTCTGTCAGCCCACTCTGCCCGTCTGGTGGAGGGCTGCAGTAATAGTTGACTTTGTGGAACTTTCTCCCATCTTACTGCATCTGTGGAGCTCAGCGATAGTGATCTTGGGGTTCTTCTTTATCTCTCTCACCAAGACTCTTCTCCCACGATTGCTCAGTTTGGCTGGACAGCCAGGTCTAGGAAGTCTTCTGGTGGTCCCAAACTTCTTCCATTTAAGGATTATGGAGGCCACAGAGCTCTTAGGAACCTTGAGTACAGCAGAAATTCTTTTGTAACCTTGGCCAGATCTGTGACTTGCCATAATTCTGTCTCTGAGCTCCATGGCCAGTTCCTTTGACCTCATGATTCTCATTTGGTCTGACATGCGCTGTGAGCTGTGAGGTCTTACATAGACAGGTGTGCCTTTATAAATCAAGTCCTATCAGATTAATTAAACACAGCTGGACTCCAATGAAGGAGTAGAACCATCTCAAGGAGGATCACAAGGAAATGGACAGCATTTGACTTAAATATGAGTGTCTCTTCAAAAGGTTTGAATACTTATGACCACGTGATATTTCAGTTTTTCTTTTTTAATAAATTTGCAAAAATGTCTACATTTCTGTTTTTTTCAGTCAAGATGGGGTGCAGAGTGTACATTAATGAGAAAAAAATGAACTTTTTTGAATTTACCAAATGGCTGCAATGAAACAAAGAGTGAAAAATTTAATGGGGTCGGAATACTTTCCGTACCCACTGTATATATGTATCATCATACATGCTTTTAAGTAAACAAAAAACAACTTCAACAACAGCGTCTATAATGTATATTTCATAAAAACCCTATTAACATAATGTTATCAGTAATGTTAAGACTACGGCTAGGGATTTATCGTTCCCCCACAGCTCTAGATGATCTACTGTCCCTTGTTGTAGCTTTATTTTATCCAGAAGGTCTAATAATCTGCCACCTATTAGGTCCTAAAGAATAGCTGGAATGAAAGGATTTAACTATCTTTAGTAATACTCCTGTGGAGTAGTGCACTCTGATAATGAGATTATATCATTTAATTTCTTAATATATTTTTAATATGGCGTTTGCTTTTTTTTGCACATTCGAATGGATGATGCAGAAGTGTCATTATATAACCGCAGCCTTGGCCGCGCGCCATGTTACACTGAAGGGCAGCTGTGGATAACGTTATACCGAATCAATGGTAATGCGATAGGTTATAACAGAATTACCGTGTTAATTCTGCTACTGAGAGTCAAGAAAAACAAATAAAAAATTGGTAAATGATCTCATTACTAAATTTAGGAATTAAAAAAGAGAATAGACCTTAAAGTAGGGGTCCTTTCCTATAGGACAATTTACCATATAGCTGGGCACGGCGCATGTATAGGTATAAAAGCCCTCCATAGCCCCCTTTATTGATCCGCCTCTGGATGTCATTTCTTTAGCAGACTGTTCTGTGCTGCAAAACGATCAAATACTGTGCAAAACGATCAAATACTGTGTGCAACGAGGCTGGCGACGCTTTTCATGTTTTTAAACTGGGATATAATGCAGCTCAGCCATATAAATAATTCATTAGAGAAGGATTAATGTTGCGCCATCTTAAATGTGACATAAGACAAAGGAAAGCCGGGAAAGGTTTGGATTAAATGGGCCCGTTGTGTTCATTATCACCAAACTGTAGGTGACACTTGTCACTATGAGTCTATCATAAAAATGAGAATTCCGTAACCCACGGAGACAGGAAAAACTGAATTAGATGTCCTGACCAGTGGTGAGCGGACCTGTGGATATTCCAGTCCATCAGGTTCGACTTAACTTTAGTCCAAAGTCTGTTTCGGTAACCAGAACTCTACTTGAACTCGAACTTATTGGAAAAAACTTTTTGACAGTTAGAGTGATCAATGAGTGGAGCAGGCTGCCACAAGTGGTGGTGAGTTCTCCTTCAATAGAAGTCTTCAAACAGAGGCTGGACAGACATCTGTCTGGGATGATTTTGCGAATCCTGCTTTGAGCAGGGGGTTGGACCAGATGACCCAGGAGGTCTCTTCCAACTCTACGATTCTATGATTCTATGAATCCGAACCCCATAAAAGTCAATGAGGACTCGAACATTGGTGATGTAAAATGGTTGCAGTAAGGGCTAGGGGGTTGCCAAAGGAATCTCTCTTTCTCTTCTCTCAGAATTCCAAACACTAAAATGGAGAGAAGCCCAGGTTCAGAGTTCAGCACCAGACACTAGGTGTCCGGTATGAACCCCAAACTTTACAGTTCGGGTTCACTCAACTCTAGTCCTAACACTAAATACCCCTCACCGACACGCCACCAGTCGAGGCTAACCTTTACCTGCCAAATGGGCCAGGTAGAGACTTGACCAATCAATGTTCCCTCTAAGGCCTCATTCAGACATCTAGGTTTTTTTTCATATACTTGAGAAAAAAGACCAATTTTCTTCAGTTGCTGGATCCGCTTTTACTTTAGTCATTTTTTCATATACCAAAAAAATCCAAAACTTCTCCTGTCCATTACTGTGTTGAAAATGGACAGCACGCAGAATGCACACCGATACTGTATGCTATCCATGATTTTCACGGACCTTTAGACTTGCCTTGGGTGGTTTTGATTTATGACTCAGATCAAAGAATGATATGCCGTCTGCAAAAAAAAAAGAGCACGGTCAAGAACCCAGCACTACAGATGATGATGGGTGCATGTTCTGTACGTGAAAAGCATGGATGCAACACACACATGAGAAACAGAAGTCTGAAAGACACAAACTGGACTCTGCTCACCTTCCCCATTTCCACTGCACCCGGTGATTGATATTGACCACATCACTGACATCACATCAACAGCGCTGCAGGCAATTAGTGAGCACCAAATGAGGGTTTCATTTACATGTGCATGACCACTGAGCACAGTGATTGCCTTCTGTGCTGTCCACGGGACGTTAGCGCTTCAGTTAAAGGGGTTGTCCTGTCATGTGACTGCAAATATGTGATTTGCATACTTCCAGCCACATTCCAACTAGACTTGCCTTTAGCGAGGCCGGATACAGTCTAGTAGGCATGAAATCACACACTTGCGGCCACACTAGCCTCTCCTACCACCAGAGAATCCTCACAGCGTGCAGTGTGCATGATGTGAGGATTCACAAGTCTGCAGTCACAGAGAGTGACTGCAGACTTGTAATTTTAGACCGGACAGCCCCTTTAATATAAGATGTCGGGAGCAGCTGCGGAGGCTCAGAGCTGGATTCGGGATGGTAAGTAGAGTTCGTTTTAAGAATACAAATTGCACCTAAGGAATTGAATTTTCTGGAAGGGGACAAGCCCTTTAATATTCATCAATGTAATAATTTGCTATAAAGCAGTCAGATACTATGCAGGGCCACATAGCATCCAAGTATATACAATTAAACAGCAGGCAGGTCTAGTTCAAGAAGAGGTGTTTTCTGTATCCCTGGTGGATACGGGTTAAAGATATCAACATCTTTGGGGTATTTTTTTCATACAAGCATGTATTTTGGGATAAAATTAATTTTTGCATTTGCGTTTTATAAAAATGTTGCACTGTTTGCCTGCTACAGCCTGTGTGACATTGACTTTTGCTGGCTGAAGAATTAGTTAACTAAAAATCCATCAGTGAGATTGTACTGATAGCAGAGTTTATACTGAGGAGTCAGTAAACAAGGTGGTCTAGGACAGTGAGAGGGTTAATGTTAGTGTAACCTGTGTTTTAGGAAAGTATTTGAGTGGAGATCATTTTACTATACTTGGTGTTGTTGGCAGAAGGTTAATATAAGGTGGTCTAGGACATTTGAGGGTCAATATAGAGATCCCAGGTGGTCTAGGGCATTGCAGGGTGAATATAGGGATCCCAGGTGGTCTAGGGCACTTCAGGGTCAATATAGGGATCCCAGGTGGTTTAGTGCATTTTAGGATCAATATAGGGATCCCAGGTGGTCTAGTGCATTTCAGGATCAATATAGGGATTCCTGGTGGTCTAGGGTATTTGAGGGTCAATATAGGGATCCCAGGTGGTCTAGGGCATTTGAGGGTCAATATAGGGATCCCAGGTGGTCTAGGACATTTGAAGGTCAATATAATGATCTCAGGTGGTCTAGGGAAATGAAGGGATAGAATAAAGATCCCTGGGGAGGGCAGTGGAAGTGTTAATGCTGCTTTTCAGGTGTGGGGTGGTAACATACCTTTACTTATCTCTACAATTGGCAGATAGAAGTTGGTGTGTCACTGTAACTGTGCAGCTGCACAGTTCTCTCTTTGAGCAGGCAGTTCATTTTTGGGGCACTCTATCCAATCATGACAGAAGGCGTTAGCTTTAGTGTGGTAAAGGGGGAGCACGGATGTATGAGATTTTAGCCATTGAACAAGACTCCAGAATTGGCAGAGATTAAAATGGATAAATTACAACATAAACTAGGTATTTTCCGATAAACCAGGACACATGACTCGGCTCTAGCGCAGACGCAATACCACGCGAGAGCACACACTTTGCGTTAGGTAAGAGTACAATGTGAGGATGTGCCGCACCATGCAGTCAGTGTGTGCCGGTGAACATCTTCTAGGGGACTTCTTCAGTCTCCAACAGACTGACAAAAGAAATTGATGACAGCACACAGTGACCAAATCAGAAATACGGAAAAGCTTGTAATTACAGCCAAGATGTAGAAGGTTTCAGCTAAAATAAACCACTGGATTATAATACGAGCTTCTCCAAATACTAATTTTCTGTGCTGTTTCCAAATTCTTTTTGGATAATTTGGATTTAGGGACTGTTTTTTGGGTTTTATATAATACCCCGAAGCCAGAGGTTCACAGTGAAAACTATGGCATGCATGTCAGGGGGTAAAACCTAGCAGAAGGTAATGAATTTTATCTTCATTTTCTTGAAAACATTTTCACACTGCAATTTTAGAGATTTCTAAACTTTAAGAATATCCATTTAAACCAAAATATCTTAAAAGGATATTTGAGAATGACCTTACATATGCAAAGACCCTAGGAACAGACTTTGCTCGAAGGTTATTCCCAGACGTGTTGGCTTGGCTTGGAACTCATTGGGACCTGTAGTGAAAAGACCCCATTGTAATATCACAACCTAGAGATTTCTATGCTCTTCTGCTGTGCCAGTGAGACCCTTAAAGTGAAACCTTCACCCCTCGTATTAACTATTCTGTCCTCCATTCTGAAATTGGTGGCCATTTCTCCTCTTTTCCAAAACGAGAGCTGTGGCTCTGAGGCTCTCCTCCTCTGCCTTTCTATTGGTGTAGGATGGGCAGAACACCATCGTGATTGATGCTAGCCCATCCCACACCACCGGAGAGGCAGGAGGACGCTTGCTTCAGACTTTCCACAGACCTCTCCACGTCTCATCACTGGAGAAGATGAGAACATGGCACTGATCTCAGAGCAGAGGCAGAAGGAGGGCATTAGGTATAATAACTATACATTAGGTGCCGGGATTTACGTTGTATTTCCGATCATTATCAGCAATCATATATGTGCAATATGGTATTATCTAAAGCAGGGCCGAACAGAAAACGACTGGCTGAAATAATGTAATTATTTAATTAATCCATTTTGACAAAAAATATTTGTGAGCGTTGAGTTTGCTCTCCGCATATTTTAGACCTGTTTGACACTATTGGGTTATGTCGAGTGTTCACGTTTAATGTCTGTCCACAAAACTTGCCTACATAGTATCGGAGCGTCTCTAGGCAGTTGACAACTCTCCTTAGCATCTCGTTTGACTGGAGGACTTGTCATTATGCCATAACACATCTTTATGTGCGTCATTTATTTCTCCAGCTTTCGCTAGAATCTTTATTATTATTCTGAAAAATGGAAAATGTCTATAAGAAGTTTAGAGCTTACCGTTCTTTTATGATAGGTCTGGAATGTGATATCCTATTTTATAGCTTATTGTATTTTATGTATCAATTTATCGGCGACTTGAGTGAATGTAGAAAGATGCTGTGTCATACAGGAAGCTCCAGTTTTAAAAAATTAAAACAGAAACTTAAAGGGGTTGTAAGCAAGTTTGGGAGTTATCACCTATCCAAAGAATAGTGGATAACTTCCTGATCTCTGGAGGTACAACCATTGGGACCACCAACAATCTTGGGGATAGTGGATAACATCCTCTTCGCAGGAGGTGCGACCAGTGGGTCCCCACCAACAATCTTGGGGATATTGGATAACTTCCTGATTGCTGGAGGTACGAACATTGGGATCACCAACAGTCTTGGGATAATGGATAACTTCCTGATCGCTAGAGGTAGTACCACTGGGAACACTAACAATTTTGAGGGTATTGGATAACATCCTGTTCGCTGGAGGTATGACCACTGGAACCCCAAACAATCTTGAAATCATGGTTTTGGAGTGGTGGTCAATCGGGCACACCTGTCCCCCATTAACTTTTCATGGTAGTGCTGAAGACCAGATGAGCCCTCTGCTCGGCTATCTACGATGGTCCCAAAGAGAATAAATAGACCAAGAGGTGAGCATTACTGAACACCACTGCAAAGCTCCAATCTCAAGATTGTTGGGGAACCAGTGGTTGTATCTCCAGCGATTGGGCAGCTAACCACTATCTGTCCAAACGTGGTACAACCCCTTAAAGTAGAAAATGTTCAGTAGATCTGTCATGTTCTCCAAAGCAAGAGCTGTGGCTCTGAGGCTCTCCTCCTCTGTCTTTCCATTGGTGTAGGATGGTCAGAACACCATTGTGATTGACGCTGGTCAATGACACTTGTATTATGATTCCAGCTCATAACGCAGCTTTTACAGTTATGATGACTATGGTCTGGATGGATCCCAAAGACTGTGATTTCCGCCTGTTTGTCCCTTGAATATATGACTTTTGCTTTTATCACACTCTTGGTTACTCTATCACTGACTTTTCTTTTTTTCTACTTGGGGAATTTAGAGCAAAGATGCCGGAATCAGAACCTTGGTTATGTTGGATGAGCAAGGAGGTAAGTTACTCGGAGAAAGCTCTCATATTCTTGTACATGATTAATTATGGTCAGAGAGTAAATAAAGATTGATCTTGTCTAGTACTAGATTATGGCTTTCCTTTTTTCTGGCTGAGTAAATAAATGTTACTTAATGATCTGCTTGAAGATTTAGCCTACACTAATTCATCTTTCACGGCCTCCATAGTGGCAAAAGAACTTGTAAATATTCCCTGTCTAGGAGACGTCTGTCGATTACCAATGTGAGGCCATGGTCGCACGTTCAGTATTTGGTCGTATTTCCCATTAGTATTTATTTGTAAGCCAAAACTAGGAGTGGGTGATAAATCCAGAAGTGGTGATGTGTTTCTATTTTCTTTTCCTCTGATTGTTCTACTGGTTTTGGCTTACAATAATAATAAATAAATAAAATAATCTTTATTTTTATATAGCGCTAACATATTCCGCAGCGCTTTCCAGTTTGCACACATTTTCATCACTGTCCCCGATGGACATACAAACTCCTTGCAGATGTTGTCCATGGTGGGATTCGAACCCAGGACTCCAGTGCTGCAAGGCTGCAGCGCTAACCACTGAGCCACCGTGCTGCCCTACTTACAAATACTGATGTCATATACTGATCAAATACTGAACGTGTGAATGGAGCCTAGGAGTGAATGAATAAAGCAAGACCTTCTTAAAAATGGTTTATTGTAACTAAATGAACACGGTGTGGAAATATGTGTAATTCCTAGTGCAGGGCACAAGAGGCGCTACATGACAATGGGATTTAAAGAACCTGAGAGAGATCATCTCTGTGTTGTTTACTGCCCTCATCATGTCCTGCACAAGGCATAAAATAGCTTTACCTAAAAAGTTTCTTGATAGTGACAACCTTTGTCAGTATTCCTTTTAAGAACATATGGTGTCTTTTTTTATCTTCAGGATATGTTGCAATTCCATAAAAACAAGGTCCTGTGCACTTCTGTGTTTTGGAGCTTACCTTGTTAGGGGTCATGTAGCCTTTTTAACACACAAAGATCCAATAAGAGGACATGTCCTATATGAATTCACTTTCTCCATGATGTGTTTATATATATATATACCGTATATTACCGCACATATGCCCTTCTCCTATATCATGTGTCTGACGGCCAAGTCTATGATAATCTGCACTGAATGACCATTTTATTACAGGTAGCACATCAGACCTTCTTTGGTCTTCAGAGCAATTCCTGCATTTCTCTAGTTGATAAAATTGTTTTGCCGGAATATTGGCTTCTAATAGTTGCAGCTAATTTGTTGTAGGAACGGATATGTACGGACCGCCCGTCATATCTCGCTTCAGACATGGTCTATATGTAATGGCATAAAATAACTAGAGGGCCAAAGGGCAAACTATAATATAATCAGTATGTACTTAAAATACGATACATGAGCTTCAATAAGTTGTTCCAAACTGAACTGGGGTAAGGGACTCAGACACAGGGAGTGCTAATGGCCCATGGTTTAGGAGGTGCAAAATACTTGCCTTGCCGCAGGCGACCCATACTATGCTACTGTTTATAGGAGTAATATCTGGGGGACTCTGAAGGCCAAGGAATCAAGAAAAACACACTGTCGTGTTCCTCAAACTAATCCATGACTATACTTCCCTTGTGCCATTATTCTGCTCATAGTGTCCTTCTGCCATTATGAAACAAGTTGCCTTGATGGGATCAAATGGGTCAACCACAGTTCTTAAGTAAGCCATATCCATAGATATCAGGGGATGCAGGTTTTGCCAAGAAAACGTTCCTCACACCATTACTCTATCTCCTCCAGTCTATACTTTTGATATCTGACATAACAGGTTCATTGATTTCTGACCGTCCCGTCAGAAACAGGCAACAGAAATCTGGATTTTTCTGACCATGTTGCTTGACTGTTCATCAGAATGATTCTTGGCATCCTCTCCTGACCTCTTAATCTTCCTATTCTAAGTATGCTTCTGACAACATTGCGCAAGAAATCCCCACAAGGTTGGCAGTTGGACTACTGGCCCTGGAAGTCAGTCCCCAATGTCCAGGCCTCATTCCAAGTTGCTTGAATAACTCGATTTGCCCATTCTAAGGTGAAATTACTAATCCATGGAGAACATGTTCACATGACTATGTACTCGTGAAAAAGCAAGTGTCTCTAGTAAAGTGGCCATTCAGTGTAAGATCACAGTAACCATACTTTGAATTCTTAATAACACCACACGTTCAATAAATGTGCATAATATTGTTTAATCCTTGAAAAATTATCTCCTATTTTTTTTATATCCACTTGTACCTTTAGAGACTTACAGTTGTGGTCAAAAGTATTGACACCCCTGCAATTCTGTCAGATAATACTCAGTTTCTTCCTGAAAATGATTGCAAACACAAATTCTTTGGTATTATTATTGTTACACCCACAGGGCGTGAAGATGTATAGTGGACCCACTAGACCACTGAAGGTGCAGTGGTAGCTGTATACCCGACACACAAGAGACAGGAGAAGAGCATCAAATAAACTAAAGATGTTAATTAAATAAAGCAAACAAATGGACAAGATGCCTGAGGGAAGAACCCTCTGGACCACGACACAGAACCACGTAGTGGAGCACCGGGCAATTTGTACCCCTATACAGGGGCTCCCCCGTCGCAACACCAGATGACCTTAATGCCGCGATGCCCGGACCAGAGGGACGACCCATACAGACCGTATAGAGGAGGTGGTGAGAGACCTGGAAGGTCTGAGTAATCACAGAAAGGCTGATCTAGCCTGCGATGGTCACTGGAAGATTCCAAGAGGAAAGCGTTGGTCAGTCTGGGGTAGGAACCGGAGTGTCCAGAGGGATCCAGGAGCGGGAACTGCCAGCAGAGGATTCTGAGGAGACAGAGATATTTAGAATATTGCAATGGCATTCAGAACGCAGAGCAAAAGCAGAGTGTGCCCTGAGTGGGAGGCAGCGATCCCACAGAATGAACACATTGTTCAGGCAACTCCCTCTTGAGGGAGGATGCCTTTTATGCACAGAGCATCACAGCACAGACAGCCCTAATAGACAACAGGTGCCCTGCTGTATTAAGTATGTGCAGGAAGCCGGGCGCGCCTCCTAAGAGCATAACCAGGAGACCTGCCAAGAGGATGCAAGTTCTTAGCAGAGAAAGGAGCCGCTGATTGTCTGGAGCCACGGACAGGGTGAGTAGTAGCAGTGGAGCTGCGAGATAGGCGCCAGTCTCCCTGCGCAGCCGAGACCGTGCCTGCGGCTGAGGGCATGACAATTATCTTCATTTAATTTGTCTTAAATGAAAAAACACAAAAGAGAATAAAGCAAAACATTGATCATTTCACACAAAACTCCAAAAATGGGCCAGACAAAAGTATTGGCACCCTCTGCCTAATACTTGGTTGCACAACCTTTAGCCAAGATAACTGCGACCAACCGTTTCCGGTAACCATCAATGAGTTTCTTACAATGCTCTGCTGGAATTTTAGACCATTCTTCTTTGGCAAACTGCTCCAGGTCCCTGATATTTGAAGGGTGCCTTCTCCAAACCGCCATTTTTAGATCTCTCCACAGGTGTTCTATGGGATTCAGGTCTGGACTCATTGCTGGCCACCTTAGAAGTCTCCAGTGCTTTCTCTCAAACCATTTTCTAGTGCTTTTTGAAGTGTGTTTTGGGTCATTGTCCTGCTGGAAGACACATGACCTCTGAGGGAGACCCAGCTTTCTCACACTGTGCCCTACATTATGCTGCAAAATTTGTTGGTAGTCTTCAGACTTCATAATGCCATGCACATGGTCAAGCAGTCCAGTGCCAGAGGCAGCAAAGCAACCCCAAAACATCAGGGAACCTCCGCCATGTTTGACTGTAGGGACCGTGTTGTTTTCTTTGAATGCCTCTTTTTTTCTCCTGTAAACTCTATGTTGATGCCTTTGCCCAAAAAGCTCTACTTTTGTCTCATCTGACCAGAGAACATTCTTCAAAAACGTTTTAGGCTTTTTCAGGTAAGTTTTGGCAAACTCCAGCCTGGCTTTTTTATGTCTCGGGGTAAGAAGTGGGGTCTTCCTGGGTCTCCTACCATACAGTCCCTTTTCATTCAGACGCCGACGGATAGTACGAGTTGACACTGTTGTACCCTCGGACTGCAGGGCAGCTTGACCTTGTTTGGATGTTTGTCGAGGTTCTTTATCCAGCATCCGCACAATCTTGCGTTGAAATCTGTTGTCAATTTTTCTTTTCCGTCCACATCTAGGGAGGTTAGCCACAGTGCCATGGGCTTTAAACTTCTTGATGACACTGCGCACGGTAGACACAGGAACATTCAGGTCTTTGGAGATGGACTTGTAGCCTTGAGATTGCTCATGCTTCCTCACAATTTGGTTTCTCAAGTCCTCCGACAGTTCTTTGGTCTTCTTTCTTTTCTCCATGCTCAATGTGGTACACACAAGGACACAGGACAGAGGTTGAGTCAACTTTAATCCATGTCAACTGGCTGCAAGTGTGATTTAGTTATTGCCAACACCTGTTAGGTGCCACAGGTAAGTTACAGGTGCTGTTAATTACACAAATTAGAGAAGCATCACATGATTTTTCGAACAGTGCCAATACTTTTGTCCACCCTCTTTTTTATGTTTGGTGTGGAATTATATCCAATTTAGCTTTAGGACAATTCTTTTTGTGTTTTTTCATTTAAGACAAATTAAATGAACATAATAATACCAAAGAATTTGTGTTTGCAATCATTTTCAGGAAGAAACTGAGTATTATCTGACAGAATTGCAGGGGTGTCAATACTTTTGGCCACAACTGTAGAGTCTCCAAACAAATTGCATTGTTGGGCAGGAAGGTAGAAGATGAGTTCAATCATATCTTCCTCACTTTGAAATACAACTTTTAAGGGTTTTTCCCAAAATTAAAAGTCATGTATCAATGGATAGGTAACATTTTCCAGAACTATAGGCTTCTTAGCACCGAGGGTTCTATAAGGCTTCATTGGAATGGAGAATTGACCGCACATGCGCACCGCTGCTCGTTTCATTCTCTATGGTGATTGCTGTACTCGGAAGTCTCTGCCGGTCTTATAGAGAATAAATGGAGCTGTAAATTAAAAGGTGCCAATTAAGGGCGAAAAGGGGAACTACTGTATTTGGTTTGGTTTCAATAATGACCTTATCTTTTTTTTTTTTAATATTCTGTTTGTTCTAGTGTGTTCTATTCCACTGTCATGTCTAACCTTAATTTCTCTGACTTCTTATATTTCTTTCTGATTTTATGTTCTTCTGCTACAGCCGTTATTATGCACATGTAGACAATTGTATTATTTCTATTCCTTCCGACTCCTACCCCCATCCCATACACGTGCACGCTCGAATCAACTTTGATAGTGACTTCTCTCACATAAAAACAAAGGGATTGTTTATCCAATCTAATGTGTATGGCCTGACACCTAAAAGGGGTTGTCCAGTACTTGGACCACCACTTCTCAATTTTTATATTCCCTTTTATAAAATAGCAACCTCCTAAACTCATGTCGGGTGTCGGCGTAGATCCAGCGTTGACGGCACCGACTCTCCTGGAGCGTGCATGACTTTGTCATGTTTTACGAACCCTACAGCCAGTCAGTGGCCGCTTCACTGTTCTTCGGACATACAGTTAGGACCGTATATATTTGGACAGAGACAACATTTTTCTAATTTTGGTTCTAGACATTACCACAATGAATTTTAAACAAAACAATTCAGATGCAGTTGAAGTTCAGACTTTCAGCTTTCATTTGAGGGTATTCACATTAAAATTGGATGAAGGGTTTAGGAGTTTCAGCTCCTTAACATGTGCCACCCTGTTTTTAAAGGGACCAAAAGTAATTGGACAGATTAAATAATTGTAAATAAAATGTTCATTTCTAGTACTTGGTGGAAAATCCTTTGTTGGCAATGACTGCCTGCAGTCTTGAACTCATGGACATCACCAGACGCTGTGTTTCCTCCTTTTTGATGCTCTGCCAGGCCTTCACTACGGTGGTTTTCAGTTGCTGTTTGTTTGTGGTCCTTTCTGTCTGAAGTTTAGTCTTTAACAAGTCAAATGCATGCTCAATTGGGTTGAGATCAGGTGACTGACTTGGCCATTCAAGAATATTCCACTTCTTTGCTTTAATAAACTCCTGGGTTGCTTTGGCTTTATGTTTTGGGTCATTGTCCATCTGTAGTATGAAACGAGGACCAATCAGTTTGGCTGCATTTGGCTGGATCTGAGCACACAGTATGGCTCTGCACACCTCAGAATTCATTCGGCTGCTTCTGTCCTGTGTCACATCATCAATAAACACTAGTGACGCTGTGCCACTGGCAGCCATGCATGCCCAAGCCATCAAACTGTCTCCGCCGTGTTTTACAGATGATGTGATATGCTTTGGATCATGAGCTGTACCACGCCTTCGCCATACTTTTCTCTTTCCATCATTCTGGTAGAGGTTGATCTTGGTTTCATCTGTCCAAAGAATGGTCTTCCAGAACTGTGCTGGCTTTTTTAGATGTTTTTTAGCAAAGTCCAGTCTAGCCTTTTGATTCTTGATGCTTATGGGTGGCGTGCACCGTGCAGTTAACCCTCTGTATTTACTTTCATGCAGTCTTCTCTTTATGGTAGATTTGGATATTGATATGCCTACCTCCTGGAGAGTGTTGTTCACTTGGTTGGCTGTTGTGAAGAGGTTTCTCTTCACCATGGAGATTATTCTGCGATCATCCACCACTGTTGTCTTCCGAGGGCGCCCAGGTCTTTTTGCATTGATGAGTTCAACAGTGCTTTCTTTCTTTCTCAGGATGTACCAAACTGTAGATTTTGCCACTCCTAATGTTGTAGCAATTTCTCGGATGGGTTTTTTGCGTTTTTACAGCTTAAGGATGGCTTGTTTCACCTGCATGGAGAACTCCTTTGACCGCATGTTTCCTTCACAGCAAAACCTTCCAAATGCTAGCACCACACCTCAAATCAACTCCAGGCCTTTTATCTGCTTAATTGAGAATGACATAACGAAGGGATTGCCCACACCTGTCCATGAAATAGCCTTGGAGTCAATTGTCCAATTACTTTTGGTCCCTTTAAAAACAGGGTGACACATGTTAAGGAGCTGAAACTCCTAAACCCTTCATCCAGTTTTAATGTGGATACACTCAAATGAAAGCTGAAAGTCTGAACTTCAACTGCTTCTGAATTGTTTTGTTTAAAATTCATTGTGGTAATGTCTAGAACCAAAATTAAAAAAATGTTGTCTCTGTCCAAATATATATGGACCTAACTGTAACTGACGAAGTATCCTAATAGTCTGTACTATACTATATACACAATATCTGTATTCCTCTCTATAGCTCTGTATCTAACACCCTTTCTCACATGATCAACCTCATTGCAGATTTTAATAGGTCCAGTCACATGTCAAAGAGTGTGCAGGCTCTTTATTTCTGATACTCTAAACGGTCGGAAGGGCACAAATGACTTTAAAACCATTCTCAGGCAGATCTCCTCGCTGGCCTCTATACTTTCTCTTGACATGCGCAAGAAACGATTCTGGTGCATGGACAGAACTTCGTTCTTTGTCAGTGAGCCAGCTTAGTTTAGCATTGCACTTGCGTGGCCATGTAGTTGCACAGTACTGCATGATGGTCACTGAAGGTGGCGTGGGAGAGATGAGAGGACTACAGGAACATGGGTGGAGTGGTGCTATCACTGGATGTAAGGAAAGTGCAGAGGGTGGCGTGGGAGAGATGAGAGGACTACTGGAACATAGGTGGAGCGGTGCTATCACTGGCTGTAAGGAAAGTGCAGAGGGTGGCGTGGGAGAGAGGAGAGGACTACAGCAACATAGGTGGAGTGGTGCTATCACTGGCTGTAAGGAAAGTGGAGAGGGTGGCATGGGAGAGAAGAGAGGACTACAGGAACATAGGTGGAGTGGTGCTATCACTGGCTGTAAGGAAAGTGGAGAGGGTGGCGTGGGAGAGAGGAGAGGACTACAGCAACATAGGTGGAGTGGTGCTATCACTGGCTGTAAGGAAAGTGGAGAGGTGGCATGGGAGAGAAGAGAGGACTACAGGAACATAGGTGGAGTGGTGCTATCACTGGCTGTAGGGAAAGTGGAGAGGGTGGCATGGGAGAGAAGAGAGGACTACAGGAACATAGGTGGAGTGATGCTATCACTGGCTGTAAGGAAAGGGGAGAGCGTGGCTTGGGGAAAGAAGTGAGGACTACAGGAACGTAGGTGGAGCGGTGCTATCACTGGCTGTAAGGAAAGTGCAGAGGGTGGCATGGGAGAGAGGAGAGGACTACAGGAACATAGGTGGAGCGGTGCTATCACTGGCTGCAAGGAAAGTGAAAAGCAAAAAGCACACCGAGCTGCCTTCACAGGATGAGGAGCATGCAAGCGTACAAAATGACTGCACTTATGCAAAAATCTGGAGGAAAAGAAGGTTAAAAAATACATTTTGGGGATTGTTTAATCAGACTACAGCACCAGCTAACTTTAAAAAAAATGAAGGTTCGAGATCGGGAAACCCGTTTGATGGTTTAAAGCCTGTTTAGCAAACTGGAAGAAAAGCATGGAATAACAAGGTTGTAAAACATATTGTTATTTTAAAGTGCTTTGTGGAGCAGGGAGGATTAATTTGGATTCTTATTAAATATATTAATTAGAAGTCATCAGTATTAAGCACAGTAATGATCCCGTCTCTAAAATTATATGACTTCATTTGCTTTTGCTTTGCTCCAATAACGACCTCTGTAATTTATGGTTTTCATTATCTTACCTTCCAAGCAGCACTGTCTTATTACAAATGCAAATATATTATAAGAAAAGAAAAAAATGGAAACACAGATTTTTGCTTTTCAATGTGTTCATGTCTTATGAAATCATAAAATATTTTAATATGTATTAGAAATAAAATCACAGGAGAGGTGTATTTTTTTACGGTGTCAGGGGAGAATCTTGGTGCTTAGCGAGGTCTTTTGAAAAGGTCTTTGACAGCTGAACAGAATGCAAGACAATTCTTATAGAAAAGAGGTGGATCAGGGCATTGGATATGAATAATATATTGTTGTAGTTAAAGAGGATGTGTTGATGGAAAATTATCTATTGTTTTTATAGCAAAAAAAATTGGTACTTTTTTTTTTATTTCCCATCACAATCTTTATAAAAAAAATTAGTAAACTTGCAATTTTCACGCTAGCCGCTGGGGCTATTTTAGACTCATACTTCCTGTCCGTTTAGGAACAGTTTACAATAGTTGCTTTATTATCAGTCACAGGATTATAATGACAGATAACACCTATATACAGTGGGTACGGAAAGTATTCAGACCCCTTTAAATTTTTCATTTTTCATTCTTTGTTTCATTGCAGCCATTTGGTAAATTCAAAAAGTTCATTTTTTTTCTCATTATTGCACACTCTGCACCCCATCTTGACTGAAAAAAAACAGAAATGTAGAAATTTTTGCAAATTTATTAAAAAAGAAAAACTGAAATATCACATGGTCATAAGTATTCAGACCCTTTGCTCAGACACTCATATTTAAGTCCCATGCTGTCCATTTACTTGTGATCCTCCTTGAGATGGTTCTACTCCTTAATTGGAGTCCAGCTGTGTTTAATTAAACGGATAGGACTTGATTTGTAAAGGCACACACCTGTCTATATAAGACCTCACAGCTCACAGTGCATGTCAGACCAAATGAGAAACATGATGGTCAAAGAAGCTCAGAGACAGAATTGTTACAAGGCACAGATCTGGCCAAGGTTGCAAAAGAATTTCTGCAGTACTCAAAGTTCCTAAGAGCACAGTGGCCTCCATAATCCTTAAATGGAAGAAGTTTGGGACCACCAGAAGTCTGAGCAATTGTGGGAGAAGAGCCTTGGTGAGAGAGGTAAAGAAGAACCCAAAGATCACTGTGGCTGAGCTCCACAGATGCAGTAGGGAGATGGGAGAAAGTTCCACAAAGTCAACTATCACTGCAGCCCTCCACCAGTCAGGCCTTTATGGCAGAGTGGCTCGACGAAAGCCTCTCCTCAGTGCAAGACATATGAAAGCCCGCATAGAGTTTGCTAAAAAAAACACATGAAGGACTACCAGACTATGAGAAATAAGATTCTCTGGTCTGATGAGATGAAGATAGAACTTTTTGGTGATAATTCTAAGCGGTATGTGTGGAGAAAACCAGGCACTGCTCATCATCTGCCCAATACAATCCCAAGAGTGAAATATGGTGGTGGCTGCATCATGCTATGGGTGTGTTTTTTCAGCTGCAGGGACAGGACGACTGGTTGCCATTGAAGGAAACATGAATGTGGCCAAGTACAGAGATATCCTTGATGAAAACCTCTTCCAGAGTGCTCTGGACCTCAGACTTGGCCGAAGGTTCACCTTCCAACAAGACAATGACTCTAAGCACACAGCTAAAATAACAAAGCAGTGGCTTCAGAACAACTCTGTGACCATTCTTAACTGGCCCAGCCAGAGCCCTGACCTAAACCATATTAAGCATCTCTGGAGAGACCTGAAAATGGTTGTCCACCAACGTTCACCATCCAACCTTACGGAACTGCAGAGGATCTGCAAGGAAGAATGGCAGAGGATCCCCAAACCCAGGTGTGAAAAACTTGTTGCATCATTCCCAAGAAGACTCATGGCAGTACTAGCTCAAAAGGTGCTTCTACTGAATACTCAGCAAAGGGT
Source organism: Dendrobates tinctorius (assembly GCF_039654945.1). NCBI lineage: Eukaryota > Metazoa > Chordata > Amphibia > Anura > Dendrobatidae > Dendrobates > Dendrobates tinctorius. The sequence goes on along the minus strand of NW_027361870.1, from coordinate 17,205,558 downwards.
GTGAATATTTATGACCATGTGATATTTCAGTTTTTCTTTTTTAATAAATTTGCAAAAAATTCTACATTTCTGTTTTTTTCAGTCAAGATGGGGTGCAGAGTTTACATGCAATGAAACAAAGAGTGAAAAATTTAAAGGTGTCTGAATACTATCCTTACCCACTGTCTATAATAATAACACCATATACAGGGTGGGCCATTTATATGGATACACCTAAATAAAATGGGAATGGTTGGTGACACAGATCGGTGAGCTGAATTTGCAGACTGGGCAAAACAAAAATTGGAACAGGACCCTCAATTTACACAGAACATTATATTCAGTGATGAGGCAAACTTTTTTGGGTGGGCCATTTATATGGATACGCGAGGAGGGTGGAGAGAAAGGAACCTCCCACCATGTAACTGAACCAGGAGACCTAGTGTCCCGGGACCCCTGAATAGCGTCAGTGCTGGGAGATGGCATCCTGCCTCCCAACCACACTACACCCTAAGGCCGGTCTCCTGGAAAGGAGTACACAGGCAAGGCCAGGCCCCGCACCGGCCATGCCACCTGAAGGTGACACTTCACTCCTTCCCGGCTGTCTGAAACTCACCTTGTGTCAGGTGACCTCAATATAGTTAGGGGCAGAGTAGGACAGAGGCCTGACTGTTTAGACACCCATCCGTGGGAAGCTATATAGATGAGATATCTAGCTCAAAAAGAAGTCATCGCCCCTGTTGGCACAAAGTACAATAAACTACATTAAAACCAAAGAAATGAGCCGGGGTATAAGTTACTATATGTGAAATGTGGAAGGGAATGCTCACATTGTGGCTATTTCACAGACAAAACCCATGAAAAAAAAAGCAAAATGAGCATAGACCCTGTAGTAATCAAATAAATAGCCTACACAAATAACATAGAGCACTAGGTTGGCATTATTTAATTAAAAAAAAGTGTAAAAGCCACCAAACCACCACAATGTGCACCCATAGGGAAGGTCGTGTCTCTAATATTAAAACCTCACCAGTCTTGTGAAGCTGTTTGTTAGCAGTAGGGGAACTTTCACAAAAGTTAGCTTTAATATTATGGCTGATCGGTATACTCGTATAAGGGGTTTGCTGTGTATGCAGTTCCCTCAAAATGCAAAGACATACAAAAAACGTGTCTCCTCTACTCACCGACCTTATAGAAAGCACTACCTTTAGGCGTAGGGTCACCGTAACTTCACCATAGTTGACCCTATATATTAAACGCTTGAGAGCTTCACAGTCTTATTATAATTTAGTACCTAGTGATTGACTGTACAGGATCGCGCGGCCATCAGTCTGTACCTCCTAACGGCTATCCGAATTATTTATATGTAAATAAAATCAGCTGTCACGTTGGAAAATCTTCCATCTGCCCATAAAATGTCGGACTCCAGATCACATCATCAATAAGTAATGTATTTTCTAACAAAGTCATACAGATAATTGTTACAAGTCCCTGGAATTATCCTGAGATGGGTAAAATATTGCAGCCTCTGAGTTTAATTGAGGGTTGATCAATACAAGTAAAAGCCCATTATGCCATTTCCTTTCTAATAAATAATTCACGCTTGTCAGTATCAGCGGAGAGATAACAGCTGCAACCTATAGGTAACGGGGGGGGGGGATGCGCACACACCCGAGATGGTGCACCAAATCTACAAGAATATATCATGCAGCAGTATGTGTGAGATTTACTGTATATCTGTGATGATTATATTCTTCATATATAAAATATTCAGTTGTGTGAAAAAAGTGTTTGCCCCCTCCATGATTTCCTTTTCTATTACATATTTGTCACACTTAAATATTTCAGATCAACAAACATATTTACGTAGTAGACAAAGATAACACAAGTAATCACAAAATGCAGTTTTTAAATTAAGGTCTCTATTATTAAGGGAAAAAGAAATCCAAACCTACAGGGTCCTGTGTGAAAAAGTGATCCCCCCCTAAACCTAATAACTGGTTGGGCCGCCCTTAGGAGCAACAACTACAATCAAGTGTTTGCGATAACTCTAATGAGTCTTTTAGGCTGTGTGCACACGATGCAGATTTGCAGCGTTTCCGCAGCGGATTTTACCGCGCAGAAACGTTGCATATCCGCATTGTGATGTACAGTACCTTTAAAATGAATGAAAAAAAAAAACGCTGTGCAGACGCTGCGGATTTTTCCGCGCGGTTTTCCTGCGGTACAAAATCCGCAGCATGTTACTTCTTTTGTGCGGTTTTCTATCTCCCCTGTCACCAAATCCGCAGGGGGAAGACCGCAATGGAAAACCGCACAAAAACCACGTGAAAAATGGAAGAAATCCGCAGGAAAAATGCAGGTCATTTGACCTGCGGTTTTCTTCCATTCTGCACGGAAAAATCCGCAGGGCTCAAAACTCCGTCTGCACTCAGCCTTACAACGCTCTGGAGGAATTTTGGCCCACTCATCTTTGCAGAATTTTTGAAATTCAGCCACATTGAAGGGTTTCTGAGCATGAACTGCCTATTTAAGGTCATTGCACAGCTTCTCAGTTGGATTAAGATCAGGATTTTGACTAGGCCACTCCAAAGTCTTAATTTTGTTTTTCTTAAGCCATTAAGAGGTGGAGTTGATGGTGTGTTTTGGATCATTTAAATTTGTTTGGTGAGCTGAAACATTTAAGTGTGACAAACATGCAAAAGAATAGGAAATCAGGAAGGAAACACTTTTTCACACAACTGTATATACAAAACGTGAGCACATTCCGCACACAACACTGTACAAATGCTATACCCGCACCATGCACATGCCACACACAACACTGTACAAATACTACACCCACACCTTGCACATGCCACACCCAACACTGTACAAATGCTACACCCGCACCATGCACATGCCACACACAACACTGTACAAATGCTACACCCGCACCATGCACATGCCACACACAACACTGTACAAATGCTACACCCGCACCATACACATGCCACACACAACACTGTACAAATACTACACCCACACCATGCACATGCTATACACAACACTGTACAAATGCTACACCCGCACCATACACATGCCACACACAACACTATACAAATACTACACCCGCACCATGCACATGCTACACACAACACTGTACAAATACTACACCCACACCATGCACATGCCACACACAACACTATACAAATACTACACCCACACCATGCACATGCCACACAAAACACTGTACAAATGCTTCACCCGCACCATGCACATGCTAGACACAACACTGTACAAATGCTACACCCGCAGCATACACATGCCACACACAACACTGTTCAAATGCTACACCCGCACCATGCACCTGCTACACACAACACTGTACAAATGCTACACCCGCACCATACACATGCCACACACAACACTGTACAAATGCTACACCCGCACCATGCACATACTACACACAACACAGTACAAATGCTACACCCGCAGCATACACATGCCACACACAACACTGTAAAAATGCTACACCCGCATCATACACATGCCACACACAACACTGTACAAATGCTACACCCGCACCATACACATGCTACACACAACACTGTACAAATGCTACACCCGCACCATACACATGCCACACACAACACTGTACAAATGCTACACCCACACCATGCACATACTACACACAACACAGTACAAATGCTACACCCGCAGCATACACATGCCACACACAACACTGTAAAAATGCTACACCCGCATCATACACATGCCACACACAACACTGTACAAATGCTACACCCGCACCATGCACATGCCGCACACAACACTGTACAAATGCTACACCCGCACCATGCACATGCCACACACACCACTGTACAAATGCTACACCCACACCATACACATGCTACACACAACACTGTGCCAAATGCTACACCCGCACCATGCACATGCCACACACAACACTGTACAAATGCTACACCCACACCATACACATGCTACACACAACACTGTGCAAATGCTACACCCGCACCATACACATGCCACACACAACACTGTGCAAATGCTACACCCTCACCATACACATGCCGCACACAACACTATACAAATGCTACACCCGCATCATACACATGCCACACACAACACTGTACAAATGCTACACCCGCACCATGCACATGCCACACATAACACTATACAAATGCTACACCCGCATCATACACATGCCACACACAACACTGTACAAATGCTACACCCGCACCATACACATGCTACACAACGCTGCACAAATGCTACACCCGCACCATGCACATGCGGCACACAACACGGTGCAAATACTACACCCGCGCCATACACATGCCACACACAACACTGTACACCATGCACATGTGGCACACAACACTGTACAAATGCTACACCCACACCATGCATATGTGGCACACATGCCACCCATGAACACACAGTGCCATTCATACACTGACCACCTGACACCTCTATGCTGAATGCATGCCGCACATATGCCACTCATATACTGGACACTAGCAAGCTTTAGCAACTCTACAAATATACTACTCGTTAGATGCAAACTGCACGCACAACACTCACATTCTGGACTCATGGCCCATTTGCGGTACCTAATTTCCACATCCTTGGCCATTTTCATGCCAGACCAGTGATGCACATGTGGAAAAAGAGCAATCAGCTCACCTGTCCGGGTGCACAAAAAAATACTCCAGTAATTAGTAGCAGTCCTAAAGATAGCCAGCACTCACATCTTTATAAAATAATTGCTTTATTGATCCACTTTCATAAAAGGCACAAGATATGGCTGAACACAATAGCACATAAGCAAAAAGGCAGAAAATAAATATCTGCTGCTCTCCCAGGCAACATGTTTCAGACCTACATGTCAGTCAGTAAGTGACACATTGCTGGAATCAGGGTCTCTGCCTCTCTATGATGCTGCTTTCAGATTACATACCAAAAACCTGCTGACAGATTCCCTTTAATAGTAAATATACTATAATCTTTCAAGCTCCGTTTCAGCATTAAGCTAGAATAATACTTTAATTCTTCAGTATTGCCGGGCCAATAACTCAGTACTGGAAGGTCTCCAGGTCGCCTAATTATCTCTGTCAGCAGTTTCTGCAAAACCGCTGACAGATTCTTTTTAATAAAAAAAAATAGTCAGATTGCCCCGTTCTTAGTAGAAGTCACAGGAGTATTTTAGGATCACGTTTTTTTTAAATAAAATTCCATCCCTTAAAGTTGTAGTAGTAATTGTGATCTCGGACATGCTCATTTACAGTTTGCATTAGGCGTTTTGCAGTTGTCCTATTTCCTTTTATTTCTACAGCCATTGCCAATGCTTCTTAAAATAAAAAGTCCTCCGAAGCCGCTCCTTATGGGCCCACATCAGCGAAGGAGAGGGGGAGAGCTGTAGAAAACACACAGCCTAGAACAGGAGACCCGATGAGCCTCGCCTGTCGGTGGCATATCTGAACACTACGTGTACTCTCACTTTAAGGCAACATACATGTATACTCTCATTGATCAAAATTAAATTAAACTTATCATTTGCTGCCCACATGGTAACAGGTTAGAAAAATCAGAGGAGCAAAAAAGCAGCCAAGATCCAACGTAACAGATTTTGGAAAGGTCTCTCCTTGGTAACTGGTGGTGGAGATAGTGGGAGGAAGGGGCTCTATGAGCTGTAGCCTTCTATCATCACTACCAGAGAGGCAGCAAAATCTTTTATTTCTGCCATTTTGGCTAATAACAGTTGATCAATCACTATGACATACTTGGCAACAGTCCAATTTTGAAAGAACATTTCGGTAGCACCAAAGAAGTTGAATACCACCCAAAAGTGGACATTTGGGGCCTTCTGTGCCAGTTTGCCGGTTTTTTAAGAACAGTGCTTAAAGAGTAACCATCCTTTTAAATCAAGAATAACCATCATAAATCAATAGTACACATGAAAATACGCAACTGTGTAATATATATTATCAGAGAAATATGCGAGACCGACTTTCTCTTTGCTGAGATGGGATATATGACATTTGGTACTTTTTAAATTCTATGGAGAGGAAGTACATTCTGCTGCAAGTTCTCCTGCAGCAAGAGATACAGTTCTCCATAGAACTTTATGAGCACCAACTGTCATCTCGTATCTCAGCAATGGGACTGTCCGTATTCATTGAAGACAGAATTTGAGAATTCTGAGAATGAATTATCAGTTCAGAAGGAGAAGGAAGCAATTTTTTTTAAAGGGTATATACGGGACTTTGCAAAAAAATAAAAAATGTACCTAAGCAGTAACAGGCAGGTAATTGTAACTTACCTTCCTGTTGTGCACGGCGCTGTTCTACAGAGCGGAGGCTTTTTTCTGGTCCGCTGTTGACGGGGTGGGACTTCTGAGGTCATTCTGATTGACAGCCGGATCCCCACTGCCTAACTGGGAGAACCAGCTGTCAATCACAAGGACCTCAGAAGTCCTGCCCCGTCATGTCAGCAGAGGCAGCTGAATCCCCGGCAGGAGCGGTCTGTGACTACTCTGTGCCAGGGAAGAACAGCACCGGGCACAACAGGCAGGTAAGTTGCAATTAAGTGCCTGTTAGTGCATAGACATTTTTTTTTTAATTCCCGGATATACCCTTTAATAAGATATTTTACACAGTATGCTATTTCCACCCATACTATTGATTTATGTGGGAGGAAATAAAACTATGGTTAAAATGACAGATCCAATGTAACTCTATTAAAATTTTGGGAAAACATAAGTGCTCGAGTTCACTTGTTCTTGTATGGATATGGTTCCTCACCGCATTGTACTCATCTATGGCCTCTTTCACACTTCCGTTTTTGACAATCAGTCAAGATCCGCCAATTTTGAAAAAAAACGGATCCGCCATTTTTCTTTGCGGATCCGTTTTTTTCCCCATTGACTTTCATTATTGGCGGATCCAGACTGATTGCCGTCCGTTGCATCCGTTTTTTTGAGGATCCGCCACAATGTTAGTGTCCGTCAACATCCTTAAAGATTTCCAAACGGAGCTTGCAACATTTTTTTTGCCGGCGGATCCTCCAGACACTGAATTAACCCCAAAATCTGTCAGGGTGCCGGACAAAAAAAAATCTCTCTCTCTCTCTCAATTTCCTTATTTTCAGGATCCGTCTAAAAACAGATCCTGTGCCATCTGTTCACATCAGTTGAGAACGGATCCGCTTGTCTGCCTTTTTGGCGGATTATAACTGATGCAAAAAAACTGAAGTGTGAAAGAGACCTATCCAGAAGACTTTACTTCTGAAACCACTGTAAATTAATCCAAACTAGTGTTTACATTTCCTGATACCGGGGTCACATACTTTTCACCCTCCTTGTACATTTATACTGTGAATAAAGCTGAACCAACGCTTTTAAAGATTCTAAAAAAAAATTTTTAAAATAGGTATTTAAAAAAAAATATTGGTGAAAATGAAAAAATAATTAAGAATGAATGTTTTTATGTTAAATAATCGAAAAAGTAATTTCATTTTGACTAGAATTGTAGTAAAAGGGCTAGTAAATGTAGAATGTTATGCCGCAATATTCCGATTCCATTGGAAAACCATTTAACATTTATTCTATGGTGTTCCAGTTTTGGTACTATCCGGCTAACCCTAATAAATGAACTTTTCTTCTTTTCTTTTAAAATACAGCTTTCTGGAACCTCAGTTATATAGTATCTAACTTACAAGGAAGTATTGACCCGCGGGCATAGGTGTGCACAGGGGGTATGAAAAGTTTTCCCAGGCATACCTTAATAGTGCACATTGGAACGGTATCGGGGTGGCACACTTATAATATACCAATATGATGAATATAAAAATGATAAAAAGAGGGGAGATTGGCAAAACATAATGTCCTGCAATACTTGGTCTTGAACAGTTCCGTTCAGTGGTGAGCACACCTATGCCCAAGTGGTGGCTTTGTGTCAAGTTTTACTTGGCCATACCAAATATAAATTGTCTATGAGAAGAGCAATAACAATCTGCAAGTTAACTTGGCTATGAAAAGTCTACAGAATCTCTCTAAAATGGAATTTACTACAGCATAGTCAACATCTACCCCGAAAGCTTATCTACTGGCCTACAACACAAGATTAGAACTGGTTGGTCCATATTTGTGTATAATCAAGTACATTCTTACATTTCATATGGAACATACCATACTCCATTTATGTCTAGGTCTAGTCAATTGTTTGGCTTGCAACTTATGCCAACTGCATATGCAAAGAGAGACAGAGGAAAACAGATATAGATCATATAACAAAACCAGGTCATATTCTACCATGCCACCTCGTCTAGGGTTGATTTTAAAGCAATAGTGATGAGCGAGAATACTCGTTGCTCGGGTTTTCCCAAGCATACTCGGGTGATCTCCAAGTATTTTGGCATGCTTGGAGATTTAGTTTCTGTCGCCGTAGCTGCATGATTTGTGGCTGCTAGACAGCCTGAGTACATGTGGGAATTGCCTGTTTGTTAGGAATTCCTCACATGTATTCAGGCTGTCTATCAGCCACAAATCATGCAGCTACGGCGACAGAAACTAAATCTCCAAGCACATCCAAATACTCGGAGATCACCTGAGCATGCTCGGGAAATCTCGAGTAACGAGTATACTCGCTCATCACTAGAAAGCAAGTAACAATGCCCTAAGATGGTGCTGTATACCTGTCTGTTTCCAGCAAAGGATAGTCTAAGCTATTTCTTAAGATACAAGACATCACCAAGTTCAAATTCTGTCTTGGAATTATGGAAATCACAAGAGACATACAGTACACATGTTCTTGATGTGCAAAAGACAAAAAAAAGTACACAAAATTTTCAAAACATCTGGATTTATTGAGTATCAAGTATGAGCACCAGGCGGAGAAATCCCCGCACTTACATATCTTGGCTGCTATCAATGAGGTTATTAATGATTGTCTGAGGAATGTTCTGCCACGCTGATTGTACTTGGGCAAATCAGCAAGATCCGCAGCTGGCAGCTCCCTATATAATTGCCGACCAATGATGTCTCAGCTGTGCTCAATGGGAGGCAAGTCCTGGGAAGCCTCAGGCCATGGTCGCACATTTAGGCCACTGAAGCTACTCACAGTAGCGTCAGCAAAATGTATTGTCATGTTCAAATTAGCTCCTGGGACACTTTGGAGAAGCGACCGTACTGCTGGGTCCACAACCAAATCTATGTTAAGATGAGTTGTTAGTTACAGTACCACAAGATTGGTGGATAGTTGACGTGGTACCAAGGTACAAGGTAAGAAGGTGGATCCGGGCAACTACTGTCCGGTACGTTTGACATCAGTAGTGTGCAAATTTTTTGAGGGCATTATAAGAGATGACCTACAGAAATATATTGCAGAAAATAATATGATAACTGACAACCAGCATGGAGTCATGAAAGCTAGGTCGTGTCTAACCAAATGTTGGGTTTCTGAGAGGAGGTAAGTGCAAATCTGGATGTTGGTAATGCGGCTGATATGATTTATCTGGACTTTGCAAAGCCATTTGATTCTGTACCACATAACAGCCTTATACTGAAGTTATAAAAGCCAGGACTGGAGGAAACTATGTGCAGATTGCTAAGGAACTGGCTCAAATAACGGATTTAGTGTAAAATGTCAGTCGTTTCTGACAACACCAAACTATGTTGGATATTACAATCTGACCTTGACTTTACAATATTACAAAACGATCTGGATAAAATGTCTGAATGGGCAAAAACTTTGCACATGAGGTTTAATATAAATCACAATGTCCCACTGAAAAAATGAATAAATCAGAATGGAGGACCAATTGGTATAAAAAGCTATATTTTTATTAACAAAGAATTAAAAATATACAAATAGAGAGATGCACATATCAATGAAGGGACGTTGTGAACCCATTATTTTTCACATGTATCAAACACCAAATTAATTCACCATTATCAAAAATAGTAATAGGTAACCAATAGCTGCAAAATCCCTTATCCTATAAAAACATCCACATAAATGTGAAAACTGTGCAATTTGTTATAATAAATATCCATAAATTAGTACGATAAGGGTTCTCAAAAATGTAAGAGCTCTCAAGTCTATATTACCACTGCAAATTGCCAAAAACCGCCAATAATCTGAACTATGGCGATTCCCATAGATATATATTGAGCTGGACCAATTTAATAACCATCCGTATGGCAATGTCGATCTTTGTTAGCGGCATTCAAGTCCGCTCTCCCAATATAAGGTGATTACCACCCTCTTTGGCTGTATAAAACAGCACACAAAGAAAAAACAGGCCAAAATCCGCCTGTCAGGCGTGGTGATTGGCATGGAATATAAATCCATGCACCGGCATAATTGCAGTAATCATGAAACAATAGAACAAATAATATCATGGAGCAAAGCAGCCATTACCAATAATAGATAAGGAGTCTCCTCGGGCGTCCCTCTGCCCCGACGCGCTTTTCGCTTTTGCTTCAACGGGAGGCATCCCGTTGAAGCAAAAGCGAAACGCGCGTCGGGGCAGAGGGACGCCCGAGGAGACTCCTTATCCATTATTGGTAATGGCTGCTTTGCTCCATGATATTATTTGTTCTATTGTTTCATGATTACTGCAATTATGCCGGTGCATGGATTTATATTCCATGCCAATCACCACGCCTGACAGGCGGATTTTGGCCTGTTTTTTCTTTGTGTGCTGTTTTATACAGCCAAAGAGGGTGGTAATCACCTTATATTGGGAGAGCGGACTTGAATGCCGCTAACAAAGATCGACATTGCCATACGGATGGTTATTAAATTGGTCCAGCTCAATATATATCTATGGGAATCGCCATAGTTCAGATTATTGGCGGTTTTTGGCAATTTGCAGTGGTAATATAGACTTGAGAGCTCTTACATTTTTGAGAACCCTTATCGTACTAATTTATGGATATTTATTATAACAAATTGCACAGTTTTCACATTTATGTGGATGTTTTTATAGGATAAGGGATTTTGCAGCTATTGGTTACCTATTACTATTTTTGATAATGGTGAATTAATTTGGTGTTTGATACATGTGAAAAATAATGGGTTCACAACGTCCCTTCATTGATATGTGCATCTCTCTATTTGTATATTTTTAATTCTTTGTTAATAAAAATATAGCTTTTTATACCAATTGGTCCTCCATTCTGATTTATTCATTTTTTCAGTGGGACATTGTGATTTATATCAATAGTTATGGTATTTACTTTTTGATCACAGAGGCAATTCTATAAGTGATTTACATGAGGTTTAATGTAGTTAAATGTAGAGTAATGCACCTGGGACGGAGTAATCCCATTGCCGCATATACATTAAATGGGACCATACTCGGGACTACAGAACAGGAGACGGACGGGGTATTCTGGTTACAGGTAAGCTGAGCAGCAGCACTCAATGTCAAGCAGCAACTGCAAAAGCAAACAAGATTTTAGGGTGTATAAAAGAGAGAGAAAATCCCATCATCCCAACGTATTATTACCCATTTATAAATGACTGGTGAGGCCACGTCTAGAATATGGGATCCAGTTTTGGGCTCCATATTTCAAAAAGGATATTCAGAAGTTAGCATCAGTTCAGAGGCGGCAATCAGATTATTACGAGGGATGGAGGCCTTCATATGATGAAAGGTTGGAAAAGTTGGTCTTATTTAACTTAGAAAAAAGGCATCTCAGAGGAGATATAATTTCTATGTATAAATATATGTATGGTCAGTACAAAGGACCATACTAAGGACCAGCGGGCACTCATTACTGGCAGAAGAAACCTGATTCCTTCAGCTAAATAGAAAAGGGTTAGAGCAGTCAGACTGTGGAATGCCGACCACAAGAGGTAGTGATGGCAGACACTATAAAACTTTTAAAAAAGGGATGGATGATTTCCTCAGTACACATACATAGAGGAAAATAAGTACGGTATTTGTTACACTGCCGATTTTGTAAGTTTTCCCTTCTACAAAGAATGGAGGGGGCTGCAATTTTTATCGTAGGTACACTTCATCTGTGAGAGACAGAATCTTAAAAAAATCCAGAAAATCACATTGTATGATTTTTACATCATTAATTTGCATTTTATTGCATGAAATAAGTATTTGAACTTAATATTTGATGCAGAAATCTTTTTTTTTTTACAATTACAGAGGTCAGAGGTTTCCTGTAGTTCTTGATCCAGTTTGCACACACTGCAACAGGGATTTTGGCCCACTCCTCCATACTTATCTTCTCCAGATCTTTCAGGTTTCGGGGCTGTCGCTGGGCAACATTGAGTTTCAGCTCCCTCCAAAGATTATCTATTGGGTTCAGGTCTGGAGACTGGTTAGGCCACTCCAGGACCTTGAAATGCTTCTTACAGAACCACTCCTTAGTTGTCCTGGCTGTGTGTTTCAGGTCATTGTCATGCTGGAAGACCCATCAATGACCCATCTTCAATGCTCTTACTGAGGGAAGGAGGTTGCTAGCTAAAATCTCGCATGACACCATCCTTCAACACTGTGCAGTCGTCCGATCCCCTTGAAGAAAAGCACCCCCAAAGAATGATGTTTCCCCACCATGCATCACAGTTGGGACGTTCTTGGGGTTGTACTCATCTTTCTTCTTCCTTCAAACACGGCGAATGGAGATGATACAAAAAGTTCTATTTTGGTCTCATCTGACCACATGACCTTCTCCCATGCCTGCTCTGGATCATCCAGATGGCCACTGGTGAACTTCAAATGGGCCTGGATATGTGTTGACATGAGCAGGGGGACCTGGTGTTCCCTGCAGGACTTTAAGACATGACAGTGTATTGCTTTACTAATGGTAATGTTTGAGACTGTGGTCCCAGCCCTTTTCAGGTCATTGACCAGGCCTTCCAATTTAGTTTTGAGCTGATTTCTGACTTTTCTCAGAATCATCCTTACCCCACGAGGTGAGAATTTGCATGGAACCTCAGACTAAGCAAGATTGACAGTCATCTTGTGTTTCTTCCATTTTCCAATAATTCTGCCAACCAAACTGCATGCCCATTGTCCTATAGCTCATCCCAGCCTTGTAAAGGTCTACAATTTTGTCCCTTGTGTCATTAGACAGCTCTTTGGTCATGGCCATGGTGGAAAGGTTGGAGTATGATTGAGTGTGTGGACAGTATGATTGAGTGTGTATCTTTTGTACAGGTAACAAGTTCAAACATGTGTAATTAATACAGGTAAAGAGTACAAAGCAGGAGGGCTTCTTAAAGAAAAACTAACAGGTTTGCGAGAGCCAGAATTCTTGCTGTTTGGTAGGTGATCAAATACTTATTTCATGCAATAAAATCCAATTTATTTAAAAATCATACAGTGTGATTTTCAGTTTTTATTTTTAGATTCTGTCTCTCACAGTTGAAGTGTACCTACATTAAACATTACAGACGCCTCCATTCTATGTAGGTGTGAAAATTTGCAAATCACCAATGTATCAAACTTATTTTCCCCACTGTAACATTGTGGTTTTTAGATAATTTAGTGACAAAACATGTATAATTGGTAAAAAAAAAGTTGATCTTGATGGACCTAGGTCTTTTTGCAACCTGTGTAACTATGTCATCACTATGAGACTATAGGTGTCCAGCTACCGTACATTATACCAATCCACACCATAATCTCAGGAGTTGGACATGTGTGAATCTCCCTCTTGAAGACCTCCTCATGTTGTTGCCCTTGTGGTTTCCAGATCAATCACAAGCTATTATTGTGTCCAAGCCAATAGCAGGACTCATCACTAAAGAGTATAGACAACCATCGCAGCTTCCATTGTCATCTTACACTGCACCATGGTACCCTTTGAGAGTGATGGCATGAGGCCAATGAAACACCTGAACCTGGACATCTGGTTGGTAGCCCAATGTAATGCAAATGCCCACATTATAATGCTGGGAGTAGGACCAGTGTGACATGCTCTCATGAAAGCGCCAGCAGATTTGCCTCCTATCGAGCTCTTCTGATACGTCATTGGTCAGCAATTGCATAGGGAACTGCTGGCGGTGGATCTTGATGATTACCCAAATGCATTCATCGTGGCAGAACATTACTCTGACATCCATTAATAACCTGATTAATTTCAGCCAAGGCTTGTAAGCGTCTGGACTTCTACGTGGGGTGCTCATGCTCAACACTGAATTAATCAAGATGTTTTGAAAAATTTTGTTTCCATTTTTTCATAATGTGCATTTAATTAACACGTCTGTTAAACCTGATTTCCATAACTCCATGATCTTTCCTTCTTGGTGCTGCAATTTCAATGATGAGGAGTGTGTTACCATAAATATCTGGTTATTAGAACTTATGAAGCCATAACATGGTGGCTATGGCATGATTTTATACCTCTGTCTCTGGCTGGTGCTGAAATGTTCAGTCCTGTCGGTGCCTACATTGTCTGATCGTGAATGTAATCAAAACTATCTAATACATTTTTGAAGAATGTACTTCCAGGTCAGCACACACCAAGTTCACAAATGTAGGTTTACCCATGAGTCCGAAAATTAAAGATATTTAATATAGTGTTTATATCGCCACCGTCTAAGGTTTGCTCTTTATAACAGGAAAAAAACCTCAGTAGAATCAAGAAAGAGAGCAATGTGTACTTACAATTGCTCGTTTCACCTTTCTACCCAGCTAATTCTTCTCTTTTCCATTAGGCCTATGGCTTCATGTATTTAAAAACTGACTAGCTGAGCCCTTCTAAGCTCTATGTAGAAACAGGAGGTCAATTTTCCCTGTATAAGTCATACACAAAGCAAAAGTCAATGACAAGGTGAGGAGGAAGCAGTTGGGTCAGGAGTTGAAGAAGGGAATGATTTTTTACAAGACCAAGAGACTTCCTGTGTCTAGATAGAGCAGAGAAGAGAGAATATCTAGCTGGGTAGAAAGGTAAAAAGAGCAATTGTAAGTACACAGTGCTATATAATATGATGATTCCAGTATAGTAAGAGCTTAGAATCTTTGATGGGAGGAGGAGTGATTCTTTATATATACTACTAGTATCCAGTATTATGGAATAATTTATTGCCATAAACCATGAAAATTTGCAAAAGAAAGTTTTAGATAACCCAACCTAAATCCGATATTTTGTAAGAATAACTATTCAGGTCAAAATTTGCCCATCAGACCAAAGAGATTAATATATGAATAGAAAAAGTAGACACATTAATTTTCTAATAACTAAAGGAGCATTGCAGGATGCTATTATTGAAGACCTAAAATTTGGAGAGATGGGGGTCTGATTCCCAACATCCCCCCACCCCAGCCGATGTGCTGATCAAAAGTGGTGCAGAGCACAGGAAATGCTGCAGCTCTGTGTATTTTGTAGGGGCCATGAATGGTGCTGCAATATGTTCACATTGGGTTTTTGCAACATTTTTGTGCCCTAAAAACACACGTCTTGGAAGGAAAAACACATCATACAATGCGCAGGTTTGATGTGTTTTTACTTGAGTTTTTATATATTTATTTGCATGTGTTAAAAACGCTGCAAAAATGCTGAAAGAATTGACATCCTGCAGCTTTGAAAAAATGGCACTGATGGTTAAAATATGCAAAGAAAAAAGGCAGCATGCGCATTTTGTTAGTATGATAAAATGCAACGCTTTTTACTTGTGAAATAAAAACAATGAAACTAAATGTTGCAAATGAAGTAAAAGAACAGAATAATCCAGCTCACCGCACTGCCTTGCTGGTAGGATCCAAATCCTGCGCACGGATTTGACAAGGCAGTCAATCAATAGTAGAAAAAAGGGAAGAAAGTTCCAGCGCAAGGAATGGAAAATTAAAAATCCATTTTATTGTGCCAATGCATATTAAAATTCCAGCAGGTACAGCATATCAGTCGGATGACTGCAGAACAACGCGTTTCGACGCCTCAGGTCTTAATCATGTTTAAGACCTGAGGCGTCGAAACGCGTTGTTCTGCATTGGCACAATAAAATGGATTTTTAATTTTCCATTCCTTGCGCTGGAACTTTCTTCCCTTTTTTCTAAATGTTGCAAAAACGCAGTGTCCTGAATATACCCGAACTGCGAGTGGTACAGAACTTGCAGTACCATTCACAGCCACTGCACAATGTACGGCACTGTGGCACACGGATGACCAATCCTAATGTCACAGTCAGACAGCTGTATAAATCGGACCACAATTCACGGACTGGCTGGCGGCTCTCCCTACCCGAGCTTGACAGCTGCATAGAAATACATGAAGCTGTCACGCTCGGGTTGGGTGGACCGCCAGCCAGTCCGTGCACTGTGATCCGATCCTGGTCCAATTTATACAGCTGTCTGACTGCCCCCGAAGGATATGTAATCTGTTTTAATGTCCTGAAAACTCATTTAAATTTGATTTGTACAATTTATCTAAAACATATGTTGTGGGTTAGGAATTTGAATGTTGATGTAAGAAAAGTCACAGCTCAGTGATAAAAGTCTACATCTATAATAAATAAATAAAAAAAACTTGTTAAATTAGGTTTCAGACTGTTTACTTCAAAACTTGAATGCTTTATCTCAGAATTTGGACTTCTTACCCTCAAATTATCTCTGAATTTGAACTTCTTACCCTCAAATTATCTCAGAATTTGAACTTCTTACCCTCAAATTATCTCTGAATTTGAACTTCTTACCCTCAAATTATCTCAGAATTTGGACTTCTTACCCCTAAAATTATCTCAGAATTTGGACTTACCCTCAAATTATCTCAGAATTTGGACTTCTTACCCCCAAAATTATCTCAGAATTTGGACTTCTTACCCCCAGAATTATCTCAGAATTTGGACTTACCCTCAAATTATCTCAGAATTTGGACTTCTTACCCCCAAAATTATCTCAGAATTTTGACTTCTTACCTCCAAAAGTATCTCAGAATTTGAGCTTCTTACCCTCAAATTATCTCAAAATTTGAACTTCTTACCCAAAATTATCTCAGAATTTGGATTTCTTAACCCTAAATTATCTTAGACTTTTGAGCTTCTTACCCTCAAATTATCTCAGAATTTGGACTTTTTATCCCCAAATAATCTCAGAATTTTCCCTATTTGGGTTTCTGCTGTCTAATATACCTATGGGCCATATGAAAGTTTATTTCCTGTAACATGAATGGGGAAAGAAGATAAAGGTTTTCTGGTTTCAGAAAAATCTGGTCCTAAGGCCCAGTTTAAAAAAAAAAAAACGAACAAGCCAAGCTTTGCTCACCCTCCCCAGGTGTAGCTAAGAGTTTCCAACATTCCTCCTGGTGTCTGTTTTTACCTGCAACGCTCATGTCACATCTATAGCGTCTTTGATCGGCTCTTGCCATCAACTCTACTGATGTCTGCAGCGCTATCAACATGACATCAATAACAAACACCGAGCGCAGCGGCAGAGACCCAGGGAGGGTAAAATAAAGCGCAATTTTGCTTGTTTTTTAAAGAAATTATTACACCTGAAGACAGGTTTTTTTTCAACTGGAGAATTAGTTTTCACGTTTCCTTTGGTTGGGTTCATAAAACCGTAGGAGCACCACTAATAATATTGATATCACCCTTGGGATTGTGATACACACGTAACCATTTGCTTATTCTGTGACTCCATCCGATGTTTGAGTGTATTATCCGGCTTTGAGGCTTTTATATCTGTATTTTATCATGTATCTGTGCTTCAAGCAAAAAAAAAAGCAACTCTGTGTACTGTATATATGAAGTTCCGTTTTCATTTCGCCAATGCAGCTCATGATAACAAACGACGGTCTGCCTGACTACGCTAACGCTTTTCTTTCCTTCAGCCGCGCTTTGTACATTGGCTTGTGTCATGACGATGATCTGTGATATTGTAACGATTATTTGCTGGCCTGGATGTTGCACAAAGTCTTTTGTCGTGAGCCTTCACAAAGCATGAACCAGGCGTCCCATACCATTACATGATCGTCCTAAAAAGTTTAAAAAAAAAAATTCTGGTCCCATGCTCATTTTATTGTTACTTTATTCCATTTCAAAATAAAAAAATAAAAAAAAATTGCCCATTTTTCATTGACAGTCCCCAATGATCAACATCCACTCAATGCATCCGTGCCCGTAATGCATTGAATTACCGATCCGTTTTCATAGTCCTTTATCATGTTCTGTTTAAGACAAATAAAATTTCATTCCACACTGTCATCCCTTTGTCCTGACCAGAACAACTCGATCGTGTTGAAGAAGGCATGAACCATATCAACCAAGACATGAAGGAGGCCGAGAAAAATTTAAAAGATTTAGGGAAATGCTGTGGCCTTTTCATATGTCCTTGTAACAAGTAGGTACTGGGTACCGACTCTGCTCTGTGGTGTCCGGTTTTTTGTCAAAGTGAATGTCTGAAGTTTTGTCTTTCTTCTTTGTCCTTTTCCATCTGCTTCATTCTGTGGGGATATAATGCTTGTATTTAATCAGAACAACTGGAACGCATCGAGGAAGGGATGGAGCAAATCAATAAGGACATGAAAGAAGCAGAAAAGAATTTGACGGACCTAGGAAAATTCTGTGGTCTATGTGTCTGTCCATGTAACAAGTAGGTTCTGCCTGCCTAAAGTCTTCGAGCACCCAAGGCTGTAGCCATCGAGCCTTGCAGAGATCATCGCTGCTAGACACATGGGCAGGGAAAAAAAAAGCATGTGGCATGCAGAGAGATCAGTCTTCATCTCATAGAATAGACAGTGGGAAGTAGACATATTAAAATCAGGCATTCTGCAGTGAAGATCGCACCGCGCTCTCCTCTCCGAAACACAAACTTCAACACTTCCGTCTAAAAAAAAAGAAAAGGTTGAAAACCAGAAAAAATTAATTGACACCTTCGTTATTAAACAATTTAAGCACAAATCAATTAAAAAAAAAACCCAAAAATGAAAATATTTGGAAACAGTTGAACTTTTTGGGATGTCCAGACGGAAATGATGAAATGTTATACCATTGCATGTAGACGATCCCTAGAAGCTTGCTGCCAATTTTCTGGATAGGTTACTCATTGTTATCCAGTAGTGATAATAAGTCATTTCTGAATTTATGAATAGACTAGCTTGTAATGCACAAATGGATAGAAAATTCGGTGCATAATATTAGGTCTCATTACCCAAAGATAAAGGGATTTTCTCCGGGTCCTCGTATGATGTCTGGATTAAATTTGGATTTGGTTCCAGTGACCCGGTTCTAGTTTATGTGCAGATTCTTCAGTAAGAAACTGTTATTATGTGATTGAGAACGTCATCGTCTTTGTTTCAGTTTACAAATAATATAAACCTATCAGTTATGTGCATTATAACTTAGTGTATTCTAGTCCGGACTACGGTAGACAATGGATTCTGCATGTATCAGGAATTTACCGACAACATGGAAGTCATGTGCAGCATGGCGGGGAGTGAGGATGGCCCTGTCACTTCCTAATCTGGGTCCCAATGAGCTCAATCTAATGCTATTATCCTATGTAGTATAAGTGTTTTTACAAATTAATGCAAATATATTTTAACATTTTGGAGATAAATAATTTAGTCAAGGGTTATTATTACAATTGCTTTTATTTTTGCTATTTTTGTTATTACTAATGTTATTCATTATTATTATTATTTCTATTATTATTACTACTATTTTTAGTACTATGTTTTAATATTATTTTTAGTACTATCATTAATATTATTTCTATTGTTATTACTATTATTTTTATTTTACTACTATTATTAATATTATTATTTTTAGCACTATTATTATTATTATTTTTATTTTTAGTACTACTTTAGTACTGTTATTAATATTATTTTTATTTTTAGTACTATTATTATTATTACTATTATCATGCTATTATTATTAGCTAATTTTCAGTCTACTACATATATAATTTTGGGAAACACACTACCGGGGTGATCGTACATAAAGGAAACGGTTCTAGTCTTAGATTTGCTATTGGTTACCACAATCATCCCTTTCCAGAAAATTTGCTCCAAGTTGGATGAATAGAGAATCCCAGATAATGCTGCACATTCTGACATCTCCCACTGCAGACATGCCTAGGTTTTAATGGTTCTAGATATGGCAAACCAGTCAAAAATGGTGTTACAATAGCATAATAAAGTTACTTAATTAAAAGGGTTGTCCACCTTCAGATAAGTTTAATGTATTGGCTTCTGAAGCCCCACTGCAATTATTACTGAACACATTGCTTTTTTTTTTTCCTTTCTACATTTCTGAGAATGGTTTTTATGGATAATACCTTTCTGTGTATCAAGAATTGCAAAAAAAAATCATGTAACAAGGAGAGATCGTTCCCTCCTGAGTCAATGATCACCGATTTACGGGAGAGGACCCGCCTTTCTCTATAACCCGGCCAGGAAGAGCTGGGTAACCGCCAAGAGGCTGACGGAATCCTGGGTAACCGCCAAGAGGCTGACGGAATCCGCGGCTCTTCTTTTGATTAGCCGGCCTGGCGCGACGTCACATGTGCATCACAACGCAACGATGACATTCTGCCAGGTTGGTAAATCAAAAGAAGAGCAAGGTAGGAGGTGGTTCTCAGGGCTCAGCTGACATGGCCAATAGACGGATTCCTGTGAATTGATTCACACCAACTCTAGACGTCACCCACATATGCTCTTGTGCTGTATACCAAAGCAACAAAAGTACACAATACCTCTCTTAAAGGGGTTCTCCCCTACTTCAAAAGTTAGTCTCAATGGGCCAGAAGTGTGGTAATAAACACAAAGCGTTCTATACTGACCTCCCTGATTAGTGATGCTCTTTCACACTTGCTACTAGGTCCCCCACCGGTCAGTATCCAGAGGGGCTTCACATCCGAACGGGAAACTTGTTCTGGTGTCACTGATTGGTTGCAGTGGTCACATGACAGGACACATGATGTTAATGCCCTGAGAACGGTGGGGGACACAGAAGTGAGTACAATGGAGCTGCAGTGGTCCGCAAGGCGAGTAGGCTTTGCTATTATTATTTTTTTTTTTTTTTTTTTTTTTAGCCCATTGAGAATAATATTTAAAAAAGAAGATAATAAATGTAATTAATCCAAAGCACATGTAACACATTCCGTAGTCTGCTGCAGTAAATCTTCTCCCTAGACGCCTCCTGCATGACAGCTGCAGTGTAGTAATGGTGGGACTGGAGGGATCCTTTTGCATATACTTGTGTATTGATGTGAAGAATTCCATAAGGATCTACATATCTGTCCCCTATATATGGATAAGCATTTGCATTTTATCAGTTTATAAAAAGAGCACCGGTGTTTCATATCACATGACGATTTCTTGGAGAGTACAGAATAAGTAGAGAGGGGAAGCAATGTATTGGGCTGTGTTCACATGTGTCGGATTGGATCGGAGTAATGGCACGACAGTGCAAATCAGAGGATGGCACTTCCATTTTTGTCAGAGATGTGCAGTCGGAAAGGCTGCAGATCCGCCCAAAGCTTAGGCCCAGTGTTATTTAATGGGACTAATCCTCGGCTTAATCCGTGAAGATGAAGAACATGCCGCCTATTTTCCTGCTGCACAGCCAAGAATCTGAGCAGATATTTTCCATTGCATGTAAATGGGGTCCTGAAAACCACATTCATATCCATGGCGCGCAGGTTGAGGTTACATCTGACAAAGATCTCAGCGCTGAATCTGCACCTCAGGGTATGTTCAGACCAGCGTATTTTCGGTTCATGTGCTTGTCCGGGTGCAAAATGGACGGCCTCCCGATGTTAGCCTAAGTGGTAATGCACATGGGCGATTTTTATTTCGGATATCTTGTCCGCGTGAATCAATTTTCAGCATGCGCTGATCTGGCCTGATTTAGGTACCAGACATGTACAGGTAAATTGCAGATTGTGATCCGATTCTTTCAGATGAGGACAAGATGGAAACAAAAAATGTCTCGATCATCTCCATTCTGTCAGTCTGTGGATATCGGACTGCACTCAGATGTCATCCCAGTGCAGTCTGAAGATTTCAGCGGACTCAATGATGGGAATGTTTAAGTGTGATCTGGATATTGGACCAAACTCGGGCACGCAGCGATTTTTTTCCCCTTGGACAAAATCAATGCATGGAGCAAAAATTTAGCAAAAAAATGTAGCAAAAAATTGGACTTCCGCATGGCTCCATAGAATAACACGGAGATGAGACGACAGATAGCAATTGTTTGATTATTACCGCCAACTGCATGCGGAGTTCAGATGGCCGTATTGAAAATCTGGCTAGTCGCATCTACACATTGCGGACGTGACCGGCTCCTTGTGCGGCTCCGTGTGCTCGGCCCACGTTGAGGACAGATGTCACATCTGCCTTTTGCATTGTATCAATAATTCTGGTCCATAAAGCAGACCCCAGTAGCACATGCTGCAATATCTTAGACGCAGCCCATCGGTCCATGTTGAAAATCGGCCATGTGCACTGGCAATAATCGTCCGGTGAGCTCCCCGTGCACGGAACGATTCTACGCTCTTCTGAACGATCCTTTAATCCGTGTGATATCCATCGCATGTGAAAAGAGCCTTAAAGCCTCCACCAAAGGCATCTAAAGACTGTTGATTGAAATGAGGAAAACCCTTTTAATATTTCCACAAGTTTTTATTTATTTTTTTTCCCCCGTCTGAGTGAATTCTCCACTTTTGACTGGCTGTGCCCCCGTGACTGCTGTTACTAATGGTACATTAACACAGTAGTGAACCACTGGAGCAGTTGTGCTTGGTGAAAAGTGCGTCACCTCCAATTCATGCCGCCAGCTTGTGCATGAACAGGGTGCACTGGGCGTTTCTGCTTGTTTTGTCCGCTGCTGCCTTCATTCCACTTTAGCTATTTTTTTTTACTTTTTCTTTTATTCTGTCTTTGTTGACCAAAGTTTGTACATCAACTCTCCATATAACTGTTTACAAGTACCGATATATTATCAGACGGAGCCAAAAGTAGTTGTCTTTATACCGTAGTAGTAGTTTCTACAAGTTCCCAAAATACTTTACAAATAAAAAAAAGAAGCAACAAATATGCAACCTAACCATTGCATAGTACTATTACCGCTAATCTATGTGAATTAGAGGGCGTGTCCATGTGATGTGATGTACACACTATACATGGCAGTTTTGTTCTGTGTACCGTACGTCAGCCAGTCTGTCTTTATGTGTTTGTTGTATGTCAACTATGAGATTCCTTGTTTTCCTCGTTATCAGATGAAAATATAAAACGATGTGTTTATCCGAGTGTGATGAACGTCTGAAAACAGTCATTCGGTTTCAGGATTTCAAAGCTGATCAGTGTCAGCGCTAGATAATTGGGTTCATGATATATCGGTATAAGGTGATGCCCCTGTCAAATACTCATCTGCCTGAATCAGCTCTATTATGTCGTACCATGAACAGTGTGATTCTTCTGTTTTGTTTTTTTTTGTTTTTTTTTATTCCAATTATTCCTGATCGCCGCGCTTTTATAGGTCACTGACGATGTGTTTTCTGTAGGCTTAAATCAAGTAATGCTTACAAAAATGCCTGGGGCAATAACCAAGATGGAGTGGTTGCAAGTCAGCCTGCACGTGTTGTGGATGAACGCGAACAGATGGCCATTAGTGGTGGCTTTGTCCGTAGGTAAGTTTGTATCTTTAAAATATGGTTTTTCTCAATTTTGCCAACTGCTAGTCTAGACAGTAGGATGTCAGGGAAATCTAGGCATTCTAATTTTGCGACAGCTGAAAAGTTCCAAAGCCATTGTCCAGTGAAAAACCATCAACTTAAAGAGAATATGTCAGCAGGTTTTTACTATGTAATGTAAGAGCAGCATGATGTAGAGGCAGAGACACTGATTCCAGTGATGTGTCACTTACTAGACTGTGCTTTGCTGTTTCAATAAAAGCAGGAGATTATCACTAGATCACTAGGAGTTCTTGTGCCTGCTGGTCCATCCAAGCTCTGATTAGCAGCTTTCTGACAATACACAGGGAGCTCAGAAAGCTGCCAGTCAGTGATGTGGGCAGGGTTATACAGAACTCAGCATTCCAAGCTCTGCTACAGAGCTCAGCATTCCAAGCTCTGCTAGATCCGTAGCAGAGAAAACTGTGATTCTATCACAATTGCTGTACCCAGTAAACTAAGTGATACATCTCTGGAATCAGTGTCTCTGTCCCTACTTCATGCTGCTGTCAGATTCCTTTTAAAGCGGTTGTACATGATAAGAAAAAAAAGTCTGTTTTTTTTGTTTTCAGAAACAATGCCACTGGTGCCCTGGAGCTGAGTTAATTATTGCAGCTCATTTCACAAACCCCTTTAGATTCAGATGGGCGTATTTCAAGGTTCGTAATGCCTGGACTGCAAGTGGACCTCTCAACCCAAACATTTCTCACCATATGTGCCTATGAGGCTGTAAGTTGGGATTGGGAGTCTACATCAGTCTGGGCTTTGTGATCCATGTACGGGCCGTGACATACGCCTGTCTGAACTTGGCCTTAATGTGAGAAATTCAGTTGATTGACTGGGAATAAAATCTGTGAGTGAAGCAGAAAATAACGAGTTACTTTCACATCTCTATCGGGTCCACCAGTGTGCCCCCGTGACTCCATGCTCATGCCTACTGCCCTGTTATTTGCAGAAATTGGATGTATTGTGAACTGAGCAGATATTTAGACATTAGCAATTTGGTTTGTGACATAAATATGTGTTGTTTGACACGATACGTTGCATTCTTTACAGAGTAACAAATGATGCTCGAGAGAATGAAATGGATGAGAACCTTGAACAAGTCAGTGGCATTATTGGAAACCTCCGTCACATGGCTCTTGATATGGGTAATGAGATTGACACACAAAATCGCCAGATCGACAGGATCATGGAGAAGGTCAGTAGGAAGTTCTTTAAAAAGATAAAAGCTTGTTTTAAATAGTCAGGCCGATCCACATATAACAGCGCCTCCTTCTTTAGTCCTAGTGATCATGTGATCGAGAGGGTCAGGAGGGAGAGCGAGTTGCTGGGTCTCAGCAGAAGGAGGCTGAGTTTTACCTGTAATTGGGACTAATATGCTATCCCCAGGTGGAAAAATTGAAATTTGAAAACAGACACATATCTCCACAATTTCCCTTAATGTCAGCAAAATAATAATAATAATTATAATACTTTTGACAGTTAGAGTGATCAATGAGTGGAACAGGCTGCCACGAGAAGTGGTGAGTTCTCCTTTAATGGAAGTCTTCAAACAGAGGCTGGACAGACATCTGTCTGTGATGATTTAGCGAATCCTACTTTGAGCAGGGGGTTGGACCAGATGGCCCAGGAGGTCCCTTCCAACTCTGCCATTCTATGAGTCTCTGATAATATAAAAGTTACATTAAAATATATATATATTTTTTATTTAACTTTATTATTTGTTTTCGTGCATGAGATCTTAAGAGCTCTAAATTTGTATTTTTTCTCATACAGATATTCATTTAATTATATATAATTAATTGAATATCTGTATGAGAAAAAATACAAAATTTAGAGCTCTTAAGATCTCATGCACGAAAACAAATCATAAGATGTGTCTGGTCGTAAGCAAAGGAAGATGGTGCCATCTTGAACTGGTTAAAAAAACATCTGTCCGTAGACAAAAAAAAAAACCCCAATAAAAAGCCTAAAGGTTTGAATGGTGAGCTGGCATTTCATAGACCCCTCCCGGGCAGCGCCTTCTATACCAGCCCATATGGCATCTTCCTTCCTAAAAGAAGCTCCCTGAACGTAATCCTGTGAGAGATTTGACTTCTATTTAAAGTGCGCACAACAGATACAGCGGGAAACTGGCACCAGAGCCGATCTCCTCACACACCTCTTTAGAAAAAACTGATATCCAAATATTTCCTGTGAAAATAGTTCTTCGTGGCACTGGTAACCTCTCTATAGCAGAATTTTAATTTGTTTTTGTTTCTTTTTTTAGTCTGTTACGTTCTTGAAATTCTGTATGAAAAACTTTCTTTCTCCTAGGGGGTGAATATGCCTGGAAAGTCTTTATAGATCACGTTACAATATTTTCTGCCATTTTAAAATGCATTAAAAACCCCTATTAAAAGCCAGCATTTTTTATATAGAATGTTTTTTTCTTTAGTTTTTATTGCCATTCTTTTATTTAGTCGTTTTGTTCACATTTGCTTTCCTGACAATTCTTTCAGAAAGCTCTATAGGAAAAGCAGAACATGTCCTCCCCAGAACATGCTGTGACCCCAAAAAAACTCAAAACGTATTGTATGTCGCGTGTTTTTTATCTCACTCTAGTCTTTATTGTCAGGCTCTATTCACATGCCCAAATGTTATCTCTTTGCAATGGATCCAAGGAAACGGACATGTTCAAAAACAGATACAAGCGGATGTAAAAAATAAAACAACATTTTCATTATTAAATGGATACTTCCCATATACTCTAACCAATCATGCTAGTGCCGGCAGGTAAAGTGCCGAAAAGTAACCAAAACAAAAATAATGCCTCAAAATATGAATAAATATAAAAATAATCAATATATACCCTTATTATATACACTAACAGGGGTGTACCACCCATAGCGGCAGACCACACAGCCGCTATGGGACCTGTGAGTTGGGGGTACGGCGCCACTCAGGACCAGGCCTCTCCCCCACACTCGTTTTCAAAATTTCAGCACTATCTGCATCCTCAAGATATGATGGATACCATAGAATGGTGGATCCATCATTCAGCCTGCACCAGTGAGTGAGACGCCAGTACATCACACCTGCTGTGCGGAAGTCTCACACTGCATAGACAATGCCAGTAGTTGTGGGGACCATCATACTGAGTGTAGGGGCTGGGGAGCAGTGGTGCCATGATACTGACTGGGGGCTGTGGGGGACTGTGATACTGTAAGGGGGCTGCGGGGGACCACAAACTGAGTAGGGTGAACTGTATATGACTCCATACTGAGTGGGCAACTGTGGGGACCATCATACTGACTGAAAGGCTATGGGAGCCATCATAGTTAGTGGGGGGGTCTCCATACAGAGATGAAGCTGTTGGGGCCCCCACACTGAGTTGGGGACTTTGACGGTCATCATATTGAGTGGGAGCCCTCAAACTGAGTGGGGAGATGTGGATGCGATCACACGGAGTGGGGGCCATCATACTGAGTGAGGTGCTTGGGGGCCATCATACTGATTGGGGATATGTGGGGGGGGTATTACTAAGTGGGAGTATCATACTGAGTGGGGCATCATCCTGACAGGCCATCATACTATGTGGTGGTCATGATACTGTGTGGGGGAGAAATTTG
The DNA here is from genome assembly GCF_039654945.1 of Dendrobates tinctorius. Taxonomy (NCBI): domain Eukaryota; kingdom Metazoa; phylum Chordata; class Amphibia; order Anura; family Dendrobatidae; genus Dendrobates; species Dendrobates tinctorius. The sequence continues at coordinate 17,178,316 of NW_027361870.1, read as the reverse complement.
AGGACATCATACTGAGGGGGAACTTTAAGGTCATCATGCAGTGGGGGTATTATACTGTATTGGTGGAGCTGTGAGGACATCATACTTTGCCGGAGGCACTGTGGAGTCATCCTACTATATTTGTGGGGTGAAATTGTAGGGGGATTCATTTTGGGGATATATGTACTCTATAATTGCCATGATAGGGGTATCGTGCGTGAGATCGCTAAGAGGCTCCAATAGGGACATAATTACTGTGTACGTGCCATAATATATGTCCCTCTTCATCAAATATAAGTACAGTATGTCACAAAATTGAGTACACCCCTGACATTTTTGCAAACATTTTATTATATCTTTTCATGGGACCACACTGAAGATCTGACACTTTCACTCAATGTTAAGTAGTCAGTATACAGCTTGTATAACAGTGTAAATTCGGTGTGCCTTCCAAATAACTCACACACAGCCAATAATGCCTAAACCGCAGGCAACAAAAGTGAGCACACCCCTAAGTGAAAATGTCAAAATCGTGCCCAATTATCCATTTTCCCTCCCCAGTGCCATGTGACTCATTAGTGTTACAAGGTCTCAGGTGTGAATAGGGAGCAGGTGTGGTAAATTTGGTGGGGTGGTCCGTCTGTCAGTGCTCAGACCATACGCAAATTCATCTACATAGCTGTCGCCCCAGAAGGAAGCCTCTTCTAAATATGATGCACAAGAAAGTCTGCAGACACTTTTTGAAGATAAACGGAATAAGGACATGGCTTACTTGAACCATGTCCTTTGTTCTGATGAGACCAGGATAAACTTATTTGGTTCAGATGGTTCAGATGGTGTCACGCGTCTGTGGCGGCAACCCATAGTACAAAGACAAGTCTGTCTTGCCTACAGTCAAGCATGGTGGTGGGAGTGTCATTGTTTGGGGCTGCACGAGTGCTGCCTGCTGTGAGGAGCTACAGTTCATTGAAGGAACCATGAATACCAACATGTACTGTAACAGTGAAGCAGAGCATGATCCCCACCCTTCAGAAACTGGGCTGCTGGGCAGTATTCCAAAATAAGGAACCCAAACACACCTCCAAGAAGACCACTGCCTTCAGTGGACACTGTTATTTTTTCATGTGGAGACTCTGCTGTTATATATTTAGTGTTGCTGTTACCATTGCCCTTTTGTGTATATATGTGGTGGACAATGCAGGGAAGATCATTGATAATATTGCTTCCTGTAGGTGACTAGTATTATTATTCTGTATGAAACCCCCAGCACCCCAACAATCACCTGAAAACTACTTCGGCAGCTTTACGCTTTCTCTTCTATTCAAGTAAATGTACTGCAGCACTCAGCGGCGGCAACTAAGGAATATCTGAGCTGCGGAGCTCTGCATGTGTTTTTTCTGCCAATTTTCAAAGAAAACTCAATAAGAAATTTTACAAGTGAAAAGCATCATTATGAAAGAAATTTTCCAGTGGAATTCTCTGCTGTATCTCAGGTCCCAACTGGGACTAGTGCTGCCATCCTGACTACCAGCCACTCATCTGTAGTCCTAGCAGTCAGGTGACCGGGTGACTTTATTACTTCCGGTACCAACAGAAACCATCAGAGCCGCTGTGCTGAAGCAGTAGGGGATTCCAGGGGTAAGTAACACTTCTGTCAAGTTTTTGCTCTTAATTTATTCCCGCTGTTGCAAAGTATTCTGTTTTGTTTGTTTTTTTTTTAAATCAGAGATCTGGTCCTTCTCATTTTATTTTCCCAAATGGGCGTGGCTTATAAGAGTAGCCCAATGACACACCCCAGATTATCCTGTTAGCCACGCCTCTATAAAATGTCACCTTGAATTAAAATGCCCACATCTCTGGAACCATATGAGGAATTTAGAAAAAAAAATTGAATACTCGTGACAAGTGGAATAAAAGAAGAGCAAAAAAATGGTCACTCTATAAATGTAATTGGTCTACAGGTCCAGGTATATGTCCTCCAGAGCTTAAAAGTCACATCGTATGGAAAAACACTGGACAATGCGATCTGATTAGGCAAAATACAAGAAAGATCATTTGAATGATCTTTATTATCAGATGTTACGTGAGACGGTTGACCACTTAGGACCACGCCATATTTTCATATGTACACGTAGATACAGCGGTCCTCGATATTACATTATCCCCTGATACTTACTCCATTCTTTATCTTTGTTTTTTTTTTCTCCCCAGGCCGACTCCAACAAAGCCAGGATCGACGAGGCCAATACGCGTGCCACAAAGATGCTGGGCAGTGGCTAGAGGATCTGAACCTTTATTTGACGCTCCAAACTGTCCTGCTAGACAGTACTTTCATGCTTTTATCATGGTATTGACATACTAGGTTTGCACACATGCACATATCACCCTTCCCTTTTACCCTATTGTAAATGTCGTCCTGTGTAGTATGTCAGCTTTCCAAAAAAATATCCTTGTAATTATGATTTTATTTTTTTTTTTTAAGTACCGTATATTCCTTTCCAAAGGTTGTATGTAGTGATCTACGCTGGCTCACTATAACGTTTCTTTTATTATTTTTATTTTTTGTTGTTGTTTTATCATTTTTTTCTGATGTTTGCTGAATGACAACAGTGTAGGAATGTTTAACGTGCTGTTATCCTTACTCTATACAGTATTGTTCTTGTAAATCTGTGACATTCCACAGAGCTACTGCCTATATCCTCTTTTTTGGTGTCATGATACTTAAGCTGTGGGACTGTCTTGGGTTTCAATGTTGCTTCCATCTGTTATAATTTCATGATTAGAACGTGAAAACTTATATTACTATAATAAGCATTGCACTAACAAGTGTTGTGAGTTATGCATTTATTGCATGAAAATAAATAGACATTTTAGATGCCTACATACAAAGACCTTTCCCGTGGCAGTAGCACCTCCAATAAAAGCATGCTGAGTATTTGGACACTGTTGGGACTATGTTATACCAGCAACTTTGCAGTAGTGCCACTTTTCTGTCGATATATCGTTCTATTTAATCATTATCATGCTTTTTTTATTTAAACAAAAAGGACAGACTTGGCACACATATCCAGCAAGGAAAATGTTTGATTTTTATTTATTTTTTTCTGCTGGCGATATATAAAATACAAAAAAATAAAAATATATATACATATAAGGTTGTAATATAAGGGTTTGGGTACTGTTTATGAGGATCCTCTTTTGGAGGAAATGACTACAGTCTAAAAATGGTACAAAGATATGTAATTTTTATAAGGCTGGGTCTCGTTAGCCACTTTAACCCCCCCACGTGGATATTATTTATTTCTTTTTTTTTTCCTTTTTAAGGTTTCGTTGCTTACCTAGAGCTATGCACTCCAAATCGCTGAGATGTTTAAGTAGATTTAACTTAAGACAATAATCTAAATGAATGAACTCTAGATAAACTGTGATATCAAAATCATTGCAGCATGTGACTATTAAATTCCTTCTGTCTCCTGTCAGTTTGTGACGTGATTGACATTTTGTAGCTAGTTTAAAACAATTAAAAATGATAAATCTGATCGTCTCAGTTTGTTTGGTTTTTTTTTGGACGCCTATCATTGCTTTACACCCACACTCAGGATCAAAGTGTTTTGATTTTTTTCCTATGTCGAGGCAACCCACAGATTGTCAAATGTTCATCCAGATTCTAGAACGCGTTTCGGTTTTGGAATAACATGAAATGACTAATGTAGTTTTAGGTTCTGTGGAAAGGACCAAGTTACTAAATTCATAATCATGTAGGACTGTTTTATAACAATATACACTGGTAAAAAGAAAACTTTTCAATATCACATCGGATTTCGAAGAACCAGAGGTTTAAGTTGAAAATCTTTACTGATATGGTTCTTTGAGTATGTATCAACGAGCAATGGAAGTCAAGATCGTCAACCAGTTGAGGGCTTGGTTCCAAATCACCCAAAAATCAAATTAAAATGAATAAAATCACACCAATTCACATACAATTTGTGAAAATTTCATCACAGAAACTCTTAAAGTGACTCGGCAGTGGGTATCGCCCCCATGTGCCTGTATGACCTTCCGACATCATCTGGGATGGGAATGCTCTTGATGAGACGGTAGATAATGTCCTAGGTGATCTTCTCCCAGAGCTGGGTCTGGACATCAGGGAGCTCCAGGACAGTTTGTGGTACTACTTGGTGTCCCCTGTCACACTGATTCATAATGTTCCATAGGTTCTCAACTGGATTGAGACATTCTAGTGAATGTGAGCCCCAGTCGATGGAACTTCATGGACATTTGGGCCACATTCACTAGACCAAAATGAAATCTAAGATTTCATTTATTATACTTTTGATTTTTTCGTTGATTTCCAGCCTCATTTGGTTGACAGCTTTGGTTTCCATTGACTGTTGATATGTCATTTTGTGCTCCATGTGTTCCACAGTTTATATCAGTAAATATTGTCAACTTGAATCTTTCGTCCATGAAAATCCAATGTGAGATTTAAATGTTTTCTTCATTTGTTTTTTCTTAGCAGTCTTACACAATTATGTGTTTAGTAACTTGCTCCTTTCCACAAATTGTAGCACCACGGTACATTAGTCATTTCCTGTTATTCTTGAATACTGTCCTACAATAGGAGGAACTCAGATCCTACGGCGTCATAGTAAGGAGTGACAAAGGTTGAGGATTTCATCCCGGTAGCTAATACTAGTCAGGGTACCCTTGGCTGTGTAAGTTTGTTTGACCCTACAAAGATGTGCCTCCCCATTACTAATCCTCCACCAAATCGACCATGCTGTTGTAAGCGGCATTAAGTTTACTATGGCGACTCTCTCATGTGCATCATGTCCTAAGTATGAACCTCCTCTTATCTTTGAAGAGAACAAGGTGCCATTGACAGTCCTGCAAATTCTGGTGTTCTCAGGCGAATGCCATTCATGATACACATGTTCTGGTATCTGCTCCATTGTCTTGAGACTATGCTGATAAACTCAGCAAACCTTCTTGTCACCGCATGTATGGATGTGCCATCCTTTAGGAGCTGAACTACCTGTGCAGCATGAATGCCACCAGTAGTGACAAAGTCACTAGCAAAATGCAAAACTCTAGAGCAAAATAGGTGAGAAAGGATTATGACACAGTAATTGCCTGTGGCCACCACCTTCAAAACCATTCCATGTTAGAGGGTTGTATTGCTGTTCCTCTCCAGGACACCTATTCTCAATCTAATTTTCACCAAAGCAGGTGACGTTGATTCACAATCCCGTATGCTTCCTAACTGAACAGACTGACTTTTACATTTCATTTGGGTTATATACATTTTTGAGCAGAGTTTATACATTATATAAGTTGGTATGACTTATTATAATATGAAAACAACCCAATATACAATTTTTTTTGTTACATATACCATCTATTCTTAGTATTTGCAGACAAATAAAAATTTTGAAATTGACATTCAAAGGTTTATTTGTTAAAAGGTGGCATCCATTAGGAGGTTTCCTTGATAATACGTTAATCACAAAGTGGTCTTCTGCTTGAATCCCAGCGATCAGCGGTTGTTTATGGGAAATCTGGCAATAGGTGTTCAATTTTCCTCCACCTCTACCAAAATGGAAAATTAAATCTCACTCAGTTTTCCACTAAAGTCATTGTGCTGATGGTGTAATGCAGAAAGAACGGGAGATCCAGAAAGAGAGACCTATTTTGAGGTCGGAGAGAATCCTGAACAAAGGATTTCTATTACTTAAAATTTCCCTAACAGAGTATACAATGTATTTTCCAAACTAGTTAACCCCTCGAAGAGTAATAAAGAATAGATGTATATGTGTACAGTATGTTTTTATTGCACGTCAGGTTCCTCTTATGAAGGGCAAATTGGAAAGTAAAAGCCACAAATGTCTGGTTTACTGGTAGTATTACTTCTATTTCTCTAATTAAGGAAAGACAGCGCACATAGGGCGATAAAAGTGATTTTTTTTTTGCGTGACAATACACGATTAGTGCACTCACCTTTACAGGTTGTGAACAGTCACAACCCCTTGCAGAATGTGAAAGGAACCAGTGGTCGCTGCAGACTACTGTAGATACCAATGTCACAAAGGAGGAAGAAAAAGACCGGGTTTTTCAATGTACCACACAAGGACAGAAATATTCTTCATAGCTTTATTGAGCCGACCGACGCGTTTTGTGGCAGATCTGCCACTTCCTCAGGGCCTAGTATAAGTTCTACAAAAATAGAAAACCATGGCTCCTCTATTCCACACGTTTCCCAGGGTGTGTGATATTCACCTTAGCTCTATAAGATTGAATGGGACTGAGCTGCATTATCCACACACACAACAGAAAAAAAAGGTGAAACCCTATCACAATACTAATATACTGCAATATGCAGTAGTCCATAAGAAGAAGAAAGTCGATCCAGCACTTCAAAAATACTACATTTAATTCCATTCGTCTTCCATCAGTTAAAACATAATTCAAAAGAAAATCCACATCCTTAAAATGGATAATTGTATTATCCGAGGAGAAAGTCCCAAGAGAAAATAACAGAGTCCTGGTTGACGCGTTTCAAAGTGATACTTCTTAATCATAACATAATACATTTATCCATTTTAAGGATGTGGATTTTCTCTTGAATTATATTTTCACTGATGGAATAAAATTTTATATTTTTGAAGTGATGGATCAACTTTCTTCTTCTTACGGTATGGACTGTCTTTCCCTGGACTTGGGATCCTGTGCACTCGTGGATGGATGAGCTGATCACATGTTTTTATGTCATTGTCATATAGATACCTGCAATACCACATAAAACCTACTGACGTGGTGATGTTTTTGAAGCAAAGCAGCCATGATTTTCTAATTCTTTGGTTTTCTTAACCCACTTTAAGGTAAAAGTAAAGAATAGTAATTGATTGACCCATTTGACATACCCTATCAGGTTTTGTAGACATTTTGCCCCCGATAAGAGAGGTGCCCCACTAACAGATGGTAACCTCTAGCTCCGGCGAATCCACATTGCTCATGAGTTAGTCAGCCATTCATTTGAACGTCCTATAATACATTACCCAGGTGACCCCATAGGGGAAATGAATTGCCACCTGCACCTTCCCTCTGTTGTAGGACCCGTGTTGTACAGCTATTTCTTGGGCCAACTTCAATTAAAGAGGAGCTGTGAACATGTGGATATTCTGCAGTTCAATTTCACAGCTATGGATTTACTAATTTACCAGTTGGATAATCCAATATCACTCCATATCCTAGTCACATTATTATATTCATGGATCTTCAAGGTAAAATATGTGGAGTAATATTATAGGTTCCTCTGAGGATTGAAGGATTCTGAGCCTTACCAGATTGGGACAATACATAATACTATTGTCTACTGAGCAGTGGCCAAGATCAATCCTTATAGAAGAGCATATATGAAAAGTATGAAATAAGATCTCTCCGTAGACAAATGACAAATCTCAATTATGTTCTGATAGGAAGCCATATAAAAAGCTGTGCACAGAAAGACTTTCACAAAATAATCCCATTGTATACAATGAAAATGCAAACAACCAAGCAACGGCTGTGTGTAAGTCACCAATTATCTGATCGGAATATATCCAACCTGCTAGAAAACGGCTTAAGGGGAATCTGTCAGCAGGATTTCACTGACCAAATTATTAATATTCACAGGTAGCTCTTTGAAAGACGAGTCCAGCAATACCTTTACTTAGCCAGTCTGTGCTTCTGTTCCTGAAAAATCAGTGTTTTAATCTATATGCAAATGAGCTGAAGTGTTTTTGGTGTCTTGAAGCTGTTTCCAAGCCTCTGTCACTCCAGCTCTAATCCTCGCCCAGCGCCGCTTCCTCCGGCTTGTCTGGCAACTCCTTTGCCTGCTCTAAAGCCCCCATCTCACATAGCGAGATCGCTGAAGAGTCACCGATTTTGTGACGCAACAGCGATCTCGCTACATGTGACACGACCGGCCCCCCTGCTGGATATCGCTGATCATGCTCAAATGTCCTGGGCCATTTTTTCCATCGTCGGTGTCCCGCTGGCCAGCATGCATCGCTGTGTTTGACCCCGACGAGCGACCTCGTTGACAACGCAGAACTCAGGGACGCAGGCGGGAATTCGTCTGAAAAGCTGCTGTGTGACAAGATACCAAGGACCGCAGAGGTCGTTATACGGATCGCCGGATTGTTGCGTTGCTGAAGAGATCTGCCTGTTTGGCAGCTTACTAGCGACCATGTAGCGACGCACCAGCGATCCTTACCGGGTCGCATTGTTGTCGGGATCGCTGGAGCATCACTGTGAAACAGGACCCTTAGGCTGAGTTCACACGTGGCTTTTTTTCGCGTTTCCGCGGCGGTTTTAACCGCGCGATTTTGCCGCGAAAACGCAAAAAATAAGCATCCCATGCATTCCTATGGGATTCCGCAATGCTGTGCTAATGCTGCGGTTTTTACCGTGGCGGAATCGCTTCGTGGTAAAAACCGCAGCATGCTCATTAATTTGCGGAATCCCGCACCCATAGGAATGCATTGTTCCGCTTATTTCCCGCATGTGGCTGTGCACACCATGCGGAAAGTAAGCAGAACAATTGCGGATGGTACCCATGGTCCGGAGGAGAGAAGACTGTCCTCCGGGCTTTGGGTACCATATCCCTGTAAAAAATAGAATTTAAAATAAAAAATATTGTTATTCTCACCCTCCGACGTCCCGCGCAGCCTTCCCGCTTCTCTTCACGCTCTCGTTCCCAGTAGTCCTTTGCGAAAATGCTCGCGATGACGTCCCTTCTCGCGGGATCGCGAAGTCTCGCGGTCATTCGCGCAATGTCATCGCGAATCACCGCGAGACGTCGCGATCCCGCGAGAACTGACGTCATCCCGGGCATTTTCGCAAAGGACTACTGGGAACGGATGCGCGGGACGTCGGAGGGTGAGAATAACACCGTTTTTTATTTTTTTTTTTACATTCTATCTTTTACTACTGATGCCGCATAGGCGGCCTCAGTAGTAAAAAGTTGGTCACACTCGTCAAACACTATGTTTGACAAGTCTGACCAACCTGTCAATCAGTTTTCCAAGCGATGCTACAGATCGCTTGGAGAACGCTAGCATTTTGCAAGCTAATTACGCTTGCAAAATGCTAGTTTTTCCGCGGGAAAATCGCGGGAATTTAAAATGCGATTTTCCCGCGGACTGGAATTCCGGAATTCTCGCGGTAATTTTCGCGAGAGTTCCGGTACGTGTGCACTTAGCCTAAGTCACACAGTAAAGGAGCTGTCAGTCAAGATAGAGGAGGCTGCTAATCACAGTGATTGTAGCATATAAAAAATATCTGAAAGGCAATCCATTGCAGGGAGTAGAGAGGATATATTGAAGTTACCAACTGCTACGAATTACAGGAACTGTCCTGAATTTTCATTAAATAAATGGCCTGGGATAAAAAGCTGTGAGAGTTATTATTATTATTATTATTATTATTATTTACTTATATAACGCCATTAATTCCATGGTGCTGTACATGAGAAGGGGGGTTACATACAAAGTTATACATATTGTTTACAGTAAACAAATTTACAATGACAGACTGGTACTGAGGGGAGAGAACCCTGTCCTTGCGGACTTACATTCTATGGGATAGTGGGGAAGAGACAAGGTCGGGGGTGCAGCAGCTCTGGTGGTGATGAGGCGGTAGCTCAGGCGGTGGTGAGGCGGCAGAATGGTTATTGCAGGCTGTAAGCTTTCCTGAAGAGATGGGTTTTCAGGTTCCATTTGAAGGATCTGAGCGTGGTGGATAACCGGACGTGTTGAGGCATGGAATTCCAGAGGATGGGGGCTATTCGGGAGAAATCTTGGAGGCGGTTGTGTGAGGAACGAATAAGTGTGGAGGAGAGTAGGAGGTCTTGGGAGGATCGAAGATTACGTGAGGGAAGATATTGGGAGATTAGTTCAGAGATATAGGGAGGGGATAGGTTGTGGATGGCTTTGTAGGTCAGTGTTAGTGGTTTGAACTGGATTCGTTGGGGAATTGGGAGCCAGTGGAGGGATTTGCAGAGGGGAGAAACAAGGGAGTAGCGAGGAGAGGGGGTTAAGTAAGTTCCAGTTTTTTATGTGCTCCTTGGGGGAGGGGCAGTTCTTAAATATCACTATTTTATCAACGCTGATGTTGGTTACAATGTCTTCATTATAGCACGATCACAACAGATGGGTATACAGATGATCAATCTCATCTGTTAGATGGTTTTGATTGGTCAATGTGTGTAAATCAAGCTTAACAAATCATTCAACCATCTATGAAGACTTACAAAAAGAAACTGTTATGTCTCACCTGGTGAAGTGGATTCCCAAAGTACCAGTTGGGCAATATTTGAGCAACATAGACAGATGGTGTTGGTGCAGCGAGGTGGTCAATCTCTAGCAATAGAGGCTGTAATGGCTTGTCAGAAGTTCGAGGAGTACAGTAAAAGAAAGTCAGAGAATCAGTGAAGGAAAAACCCATTGATGTAGCAGAACCCAGTGAAGCAGCAGAGCTTGCTAAATTAGGAGATTCTCTGTCGCAATGTAGCAGAGTTCAGTGATGCAGAAGAGTTAATAGGTGAGGAGACTCTGTAACAATGTAGCAGAGTTCACAGATAGTGCAAAGCTGAGTATATCAGGAGAATTACTGTTTATGCAGCAGAGCCCAGCAACGTATTAGGACTGATTATGTCAGATCCCTCACTGTGATGTAGCATAGTCCAACACCGAAGCAGAGTGGAGAAGAATGACATTGAAAGTGTGCAATGTGTTACCTGATAATCTGCCACACAGGTGAACAGTAGGCGCTGCCTGATGCAGAATATGAGCGGGGGAGTCGGCACTGGAGTGGTGAGTCACAGAAACATGTTAAAAACCTCCCACTTTATTATTCATTAAAAAATGTGAAATGTGTATTTTGCGATTTTTTTCTATGATGACATTTGACAACTAGCTGTTCCAGGCCAAAATCTTGAGGCTGCACCACTGAGAAGTTCTGATGATGCCTTGTATTCTTCTGATTCTGAGAGGTCCCATAAAGACCTTGTGTCTCCAAGCCGGAGATCAATGTGAAGTGTTAACAGTAAATGGCGAAATGAGATTTATTCTTCATTGTACTTGCTGCCAAGTTACTGCACACATAAGACTGAATAAAAAAATAACGCTGCAGTCGATTCATCACTCACCTGTCATTCATAAATGTGCAGTATTTACTATCGTAATTAACCTTTTCTTATTTGGTTCTGGCTTTGAGGTTTGGATATTCCCTGACATTTACTATTCATGCCATTTCATTCTTAAAAATAAACTTTCTTTTCATTCCAAAACCATATAGTGTAGTTCTGGGAGATGTATTATACTCTGGAGGCAGCAGTTAATTCTTCCATATTGGTTCCTCTATCCACTATGGATAGAAGTCAATGTATAATAATAGGATCGTTATGTCATAACATTTACATACAAATAGTTAATCCACTGAATTCCAGATGTTCCCCAAGCTTCTAGTATATATATATATATATATATAAAGGTGATATCGACAGGTGTTCATTTCAAGCCCAAGTTCCAATTCATTCTTGTGGATGAACAGCCTGTCCCCAATACTAGTCTGAAAGACCACTGATGGCCATACACACGTGGAAAGGTTCCACTTAGGACGAGGATATAAAATGCTGTTCTTCTGGTTAGTAAGTGAAGACAAATAAAGCGTTACTCAATGTTGATGGAGACGAGCCTTTGTTGATAAAGCTCAACCCTATGAACCATGGAAGCCAATCAGACCAGATTTTACTTTTTGATACAATCATTGAAGACACAATGAGGGACTTGACTTACATAGTTACATACAGTCGGCTGAAAAAAGACACAGATACAGTACCATTCAAAAGTTTAGGGTCACTTAGAAATTTCCTTATTTTTGAAAGAAAAGCAGTTTTTTCCAATGAAGCTAACATTAAATGATTCAGAAATACACTCTATACATTGTTAATGTGGTAAATGACTATTCTAGCTGCAATATCTTCATAGGTGTATAGAGGCCCATTTCCAACTACCATCACTCCAGTGTTCTTATGGTACTTTGTGTTTGCTAACTGTGTAAGAAGGCAAATGGATGGTTAGAATACCCTTGAAAACCATTGTACAAGTATGTTAGCACAGCTGAAAACAGTTTGGCTGATTAGAGAAGCTATAAACCTGACCTTCTTTGAGCTAGTTGAGAATCTGGAGCATTAGATTTGTTGGTTCCATTGAACTCTTAAAATGGCCAGAACAAAAGAACTTTCATGTGAAACTTGACAGTCTATTCTTGTTGTTAGAAATGAAGGCTTGGTCAAACTGGCGATTGCTAGATTGCTATTCATAGCAAGGAAATTGATAGCTCGGTTCTGGATCAGAGAAGAGCCTCCGACTAGACGAGACTTTCTTACGCAAGCGGATCATATAATTTTATTGGAAAAAAGTATTTATACTAAGAGAAATAAACTCGACGTATTTCAAAAGATATGGCAGCCATGGATAGAAAGGAATTAGATTTGTGGGGAGGATGCATTATGTTATAGATGATGTTCATACTATACAATTGTATATGGATTGGGGAAAGAATATCGGATGGGAAATGAAGACACTGGGTCTCGAAGGGAGGGGGATAGGGGGGAAGAGGGGGGGAGTTTTGTTCATAATAATATATGATTATATGTGAACAATAGCTTGATGTCATATATGTTATAATTGTTTTCCTTAATAAAAATTTATCTGTTTAACAAAAAAAAGAAATGAAGGCTATTCCATGCGAGAAATTGCCAAGAAACTGAAGATGTCCTACAACGGTGTGTACTACTCCCTTCAGAGGAGAGCACAAACTGGCTCTAACCAGAGTAGAAAGAGAAGTGGGAGGCCCCGCTGCACAACTGAGCAACAAGACAAGTACATTAGAGTCTGTAGTTTGAGAAATCGATGCCTCACAGGTCGTCAACTGGCAGCTTCATTAAATAGTGTAAGCAAAACGCCAGTGTCAATGTCTACAGTGAAGAGGCGACTCCTGGATGCTGGCCTTCAGGGCAGAGTGGCAAAGAAAAAGCCATATCTGAGACTGGCTAATAAAAGGAAAAGATTAATATGGGCAAAAGAACACAGACATTGGACAGAGGAAGATTGGTAAAAAGTGTTATGGACAGGTGAATCCAAGTTTGAGGTGTTTGGATCACACAGAAGAACGTTTGTGAGACACAGAACTGAAAAGATGCTGGAAGAGTGCCTGACGCCATCTGTCAAGCATGGTGGAGGTAATGTGATGGTCTGGGATTGCTTTGGTGCTGGTAAAGTGGAAGATTTGTACAAGGTAAAAGAGATTTTGAATAAGGAAGGCTATCTCTCCATTTTGCAACGCCATGCCATACCATACCCTGTGGACAGCGCTTGATTGGAGCCAATTTCATCCTTCAACAGGACAATGACCCAAAGCACACCTCCAAAATATGCAAGAACTATTTAGGGAAGAAGCAGGCAGCTGGTATTCCATCTGTAATGGAGTGGCCAGCGCAGTAACCAGATCTCAACCCCATTGAGCTGTTGTGGGAGCAGCTTGACCGTATGGTACGCAAAAAGTGCCCATCAAGCCAAACCAACTTCTGGGAGTGGCTTCTGGAAGCACGAGGTGAACTTTCTCCAGATTACCTCAGCAAATTAACTGTTAGAATGCCAAAGGTCTGCAATGCTGTAATTGCTGCAAAGGGAGCATTCTTTGACGAAAGCAAAGTTTGAAGCAGAAAATTATTATTTCAAATAAAAATCTTTTTTTTGAACCTTGTCAATGTCTGGACTAGATTTTAAATTCATTTGGCAGCTCATTTGATTAATAAAAGTATGAGTTTTCATGGAAAGCACAAAATTGTCTGGGTGACCCCAAACTTTTGAACGGTAGTGTATATCAAATTCTGCCTCTGTCAACCAATTATACATCATCTCTAGTTTATTTATAACCCACAATGTCATTAAAGGGAACCTGTCACCCCCAAAAGAGCCACCTACAGCAGCACTAAGGCTGCATTCTGTGAAGGTGGCTCTTCCGTTTCTGACCCCCAGTAACGTCGAAATATTAACTTTTATATATAGCTCCTTATACCTGTAATGTGTCGCATAGGTATGGTGTGTCCCTCTGTATCAACCGCCTACCATCCGTCCATCATGCCTCTGTCCTGCGTCTGGGCACCGCCCACCATCCGTCCATCATGATGCCCCTGTGAGTCGCTGCCTCCTCCTGTTTTGAATGCCGGCGCCTCCGCTGTGACAAGAGTTCTCGAGCATACGCAGTGCGCGCTGCCCGAGAACTGACATCAGGCTATTGCGCCTGCATGTTGTGGAGGCCCCAGATCCCGCCCCGCAGTGTGTTATGCATTCACACTGTGGGGCGGGATCTGCCATACGAGTAGAACTGCTAGGAACATCTGACAGGAGGAACTCCAGAGTACTGGAGAGCTTCACACTAAAAGGTGCATTGGTGGAGTCATTCAGGAAAGGTACATGTTGGTGGAGTGTTGGAGAGGAGAGCCCTGACTTGCCCGGGAGGTTGGCTGAGTCTCTGCCCCGGCGGACATGGCATGGAAGCGGGCACCAGTGTGTACCACGAAATCTGAGTAAAGCGTTGAAACTGCAAGTCCTGGTGTCCTCCATTCATTTGCGCACTAACATCTTCAGCTCCGCTACACCTGGGTACCAATCCGCTCACCGCTTGCGCCTCTCCTCTAAACTTACATCCACACTGCCCCGGGTCTACAGCTCCACCTGTGGGGAGCTACACCATCTTTGCTGCACCATCTCATCAGTCCCAGTGGGTCTGCATGCAGCGTTGGCTTAACATCTTACTTGCCAAACACCACAGGTGGTGTCACGAACTGTTCACATAAACTATATCACAAGCCACCATTGATTTGGGCGTAGTGCCCCACCACCTAGGTAAGTTGGGAACTCCTTTCCACACTCCAACACCTGCACCCCACACACAGGATAGTTCAGCAGGACCACATTGCGGCTCCATGCTTAGAGGGTAGCAGAGCACCTTTCATGGGCCCATGCTTCATCATAACACGAGATGTGCTGGGAGGTGGGTGGAGTTGAGATATATAAAAGGTTGGGATGGTTTAGAATTGGAGGGTTCAGTCTGACAGAAGGTCAGTGAGGAAGGAAGGAACTCGGGAGGAGTGGGGATCCCTGGAAGAAGGGATGGAGGAAGGAGTGCTGCAGCTGCCTCAGTGATCTGAGCCAGCTGGCACGGGAAAGGAACAGAAGGAGAAAGACGTAGAGCTGCAACCTAAGCTTCCTTAAGAGAGAGAAGGAACAGTGCGGAACGAAGGAGTAGGAGAATAGAGAGGAGTTGTGGGTTGGAAGAGGAACCCTGCCTATAGGTTCTCAGCACAAGGCCGGGGCCCGGTCCCCGAGGTTGTATGGACACTTATGGTTCTGCAGCAGACACCGGTGGAGTAGTTGGCTGTAAATGCACTACTCCCATCTAAGACTTGGGGCACACGCTGTCTGCCATACAAGTAAAGTTGTTAGGAACATGTGACAGGAGGAACTTCAGAGTACCACAGTACTGGAGCTCTTCACACCTTAAGGCGCAATAGAGGAGTCGTTCAGGAGAGGTACATGTTGGCGGAGTGTTGGAGAGGAGAATCCTGAATTGCCCGGGAGGTTGATTGAGTCTCTACCCCGGAGGACACGGCACGGAGGCAGGCACCAGTGTGTACCATGAACTGTGAGTAAAGCTTTGGAACTGCAAGCCCTGGTGTCTTCCATTCATTTGTGCGCCAACACCGCCAGCACTGCTACATCTGGGTATCAACATTCCTCACACTGCCTGCGCCTATACACTGCCCTGGGGTTACAGCTTCACCTGTGGGGAGCTACACCATCTATGCTGCAACACACTATCAGCCCCAGAGGATCTGCATGCAGCGTTGGCTTAACATCTTGCTTGCCAAACACCACAGGTGGTGTCACAAACTATCACATAAACTATATCACAAACCACCATTGATTTGGGCGCTCAGGGCCACGGACCGGGTCACCACCGCTGTGACACATTCCCCCTGACACCGGCCCGGTACCGAGTACCCCACTGCCCTGGGAGGGCGACCCAATTTTGGCATCACGAACAGGATGAAGAGACCCGATGCCATCGGGTTCTGTGCGCCTGAAATTTGTGAGACTTTGAACTTTTGAAAATGTGCAGAAGACCTGATTTGATAGACTGTAAAATAGACATTAGAAATGGCCGCTTGCTCAGAGAAGAAGGGCGTGAAGAGATGGGAGGTCCTAGGAAAAGACCGTGAAGAGTATTTGGCCTTCCCTGCCTGAATTACTATTTTACAGCAACATGGCCCACCCCCCGAGGGGTTCGTATACTGGCTTGGTATGGAGGCGCTGGAAGAAGACGCCGCCCCCGGAAGGAGGGGCAGAAGAAGACAGTGGCGGGAAAGGGGCCGAGGCAGGAAGAAGAACGCCAGAATGCCGTTTTGGAGAGTGAGAGAAGGAGGCCTGGAGAGCGCACGGGGTTTGAGTCGGAACTCCCCGGCGCCATGGCTGAAGGCTCCGACCCAATCTCAGAGATGAACCGCCAGCAGCTGGAAGAAGAAATAGTCGAGCTGACCACCCGGCTGCAGCTGAGACAGGAGGCCTTGGAGAGGCTGAACCAGCAACAGCCCCAGGAGGGGACCACAATTAGAAAATTTACAGTAAATCTCGTTACCCAGGAGGGTTTGTTTGCACCGTTGTGCCTGTTTCTATTTTTGTTGTTATCATGTTTTTCTGGTAGCACTTTTGTTGCCTAGCTTTTGCAGTGGCAGCATTCTTCAATTTTGAACTACAGTGATCATGAACTTGGAGTGTATCACAAACTCTCTTGTAAATAGTTTGCGCCTCTTTAGGTGCTTTCTCTTGGTTTTACATAAAGACACTTTGCGAAGATGATGTTTTACATAAGGACACTTTGCGAAGATGATGTTTTGCATGGACACTTTTCGAAGATGATGTCTACCTCAAAGGACAATGCAAGCAATCCCGGCTGGGAGCGGTGTCCAGCACTTACAAGAATCTTTGAAATGTTTTATTGTTGATAATGTGTTTTATAAGAGTATTAGTAACTGAGAAATGGCTTTTACAGAGAACTGAGAAATGTTTTGATACAGAATTAAGAATAAAAATTTGAAAGTAGACAGGTACTTGCATTCAGCGTCTTGCGTCTAGAAGAGACAGTGAAAGTAGAAAAATGATAAAGAAAATGTGTACTAGAGAAGGAAAAGCTGAATATTACTGAAGTGATAGTGAGTCACAGATAATGGCACTTAGAATGAAAAATTGCACTTTTTGACTTGAAATTTAGATAGTTAAATAAGAATTGTTTGTAACGTTCAAGAATAAGTACCTCCTATACTAGGAAGTTTAGTATAAGAAAAGTTTGTTCTGCATTACAAAATTTTTGTATGTTTCTTTGCTGT
This sequence comes from Dendrobates tinctorius, assembly GCF_039654945.1. NCBI lineage: Eukaryota > Metazoa > Chordata > Amphibia > Anura > Dendrobatidae > Dendrobates > Dendrobates tinctorius. The sequence goes on along the minus strand of NW_027361870.1, from coordinate 17,160,843 downwards.
CAACTTTGTTTACCTTGCAGTCGCGGACGTGCTGTGTTTAACGGGGGGGTACGTGGCGCCCCTGAAGCTCATTCGCCACAGAGGTACTGCACCTTCTCCTAAGGTGTAGTGCCCCACCACCTAGGTAATTTGGGAGCCCCTTTCCACGCTCCAACACTCGCATCCCACACAACAGGGTAGTTCTGCACAACCACAGTGAGGTCTCTCTCTCCTCCTAGACATTAGGAGTGCCTTGGTGGTTCCCTGCATGGAACACTGGATGTGCTGGGAAGTGGGTGGAGTTGAGATCCATATAAAAGGTTGGGAAGGTTTAGAATTACAGATCAGTCTGAGGTCAGAAGAGTCTGAGAACGGGTCCGAGAGGAAGGAGATCCCTAGAAGAGGGAGAGAAGAAGGAGGGCTGCAGCTGCCTCAGTGATCTGAGCCAGCTGGCACGGGAAAGGAACAAGAGAGAGAAAGACCTAGAACTACAACCTAAGCTTCCATAGGAGAGAGAGACAAGTACGGAACGAAGGAGTAGAGAGAACAGAGAGAGGAGTTGTGGGTTGGAAGAGGAACCCTGCCTATAGGTTCTCAGCGCAAGGCCGGGGCCCGGTCCCCGAGGTTGTATGGACGCTTATGGTTCTGCAGCAGACACCGGTGAGGTAGTTGGCTGTAAATGCACTACTCCCAACTTAGACTCGGGGCACAACAGCAACTGAATAGAGAGCCAGGACTCTGGAGAAAGGGGTCCCCGACAGAGGCTACAGCTGTCTGCCATACGAGTAGAATTGCTAGGAACATCTGACAGGAGGAACTCCAGAGTACCACGGTACTGGAGAGCTTCACACTAAAAAGCGCATTGGCGGAGTCGTTCAGGAAAGGTACATGTTGGCGGAGTGTTGGAGAAGAGAGCCCTGACTTGCCCGGGAGGTTGGCTGAGTCTCTTCCCCAGGAGGACACGGCATGGAAGCGGGCACCAGTGTGTACCACAAACTGTGAGTAAAGCGTTGAAACTGCAAGTCCTGGTGTCCTCCATTCATTTGCGCACTAACATCTCCAGCACCGCTACACCTGGGTACCAATCCCCTCACCGCTTGCGCCTCCCCTCTAAACTTACATCCACACTGCCCTGGGACTACAGCTCCACCTGTGGGGAGCTATACCATCTTTGCTGCACCATCTTATCAGTCCCAGTGGATCTGCATGCAGTGTTGGTGTGGCGCCCCTGAGGCTCAGTCGCCACAGAGGTACTGTACCTTCTCCTAAGGTGTAGTGCCCCACCACCTAGGTAAGTTGGGAACTCCTTTCCACACTCCAACACCTGCACCCCACACACAGGATAGTAGAGAAGGACCACATTGCGGCTCCATGCTTAGAAGGTAGCAGAGCACCTTTCGTGGGCCCATGCTTCATAACACGAGATGTGCTGGGAGGTGGGTGGAGTTGAGCTATTTAAAAGGTTGGGAAGGTTTAGAATTGGAGGGTTCAGTCTGACAGAAGGTCAGTGAGGAAGGAAGCCACTCGGGAGGAATGGGGATCCCTGGAAGAAGGGATGGAGGAAGGAGTGCTGCAGCTGCCTCAGTGATCTGAGCCAGCTGGCACGGGAAAAGAACAGAAGGAGAAAGATGTAGAGCTGCAACCTAAGCTTCCATAAGAGAGAGAAGGAATAGTGCGGAACGAAGGGGTAGGAGAATAGAGAGGAGTTGTGGGTTGGAAAAGGAACCCTGCCTATAGGTTCTTAGCGCAAGGCCGGGGCCCGGTCCCCGAGGTTGTATGGACACTTATGGTTCTGCAGCAAACACCGGTGGAGTAGTTGGCTGTAAATGCACTACTCCCATCTAAGACTTGGGGCACAACAGCAACTGAATAGAGAGCCAGGACTCCGGAGAAGGGAGTCCCCGAAAGAGGCTACAGCTGTCTGCCATACAAGTAGAGTTGTTAGGAACATCTGACAGGAGGAACTTCAGAGTACCACGGTACTGGAGCTCTTCACACCTTAAGGCGCAATAGAGGAGTCGTTCAGGAGAGGTACATGTTGGCGGAGTGTTGGAGAGGAGAATCCTGACTTGCCCGGGAGGTTGATTAAGTCTCTACCCCGGAGGACACGGCACGGAGGCAGGCACCAGTGTGTACCACGAACTGTGAGTAAAGTTTTGGAACTGCAAGCCCTGGTGTCTTCCATTCATTTGTGCGCCAACACCGTCAGCGCTGCTACATCTGGGTATCAACATTCCTCACACCGCCTGCGCCTATACACTGCCCTGGGGTTACAGTTTCACCTGTGGGGAGCTACACCATCTATGCTGCAACACACCATCAGCCCCAGAGGATCTGCACGCAGCGTTGGCTTAACATCTTGCTTGCCAAACACCACAGGTGGCATTCACGAACTATCACATAAACTATATCACAAACCACCATTGACTTGGGCGCTCAGGGCCACGGACTGGGTCACCGTCGCTGTGACACATTCCCCCTGACACCGGCCCGGTACCGAGTACCCCACTGCCCTGGGAGGGCGACCCATTGGCTTAACATCTTACTTGCCAAACACCACAGGTGGCGTCACGAACTGTTCACATAAACTATATCACAAACCGCCATTGATTTGGGCGCCCAGGGCCACAGACCGGGTCACCGCTGCTGTGACACATTTCTCCTTGACACCGGCCCGGTACCGAGTACCCCACGGACCTGGGAGGGCGACCCATTTCTGGCGTAGGTTCCAATTAGATCATTATTACCTATAATCTGCGTACATAAAAATGATGGGAGGAAATACATCATATCATCCCAGTTTTCTCCATCCCTGGGCACTAACAACCAGAAAGAATTTGGTAGTAAGGACCAAAGAAGATGAGAGCTAGAATTATTACTCACTGTGCTTTAAAAAGACTCCGACATATGGATAAAGAACACTTATTTTCAAGATGTTTCACCCAAATATATATATATATTTTTTTGCAAATAACAGATTGTAGTTACTTGGTTAATGACAATCTAGTAGGTTTATCATCAGTCGTATGTAAAAACACCAACAGCACACTACAATACTGAGAACACAGCAGACGTGAGTGCTTGTAGTATATTTCAGAAAAAGACTTCTAGAAAGCAATAGAAAATCTAGAAACAATACAGTGGGTGGTACTGAAGTAACAACAACAGCTTGATATGTATTTCGGTGCCATATGAGGAGCAGAGGAATGCTCGTCACAGCAGAATATCATCCCGCAGCTCCTTTATTGCGCAGATATATTCAGCACTTGCTATCATCCTAGCCGCGGCCACAAATCCAATAGAGCCCAGCTAAGCAGATCTAATAAGAATCCGAGCATATAATGTAATAGAGAAGGCTTTTACTTGCACTCATATTGATCTGTTGCTCACGGGGAGACGCAGGTTCATCTGTGAGAGCATCTGAAAATTGATGTATCGTGTTTTATGATTAGTGTCCTACAGTAAATGACAAATATGAAGTGATGCCAAGTATCCTAGATGTACTGTAATTACTCTCCAGTATTGTCTCACATTCACTCCTTCCATTACTGAAACAATGCTGTTTGCCATCGTCATTAATAATAAGAAAGCAACATTTTGTTTAAACCAATTTATGTCATGGCCGGGAGTGGTGGAGCCATTGTGCCATGGTCCGAGGAAAGTCTGAAAGGGCATGACTAGGGGAGCATCTGACTCTGTACTAGAGCCCCTGATGGTGGGATTAGGCTTGGCTACCGATGGACACCAGGTGCTACTGCCGGACAGACCTCAGACGCACGGCAGCAGATCCCCAAGGGACAGGTAACTGGAAGGGCCTAGTAGGACAGTACAACTGATACAGGCAGGCATGCCAGGCACACAGGAACCACAGATGCTGACAGGTACAGCAGGTATGCAGAGAGACACTGGCAGGTGAGGGCTGGTCCCTTTAATAAGGAAGGAACATGAGCACTTGCCATAAGTATAATGCCCCGGAATCTGCGCGGCATGAACAGACCACGAACAGCAGCCGAAGCAAGAGAAGGAAGAATGGAATCTTCAATGTATTAATTGAAATGTATCTTGATAACTAAAAGCTGACAGTATACAACACATAGTATACACTGAGACTGCTGTATACATCACATAGTATACACTGAGACTGCTGTATACATCACATAATATACACTGAGGCTGCTGTATACATCATATAGCATACACTGAGGCTTCTGTATAAATCACATAGGATGCACTGAGGCTGCTGTACATATCACATAGGATGCACTGAGACTGCTGTATACATCACATAGGATGCACTGACACGGCTGGGACTATGGGCATGAGGAGCAGTGAATATTCATTTCTCTTTAACAGCAGGCACATGTTTTAGTCGCAGCAGCCGGCTCCTGCCTCCTGTGACCCACTGCTGTTCCTCCGATGCCGCTCCCCACCTCCCCCATCCACAGTCACACTATAAGGTTCTTCCAGACTATAAGACGCACCCCCCACTTTCCTTCAAAATGTTGGTGGAAAACCTGAGCCACAGCATCTGACCTCAAAGGAGCATGGATCTACTTGAAGAATCAGGCTGGCCAGAAACTCGTTAACAGAATGCTCTCGGAACAGGTACAAACTGGACAGGTTCAGGAACGCAGGATGAACTCTGGTATGGAATCATGAGTTCTGGTTCAGACTGGACAGGAGAGGGTAGCGGAACAAGAGAGGACTAGGTGGCTCAGGATTAGGACTGGGTACAGGAAGGACAAGTTTAGGAAGAAGCTTGGGGGCAATTCAGAAACGGGGAGCGCGAGCGTGCCCTAAGCACACTCCCAGGAGACCTGCGCCCCGTGCGCAGGTCCTAGCAGGATGCAAACAAGGCTGGAAGTGGAGCAGAATGGGTGAGTGGGTGGATACGCTGACGCCCCTGCTGGGAGGAGGAAGACGGATCATGCAGGGATGCTGGCACTGACATAACAATCATCAATGTTACAGTAATAGGCCAGAAGCCTGATGCGACAAGGGGACAAAAGTCACTTTCAAGCTTGACCATGAAAAAATTTGCACATTACAGTGCCATTTTGGGTCCCATTGCTGGGCCAGTCTCCTGTAAATACCATGTTTATCCAAAAACAAGGCAGGGTCTTAAAATATTTTTTCCTCTGAAAGACAGGTTAGGGCTTATTTTCAAGGGATTTTCTTCCCATGAACATCAATCATGTCATCAGACACACACACACACACACACTGCACAAGCACGTGTACAAACACACATGTATACACACACTGCACATACACATGTACTGTATATGAAGTAAAAATGCTGTGGGCTCCCAACATAATGGAGACCCTGGGCAACTGCATATTCTCCCGCCCCCACCCGAATGCTGGCCCTGACTGTAACTTAGTTTTGGAGTAGGACCTATATTTCAAGCATACCCAAAAAAAATCTTGTGAAATTATGCTAGTGCTTATTTTCAAGGTAGACTTTATTTTCAGAGAAACAGTATCTGTTGTTATCAAATGCAAAGTAACTATGAGTGAAGATGAATTTTATAAGCTTCACATTATCGGCATCAACTCTTCAATTTTTCATGAAGACTTTGCAGTCATATAATCCATCCTGGTGTGAGATATTAGAGTACATATATTCCACATCCATGGTGGCCAGGATGGTTCCTTCTGGTAGAGGACCTATTGCTGCTAGATTGTTCAATGATCAGTTGTGTCCAGAACAGGGCGTTTTAGACAAAGTGACGCCCTGGGCACAAGATGAAAGTGGGGCCGCAAATGCTAACATATTGCACCATCACACAGAAACATTTGCATTGCATTTACACGGGCTGAGTTCAGGCGGTTAAATGCACGTGATTGACAAATTTAAAGTCCTTCAATGCTTGAATCTCGGCCTCTTTACACATCCACTGAGGAAGAATAATGGGCACAGAATGATAACTAGGAGATCAGTCTGTGTCCCCATGCAGTATCATGTTATCACCAGCACATCTGCAGTTTGCACAAGGCTTTGTGCTGCCGAGAACAATGATTTTTGTTCCAGCATAAACAATCCAATCCAACCAGATGAATAGGCAGCATTTTGGTCGTTCATTGAGCGAATGCCGTTGTTTACAGCTGTGGACTCCCATCTGTGCTACTGGCATTTATAAATGTGGATGCTAAGTGCACATAGTATATGCACAAACTGCATGTTACACCCACATGTATATACACATAGCACACGCACACGCACATACAGTATACATATAGCATATACATACAAATGCATGTATACACAAATGACATACATCTGTACTAACAGATAAATATATAGAGAGCACCTACATAAACTCATGCATGCACAGAGTATATACCTACAGACATATGCATGGATGGAGCACATAGCTACTAACACATGCATGGAAAGAGCACATATATTCCAACAAATGCATGAACGGAGCACATACATTCAGAGATGTGGTATAATTTACTCCACACAGCCCTATAAACAGTATAATGGCCCTTGCATAGCCTTTCATAAAGTATAAAGGCCCACATATGCACCACATAGTCCACTGTCATTCACAAAACATCTGGGGCGTAGGCAAGAGGTTCGGGGACAGAGCAATATTATCTCTGATACTTGAGATGCCCCTGCTGCCAGACCAGACATGATAACTTCATGATCACTAGTCACCTGACCGCTGAGGCCACTGATTACCTAGAGCAATGTTCCCCAACTCCAGTCCTCAAAAGCCACCAACAGGTCATGTTTTCAGGATTTCCTTAGTATTGCTCAGGTGTTTGTATTCTTGCCTGTCCAGGTGATACAATCATCACCTGTGCAATACTAAGGAAATCCTGAAAACATGACCTGTTGGTGGCTCTTGAGGACCAGAGATGGGGAACACTGACCTAGAGGATCAGGATTGTGGTGGTTGGGCAGTGGCGTAGCGTGGGGGGGGCGGTCCGCCCCAGGCGGCACGTGTGTGGGGGCGGCGCGGCGTGGCAGCAATTCAATTCCTCTCCTCTGTCACTCTGTGGCCTGTGGGAGAACAGCGCGGACTCCGCGGAGGCGCACAGTGCAGGCGCTTTCAAATTCTTCTCCTACCTGGCTTGCTGGACTGGAGCCTCGGCTGCTGTCCGCTCCTGAGCCGGTGCTGGGCGGCGGGCGCACTCAGAGACCCGTCCGCTCCTGGAGGAGGTGTTCGCGCTGAGCCGGCGCAGCAGGACTCAGAGCGGATCCCGGGAGGGACACAGGAGTCGGTGAGTGAGGGGGACGGCGGGAAGCGCTGCCATGTTGCCCGTGATATCTGTGAGGGGAGGACGAGGGAGACACGTGACCTGCCTGCGGCCTGCCACACGTCGCCCGGTCAACCTGGTCCCTGACAGCCTCAGGCCTTGAGTCCTGGAGATTGACGATGCTGATGTTGGTTTCTTATTCGGCAGTTTCTTATTTGGCTATTTTTTATTTTCTGTTTTTTTCAGGTTTTTCAATAAAAATAAAAGTATATAATAAATATGCAATCATGTGTCCTTTTGTGAATACACTTAAAAACAGATAAAAAAAATTAGAATGCTGGCACAAAAATGGGCATCAAAGTGGGCTATGAGGTATGGTATTGAAGGGGTTAAATGGCTTTGTGCCACTGATCTGACACGTGATTTACACATCAAGTTCATGTCAATCCAGCCTGGCACAAATGGGTTATGGCCATCAAAACTGGCATCAAAGTGGGCAGAGAACCAATTTTCACACATGTGAATAAGTAGCAGCTAAATTTAAGGGGTTAAATGGCTTTGGGCCACTGATCTAACACCTGAACTGGCCTCAAAGTTCTGATGCCCATAACTCATTTGTGCCAGGCTGGATTGACATGAACTTGATGTGTGGCATCACAAGGTATGTAAATCACGTGTCAGATCAGTGGCCTGGCTTTGCCTTTTCAACATTAAAAATATGTCAAATAATTTTAAAGGAGCACTACTACAAAACAGTTTAATGCCTAAATGTGTGTAAATGTCTAGGTAGTTCGGTGTAGATGCAGTAATGCACTCACTGATCACAAGTTTTCCCCATTTTCTATCGCCATTCTGGTCCTCTTCTGGGTCATGTGATCGCTATTCCGACTTGCAGGAGCAACACTGAGTTCTATGTGAGAGCTGGAAGTCACTTTTACAATGTAATCCTTTGGAGCCACATTCTGATCCTAGTTTTTCTGTTTCTCTGGTCTATTTGGCAGCAGCTGATTTGGGACCTTAATGGGGACTCATGTGGCTCCCTCTGTTACTCATTGTTTACCTAACCCTCCCTCCATTCCTTGCCTTGTCCCCTTCCATGGTGCCCTCACGTTTTCCTTTCCCCCATTTCTATTGCCTATTGTTATACCTTTGAAAATGTTAAATACAGAATAAAAAATGCACATATAAAAATTAAATGTCTCAGTTCAGATTTTTACATGTTCAGTTTTACCACCAAAGGTTTTATGGGCAATAGATAAATAGAGATTGAACAAGTGAAATCCCAAATGGATCCAAGAGGGCAGTATCCAGTCGTATTAAGAAGTATCAGCCCACTCACTCAGTTGTAAATAGAGAAGCGGCACCTCTACCTTATTGGTAATTCTGCCTATGCACTGTTATATTGAGGCTTTATTGATATCCTGGTAAGAAATGCTGTGAAAAGCCCAATATATCTTCTTCTGAAAATCTCATTAACCTCTTCTTGCAAAGTATGAAAAGCAAAGAGACATGTTGTACTCTGGTCATATAGCAATCACGAAAGAACGGCTGGCAATGCGGCACGTCACCCTCTTAGATGGCCTTCGGATCTCACTGCTGGGAGTATTTTCAGGGTTATTCTGTGTAAAGCAATTGACCAATTAAACTCAAAGAGATACAAAAAACATATAAATAGTAATAGATATCTTAACACATTGCATGTAACAGATCCTTAAAGAGGATGTGTCACCAGATTTCACAATACAAACTGCATACATTACTAAATAAACTACCTAGACCCGAAAAAGATGTAATATTACTAATCCATGTCAGAATGCCTTTATGCTACTTTATAAAAGATTAACTCAATCTCAATCATCCACATACCTTGATTGACAGCTCCTCAGTGTTCCTCTTCCCTGCTGAGATCTCACACTGCTCAGGACAAGCTGCAGCTGTCAGTCAGGCCTTGTAGGCAAAGACTGAATACCCTAGGACTCATGAGCTATTTCATTCTATAGCGGGACTCAAAACGCTCTTCTTAATGTTAAGGAAATTGATGTTCATTTTAACTATACCTATCGCATCAGGTCTAAAAAATCTATTTAATTATGTATACTGCTCACATTGTTAAATGTGATGAGACGTCTGCTTTAAATACTGTATGATCTGTATCTCAACTATTAAGGGTCAATATATCTAAATCATTTAAGAAAATTCTCCTTTAATATACATGAATCAAGAAAGGTTTGTTGATCGTTTCCCAGCTGTGTGACGTCTCGGTATTGCTTACTGTAAATTAGGTGAGGTTTGGCTGCCCTGAAACTCAAGGTCAAGCAATGATATGTATCATCATTTGTCAGGTGATAGAAAAATACTCATGACTGCTGAGCTATTCCCCAGCTACTGCAGCTAGATCAGCAGCGGGTAAGATTGCTTTTTCTGGAATGTTTACCTCATTCAGCACTGAGACGGTAATGAGGAACATTTCTACGTTTTTATTATTCCATAGTGTGGTTTTAGCTCATCTGCATAGTTTAAAACACGTGAGTGGAAAAAGCAAACAGAAAAGGATTCCTACTTAGACTTCTGGACTTTGGGCCCCGCAATGTCCTCCAAATTTGGGACTTAGGCTGGTTTCACATTTGCGTTTTTTAGCGCTGGAAAAAAACGCATATGTGCGCATGCGTTTTTTCCCCTATATTTAACATGGGTGCGCATACCTGCGCGCTTGTAAGCGCATGTATGCGATTTTCATGCGCTGCGTTTTTTTGGGGTGTGCGTTTGTATTTTCCAGACGCAGCATGTTGCATTTTTTGGCCCTGCAAAAAAGCGCATGCGCACATATGCGCACGTTTTGCGCTAAAAATGGCCATTATAGCCTATGGATGCGCATATGTGCGCACTGGCATGCTCATGTATGCTTTTTTTGCATATGCGTTTTTTTTTTTTAACCATGGAATTTAGGGGTTTGGGTTAGAGTTAGGGTTAGTTAAGGGGGTTTAGGGTTAGGGTCAGGGTCAGGGTTAGGGTTGGGGTTTGGGTCAGGGTTAGGGTTAAGTATGGTTTGGTTAAGGGTTAGGGTCAGGGTTAGGGTCAGGATTAGGGTTAAGTATGGTTTGGTTAAGGGTTAGGGTCAGGGTTAGGGTTAGGGTCAGGGTTAAGTATGGTTTTGTTAAGGGTTAGGGTCAGGGTTAGGGTCAGGATTAGGGTTAAGTATGGTTTGGTTAAGGGTTAGGGTCAGGGTTAGGGTCAGGGTTAGGGTTAAGTATGGTTTTGTTAAGGGTTAGGGTCAGGGTTAGGGTCAGGGTTAGGGTCAGGGTTATGGTCAGGGTTAGGGTCAGGGTTAAGTATGGTTTTGTTAAGGGTTAGGGTCAGGGTTAGGGTCAGGATTAGGGTTAAGTATGGTTTGGTTAAGGGTTAGGGTCAGGGTTAGGGTTAGGGTTAGGGTTAAGTATGGTTTTGTTAAGGGTTAGGGTCAGGGTCAGGGTTAGGGTCAGGGTTAGGGTTAAGTATGGTTTTGTTAAGGGTTAGGGTCAGGGTTAGGGTTAGGGTCAGGGTTAGGGTTAGGGTTAGTTAGGGTTTAGGGTTTGGGTTAAGTATGATTTGGTTAAGGGTTAGGGTCAGGGTTAGGGTTAGGGTTAGTAAAGTCATGGTTTGGGTTAGTGTGAGGGGCCACCTAATGTTGGAAAAAAACGCAAACGCGGTAAAAACGCACTAAAAACGCATACAAACGCATAAAAACGCTGCGTTTTTTTCATGCATGCTCATAAAAATGCTTGAAAAAAACGCAGCAGTTGTATGCGTTTTTTCAATGCGTTTTTTTGCGGGAAAAACGCGCTGCAAAAAAAAGCAAGTGTGAAACTAGCCTTACATTATGTTGTGCTTTGGTACTATATTGGTGACCTCTTGGTCGCACCACATTCACGTTCCTACAGCAGATATATGGAGGCATTGGTATTATTAAACTCCATATACATCTGGCATCCATACACTGCAGGACACCACTCTGATCAGCGTGTAAATTTACATTCCTCCTTGCTGATGGTCCTGTCCTGGAGATCATCATTCAGTTTTAGGATACAGATCCATGAGATTTCATCCTTTTATTTTAAAGAAACGGCTCTGTTAAGTCTAATAAAAAGGTACAACTGGACATAATATATCTTTACAGTGATGCTTAAAAGTTTCTAAACAGTTCACAATTTTCCATATTTCTGCATAAATTTGACCTAAAATGACATGAGATTTTCAAACAAGTCCTAAAATTAGATAAAGATAACGAAATCAACCAAATGAGTGAAACATTTTAGACTATTGGAAAATTATCCAATATCACGCCTGTGAGTGTAAAATGTGTGTAAAGCAAAAAATTTGAAGGTGAAATCAAAGCCAGAAGTTTTTAATCAGTGGGATGACAATCGGGTTTAACCACTTTCCGACGTTGATGTGGGCTCCGGCGCTGAGCCCACATCTTTCCCGAGACATGTCAGCTGTCTTGAACAGCTGACATGAAACCGGAATAGCCACAGGTGGAATTGTGATCCACCGGCGACTATTAACCCGATAAATGCTGCTGTCAAATGCTGATAGCAACATTTAACACGTGCTTCTGGCCATCGGGCCAGAAATCTGCCCACCGGTGACCCCCATCATGTGATTGCGGGTCACCGGTTCGTTGGCATGGCAACCAGAGGTCTCCTGGAGCCCGGCGGTGGTCGGCGCTCATAGCAAGTGAGTAATTCTGCTATATAGAAGCGATCTGATCATCGCCTCTATGCAGAGCCAATCAGGTTGTGGCAGCATCTAGTCTCCCATGGAGACTATTGAAGCATGCTGAAAATAAAAAAAAAATATGTTTTTAAACATAAAAAAATAAAAAATATAAAAAAGTTCAAGTCATTTCAAAATAAAATATGGTAATAAAAAAAATCATACACATATTTGGTATCACTGGCGCTTAGGGAGCCCCGGTCCATAGGTGACGTGCAGGGTGTATTACCTGGAGTACTATCTAGAGTATACCCACTCCAGGTAGTACACCCTGCACGTCACCTATGGACCGGGGCTCCCTAAGCGCCAGTTCTAGTACCACTGACATCGGAGCATATACTGACGCCTGCTTTATCATCATAACATATGACATCCAGCACAAAACTGAGTTTACTGTGGATATACGCTACTCTACTGGGATATAACATCTAAGGATCTCGCTTCTAGTTTTCACTAATAAGGATATTCTGATGAAGGTCCTATGCCGGACCGAAAATGTTTAATTTCATTTTGTCTGGATGCATAATAAAAAGGAGACAATGTTTTCCGCATTCTGAGTGCCAAGTTTTCTCTTTGCTTTTGGGTTTTCTAATTTAGTCTGGAAAAAAAAAACAATGTGTGTGAGATTTATGAAATCTCAAATATTTTGCTGGTACTGTAAAACGCAACTTAAAATTTCCAAAAAAAAGCAGCAAAAATGTAACATGTGAACATAGCCTAACATTTCTGTTTTTCAAAGCCTTCTTATTTTGGAAACCAAGCGAGAAGAGCCGAACATGAGCAATACCGGACAAGAAAATATATAAAGATAAAATACCTTTATTAACAAAGCGGTAAAGGGTAGCACCGCATACAAGAGGCGTCTGCACCATAAAAGTAAGAAAGAACATTCATATCCAATAAAGCAATGCTAAAGACCAACCCCAAGGTAACAAATGTGAGATGTGCAGTATATCTATTGGGGCATATACGGTCCTATATGTTATAATGAGTACAAAAAAGTGTATATCACTATATATTGCAATGTGCCCAGAAAATATATATCACACCATGTATATACAGGTATACATAGAGTGCTGTGCCCTATGAGCAATATAAAGAATGGAAATGAATGGGGGAAAAGGAAAAAGTGTAAGTGCTAGTAAGGTGCAAAGGCACATGATAATATGGGGGAATCAAACATATTAAGCCTGGGATATGGATGATGAAAGTGAAAGTAATGATGCGGCTTGATGGATATACATATAAAGCAGGAGATGAAAATAATGAACACCATTCAGGGATGAAATGAAGTAATAAGGCAATGCCTATGGGACATCACATAAGGCTACAGTACAGCCGGGGGCACAAGGGAGAGAGATATCTTACCTGGGTGGAGGGAGGTTCCGGTGCGGCACTCATCTCTTTGTTAATAAAGGTATTTTAGCTGTATATATTGTCTTATCCCGTATTGCTTTGATCACATGTTCGGCTTTTGTTTGGTTTCCACTACTTCTCCGAATGGTCTACCATCCATCCACTCAGCAGATATATACCACGTACCTCATACACAATTATATTCATTGATCTGTATAGTTGGATATACAGCTCTGGCAAAAATTAAGAGACCACTTTCAAATGTTCAGTTTTTCTGATTTTTCTCTTTATAGGTATATTTTTGAGTAAAATGTAAATTGTTCTTTTGGTCTACAAACTTCTGACAAGTCTCCGAATTTCCAAGCAATAATTTTTTTTTTTTTCTGAAAAGGAGAAATGGTCAAAATAAAAAAAACAAAAACAGTGCTTTCAGACCTCAAATAATACGAAGAAAACAAGTTCATAATAATTTATAAACAACAATACTAATGTTTTAACTCAGGAAGAGTTCAGAAATCAATATTTTGTGGAATAACCATGATTTTTAATCACAGCTTTCATGTGTCTTGACATGCTTTCCACCAGTCTTTCACACAGCTTTTGGTGCAAAAATGTAAGCAGTTCTCCTTTGTTTGATGGCTTGTGTCTATCCATCATCTTCTTGATTACATTCCAGAGGTTTTCAATGGGGTTCAGGTCTGGAGAATAGGCTGCCCATGACAGGGATTTCATATGGTAGTCTCTTAATTTTTGCCACAGCTTTATATCTACTGCTGTGTCCAGTATCAGTCTTCTAGCCTTCTTACTTTGTAGCATTTTTCCCCGCCTGCCTAAAACTTTGCACAGTGCTCAGAGTGCTGTATGTGCAAAACTAATACAAAATATTCCTAGTTGGAATTATTGTAATCATAATGAACCTTAGAATAAAGGGACTATGTTATGTTACTGTGAACAGTACAGAAAAATCTTTAAAAAAGAAACAATGGTGGGATTGAATTTTATTTTTTTCATCAAACTCCAAATATAAGAAAGTAAATTCTAGAAGTATTAGATTGATTTTGTAGAACTTTCTACCTCTCGGTCTGCATATCCAATGTGGGAGACACCATAAACCTGCAGCATACAAGCAGAAGACTGGAGATTACGTGTGACCGTCCAGTCTAGGCTGTAATATTTCAGTCCAACCTACAAGACAGGAAGACCTGAAATATTCCTCAGTTCCTCCGATGTTTTCTTCTGCCTGCTGATTATATTCTGCTCATTGGTATTCGACGCATTCTCTGCTGGAAGGAAACTCTGTCAAGAATTTCAAGCAATGAAAAAAATCGTCATGACCCAGTTACACCTTCTGAAGCTGAGAAATATTAGTGCTTCCTTCCGTACAATCCAATGCAAATGTACTCATTTGTCTTTATTCTGTCAAATGCCGATGAATAATAGAACACAGAAGAAATTCTGCGTCTGATGAAGAAACAGAAGCAAAACCGGAGCCCCAATCTGTTTCACAACATTTTAAATTATTTTTCTTTCCCATCATTGGAAGGGATTAAGATCTCCTTTGGTTTCTTTCTACCATTGTTCCTTTTATTAGATATTATGCCTTAATTATTATCAACAATAACACAGAGGTTCTTCGGGATGACATAAAACAATCTGAACTTTGTAATATTCCTTCTGTTCAAATGTAGGCTTTGAGCGCTGATCCTGGGCATCATGGATGGATGCCGAGTGGAGTTGTAAGGATAAGGGATGTACTCTGCGAGAAGAGGCTCGAAGAACTGGGAGTATTGGGCAGCTCTGTTGTAGTTGTTTTCCTTGTTTTTGTAGGTCATCTTATTTTGTTTCGTTTTGTATTTGTATTGTACCTTTTCCATTAAAGCATAAATATATTAAGTTCAGTCTTTTATTCTCTAAATAATTCATAGCCTTTCCCAGAGTCTTTAAAGGGGGTATTCCCATCTCCAAGATCATATCCCAGTACGTAGTAGCTGTAATAATAATATTAGCACGTACCTCCAGTTAGAAATGCAGTATAGCCTCTCCACGCGTCCTCCAGACTCTGGGAGCTTGATTTCCAAATGAAATGCAAAATTTACTTTAAGCTGAAAACAACACCTTGGACCACTGACCAACAGTCCAGTTCTTTTTCTCCTTGGCCCAGGTAAGACGATTCTGGCGTTGCCTATTGGTCATGAGTGGCTGACACAAGGAATGTGACACTTGTTGTTAGGCGTCGGATTTCTGTCGCTGCACAGCGAAAATCCCGAGCCTTACTTCCGGCGGCCCCCCATTCCTCTGCAGCCGCAGAGGAGCTTGCTCAGCAAACTCGTCGGTCCCGGCGCTCTGCCCAGACCAGCTCCGTGGGTTTGCTTGCTGCTGCAGACATTGGCAGATTGCAGACATTGTCTTTCCTTTCCTATCCTTTATAGTTAGTTTGGGCCCCATCGTTTGCTCAGCCTATTTTCCTGCCTGTGTTTGTGCTTTCATCTTGTTTCACCGTCAATACATGTGTGGAGGCTGTCTATTCCTTTGGGGTTTGCTCTAGGGCAGTTAGTTTTCCCCTTTTCTTGCTTTAGGCTTATGTAGTCCTCCGGCGGTGACGAGGCGTCTAGATCATCGTAGGAACGCTCCACTGCTACTGCTAGTTGTGTGGATAGGATCAGGGATCTGCAATCTGCATAGTTACCAACCTCTCTGGTTTTCTGGGACTTGGCTTTTTGTTGTCCTCCTCGGTGACCCATTCATAACAGCGTAGTGTACGTCAGGTTGGTGTGTGTGTGTGGTGTAGTGTACGTCAGGTTGGTGTGTGTGGTGTATACTATACCACACACACCAACCTGACGTACACTACACTACACTACACCACATCACACATCAACCTGACGTACACTACGCCACACACACCAACCTGATGTAGTGTCAGGTTGGTATGTGTGGCGTAGTGTATGTCAGGTTGGTGTGTGTGGCGTAGTGTACGTCAGGTTGGTGTGTGTGTGTGGTGTATACTACACCACACACAACAACCTGACGTGCACTACACCACACACCAACCTGACATACACTACGCCACACCTGATGTAGTGTCAGGTTGATGTGTGTGTGGCGTAGTGTACGTCAGGTTGGTGTGTGTGGTGTATACTATACCACACACCAACCTGACATACACTACACTACACCACTCACCAACCTGACATACACTACACCACACACACCAACCTAATGTAGTGTGGCAGGTTGGTGTGTGTGGCATAGTGTACGTCAGGTTGGTGTGTGTGTGGGTGTGTGGTGCATACTATACCACATACACCAACCTGACGTACACTACATACTTTCCATAAGCGACCTGGCGTCCGCTAATGATTGGAGCTAATTTTCCATTCCAAAAGTCAAATGGCGCTCCTTCCCTTCAGGGCCCTGCTGTGTGTCCAAACAGTGGTTTATGACCACATATGAGGTATCGGTGTACTCAGGAGAAATTGCCCAACAAATTTTAGGATCCATTTTATCCTGTTGCCCATGTAAAAATGAAAAAATGTAGGCGAAAAGAAATTTTTTGTGAAAAAAAAAGTACTTTTTCATTTTTACAGATCAATTTGTGAAGTACCTGGGGGTTTAAAGTGCTCACTATGCATCTAGATAAGTTCCTTGGGGTTTCTAGTTTCCAAAATGGGGTCATTTGTGGGGGTACTCCAATGTTTAGGCACACAGGGGCTCTCCAAACATGACATGGTGTCCGCTAACTATTGGAGCTAATTTTCCATTCCAAAAGTCAAATGGCGCTCCTTCCCTTCAGGGCCCTGCCGTGCGCACAAACAGTGGTTTATGACCACATATGAGGTATCGGTGTACTCAGGAGAAATTGCCCAACAAATTTTAGGATCCATTTTATCCTGTTGCCCATGTAAAAATGAAAAAATTGATGCTAAAAAAAAATTTTGTTGGAAAAATTAAAATGTCCATTTTTTCCTTCCACGTTGCCTTAGTTCCTGTGAAGCACCTAAAGGGTTAATAATCTTCTTGAATGTAGTTTTGAGTAGCTTGAGGGGTGCAGTTTTTAGAATGGTGTCACTTTTGGGTATTTTCTGCCATATAGACCCCTCAAAGTGACTTCAAATGTGAGGTGGTCCCTAAAAAAAATGGTTTTGTAAATTTTGTTGCAAAAATGAGAAATCACTGGTCAACTTTTAACCCTTATAACTTCCTAACAAAAAAATTTTGTTTCAAAAATTATGCTGATGTAAAGTAGACATGTGGGAAATGTTATTTATTAACTAGTTTGTGTCACATAACTCTATGGTTTAACAGAATAAAAATTCAAAATTTGAAAATTGCGATACTCTTTGAAATATTTGGAGTAATTAATGAATAAGCCGGAAGCGCTCCTTGACAAACTAGAAATCCTTTTCTGCGTTCCCTGACGAATCTCCTACAAGGCAGTTCGTTCCACCTGTTTTGAGCTGCAGGCCAGCAGATCCAGACGATTACTCTATTACCCAAACACAGTGTTATACGCTGAGCAACAAGACACCAAAAAGGTGAGAAGAATATTTTATTTCTATCTCACATCATTAAAACTCTGCACTTAGATCTGCGCCCCCCTTCTTTTTCTGGATATTCCTTGAAATATTCGGAGTAATTAATGAATCAGCCGGAAGCGCTCCTTGACAAACTGGAAATCCTTTTCTGCATTCAAAGTCTAACTTAAAAATAGAATTAGACTTACCGGTAATTCAGTTTCTAGGAACCTTCCACGACAGCTACATCGGAGGATGTCTTCCCCACCCTAATAGGGGACAGGAACACAAAGAGGTTAAATACCCCTCCCCTTCCTGCAACCACCAGTGTTTTCTTGGACACCAGTATGAATAGTTACCACCAAAGTGCAGGAATCATCCAATAAGAATATCAGATAGGGAGGGAAATTAGTGCTGTCGTGGAAGGTTCCTAGAAACCAAATTACCGGTAAGTCTAATTCTATTTTCTCCAGTCACCTTCTACGACAGCTACATCGGAGTAATACCAACAGCTAATTTCTCTAGGGGGGATCACGGCCTGCAGCACTCGTCTGCCAAATGTTAAATCCCCATTGAAATTTAACCTGTAACGCCAGGTGAACGTGTGGATGGACAACCAGGTAGCAGTTCTGCATATCTGCTCTTACGAAGCATTCCCCCTTTCTGCCCATGATGTTGCTATCGCACGGGCAGAATGTGCCCTCAGTGAGGCGGGTGGAGCCAGCTCCAGTGATGCGTAGGTCAGGCAGATAGTGTGATCCAATTCGGGATCATGTTCTTTGACGCCTTCTTGCCCTTATTTCTTCCTGAGAACTGGATGAATAAATTCTGGTGAATCCGCAAGACTTCACTCTATTGTCGGTAGACAGGACCACTCTGCAAATGTCGAGAGTGTGGAAGGTCTCTTCCTTAGGGTTGGAAGAGCTTGGGCCGAATGAGGACAGTACAATGTCCTGATCCCTATGAAAGTTTGAGTAGAAAGGCGTGATCTAATCTCAAGATAATATCTGTAATGATTGCAAGGTAAGCTTCTTGAATTGACAGGGTCTGCAATTCTCTATTACGTCTAGCCGCAGTAATTGCGACTAAGAGAATGGTTAAAGGGTTAGGTTTTCATGGTCATGGAATCTAGAGGCTCAAATGGATTTTAGGTTTGGGTGTTGAGCACGGTGTTGAGATCCCAAGGAGGCCCCTGACTGCGGAGTTTAGGGCGAATCCTGGCTGCCGAAGCCATAAAATCGTTTGATCCAGCGGTGGCTAGCCAGGTCAAGATAAAAAAAAAGGTGCTAAGAGCTGATATCTATACCTTCAGTGTGCTGGGGATAAGGCCCTGTTCTAGACCTTTTGTAAACGTCTAGGGTCTGTGCTGCACTGTAAACCTTTTCCCAGACCTTGGCATAGATGGTGTCATGGTTAGGACATGGTTAATGTCCTGTTCTCACAGGGTTAACTTTTGCCGGCCTCTCTTTGGATCAGGGAGGGGTATTTATACTCACTCCAGACTAGGATTCTCTGTCAGCTATACTGTTATTCTGGCTGTGTGTCTGACCCCCCTGGTGTGCGTGTATACTGCATTGCTTCTTTGATTCCCGTGTATGACCTAGTCTGTCCCCTCACTCTGTACTTCGTCTCTCGTTTTGGTACTATTGTCTTCTCTGGTTCTGACCTCCTGGCTTGGCTATTGTTACTCCGTTACAGTTTGTCCCTATTGTACCGTCCATTGCCCGTTCTGGTTTTCTGATCTATTGCTATGTCCTGACTATTCGCTCTGTCTAACCCTTTGGTACTGTCCTGCTATCTCGTGCTTTGACCCGGCTTGATCTGGTTTACGTCCCTGTCTATGCTTTGGTAGCTTGTCCCGTAGTTACCTTTCTAGGAGTTTCCCTGCAGCTCCTAGCTCTGTGGAGCTTAGGTCACGCCCCCAGCAGTCACGTGCTTCAGGTCCTGATAGTCTGAAGCACGCATCGTCACTGCTGCTGCCCCACTCCACAGGTATCTTTGAGCACTGTTTTTGTACTCAGGACACGCGCACTGGCTCAGTGAGTAAGTGCAGTGCGGTGTTCCTGACATTATAGCTGACCATTTCAGTTTTTTTTTCCTCTGAAGGAAAAAAAAAAAAAAAGTGTGTTATCTTCATGGATCCCATACAAGCTTTGGCTAATCTGGTCAAGCACCTGACCCAAATGTTCCACAAACTTAATGTGGAACAGCGCACTATGGCCCATACCCAGCAACAGTTGGTGGATACTGTGCAGGGGGCTGTCGCTGCAGGGGCTCCTAGTGCTGGGGATAGAGATGTGTCATTGGCATCTCTGGTCAAATTGCCAAACCCTTTCTCAGGGGATAAAAGGGAGTTCAGGTCGTTCAGAGAAGGATGCAAGCTTTTTTTTCTCTGAGGCCCCGCTCTTCCGGTGATGAGTTCCAGAGAGTGGGGGTCATCATTTCCCTACTTCGGGGGGCTCCACAGGCATGGGCTTTCTCTCTCTTCCTCTGCTCCTGAATGTATGTCTGTGAATTTGTTCTTTGAGGCTCTGGGGCACATTTATGATGAGCCTGATAGAGTGCGTCTAGCAGAGGATATGGTGATGAGTGTGACACAGGGGAGACACTCTGCTGATTAGTTCTGCTCAGAGTTTAGACGTTAGACCACCGAAGTATCCTGGAACGACGCCACCCTGAGGGGGTTGTTCCACAGGGGCCTGTCTGACCGTCTGCAGGATGCTCTGGCATTACATCCTCCCCCTGATACCCTGGAGGATGCCATGACTGGTATTGGGGATGCACTGGTTGCAACGCCACAATCCCCTCATTGATTGGATGAAGGGGGAGATCATCCGATGGGGATGTAAGGATAATGGTCTGTGTTGTAACCCAGTTCCTTTTGTCAATCCGATAAAATCTGTATCTGTGTCGTCTGTCGGTCTGGAGGGTATTCCGGAGTACCTGAGAGACTTTGAAGACGTGTTTTCCGAAAGCGAGGCTGAGGCGCTCCCACCACATAGACCACTTGATTGTGCTATCGATTTAGTACCTGGAGCCAAATTACCCAAGTCTCGTTTGTTTATTTTGTCCGGGCCTGAGCGCCAAGCTATGAAAGAGTACATCAAAGAGAGCCTTCGCAAGGGGCATATTCGGCCCTCGGTCTCACTCATGGCAGCGGGGTTTTTCTTTGTAAAGAAAAAAGATGGTGGGTTGCGACCGTGCCTCGACTTTCAAGAACTGAACAAAATTACTGTTAAGAACACGTACCCTCTCCCATTGATTCCTGATCTATGCAACCAACTCACGGGGGCCAAATGGTTTTCTAAGCTCGATCTACGAGGGGCTTATAACCTTATAAGGATCCAGGAGGGGGACGAATGGAAAACAGCGTTCCCGTAAACTGAGGGGTTTATTTAAAAACCTGGTTATGCCCTTCGGCCTCACTAACGCTCCTGCTGTTTTTCAGAACTTTGTTAATGTTGTTTTTTCTGACTTGATTGGGCGTTATGTAGTCATCTACTTGGATGACATCTTGATATACTCTGAGGACAGTCAGTCACACTTACACCATTTACGTGCGGTTCTTATGAGACTCCGGGAGAACCAATTGTATGCTAAGCTGGAGAAGTGCTCATTTTTTATGCAAGAACTGTCTTTTCTGGGTGTAATTGTATCCAGGGAGGGATTCCGCATGGATCCAGGGAAGGTTCAGGCCATTACCGATTGGGTGCAGCCTCATGACCTGAAGGGATTGCAGCGATTTCTGGATTTGGCTAATTATTATAGGAAGTTCATTAAAGGGTTCTCGCAAGTGGTGAAACCCTTGACGGACCTCACTCTTAAAGGGGCAGATGTAAAAAATTGGTCCGTGGCCGCAAAAAGTTCCTTCCTTACATTAAAGAAGTGTTTTACCACAGCCCCTGTGTTGGTACAACTCGATTCTTCAAGACCTTTTATCGTCGAGGTCGACGCTTCAGAGGTTGTGGTGGGGGCAGTATTGTCACAGGGCCCCTCTACCCTGACTAACCTCAAACCCTGTGCCTTTTTCTCTAAGAAGTTCTCTTCGGCCGAGAGAAACTATGATGTCGGTAACAGGGAATTGTTAGCGGTTAAATTGGCCTTCAAAGAATGGAGGCATTTTTTGTAGGGGGCCGCTCATCCCATTACGGTCATCACTGATCATAAAAACCTGGCCTATATCGAGTCTGCTAAGAGACTGACCCCCAGACAGGCTCGGTGGGCACTTTTTTTTTCTCGATTTCATTTTACCATCACGTTTCGACCAGGGTCTAAAAATGTAAAGGCGGATGCCTTATCCCGAAGTTTTGATTCTGTGTCCCCTCCAGAACCTCCTTCCTCCATTCTTCAACCGGGAGTGGTTGTAGCCGAAATCTCCTTTGAGTTACAGAGAGAGATTCTGGAAGCACAAGCTCCCAGGAATAAACCCCCAGGTAAATTGTTTGTACCCGAACAATTCTGTCTCACACTCCTTCAAGAATTTCATGATTCTATGATAAGTGGACACCCTGGTATTACAGCTACTCGGGGGCAGTAGCTAGGGGTTTTTGGTGGCCCTCTATGGGTACTGATATAAAAAGGTTTGTAAATACTTGTGGGGTGTGCGCGCGCTCTAAAAGCTCTCAGGTCCGGCCGGCAGGGTAATTAGTGCCTTTGCCAATTCCGGATAAACCATGGACACACCTGTCCATGGACTTTATCACTAATCTTCCATCTTCCAAGGGCAACTCAGTGGTATGGGGAGTGGTTGATAGATTTTATAAGCAAGCCCACTTTGTGCCATTACCTGCGTTACCAACCCCTGAAACCTTGGCCCGCTTGTTTATACAGCACATTGTTCGATTGCATGGATTGCCCGTGAACGTGGTGTCGGACAGGGGTGTGCAATTTGTGGCCAGGTCTTGGAGAGCGTTTTGTATGAAGTTGGGGGTCACGTTGTCATTCTCCTCTGCCTATTACCCGGAATCCAATGGACAGACTGAACGCACCAACCAGTCGTTGGAGCAGATTCTGAGATGCCTGGCTTCCTCCAGACAGGAAGATTGGTGTGAGGTATTGCCCATGCCAGGATTTGCATTCAACTGTCGTATTAATCAGTCTACCGGAAAGTCTCCCTATCAGGTCAGTTATGGGTTTGTTACGCAGTTTGGGGAATTTTCCCGTATGGATTCGGATTGCCCTGGTGCCGAGGGGATGGTACAACAGTTAAAAACCCTCTGGAGGGAGTTGCAGGGGAACATCTCCAAAGCCCAGAAGAAGTACAAACATTTTGCGGACAGGAGGAGGGGGCTGAGTCCTGCGTTAACAGTGGGGGAAAAAGTCTGGTTGTCCACCCGTAACATCAAACTTAAAATACCCTCTATGAAGTTGGGCCCAAAATTTATTGGCCCATACAAGATTGTAGAGGTGATCAACCTGGTGGCATACAGATTACAGTTGCCCACCTCCTTCAAAATATCTAACATCTTCCACAGGTCCCTATTAAAACCTGTGGGGACAGTTAGAGAAGATCCCTCATCTGTGGCTCCACCAGTGTGGGTAGAGGGTCAAGGTCAACTGGAGTACAAGGTAGGGCGCATTGTTGATTCACAGTGGGTGCGCCGGAGACTTCAGTACCTTATTCATTGGAAGGGATATTCTGTTGAGGATCGGCATAGGTTCCGGCCAGTTTGGTGCACACTGATTGACTGGTGCGGGCTTTTCATGCCAGATACCCTGAGAAACCTGGGGGTCCAGTGACCCCCCATTAAGAGGGGGGTACTGTCATGGTTAGGACATGGTTAATGTCCTGTTCTCACAGGGTTAACTTTTGCCGGCCTCTCTTTGGATCTGGGAGGGGTATTTAAACTCACTCCAGACTAGGATTCCCTGTCAGCTATACTGTTATTCTGGCTGTGTGTCTGACCCCCCTGGTGTGCGTGTATACTGCATTGCTTGTTTGATTCCCGTGTATGACCCGGTCTGTCCCCTCACTCTGTACTCCGTCTCTCGTTTTGTTACTATTGTCTTCTCTGGTTCTGACCTCCTGGCTTGGCTATTGTTACTCCTTTACAGTTTGTCCCTATTGTACCGTCCATTGCCCGTTCTGGTTTTCTGATCTATTGCTACGTCCTGACTATTCGCTCTGTCTAACCCTTTGGTACTGTCCTGCTATCTCGTGCTTTGACCCGGCTTGATCTGGTTTACGTCCGTCTATGCCCCTTGGTAACTTGTCCCGTAGTTACCTTTCTAGGACTTTCCCTGCAGCTCCTAGCTCTGTGGAGCTTAGGTCACGCCCCCAGCAGTCACATGCTTCAGGTCCTGATAGTCTGAAGCATGCATCGTCACCGCTGCTGCCCCGCTCCACAAGTATCTTTGAACACTGTTTTTGTACTCAGGACACGCGCACTGGCTCAGTGAGCAAGTGCAGTGCGGTGTTCCTGACAGATGGCCTGGTTATTGGTTTTTGGCTTTCCTGAAGGGTTTGGATTACCATATCCGAGAGCCATTTGGCTCTTTTCGCCTCAATAACCATGCTGCCAGGTTCCATTTGCCTACGTCCGGGTGTAGCAGAGGACCTTGGTGAAGGAAGTCGCCCTTTTTGGGGTAGAAGCCAGGGCCTTCCTGGGCCATGGCAAGTAGGGCACTGTACCAACTTCTTCCGGGCCACAGAGAGGCGATTAGTATTGTGGGAACTCGGTCTGTCCGGATTTCCTGAAATGTTTTTTGACCGCATCAGTATGGGTGGGCAGGCATATGCGAGGTTGGAATCCCACCCTTGGGTGAAGGGCATCTATTCCTTGCACTCCTTCCATGTGGTTGAGGGAGACGAATACCCCTGTCTTTGCATTTTGCCTGCTGGCGACTAGGTCCATCTCCGCCCCATCTTGAGGCTAGGGACAAGAATACCGTCTGGTCCAGGCGCCACTCCTCCGGATGAACGTCTTCTCGACTGAGGAAATCTGCTTGGGTGTTGTCTGATCCTTTCAGACACACTGACCAGGAGAAGATCCTTGCTGCTATTGCTTTCAGGCCGGCGTACTTCGTGCCCTCTTGGCTGGAGATAGGCCACTCTGGTGATGTTGTCCGAGTAGATGCAGACGTGGCAATTTTGAATTAGCGATGACTTTTTTTAGCGCTTTTCTTACCGCCTTCAGTTCTCTCAGATTTGAGGAACTGGTGCTGATGCTCGGCAGCCATTGCCCCTGAAAATAGGATCTCTCTACTACTGTGCCCCAGCCTCGTTGGCTGGCATCTGAGCGGAGTGTTTTCAGGGGAAGCTGAACCCAGCTGACTCCCTTCTGAAGATTTCTGTAGTTCAACCACCACCTCAGGGCCGGTTTAACCTGACCAGGGAGGGGAATCCTTCCGGACAATGGAATTTGTTGCCGCGTAGGCCAGGCGGATCCTGGAATGTAAAAGCACGTGACTTTGCAGAATTTGGGTGTGGGCCTGAGCCCAAGAAACTGCCTGGGTGCATGTGGTCAGAGATCCTAGAGCATACATTGACTCTGAGGGTTGGTGCCCGCTGGTCCCTGAACTAGGTTCTTTTGTGGACAAGGTCGACCTGACAAACCTTAGGTAGGAAGGATGTCTTTCCCCTTGAGTCCGAGAGAACTCCCAGAAGCTTCCTTCTCGTGGAGGGATAGACCAGGTTCGGTATCCAACCCAGGGATCCTAATATCTCCGTGGTCTTTCCTATGTCCATCCTCTGACATGAGATAGATGGTACAGTGAGGAGGAAGTCGTCCAGATATGGGATAACGCCTATCCCCTGGCGCTGGATGAAAATCACTGCTTCCACCATGATCTTGGAGAGATACATGGTCGGATGGATTGGCACATGGTAATATGCACCCTTCAGATCTACCGTTGCCATTACCCCCCTGATTGACTCCATTTTGAGTTGCCTGTAGCGGACCAAATCGTTTAATGGCTTCAGGTTTATGATGATTCGGTTTTTCTCTGATGGCTTCGTCACCAGGAAGGGACGTGCATAATGGCCGTGTCCTTCTCCCGCTTTGGCACCCACGCGTTCTACCGGAGCAGATCTCTTAGTAAGAAGCCCTGAAGGTGTGGAGGCTGTAGGGAGGTTACCCCTAAGCATTACGGGGAAGGACTCACGAACCCAATTTTTAGTCCAGCTCGTATGGTACGGTGGACCCACTGATTTGTGGAG
Source organism: Dendrobates tinctorius (assembly GCF_039654945.1). Lineage (NCBI taxonomy): Eukaryota > Metazoa > Chordata > Amphibia > Anura > Dendrobatidae > Dendrobates > Dendrobates tinctorius. The sequence goes on along the minus strand of NW_027361870.1, from coordinate 17,134,869 downwards.
ATGGACTGCCAGCGGGTGAAAAAAGAGCGAGAGATGACCCCCAACCGTGCGTCATTGCTTATCTGGGGTCTGTTGATGGTTAGGGACAAGGATGTTCCTGCCCTTGCCCCCCTATACGCTTCCTGAGTATGTCAACAGAACCAGGGATTCCCAGCCAGTCTCTCATACCGGTACTGGTCCAGCCTCAAGCTGCTTAGCGGCTGTGATCTGACAAGGGCAAGCAAATTCAGCTTAGAATAGCTGTTGACAGAGGTTTGGTCATGGGAGGGATGGAAAATCCGTCTCCTAGGATTTCTATGTTCCGGAAGAGATCCTTTTGTCCGAAGCCTTGTCCAGGATGTTACCCAGGACAGGCTTGAACACATAGTGGCCCTGGTAGGGGATGGCGCACCATTTGGAGACAAGTCGCCTCCCTTAGGATTTTAACCAGGACACTCCTCTAGAGGAGTTAGAAAGGACGGCCGCTTTTGCGGCTACCCGGACCTGACAAGAGCAGTCACGCTCAGCCTAGTGCATTAAAGAATTACCCGAGACCTGCGAATTACAGGTTGGTCTTTCATCCTGGTCCCGGCTTGGTCTTAAGTTGTTTAGCGACCGCTAGCGGAAGCATCGGCTAGGAACCTCGTTGCTTTCTGCAGTAGGGGTAGGGAGTCAGGTATCTTTTCCCCTGAGGTGCACTGAGTCTGTGCGTAATCATAGAGACAGGGCATGTGGAAGCTATATTAGCTTCTAGCAGATTTGTAGAGGTGTCCCAGGTCTTCCTTGATAAGCTCTCAAAAATTTTTTTTTTCTTTCTTGATCCATTGGATCTTTGAGCTGGGAGGAGTCCTCAAAGGGATAGGCTTTTTTTTTTTCTTCAGGGAGGCCTCCTTTTATGGAGGATCAGATTCTGTACGTTCTCGTGTACAGGACACCTTCTTTGGGCTTCAGCCCAACATCTCGTCCTATACCGTGTATTTAACTTCTTACTCCTCCACCCCTATAGTGCTCTTAACCATACTGATTAGCTCACCCATATTCTCGGAGCCAAGTGATATTTTTTGTTCCCTGGTTTTAGGGGTGGACGTGGAAGAGGAACCCTCAATCTCCCGAGCGTCCTCTTAATCCGAGTCAGATCCTATCGGAGCTTTCTTCCTCCTCCTAGAGGGAGGCGGTCTGGGAGAAGGGAGCCATGGAGGAGTGAACCTCCTGTATTGAGGGATTTGATGCTATCCAGGAGAGAGGATCTCTCCGTACAGGACGGGCAGAGCTTTCCCCGTACGTCGAGGGAGTCTGGCAGCACACATTTTACACTTGTGGCTGGTCCTCTTAGGATCAGAGACCTTTTTCTCCCCATATTAGAGAGAGAGGTATGCTAAGCCATTTTAGGAAATAAATTCTGGATAGCCAGGGCCGACGCCTGCTACTTACAGTAGGAGGGGTACGCTGGGCACCACCGACGCAGAGAGAGAGGGCTTGTCACCGTCCATGCCGTCTACAGTCAGTGTCAGACAGGTGTCTTATCTGTATCTCCTCACCTGGACCTTGAAAGATCGAGAGTCCAGCGTTGTTTGTGCACCTCCTCCTCCCTTTGGCCCAATGGGGGGAACCACATGAGGACACCCCAGAATGTGACCGCCGGTCCCAGGAGTAACGCGCGCGCTCCACCGTGGAACGCATAGGGACAAACCGGAAGCGACGCGCGCCCCAGAGGAAAGCCCAGTTAACGCCCGAAGTGGAGGAATACCACCCCCGGCCAGCGTGAGCCCCCAGGAACCGGCAGCACGGAGGAGGAAACCAGGGAGCTATCTGGAGGCCCCCGGCTCGCACATCACCGCCTCGCTTTACCCCCGAAGGAGGCGCAGGAGAGGCGGGAGAGTCCCGAGTCCCACCATGCAGGCAGAGACGGGAGCAGCCACCGGAGGAGAGCAAGGCCCCCGACCTCGGCTGCCCGGCATCTGACAGGTATCTCCAGCTGGTACTGGACGTGGGGTGCGCCCGATCGCCGGCCACAGCAGCACCATCGTAGACCTCATCATGCCCCATAGGGGACAGGAAAACACTGTTGGTTGCAGGAAGGGGAGGGGTATTTAACCTCTTTGTGTTCCTGTCCCCCATTAGGGCGGGGAAGACATCCTCCGATGTAGCTGTCGTGGAAGGTGACTGGAAAAATCTTTGATGATATTTGAAAGATTTGAAGATGGTGGTTGTGGCAATTAAGCGCCAGAATATTAGTGTTCTGGAGGCCAATGGCTATGAGGAACGAACTAAGGTATTTACATTGATCTTGTTTCATTGGTTTATTACGAACAGCAAAACATTTTTTAATGTTGCTAATAAACCTCACTTTCAAAGAGGGTTGGATGATTTAGACAGGAACTGTACATACTGTGGATAAGTGATAACTTGCTCAGTTGGTACAACCACTTTAATGTGAAATCATGGCATAGCAAGAAGGTTCCCGATCCACTTCCAATTTTAGGGATCGGGATCGCCATTACCAAATGGGCATAGACAAATACATCTCTTCTAAAGTGCAGACAACTTTAATACTGGGCGGTACGTCTTAGAGGATCTCAAAGATAACGTGGGCCATCTACTCAATACTACCTAGGAAAGAAGTTACAAATCATTCCAATAATTTAGATGCTTTGTTTATAGAACTGTTTAGTTTGTTATCCTTTGTTTCAGTAATCTCATGCTGCACCAAGTTTGGCTCTTGGTCTGAAGAATCATTTCTGTTTGTATTGAGTAGCACTATAGGTTATAAATGTTTTCAATTAAAAGCCGTAGGTCACTGAGGATGCAGAAATGGCTCACCCTCGATCTTAACTCCATTGGCAAAGCTGGAATATGAAATAGTGTGGCATTACCTGGCATCCTGTTTTTTTATCTTATGGTATTTGCTTTTGATCAAATGTTAGTTTGCCTCATACGTATAATACGGTGAGGGGCATGAACTGCATTTTGGATCCCGCACAGTATTCTCCCCCCACAGGATCAGATCTTATCCTGCCCTAGAATCAGGTGTCTTCAGACATAATGAAAATTGCAGCCGTCTCTGCTTGCTCCATTGTTGGACCTCACGTGCCCTCCATTATGGGAAGGTCTTCACCACTGCACCTAAATTACTCTCATCACCCAATTCCACGATAACTGTGCCGAAGATTTTGCATCACATCCTGAAAATGGAGGAGGAATGAGAGGTATCCACATTAAATAGGTGAGAAGTTACAAGACTCCGAGGTGCCACCTTCTGTATGTGTTTGGAAGTTACTGGCTATAAATTATAGTGTAACGTGGGATACAAAGGAAGAAGGGTCGAAATAAAGGCTCGTTCACACGTCCAGTTTTCTCGTACGAGTGCCATCTGTGGTTATTACGGCTAGTACTGGTACCTATGATATTCTATGGCGCTGTGCATATGTCCGATTTTTTCTTTGGGCCAAGTGGTCCGCAGAAAATATCAGACATGTCTGAGCTTGATCCAAGAGCAATGTATAAAAAAAATCAGACCGCATTCGCATGACATCTTAGTGCGGTCCGATTTTCACAGACTGTCAGAAAGGAGAAGAAACTATTTTTTTCTCTCAATGTATGAGAAAAACCGATGACACTCGGACAACACTATGATCAGAATAATGGGTCAGTTTTTCTCGTAAATGAAAAATGAGCACTAAGGCTTGGCGGCCATTACACAATCCAAAAGGTGGCAGAAAACGGCACAGGCAGACTGCAGTAAACGATGTGCACTGAACGATCTGTAACAGATCACTCACTGTGAATAGGCCGCCACAGTTCTCGACAGTGCGAGCAAGATGCACCGATGAGAACAATGACCTTTTGTCGCTGCTCGAGAAATCGTTTCCCCCAATGAAAGAGAATCTCCCCCATACAAAATGATGGCCCCCATATCACACCCCACACAAGTACTGAACGATAATTAAAATACTCATCCATTCACATTCCCTTGTATTGAAGCTCTAACAACAGCAGGACCAATGTAGTGATGGCGCCTACTGTGCTGAGCGACTGCACAGGCTGGAGGATGGAAAAGGGGGCCAGCTGCTCTCTCCTCCATTGTTGTATTCACTGGTGTCAGCATCCTGAGGATACAGATACTGGTGAAATTGAGACCCCCGGAAATGGATTGCATGAAGAATGTCGGGGGCGTGATTACAAAATCTGAGGCAAGACTAGTCTGGTGAAAGTGCTGCCTGCATCACGTACGATATACGTTAGGGTTATAATCACAAGTACATAATGTAGACTTTCGTTAATGTATATGGACATTATAATCTTTAATGATCACTTTTTAGACTGGAAAGTTAAAAAACAAACAAAAAAAAAAACATTTGATAAATGAGTAGCCCTGGACCTTGTAGGCCCACACCTGTTTCTTTTAGATGCGCAAGTATGGTACATTGTAGAAAGAGTATCACAGATGGGGTTTGGCTCGCATGCCTTACTTTTGTTATGGATTGACGCCTAATAGCCGCCTTAAATGTTAACAAATCTACTACGATATTTTTTTTTCCCCCAACGTTCATTCATAATGTTGAACAAATTCTCTGTACCTTCTCTTCTTTTAAAGACTCGGGAGAATTTACGAAGTGACTTGCACCAGTTATCCAATGGGAAAATGCTCCAGAAACCAGCACAGGATCGGTAAGGCGAGTATTTTTAAACTTCGGTATAAATGAAAGGGGTTAAACCCCTTTAATCTTTTAATTGTACCTCGTGAAACTCTTATCAATTTTGCTGCGCCTCAAGCTTTTTTTAAGTGCCTGCCTAGTTATGATCAGAATTATTTAAATGAGTCCGTATTAATGCTTTGTAAAGATTAAAGGGAATGTGTCATTAGAAAATTATTGTTTAAATTAGATTTTCATGTTAAATGTATTAAAAAAAGTTGATTGTAAATGTTTCATTTCTTTAGAATAAAAAAAAATATCTCGCACATCTAACGCTGGCTACTAGGCCTAATAATGGACTTCTACTCAGAGAACATTGAGACGTCAGTGGTTTTACGGATACAGCACATATCCATTATCGTTTATGGGGCTGTCCATAAGTCCTTTTTTTTCCAGATTGATAGGTTCGCACCAAAACATGGAGACATGTCTGATTTTGATCCAAGTCGCAGATGAACTCGCCAATGCAAGAGAGTAAAAAATAAAGCAGTACTCCATGCCATCCATTTTTCATTAGGTGTTTGATAGAAGCTTGATAACCTACCATCAGTTTTTTCTACATATTGAAAAATTGATGAAACTGACCAATCACTGATGAAAACCTGATCCAAAACATTGATTAAACAAGAAAAATTACTGTTGTCTGAATGACGTCTTACATAATCCACTTGCCAAAATTTAGAACCAAAAAAATTGACTTAGTCCTCACTCGGTGATTTTTCTTGAATGCAAAAAATGGTCCAATTTTTATCAGTTTGGTCAGTTTTCATCATCAGATTTCATCAGTTATTCTTACATAAATTAAAAAGCTTCTCCTTTCAAACACTCCATGAAAAACGATGGCATCCGAGTGCTGCCCGACTTTTTCTTGGACCCACAGACTTGCATTGGCAATCTTCATCCAAAACTCGGATCAATATTGAATATGTCTCCTCAATCTGCTGCGGACCCTTTGCTCAAATACTCAAGACATGTGAACAGCTCCATAGACTATAAAAAGGTACAAGCACCATCCATGGAAAACACTAATAGTTTTTTCTCGTAGGAGTTCTGACATCTAAATGACCCTTAGACCCAATTTGGTTGTATGGAAGGGTTATCTGAGCATGCGCCAAACTGGGCTAATGTCATTGTACAGGGAAGAGAGAAGGTGAGCTGTAACATCACCTGTTGTGACTGGTGGATCTTGGGTGATGTAGTAAAAGGCTTAAAGGGGTTGTTCAGTCTTAAACTACAAGTCTGCAGGCAGTCACTCTATGTAGCTGCAGACTTGCAAGTCCTCACATCGCGAGATGTGATGGATTCTGTGGTGCAGGTGCTGATATCTATACTCCCGGCCACATTTCAACTAGACTGTGAGAATGGCTTCTTCTGTCTAGTTGGAATATGTCTTGGAGTATAATTTTTGTGGTATAGATCGTGATAAAGAAATCTGAAAAAAAAAATTGCACAAAAAAATAAGAATACATACAATTAACAAACAAATCGGAATTAAACAATTGGTTGTTTTCTAATGACACATTCCCTTTAAGACGCAGCAGTATCATGGTGCCCCTAGTAGCAGCAGATTTGGATTTCAAGCTTTTATGGTAATGAATAGCTATCGTAGCTTTCGGTCCATGTTATTTTGAAAAATACTTGCATGTTAACACAGAAATAGTAGGATTTCAGAGCTATTTAAATGTGTTCTCGCTTAGAGGACGAGCTCACTTTCGCACAAATGTTTTTCAGTCTGAAAACAGGAGTGCAACATGTAAAGAGAAAATGTAAAATAAGATGTGCCCCTGGGGGAACTGACAAGGGGCAAGTTCAGATTTGGTGAATGTGAATACACAGCCTTCAGTGGAATATAGGGTGGGCCATTTATATGGATACACTTGGGTGGGCCGACTTCAAAATGGCCACCATGGTCACCACCCATCTTGAAACGTTTCCCCCCCTCCCATATACTAATGTGCAACAAACAGGAAGTTGATATCACCAACCATTCCCATTTTATTTAGGTGTATCCATATAAATGGCCCACCCTGTACATGTGGATTGAGTGAGGATAAAAACTAGAGCAATTACGTAGCCACATGTAACACATATGACATTGCCATGAATTCACTGTGGATTTCCAGCAAGATGTGTGTTGAATTATTTTTGGGCGTAACACCCATCTTTGATAGCTGACAGCACAGGCGCCATTCACTGTGTAATGGCCGATGCTGAGAACTAGAGCAAAGCTCCAGTTTAGCTGTTCCCCACTTACATTTGGTGCTTGGACGCTCATCGATATGAAATTGATGTTCTATCCCATCACAAGGCTGGAGAACCCCTTTAAGTAGCTGTAGATCTTCGTCCATATACATGTGGATACACTGCTTAACCCCTTAATGTCCAATGACGGACACAGTCCGTCATCAGACATTTCCCCTGCTTTGATGAGGGCTCCGGCGCTGAGCCCGCATCAAAGCCGGGACATGTCAGCTGTTATGAACAGCTGACATGTACCCGCAATAGGCGCGAGCGGAATCGCCGTCCGTCCGCGCCTATTAACTAGTTAAATGCCGCTGTCAAAGCTGACAGCGGGCATTTAAATAGCATTTCCGGCCACCGGGCCGGAAATGACCTCATCGCCGACCCCCGTCACGTGATCGGGGGTCGGCGTCATGTTGCCTGGACAACCAGAGGTCTCTATGAGACCTCTATGGTTGTTCCAGGCATATGGCTTTCAGCGCCACCCGGTGGTCGGCACTGAAAGCACAGCAGTAAATCTGCTACATATGGGTGATCATCGCTCATATGTAGCACAGCCGATCGGGTAGCGCAAGCTTCTAGCCTCCTATGGAGGCTATTGAAGCATGCCAAAAGTTAAAAAAAAAAAATGTTTAAAAATAAAAAAAATTAAAAAAACCTAAAAGTTCAAATCACCCCCCTTTCGCCCCAATCAAAATAAAACAGTAAAAAAAAAATCCCACATACACATATTAGGTATCGCCGCGTTCAGAATCGCCCGATCAATAAAAAAAAAGCATTAACCCGATCGCTAAACGGCTTAGCGAGAAAAAAATTCAAAACGCCAGAATTACGTTTTTTTGGTCACCAAGACATTGCATTAAAATGCAATAACGGGCGATCAAAAGAACGTATCTGCACAAACGTGGTATCATAAAAAACGTCAGTCCGGTACGGAAAAAATAAGCCCTCACCCGACCCCAGATCATGAAAAATGGAGAAGCTACGGGTCTCGGAAAATTGCGCAAATTTTTTTTTTTAGCAAATTTTGGAATTTTTTTTCACCACTTAGATAAAAGAGGACATAGACATGTTTGGTGTCTATGAACTCGTAATGACCTGGAGAATCATAATGGCAGGTCAGATTTAGCATCTAGTGAACCTAACAAAAAAGCCAAGCAAAAAACAAGTGTGGGATTGCACTTTTTTTGCAATTTCACCGCACTTGGAATTTTTTTCCCGTTTTCGAGTACACGATATGGTAAAACCAATGATGTCATTTAAAAGTACAACTCGTTCCACAAAAAATAAGCCCTCACATGGCCACATAAACGGAAAAATAAAAAAAGTTATGGCTCTGGAAAGAAGGGGAGGGAAAAATGAAAATGTAAAACCAAAAATACCCCTGGTCGTTAAGGGGTTAATCATGGGGACTTGTACTCATAGAATGGGATGAAAACAGTTTTAATTTTTTATATTAATTTATATCTTTAACAACGTATGCCAGATCCAAGATGAGCCCCGCCGTGTCCACAGCCACCCTTATACCATTACACTTTGCAGAGAAGCTATCTAAAATCAGAGTCTCTTTGGCAAGTAAGACTGGGGGGATCTCTGTGCGAGTCCGAGGGCTGAATGGTGGACACGGGCTTCCAAGCACAGTCCACTGTAGATCATTGCTGTTCTGGAGCAGCTGACAGCCACATGTATGTCCGGCTCCTCCATATTCACCATCACTGGCCTCAGGAGGTACAGACCAGACGTGTCCATCCTGGAAATCAGTAAGGATTTCGCCGCCATCATGTTCCAAACTTCGAGCAGTGGCCTCCAATGCGGAGCAGAAGCAGTCAGCTGCCAGCTTATACTCAGCCGCTGTACACCTCAGCTCTTCAAGATGGCTGCTGGGAAGACTGGAAACCTGAGAATATAACAAATACTACATTTACCTCTAATACACGATAATTACCAGGTCGTGTTTCACCTTAGGAACTCTGTACACTTTGGACAACACCAACTTCTAAGTAGTGATCATGAAGTGTCTCAAAGATGGGACCTACAGCAATCAACTGTGATCTGTACAGAAACCTGCAGTATGTCTTCATTTTACCTGCTGGCCACCATAGGGAGATTACAGGGAGTGAAATGCAAATTAAACAGTTACCGTATGTTTCGGACAATAAGATGCAACGGACCATAAAGGGGGTTTTTACACATAGCGATATCGCTAGCAATATCGCTAAAGCGTTACCGATTTTGTGACGCAGCAGCGATATCGCTAGTGATATCGCTATGTGTGATACTTACCTCTGACCGGCTCCCCCCGCTGTCTGTCGCTGATCACGCGAGATCGGCCGGGTCCATTTCTCGTCGGGCGCTTCCTGCTGGCGCCGACGAGCGGCGTGTGGACGTCAGGATCGCAGCATCTGAAAGGTAAGTAACGACCGCTGCTGCGTCGCTACATCGCTGTGAGATCTGCCTGTTTGGCTGCTCACTAGTGACCATTTAGCGATGCACCAGCGATCCTGACCGGGTCGTATCGTGGTCGGATCGCTGGTGCATCGCTAAATGTAAAGGGGCCTTAAGACGCATCTAGGTTTTAGAGGAGGAAATTAGGAAAAAAAAAATTGAAGCAAAAAAGTGGACAATTCTGTACTTAATATCCCCTATCCTGGTGTATATGGTCCCCTCATCCCCATCCTGATACACATGGCCCCCCTCATCCGTATCCTGGTATGCATGGCCCCATCATCCCTATCCTGATACACATGGCCCCTCATCCCTACCCTGGTATGGATGACACCCATCATCCCTATCCTGGTATGCATGGCCCTCTCATCCCTATCCTGGTATACATGGCCCTCTCATCCTGCATGCAATAAAAAAAAAAAAAATAAATCTTAACAATTGAAAAGATGTAAAGCATTAATGTTTTAATTTTTTTATTTATTCTCATTTGTTTCAATGGAAGTACATAATATTGTAAAAGAATTAAAAAATATTTGGTATTTCCATTTTTAAACACTAGGGGGAGCAGCTGCTGAAATTTCCATGAAAACCTATTTTACAACTAGCTCACATTACAACTGCAGTAAATGTGGGCGGGATCTGCGTGTGTGCGTACGTGTGTGATGTCACTCCTCTCCTTCCCTTCTGGGTGTTTGTAAAAGAATAAGAGAGGATGAAGTTTAGACCATTTTGTTGGGAGCGTCCAGTGATACTGACATGTGGAGAGCGTCTCCGAGGACAGCTGGCAGCACCGATTCTGTTAGTTGGTGCTGCTCTCTGTATCATAAGCTGGGGTTATATATGAAGAGTGTATCACACTGGGATTATCACATGCTACACTACACGTATCCAGATACAGTGCTCAGAGTAGTGTATCACATGATGAATTAGACACACCGGTCTGGGGAGTATCACACATGACGGGATTAGGTACACCGGTCTGGGGAGTATCACACATGACGGGATTAGGTACACCGGTCTGGGGAGTATCACACATGATGGGATTAGATACACTGGTCTGGGGAGTATCAAGCATAATGTGATTAGATATACCGGTCTGCGGAATATAATGCATGATGGGATTAGATATACCGGTCTGGGGAGTATCACGCATGACGGGATTAGGTACACCGGTCTGGGGAGTATCACACATGATGGGATTAGATACACTGGTCTGGGGAGTATCAAGCATAATGTGATTAGATATACCGGTCTGCGGAATATAATGCATGATGGGATTAGATATACCGGTCTGGGGAGTATCACGCATGATGGGATTAGATACAGGAAAATACACAAGCACGCTCTTAAGAAAATAAACAGAAAAATTCACACACACATGAAGGCTAAATACACATGCACGCAACATACACACAGGAAAATACACATGCATGCTCATAGGAAAATAGAAAAATTCACACACAGAAAAATACACATGCACGCTCATAGAAACAGGAAAATACACATGCACGCTCATAGAAACAGGAAAATACACATGCACGCCCATAGAAACAGGAAAATACACATGCACGCTCATAGAAACAGGAAAATACACATGCACGCTCACACACAGAAGAAAATACACATAGTAAATTACACACACTTTAACCTGCAATGCTCAATAATTTGTCAAATTCTCCCTTCCTTAATATCCCAACACACAAAAAGATGAGATGGAAAGCAGCTTCATGGGTTACCTGGAGTGTGATGGGCACAGGGCACAACACACAACTGATACAAGTTCTTCTCACAAAATTAGAATATCATCAAAAAGTTAATTTATTTCAGTTCTTGAATACAAACAGTGAAACTCATTATATAGAGTCATTACAAACAGAGTGATCTATTTCAAGTGTTTCTTTCTGTTGATGATTATGGCTTACAGCCAATGAAAACCCCAAAGTCATTATCTCAATTAATTATAATAATAAAAAAAAACACCTGCAAAGGTTTTAGAAGCATTTAAAAAGGTCCCTTAGTCTATTTCTGTAGGCTCCACAATCATGGGGAAGACTGCTGACTTGACCGATGTCCAGAAGGCAGTCACTGACAAACTCCACAAGGAGGGTAAGCCACAAAAGGTCATTGCTAAAGAGGCTGGCAGTTCAGAGTGCTGTATCCAGGCATATTAATGGGAAGGTGAGTGGAAGGAAAAACTGTCGTAGAAAAAGGTGCACAAGCAACCAGGGCTGTGAAGTCGGAGCTCATTTTGGTGGAGTCGGTATAAAATGGACCGACTCCTAAAATATATAATAAATTGGGTAAAGTAGTTCAATGCAGAATGTGTAGAATATTTTTTCATAGGAATTTGTGAAAGTTATGAAATGTCCTATAAATGGCTGTTCTATTCCTGATCTAAGGCTACATTCACACAAGAACAGGTTCTTGCTATTGTAACGGACAATGCTTCAAACATGATAAGTACAAGTAAACTGATGAATGAGAGTAATGAACAACAGCTAGAAGAAAATTTAGGATTCATTGTGTTTGAGATGGAGGGCCACAGTGCTGTTCATGTAACTGAGGAACAAACAGATATTACAACAGAACAGCAGCAAAATTATACTGTAGAAATAGATGATCTTGTTGAAGGTGCTTCAAAACACTTTCATATTCATCACATGCGCTGTTTTGTGCACACGCTGCAGCTGGCAATAAGAGATAGTCTGCAAGAGGGACATGCTGGAAATCTGATTGGAAAAGTGAGGAAATTGGCTATTGCCGCCAGAACCCCTAAAATTGATTCCATCTTGAAGAGACGTGCTGGGAAAGGGGCAATTGTCGATCAAGCCACTCGGTGGGGCAGCACTTATTTAATGATTGAGCGACTGCTTGAACTACAACCGTTTCTTATAGATATGGCGAACCCTCAGGCAACCCTAAATGAAGGTCAATGGACACAGGTGGCTGAATTGAAGGAATTGCTTAATCACCCATTTACCGTGACTAAAAAATTACAAGCTGAGGATTTAACTCCTGGCATTTTCATAAGGGAGTGAAAGAACTTGCTATTTTACCTGTCCCAAAGAGGAGGTTTAATCGCAGATGGCATTTCTGCTTCAATGAAACGGAGAGACACACAGCTATTGGAAAATAAAATTTTTCTGGCAGCTGCTTATGTGGACCCAAGTCATCGTATACTGCTTGATGATCAACAGCTTACTAAAGGAAAAGAAGCTCTGACTGAGGTAGCAGTTAGGATGAGTGGCCTACAGGTGGACTGCCAGGCGCAAGAGGACTTGGGTCCTGACAGTGCTACTGCTGCCATATCTTCATCCTCATCAGATGAGGCATTTGACTTTGACAAGTATTTGGATGATATGGAGCAGGCAAAACGTTGCCGCAAGGAAAAAAAATTTCACTCCGTCTCCTATAGCAAGAAGATTGACCATATTTCAGCAAAATGTTTCACTTGCTCTCAAAGAAAAAGAAAAATTCAACCATTCATCAAAACTGACTGTGCATGAGGCAATTCCTTTATACCTGGAAATTGTTAGATGTGTTGCCCATGTGGTTACGGCTTTTCCTCCAACCCAAGTTAGTGCAGAGAGGTTGTTCTCTGGCCTTAAAAAATATATTATATACTGTATATATATGTAATCGATATTACATAGTGTATTACATATTTACAATTTATTACAGTTTTTTGCGTTCTATAGATGTATTCCAATAAATATATATGTTCTATCTAATTGTCTTGATTATTGTATCATAAAAATGATTAAATGTCTGATGTTCACATTGTACTACAATAAATTTTTCACTTAAATATAAGCAATATATGTTGGAGTCGGAGTCGGTGTAAGGGAAATTGAGGAATCGGAGTCGCAGGTTTGGCTTAGGCTTGTTTCAGACATCCGTTTTTTGGCATCCGCATGCACCCGTCAAAGTGTGAAAAAACGGATCCGTTTCCATTTTGCCGCAAACGGATCCTTGTTTTGACGGATCCGCGGTAGCCGCTAATGGAAGTCTATGGGACAAAAAAACGGATCCTCAAAAAAAATGGCGGATCTGTTTTTTAACGGAAAACGACGGATTTAGACGGATTTTAAAAAACGGAAGTGTGATCCAGGCCTTACCGACTCCACGGTCCTGCAAGCAACCGGGATAACCGGAGCCTTGAAAGGATTGTTAAGAAAAGGCCTTTCAAAAATTTGGGGGAAGATTCACAAGGAGTGGACTGCTGCTGCAGTCATTGCTTCAAGAGCCACCTCACAGAGACGTATCCAGGACATGGCCTGCAAGTGTCGCATTCCTTCTGTCAAGCCACTCATGACCAATAGACAATGCCAGAAGCGTCATACCTGGGCCAAGGAGAAAAAGAACTGGACTGTTGCTCAGTGGTTCAAGGTGTAGTTTTCTGGTAAAAGTAAATTTTGCATTTAATTTGAAAATCACAGTCCCAGAGTCTGGAGGAAGAGTGGAGAGCCACACAATCCAAGCTGCTTGATGTCTAGTGTGAAGTTTCCACAATCAGTGATGGTTTGGGGAGCCATGTCATCGGCCGGTGTAGGTCCACTGTGTTTTATCAAGACCAAAGTCAGTGCAGCAGTCTACCAGGAAATTTTAGAGCTCTCCATGCTTCCCTCTGCTGACAAGGCTTTGGAGATGGAAATTTCATTCTCCAGCAGGACTTGGCCCCTGTCCACACTGCCAAAAGCACCAATACCTGGTTTACAGTGTCACTGTGCTTGATTGGCCAGCAAACTCGCATGACATTAACCCCATAGAGAATCTGTGGGGTATTGTCAAGAGGAAGATGAGAGACACCAGACCCAACAATGCAGACGAGCTGAAGGCTGCTATCAAAGCAACCTGGGCTTCCATAACACCTCAGCAGTGCCACAGGCTGATCACCTCCTTGCCACGCCGCATTGATGCAATAATTAATGCAAAAGGAGCCCCGACCAAATATTGAGTGCATTTACTGAACATACATTTCAGTAGGCCAATATTTCGGATTTTAAAATCATTTTTTCAAGCTGGTGTTATAAAGTATTCTAATTTACTGAGATAATGACTTTTGAGTTTTCATTTGCTGTAAGCCATAATCATCAACATTAACAGAAATAAACACGTGAAATAGATGATTCTATTTGTAATGACTCTATATAATATATGAGTGTCACTTTTTGTATTGAAGAACTGAAATAAATTAACTTTTTGATGATACTCTAATTTTGTGAGAAGCACCTGTATGAGCGCTCTCATCTAGCACTGCTGTTCTCCAATGTCTTGTGAGTCCGGCCCCTCCCCAACCTGGCTGATCTGACACTAGAGGCAGTTTTGCTTACGGAGAGAAGGGGAAGATGCTGCATGCAATGTAGATAACGCATCCTCCTCTAAGTTGCTTGTCGGGTGTAATGATGACAGTACATACATTAGCTCTGCTATGGCAGTGTATGTCTCTTTCTAAGGCGTAACAGTTCCATAGCAGAGCTATGTTAGTGACCAGGGCATAGTGGTGATCAGCAATCTGATAATGTACTACTAATCCCAGGCTGCTGATCACCGCCGAAGATACTCACCTCACCCAGGATCTCCGCTCCCTAGCAGCCCCTGTCATTGCATGCACTGAGCAGTGTATGCAATGAGAGGGAGAATGTGCGGACCACAGCATACACTCCGGTCGCCACAAAAATGTCCCTGATCTCCACCCACAGCGTGCCCAGGTCACAGCTAAGGCAGCCACAATACAAGAGATGCGGTCGGATGGCGACCGCAGCCTCTTATGCCCAGGGACTGAATTAAGTATTTGAGGTGTGAAAGTGTCGTGTTCAGACACTTACACCTCCCCAAATGCAAATATCAGCCCCCAGTGGCTGAATAAATATTAATAAATTAAAAACTTTTAAAACAGTGATTTTAATTTTGTATAAAAAAAATAATTGATTATATAATGATTAATAAAAAAAAACAAACAGTAACAAAACCAAAAGAGTTTTGTAGCTTGGGGTATAAGTTGTATGCACCAAAATGTCCTCAGTGGTGTCCAGCTCTGGCACATAACAACTTGCTGAACTCAGCCTGATGGACTCTGTTTGTAGCCACTCTCTGTATGCAAGAGATGAGGATCCTGAATAGAGGACTGCTTTTTGTTAACCCCTAATAGGGTATATGAAAAAAGAGATTTAGATTAAAGCTATACAATCCCTTTAACTACTGAATGACAACTCAGAATTATAACAATAATAAGTAGTGATGAGTAAATGTGCTGGGATAAGGTGTTATCTGAGCATGCTCGGGTGCTAACAGAGAGTCCTCAACGTGCTCGAAAAATATGTTCGAGTCCCCGCGGCTGCATGTCTCATTGCTGTTTCAACAGCAGCAACCCACGGAGGGATTACCTGTTTGTTAGGCAATACCTACATGTGTTGTGGCTATCAAACAGCCATGAGACACGCAGCCACGGGGACTCGAACGTGTTATTCGAACACGCCGAAAATACTGTATTAACACCCAAGCATGTTCGGATAACACCTTATCTGAGCATGCGCACTATTCGCTAGTAATAAGCTGTTCTTCTTCCGTTTCTAACCATATACCTGAAAACGGATGTAAGCGGCCACGTGTGCTTCAGTGCATCCCCCACCGAGCAGGAGCCAGGGGTCTTTAAGAAGAAGATTTAAAGTGTGTTCAGCTGTCTGACACGTTCGCTAGAAAGAGAAGATGAGCGAAAAATTATGAAATTGAAAAACTGTTCCTCGCTACAAAAGGCAAACTGCACATCTATTAATAGGGTCGTCCTGATGATAAAAATGACATGTAAAGAAAAATAAGTAAGAGGGACAATCCCCCCACTGATCACCTGAAGGTTACCCTGACCCCTCTGCTCTCTACATCCTGATCCCATCTCAACACTCCAGAAAAGCCAACCAATCACAGACTGATGAGGATCTCCACTGTGGTGATTGGCTCACAGGAGGCATTGCTGTTGTGCCAACATAGCACCAGGTAGTAGTAGTAGGGATGGGTGTGATCAGGTAAACCAGCAGAACAAGAGCTGCAGGGAATGGGTGAAGGTATTACTTATACAACTGTTTTTTAACACCACTCTGAACCCCTTACAAAGAGTTTTATTCCCTTGATACCCCTCTCTAAAAGTGAAAGATTCCTGCAGGAATCCTTAGCTTAAAGGGTTTCTACAAAAAATTTCACAATCATAGGACACTTTGGGGATAATGGAGGGTCCATTGATCAAGAATCTTTTTGGAGTCATGTGACCCCTTCGGGATCTGCCCAGGTGCATTGGCGTGATGCGTAAAGGGGGTGACCTGATCACTTTTCCTTATGTGTTCAACACTGATCAGACGGATATGTTCTCCTCTAGGTCACTTAGTAGCCGATTTACCGTAAGCTCTTTTAGGGAGGTCTCGTTCCGGTTGCAGAGCACAATACTGCAAACAGTAGTGGTATCGGGCAGAAGATGCAGGTACTGCTTATTCCCATAGGACACTTTACTGATCTGCTGGAGGCGGCCATAACAAGCAGAGGACACCGGGCAGAGAGATGCTACAGGCTGTGCACCTGTGAGAAAAGGAGATAATAAAAAAAAAAAAAGACCATGGTCTAAAACACAGAATCACAATATTTTGCCATGTATTCATTTACTGCACCGATTACTCGCTGAACCATGTACAATTCAGAGGATTGTAAATGATTTAGCCCCAGAGATACCCCTAGTCATGTTTCATTGTCATAAAGGGGAGCTGCCTGTAGGTGGCACTGGGGAGTTTTCTCTCTGTATGAGAGCTAATTTGCATACTTTTTCCCCCAGAAGCAGCTTACGTTAGGACTCCTATTATTATTACTATGACAATGCGTTACAGAGGTATACTGGGGACTAAACAGGCGAACCTGACAGCAGATTCATTCTGCCCAAACACAGACAGAAGAATCAGGCACTGGCTAAATTATTGCAGCTGTGTTATTCTGGATGCCAGAGAAAACATTTTTAAAGTTTGTCTGGAGCCATGTATCTGGGATGACTAAAAAAAAAATAAATAAATAAATAAAAAAAATCGCAAGCCTCCCCTTGTATGTGTGTGTAGTGAAACACTTATCAAGAGAAGCGGGGAAGCAAGGAGTCAACAGTCGACTGGGAACAGCATCTTGGACTAGTCAGTCTAAAGGCGTTCTTCCCATCCGCTTTTTCAAGTCAGTGTCTGATTTAGGTTTACCGTTGTTTGGGCAGCCCACCGGATCTCCCGACAGGTTACCTTTAAAAAGAAAAAATGACAAGCTCTCCCTCCTCCCGTTTGTATCAACTCCTGTGGAACTTTTATGGACTTCGTGCGCTGCTTGACATAATACATGATGATAAATACATTAAAAGATCGATGTTTTTTATTTTTTCCCCAATAAAATAACAACATTTCTTTTTATTACATTCACAGATAAAATTTATAAGAAAAAGAAAAAATAATTTAGAAAAGAAAAAAAAAAAAAAAAAAAAATTAGGTTCGTGATTTTTTTTATATGATTTTTCTTCTTTTCTCAATTATTTTTTCTTTTTCTTATAAATTTTATCTGTGAATGCAATAAAGAAATGTTATTTTATATACAATTCAATGATCGTGTTTTGTCATGTGACAGATTCGCACGTCAGTGTGAACTTTGACTTCTTACAAAAAACATGTGACTATTGGCGCCAATTTTCACACGTGAAGTGTATTATCTGGAAACAACGCCACTTTTTCATGTATGCTATCCTCTGAGGAAGAAGTAGCTCATACTTTGAAACGCGTTGGGAAAAATAAAAAACATAGATCTTTTAATGTATTAGTAGTCGTGTATTATGTCAAGCAGCGCACGAAGTCCATAAAAGTTCCACAGGAGTTGATGTTTCGGCGGTCATTTCTTTGACCCTTGGACGAGCAGCAGCTGATCAATAACTCTATGCGCTATATCTCTCCTACAGGAGGTGAGTAGATTCTTAACACGCTTTTATGTTTATCATCAGATAAGACCCTATTTGCGCTCTTTCGTTCCTATAGTGCAATATATTGAAACTCCTCCCGTTTGTATGGCATTTCTGCGAGCATTTTTACTATAGGTTTTGCTACTGGATTTGAAAGATGGGCGTAATCAAAAATGCAGGAGGAGGAGAAAATACAAATAAAATACTACAGTACTACATCTGGGCAATAAAAATTTAAAAAGCATATATAGAATGGGAGGAATAGGGCTAAGTGACAGCACATGTGAAAAAGACTTGGGTATACTAATAGATCACAGACTGAATATGAGTCAACAGTGTGATGCAGCAGCAAAAAAGGCAAATGCAATTCTAGGATGTATTAACAGAAGCATACAGTCTAGATCACGTGAAGTCATTATTTCCCTCTACTCCTCTTTGGTCAGACCTCATCTGGAATATTGTGTCCAGTTTTGGGCACCACATTTTAAAAAAGACATCAACAAACTGGAGCAAGTTCAGAAAAGAGCGACCAGAATGGTGACCGGTCTGCAAACCCTGTCTTATGAGGAAAGGTTGCAGGATTTGGGAATGTTTAGTTTGCAAAAGAGAAGACTGAGAGGAGACTTAATAGCTGTCTACAAATATCTAAAGGGCTGTCACATTGTAGAAGGATCAACTTTATTCTCATTTGCACAAGGAAAGACTAGAAGCAATGGGATGAAACTGAATGGGAGGAGACACAGATTAGATATTAGAAAAAAACTTTTTGACAGTTAGAGTGATCAATGAGTGGAACAGGCTGCCACGAGAAGTGGTGAGTTCTCCTTCAATGGAAGTCTTCAAACAGAGGCTGGACAGACATCTGACTGGGATGATTTAGCGAATCCTGCTTTGAGCAGGGGGTTGGACCAGATGGCCCAGGAGGTCCCTTCCAACTCTACGATTCTATGATTCTAAATAACAATGCGTGAACAAAGTCTTAAATGGCAGCTTTCTTTCAGAAAAGCTAGTCTACCAGCAGGTGGCTGTGGCTATGAGCGGCACTGTTTTTTTAGCAAAGTTTTTTCAATCTTGAAAAACTAATTTAATGCAAACCCTCCCTCCCCCCCCCCAAAAAAATCCAAACAAACAAAAAAACTTTATTTTTGGAAGCGTAACTAAATCTAGTTTTGAAAAACTTCTGAATACTTTAGTGGAATCATGGATCTCTCACCAATAATAATGTCAGAAATCCTTGATAGCTGGAAGGACTACAGTAGGAACTCATGTTATACTGTACATCACTATAAGTACATCACTATGTTATTACCTGTCATTTTACTTAACGGTTCCATCAAAGCTGCTCCTAATCTGTCCAAGGCAAAGACATCGTGCTCCTTCAAATACTGTTTCAGGGATGGGTGGATCACTTTTTGACACACAAGTATTTGCACATCATCATCCACTAACTGTCTCCCTAAATCAATCAATTGGTCCAACATGACTTTTTCTGGATCTGCCCCAGCCATAACTTCTACTGTGCCATCTCCGGTATCACTAAATTCTCCACACAACGATCCGGAAAACAAGGCTAACTTAATGTTGGCTGGGGGTAGTCTGAAGGAAGGTGACGTTCTGCTCCAACCGCAGGCTGGCGCTTCAATGAGCACGCCAGGGATGAAGGCAGAGTCCATAACGTTTGCGCCTTCTACAGCCACGATCACGGTTCTTCCTAAAGCATGATTGGCACCGGTCACATTGGGTACTTTGCAGAGAAAAGCTTTAACGATCAGTAGACTGACGTGATCTACTTCTTTTATGGTCATCATGCATGCTGGCTTGCTACACAGCACGGAGCGGCTTAGGGCCAGCAGTGATTTGCTGTGGGTAAAATCGACATTGATTTTGCAAGCACAGTCCTCTGACTTCAGGTAACTCAAACACATGTCAAGAAGACTCTGGTATAACTTAATCACCTTGTGGGTAGAGACCGGTAATTTCAGGCACTTGTCAATCAAGTTGCAACAAAAATTTGCTGCAAACAGTCCACAATCATTGAAAGTAGAGATATGATTACGGACGGAGGCGACTAGTAACTGTAGTGCAGGATGAGTGACCGAAATCCCACTGAGTAAGGCAGCGGATTGTGATGTCGTCGTAACGTGCCCTCCACTATCATTATGGATCTGCTTCAGTCTTCCGTAAGGGCCATAGCAAGATGCCACCATCATCTGTATCACACTCAATGCCTGCCTGAGCAATGCACTGGTTAAAGGCCCGGCGGTACACGACGATTGCTTTTTCTGTTCAACTCTTTCCATTATGTAAAATTCTTATTTCTCAAGAAAATTAAATCGGTTTAGGATTTAAAAATCATATAATTTATTAATCTTACACCAATACGGGAGGGAAATGTGTGACATGAAGGATGTACGCTGGCAAGTACTGATAGCATGAACATTGGGCAATTGTGAATTATCCAGTGGCACGGTCATATAAGGGGCAGTCTCTGTTCAGTCGCTGCTTTTAGCATCTCTGACGGCCACAGTTTCTCTAGCAGAACTCTTTGCAACTCTTTGAATAAAATATGTCCCAAAGTGAATGCCTAGAAAGGATATCCCAGCGACCCAGAACCAATTCCTCCGCAAAAATGATTTTGGCTTCATGGCACCTCGGCTTCCAGGTCAAGGAGAGGATAGTTTAAAAAGTCTGGGGGAAAAGAAAAAATGGCAATTACATTCAATTTCATTCTGAAATATGGAAACTATTGTGAATTTTGCTTAAAGCACCACTCAAGAGTTTTTTTTTTATTGCATCGTGGAGTGGCACTTTAAATGTAAGTTCCCTGCCTCATATATTCTGCTGCCTTCTTCCTTTTCCAGCTTTGCTCCCCCGCAAAAAAAATTGACTTGCCGCCTGCTCCAGTGCTTCATGGAGCACGCCGGAGGCCACTTTTCAATACAAGTCTATGACCGCCTGGTTCTGGCCCCATTCTCCCTCTCATAGACTTGCATTGAGCTCCTGTGACGTAGCTTCTGACTTCCAGCCAGTTAGAAGCTGAGCTCACAAGATGATGTCGCAGGACAGGAGCAGCATCGGTAAAAGGTGAAGCCACCAGAGGATGAGTATAAGAATGGGGGAAGGGTGCTTACATGTAAAGCGCCACTCCAGTGTGGAAAAACGCTGGAGTGGTGCTTTAAAGGAATTTGTAAAATGATCATTAGAATTAACCATTCTGGAGATCTGATCTCTGGGACCCCAACAATTCTAAAAATATAAAAAGCTGCAATGCTGACTTTCACTATGGAAATTTCACTCTGATTTTCTGTAGAGCAGCACACCAGACTACTCACTAGAATAGAAGGTGCCGCTCTGCACAGAAAACTGTAAAGGGGCTGAGGTAATAAATTATCACAGAGGATCAGTGCAAGCCCCAGAGGTCGTATCCATAAGAATCAAAGTGATGGAATATTCAACGATATGCATACATTTTATAGATGGGAAGATCCCTTGAAGGAAAAATATTGTATGTCAGTACCTACTGAGATCTAGAACTTAAATGAATAACAATTACAAGGCTGAGACCTGGACAACCCCCTTCTGTACTATGAGGCACCCTGCAGAATTGCTGCTAAAACCCCTAGCCATCTGCTGGTATGACGAGGGAATGATGTAGGCAGCTGCACATTATAGCCACTACATAGGAAACGCAGAGTAAGGGCGCAGTCAGGTGGACGTATAAATCGGATCAAAATCGGGAAGCAGTGCACAGACTGACCGGTGGCTCTCCCGACCCAAGCGTGACAGCTGCATATATTCCTACGAAGCCGTAATGCTCGGGTCGGAAAGAGTGTCGGCCAGTCCAGGCATTGCGGTCTGATTCATATTGACGTCTGACTGCACCTTAAAAGGCAAGTGCACTTTGTCTAGGACACACCAGGAGCTTTCCCAGTATTCCCATCCACTAGAAGGAAGCCAACCGTCCTTTTGGTCTCCGTTTGGCAGGCATGTGCCTTTGCTGGGGGGCCCTATGATGTCCAGAAGCCCTAATAAGTAATATATCCAGTTAGGAGAAATCCTCTGAAAAGTCTTAAAGGAGGCTTCCAGCTTTAAGGATTTTATTGTGTGTAAAATAAAATCAGCCTTAATTACGCTGTGGTACTCAAGCCCGGCTCGCTGTCATGGCTGCAGCCGAGAGGTTATGACTATAGCATGTGAACACTGCAGCCAATCCCTGGTCTCAGTAACCTTGTAGACTACATGATGCAGTGCGCACATCAACAACAACAGGGGGCAGCCCATCCTAGTAACATGTCAGAACATGCTGTAGTATGAAGAAAAACAGCTCTTGAGACTTGTGCCTCAGGTGACAGAGGAGCTCTATTGTAAGCTCACCTACTGGAGAAGGGTTGTGACAGGAGAAAAAATAATTCTTCTCCTCAGCTAACTGATCACAAAAGTTCTTTTTCTCGAGCCTCAGTCCTACGTGCACAGTGAGCAGAGTAGAGATTTTTCTCTTCTCCTGGTCTCAAGGAAAAACATGCATTTACAATACAGCTCCTCTGTCAGTTGAGACACAGGTCTCGGGAGCAATGTTTCTTCAGATTGCAGCCCGTCCTGACACACGTGACTAGGACGGGTTGCCGACTGACACACGTGATTAGGACGGGTTGCCGTCTGAGTTACGGGGCTGGGACAGTTATATTACATTCCTGGAGAACCCATTTAAAGAGTGGGTGAAAGTGAGGTAACAACTTGTAAGCTGACCTGGGAGCCAGATAATTTGTCAATTGGATTTCAATAAACAAATCATAATAAACATTTTTTTACAATTGAGCAGAACGACTTGATGCCTCATGCACCAGATAAGAGTTGTATGGAGGAGGTTTCACCATGTTTGGAGCTATTCTCTCTAATGCTTAAATATGAGAATAGTATCTTATATAAGGCTGATGTCACGATTTGTACATATTTAAATTGACAGGATAAAAAACTTAATATGTATGTACAGGTTCAGTAAATATCTCTAGGAGTGCCTTTTTCCAAGTCTGTCCATAATGGGCTATAATATGGCCATGCACATGCAGCTTTATTACAGATTTCTTAATTTTAAACATAGAATATGTGCAAACGAATGTCCTGATGTTTATTTTTGGAGCATGGTATGTAAAAGCTGGAAATACAGATGGATAGAATAGACACCTACCCAAAGGACCACAATCACACCATTATTTGTCTTTTGGATCCGTTTCTTCACTTGAAAGAAACCGAAAAATGGATGGTAATCGACCTTGACCCTCAGGATGAAATATTGGGTTTGACTGCATGTTAATCCAGCCCCAGTGTATTACTCCAAGACTTGTCCCCATAACAATCAAAACTTTGTAGCTCTTCCATATTGATTTTAGTCCCATCACTTGGATCAATCTACACAAAAACAAAAAATAAATGAAAGGAAAATAATGCTACAAATCGGAAATAACACAGCAGGGCCTGGAGAAAGACGCATGTCTGAGTACGAGCGGGACCAAGAATGCCCACAGATAAGTCAAATTTAGTCCTCTAAAAGGTTATGGAAACCTCTGAGATGAAAAACATGTTTTTGATATATGTTAGTTATATGTTGCGCAAAGTTTCAGCCAGCAATCTTCATTCCATTATTCACTTTCAAAACCCCTGAAATGCTGTTTGCTGCCTGATCCAAGTTTCAGAACTTTCTCTTCTGGGATTGACCCTCCCTGTTATTATAGGCTGAACGCTAGGTATGCGTGCATCCAGGATGTGGCTGTACTCATTGCTCTTATCAGTACAGCTTCTATTCCGCACACAATGCAGTTTTCTCTTCCCAACAGTTTTTCGCATCTCCACCTGCTATTACTTGTGCCAGCTGCTAAGCTCAATGATTGGCTGTAGCGGTTATGTGACCTGTCAACATGATGGACCACTGCAGCCAAAACATTGAGACCAAAAAAGTGTCAGGAAGGTACCTGCTCTGTTTGTTATTTTAAATACATGAATGCTTTTAGAGTCTACTTTCCTTAAATGGGTTTACCATTTTGAAAAAACCTCTGTCCCCTGGCTGCAATTTGTTTATAAAAAAAATAAACCCATCACTACTCCCCCCTTCCCAGGTCCAGCACAACATCTCTGCCACTAATTCTGGTGTCTGTTATTGTCTGCACAGCTGACATCACGCTGACAGAGCTGCAGCCAATCAGTGGCTCAATAAGAGACTAGGAACAGCAACAAATAATCAGAGCCGGACCCGGTGATGGTGAAAAAAGTTATGTTTGCTTTATTTTTTTTTTTTAAATGCTGCTGGAAAATCCCATTTAAAAAGGTCTTTTAAAGGGAATCTGTCCCCCCTTTTTTGAGATATCATATAATGATATCATTCAATTGTGTGTCACATAAGGATTCTCTTAGGCTGGTTTCACATTAGCGTTGAAACAACGCTGCGCACTGCGTCGGTAAGCCCCGCCCCGATCCGGCTCCCTGCCCGCCCCATCCGAGATCACCGCCTACTTTCGCATTTGCACGCATGCGATCGGCGCACCCTATCTTTAGCATAGGGTGCGCAGATCATGCGCTGCCAGTGTGAAAGTAGCGTGCTGCGCACTTTTGACGGTGCGCGGAAATGCAGCATGTTGCATTTTGGCGCGCACGGCGCACCGTCAAAAGTGCGCAGCACGCTACTTTCACACTGGCAGCGCATGATCTGCGCACCCTATGCTAAAGATAGGGTGCGCCGATCGCATGCGTGCAAATGCGATAGTAGGCGGTGATCACCGACGCAGTGCGCAGCGTTGTTTTAACGCTAATGTGAAACCAGCCTTAGTACTTTTGCTTCCCCTTGACCCCGCACCTTTCATGCATAAATACCTTTTTTATATCGGTTCAGATGTATGTAAACTGCCGCTGTCTGGTCAGCTGGGCGGGGATTATTCACCTGCTCCCCCCCTCCCTGTCTTGTTCTACACATTTCTTCTGAAATATCACATGGTCATAAGTATTCAGACCCTTTGCTCTGGCGCTGCTGGTGTAGGTCCACTGTGTTTTATCAAGACCAAAGTCAGTGCAGCCGTCTACCAGGAAATTTTAGAGCACTTCATGCTTCCCTCTGCCGACAAGCTTTTTGGAGATGGAAATTTCATTCTCCAGCAGGACTTGGCACCTGTCCACACTGCCAAAAGTACCAGTACCTGGTTTACAAACAGCATCACTGTGCTTGATTGGCCAGCAAACTCGCCTGACCTTAACCCCATAGAGAATCTATGGGGTATTGTCAAGAGGAAGATGAGAGACACCAGACCCAACAATGCAGACGAGCTGAAGGCTGCTATCAAAGCAACCTGGGCTTCCATAACACCTCAGCAGTGCCACAGGCTGATCACCTTCATGCCGCGCCGCATTGATGCAGTAATTGATGTAAAAGGAGCCCCGACCAAGTATTGAGTGCATTTGCTGAACATACATTTCAGTAGGCCAACATTTCTGATTTTAAAATAATTTTTCAAGCTGGTGTTATAAAGTATTCTAATTTACTGAGTTAATGACTTTTGGGTTTTCATTGGCTGTAAGCCATAATCATCAACATTAACAGAAATACTTGAAATAGATCACTCTGTGTGTAATGACTCTATATAATATATGAGTTTCACTTTTTGTTTTGAAGAACTAAAATAAATTAACTTTTTGATGATATTCTAATTTTGTGAGAAGCACCTGTATATGTTATTCTGTAATGTCTCCATTGTCCTCTCTGAATTGTAAAGTGCTGGGGAATATGTTGGCACTATAAAATTACAAATTATTATTAACCCCTTAATGACAGAAGCTTTTTTCTGTTTTCGTTTTTCACTCCCCTTCTTCCCAGAGCCATAAGTTTTTTATTTTTACATCAATATGGCCATGTGAGGGCTTATTTTTTGCGGGACGAGTTGTACTTTTGAACGACACCATTGGTTTTACCATGTCGTGTAACAGAAAACGGGAAAAAAATTCCAAGTGTGGTGAAATTGCAATCCCACAGTTTTTTTTTGTTTGGCTTTTTTGATAGGTTCACTAAATGCTAAAACTGACCTGACATTATGATTTTCCAGGTCATTACGAGTTCATAGACACCAAACATGTCTAGGTTCCTTTTTGTGGTGAAAAAAAAATTCCAAACTTTGCTAAAAAAAAACAACAAAAACAAAAAAACAAACTTGCGCTATTTTCCGAGACCCGTAGTGTCTCCATTTTTCATGATCTTGGGTTGGGTGAGGGCTTATTTTTTGTGTGCTGAGATGACGTTTTTAAGGATACCATTTTTGTGCAGATATGATCTTTTGATCGCCCGTTATTGTATTCTAATGCAATGTTGCGGCGACCAAAGAAATGTATTTCAGGTGTTTTGATTTTTTTTTCCCCGCTACGCCTTTTAGCAATCGGGTTAATCCTTTTTTTTTTTGCTGATAGATTGAGCGATTCTGAACGCGGTAATTCCAAATATGTCAATGTTTGATTTCATTTTTATCAATTTTGAATGGAGCAAAAGGGGGGTGATTTAAACTTATTTTTTTCATACTTTTAACAGCATTTTTTGTTTTACTTTTGTCATGCTTCAATAGTCTCCATGGGAGGCCACAACTCGATCGCCTCATATAGGTGATGAGCAGATCGCCTACATCAGGGCTGTGGAGTCGGTAAGCCAAACCTGCGACTCCGACTCCTCAATTTCCCTTACACCGACTCCGACTCCAACTCTGACTCCGACTCCACGACTCCGACTCCCACACATATTGCTTATATTTAAGTGAAAAATTTATTGTAGTACAATGTGAACCTCAGACATTTAATCATTTTTATGATCCAATAATCAAGATATTTAGATAGAACAGAATATATATTGTGTACTACCCGGTTTTCATTCTTTTTGGTACAGATACGATATGGATAGACAGATATGGATAAATGGATATATAGATAGAGCAAATTTCTAATCTGCTTTTGCTATTGAAAACATTATCTATGAGCTCAAAAACCTTTCAGGTGATGCAGTTTTTTAAAAAGATGATCAACTTTTGCAGCTGAAAAACGTATCCTCAAAAAACACAGGAAAAACGCTGTGTGTGAATGTAGCCTTAGATCAGGAATAGAACAGTCATTTATAGGACATTTCATAACTTCCCAAACTCCTATAAAAAAATATTCAGCACATCCTGCATTGAATTACTGTACCCAATTTATTATATATTTTAGGAGTCGGAGTCGGTCCATTTTATACCGACTCCAACTCCGACTCCACCAAAATGAGCACCGACTCCGACTCCACAGCCCTGGCCTACATGTAGCAGGATTACAGCGTTGCTATGAGTGCCGACCACAGGGTGGGCGCTCATAGCAATCCGGCATCAACAACCATAGAGGTCTCCAGGAGACCTCTGATTGTTATGCCGATGCACCGCTGACCTCCGATCACGTGACGGCGGTCAGTGATGCATGTATTTCCGGCTGAGTGTTTGACAGCGGCATTAAACTAGTTAATAGGAGCGGTGGATCGCGATTCCACCTGCGCCTATTGTGGACACATGTCAGCTGTTCAAAACAGCTGACATGTCCCGGCTGTGATGCAGGCTCACCACCGGAGCCGTCATCAAAGCGGGGATGCTGCCATCGGACGTACTATTGTGCCCAATGGCAGTAAGGGGTTAAAATTATTAGCGCACATTTGTTACGTGTGGAGGAAAGGCGATTCCAGCATCTCTATAGGAAAGGGATCTTTACAGTAACAGGTCAGAACCACAGATACATGATAAACATTTAAGAAAAAAAAAAAAAAGAACTGGACCCTTTCCTCTTGGCAGCCTCAATGGCATAGTGGGTCATACGCTGGATTAGAACTGGTGGAGAAACGTTGGGCCGGTGTCTTCTCAACCTACGTAACTAGAGATGAGCGAACCCAAACTTAAAAGTTTGGGGTTCGTACCGGACAGTGTCCGTCTGATGCTAAACGCAGAACGCGGACTTCTCCCGGAGCTCCGCTGCAATGTTCGACGTTCTGGGGGAAGTGCGGTGTAGAGACAGCGAGAGAATGTTCCGGCTGAGAAGTTCGGGTCCCCGATATTTTCAAGGGGGTTCAGGTTCTGGCTGAAGTTTGGGAACAGTTCTGGTACCAGGACCACATCTTCGAATCCAGTTTGGGTTCGGTAACAGAATCCAGACTTCTCTGGGGCCCCTAATCAAGACTCCTGCCAAAAACAGAGCTGTTGCCCGTAGCAACCAGACCTGCACACCTGCACGTTTAGGTGTAATCCCTCTTCTACCTTGGTTGTGTTCCCAGCTGTTGGGCTTCATTGTCACCCCTGACGCTTGCGCAGCTGCAGTGCTACATTTGCAGTGAGTTCTAGGCTACTACTTTCCACACCAGTGACACCGACACCCCCATTATTAGTGCTCGGCTACAGGTTCCCATTGAGTGTAACACGTTACGTCACCTCTCCCCGCTCCTCAGCCTCACCTGTACCGTACACACAACAACCGGCTGCGGCGCAGGAGGTCCAGAACCGGAAACACCGCGCTCAGGTCACCTTCTGCGCCTGTAATCCCGCTGCCAACCTTCCACCAATAGCAGCGCGACTCTTACTTGTGTTTTGTAACATTCCATGATACGTGAGCGCCCATTGGTTGATATTGTAACCGCTACTTTATTAGAGGGGAAAACGACGAGAAGGAAACGGGCTACAAAAACATGGAGGCGGCAAACGCTGTGTAATCTGGAAATCTCTGCCTCTCCTTTCACTCCTGATTCAATAAATTATTTAGATTTTGTACAAATGTCTGGAAATCTTGGTATTATTTT
This sequence comes from Dendrobates tinctorius, assembly GCF_039654945.1. Classification (NCBI taxonomy): domain Eukaryota; kingdom Metazoa; phylum Chordata; class Amphibia; order Anura; family Dendrobatidae; genus Dendrobates; species Dendrobates tinctorius. Next base: position 17,105,729 of record NW_027361870.1, on the reverse strand, counting down.
TTTCAGATTGGTAGATGATCAGTCAAAGCCAATACCAGATTTCCAAGCCAACTGTAGTAAAAATACAAAAGTATATTTGTCTTGTGTAAATGGAGTCAGTGTCAGACCTGTGGTGTATCTGTGTAATGTCTGGTGCAGACAAACCCTGGTGCTATGGTCACGATTTGTGTGTGTGTGTGTGGGGGGGGGGGGGGGGTAGCAACATAAACTATGTCACCTGTCGTCTTATTGAAGCAGCGTTACTATGTCACCTGTCGTCTTACTGAAGCAGCGTCACTATGTCACCTGTCGTCTTATTGAAGCAGCGTCACTATGTCGCCTGTCGTCTTACTGAAGCAGCGTTACTATGTCGCCTGTCATCTTACTGAAGCAGCGTCACTATGTCACCTGTCATCTTACTGAAGCAGCGTCACTATGTCACCTGTCGTCTTATTGAAGCAGCGTCACTATGTCACCTGTCGTCTTATTGAAGCAGCGTCACTATGTCACCTGTCGTCTTATTGAAGCAGCGTCACTATGTCACCTGTCGTCTTACTGAAGCAGCGTCACTATGTCGCCTGTCGTCTTATTGAAGCAGCGTCACTATGTCGCCTGTCATCTTATTGAAGCAGCGTTACTATGTCACCTGTCGTCTTATTGAAGCAGCGTTACTATGTCACCTGTCGTCTTACTGAAGCAGCGTCACTATGTCACCTGTCGTCTTATTGAAGCAGCGTCACTATGTCACCTGTCATCTTACTGAAGCAGCGTCACTATGTCGCCTGTCGTCTTACTGAAGCAGCGTTACTATGTCGCCTGTCATCTTACTGAAGCAGCGTCACTATGTCACCTGTCATCTTACTGAAGCAGCGTCACTATGTCACCTGTCGTCTTATTGAAGCAGCGTCACTATGTCACCTGTCGTCTTATTGAAGCAGCGTCACTATGTCACCTGTCGTCTTATTGAAGCAGCGTATGTCACCTGTCGTCTTATTGAAGCAGCGTCACTATGTCGCCTGTCGTCTTACTGAAGCAGCGTCACTATGTCGCCTGTCATCTTACTGAAGCAGTGTCACTATGTCGCCTGCCATCTTATTGAAGCAGCGTCACTATGTCACCTGTCGTCTTATTGAAGCAGCGTCACTATGTCACCTGTCGTCTTACTGAAGCAGCGTCACTATGTCACCTGTCGTCTTATTGAAGCAGCGTATGTCACCTGTCGTCTTATTGAAGCAGCGTCACTATGTCGCCTGTCGTCTTACTGAAGCAGCGTCACTATGTCGCCTGTCATCTTACTGAAGCAGTGTCACTATGTCGCCTGCCATCTTATTGAAGCAGCGTCACTATGTCGCCTGTCGTCTTATTGAAGCAGCGTTACTATGTCACCTGTCGTCTTACTGAAGCAGCGTCACTATGTCACCTGTCGTTTTATTGAAGCAGCGTTACTATGTCACCTGTCGTCTTACTGAAGCAGCGTCACTATGTCACCTGTCGTCTTATTGAAGCAGCGTCACTATGTCGCCTGTCGTCTTATTGAAGCAGCGTTACTATGTCACCTGTCGTCTTATTGAAGCAGCGTTACTATGTCACCTGTCGTCTTACTGAAGCAGCGTCACTATGTCACCTGTCGTCTTATTGAAGCAGCGTCACTATGTCACCTGTCATCTTACTGAAGCAGCGTCACTATGTCGCCTGTCGTCTTACTGAAGCAGCGTTACTATGTCGCCTGTCATCTTACTGAAGCAGCGTCACTATGTCACCTGTCATCTTACTGAAGCAGCGTCACTATGTCACCTGTCGTCTTATTGAAGCAGCGTCACTATGTCACCTGTCGTCTTATTGAAGCAGCGTCACTATGTCACCTGTCGTCTTATTGAAGCAGCGTCACTATGTCGCCTGTCATCTTACTGAAGCAGCGTCACTATGTCACCTGTCGTCTTATTGAAGCAGCGTCACTATGTCGCCTGTCGTCTTACTGAAGCAGCGTCACTATGTCGCCTGTCATCTTACTGAAGCAGCGTCACTATGTCGCCTGCCATCTTATTGAAGCAGCGTCACTATGTCACCTGTCGTCTTATTGAAGCAGCGTCACTATGTCGCCTGTCGTCTTATTGAAGCAGCGTTACTATGTCACCTGTCATCTTACTGAAGCAGCGTCACTATGTCACCTGTCGTCTTATTGAAGCAGCGTTACTATGTCACCTGTCATCTTACTGAAGCAGTGTCACTATGTCACCTGCCATCTTATTGAAGCAGCGTCACTATGTCACCTGTCGTCTTACTGAAGCAGCGTCACTATGTCGCCTGTCATCTTACTGAAGCAGCGTCACTATGTCACCTGTCGTCTTATTGAAGCAGCGTCACTATGTCGCCTGTCATCTTACTGAAGCAGCGTCACTATGTCGCCTGTCGTCTTACTGAAGCAGCGTCACTATGTCGCCTGTCGTCTTACTGAAGCAGCGTCACTATGTCACCTGTCGTCTTATTGAAGCAGCGTCACTATGTCGCCTGTCGTCTTATTGAAGCAGCGTCACTATGTCGCCTGTCATCTTACTGAAGCAGCGTCACTATGTCACCTGTCGTCTTATTGAAGCAGCGTCACTATGTCGCCTGTCGTCTTACTGAAGCAGCGTCACTATGTCGCCTGTCGTCTTACTGAAGCAGTGTCACTATGTCGCCTGTCGTCTTATTGAAGCAGCGTCACTATGTCGCCTGTCATCTTACTGAAGCAGCGTCACTATGTCACCTGTCGTCTTATTGAAGCAGCGTCACTATGTCGCCTGTCGTCTTACTGAAGCAGCGTCACTATGTCGCCTGTCATCTTACTGAAGCAGCGTCACTATGTCGCCTGTCGTCTTACTGAAGCAGCGTCACTATGTCGCCTGTCATCTTACTGAAGCAGCGTCACTGTCACTTGTCGTCTTATTGAAGCAGCATCACTATGTCGCCTGTCATCTTAATGAAGCAGCGTCACTATGTCGCCTGTCATCTTAATGAAGCAGCTTCACTATGTCGCCTGTCATCTTACTGAAGCAGCGTCACTATGTCACCTGTCATCTTACTGAAGCAGCGTCACTATGTCACCTGTCATCTTACTGAAGCAGTGTCACTATGTCGCCTGTCATCTTACTGAAGCAGCGTCACTATGTCGCCTGTCATCTTACTGAAGCAGCGTCACTATGTCACCTGTCGTCTTACTGAAGCAGCGTCACTATGTCACCTGTCGTCTTATTGAAGCAGCGTCACTATGTCGCCTGTCGTCTTATTGAAGCAGCGTTACTATGTCACCTGTCGTCTTACTGAAGCAGCGTCACTATGTCACCTGTCGTCTTATTGAAGCAGCGTTACTATGTCACCTGTCGTCTTACTGAAGCAGCGTCACTATGTCACCTGTCGTCTTATTGAAGCAGCGTCACTATGTCACCTGTCATCTTACTGAAGCAGCGTCACTATGTCGCCTGTCGTCTTACTGAAGCAGCGTTACTATGTCGCCTGTCATCTTACTGAAGCAGCGTCACTATGTCACCTGTCATCTTACTGAAGCAGCGTCACTATGTCACCTGTCGTCTTATTGAAGCAGCGTCACTATGTCACCTGTCGTCTTATTGAAGCAGCGTCACTATGTCACCTGTCGTCTTATTGAAGCAGCGTCACTATGTCACCTGTCGTCTTACTGAAGCAGCGTCACTATGTCGCCTGTCGTCTTATTGAAGCAGCGTCACTATGTCGCCTGTCATCTTATTGAAGCAGCGTTACTATGTCACCTGTCGTCTTATTGAAGCAGCGTTACTATGTCACCTGTCGTCTTACTGAAGCAGCGTCACTATGTCACCTGTCGTCTTATTGAAGCAGCGTCACTATGTCACCTGTCATCTTACTGAAGCAGCGTCACTATGTCGCCTGTCGTCTTACTGAAGCAGCGTTACTATGTCGCCTGTCATCTTACTGAAGCAGCGTCACTATGTCACCTGTCATCTTACTGAAGCAGCGTCACTATGTCACCTGTCGTCTTATTGAAGCAGCGTCACTATGTCACCTGTCGTCTTATTGAAGCAGCGTCACTATGTCACCTGTCGTCTTATTGAAGCAGCGTATGTCACCTGTCGTCTTATTGAAGCAGCGTCACTATGTCGCCTGTCGTCTTACTGAAGCAGCGTCACTATGTCGCCTGTCATCTTACTGAAGCAGTGTCACTATGTCGCCTGCCATCTTATTGAAGCAGCGTCACTATGTCACCTGTCGTCTTATTGAAGCAGCGTCACTATGTCACCTGTCGTCTTACTGAAGCAGCGTCACTATGTCACCTGTCGTCTTATTGAAGCAGCGTATGTCACCTGTCGTCTTATTGAAGCAGCGTCACTATGTCGCCTGTCGTCTTACTGAAGCAGCGTCACTATGTCGCCTGTCATCTTACTGAAGCAGTGTCACTATGTCGCCTGCCATCTTATTGAAGCAGCGTCACTATGTCGCCTGTCGTCTTATTGAAGCAGCGTTACTATGTCACCTGTCGTCTTACTGAAGCAGCGTCACTATGTCACCTGTCGTTTTATTGAAGCAGCGTTACTATGTCACCTGTCGTCTTACTGAAGCAGCGTCACTATGTCACCTGTCGTCTTATTGAAGCAGCGTCACTATGTCGCCTGTCGTCTTATTGAAGCAGCGTTACTATGTCACCTGTCGTCTTATTGAAGCAGCGTTACTATGTCACCTGTCGTCTTACTGAAGCAGCGTCACTATGTCACCTGTCGTCTTATTGAAGCAGCGTCACTATGTCACCTGTCATCTTACTGAAGCAGCGTCACTATGTCGCCTGTCGTCTTACTGAAGCAGCGTTACTATGTCGCCTGTCATCTTACTGAAGCAGCGTCACTATGTCACCTGTCATCTTACTGAAGCAGCGTCACTATGTCACCTGTCGTCTTATTGAAGCAGCGTCACTATGTCACCTGTCGTCTTATTGAAGCAGCGTCACTATGTCACCTGTCGTCTTATTGAAGCAGCGTCACTATGTCGCCTGTCATCTTACTGAAGCAGCGTCACTATGTCACCTGTCGTCTTATTGAAGCAGCGTCACTATGTCGCCTGTCGTCTTACTGAAGCAGCGTCACTATGTCGCCTGTCATCTTACTGAAGCAGCGTCACTATGTCGCCTGCCATCTTATTGAAGCAGCGTCACTATGTCACCTGTCGTCTTATTGAAGCAGCGTCACTATGTCGCCTGTCGTCTTATTGAAGCAGCGTTACTATGTCACCTGTCATCTTACTGAAGCAGCGTCACTATGTCACCTGTCGTCTTATTGAAGCAGCGTTACTATGTCACCTGTCATCTTACTGAAGCAGTGTCACTATGTCACCTGCCATCTTATTGAAGCAGCGTCACTATGTCACCTGTCGTCTTACTGAAGCAGCGTCACTATGTCGCCTGTCATCTTACTGAAGCAGCGTCACTATGTCACCTGTCGTCTTATTGAAGCAGCGTCACTATGTCGCCTGTCATCTTACTGAAGCAGCGTCACTATGTCGCCTGTCGTCTTACTGAAGCAGCGTCACTATGTCGCCTGTCGTCTTACTGAAGCAGCGTCACTATGTCACCTGTCGTCTTATTGAAGCAGCGTCACTATGTCGCCTGTCGTCTTATTGAAGCAGCGTCACTATGTCGCCTGTCATCTTACTGAAGCAGCGTCACTATGTCACCTGTCGTCTTATTGAAGCAGCGTCACTATGTCGCCTGTCGTCTTACTGAAGCAGCGTCACTATGTCGCCTGTCGTCTTACTGAAGCAGTGTCACTATGTCGCCTGTCGTCTTATTGAAGCAGCGTCACTATGTCGCCTGTCATCTTACTGAAGCAGCGTCACTATGTCACCTGTCGTCTTATTGAAGCAGCGTCACTATGTCGCCTGTCGTCTTACTGAAGCAGCGTCACTATGTCGCCTGTCATCTTACTGAAGCAGCGTCACTATGTCGCCTGTCGTCTTACTGAAGCAGCGTCACTATGTCGCCTGTCATCTTACTGAAGCAGCGTCACTGTCACTTGTCGTCTTATTGAAGCAGCATCACTATGTCGCCTGTCATCTTAATGAAGCAGCGTCACTATGTCGCCTGTCATCTTAATGAAGCAGCTTCACTATGTCGCCTGTCATCTTACTGAAGCAGCGTCACTATGTCACCTGTCATCTTACTGAAGCAGCGTCACTATGTCACCTGTCATCTTACTGAAGCAGTGTCACTATGTCGCCTGTCATCTTACTGAAGCAGCGTCACTATGTCACCTGTCATCTTACTGAAGCAGCGTCACTATGTCACCTGTCATCTTACTGAAGCAGCGTCACTATGTCACCTGTCATCTTACTGAAGCAGCGTCACTATGTCACCTGTCATCTTACTGAAGCAGCGTCACTATGTCACCTGTCGTCTTATTGAAGCAGCGTCACTATGTCGCCTGTCATCTTACTGAAGCAGCGTCACTATGTCACCTGTCGTCTTATTGAAGCAGCGTCACTATGTCGCCTGTCGTCTTACTGAAGCAGCGTCACTATGTCACCTGTCGTCTTACTGAAGCAGTGTCACTATGTCGCCTGTCGTCTTATTGAAGCAGCGTCACTATGTCGCCTGTCATCTTACTGAAGCAGCGTCACTATGTCACCTGTCGTCTTATTGAAGCAGCGTCACTATGTCGCCTGTCGTCTTACTGAAGCAGCGTCACTATGTCGCCTGTCATCTTACTGAAGCAGCGTCACTATGTCGCCTGTCGTCTTACTGAAGCAGCGTCACTATGTCGCCTGTCATCTTACTGAAGCAGCGTCACTGTCACTTGTCGTCTTATTGAAGCAGCATCACTATGTCGCCTGTCATCTTAATGAAGCAGCGTCACTATGTCGCCTGTCATCTTAATGAAGCAGCGTCACTATGTCACCTGTCATCTTACTGAAGCAGCGTCACTATGTCACCTGTCATCTTACTGAAGCAGCGTCACTATGTCACCTGTCATCTTACTGAAGCAGTGTCACTATGTCGCCTGTCATCTTACTGAAGCAGCGTCACTATGTCACCTGTCATCTTACTGAAGCAGCGTCACTATGTCACCTGTCATCTTACTGAAGCAGCGTCACTATGTCACCTGTCATCTTACTGAAGCAGCGTCACTATGTCACCTGTCATCTTACTGAAGCAGCGTCACTATGTCACCTGTCGTCTTATTGAAGCAGCGTCACTATGTCGCCTGTCGTCTTACTGAAGCAGCGTCACTATGTCGCCTGTCATCTTACTGAAGCAGCGTCACTATGTCGCCTGTCGTCTTACTGAAGCAGCGTCACTATGTCGCCTGTCATCTTACTGAAGCAGCGTCACTGTCACTTGTCGTCTTATTGAAGCAGCATCACTATGTCGCCTGTCATCTTAATGAAGCAGCGTCACTATGTCGCCTGTCATCTTACTGAAGCAGCGTCACTATGTCACCTGTCATCTTACTGAAGCAGCGTCACTATGTCACCTGTCATCTTAATGAAGCAGTGTCACTATGTCGCCAGTCATCTTACTGAAGCAGTGTCACTATGTCGCCTGTCATCTTAATGAAGCAGTGTCACTATGTCGCCTGTCATCTTACTGAAGCAGCGTCACTATGTCACCTGTCATCTTACTGAAGCAGCGTCACTATGTCGCCTGTCGTCTTATTGAAGCAGCGTCACTATGTCGCCTGTCATCTTACTGAAGCAGCGTCACTATGTCGCCTGTCATCTTATTGAAGCAGCGTCACTATGTCACCTGTCGTCTTATTGAAGCAGCGTCACTATGTCGCCTGTCGTCTTACTGAAGCAGTGTCACTATGTCACCTGTCACCTGTCATCTTAATGAAGCAGTGTCACTATGTCGCCTGTCATCTTACTGAAGCAGCGTCACTATGTCACCTGTCATCTTACTGAAGCAGCGTCACTATGTCGCCTGTCGTCTTATTGAAGCAGCGTCACTATGTCGCCTGTCATCTTACTGAAGCAGCGTCACTATGTCGCCTGTCATCTTATTGAAGCAGCGTCACTATGTCACCTGTCGTCTTATTGAAGCAGCGTCACTATGTCGCCTGTCGTCTTATTGAAGCAGCGTCACTATGTCGCCTGCCATCTTACTGAAGCAGCGTCACTATGTCGCCTGTCATCTTATTGAAGCAGCGTCACTATGTCACCTGTCGTCTTATTGAAGCAGCGTCACTATGTCACCTGTCGTCTTATTGAAGCAGCCTCCTAGTGGCTCCCGCCTTGGTGCAGTAGCACATAGATTAGCCACACTGAATGCGGCCACCCCAAGTGTGGGCCCATGGGGGTTTAAATTGCAAATCCATGGCAGAAACCACACACGGTGCCTCCGATTTCTAACACAGAGTCTTAAGTAAACGCATGAGATATCTTCAATGTGAATACATTCTGAATAAAACATACCCTTAGCCAAACCCAATCTGAAGTCCTTTTGCAGTAAATGGAAGATGCAGGTTGCACTTGGTAAATAAAGACCCTTAAAGGGAATATCCATTCTCCACTGGCACAGAGCGATCACAGATTTCAGCTGTCGTCACAGAGTGGCAGTTTCTTTTCCTGTTGACAGAGCGGGACTACTGGCGTCATGCTGATTGACAGCCGACTCCTCGCTGCCTAATTGGACGAAGCTGGCTGTCAATCAGCATGACGCCGGTAGTCCCGCTCTGTCAACAGAAGAGAAATCACTGCTCTGTTGACAGGGAGCTGCTGAATCTCTGGCAGGAGCAGTCAGTGACCGGTGCCGGGTATAAAAAGTAGGTAGTTTCCTCTGTTAGCCACTACGTGCCTGTTAGTGCTTAGGCACATTTTTTTTAAAGTCCTGGAGACACGGTAGTGTGATCCCGGCCTTAAAGGGAATCAGTCACCATATTTGACCTATCTAAGCTATTAATATGGGCATACAGGTTGTAGACTGCTGGGGAGAGTGATGCCTGTATGTCCCATATCAGATGCCTTGTTTTTGAGATATCCGCTTTTATCACTTTATATAATTGACCTCTTCTAGCCTATGGGGAGGTCACTGCCTGGAGGATAACTCTGCCTCGGTACTACATTATCCTGTCAATCACCTCCCACAGCGTCACTGTGCGCCTGTGATGACGGGTGCACGCAGCTCGGCGCGTAACCCTGGCCTTAAAGGGGCATTCTGGTTTGAAAACACTATCGCCGGAAAGGGCCCCTTTTATTCCTTTTTCCATCTGACCTATAAAGAATGGAGAAGCGGTGTACATTCCCGACTGCCGCCTTATTCATTACCTATAAGACTGAGTGCTGGACTCGGGTTCTTCCACAGCCCCACAGGGAATTAACAGTGGTCTCTGATATGTGCACTGCCACTGTACGTTAAGGGGATCAAAAGGGATCCTTTCTGGTGATTGGTGGGCTTCAGTGATGAGCGAGCGTGCTCTGACATCCGCACGCGCCGGTGTTATCCGAGTATCTTGGGCGTGCTCGATTACCATGTTCAAGTCCCTGCGGCTGAATGATTTGTTAGACATCCTCAACACATACGGGGATTGCCTAACAGCCGTGAGTCATGCAGGGACTCGAGCATATTAATCGAGCACGTCCAAAATATCCGGATAACCCTCGAGCATGCTCACTCATCACTAGTGGGCATCCTAGCAGTCAGACCCCATCGATCTACAGGTTATGCTCTGCCCATAAATTCTATCTACCAGTATGCCCCTTTAAGTGGCTGTGCCCTCATACAATCCCCAGGGATTAAGGCCACCTCTTCACAATCACAGTCTAAGACCCCAAGGATCATAATAATAACACCCTCTTTTTTTTATTCAGCCGCCATTTTTGTGAGTGAAAATCTAAATGAGCTAAACAACCTTTAAAAAAACTGCTAACTACAAATCCCTCGCCCACAAGACGGCTATGCTTTGCCTCCCTCTGTCACTCTCATGCTTTTATTATTCGCGCTAGCACTCTGCGTTTTGTCTCTCCTCAGACACCGTAGTTCAGCGGCCATATTTGATTTGGGCAACGTATGGTGCTCAAAGACAGCGGTTGCCCTTATTTGTCCATTTCCTTGCCGCCGATTTCAGGTCTCCCTGTGGTCTGCTCCCTGTAGATGGGCGCCCGAGTATTGTAGACAGAGAGAGGTAACAACTAGATGTAGAATAAGTGAGTTTTTGTTTTCTTTATGTTTATCAGCAAAGTGAACTGTGTGTGACTCGCGCGTATGAGCCAGAAAGTAAAGCGGGTCAGTTATATAATCCGAGGTTGTGCTGCCACCTGGTGGTCATTCCAGGATACTACATGCCGAATTTACCTGAGGTACATTTTGTATTATGCAGCTGGTGCATTGCACAGGGGGGGCTGAGGCTAAAGGGTGGTCCGACATACAAAGTAATGTTCATAATTAATCCCGATCTATTTAGTGCTATAATCTAAGCTATTTTCTAATATTCTTGAATTAAAAATTCCCTATCCTTCTGTAGCTACAATATCTTTTATTTTTTCACTTTTTTATGATGCTTTGTTTGAGAATCCCAGTGCATGTATGGATACTCATACGAAGCATCATCAGGAGGCAGGTGCTGTGTTCACTGCTGCAGCCTCTGCCCTGAAATGAGGTGTCATCAGTGACCTTCGTTTCTGGGGCTGGACTAGTCCCTGCGCAATGTGCACAGTGACAGTGCGCTCTCGCTGGTTCAGATCAGCAGTAACAAGCTGGCAGGAGAGCACACTCTTAGTACTTGTCAGAATACCCGCAGTTCCCGTCAGTGATGTCACTGCACGCCAGGTATTCACACCGTGCATGGACAGTGCACTCTCTCTGGCTCAGATCAGCAGTAACAAGCCATTAGGAAAGCACGCTCCCGGTGTGCAGAGAGCAGCACCATCCCCATAAATCAGTGTTCCCCAACTCCATGTAAGTCAACAGCCGCGGAGACACCATCACATGTTTCTCAACGCAAGCAATGACTAGCCAGGTCTTTCACCAGGAAGGAACAACCACGGGAAGGGCAGTCTACAATGAAGGAAACCACCTATGCCAAAACGTGGTATCCATCCACAGACAGCTGTTTCGGGTTATTTGCCCCTCATCAGTGTGGAGTAGGAAACTGGCTAGTAGGAGCAATGCCTAGTAAAAGACTGTGAAAAATGAGGATGAATGAACTCATGGAGATCAACATCCAACACTGCGGAGACACCATCACGTGTTTCTCAACGCAGTGATTCTAGAGCACTGCCCCCATCCCTTATGGGAAATATGCAAAACATGCAAAACAGAAGCCGCGAAGACACCATCACATGTTTCTCAACGCAAGCAATGACTAGCCAGGTCTTTCCCCGAAAAGGACCAACCACGGGAAGGGAAGTCTCCAATGACCTGGCTGGTCATTGCTTGTGTTGAGAAACATGTGATGGTGTCTCCGCGGTTGTTGATTTACATGTTTTTGCATATTTCCCATAAGGGATGGGGGCAGTGCTCTAGAATCACTGCGTTGAGAAACATGTGATGGTGTCTCCGCAGTGTCGGATGTTGATCTCCATGAGGTCACTCGTCCTCATGTTCCCCAACTCCAGTTCTCAATAGCCACCAACAGGTCATGTTTTCAGGATTTCATTAGTATTGCCTGTGCAGGTACTGCAATTATCACCTGTGCCATACTAAACAAATCCTGAAAACATGAACTGTTAGTGGCTCTTGAGGACCGGAGTTGGGGAACACTGCCATAAGTGATGTCGCCGGTATATGCTCGCCAGGTATTCTCACAGCGTGCACTGACAGTGCGCTCTTCTGCCGGCTCATTACTGCTGATTCGAGCCAGCAGTGGTTGGACCCCCAATGATCAACATGTTATTCCCTTTCATATAAATAGGGTCTAACGCCCCATTGTGTTTTGCAGCATTCTCTTCTGGTGCTGGCAGTGTAAGGGTCGAGTCCCACGTTGCAGATTTTGCAGCTGTAATGTCTGTGTCTGAATATTCCTCCATTCATGAGAATTGGGTGGTTTCCTGTAAATGGGCTGTTCTAGAACTGTGAGCAGCGAGATGTGCAGCCTTTGAATTTCCCCTCAAACCTGCGGGCGACGCTGTACTTTAAAGGGATATTCTCATCTTAGAGATGTTTCTCCTGCCCACAGGATATGGGATACCTTGCCAATTTCCGGGGGGTTCGATCGCTGTGACCTTCACTGATCCCAAGATTGAGGCAGGAGGTTGAATTTGAATACAGCAGTGGTCCCACCTGCCCACCATCGCTCTGCTCATTGGTTATAGGGGCTGAGGCTGAGAAGGGGGCTCTGTAGTGCCCCATCTGAGTGGAGCGAAAGTCGCACATGAGCGTCACCACTTCATTTATTGCATAGGTGACAGCTAGAGATCGTCAGTGATCACCGTTCTCCTGCAGTCCAAATGGCAATAAATAGAGTGGGGGGCGCATGGTCGGCCATCGCTCCAGGATCAGTGGAGCCCATCCTCCGGATCAGTCGGGGTCCTGGTGGTGTAGTTGGGAGATGACTTTCTAAGACGAGAATAACCTTTAAAATCTAGAGCAAATATTGCATGGTCTCTATACAGTATACGGTATATACTTATCTAGCATACATACAGTGTTTGTGCGGAAGGCCATATTAACGTGGTGCTGTCAAATTACCATTTATTGCCGTAAAATTGCACTAATAAGCCGTAATGTGACAGCGCAGCGATAGGGTTGTCCTCCTCTGACGATCGGTACATACTTATGTCCTGGGATCTGCCCGGCTGGGGCAATGTGAGGGTTATCCCCCTCGGGCGTCCCCTGCTGCCATGTTCTGCGGAGTCACGGAGTATGACCTCCTCCGGTAACCGATCTCGTTCTTTGTTGCTCCTTCCAGGTCTCGTGTCTGGACGGCGTGACGTGATGTCTTCCAAACTGGTTGTCAAGGTAGGAACTAGTCATTACAGGAATCGCTGTCCACATCTGGCCCAGGGGGTGAATACTTTATGGGCTGTGTGACTTGCCCTGGCGGTGATACATAAGGGTAGTGTACAGATCCTCCATAATCCTGGAGAGTCATCTGATCTGCCTCTACGTACAGGAGTGTTAGAGCCAGAGAATGCTCGTCACAAGGGGGTTTGCATTTTGGAACAAAATCTTTTTCTGGAAATGCTTTATTCTTAGAAGTCAGAGAAGGCGCTCCTAAAAGCTGCATTGCTTCATAGGACTGTAGGTGTAAACGCATTTACTTTTCAGGATGCCGGGAAAGTTGTGTGATAACCTCGGCAGCTGGTAGAATAACAACCAATGGCTATGTGTACACAGTGTCTTTAAAGAGGTATTCCCATCTCCAAGATCTTATCCCAATGTGTAGTTGGTGTAATAATGACAATATTATCAAATACATCCAATTAGAAATGTTGTGCAGTTCTTCTGATGAGCTATGTCGCTTACCACATGTGCAGGCATTTCAGTACTTTAGGTATCCATGGATAAGATCACTAACAACTAACTCACTACACTACTGGTCGTAACCATAGATTCCTAAGCTACTGCAACACCATGCACATGGAGTAAGTGACATGGTGAATCAGAAGAACTATACTACATTTCTAACTGGAGGTGGGACTGTAGGAAATAGCGGCACATTTTCTCTGGAGGCTCCCATCTAAGACAGCACTCAGCATAGTCAGCTTCTCGCATTCCAGAGCCATGTTCTCATGTTCACAGGGGTCCCAGTTGCCGCATCTAGAACTATCGGTAAGTTATCCCCCCTATCCTATGGATAACATAGTAACATAGTTTTGAAGGCTGAAGGAAGACCTTATGTCCATCTAGTTCAGCCTATTTTAGTGCAGCTGTTCTACATTGTTGATCCTGGGGAAGGCAAAAAACCCACAGAGTAGAAGCCGATTTTCTCCATAGGGAAAAAATTCCTTCCCCTAAGCTGGGTCAACCATCTACCTATAACATTATGTTATTCGTAACCGTCTATACTGTTACTCACAAGAAAAGCATCCATTCCTTTCTTAAATTCATTCAGTGAGTTGGCCATCACTACTTCCTCAGGAAGAGACTTCCAGAGCCTCACTGCTCTTACCGTGAAGAACCCTCTTCTATGCTGGTGCAGAAATTGTCTTTCCTCCAAACGAAGAGAATGCCCCCTTGTTCTTGTCACAGTCCTTGGTACAAACAGTTCATTGGAGAGATCTCTGTATTGCCCTCTGATATACTTGTACATATATATATTAGGTCTCCCCTAAGTCTTCTCTTTTCTAGCGTAAATAGACCTAATTTTGATAACCTTTCTTGGTATTGCAGTGAACCAACCCCATTTATCATTTTAGTAGCCCGCCTTTGAACCCTTTCAAGTTCAGTAATGTCTTTCTTGAGCACCGGAGTCCAAAATTGCACACAATGCTCCAAGTGTGGTCTGACGAGTGATTTGTACAGAGGGAGAATTATGTTTTCATCTCGTGTCCCCAGACCTCTTCTAATGCATCCCATGACCCTATTTGCTTTGGTGGCAGCTGCCTGACACTGGGCACTCCAATTTAGCTTCTTATTGTTTAAGATGTCTAAGTCTTTTTCCATGTCTGATTTCCCCAGCAGTTTCCCATTTAGTAAGTAATTGTAGCATCTGTTTCTCCTTCCCATGTGCATAACCTTACACTTATCTGTGTTAAACCTCATTTGCCATTTTTCAGCCCAATTCTCCAATTTACTCAAATCTGTCTGTAGTTGCAAACTGTCCTCCTTTGTGTTAACTACCTTACATAGTTTTGTATCATCTGCAAATACTGATATTTTACTGTGTAATCCATCCACTAGATCATTAATAGATATATTAAATAGTAGGGGGCCCAATACAGAACCCTGTGGTACCCCACTAGTAACCCTGGCCCAATCTGAGTATACACCATTAATAACCACTCTTTGTTTCCTATCACTAAGCCAGCTACCTACCCATCTACACACATTTTCCTCTAGCCCAAGCTTTCTCATCTTACTTACCAATCTTTTATGTGGGACAGTGTCACATGCTTTAGAGAAGTCAAGATAAATGACATCCAATGATTCTCCTTGGTCCATTTTAGAGCTTACATCCTCATAGAAGCTGATCAGGTTAGTTTGACAGGAGCGATCCTTCATAAATCCATGTTGATATGGAGTTAAACATTTATTAACATCGAGATATTCCATAATGGTATCCCTTAGAAACCCTTCAAAAATTTTACCCACAGCAGATGTTAAGTTTACCGGCCTATAGTTTCCAGGTTCCCTTTTACACCCCTTTTTGAATATTGGTACCACATTTGCTTGCCACCAATCAAAAGGAACAGACCCTGTTTCTATAGAGTCTTTAAATATAAGGAATAGAGGCCTGTCTATCACATTACTTAACTCCCTTAATACACGAGGGTGAATGCCATCAGGGCCTGGTGATTTGTCAATTTTAATCTTACTAAGGCGGTTCTGCACTTCTTCCTGGGTTAGGCAGGCAATACTTAATGGGGAGTTTACATTATCACTCTGCATTTCCCCTGGCAAATCCTTTTCCTGTGTGAACACTGTTGAGAAAAAAGTATTTAAAACATTTGCTTTTCCCACATCGCTCTCTGATTTCACCCTCATTGTTCTTTAAAGGGCCGACACCATCAATTTTAATCATTTTACTGTTTATATAATTAAAGAATAGTTTGGGGTTTGTTTTACTTTCCTTAGCAATGAGTCTCTCAGTTTCCACTTTTGCTAAATGTATTTGTTTTTTACACATTTTATTTTTTTCTCTATAACTTTTTAATGCTTCTTCATTGCCTTCTTGTTTTAGCTTCCTAAATGCCTTGTTCTTGTTATTTATTGCCCTTTTTACATCCTTATTTTGCCATATTGGTGTTCTCCTGTTCCTAGCCCTTTTATTTCTGTACGGAATGGCTAGCTCGCAGAGGGTGTGTAAAACTGATTTAAATATTTCCCATTTATTTTCTGTGCTCCTATTTTTGAGGACATCGTCCCAATCAATTCGGCGAAGGTCCTCTCTAAGCTGATCAAACTTTGCTTTCCTGAAATTCAGCGTTTTCGTAACCCCCTTCCAGGGCACCTTACTGAAGGACAAGTGGAATTGTATTATATTGTGGTCACTGCTCCCTCGGTGCCCATCGACTCGTACTTCTGTTATTCTATCTGGCCTGTTGCTTAAAATTAAGTCCAGAAGGGCTGTCCCTCTAGTTGGGCCCTGCACAAGTTGTGACAGATAATTATCCTTGGTCACTGACAAAAATTGGTTTCCTTTCTGAGATACGCAGGTTTCAGTTTCCCAGTCTATGTCGGGGTAGTTGAATTCCCCCATAATAATCACCTCATTGTGATTTGCTGCTTTGTCTATTTGTTTCAATAATACATTCTCAGTGGTTTCTGTTATATTTGGTGGCTTATAACAAACCCCTATGAGGATTTTATTACTTTTCCCTCCTTGTATCTCCACCCATAGAGACTCCACCTCTTTATTTCCCTCTTGTATATCTTCTCTTAGTGTGGGCTTTAAAGTGGACTTTATATATAGACAGACTCCAGCCCCTTTCCTTTTTTTTACTATCCCTCCTAAACAAATCAGATCCTTGAAAGTTAGCTGTCGTCTAACCATCTCTCAGTTATTCCTACTATGTCGTATTTTTCCTCATACATTACCAACTCCAGATCTTCACTCTTATTGGTCAGGCTTCTTGCGTTGGTCAGCATGCAGGAAAGAAGTTTTGCTTCATTTTTACTATACTTTACTATAGATCAGGAAAAACAGTCCAGAATTGCTTAAATGAAAAAAAGATGCATGTTCAATTCCCTACTGGTCAGGTCCCCGCTGCTCAGGTCCCCGCTGCTCCTCTTCCAGCGCTGCTCAGGTCCCCGCTGCTCCTCTTCCATCGCTGCTCAGGTCCCCCGCTGCTCCTCTTCCAGCGCTGCTCCTCTTCCAGCGCTGCTCCTCTTCCAGCGCTGCTCTTGTTCCAGCGCTGCTCAGGTCCCCGCTGCTCTTGTTCCAGCGCTGCTCAGGTCCCCGCTGCTCTTGTTCCAGCGCTGCTCAGGTCCCCGCTGCTCTTGTTCCAGCGCTGCTCAGGTCCCCGCTGCTCTTGTTCAAGCGCTGCTCAGGTTCCTGCTGCTCAGGTCCCCGCTGCTCCTGTTCCAGCGCTGCTCAGGTCCCCGCTGCTCCTGTTCCAGCGCTGCTCAGGTCCCCGCTGCTCCTGTTCCAGCGCTGCTCAGGTCCCCGCTGCTCCTGTTCCAGCGCTGCTCAGGTCCCCGCTGCTCCTGTTCCAGCGCTGCTCAGGTCCCCGCTGCTCAGGTCCCCGCTGCTCAGGTCCCCGCTGCTCCTGTTCCAGCGCTGCTCAGGTCCCCGCTGCTCCTGTTCCAGCGCTGCTCAGGTCCCCGCTGCTCCTGTTCCAGCGCTGCTCAGGTCCCCGCAGCTCCTGTTCCAGCGCTGCTCAGGTCCCCGCTGCCCCTGTTCCAGCGCTGCTCAGGTCCCCGCTGCTCCTGTTCCAGCGCTGCTCAGGTCCCCGCTGCTCCTGTTCCAGCGCTGCTCAGGTCCCCGCTGCTCCTGTTCCAGCGCTGCTCAGGTCCCCGCTGCTCCTGTTCCAGCGCTGCTCAGGTCCCCGCTGCTCCTGTTCCAGCGCTGCTCAGGTCCCCGCTGCTCCTGTTCCAGCGCTGCTCAGGTCCCCGCTGCTCCTGTTCCAGCGCTGCTCAGGTCCCCGCTGCTCCTGTTCCAGCGCTGCTCAGGTCCCCGCTGCTCCTGTTCCAGCGCTGCTCAGGTCCCCGCTGCTCCTGTTCCAGCGCTGCTCAGGTCCCCGCTGCTCCTGTTCCAGCGCTGCTCAGGTCCCCGCTGCTCCTGTTCCAGCGCTGCTCAGGTCCCCGCTGCTCCTGTTCCAGCGCTGCTCAGGTCCCCGCTGCTCCTGTTCCAGCGCTGCTCAGGTCCCCGCTGCTCCTGTTCCAGCGCTGCTCAGGTCCCCGCAGCTCCTGTTCCAGCGCTGCTCAGGTCCCCGCTGCCCCTGTTCCAGCGCTGCTCAGGTCCCCGCTGCCCCTGTTCCAGCGCTGCTCAGGTCCCCGCTGCTCCTGTTCCAGCGCTGCTCAGGTCCCCGCAGCTCCTGTTCCAGCGCTGCTCAGGTCCCCGCTGCCCCTGTTCCAGCGCTGCTCAGGTCCCCACTGCTCCTGTTCCAGCGCTGCTCAGGTCCCCGCTGCTCCTGTTCCAGCGCTGCTCAGGTCCCCGCTGCTCCTGTTCCAGCGCTGCTCAGGTCCCCGCTGCTCCTGTTCCAGCGCTGCTCAGGTCCCCGCTGCTCCTGTTCCAGCGCTGCTCAGGTCCCCGCTGCTCCTGTTCCAGCGCTGCTCAGGTCCCCGCTGCTCCTGTTCCAGCGCTGCTCAGGTCCCCGCTGCTCCTGTTCCAGCGCTGCTCAGGTCCCCGCTGCTCCTGTTCCAGCGCTGCTCAGGTCCCCGCTGCTCCTGTTCCAGCGCTGCTCCTGTTCCAGCGCTGCTCAGGTCCCCGCTGCTCCTGTTCCAGCGCTGCTCAGGTCCCCGCTGCTCCTGTTCCAGCGCTGCTCAGGTCCCCGCTGCTCCTGTTCCAGCGCTGCTCAGGTCCCCGCTGCTCCTGTTCCAGCGCTGCTCAGGTCCCCGCTGCTCCTGTTCCAGCGCTGCTCAGGTCCCCGCTGCTCCTGTTCCAGCGCTGCTCAGGTCCCCGCTGCTCCTGTTCCAGCGCTGCTCGGGTCCCCGCTGCTCCTGTTCCAGCGCTGCTCGGGTCCCCGCTGCTCCTCTTCCAGCGCTGCTGCTCGGGTCCCCGCTGCTCCTCTTCCAGCGCTGCTGCTCGGGTCCCCGCTGCTCCTCTTCCAGCGCTGCTGCTCGGGTCCCCGCTGCTCCTCTTCCAGCGCTGCTGCTCGGGTCCCCGCTGCTCCTCTTCCAGCGCTGCTGCTCGGGTCCCCGCTGCTCCTCTTCCAGCGCTGCTTGTTATGAATGGGTCACCGAGGAGAAAAAAACAAAACAAGCTAAGTCACAGAAAACCAGAGAGGTTGGTAACTATGCAGATTGCAGATCCCTGATCTTACCACACAACTAGCAGTAGCCGTGGAGCGTGCCTGCGATGTTCCTAAACGCCTCGTCACGGCCGGAGGACTAAATAAGCCTAAAGCAAGAAAAGGGAGAACTAACTGCCCCAGAGCAGGCCCCAGAGGAATATATAGCCCCCACACATGTATTGACGGTGAAACAAGATGAAGGCACAAACACAGGCAGGAAAATAGGCTGAGCAAACGATGGGGCCCAAACTAACTAGACAGGAAAGGAAAGGAGAAACACTGTCTGCAACCTGCAAAAAAACCTACAAAAATCATGTCCAACACTTCTGATAGCAAAATTAACCCTGAAGTCACTAGACTTCTCCCACTATATCAGCACACTGAAATATTCTGAGACAGAGCAAAAAGAGACCGAACTAGTAAGGGACAAAAAGCCAATTGGCAAAATACTGATAAATAAGAGTGGAAATTCAGCACAGCCCCCAGCAGGGGATGGCTGACCACACCAAAAAACTGAATAGACCAACAAAATCAAGTGTGCACATTAGCAGAAAAACTTAGCTTTAGATGACTGGAACAGAGCTGAAAACCAAGAGCTGACAAGCCAGAAGTAATGACCAGCAACTGAATAGGGCGTCGGCTGTCTTAAATCCAATCTGAGACTCCTGAGATCTAATCGTCATTCTCAGGTGGCAGATCTCCACCAATCAAATCAGCCTCTCTACCTCCTGTTACCACCAGAGGGAGTCTGGAAGGAGAACTCACAACTGGTGAACCAGAGAATGAACTCACAACAGCTGCTGCTCGGGTCCCCGCTGCTCCTGTTCCAGCGCTGCTGCTCGGGTCCCCGCTGCTCCTGTTCCAGCGCTGCTGCTCGGGTCCCCGCTGCTCCTGTTCCAGCGCTGCTGCTCGGGTCCCCGCTGCTCCTGTTCCAGCGCTGCTGCTCGGGTCCCCACTGCTCCTGTTCCAGCGCTGCTGCTCGGGTCCCCGCTGCTCCTGTTCCAGCGCTGCTGCTCGGGTCCCCGCTGCTCCGGTTCCAGCGCTGCTGCTCGGGTCCCCGCTGCTCCGGTTCCAGCGCTGCTGCTCGGGTCCCCGCTGCTGCTGCTCGGGTCCCCGCTGCTCCTGTTCCAGCGCTGCTGCTCGGGTCCCCGCTGCTCCTGTTCCAGCGCTGCTGCTCGCGTCCCCGCTGCTCCTGTTCCAGCGCTGCTGCTCGGGTCCCTGCTGGACTTTTCTGGACATGTGACTACAGCAGCCAATTGCTGCCCACAGAAGTGAGAAATAGGAGATTATTACAGCCAGTGAATGGCTACTACAGCCACATGTGTATCTAAACGGAAAATGAAGCATGGAGATCCGGGCAGCACTTGAAGAAAAGTGGGGAGAATTGATTGGGAGGTTTTTTTTCCTAATAGAAATAACAGGAGCCTAAATCCTCTAAGCCATTCCAATGTACTTGCTGAGATTGATGTCACAAGCTGCATAAATCTGCACGCCCTCAGCGATGGTGTGAAATCTATGAACATGCAGGACATGGCATAACACATTTGCCGCATAATGTTCTGCATTCAATCATTGATATTTCGATTTCCCCATCAAACGGCAAGTTCACATTATCCCATGAGTCTGTACAAACATGTGGATGTTTTTTTGGTTTTTTTAAGTTCGCCACTTTGGCACAAAAAAACATGTTTTAAAAAAAAATATTAATTTGTGTTTCAATACATAATGAGAGCCCCTACTTTTTTTTATTCTGGTTGATTTTTTTTTGCAGGGAGCCTTTTTTTTTTTTTTTTAGATAAAAATTTTAGAGGATTTACACCATTTGCTCAAAATAATTGCATTCTATACATTGTACTAATTCCTATGCCCCCCAATTCTGCTCCTCATTTCTGTTTTGTGCCGCCTCGCTCCATATTAGCGATACTCGTGTGTCGCTTTTGGCGATCGCTGCGATCATCTGAATATGGCGACGTCCCCAAACCAGTCACTGGAGGAACACTACACTAGGACAGTGCTGTTTTTGGCTTATCAGAGATTTGACCTGTAGTGAGCCGCCAGCCACTAGATGGCAGTGTTTATCTATATTTCGGCGCCTCCTTTGCCAGCACTCAGGTTATAGAATAGCCGCATCCTTACACCAGAAGAAGCTATTGGGTTATCCTGACCTAATATCTCTTGGAAAGGCCTCCTGGCAACTTGCAGTAAAGTTGCCGAATTATTTTAACGTGTAATTTGGCGATGATGAGTGATTTTTAAGATTTGCAATACGTACTAAAAAAAAAAAAAAAAAAAAAAAATAGCCGCTAACTTGCAGTCACACATGTTTCATGTTGCTATCTGTTGACTTTCCCAGCAGGTTTGGATTTTCCACCACTGTCGTGCTGCGGTTGCGTCATGTGCAGTAGCACGGCCGCATTCGCTATGTGATCTTGTGATCTGGGTGTAGTGGGTCCCATGTTTCCCCAGCAGACAATGGCAATCCCATTATCTCTTATGTGTGATGTCGGAGCCATGGCAGGAGACTCGCAGATCAGAATACTCATGTCTGTAGGATATTGGTATGTTTTCCAGACAGGCTAAAGGAGGCCGGATGTATTAGATGAGCATTGGCTGAACGTGACAATATCAGATGGAGCGGTAAGCTGATGTGTATGAGGTGTCCGCACTCTCCCAGATGTTGAGAGAAAGAAGGATTGGACATCTTGATTGTCGACATGCCTTATCCTTTAAGCCTCAATCAGAAGTTTCTTTCGATCACTTTTCCCTTGTCTCCATTTTAAATACACGCACACTTGGCCAATTTGAGCATGCTTGTGTACTGGCGGGTTGGGATGGCAAAAAGAACGTACAACCACCCCCATACCTTTATTCCTCAGGCTTCCTGAAAGCAGAGCAGTTTTTTTTTCTGCTCCCCCTGTATCAGCCCCTGTAAGTTTCCCTACTGATATATAAAAGTTCCTAAGCTGGCCATACGCATTGGAAGTAGAGTATAATCTGGATACCCTGGTAAGGATCAGATGTATTCTTCTGTGTATTCTCTTTTTTTTTTTTTTTTTTAACTGTATTTTGTCAATAAAGTTGGACTTTTACCCTGAGAAAATGGATCATCACAGGGGTGCATCATTATTCACCAAGTCAAGGTGGGATCCATGGACCAAGAGTGGCATCTGTGCTGCAGTTACTATTACTACTACTCCTTATACTGTGGTGCCTGGCATGGCTGAGTTGCCGGGGGCACTGTGGTGTCTGGCTCAGCCAAGTAGCCGGGGGGCACTGTGGTGGCTGGCTCAGCCAAGTAGCCGGGGGGCACTGTGGTGGCTGGCTCGGCCGTGTCGCCGGGGGCACTGTGGTGTCTGGCTCGGATTAGTCGCTGTGGGCACTGAGGTGTCTGGCACAGCCGAGTTGCCAGGTGCACTGTGGTGTCTGGCTCGGCCGTGTGGCCGGGGGCACTGTGGTGTCTGGCTCGGCCGTGTGGCCGGGGGCACTGTGGTGTCTGGCTCGGCCGTGTGGCCGGGGGCACTGTGGTGGCTGGCTCGGCCGTGTCGCCGGGGGCACTGTGGTGTCTGGCTCGGATTAGTCGCTGTGGGCACTGAGGTGTCTGGCACAGCCGAGTTGCCAGGTGCACTGTGGTGTCTGGCTCGACCGTGTGGCCGGGGGCACTGTGGTGTCTGGCTCGGCCGTGTGGCCGGGGGCACTGTGGTGTCTGGCTCGGCCGTGTGGCCGGGGGCACTGTGGTGGCTGGCTCGGCCGTGTCGCCGGGGGCACTGTGGTGTCTGGCTCGGATTAGTCGCTGTGGGCACTGAGGTGTCTGGCACAGCCGAGTTGCCAGGTGCACTGTGGTGTCTGGCTCGGCCGTGTGGCCGGGGGCACTGTGGTGTCTGGCTCGGCCGTGTGGCCGGGGGCACTGTGGTGTCTGGCTCGGCCGTGTGGCCGGGGGCACTGTGGTGTCTGGCTCGGCCGTGTGGCCGGGGGCACTGTGGTGTCTGGCTCGGCCGTGTGGCCGGGGGCACTGTGGTGTCTGGCACAGCCGAGTTGCCAGGTGCACTGTGGTGTCTGGCTCGGCCGTGTGGCCGGGGGCACTGTGGTGTCTGGCTCGGCCGTGTGGCCGGGGGCACTGTGGTGTCTGGCTCGGCCGTGTGGCCGGGGGCACTGTGGTGTCTGGCTCGGCCGTGTGGCCGGGGGCACTGTGGTGTCTCTCTTTTCTCATCTCACTGGATCAGCATACCGCAGTAAATGTCGTTGTTCTGGCGGGGTTTCCTCTGTGTACTGTCACAACCACTATGCTTTTTTTTTTTCTAGTGTAATCTATTATAACATAATAAGAGGAGAGGAAGAGGACTAGAACTCTAGTGCCACCTATTGGAAGCAGCAATCCTAAAAGTCAATGTCGACCCTTTAACGAGCCTTGTCACATGACTTAGGATAAAAGCCAAGCCAGAATCTCAATTTGCAGACACTGTGTTTCGGGGTACTGCTCCTCGTCAGTGCAAAGTGTGAGATCTGGTTTGGCTGTGAGAGGCATCTGACCGATGTCCAAGAAGTATCATTTCTCCTTGCGGAGAATGATATGCTAAGCATGTCGAGATGAGGAGACTTAAAGCCGCAATATGGGAAATATGCTAATTATGCAAATTGTCTCTTCAGATTCTGGCTTGGCTTGTTTCCTAAGTCATGTGACAAGGCTCGTTAAAGGGTCAACAGTGACTTTTAGGATTGCTACTTCCAATAGGTGGCACTAGAGTTCTAGTCCTCTTCCTCTCTGAAGAGACAATTTGCATAATTGGCATATTTCCCAAAGGGGCATTGCGGCTTTAAGTCTCCTCATCTCGACATGCATAGCATATCATTCTCCGCAAGAAGAAATTATACTTCTTGAATAATAAGAGGAGAACACGGTTATTTTGTTTTCTTTTCTTGCAGCTTGAGAATTAATAATGTAGGAAAATAAAGTTTTACTCTCCTGGAAAACAATGCAATTTCTGCATCCATGAGAATTAATATCTGAATGCCTATGTATGAAATCACAGGGACAGTATGAACCCATAGACTTCTATAGGGTGCCAAACTACCAGTCTATATAACCGGTGTGCATGAGGATGGAAGGCCACTTCTTTATTTCAGAGAGGAGGAGCGGGGAAACGTCCTTTATTGTGGTCTTTATTCATGTATGACTGATTGTACTTTGTCACGCTCCTGTGGTGAATAACCTGCACGGACTGTAACCACCGTACAGCCGGGGACATACAGACCCTATAACCGTTCTCCTCCTCTTACTGCGAGGCCTAAACACTCAGGATCTCTGTGACTGCTGTCCGTTCCAGGGCATTTCCAAGCAAATTAAGCATGTTTTTATAAGGCATGGTTTACAAGGGCCTGTAAACAGTGAATGACTTTGGCTTCATAAATGAGGCTCTTGTGCACCGCGCCGATCCATTGTGTCCTGTAATGTGTCAGTGTGCCAGCAAGTCACTGGGGAGGGGGCCCCGAAAAATCCAGGGGATATAATATCATCTACTAGTGGAAAAACATCTAACCTCATCAGTATTTGAGTTTTTTACCGCAGTAATGGTAATCCAAAAACAGGTCTGGTTGATGAATACAGAAGTGGTGACGTGTTTCTATTATACAGTTGTGCTAAAAAGTTTACATACCCCGGCAGAATTTTTGCTTTCTTGGCCTTTTTTCAGAGAATATGAATGATAACACCAAATCTTTTTCTCCACTCATGGTTAGTGGTTGGGTGAAGCCATTTATTGTCAAACTACTGTGTTTTCACTTTTTAAATCATAATGACAACCTAAAACATCCAAATGTCCCTGATCAAAAGTTCACATACCCCATTTCTTAATACCGTGTATTGCCCCCCACTATCATCAATGATAGCTTGAAGTCTTTTGTGCTAGTTGTGGATATGGTTCTTTATTTTCTCAGATAGTAAAGCTGCCCACTCTTCTTGGCAAAAACCCTCCAGTTCCTGTAAATTCCTGGGCTGTCTAGCATGAACTGCACACTTGAGATCTCCCAGAGTGGCTCAATGATATTGAGGTCAGGAGACTGAGATGGCCACTCCAGAACCTTCACTTTGTTCTACAGTCTTGGCCAAAAGTTTTGAGAATGACACAAATATTAATTTTTACAAAGTCTACTGCTTCGTTTTTTCTAATGGCAATTTGCATATACTCCAGAATGTTATAAAGAGTGATCAGCTTAACAGCAATTACTTGCAAAGTCAATATTTGCCTAGAAAATTAACTTTATCCCCCAAAACACATTTCAACATCATTGCAGCCCTGCCTTAAAAGGACCAGCTAACATCTTTTCAGTGATTGCTCCATTAACACAGGTGTGGGTGTTGATGAGGACAGGGCTGGAGATCAATCTGTCATGATTAAGTAAGAATGACACCACTGGACACTTTAAAAGGAGGCTGGTGCTTGGCATCATTGTTTCTCTTCTGTTAACCATGGTTATCTCTAAAGAAACACGTGCAGTCATCATTGCACTGCACAAAAATGGCCTAACAGGGAAGAGTATCGCAGCTAGAAAGATTGCACCTCAGTCAACAATCTATCGCATCATCAAGAACTTCAAGGAGAGAGGTTCCCTTGTTGCCAAAAAGGCTCCAGGGCGCCCAAGAAAGACCAGCAAGCGCCAGGACCGTCTCTTAAAAGTGTTTCAGCTGCGGGATCGGGCTACCAGCAGTGCAGAGCTTGCTCAGGAATGGCAGCAGGCAGGTGTGAGTGCATCTGCACGCGCACTGTGAGGCGGAGACTCTTGGAGCAAGGCCTGGTCTCAAGGAGGGCAGCAAAGAAGCCACTTCTCTCCAGAAAAAACATCATGGACAGACTGATATTCTGCAAGAGGTACAGGGAGTGGACGGCTGAGGACTGGGGTAAAGTCATTTTCTCTGATGAATCCCCTTTTCGATTGTTTGGGACATCTGGAAAACGGCTTATTCGGAGAAGACGAGGTGAGCGCTACCACCAGTCTTGTCTCATGCCAACTGTCAAGCATCC
Source organism: Dendrobates tinctorius (assembly GCF_039654945.1). Lineage (NCBI taxonomy): Eukaryota > Metazoa > Chordata > Amphibia > Anura > Dendrobatidae > Dendrobates > Dendrobates tinctorius. The sequence continues at coordinate 17,079,723 of NW_027361870.1, read as the reverse complement.
TGAAACCATTCATGTGTGGGGTTGCTTCTCAGCCAAGGGAATGGGCTCTCTCTCAGTCTTGCCTAAAAACACAGCCATGAATAAAGAATGGTACCAGAATGTCCTCCGAGAGCAACTTCTCCCAACCGTCCAAGAGCAGTTTGGCGATCAACAATGCCTTTTTCAACATGATGGAGCACATTGCCATAAAGCAAAGGTGATAACTAAATGGCTCAGGGAACAAAGCATAGAGATTTTGGGACCATGGCCTGGAAACTCCCCAGATCTTAATCCCAGTGAGAACTTGTGGTCAATCATCAAGAGACGGGTGGACAAACAAAAACCTTCAAATTCAGACAAAATAAAAGCATTGATTTTGCAAGAATGGACTGCTATCAGTCAGGATTTGATCCAGAAGTTGATTGAGAGCATGCCAGGGAGAATTGCAGAGGTCCTGAAGAAGAAGGGTCAACACTGCAAATATTGACTTGCTGCATTAACTCATTCTGTCAATATAACCTTTTGTTACTCATAATATGATTGCAATTATATTTCTGTATGTGATAAAACATCTGACAAACACACATAAAAACCAGAGGCCAGCAGATCATGTGAAAATATAATATTTGTGTCATTCTCAAAACTTTTGGCCATGACTGTACTGTAGCCAATGACAGGTCGACTTGGCCGCAGGGCTGTGGAGTCGGAGTCGGAGTTGGAGCTCCTAAAATATATAAAATATATAATAAATTGGGTACAGTAGTTCAATGCAGAATGTGCTGAATATTTTTTCATAGTAATTTGGGAAAGTTATGAAATGTCCTATAAATGACTGTTCTATTCCTGATCGAAGGCTACAGTCACACACAGCGTTTTTGCTGCGTTTTTTGAGGATACGTTTTTCAGCTGCAAAAGCAGATCAGCTTTTTAAAAAACCGCATCACCTGAAAGGTTTTTGAGCTCATAGATAATGTTTTCAATAGCAAAAGCAGATTAGAAATCTGCTCCATCTATCCATTTATCCATATCTGTCTATCCATATCTTATCTGTACCAAAAAGAATGAAAGCCGGGTAGCACACAGACTAACACTTCTTTTTTTTTTTTTTTTTTTTAGCACCAGTCAGGTACACCTCATAGCTGCCCAAAAGGACGCCCAGGACAGGCATTGCTCGTCATCAGTAACACATCAAGATCAATTGATAGTTGGAATAAATAGACTGCATTCACCACATCTTAAGGTGCAGGCTTTATTTTCAAGTGTAGGGGTGTGCAGTATAAGGTTTTGCAGCAGCTGAGGTGTGCAGTATGAGATTCTGCGGAACAGTATGAGGTTCTGCCCCCCCCCCAGTTTTGATCCTGGCTAAAACTGCTTCTTATAGATATGGCGAACCCTCAGGTAACCTTAAATGAAGGTCAATGGACACAGGTGGCTGAATTGAAGGAATTGCTTAATCATCTATTTACCGTGACTAAAAACGTACAAGCTGAGGATTTAACTCCTGGCATTTTCATAAAGGAGTCGGAGTCGTGGCCGTGTGTTTTGGATCCTTGTCATGTTGAAAAGTCCAAGTTCGTCCCATGCACAGCTTCTGAGCTGATGATTGCAAATTCACTCCAGTATTTGCTCATAACGTGCTGCATTCATCTTTCCTTCAACTTTGACCAAGTTTCCTGTGGCTTTGTAGCTCTCAGATACCCAAAACATCAGCGTTCCATCTCTATGTTTTACAGTAGGAATGTTGTTCCTTTCATCTTAGGCCTTGTTGACTTCTTTCCAAATGTAACGTTTAAGGTTGCGGCCAAAAAGTTCAATTTTGGTTTCATCACTCCAAATTACCTTCTTCCCGAAATTTTGAGGCTTGTCTCTGTGCTGTTTTGCGTATTGTAGGCGAAATGCTTTGTGGCATTTGCTCAGTAATGGCTTACTTCTGGCGACTTGACCATGCAGCCCATTTTTCTTCAAGTGTCTCCTTATTGTGCATCTTGAAACAGCCACACCGCTAGTTTTCAGAGAGTCCAGTACCCGAACAATTTTCCTAGCAGTTGTGGATGAAATATTTGTTGGTCTACCTGATCATGGTTTTTGATTTTACAGAGCCCCTGATTTTTCATATGTTAATCACAGTTTGAACGCTGCTGACTGCCGTTATCAATTCCTTGGCTATCTTTTTGCATCCCTTTCCTGTTTTATACAGTTCAACTACCTTTTCCCATAGTTCCACTGACAATTCTTTTGCTTTCCTCATGACTTACAATCCAGAAACGTCAGTGGCTGGATGAAAGATGCAAGAGTCTGTCTGGATCCCAGAAACTCAATCAGCTTTTATGCACAGACACTGATTACAAGCGAACAGGTCACAGATGAGGATGTTACCTTTAGTAGCCATTCGAACCCATTTGTGTCAACTTCTGTGCATGTTATCAGGCCAAAATCACCAGGGTATGTAAACTTTTGATCAGCCATTTACAATAAATGGCTTCAGCCAACCACTAACCATGAGTGGAGAAAAAGTTTTGGTGTTATCATTCATATTCTCTGAAAAAAAGGCCAAGAAAGCAAAAATTCTGCCGGGGTATGTGAACTTTTGAGCACAACTGTACTTTTCCTCTGATTGTTCCTCTCCTGGTTTTGACTTATAAATACTGAAGTAAAAAACTCACAAACGATTGATTGATTTGATTGATTGAAACTACTCAACGTGTGCACGCGCCCTGATAGTCCCAGCACTGGTTGAACAGTGTAAGACTGTGCAGGGACACTCTGAAAATTGGTCACGCTGAGCCGTCAATTTATTCATACATTTCTAGGAGGCAAAAAAAGCAACAGCACAATGTTGAGTTCTAAAGAAAAAAATAAAAGATTCTCCAGAATCATCATCATTTTTAAAAAAAAAATTATAAGTATTTTTGAAAAATTACTTTTCAGGAAGAGGATGTCGCTCACTTTTTGTTTTTTGGAACAGAAAAATGGCATTAATGTCCAAATCCGATAAGTTACATCACTGATGTAAATGAAAGCAGACGGGCGCTTTTGAATTTTAAAGTGCAACTGTTTTGGCCGCTAAACGATGCGGCCACTGCCTTTCAGGGCTGTTATGCAGCATTCTATAGTGCTGCAGATAAGCCCCTGGTCCGACCTGCAAGATATGAAAAATAAGTTTTATTATACTCACAGGGGGGGGCGGTCCAGTCTGATGGGTGTCGCAAGTCCTGGTCCGGCGCCTCGCATCTTTTTGCGATGCCGCCTTCCTGCTTGGTTCATGGCTCCCCGGCATCGCACTTCTGCGCAGGCGTACTTCTCTACCCTGTTGAGGGCTGAGCAAAGTACTGCAGGTGCCGGGAAAGGTCAGAGAGGCCCTGCGCACTGCAGTACTTTACTCTGCCCTCATCAGGGCAGAGAGGTACGCCTGCGAAGAAGTGCGATGCCGGGGAGCCATGAACCAAGAGCTGCGAACAGGATCAGAAAGTTATCTCAAAATGATACGAAAAAAGACTGCAGCTTGCAAAAAAAACAAACCATAAAGTATAAATTAGCTGTAGTACTGACCCAAAATACAGTTAACATGTCATTGATTTGTTTGTGTTTTTTTTTTTTCTTTTCATTATACCCCTTTGGTTTTTTTTTTCTGTATTTTTTCAACACGTTTAAAGGTAACATAAATAAGGAAGAAAAACCATAACTGAAAAGAGGTAAAATTTAAAAAAAAAAAGTCATTGTCTTTTTCATCTCCTTGGACACCATGTCGATCTTATGATTTAGGAGTCATAGACTGAGCTAATATTAATAAATGTACACACAGAATGATTCTGCAGTTTTACATGACTGTTTACTTCTCCTTTTTGTGCAAAATTCATTTTATTTTTAGTTGTCTGACAATTAGTAACAACTCTTTCTCATGCGCTCATAATGACTATTGTCCTTTTTGTGGAACATTACTAAAGTGAATTCATGGAATTTGGCAGAATCGATGTCATGTTCTCGCTGCATGTAATTCCCAAGTGAAACGATCTCCCGGCTGATGAGCTGATGATGACCGTCAGTTCATGCAAAAGGTTAGCAATTCCATGAAATGTTCTAAAGTTGTCTGATTTACTCAGTGCATCCATTTCTGTTACTGTTTTCGTCATCTATGTTCTGTCAGGGAATGGAAACTTTGGCGTTTTTTTTTTTTCTTCTCTTTTGGAGGGTGAGAATTTGTCCTGTACTCGGCATGATCATATACACTGTATGGACACAAGTATTGTGACACCTGCACACATTACTAATATAGCAGCTTTTATAAATCCATAGGCATTAAAGGGAATGTGTCACCCCACCCCGGGATGTATATGACCCATTACTGTGGGCATACAGGTGATAGAAATGGTACCCTAGTCCTACCTGTATGCCTCATATTAATGTTCTTGTTGTGGAGAAATGTTATGTTCTTTCTCTTTGCTTTCTTCCATGATCTGGGGCGTGCGGTGCCTGAAAGAAGTCCCTGCCTCCTCTCCTCATGGTAATCCTACCCCCCCATCGGTGTCAGTTACGGCCCGGGAATCTCGCACCTGCGCCCTGCACTGTCTCAGAAATACACACCTCATCAATCCTTCTGTGGGCACTGCATTCAGGGATCTTCTGCGCAGGCGCTGGCAACTTCTGCTCCAGTGACCTCCGGTGTGCTCGCCGATAAGGTGCTCTCCCCACTTCCCCCCTGCGTAGTCATCCCTATGTACACATGGTTCCTAGAGATGACTGTGCAGGAAGGAAGTGGGGAGAGCACCTAATCAGCACGCACACCTGAGGTTACAGTGACTTGCCGGTGCCTGAGCAGAAGATCCCTGAATGCAGCGCCAACAGAAGGGAGGATGAGGTATGTATTTCTGAGGGGGCGCAGGAGCGGGATTCAGGGGTCGTAACTGACGCTGATGGGAGGGCATAGTATTTTAATGAGGAGAGGAGGCAGGAATTTCTTACAGCACCACACGCCTCGGAGCCTTGAAGAAATCATTAGCATAAAGACAGAATATAACATTTTTCAGCAACAACACCATTATTATTAGGCATTCAGGTAGGACCAGTGTAACATCTCTATTACCTGTATGCCCATATTAATAGGTCATATAAGTCCTGGGGGTGACAGAATCCCTTTAATAAGGCTACCTACTGTGCAGGTACAAAAGCTTCCATTATTCTGGGAAGGTTTTGGACAACATTTTGTTGGTTGGGGAATTTTTTGCCATTCAATTCATAAGAGCATGGTGGCTCAGTGGTTAATACTGTTGGTTTGGTTCTGGGATCAAGTCCCACCAAGGGCGACATCTGCAAGTAGTTTGTATGTTCTCCCCGGGTTTTCGTGAGTTTCCTCCACATTCTTTGGTTTCTTTCCACACTCCAAACACCTACTGATAGGGACTTTAGATTGTGAGCCCTAATGGGGATAGAGATGATAATGTTTGTGAAACGTTATGGAATATGATAATGCTGTGTAAGCAAAGCAATAATAGTAATAATAATAAAAAGAACAGCGTTTGTGAGGTCAGACACTGATGTTGGATGAGAAGTCCTGGCTTGCAAGCTCCATTGTATTTCATCACATAGGTGTCGGATGAGGTTGAGGTCAGAGCTCTGTGCAGCCGGTCAGGTCCTTACACACCAAGCTCGCCCAACAATGCCTTGATGGACTTAGCCTTTTGCACCGGGGCGCAGTCATGCAGGAACAGAACAGGGCCTTTCTCAAACTATTCCCACAAAGCTGGAAGTTACAATTGTCCAAAATATCTTGAAGTGTTAAGATTTCCCTTCACTTGAACTAAGGGTCATGGCCGATCCCCGAGACACAACCGCATAGCATTATCCCTTCTCCACTAAACTTTATGGTTGGCACCAAGCCACTAACATGCAGTCAGTTTGAAATTTACCATGTCCACACCTCCACAAAATTGCCAGATAGAGAAATGTGATCCATTACTCCAGAGAACACGTTTCCACTCCTTCAGAGTCCAGTGGTGGCTTTACACCTCTCTAGATAACGACTTGTATCGTGCTTGGTGATGTAAGGCATACTTGAATTAGCTTGGCTATGGTAACCCACCCCATGGAGCTCTTGGTGAGGGCACCGTTTTCATGCTGGTATTAATGCTAGGTGAGATTTGGATTCTGAAGTTGAGTCAGCAAAATGTTGACGACTTTAAGGGTACGTGCACACGCTGCGGAATCCGCTGCGGATTAATCCGCAGGGATTTTGCAAAAACCGCAGATAATCCGCAGGTCAAAAGACCTGCGGATTATCTGCGGTTTTGCCTGCGGTTTGGTCCTGCGGATTCACTATCTCCACAATGGTGGAGATAGGAACCCGCAGCGGTTTCCGCAGAAAGAATTGACATGCAATTCTTTCTGCGGATTCAAAACCGCAGCAAATCCGCGCGGATTTTTCCGCAGCGTCGGCACAGCGGTTTTTTTTTACCATTCATTTGAATGGTACTGTACACCGCAGCTAAAACTGCTGCGGGTCCGCAGCGGCCAAAACCGCTGCGGAAACGCAGCGGAATCCGCAGCGTGTGCACACAGCCTAAGAAGTCTGCTCTTCACCTCTTGGTGACCTCAGTCTATAACTTTTTGGCTGAGTTGCTGCGGTTCCTTCCACTTTTCATTAATCCCACTCACAGACGATGGTGTAATAATTGGGAGGGAAGAAACTTCATGAACTGTCTTGACCCAAAATTACAATGAAACTGAAGACAAACGTTTACTTTTGCACCACTTCAAGTACACCATAAGGGGCGCCGTTTCCCTTTGATGCAAGGGCTCATTGAGACATGCACATTATCAGTAGTGATACCATTGTTTTTTCATTGTAACAGTAAGGCCAGTACATTTTAAATGTTTTCATTAACATTTTCATTCTTCTATTCGCATGGTATTTATTCTTCTACACGCACGTTGAGTACATGTAGGAACTACTTTATCCAAAAGATGGGTTGAATTTAAAAAATCCTGTTTCTTTTTCTTTTTTGTATTCTAATTTAAAATCCATTTTTTTTTTTTGTACTCAAGGATTTTTAAAATAGTAGGGCTGCATCTCCATAAGAAAGTGTTTTCGATACGTGGACCTAGCCGGATTTCTCCAATGACCGGACAATGGTCTGAAAATGTTTTCTCCAAAATATTTATGTTTATAAACTTCTTTAGTGTGAAGACATCGCACAAAATCAAATCTATACAAGAAGAAGTCTTGTGGACTTCAGAGTAGTATGTGTATTCCCTAGAAGTGGAATTATGACATCTAAAAACATAAAATAACTCATTTTGGTGAATCCATTTGTTTAACCCCTTAACCCCCAAGGGTGGTTTGCATGTTAATGACCGGGTCAATTTTTACAATTCTGACCACTGCCCCTTTATGAGGTAATAACTCTGAAACGCTTCCATGGATCTTGGTGATTCTGACACTGTTTTCTCGTGACATATTGTACTTCATGTTAGTGGCAAAATTTCATTCATATAACTTGCGTTTATTTGTGAAAAAAACGAAAATTTGGCGAAAATTTTGAAAATTTTGCAGTTTTCCAACTTGAGTTTTTATGCCCTTAAATCACAGAGATATGTTACACAAAAAACTTAATAAGTAACATTTCCCATATGTTTACTTTACATCAGCACAATTTTGGAACCCAAATTTTTTTTTTTAGGAAGTTATAAGGGTTAAAAGTCGACCAGCGATTTCTCATTTTTACAACACCATTTTATTTTTACGGACCACATCACATTTGAAGTCACTTTGAGGGGTCTATATGATAGAAAATACCCAAAATTGACACAATTCTAAAAACAGCACCCCTCAAGGTGCTCAAAACCAGATTCAAGAAGTTTATTAACCCTTCAGGTGCTTCACAGGAATTTTTTGAATGTTTAAAAAAAAAAAAAAAAATGAACATTTAACTTTTTTTCACAAAAAAAATTACTTCAGGTCCAATTTTTTTTTATTTTACCAAGGGTAACAGGAGAAGTAGGACTGCAAAAGTTATTGTGCAATTTGTCCTGAGTACGCTGATACCTGATATGTGGGGGGACCCACTGTTTTGGCTCATGGCAGAGCTCAGAAGGGAAGGAGCAACGTATGACTTTTTCAATGCAAAATTGGCTGGAATTGAGATCGGACACCATGTCACGTTTGGAGAGCCCCTGATGTGCCTAAACAGTGGAAACCCCCCACAAGTGACCCCATTTTGGAAACTAGACCCCCCAAGGAACTTATCTAGATGTGTGTTGAGCACTTTGAACCCACAAGGGCTTCACAGAAGTTTATAACGCCCGGGCATGAAAATAAAAAATCATATTTTTTCCACAAACATGATCTTTTAGTCCCCAATTTTTTTATTTTCCCACGGGTACAAGGAGAAATTGGACCCCAAAAGTTATTTTGCAATTTGTCCTGAGTAGGCTGATACCCCATATGTGAGGTGTGGTGTAGTAACCACAGAGTCCGCTAGGGGGCGCTGTGTGGATGTCCCAGGAGAAAGGATGAATGGCAGAATACGGAATGGCTGTTATGTATCCCAAAGTGGGTGGCTTTGGGATGGAGACTTATGTGTTGTTCAGCAATGATATTGCTGAGGTGTTGTTTCAATGTGTAAGGCTGTGTGCACACGCTGCGGATTTTGCTGCGGTTCCGGCCGCTGCGGACCCGCAGCAGTTTTAGCTGCGGTGTACAGTACCATGATTCCCTATGGGAATCAAAAACCGCAGTGCAGATGGTGCGGAATTTTCCGCGCGGATTATCTGCGGTTTTCAATCCGCAGAAAGAATTGACATGTCAATTCTTTCTGCGGATTCCCCTGCGGTTTGCCATCTCCTCCATTGAGGAGATAAAAAACCGCAGGGCAAAACCGCAGAGCAATCCGCAGGTAAAACCGCAAGTATTTTGACCTGCGGATTTTACAAAATCCGCGCGGATGAATCCGCACCTAATCCGCAGCGTGTGCACACAGCCTTAGGGAGAAGTCTCCAGGTAACTAGAGAGATGGACAGGCCTGGTTACCTACAAACCCACCCAGGGGGTGTGTTTAAAGCACTGTTGGAAAGAGTGTGTAAATGCTTGAAGGACCTGTGATGAGGTCAGTCATGTGACCCGGTGGGCGTGGCTATGAACCATATAATGTGGCCAGGGTAGGTCACAGGGGGTGAATGCTTGGACCCGGTTGGTCCAGTGTGGAAGGTCCCGCTGAGATGGGGCTTCCTGCCTGACAGCACTTGTGGACACTGTGAGTAATGGCTGCAAGTGCCTGAGAGTTCCCTGGAGGGAATGAATGTCTGCCGTATGGAGAAGAAGCCATGAGAGAACCCTGACGGGGTGAGATATAACTGTGAGGCTGAAAAGCCTGCGTATTGGACATTGCTAACAGAGTGAAGCTCTGTCATGGACGCTATGCCGTTTATATATTGCTGGTCATGGTTTATGATGTTTAATAAACCGCATGGACTATACTGGTTTATGGAAAACCTGTGCCGGATCTGATTTTGTGGCTGCCAAGCGAGTGATCCCCTACTTAAATGACAGCGCTACCTCACAGGGGGTAAAACACTGTTTGGGCGCATGGCAGAGCTTGGAAGGGAAGGAGCACCATTTGACTTTTTCAACTCAGAATTGGCTGGAATTGAGATCAGACGCCATGTTGCATTTGGAGAGCCCCTGATGTGCCCAAACAGTGGAAACCCCCAATTATAACTCCAACCCTAACCCCAACACACCCCTAACCCTAATCTCAGCCCTAACCCTAGCCCTAACCCTACTGGGAAAATGGAAATAAATACATTTTTTTAATTTTATTATTTTTCCCTAACTAAGGGGGTGATAACGGGGGGGGGGGGGGAGGTTTGATTTCCTATTTATGGCGGTTTTTATGTTTGGCAACTGTCATACGCTAAAAGACGCTTTTTATTGTAAAAATAGTTTTTGCATCACCACATATTGAGAGCTATAATTTTTCCATATTTTGACCCACCGAGTCATGTAAGGTCTTATTTTTTGTGGGACGAGTTGACGTTTTTATTGGTACCATTTTTGGGCGCATGACATTTTTTGATCGCTTTTTATTCTGATTTTTGGGACGCAGAATGAACAAAAACCAGCATTTCATGAATTTCTTTTGGGGGGTGCGTTTACACCGTTCCGCGTGCGGTAAAATTAATAAGGCAGTTTTATTATTCAGGTTAGTACGGTTACAGCGATACCTCATTTATGTAGTTTTTTAATGTTTTGGCGCTTTTATGCAATGAAAACAATTTTATATAAAAAATAATTATTTTTGCATCGCTTTATTCTGCGAGCTATAACTTTTTTATTTTTTTGCTGATGATGCTGTGTGGCGGCTCATTTTTTGCGTGACAAGATGACATTTTCAGCGGTAACACGATTATTTATATTCGGCTTTTTGATCGCGCATTATTGCACTTTTTGATCAGCGGTATGATAATAAAGCATTATTTTTTGCTTTTTTAAATTTTTTAATGGGTTCAATAAAGGGGTTAACTAATGGGACAGTTTTATAGGGCGGGTCGTTACGGACGTGGTGATACCAAATATGTGTACTTTTATTTATTTTTTTCCTTTTCCAAAAAATGAATTTATTAGGGAATATTTTTTTTTTTTTTTTTTTTTTTCATTTAGCGATTTTTTTTTTTTTAAATTTTTTTTTTATTTATTTTTACACTTTTTTTTTTTTTTTTTTTTCTTTTTTTTTTTAACTTTATTATACTGTCCCAGGGGGGACATCACTGTCATGTGACAGATCACTGATCTGTCACATCACAGATCGCTGTGACAGATCAGCGATCTGACACAGGCATTGAAGCAGGCTTCCTCATGCCCCCGAAGATCCCCGCCGCCATATTGTATCCAGGGACCTGCTGGGAAGGAGGCCCCCGGAGCAGCGCAGCACATCCCTCTGCTCCGGGGGGCTCAGGGAGGCATGGAGAGAGCCCCCTCCCTGGCGATGCTTCCCTAAACCCGCGGTACACTGCGATCGTGTTTGATCGCAGTGTGCCAGGGGTTAATGTGTCGGGGGCGGTCCGTGACCGCACATGACACATAGTGCCGGGTGTCAGCTGTGATGATAGCAGAGACCCTGATTCCAGGGATTTGTCACTTACTGGGCTGTGTCTTGCTGTTTTATTACAATCAGTGTTTTATCAGCAGGAGATTAATACTAGGAGACAACTGGCCTCATGCATCCTAGTTCAACCTAGCACTGTTAGCATCTCTCTTTCGCTATACAATGTACACAGAACGCTGCCAATCAGTAATGTGGATGGGTTATACAGGGCTCAGCCTTCAGAGCTCTGCTAGATCTGCAGCAGAGAAAACGGATTCTATCACAACTGCTGCACCCAGTAAACTAAGTGATCACTGGAATCAGGGTATTTGTGCCTACTTTATGCTGCTGTCAGATTATATAGCAAAATCCTGCTGACAGATTCCCTTAAAGGAAAAGTGAGTGTACAGTTCTGCTCACGCATTGAGGATAAACTGAGTTGTAATCAGAACTCTGAGTCCTATTACTAAATATTGGCTATGAAATATCAAAACTTTTTGAAAAGTTTGATTACCCATTGAAAACTTGAACTGACTGACAGATGTTGGATTTTACTTGATGACGCGTGCACATCTGCTCGCTTGCCTATACCCAGCGCTGTTTTTGTGATATTTTTTTTTTTTTTACGATAATGACGGCGTGTGTATCTATCACCATAAAGTTCCAGGGCAGTCTCTCTCTTCAGTTGGTGACTTGTATTGCAGGTCTCTCTTTTTTTAGGGAAGGTTGTACTCCAGCTCGCGTTGTCTCAAGTAGCCAGTTTGTAGCTAATAAAATAATGTCAGTCAGTTGTTAAAAAGTGGTGAAAAGTAGAAAACATTTGGAAAGTAAATCCGAGATAAATTGTATTGAGTAGCTGTACATACTGTTACCAGGACCTAGGGAGACGGTGTCACCTCAAGCGTTCACCCTCTAATTCACCGTGCAGTCTGATAGTCAGCAGCAAAATGTACGATTCTATGGGTCACTGGCTCCGACTTATGACAAGCAGTGGTTTCATGCCTTTTATTCCAGGTTGAGTATAATACAGCAGCTTCTGAATTGTTTCTCATAGTGTATTTTCTGTATGCAGGCTGACAGCGCTCTGCGTCCCTGACGGTTAGGCTATGTTCACACGTTGCTTTTTTTGCAGCATTTTTTCTGCAAATTAAAAGCTACTTTTTTACAATGCTAACAAAGATATGAGATTTCAGAAATGTCATACACACGATTGCTTTTTTTTCCGGACTGAATTGGAAAACTGCTGCTTTTTCTAAAGAACTTCAGCATGTCAATTCTGCAGTGTTTTTGCTGCCTTTTTACTGAATTAAATTGACTTTATTAAAGGTAACCTGTGATATGAAAAAAAACTACATATGTGCGGTTAATTTTGAACCTGAATTCTGAACTTGCCATGTGCCAGGAGGAATTGAACTTAATTCATCCCGGTTAACGTTTGAGTTTCCGTCACGGGGTCAGCGCCGGTGCAAGTTCAGTCACTGCTCTGTGTACAATGAGTGGTGGCTGCAACTGCGCCCCTGGCACTGACTGACAGCTGCCTCTAATGCTGAGCGAGCTGTCAGTCATTGCCGGGGGTGCAGTTACCGCTGCCGCGCTCTGTACACAGAGCGGTGACTGAACCCGCGCCGGCGCAACCCCCTTGACTGAAAACCAAAGGTTACCAGGAGGAATAAAGTTTATTTCATCCTGAGGGTCTAATTGTGGGCACCGGACAGGTTCAAAATACTGTGAATCTGCAGATTGACCCATATCTACAGGTTATTAGGGTTTTTTCATGTGACTGTTTCCCTTTAAACATGTCCTGTAGACAAATGTCACATACAGCTAGGTCTAAAAATTTCTGGATACTGACGCAAGTTTTGGTATTTTAGCGGTTTACCAAAACATATTCAAGGTACAGGTATATTATCAACATAGGCTTAAAGTGCAGACTCTCAGCTTTGATTTCAGGGTATTCTCACCCTAATTGGAGTCAGGGTTTTGGAATTACAGCTCTTTAATATGTAGCTGCCCCTTTTCAAAGGGACCAAAGGTAATCGGACAATTATCTCCAAAGCTCATTAATGGGCTGCATGGGCTATTCCTTTGTTGATCCATCATCAGTTAAGCTGGTGAAAGGTCTGGAGCTGATTCCAGGTTTGGCATTTATAATTGGAAGCTGTTGCTGTGAACCCACAACATGTGGTCAAAGGAATTCTTAAAGGGGAAAAAAACAGACCATCATGAGGCTTAAAAAAAGAAATCCATCCAAGAGGTGGCAAAAATGTTAAGCATGCTCAAATCAACAGTTTGGTACAGTCTGCCAAAAAATGCACTGCTGAGCTAGGAAAATCAGAAAGGCCTGGACGTCCAACAGTGGTGGATGATCGCATGATTCTTTCCATATTGAAGAATAACCCCGTCACAACATCCATCCAAGTGAAGAACACTCTAGGAAGTAGGTGTTTTACTATCTATGTCTACCATAAAGAGAAGACTTAACGAGAGCAAATACAGAGGCTTCACCACAAGGTGCAAACCATTAATCGGCCTGAAAAAGAGAGAGGACAGATTAGACGTTGTAAAAAAAAAAAAATCTACACTTCCGTTGTTTCATTTTAAATCCATAATATTGGCTTACAGAGCCAAAATCGTGAAGATTTGGCCACTGTCCAAATATTTCTGGCCCTAACTATAGATGCCTCCTAATCTTAGTATAGATCTGGTATTAGTCACTGATGACAAGTGCAAGCTGAACAACGTTAAGGACCGAGTCAGTTTTGACATTTGGGACCACAGAATCCTTTCTGCCTTACAAGATTTTATCAGCCATAACTTTTTTGTTTTCTCATTTACGTAGTAGTTTAGAGCCTTGTTTGCGGGACGTGTTTTTAGAAATGATTTTGGGGTTCATACAAATTTATTTTTATGATTGTTATTTGAATGCAGTTAGAATATATAGACTGTGCTGCTCAAGAAGGTTCTCATAGCCCCAATGTCACACATTGTGGGGTGTCAGATATTGAACATATTCACAACAAGGAGCAATACCTCTGTAGGAGCATATCTCCATAATGTGGCATGCAATAGAAGATGCCAATATTTTTTGTTATACTTTTGGATCGTCAGGATGGGGGATGCATATACTAATGGGGTTAGTCTGAGTAGATTCTTTAGAACAATCAGTTTGGAGTTTCTATAGTGAGAACTTCATGTAGATTTGCGCATCATCCCCTCTCTTTCCGCAATAGATCAGAGTTGCTTTAGACTTCTACCCGTGAGTGACTAGATGGACTCATCAGGACAACTTCTTGATAAACTAACAGCCTTAAATGGACTCCACTATCAGCCCTGTCACTGATATTTACAGTCGCCTCTGTCTTATTACTTGCATTTTATCATCGGTATCTTAATGGAAGGCAAACTTCTACCTTTCATGTGAGGAAGCTCGTTAGTAGTGAAGAAACCGGATAATTGTTTACACCATTAATGCATGTGAAGTACCATCTAATCCCACACAGGGTTTCAGAGACCTGGAGAGAAAACGGGACTCCGGCAACCTGAACATTATATGTGCATTCCCCAGGTCAATGTCATTTTTATCAGGTTTAAAAAAACAAAAAAAAATTATTCTAAGACCTGTTGTATATGCATAAAGAAATAATAGCAAAAATACGGTAATTAAAAAGAGAGAGGGTCTAATGAGTTTGGGCCAAAAAAGTGCACATTGGTACACTTGTAAAGAGTGATTGTTTGCATGTCCTGGTCAAACATCTGTGACCAGTTTTATTTTTTAACGTTTTATCCTTTTTTTTTTTTTTATAGGGTAACTGTACTTTCAAGTAACTTTTTAAAATAACCTGTCCTGTGTACATGACACATATCATTATATCTGACGATTATTTGACTTGTAAACTGCATTTTCTCCAGTTTTCCCACTGTGCGGATTCTTTCTCTGATTTTTGTCCTGGGTGTGTCAGAGGCTGCAGACTGTCGCTCTGCATCTGACTGCAGAAGGTCTCAACAGTTTGCTTTGCAGACTTCTTCCTGGTCCTTCTGACTCTAGGACCCAGTGGCAACCTTCTCCCGACTCTTTGACACATCTGTACCAGGGTGTTTATAACTCCTAGCTTGCCGCTGGGAGTGGCCAGTGATATTTCCATTTCCCTATTGAGGCTTGGAGCTATAGCAATCAGCTATCTTCCCCTTTGATGCTGCTGGAGGACGTCTGTGTTTCTCCCGGAGTCTACTCAAGCTAACTGTTCCTCTTGTTTGTGTATCCTCTTCTGTCTTTAGTGGTAGTGGGGATTAACTGGTGCACATCCTGTCCTTCCTATGCAGGGCTTATTGCCAGGGTCAGGCAGGGTTTAAGTATCCTGCTCGGCGATGGGTGCAGAACCTATATAGGGATGCTGAGGGCAGACAGGGTCACATTAGATCTTCTTAGGGGTCTCCGCTTCCCACTTTTCAAGTGTTGGGTTCCATTCCCCTTATCCCTTTGGTTTGCACTTAGTCTTTCCTACACTGTGTGTGACACATTTGCCGTTGACTCTGAGATAGTAGGCAGATACTAGATGCTATGACGTTTCCTATAGAAAGTACACATAGACATGAGGGATTCCTGCTTGTTCATTTATTTAACACATAGAAAAAAGTAGCAGCTGCTGAATTTAGGAAATTTTACAGTAGTACTGAGCAGTGTGGATGTGAATCTAGCTGTGGTGTGAGGAAAAAGTCTTGTTAAAATGTTACTCACTGGTTGTGTCTTCCTCTGCCTGTTTTTTCACTGTGTTCGTCTCTCCTCCTCACCTCTCCATAGAGTATATCAGGCTGTCACATAATGCCACAGGATGTTAGTAGTCCATGTTGTCTGAGCAAGAATGATTTGCATTGTTTTTTCACAGTGGATGACACGTTCAGGAGGCCGGTGGGGAGGAAAAAGTGTCTGATAAGTGTGAAGAAAGCTAATTTCTCTGATAAGACATATTACAAAGTTTCTTATATTCACCTGAACTTTTGATTTATGTAAAGTATGTTGAAAGCACAGTTTCCTTTTAACCAGATCAGGACTGGGCCAGGCATATTTTCAGATTTTTTTTGTAGAAACGCCTTTAACAGCTCTAAAAAATAAAAAAATATATATATCTTATCTTTTTTTTATAATACATAAGACTTAATTTTTGTCAATCTTGAATATTTTTTCTGATATTGGGAGAAAATGTAAAGAAAAACAGGAAGTGTGTGTATTTTTCTCATCTATGAAAAATAAACTTTTAATTGTGCCCCCAATTTAGATTTTGTACGTTGGTTGTTTTTTTTTTTTTTTTTTAAGTATTGGTTTGCTTAATTTTTTCATTTTTTACATAATGTGTCCCCTTAAAAGACCATTTGGGGGGCATTTGAACATATTCATTATTTTTTTTTGTTGATTTTCCCTGTAACAGGGCCTGGTAAATTAAGCTCAGTTACAGGAGGGAATTCCAGTCTCCTACCTACATAACAGAGCTGACTGATTCTCCTGGAACCTTACAGCCCCTGGTCTTGTTACACCCAGCGATTATGTAATCACTAAGTCGGGTCTGGAGGAGGAAGCACTGTCATGTTTATCTTATCTATGGGTAGTCTCCCTACTCCTGTGGGTGCACAATCACTACGGAGTAAAATGTGAACTGCCTGGACATTTATAGTCAATGTAGTTGGGGTCACTATGTTCACTCTCGGTTTTTAAATAGAAGGATTTTTCTATTATTTTGTAACAAATCTTTTTTTCTACCCTTGACTTTATTTTCTGTGAGGTGTTGCAGCTTGAATGATCGTGAAAACAGCTTTGATCATATAACTATGATGATCATCAACTTCAGTATTCTCTGAGGGAAAACATATTTTGAGCTAGTTGTTTAAAGCGGTTGTCCACTACTTTTTGATTGATGATAATATGATCGGCTGGGGTCCGACACTCGGCGTTGGCGGCTGCCGACCGGAAGTATTCATTTGCTGAGTTGCTCCATCTTCTGGTAGTGGCCGAGGCCTGGTACTTCACATCTCCCTACTATTTTAATCAATAGGATGCGGATCTGTAGTGCCCTGTGGCGGCCACTACCAGTAGACAGCCAGCTCGGCAAGTGAGTACTTTCGATAACAGCCGATCAACGGGTGTGTCAGACCCGACCGATCAGACATTGAGCTATCCTAAGGATTGCTCATGAATTAAAAAGTAGTGGTAACCTCTTTAAGGTATATCCAAGACCTTACCACAGCTTTACATCAACTTCAAGAAGCCCTAACTTTAAGGTCACATACACATGTTGAGTATTTGGTGATTTTTTTTTACCTCAGTATTTGTAAGCCAAATCCATGAGTAGAAAAGTATAACGGAAACACGTCACCTCTTCTGTATTTTTTTTACCCACTCCTGGTTTTGGCTTACAAATACTGACGTAAAATAGTGACCAAATATTCAACGTGTGCATGTGGCCTATAGGGGCCCATGCGCCTTTAAATGTTGTTGGCTGACAGCTTTTCTTCTCAACCCCTATACTCTAATTTGGCCGAGCATGCACATGTTTTCAATGGGAGATGGGAGTAAGCCACTGTCAGACACCTCTGGCAGTAGCCTATCTCCCCCGCAAATAATAGGAAGCGGCGTTAGAATTCAAAATGCTTGATCTTCCATTACCCTGGCATTAACTGTAAGGAGGCAAGAATACACCTAATTTAGTCAGCTAGTCCTACAGAAATTGATGGGGTTTGCCAGCCAGGGCTGTAGAGTCGAAGCTAGTTTTGCGTGAAGATGGAAATGGTTGGAATGTACTGACTTTACATTTAAATAAAAATATCCATTAATAATATTGGTTAATTTATTAACTTTCATAGGAATTTAGATAAGTTGACAAGTTTACAAATTCATTAATAAAAATGTATTCTGTTCTAGAAATCTGTGAAAATAATGGCTTCGCAGCCAGAGTCGACAACTTTCCTGACAGATACCACAGCCTCGCTACCGACTTGCTCTAAAGTCCATGTGTACTTTTATGTTGTCCACATGGAGAAAACAAAAGCATACATTACAGGCAGTCTCCGGGTTACAAACTAGATAGGTTCTGCCGCGCCAATTCTTTGGAATGCACTTCCCAGGTCAATACGATTAGTCCCCAATCCCCACAATTTTAAGCGTGCCCTGAAAACACATTTATTCAGACTGGCCTATCGCCTCAACACATTAACCTAACCTATCCCTGTGTGGCAGAGCCAAAAGTTTTACCATAACCAGGTTCCCAGCATCATGTTCCCACATGCTTTATGCCTCCATTAGCCCTCTTTGTCTGTACTGTTACACACTTAACATTATGGCTGGTCCATACAATCAGGGCAACTGTTACCACCCACCTTTCATGTCTACCTCTTTCCTCATAGACTGTAAGCTTGCGAGCAGGGCCCTCATTCCTCTTGGTATCTGTTATAATCTACTGTATGTGATTATTGTTATGCTGTAATGTCTATTGTCTGTACAAATCCCCTCTGAAATGTAAAGTGCTGCGGAATATGTCGGCGCTATATAAATAAAATTTATTATTATTATTATTATTATTATTATTATTATTATTATTATTCTGTACGTTTGTTTGAAACTCAAATTTGAATGCAAGTTCAAACAGGACCTGCAAAAAGGAAACAAACTAATACCTCATCCATACTTCTTTGGCCACCCCAATGCCAACTGCCTGTTATAAGGTCATCTTTTTTGCATCTACCGTAAGAGCTCTGCATCTCTGACCTCTTCACTAAAGGCCAGGACTCTGTCCACGTCCCCTGAGACTACTGCCTATTGTAGGTATGCAGCGTAGTGACATGAAGACGTGCTCTATGTTCTTATGATGCAAAGTAACCTCCGAGGCCTTGATGTGGCCGGAAGTCCTGGTCTATAATGAAGAGACCCAGAGATGTAGTGCATGATGCCGGAGAGAAGAGTAACAGATGGCAGACAGCGTGGCGGTTTGAGAGGTGAGTATTACCTTAGGTTTTTTTTTTTCTACCAATACTTACCTCGTTGCTTAAGTGTCCTGTTACCTCAATGCCCACCGTCAAGTCCTCTTCTTTCTGCTGTTGCACGTCTCAACTTTGGCCTCTTCACTACAGATCGGCACGGTGGCTTAGTGGATAGCACTGCAGCCTTGCAGCACTGGGGTCCTGGGTTCAAATCCCACCAAGGACAACATCTGCAAGGAGTTTGTATGTTCTCCCCGTGTTTGCGTGGGTTGCCCCTGGGTTCTCCGGTTTCCTCCCACACTCCAAAAATGTACTGATGGGGCTCACAATCTAGATTCCCTATCAGGGACAGTGATGATAATGTGTGCAAACTGTAAAGTGCTGTGGAATATGTTAGCGAATATGTTAGCGCTATGTTAGGCATCTAGGCCCCAGAGGTCACTGCACATTATAAGGTTGTGACATTGATGATGCGCAGTGATATCTTGCTTTGACGTCCTGGCCTATAGTGAGGAGGCGAAAGATGCAACGGTGGCGTAAAGAAAGAGGACGGGGCAGTGATGGAAGTTTTATTTTTTGTCTGAAGCCAGGATTATCATAGCCCACTAGGGGAGTGGAAGCGCCACTGGTTTGCACTGGCTGTAACATGATAGTCTGGTCTATACAAATCAATCGAGATTGAAATTCTATTACCGTAGACACGTGCTTTTTCTATGCGTTTGGCGTGTGGGCTGTCGATCATTTTCTCGGGTGGGTCAAACCAGCCCTCTCAAGATTTATAGTTTAGAAAGTGCCTCTAAACAATAAGGATATTAGAAGCCTAGGGCGTATATATGTTCAGCCGTTGTATTTGGGTTTATTTCTGTAGGCCCTTTTGTGTCGGTGGCTGGCCTGCTCCGCATGTGTTCAGTGAACTTTTGAAACCCGTTATACATAGAAGGTTTTATTGCTGCAGTTTGCCTTTAAACTTGTGTAAGTGGTCGGAGAATCGTTTATAACCTTTTTTATCCTAGCTGAAAATGCCAACTTTGTGGCTTTCGGTAACTTTCTTGTGGTGGATTTCAGCTAGATCGTAGTTCTCAAAGAAGGCATGAAGGCCCCGGTATGTAAGGCCTAGCTTATCTATAAACCTGATAATTGAGAGTCACTCGGAGGACAGTGACGTTTTATGTGCGCCCTTATCGGTGTTACCTGAAGAGTTAATGTCTGCTAATAAGATGACAATTGTGACAAAAAATGAACGACAGATTCCTTAAAAACTCTTGCACGTTGTTAAACCTGTTTAAACACCTATAAATGATCTAATGGTGTAGTTTTATGGCTTTCTGCATTCACCAAGCCTTTTAGGTGAATTACATTTTACAGATTCCATATAATACAAGGGAGTTTGGTTTCTCAGCTATTACAACAATATAGCTATTGTAGTGTTTTTTTATTGCTCTACAGACTTTTTCTTGTTTATATTTATGCATCTGTGAGTGTATTTTATATATCAATCATAAGAAAGTGTATGCTGTATACTGCTCTAGTCACGGACATGTACTGTGTGTATACAGCATATAATGGAGGCCCCATTGGTGTGATCTTCATTACTGCTAATTCATACAATCGCTCCTCATATACAGGATATATAATATATACAATTTACACCCCATTAAGTTATATACAGTTTTAAGACAAAGGACTGTTCGTAAATGTGTGATCACGGAAGTCCGACTGCTGAGCCCCCATAGATCATGCTCTAAAAGTGGACTCAGCAGTCGGACTCCCGCGATCACACATTTACGAACAGTCCTTTGGCTTAGAACTGTATATAACTTAATGGGGTGTAAACTGTGTGTGTGTGTGTGTATGTGTGTATATATGTATATGTTTGTGTATATATATATATATATATATATATATATATATATATATATATATATATATATATTGTGTATATATGTATATATATATATATATTGTATATATATATATATATATTGTATATATATATATATATATTGTATATATATATATATATATATATATAGTGTGTGTATATGTATATATAAATATATATATATTTATTTTACAGCCTCAATTTCCAAAAAGTTGGGATGCTGTGTAAAATTAGAAATCAACAAATGGTCTCAATTGGGAAAATCCCAAAGGGGCCAAAAAGATGCAATACAACTCCCAATCACAATTTTATTCAAGAAATAGATTGAAATACATAAATTCAATAGGAAAAGTAATTCTAAGCAGCAGCACCTCATAAAAGTTGATGCACAGTGGTGTCAGTATTGAATAGTATATACCAAGTAAATAGTAAAAGTAAGGCAGACTCAAAAGCTTGGGCGATGATATAGCAATATATTATACCATTTCTATGTATATTAGTGAAGTATAATAATTAAATATACATACTATTAATACAAAAAATAAAGAATAAACTGCCTAAAAAGACTCCCTAATTAATTACAGCATGAAATGATGTAAAAATAAAGTGCAAGTGCATATATCCTCTGAATTAGGAGCGAACATATCACAGGGGCCAAAGAGGTAAGGGGGCTCATTTCTACCTCCAAACGAGGTGCAATTTTGCATTTTTAGGAGCTCTTGGGCTGTAAAGTGGCCATATACTGCATTGTTCTTGCACAGGGGCATTTTTCTGTCTGTGTGCGCCTATGCTAATCATTGTGCAGTATCTCATAGAGCAGGGGTGGGTAATTAATTTTCCAGAGGGGCCACAGGAGAGACTGTGACTGTTGTGGAAGGCCGAACAAATAGGCCGAAATTAATTCTACTCAATTTTAATATCGATATATATTATAATTATTATATTATTGATAATTATATTAGTATTGTATCACTTAATATTGAATAGAATTAAGTATGCAGACATCCCCCTGTATATCGTTTGAACCCAAGTACAGCCCCTTCTGTATATCATATTAGCACCACACAGCCTCCCTATATATGGCATAAGCCCCACACAGCCTCCCTATATGCGGCATGAGCCTCACACAGCCTCCTAAATACACTGAATGAGCCTCACACAGCCTCCCTATATATACTGCATGAGCTCCACACAGCCTCCCTATATACACTGCATGAGCCTCACACAGCCTCCCTATATACACTGCATGAGCCTCACACAGCCTCCCTATATATACTGCATGAGCCCCACACAGCCTCCCTATATGCACTGCATGAGCCCCAGAGCCTCCCTATATATTCTGCATGAGCCTCACACAGCCTCCATATATACACTGCATGAGCCCCACACAGCCTCCCTATATACAGCATGAGCCCCACACAGCCTCCCTATATACAGCATGAGCCTCACACAGCCTCCCTATATATACTGCATGAGCCTCACACAGCCTCCCTATATGCACTGCATGAGCCCCAGAGCCTCCCTATATATTCTGCATGAGCCTCACACAGCCTCCATATATACACTGCATGAGCCCCACACAGCCTCCATATATACACTGCATGAGCCCCACACAGCCTCCCTATATACACTGCATGAGCCCCACACAGCCTCCCTATATACACTGCATGAGCCCCACACAGCCTCCCTATATACACTGCATGAGCCCCAGAGCCTCCCTATATATACTGCATGAGCCTCACACAGCCTCCATATATACACTGCATGAGCCCCACACAGCCTCCATATATACACTGCATGAGCCCCACACAGCCTCCCTATATACACTGCATGAGCCCCACACAGCCTCCCTATATACACTGCATGAGCCCCACACAGCCTCCCTATATGCACTGCATGAGCCCCAGAGCCTCCCTATATATTCTGCATGAGCCTCACACAGCCTCCATATATACACTGCATGAGCCCCACACAGCCTCCATATATACACTGCATGAGCCCCACACAGCCTCCCTATATACACTGCATGAGCCCCACACAGCCTCCCTATATACACTGCATGAGCCCCACACAGCCTCCCTATATACACTGCATGAGCCCCAGAGCCTCCCTATATATACTGCATGAGCCCCAGAGCCTCCCTATATATACTGCATGAGCCCCAGAGCCTCCCTATATACAGCATGAGCCCCACACAGCATCTCTGTATACACTGCATGAGCCCCACACAGCATCTCTGTATACACTGCATGAGCCCCACAGAGCCTCCCTATATATACTGCATGAGCCCCACAGAGCCTCCCTATATATATACTGCATGAGCCCCACACAGCATCTCTGTATACACTGCATGAGCTCCACACAGCATCTCTTTATACACTGCATGAGCCCCACAGAGCCTCCCTATATATACTGCATGAGCCCCACACAGCATCTCTGTATACACTGCATGAGCCCCACAGAGCCGCCCTATATATACTGCATGAGCCCCACACAGCTTCTCTGTATACACTGCATGAGCTCCACACAGTCTCCCAATATACACTGCATGAGCCCCACACAGCCTCCCTATATATACTGCATGAGCCCCACACAGCTTCTCTGTATACACTGCATGAGCTCCACACAGTCTCCCAATATACACTGCATGAGCCCCACACAGCTTCTCTGTATACACTGCATGAGCCCCACACAGCCTCCTTATATGCAGCATGAGCCCCACAATGCCCCCCTATATACTGCATGAGGCCCCCATATGACGGAGGCCCCTCCTCCACCAAAGGAGTCAGCGCAGTCAAAGAAGTCCGAGCAGATGGAGACAGCGAGCGGGCACGGTGCGAACTCGTGGACCTCAGCAAGCCATGCTGTTGTGATGGATGCCATATGTGGTTTAGGTTTGTCTTACAGAAATAAGGCCTTCCCTGAAATAGACAGTCTGGATGGGAACATATGTTGTTCTAAAACCTCTATATAATGTTCATCAAGATGTGTAAGCTGCCCATGCCCTAGGCACTAGTGCCGCCCCATGCCATCAGAGATGCCGGCTTCCGAACAGTTTGCTGATAACAAGCTGGATGGTCCCGCTCCTTTTGAGATGACTGGACACTGCATCCATGGTTTCCATAAACATTTCAAAATTTGGATTAATCGGACCACAGAACAGTTTTCTATCTTGCTTAACTTCCCTTTAAAGGAGCTTTCGCTCGGAGGAGACTGCAGCGCTTTAGAGTTGCATTGATGTACAGCTTCTTTTTCACATGATAGAGCTTCAACTTGAATTTGTGGATAGCACAGTGAACTGTGTTCAGTCAATGAATTATGGAATGGAAATTTTCCTAAACCCGTACAGTGATATGCATGCCTGTTCATAATGCAGTGCCGCCTAAAACATCGAATACTGACAGTCGGCCTTGTCCCTTGTGCACATTGATTTTTCCAGAATCTCTGAATCTTTTGATGATATTAAGTAGTGTAGATGGTCGGATATTCACGTCTGCAATTTTACTTTGAGGAACATTTTTTTGAATTTTTTTCCACAATTTTTAGACATACATGTGTTTCTCACAAAATTAGAATATCATCAAAAAGTTAATATATTTCAGTTCTTCAATACAAAAAGTGAAAACTCATATATTATATAGAGTCATTACAAACAGAGTGATCTTTTTCAAGTGTTTATTTCTGCTATTGTTGCTGATTATGGCTTACAGCCAATGAAAACCTAAATGCCGTTATCTCAGTAAGTTAGAATAATTAACAAAAAACATCTGCAAAGGCATCCTAAGCTTTTAAAAATATCACAGTCTGTTTCAGTAGGCTCCACAATCATGGGGAAGACTGCTAACTTGACAGATGTCCAGAAGGCAGTCACTGACACACTCAACAAGGAGGGTAAGCCACAAGAAGGTCATTGCTAAAGAAGCTGGCTGTTCACAGAGTGCTGTATCCAAGAATATTACTGAAAGTTGAAGTGGAAGGAAAAAGTGTGGTAGAAAAAAGGTTCACAAGCAACCGGGATAATCGCAGCCTTGAAAGGATTGTTAAGAAAAGGCCATTCAAAAATTTGGGGGAGATTCACAAGGAGTGGACTGCTGCTGAAGTCATTGCTTCAAGAGCCACCACACAGATGTATCCAGGACATGGGCTACAAGTGTCGCATTCCTTGTGTCAGGCCACTCATGACAAATAGACAACGCCAGATGCGTCTTACCTGGGCCAAGGAGAAAAAGAACTGGACTGTTGCTCAGTGGTCCAAGGTGTTTTTGTCAGATGAAAGTAAATTTTGCTTTTCATTGGAAATCAAGGTCCCAGAGTCCGGAGGAAGAGCGGAGAGCCACACAATCCAAGCTGATTGAGGTCTAGTGTGAAGTTTCCATGATCAGTGATGGTTTGGGGAGCCATGTCATCTGCTGGTGTAGGTCCACTGTGTTTTATCAAGACCAAAGTCAGCGCAGCCGTCTACCAGGAAATTTTAGAGCACTTCATGTTTCCCTCTGCCGACAAGCTTATTGGAGATGGAAATTTCATTCTCTAGCAGGACTTGGCACCTGTCCACACTGCCAAAAGTACCAATACCTGGTTTACAAACAACAGTATCACTGTGCTTGATTGGCCAGCAAACTTACCTGACCTTAACCCCTTAGAGACTCTATGGTGTATTGTGAAGAGGAAGATGAGAGACACCAGACTCGACAATGCAGACTAGCTCTAGCTGAAGGTTGCAATCAAAGCAACCTGGGCTTCCATAACACCTCAGCAGTGCCTTAGGCTGATCGCCTCCATGCCACGCCACATTGATGCCAAAGGAGCCCCAACCAAGTATTGAGTGCAATTACTGAACATACATTTCATTTGGCCAACATTTCAAATTTTTCAAGCTGGTGTCATAAAGTATTCTAATTTACTGAGATAATGACTTTTGGATGTTCATTGGCTGTAAGCCATAATTATCAATATTAACAGAAATAAACACTTGAAATAAATCACTGTTTGTAATGATCACTTCCCCATGTTCACTTCCATAGAATCCCCATGTTCACTTCCATAGAATCCCCGTGTTCACTTCCATAGAATCCCCGTGTTCACTTCCATAGAATCCCCGAGTTCACTTCCATAGAATCCCCGAGTTCACTTCCATAGAATCCCCGAGTTCACTTCCATAGAATCCCCGAGTTCACTTCCATAGAATCCCCGTGTTCACTTCCATAGAATCCCCGTGTTCACTTCCATAGAATGCCCGTGTTCACCTCCATAGAATGCCCGTGTTCACTTCCATAGAATCCCCGTATTCACTTCCATAGAATCCCCGTGTTCACCCCCATAGAATCCCCGTGTTCACCTCCATAGAATCCCCGTGTTCACCTCCATAGAATCCCTGTGTTCACTTCCATAGAATCCCTGTGTTCACTTCCATAGAATCCCCGTGTTCACCCTCATAGAATCCCCGTGTTCACCCTCATAGAATCCCCTTGTTCACCTCCATAGAATCCCCGTGTTTACCCCCATAGAATCCCCGTGTTCACCCCCATAGAATCCCCGTGTTCACCCCCATAGAATCCCCGTGTTCACCTCCATAGAATCCCCGTGTTCACCCCCCATAGAATCCCCGTGTTCACCCCCCATAGAATCCCCGTGTTCACCCCCCATAGAATCCCCGTGTTCACCCCCCATAGAATCCCCGTGTTCACCCCCCATAGAATCCCCGTGTTCACCCCCCCATAGAATCCCCGTGTTCACCCCCCCATAGAATCCCCGTGTTCACCCCCCCATAGAATCCCCGTGTTCACCCCCCCATAGAATCCCCGTGTTCACCCCCCCATAGAATCCCCGTGTTCACCCCCCCCATAGAATCCCCGTGTTCACCCCCCATAGAATCCCCGTGTTCACCCCCCATAGAATCCCCGTGTTCACCCCCATAAAATCCTCATAGAATCTCCATGTTCACCCCCATATTCATACACGAGAAAAAAAAAAATCAATCAACACTTACTCACCTCAGTCCAGTTCCCAGGCGCCCTGCTTCTGCCTCTGCCTCCGGAGTACTGACTCTCCTGCGGTACACAGCTGACGTGATGAAATGACGTCATCGTGTCAGCTGTTTCACACGCTGATTGGTGGAGGTAGTGGCCGGAGGCCCCTCCTCCACCAATGCTGACTGCGGGAGACAGCGAGCGGGCACGGTGCGGCCCGCAGACCTCAGATTTCCAGCCCCACGGCTGTCTCGGTCCGGACTGAGACAGCCAGTGGGCCGGCCAGGTCTGCTCTATATAATATAAACGAGTTTCACTTTTTGTATTGAACTGAAATAAATTAACTTTTTGATGATATTCTAATTTTGTGAGAGGCACCTGTAGTTGTTCACATATTGGTCAACCTCTGACCATCTTTGATTTAGAGAGACTCTATTTCTCTAATATGTAAACCTTTCCCAGTATAATATATTATATACACGTACACACACACCACAGTACCCTGATTGTAATAGTACAGAGTGTTTTTCTAAGGCTGATAAACTAGACGTTGATGTGTAGCTAAGATCATCCTTGAATGTTAGTCCTGTGAGTCTTTATAAGCTGCTACCTTGAAAAATACCATGCATACTTTCTTAAAGGCATTGTTATCAGTACCAGCTTCCATTTGTCTCTGTCAGAAGCGCTAAGGCATTTTTCTAAACCCTCAAAGCCTTCTTCAGCTCACTAAATTTTAAACAGGGATAATTATTATCCTCAGATGTCAGATGACATTATCCTGATACCGAGATGCTTTTCCCAGCCCCATGGGAAAATATAGACCTTTCTATTTTATGGGTTGCTTTTCTTTCTGCACTTGACCTAGGGCATAGATAGCTTGACAGTCTATGGCTATTGTTAGCTTTTTACAGCATTCATAACATTACATACCTGGGAACATTTTAAGGAAATCAGCCACAGGTCCACAATTTACTAAAAGGGTTAGAAGGGTTCTCTGCATTCGACAAATCTTTACTTGTAAGGATTACTTCCCATATATTAGTTTTACCAAGCTCAGTTTTTGGATTCCAAAAAATACATCCGTTGCTACATTGGGGAACTCTAGGATAGTCTGCTGCCACCTGGAGGCTGACACTATTACTGTAATACATTCTAAATGAAAATTGGCTCCTCCCCTGCAGACTATACCTCGCCATCATGTTCAGTATAACAGGGTGTAATTGTGCACTCTATACCACCGACAGTGACGGAGAGTACATCCTGTATTTTAGCAGTCTGTATCCTCTTGCGTCAGTATGGCCAGACCAGAGTACCTTGACACAGTCTGTGGTCAGGTACTGGGGCAGCGGTCTATAAGCCAGCCAGCTCCTGCCCACCCGCCCCACATAGTCCGCATGTTGCGACTCTCCCCTCTTTCACCACTTTTTCCCCCCACTTCCTCCTTTACTGTTTCTCCCAACCTGCTCAGTGTTTCTTAGGGTAATTTGGGAGAGCCAGTAAGTCTAGGACTGGGTCCCTATAGCATGGGGGAGAAGACCTGTGGTGCTAGGATTGATCCCTACTTTTCCGGCAGTGACGCTATATTGCGCAGCAGTATTTTAAATATCGTGCCAACATGGCATCCTCACTTGCACCATTCTGTTTCTGGCACTCCCCAGAGCGTAATGGACACCAGCGACATGGGTGCTCCTCTGGCATCGCTGACAGTGTAGGCTGTTGACATCTGGGGGCTGATTATTGGTTCTCCCCAGAAACTTTTCTTAAAGGGCTGCTCACTGTTGTTTTTTCCCTGCTCTCTGGCCCTTATACTGTCAGATTCTAGAGAAGACTGTGCACACCCATCTGCACAGCCCGCACTAGTCATTTATTCTACATGCATGGCCTATAATAAGTTTTTGGCCTACCGTACCTCATGTACTTCTCCACCCTCCCTCCTTATACCTGCTCAAGGAACCTCTGTAATGTCAGAAGAAAGTATAGCCCAACCTGCTCGGGCCCATGGTCTAGCCCAATCGGTAGCCAAACTAACCAGGGTGTCCAAGGCTGTGGAGTGTTTGAAAATAGCGGCTGCCACCCCAGGACTTCGGGCCACTGCTGTGAGTGAGTCAAACCTTCCATCCTCCAGGTCTTCTTCCAGGGTTATCTTTTTGCCCCTCTCTGGAAGTACACTCCCCCAAACGCTCAGACTCTATGTCCATCTCAAAGTCTGTGTTGGACACATATCAGGTGGTGTTTAGAGAGATGATTGAGAGTCTGGTGTCGGCTGTTGACTCTTCTGTAAGGGTATTGTCGGAGGATTCCCCAACCTCCACTAAACCGGGTTTCTTTAGGGGAGCCAACCACTTGGCTAGATTTTTTTTCTAACTGAGAGGAGTTTGTGGAAGTCCTACTGAAGGCATTGGAAAACCCAGACAGGCATTTTCAAAAACAGTCATATGGACGTGTTATACCCATTTCCAGCCGTGTTAGTGGCATCCTGGTCTAACCTGCCTTTGATAGATACTCCTATATCTCGCCTATCTAAGACCACTACCTTACCTCTTTCTGAGGTAGCAGCACCCCACAGACAAACATATAGAGTTTGCTTTTGAAGCAGCATGCTTTGCCCTCTGCTTTGCTTTTGCTGCTTCTTGGGTATACAAGGCTGGTACTGCTTGGGCGAAGCATTTACAGTGCTGTAGTCTGGCTGGTTCCCAGGAGGTGAAGTTAGCAGATAATGCGGATTGAGGATTACGGCCATCAGGTCACACCCAGAGTCTCCCAGAGGTCAAGGAGAACATCCTTTAAACCTACAACCGCCGGGCTTTCTCTCGGATCATGTGGTAAGGCCTCTGGTTCCAGAGGCAGCAGAGGAATTAATATCTGATGGGCGGCACCCATTCGGGGATTCCTCTGAGTGGTGTCCGTCTTCTCCTCTTCAAGAAGGCATGGCAGTCAGCGATCTATGAGTCGAGAGAGGTCATCTCCTTTGGCTACAGAATAGAGTTTGTTGCTCTTCCACGATATTGTTTTTTCAGATCTCATCCACCCAGTTCCCCCAGTGTAAGGGCCACTTTGAGGTTAAGCAATAGCTTCCTTGCTTAAGGTGGGAGTAATCATGATGGTTCTTCCTTCAGAACACTTCAGAGGGTTCTGCTAAATCCTATTTGTCATTCCCAAGAAGGATGGTTCAGCACGACCCATTCTGGATCTACGACGGCTGAACAAATGGGTGCGGCTGCATCACTTTAAGATGGAGTCTCTCCAGTCAGTCGTGGCATCCATGGAGGCCAGAGAGTTTTTGTCCTTGATAGACATTCAGGATCCCTAGCTTTATGTACCTATCTTTTTGGCTCATTAGTAATTTCTTTGCTTCTCAGTCAACCAGGATCACTTTTTAGTTCAGAGCCAATCTCTTTGGTCTGGCAACGGTGCCCAGAGGGTTCACAAAGGAGCTGGCCTTTGTTGCTTGGCTCCAGAACAGTGGGTTGGTGGTAATCCCCTACGCGGATGATATTCTGGTGAAGGTGCCTTACTTCTCCCAAAATCTGGAGCGTTTGTTGATTGTTCTAGATTCCCTGGCACAATTCGGTTGGATTGTCAACACAGCAAAGTCTATGTTATTTCCAACACACCGGCTTTTGTTTCTGGGGATTATATTTGACACAGGTCAGGCATAAATTTTCCTTCCAGTGGAGAAGAGGTTAGCGCTTCAATCTTCTGTTCGAAATCGGAAGCGACCAGAGAGAAATCCTCTCCTATTCTGCATGAGATTTTTTGGAAAGAGGGTAGCAATGTTTGAGGCTATCCAGTTTGCTCAGTTTCATTCAAAGTCTTTACAGAACACACTTTTGGCCTGGTTGGATAGGTCAATACAGTTTCTAGACCATCCAGCCATCCTTCCATTTCACTGTCACCTGTCTGTCAGGTGGTGGTTGACATTACCCCTATTAGTGCAGGGTCGCTCCCTCCACCCTGTCAAGTGGCAGGTTCTGAACATGGATGCTAGCCTTATCGGATGGGGAGCAATCTTCTGCCATTTGTGGGTTCAGTGGTCCTGGATCAGCCAGGAGAGACTTTTTTCAATAAATATGTTGGAGCTCAGAGCCATCCGTCTGGCCTCTTCTACATATGTAGCACCAGATTCTAGGATTGCCCGTCAGGATCCAGTCAGACAACGCTACAGCAGTGGCCTATATCAACCATCAGGGAAAGACCCGGAGTCTATTCGCCATGTCAGAGGTGAGGAGCAGGAGAATGGGCTCTTCATCCAGAGATGTTTGATTACATTTGCAATCAGAGGGGCACACCAGATTTAGATCTTTTAGCATTCAGAAAAATCTACAGGGTACCAAGATTTGTTGCAAGATCTCAGGATCTTCAGACAGTTGGGACTGACACATTGACAATTCCCTGGTCCCAGTTCTCCCTACTTTTCCTATTTCAGATTCTATCTCTTCTGTCCAGATTCCTCAAGAAGTTAAAGATAGAGGGGATTCCAATTATTCTCATAGCACCAGACTGACCTCAAAAGGCATAGAACCTGAACGTGATCAACCTTTTGTCACAGGTCCCTTGGACTCTTCCTTTCTGTCCAGATCTTCTGTCTCAAGGTCCATTGTTCCCTCAAAATTTACAAACGCTTAGTTTAACGGTATGGCTGTTGATGCTGCAATTCTGAGGGCAGCAGGTTTGTCACAACCAATCATCCAAACCATGATCGGGGCACGGAAGCCCTCCTCGCTGTGCATCTATCGTCGTACTTGGAAGACCTTCTTTCGTTTGTGTGAGTCTTCAGGAATTTCTCCAGTGTATTTTTCTCTGCCTGTACTACTCTCCTTCTTCCAGTCAGGACTGAAACCAGAGTTGGCACTGAGTTCTCTCAAGGGACAGTTCTCCAACTTGGCTATTTTGTTCCAGAGAGATCTAGCCTCTAGACGCCAGGTCAAGAATTTTCTACAGGGGGTAGCTCTCGCTAGGCCACCCTATCGGCCTCTTATTGATCTGTGGGCCCTTAATCTAATCTAGTCTTGGAAGGTCTTCGGTCTCCGCCTTTTGAGGTAGTTTCCTTATAGTCATCACATCTATTAGGAGAGTATCGGAGCTTGTGGCTCGCTTGCCATGCTTCTTACCTCATCCTGCACTAGGATAAGGTAGTGTTGAGACCGGTTTCATCCTTACTTCCTAAGGTGATTTTGGCTTTCTACCTTAAAAAGGACATTGTCTTGCCTTCCTTTTGCCCTGTGCCTTCTTATCTGACCAAGAAAGTTCTGCACAAATTAGCTGTAGTCAGGGCTGTTCAGGGCTATTTATCAGCCAGAGCCCAATTCAGACAGTCTGACTCCTTGTTTGTGATTCCAGACTGTCCTTGCAGGGGCCTTGCTGACTGTAAAGGCCCCATCACACACAGAGATCTCACTGTGTGTGACACACATCAGCGACCGGGCCCCCTGCCGGGTATCGCTGATCGTGCAGGATCGTCCTGGGCCATTTTTTGATCGTTGCTCTCCCGCTGGCCAGCGCGCATTGCTGCGTGTGGCAGCGGGAGGCAACGATCAGCAGGGCTGCCAGCGCTCTAAGCAGATGCTTGGAGCTGGTATCTAAGGTAAATAGCGGGTTACTAAGCGTCACGCGTCACTTATTTACCCGATGTGTACCTTAGAAACCTGCGTGCTCGCACCTCCCGGCGCGAGCACGCTGGTTTCTAAGGTACACATCGAGTAACTAAGTGACGCGCGCCGCTTAGTTACCCGATATTTACCTTAGATATCAGCGTCCTCGCTGGTGAAGCTGACTTTTTGGCAGCTCACCAGCGATCATGTAGTGATGCACCAGCGATCATGACAAGGTCGTATCGTTGTCGGGATCGCTGGTGCATCTTTAAGTGTAACGGTACCCTAAGTCAATTATTGCTCTTTAGATTAAAACAGCCATCATTAAGGCCTAGAGGGCAAAGGCCTATAGAGCAAACTCTATAAGGCAGCTACTTGGTCACCAGTACATACCTTCTTCAAGCTTTACAGGGTCCATATCTTTGTTTCTGCGGTTGCAAGCCTTGGTAGGAGATTTTGCAGGCGGCAGTTGCTCAGTCTTTGGCCTGACGAAGAGTGGAGAGTTTGGCGGTAACTGTAATATTTCCACACTCCAGGGACAACTTTAGAATGTCCCATGATTCACTTGTCCCCTAGTGAAGCAACCTAGAGATGACGACTTTTGGTACCCACCGTAAAATCTGTTTCTCGATAGTCTTTGGTGAGGGACAAAGCACCCACCCTTATTTGCCCGAGTAGGTGTGCATTTACTTTTTTGCCCCAAATGCTTAAATTGTTTGTTTTTTTTCTGCTTTTCCTACTGCTTTCTCACTGAACTGAGAGAGGCTGAGGCTAGTAGATGAGGATGCCATCAGACTATCCCATGGTTCTCTGTGGTGCCCAATGAAGATTATTGAGAAACAAATTTTACGGTGGATACCAAAAACCTTATTTTCAAGCGATGCTAATCCTGACTGGGAGCTGGATCCAAAAAAACATTCATTCAAACGCTGTGATTTCACACCGGCTTCTACTCCTGTTCACTGCAACGGCTGTTGTGTCGGACAGGTGGAACAATTGGGTCAGTTGCTCCATGGAATTACAGGAAGCATTTTAGCAAAGCGCCAAATGGAAATTACAATGATGGAGCAGCTATATACATACATAGGGTTTTGAAGCGTCCCATAACAACAAGCCGCAGGGTTTTTTTCTTTTTTTTTTCCCCCCACATTTTGCGCCTCTGGTAACCAAGACAATTTTTGCCCTTTTGATGTTTACAAGTAAAACCTAAGTACTAAATAATAATTTAAAAAATAACCCCACGTACCTATATATCTTCTGATGGTAGATGTCTGACACATTGTAAAAAAAAATACAAATTTACAAAGATTTAAAAAAAAAAAAAAAAAAAAAAAAGTTTTTCAAACTTTTAATATGTCTGTCCTTATACCAGATGGTCGTAACCCAATGAATATTCAATAATTGGCATTTTCCAAATGCTATAATATTTTATACATCCATTTATTTTTTGGGGGGGACATTTGACAGCTTAAAAGTTTAGCAGCAATATTTAATATTTTCGAGAAACTTTTGACTTTTAGAAAACACTTTGGTTTGGTTCCTTAAAGGTTTAGACATTGTTTTTATAGCAGTGTTTTCCATCCTGCACTCCTCACGTCCCTCCAAGAGGTCATGTGTTCAGGATTTCCATAGTGTTGCACAGGTGAGAGAATTCCTCAGGCCTTGATGATACTTCCATCACCTGTGCAACACTAAGGAAATCCTGAGAACATGACATGTTGGGGGCCATGAGGACTGGAGTTTGGGAAACACTGTTTTATAGGGTAGCTTCTTCCAATAGGTGGTACTACAGAGCTAACCACCTCCTTCCTTGAGGAAGGATCATCTGCTTACCTGTTTCCCACGGGGCATTTGTGATACTTATGTGATATGAATGATGTATGATTGATATTAGAAAAGGTATCCAGATGGTAGGTAGGTGATCACGGGTCTTATTATTCCTTTTTAAAAGTATTCAGTACAACATTACCAGAGACTGGGGATTTGACCGCTGAATGACCTCTTTGAGTACATGATGACATGCAGAAGGAATGTGAAAAACAACCATACAGCACTTGGGTAACACGAGCAGAGCACGAGTTGAAATGTTTACTGCGCAGCTGTACAGCTTGTGTAAACATTACTTGTAGAAGTTGTAGTGCGCAGGACTAGATTCATATCTAGGAACAGTTTGTATATAACCGAGGGAATTTCCACTGGCGAGTAGGGACGTTCCAGGAGACTTATGGACGCATATCTTCTGTAATGGAGTTTTACGGGACATTTCCTCCTCGCCAATTGAGTCCCCCGATAGAGGAGTGATGCTACAATATCCGGTAATATATTGATGCTTACTTTCTCTATGAATAGATGGTGTATTGATCATGTAATGTTAGACTAGTGCTGCTAAAATTCATGTGCAAATTTATATGTTAATTCATTAACATCTCTGATTTCAATAGAATAAAATACTATTGTTTTACTGAGCACAGACTTCTTGTCTCTTGCCTAATTAGTATATTAGTGAGCGCTACGTATGTGAGGACCATAAGTCCATCATATTGACTCGGTAAGACAGCATTGCCTGGACTAGAAGTCACCACAAGGAGAACAAGCGCCTTGTAGACCTTCTGTACATCAACATACTCAAATGGGTGTTTCACAAGAAAGAAAACACTTGACCTGGGGAAATTTATGGATCTATATTCTACATGTATACTTACACCAGATATAGAGGAAGCTTCCCTAAATGACAGATACAACTTAATAGAAAATGCTGGAGAACACCTGACCTGGAGATCATGAGCCTGTGTCACATTTTATGGTCATACTAGATAGGTTACACCCTTCCTGGTAATTATTTTTTTTTTTCGGTGTGCTCTGGCATTTTTAGTATATTTTATTCTGCCTGTCTGACATTCCTATTTAAAGGGAATCTGTCACCTCATTTTTGGCCTATAAGATGCGGCCCCTGCCATCAGGGGCTTATCTACAGCATTCTGTAATGCTGTAGATAAGCCCCCAATGTAACCGGAAAGAGAAGAAAAACGAGTTAGATTATACTCACCCAGGAATCCGGTCCGATGGGTGTCGCGGTCCGGTCCGGCGCCTCCCATTTTCTAGCGAAGACGTCCTCCTTCTGCCGCGGCTCCTGCGCAGGCGTTCTTTATCTGCCCTGTTGAGGACAGAGTAAAGTACTGCAGTGCGCAGGCGCCGGACCTCTCTGACCTTTCACGGAGCCTCAACAGGGCAGATATAGTAAGCCTACGCAGGAGCCGCGGCAGAAGTAAGAAGGAGGACGTCATCGCTAGAAGATGGGTGGCACTGGACCGGACCACGACACCCTTCTGACCGGACTGGACCCCCCCGGGTGAGTGTAATCTAACTCATTTTTCTTATCTTTCAGGTTACATCTGGGGCTTATCTACAGCATTACAGAATGCTGTAGATAAGGCCCTGATGGCTGTGGCCGCATCTCATAGGCCAAAAATGAGGTGACAGGTTCCCTTTAAGGAAGTACCTTTGTCAGAGCTGTCATTCATGTGGAGAGTTTCACGACTACGGCGGCTGCAGTTGAAATGTGGCAAACAGCTTCGTAGCTGAGATATTAAACTGTTCGACCACACACACAGTAAAGTCTCCAGCCACTTGAGCATGTAAACAGTCTGGCTTTCTTACAGAACAGAGAAATATATGTATATACATATATTTTTCTATGCTTGCTCGATCAGCATATTACGAGGGCCCAGCATAGTTTGGTACACAACTGTATCAACAAGGTTTTTGGCTTCTGTATAACAAGTCTGGAAAAAATATCAGTATGTTTCAGCTGTAAGGAGAAACGTTACTAGGCAAGGGACCTTACAATAATTCCAGTAATGTTAGGAGCTGTAAAATGTTAGCCATAACATGAAAAACAAGATTATATACTGTCTGATAAAGCAGCCATTTATTGCAAATCAGTACTTGGGTTTCTGTGTTATTTTAAGATTTGTGTTATTTCTTTTTTTAAATTTTTTAGTTTTCTTTCATTTTCACAAATGGAATGACTAGTGATGAGTGATCGTACTCAGATAAGGTGTTATCTAAGTATGCTCAGGTGTAATCCAAGTATCTTGGGCGTGCTCGAATAATATATTTGAGTCCCCGCGGCTGCATGTTTCGCGGCTGTTGGACAGCCACAACACATGAGGGGATTGCTTGTTTGTTAGGCAATCCATGCATGTGTTGCGGCTGTCTAAGGCCTGTTTCACACTTACGTTTTTCTTGTCAGTTGTAATCCGCCAAAATAGCGGAGAACGGATCCGTAGGCGTCGAAATACCAACGGGAGCCACCTGACCGTTGGTGCGCCGGGATCCGCCGATCTGGGAAAGTTAAAGGAGCCGCACTGAAAAAAAAAAAAATACCGCCGATGTAGCAGAGGAGAGCCGGGATATTGCGGGACGAGAGGAGAGCCGGGACATCGTCAGGCGGGCCGGGAGAAGAGAGAGATTCTTCAGCAGCCAGATTGGATTTATGGTTAACTCTGTAGCAAAAGGCAAAAATGCGGATCCGGCTACAAAAAAAAGTTGCATTGTCCGTCCGGAGATGTCAGCGGACGCCAAAATTTTGGCGGATCCGCAGAAATATGGATGCAACGGACGACCGTCAGTCAAAATCCGCCGATAATGCAAGTCAATGGGGAAAAAAATGGATCCGCCAAGAAAAATGGTGGATCCGTTTTTTTTGCAAAACAGCGCATTTTGACTGATGGTGACAAACGGATATGTGGAACAGGCCGAACAGATTTGAGACGTGCAGCCGCGGGGACTCGAACATATTATCCGAGCACGCCTCATTATAAACGCGTTATCCGAACACGTTCGCTCATCACTAGTAATAACCTATAAGGAAAGATAACTGCTGAAATGCAGACTAGGTGTTAAGATTAGTAGACCTAGTGTTTCCGTTAAATAGGTATTTCCATCTTACACATTTATGGAATATCTATAGGATCTGCTATAAATATTTAGTAAAAGTCGGTCCCACCATTAGGACCCGCATCCATGTCAAGAACGGGGTCGAAATTCCTATACAAATTAATGGGAAGTGTGACCCCCTCTTAACTGACAGCAGCGCGCGTCAGGGCCCCATTCTCGCGTTAGATGTGGGTATCCTCTATGGATGTGCCATGAATGGACAATATGGGAATACCTCTTTAAGTAAGGAGTGGTAATTGGAAATATGCCAATCCTCCAAATACTTTATGTTCCTAAAATAATTCAAGAGTAGTTACATTCTGTAATATCAGCGTGACCAGTTCCCTTTAAATGCTAGTCCTTCATGCAGGTTTGTGACTTAGTGGATACTTTCTCTTGTATAATTCCAACTTTACCCACGGAATTTCCTTTATCTTATACAAGAAGTAAAAAAACAAACAACAAACAAACACTGAGATTACAACACCCAGAATGAAAAGTCATTGTTGTGAAAATCACAGGATGGATAAACATGGTAATGATATGCAAATAACAACAGGATGGAAACTACATTTTCAAAACATCTTGATTTATTCAGTATCCAGCATAAGCAAAACACTTCTAAATATGCGAATACACAACATAGCATGCAATCAATGGCGTTATTAATGGTTGTCGTCATGAAGGTCTCTTCACTGACCCCATGCTGTCGCTATCATAGGCTATCATAATGCAGAAAAATATGACAGTGGAGGCAGGAATGGAGGTCTATCCTCTTCAGCGATGTCTTGGACGCTTTTGTCTTCAGCCACGTTCACACACTCAGTATTTGTTTCACTCCTGATTTTTGCTTACAATCAGAAGAAAAATGTAATAAAAACACATCACCACTTCGGCATTTTTTTACCCACTCCTGGATTTGGCTTACAAATACTGAGGTGAAATACTGACCAAATACTGAACTTGGTCTTGGACTCAGTGATAGCTGGATATTTGTCTGGAGACCACATAGGCAATGTTATGAAGAGGCTTTCGCAAGGGAAGGTCACACCAGGCCTGTTCCTGGAATTATGGTGTGGGGTGACATAATGTACAGAAATCAGAGCCCCCTAGCCTTCATTTCAGGTTCACTAACCGCTTGATGTTAATTTGGTTATGGAACCAGTGATGCAGCCTTTTCTCCAAAGTTTCCCCAGAGTAAGGTATAAATGTGACAACTCCAGGCCATGTTACTGTGAGTAGCCTAAATATCATACCGTGGCCTGTAGCATCTCTGGACTTAAGTCCTATCAAGCACATCTGGGACAAGAATAGTCGTAAATTACAAAGGAAGCTGCCAGCTGTGGATCTTGATGATTTACAAGCATTCAGTGCATTCCTCAGACATCCACTAATAACCTCATTGATAACAACCAAGGTGTGTAAGTGTGGCGATTTTCTCTCGTGACACTCATACTTGATACTGAATAAATTGAGATGTTTTTAAAATTGTGTTTCTATATATATTTTTTTTAAAAATTGCTTATCATTCACCTGTCTATCCATCCTGTGATTTCCATAATTCCCCTACTTTTTCTTGTAAACTCTATTGCATAAATCATTTGAATAATAATTGCCATATTGGCTTGGATCCAAACTGGGACTTCCACCGTGATTCCTCGACTTTTCTTCGTTGCACGTTTGGTCAGACTTGGCCCAAGCAAGAGAACATTGTTCAGCTAAAGGAAGAGGAAAGAATCAAAGGCATTCTGGGATGAATAGCTGAAGCTCCACTACTGTATTACAGGTTTTTTTCTTCATTTCTATCTTTGTCTTATTGACAATGAGCGCACTGTACACATGGTTATCTATGCTGGCAGCTTTCAAAGGGATCATAGCTTCACCATGGAAGCAAGACGACCTTGAGCGTCTTCTCCAATGCCATCATGCAACATGTGTTGAAAGATGCCTGTGAATGGATTTCTTGGCAAAAGTACCCAATATTTTGTCTTTTTTCTTTTTAATTGCAAGAGTCATTTGGGGTCACGAAGCTCCTCAGCCCGGTAACGTTGAGTTTTACGGCACATAGACCTGGTTAATTGCAAAACAGAACTCTATAGGATGAGATTTCCTTGTGATTTATGATAGCTGTCAGCACCAGCCATATCACAAATAAATTCACAAATTCTCATGTCAAAGGAAATCCTGAGGTGACAGTAGTGCCAAAGGGCAAGGAGGTGTTAAGCAACATTTCTCATCTCTGCTTTTGCTGTCTAACTGGAAAAATATAGCATCTGACAGTGGGAAAGTGAAGTGAAGATAAGGACCGGTCACTGGAGAACTGAGAGTGATGTAGACCAGGGAGGTGATCGGGAACCTTGTGTTAAGAAGGGGCTGAAATTATTTGCTTAATGATTAGGAATAAAAATAGAGTTTCTGCATTTCCCCATCACACGGCGCACATTCATTAGAGAGTGATGATTTAAGGAGCTCAGTCTTGCTTGCGTTGGCACTTGTTTTTGTACCATTTAGGCTTCTAATATGATTTGAGTTATTGCTCGATGATTTGTTATTCCATAAAGATTTCAGCAACGAGCCCTCATTGGTTTTGTGCATCAGAATAACCTTTCGTTAAGTACTCTTTAAAATGTCATCCGTTCCTTATTCTTTGGTTTACTGTTTGTTTTTGCTTTGTGATCTTATTAAATTTGTTTAATGGTGGTTATAGGACATTGGAACCATTTTTTTTTCCCAAAAGGCGCATGTCAACCAATATTATACAAATATGTTACAAGTTTTTTTAATCATTAGTCCTAGTACTTTCCTAATTTTTAACAACATACTGAGAGATGCTCAAATATGTCTAGAAAGTCATCTTCCTCCGTTTTTTATTCTTCTGCCCCAGTGGTCTTCTCTTCACTTAGTAAATAGGGCAGCATTTTTGGAGAAGCCCCTTGATCTCATAATTTTGGGCAAGTGCTCTTTGTGCAAGGTTTCCATATACAGTAAGAATTGAAAAGCAGCACATGAGGAGGCTCACTTCAAAGGAAAAGAGAGACTCACTAGAAAAAGATGGTTTTGGTTCACATGCTTGACCTGGGAAAAAAAAGAGCTAGTACTTCTACTAGAGGTTACCTTTTTCCATGTTTCAATTTGCAACATTAATTTCTTAATTTTCAATCACCTGATATGCAGTTTTCATCTGATTCAGGTTTCAGATTTGTCTCTTGTGGGAGTGTACCTCTTAGTAATACAGGCTGGATGTGAGATCTGTGTGTATACAGGGTGCTGCTGACTTTTGCTTTCTTGTATCAGTACGGCTGTTAAAATACACTTATTTCCTTTCCAAGTGATCCTGGTCTATAACCTGTTTTCTTTGCTGTCCATAAAATGTTAGACCCTTTCCCTTCTCTCCACTGCACAGCGGTGTATGATCCTTCCTTCCTGCTATCTCTAACACCGAGAAAAGGAAGAGGGGAAGAGAAAGCTGACAAGAATAGGAGCTTTGACAGATATGTGCCTTTTTTTTTGCAGAGCACTCCCCTAGGTAAAGGACATACAGACACTCTGCAGCAGCATTTTTTTTTATTGAAGACTATTTAGAGAGTGAGAGGAGAGGGGAATATTGAGCTCACCAAGCCGGAGGTTGAAATCCGTATGGAGGGTGTCGGGCCCGCTGGTATCGTTGAGCCAATTAATTGAATTGTGAGCAGGAATAAAATTGGCACATCCATCCAACAGTGGATAAAATTTATTGGAAAATCTTTAAAAACATGGATTCCAGGAACGTAAAATCCTGACGCGTTTCTGGTGTCCAAGCGCCTTTAGTCATAGGTAAAAGATTTTCTAATAAATTTTTGACAAATTTTATCTATTGTTGGATAGAACAAAGAAACAGAAGGCCGGGCTGTAAGTCACTTCCTCTCAGATGCATCGAGGATCCAGAGGTATTCACCTGATGAAGGATAGACAGCCGAAACACATTGTGTTTCTGTTTTATGAAGTTTTTTTTAAATTTGTTATAAGTCATCTAGAAACCTAATTTGCACAACCTGGTCCATTGACAACACTGGACCTGATCGATGAGAACCACCCCTTAATAATAATAATAATAAATTTTATTTTTATAGCGCCGACATATTCCGCAGCACTTTACATTTCAGAGGGGATTTGTACAGACAATAGACATTACAGCATAACAATAATCACATACAGTAGATTATAACAAATACCAAGAGGAATGAGGGCCCTGCTCGCAAGCTTACAGTCTATGAGGAAAGAGGTAGACACGAAAGGTGGGTGGTAACAGTTGCCCTGATTGTATGGACCAGCCATAATGTTAAGTGTGTAACAGTACAGACACAGAGGGCTAATGGATGCATAAAGCATGTGGGAACATGATGCGGGAAATCTGGTTATGGTAAAACTTTTGGCTGTGCCACACAGGGCTAGATTAGGTTAATGTGGTGAGGCGATAGGCCAGTCTGAATAAATGTGTTTTCAGGGCACGCTTAAAATTGTGGGGATTGGGGACTAATCGTATTGACCTGGGAAGTGCATTCCAAAGAATTGGCGCGGCACGTGTAAAGTCTTGGAGACGGGAGTGGGAGGTTCTGACTATTGAGGATACTAACCTCAGGTCATCAGCAGAACGGAGGGCGCGGGTAGGGTGGTATACTGAAACAAGGGAGGAGATGTTGGGTGGTGCTGAGCCATGGAGGGCTTTGTGGGTGAGGGTAATAAGTTTATACTGAATTCTGGAGTGGATGGGTAGCCAGTGTAATGACTGGCACAAGGTAGAGGCATCGGTGTAACGATTGGTGAGGAATATGATCCTGGCTGCAGCATTCAAGACAGATTGGAGAGGGGAGAGTTTGGTAAGAGGGAGACCGATTAGAAGAGAGTTACAATAGTCAAGACGAGAATGAATAAGAGAAACAGTAAGAGTTTTTGCAGAGTCAAAAGTAAGAAAAGGTCGAATTCTAGAAATGTTTTTGAGGTGCAGATGACAAGAGCGAGCCAGTGATCGAATGTGGGGGACAAAGGAAAGCTCGGAATCAAGTATGACCCCAAGACAGCGGGCCTGTTGCTGGGGAGTAATAGTGGAGTCACCCACAGAAATAGCAATGTTGGGTATAGGTACATTAGTAAAGGGAGGAAACACCAGGAGTTCAGTTTTTGACAGGTTCAGTTTCAGATATAGTGAGGACATGATATTAGACACAGCGTTTAGACAATCGCCGGTGTTTTCTAGAAAGGCTGGCGTGATGTCAGGAGAAGAAGCGTATAATTGGGTGTCGTCAGCATAGAGATGGTACTGGAACCCAAATCTACTGATTGTTTGACCAATAGGGGCAGTGTACAAGGAGAAGAGGAGGGGGCCTAGAACCGATCCTTGGGGGACCCCAACAGTAAGGGGAAGGTGAGAGGAGGAGGAACCGGCAAAGGTTACAGTAAAGGAGCGGTCAGAGAGATAGGAGGAGAACC
The DNA here is from genome assembly GCF_039654945.1 of Dendrobates tinctorius. Taxonomy (NCBI): domain Eukaryota; kingdom Metazoa; phylum Chordata; class Amphibia; order Anura; family Dendrobatidae; genus Dendrobates; species Dendrobates tinctorius. Next base: position 17,036,858 of record NW_027361870.1, on the reverse strand, counting down.
AGGAGAGAACGGTGTCCTTGAGGCCAATGGAACGGAGCATAGTGAGGAGGAGCTGATGATCCACAGTGTCGAATGCTGCAGAGAGATCCAAGAGAATTAGCATGGAGTAATGACCATTTGATTTAGCTGTTAGCAGATCATTAGAGACTTTAGTGAGGGCAGTTTCAGTGGAGTGTAAAGAGCGGAAACCGGATTGGAGAGGGTCGAGAACAGAGTTTTCTGAGAGATAGCTGATAAGACGGGAGTGGACCAGGCGTTCCAGGAGTTTAGAGATGAAGGGAAGATTAGAGACAGGTCTATAGTTAGCGGCACAGTTTTGGTCGAGGGATGGTTTTTTAAGTAGTGGATGTATGATGGCATGCTTAAATGAGGAGGGAAAAATACCAGAAGAGAGAGAGAGGTTAAATATTTTAGTTGGCTGAGGGGTGACAGCAGGGGAAAGGGACTGGAGGAGATGTGACGGAAATGGGTCACTGGTGCAAGTAGTTGGGCGAGAAGATGCAAGGAGCCTGCTTACTTCTTCTGTGACTGGTTCAAAATCAGAGAGTGAGCTAGATGCAGTGGGGGAGGGAGGACAGTGCGTGGTATGAGGTGATTGGGAGATAATTTCCTGTCGAATCTGGTCAATTTTTTCTTTGAAGTAATTAGCCAGATCGTCAGCTCTGAGCTCTGTGGTTGGGGCCTGTACTCTTGGATTGAGTAGAGAATGAAAAGTGTCAAAGAGACGTTTCGGGTTATTTGACAGTGAGGTGATGAGGGTGTTGAAATAGGTTTGTTTGGAGAGGTGAAGGGCAGTGTTGTATGTTCTAAGCATAAACTTAAAATGGATGAAATCTTCGTGTAGATTGGATTTTCTCCACAGACGTTCGGCGCACCTGGAGCACCGCTGCAGGAAATGTGTTTGCACCGTGTGCCAGGGTTGTCGCCGTCTGCGTTGTGGTGTTCTATTTATAGGGGGTGCAAATTCATCCAGGGCACTTTGAAGTGTTTCCTTCACTACCCCTTACCTGATAGCAGCCACCTCTTTTCTTTTGAACAGCCGGCCTGACTCAACACCATTATTGTGGCGTGACTCGTATGTGATGTTGTGCCAGGCCAGCTAATTAAAACAAGTGGTGCAGATGCTGTCCTGTCAGGGACAGTTCTCAGGGCTCCCGTTCAATGGCCAGAGATTATAGTTGTGTCCACTGGACTGAGTCGGGTGAGTTGATTTTCACCAACTCTCCAGCTGCTTTTTACAAGTACAATAAACGGTTTATATTTTGCCTACTTGTTGTCAGAAGCTCTGGAAATTCTATACCTGGTCTGGCACAAGAATCTATCTCACTGGAAAGCAAAGGTGATATTACTTACCTGTAATAGATGCGCTTTAGTGTGGTTTATTGCTTATTTAAAACATTGGAATGTAGATTTACTGTGCTAAATGCACCTAAATTGTAGTGCAATTTTCACTAAAAAACTGTCTTGCATGGTTTCCACCACTTATATGATGTGCTCTCTCTCTGTGGTATTCATAACAAGGACAAGGCTTGTGTGGAAGGCGTGGGGTCTAACATACAATACTTTGCGACAACAAATGTGCCAAAATTTTGACTTAAGATTCTGTAACAAAGTGAGACAACTACTGATTTAGGAGTAAGACTAGCCAGTCTAAAGACATATCAAAGTGATCAACCAGCATGAGCCATTAAGAAAAATGTGGTGCATTCTAAGAACTGTCTAGTCCAAATTTACAGTACTTAGAATGGAACCCCTCATACACTTTAGATAGGTGTCGACTTAACGATGGTTCACCCAATTGTTTGGCCAGTAGCTATCTTGCCCAACTTTTTTGAGTGCTCCTGAGTTCTCTAAGAGAAGAGACATCTGTAGTGGTGGCTTTTTATGTCTGAGAACAAGAGAATTCACAGCCCGAAATTGAGCAACCCGGTTCCTTACCTACCTTGACAATCATTTATGGGCCCTCCACACACATTAGACTGTCAGCTACTCCGTCTATATCGGACAACTTTAGTGTAATGTGTATGGGGGCCTTTAGGGATGAGATCGTTAAAGCCGGGAATTTTTATAACGTTGGCGCCAAAAATTGCAACATTTTTTATGTAATTATGTGTTGTGTTCAGTTCTTAAAGAATTTGGGGCATCTTACTCCGGTGCCCAATGTATAAATTGTATGCAATATCCTCATCTGATTCCCTCAGGGATGGCTACAAAAGGCCAGCATTGTAGAATTCACCTCCATAATTATGGCAAAGAAGCGCCACGTTATAAAAGGTTAACTCAAACCCCTATAAAAGTTATGATGAAATAAATCAGTACGGAAGTGTGGACTTGGATTAAGAAAAAAAAATGATCTTCAAAGGTATGGAGTAATTTCTCCATTACCAGTAGACATTGAGTCACTTCCATAACAATGATCATTACAGAGCAATCTAATCTGAACCTATGAAGATATGCATGTGGAATAACACAAAGCCTACCCGGGATAGATGGCTGCTCAGAATAGCACTGCATCGGCTAAGATAAGAGGCCGTGTTATGTAGGTCCTCATAGAGACTATCAGCTGTGAATGACAAACTTCACAAATTAGCTGTGAAGATCCATTGACATGTCATCGTGTTTGCTTAATGAATAGCGCAGGATTTCTTTTTCTATGTATAGGATGATACTAAACGCAGTGATGACAGCACCCTGCCCGCCAAAAAAGTTCCAGGGCGTCTTGTTTGGTCAGTTAGGTTCTCAAATAGGAAGCCGGCATCTAAACCCCACCGTTGTCGCATATCCAGTAGTGCTAAGCGATTGGCTGTCCGAAATAGGACAAATCCGATCAACATCCTCCCCGACGATCACCTGTCCAGGGCTGCGATACATGTTAGGCTGGTTTCACGTTTGCGTCTGTGCACGCAGCGTTTGCTCCGCATAGATCCGCATGCGTCATGCATACATATCTTTAACATGGTGTATGCAGGGACATGGGTTTACATGTGTTCACATGAAAACTCGTACGCATGTGGCGGTGTCCGGTGAACGCATCATGTTGCATTTTTTGAGGCGTCAAAAATCCATCAAGCATGTGCATGCAGATGAGTGCGTAAAAAAAGCATTAGGTTATGCACACACGGTGCGAATTCTGTTTAGGAATTTTCCGCGCAGAATTCACTAAATCCGCAGGTCAAATGACCTGCATTTTTCCTGCGGATTTAGTGCATTTTTTTGCGGTTTTAGTGCAGTTTTTGTGCGGTTTTCCCCTACGGTTTTCCACCTGCGGATTTCTAGAATGGAGCAGGTGGACTCCATTTGGTAGTGACAGGGACAGTCACACTAGTTTGTTAGGCACCTCGGCACTGCAGGGCCTGTGGACTTAACGGATAACACTAATTCTATATATCCTTTCCTACTGCTTTATATCTATTTGACTCCCCTGATGAATCCCCACCATTGGGGAAGAAACGCGTAGGGAGCTTCTGTCTATTTGTCCCCTTATCAGTGGGGGTGTCCACTACAGGATCCACTTGGGGCCTGTCCTTGTTAGGACAGGAGTAACGCTGGGGCACGACAGGGAGTGTAGGGCAATACTTTACATTAACACTGGTTTTTACTCTTCGCCACAACAGCACCCACTTGGAGAGAGGGATCCGCCCATAGGAACAGGAAGCCTACAGAGATAAAAGAGGGCGGTCCGCCTCTCCTCCTCAGTTGGTTTCCTGTTCCTATAGGAACCGCAGGATTTTCTACAGAAGACATACCTGGGCCAGGGAACCGCCTGTGCAGTATCTGTGCGAACGGCAGGGGTTCCGGTCCAGAAGCAGTGACGGGGGAGTGCTGGAATCCGGCTCCCTCCTCGACTGGGTCAGCGGCAGCGCAATAAGAAACGGCGGTACCGGGTGAGGCCGACCGGGCGTTTTCTGATCAGACACAAGCCACCGGGAGAGGCCGACCGGGCGTTTTCTGATCAGACACAAGCCACCGGGATTTTGGGGAAAGAGCCATCCCGGTCCGTGTGGGAGTGCAGAACCGAGGGCGGTAAATCTCTGGCGTTCCTGGGGCTTCAGCGTCTAGGAGGACGCACATGCAGCGCTGACAGGAGGTAAGGAGGAACTTCCGGGTTACCGGAGGTTCCTCAGTGCACAGCACAGGCGTGGTCTCATAGAGCCGCGTGAGACTAGGCATGAAGGAGCACTCCCCGCCCACTCCAGGAAGAATGGAAAAAAAAAAAAAAAAAAAGTTGGTTTAATGTTGCTGCGCCAGCAGCGTTAATCCAGGCCGGTCGCATGCTAATTAGCTGCGCTCGCAGGCATGCGCACCTGGGGGGGAGGTACCTGGTAATGAAGGGGCTATTAGAAGACAGTGGGGATTTGGATAGCGTGTGCAAGCATGTCTTCCCCAAGACAGGACACGCATCCCCAGGCACGTGATACAGTGGCAGCCAAGGATCACTCACGTCGAGGCTCCTCAGTTAGAAGCCATAGAAGCCACGCCAACAAGCCTCCTCCTCAGCCTCCTGAGCTGGTACCTACAGCTTCTCTGGGTGAGTGGACGACTCTCTGCCTATCAAGCTGTTAAATATCTCTGTCTCTCTCTCTCTCTCCTCCGCCATGTCCACCATAGGCTAAGAGGAAAGAAAAATACAAAAATAAGGAACGTGCCCACTGTACACGTCCTCTCCCTGACTCTTATACAAAGAGGCTATGCAAAAAATGCATTAACGAAACCGCATAGCAGGCTTCAACATCAGCCACAGATATAAGGGCTATAATAAGTGAGGAATTACAAGCCCTAACCCAGTCTAGCAGCATACCAAAAAAAACTAAGACTAACAAGCTGACTGCAGTAAGCTTAGATACGGATGAGGACGAGGCAATAGTCTCTGACAGTTCCGATACATCCACATCATCATCTTCCTCTGATATTGAGGGGCGTTCATGTTTTCCATTAGATAACATGGACAACTTGGTTAAATCGGTGAGGAACACCATGGGATGCACAGAGACTAAGGAGCCGCAAACTATACAAGAAAATATGTTTGCAGGGCTAACAGATAGGAAGAGGAGAGCTTTTCCCGTTATACCAGCTATAAAGGCCTTGGTGTAAAAGGAATGGGAGAAGCAGGACCAGAGAGGTTATCTTCCCTCAGCGTCAAAAAGAAGTACCTTCTTTTTGACGCTGAGGGAAGATAACCTCTCTGGTCCTTCAGCGACGAGGAGTTGTCACCATGGTCTAAGGTCCCGAAAGTCGACGCGGCAGTCGCCTCAGCCTCAAAACAGTCGGCCTTACCAGTGGAAGACGCAGGGATTCTAAAAGACCCACTGGACCGGAAAGCGGATGCCTCACTAAAGAGGGCATGGGAGGCAGCTACGGGCACGTTTAAACCGGCAATAGCCAGTACGTGCACAGCTCGCTCTATGCTGGTCTGGATTGATCAACTAGACCAGCAAATAGAGCAAAAAATCTCCGGAGACAAGCTATGAGCTGCTATACCACTAATTCTTGGCGCAGCGGCATATATAGCGGATGCTTCAGCTGATTCGCTACGCATGGCAGCCAGAACAGCAGGCTTGCTTAATAACGCCAGACGTAGCCTGTGGCTTAAAAGCTGGAAAAGTGACACCCAATCCAAGGCAAAGCTCTGTGCCATACCTTGTGAGGGTGAGTTTTTGTTTGGGAAAGCTTTAGATGAAATCCTTACCAAAGGAAAGGAAAAAAGGGTTCCCTAACCCCTCTCTCCCATTTTATAGGAGGGCGTTTAGGAGACGACCATTTGGCAAGGGAAGACCAGCAGAGAATCAAAATCGCTGGACCCCGAAGGAAGAAAAAGGCAAAGGTGCTATGTTGAGAGGATCCTCCTTCCGCAGAGATGGGAGCTAAGGAGCCAGTCCCTCCAGTGGGAGGGAGACTAAAATTTTTCCTTCAGGAATGGGAAAAAATTACGGCCAGCCCTTGGGTTTTGGGCATTATTAGGGAAGGATTAAAATTAGAGTTCCATCACGTACCCCGTAACTCAATCATCGTAACATCCCTCAGCTCACCAGTCCAACACCAAGCTTTAGAGACTGAAATTTTCAGTCTGCTGGACAAAAAAGTTTTGGTCCGGGTGCCTGAAGGACAGGAAGGGAGAGGATTTTACTCCCCTCTTTTTCTGATACCTAAACCAGATGGCTCATTCAGGACTATAATTAACCTGAGGAAACTAAATTCATTTATAATAAATCATAGATTTAAAATGGAGTCCATTAGATCTGCAATTAAGCTCCTTTTCCCCAATTGTATGATGGCAGGCCAGGATCTGAAGGATGCCTATTATCATCTTCCCATCCATTAAAGATTCCAGATATACCTCAGAGTGGCGGTCTTCCTCGAGGGTACAATACAACACCTCCATTTCACAGCCATGCCATTCGGCCTTTCCATCGCACCAAGGGTCTTTACAAAGGTGATGCTGGATGTAATGGCTTTCTTACGACAGAAGGACACACTGATAGTTCCCTATTTGGATGATTTTTTGATAATAGGGAACTCAACTAGACAATGTAATAAACGAGTTGCTGATGCAATCTTGTCCCTACAGGCTCTTGGGTGGATAATAAACTTCAAGAAGTCCAGAATCGAGCCACAGTCAGTTCAGTCCTTCCTGGGTCTCCATCTAGATTCCATAAGCCAAAAATGTCTGCTACCACAGGTAAAGATTACAGCAATTAAAAACAAGGTCAGGGTAGCAATAGACAAACCACACATATCCTTAAGGGAAGCAATGTCCCTCCAAGGGTCCCTTACTTCCTGCATCCCGGCAGTTCGGTGGGCTCAATTCCACACGAGAGAATTACAGCATCAAATTCTCTTAGAGGAAACTCAGGACCGTGGAAATTTGAGGAAGAAAATCACTTTATCTCAGACGGTCCTAACCTCCCTAGCATGGTGGCTAGACGAGGATAACCTATCGGGAGGAGTACCATGGGTAATAACACCCTCCCGTATAATTACTACTGACGCCAGCCCCACAGGATGGGGAGCTCATATGGGAAGCATCTTCACCCAAAGAGCTGAAGGCGGTTAGTCATGCATTATATCATTTTCTTCCACAGTTACAAGGAGAAAACGTGAGGATCCTGTCAGACAACACTACAGTGGTCGCATATCTGAACAGGCAAGGCGGGACTCGATCAGTCGCATTAATGTCTTCCGCAAGGAAGATCTTATCCTTGGCCGAAAAACATTTTTTGTCTCTCTCAGCCTTCCACATAAGAGGGAAAGACAATTCGGAAGCAGACTTTCTAAGCCGCCATACACTACGGCAAGGAGAGTGGTGCCTGAGCCGGCAAATATTCACACACATTGTGTCATTATGGGGTCTTTCCCAGATAGATCTCTTCGCCACCAGGGAGAACAGGCAGGTGTGAAGATTCGCCTCTTTAAAAATAGCAGACAGTCCGGAAATTCCGGATGCCCTCCAAGCCCCATGGCGGTTCAAGCTTGCATATGCATTTCCCCCAATCATGCTACTACCGCAGGTGATCAGGAAGATCAGGGCAGAGAATGCATGAATAATCTTGATAGCGCCATTCTGACCCAGGAGGCCATGGTTCTCTTGTCTCCAGGCAAAGTCAGTGACAGACCCTTGGGTGCTTCCTTCAATCCCCAAGCTCCTCTCGCAGGGGCCATTCTTCCATCCTCAAGTGGACAACCTCCACTTGACAGCTTGGAACTTGAAAGGGAAATGTTGAGAGCAAGAGGATTCTCTGAGAGGTTAGTCAATACTTTCCTGCAGAGTCGAAAGTTAGCTACAACATAAATTTACACCAGAATATGGAGAAAATTCCTAGAATTCCATAAAGTTCCCGACTCTAGAGAAATTCCGATAACATCAATCCTAGAGTTTCTACAGAAAGTGAAAGAGTTAGGACTATATGTTAACACACTAAATGTCCAAGTATCTGCGCTAGGAGCCCTTTATAGTAATAACGTGCCAGGCAATAGGTGGATAGCCAGGTTCATCTCGGCCTGTGAGAGGAGCGAACCAGTACACATACCTAGAGTTCCTCCTTGGGACTTGAATCTGGTACTAGAGGCCCTTACACGTCCTCCCTTTGAACCATTAGACTCAATATCCCTTAAGCACCTATCTCTCAAGACAGTACTACTAGTGGCACTAACCTCAGCCAGAAGAGTTAGCGACATACATGCACTCTCGATAGAACCCCCTTTTTTGTTGACATTCCAGGATCAACTAGTATTAAAACCAAACCCTTCATACTTGCCAAAAGTGGCCGGGAAGTTTAATAGGTCACAAGAAATTCACCTCCCCTCATTTTGTAGTAACCCTTCTACTCCGGAGGAAGAAAAGTTCCATACTTCTAGATGTTAGAAGGGCAGTATTACAATACATTGAGAGGTCTAGTAGTTGGAGGAAGAGTAGGGCTCTATTTGTTTCCTTCCAGGGCCAAAAGAAGGGATATGAGGTCACAAGGGGTACTCTGTCTCGGTGGATCAGAGATGCGATCAGTCTGGCATACGCAGAGAGCAATGAAGATCCTCCGGAAGGTATCAGGGCACACTCCGCCAGAGCTATGGCTTCCTCGTGGGCAGAAAGGGGAGACGTCGCAATCGAGTCTATATGTAAGGCTGCAACTTTGTCTATGCCCTCTACCTTTTATAACCACTATAGGCTTGATTTATCATGCTCGTCTGACCTAGTCTTTGGTAGAGAGGTCCTCGGCACAGTGGTCCCTCCCAGGTGAAGGTCTCTAAAAGTCTCTCCAAGTGGGTGCTGTTGTGGCGAAGAGTAAAAAGCCGGATTACTTACCGGTAATGCTCTTTTAATGAGTCCACAACAGCACCCGTTCACTAACCCTCCCTAGAAGTTAACATAATGTATATACACCTTCTTAGATGTAAAATTAATAAAATTTAAATATTGAATAATATAATGGCCTAATAATTGGCGGTCCTCCGGGTACTCTGAAATCCAACTGAGGAGGAGAGGCGGACCGCCCTCTTTTATCTCTGTAGGTTTCCTGTTCCTATGGGCGGATCCCTCTCTCCAAGTGGGTGCTGTTGTGGACTCATTAAAAGAGCATTACCGGTAAGTAATCCGGCTTTTCCCATGTCTCAGCTCCCCATGAGTGGATCGTCTCTCCAGCAGGATACGCCCTGATGCTGGAATGCTATATCTAATACTAATGGTGAGACCAAACCATTTTTTATTGAGCACTGGTTCACATGAGCACTTTTTTGTAATGTTTTTGTGTGTTATGTCCTTTTAATGGTTCATTAAAGGTTATGTTTTAATTGACTTTATGTGGGATACTCTCTAGGCTGTGTGGAGCAGGTGGAAAACTGCAGCAAAACCGCACAGAAGTCACATGCTGCAGTTTTCATTCCGCACCAAATCCGTGTGGAAAAAAGGCACCATATGCACAGCGGATTTTATTTTACATAGAAAAGAATGGCACTGTACATCACATGCAGTTCTGCTGCGAATCCGCAGGGCCAAATCCGCTGCGGATCCGCACCGTGTGCACAGAGCCTTACTGTCTATGGAAAAGCATGCGTATGGGACGCCCTGACACCCAGGGCTGTGGGGTACTCGGTACCGGGCCCGGTGGATCTCAATGGAAGTTGTCACGGTAGCTGTGACCCAGCCCGTGGCCCTGGGCGCCCATTATAAATGTTCAGTGTGAATGAATAAGTTGTGACGCCACCTGTGGTATTTGGCAATGTAGATGTTAGGCCGACGCTGCAGACAGATCCTCTGGGACATATGGTGTGGTGCAGCAGTGATGGTATAGCCCTCCACAGGCAGGGCTGTTGTCCCAGGGCAGAGTAGATATGGTGACACTTAGGTGGTGTAGTGTCAGGAGCAGGGGATGTAGCAGTGCCAGGCAGGTTGACGCTGGAATAAGTGGAGGACACCAGGGCATGTAGTTCCAAAGCTTTACTCACAGTCTGTTGTACAAACAGGTGCCCGCTTCCGTGCCGTGTCCTCCGGGTCTGGGACTCAGTCAACCCCCAGGCCAGATGGAATACTCCTTTCCAACACTCCGCCAACTTGTGCGTTTCTGAACGTCTCCTCTTATAGCGCCTTTAGATGAAGTACTCCTAGTATTGAGTTACACTGGAGTTCCTCCTGTCTGATGTTCCTATGAACTCTACTTGTACGGCAGACAGCTGTAGCCTGCTTCGGGGACTCCTTGCTGCTAAGTCCCGGCTCACTATCCAGTTGCTGTTGTGCCCCCAAGTCTTCTGTAGGAATAAAGTGGTCACTACTTCTATTCCTCTGTTGTCTGCTGCAGGACCATTAGTATCCGTACAACCTCGGGAATCGGGCCCCGGCCTTGCGCTTAGAACTTCTAGGAAGGGTCTCTTCTCACCCACGTCCTCTGTTCTATTTTACTCCTCACGTTCCGTACTAATCCTTTCTTTCTATGGAGTGTCAAGCTTTCAGTCTGTTGTTCTCTCTCTCTCCCTTTCCCGTGCCAGCAGACCCAGATCACTGGGATCTGCTGCAGCACTTCCATCCATCTATACCTCTCTCTAGGGATCTTCTCTCTCCAACCAACTACTGACTAACTAACTGCCTTAAACTCTTCCCGCTCCTTGAAATGTAATTAACTCCACCCACCTCCCAGCACGTTTCGTGTTCCAAGCAGGGAGCCACCAGTGGGTGCTTTGCTATACTCCAAGCAGGGAGCCGCCGAAGGTGCTTTGCTACACTACTTTGTGGTGTGGGGTGCAGGTGTTGGAGTGTGGTCAGGAGTACCCACCTTACCTGGATGGTGGGGTACCACACCTCAGGAGGAGGTGCAGTACCTCTGTGGCGACTGAACCTTCAGGGGCGCCACACGTACGCAAGGACATGCATACACATGCGTTCGAAATTCATGCGGTTTTCATATAATCATGTCCGGGAAATGAGACACGCCCATTGGGTGTGGCTTATATCAAGGAAATTCTCTTAACGCATGCGCTGAAAAAACGCAATCGCCTGCAAAAATGCATGCAAGCGCATGCAAATGCAGCGTTTTTTTGTCGTCATGCGTAAGCTGATGCAGATAAAAAAACACTCCGTAAACATGCGTTTGTATGCGTTTTGACATGCGTTTGCGCATGCAGACGATATGCTGCACACGCAAACGCTAATGTGAATCTAGTCTTAGACTGTCGGCCAAACACGAACGAAGCACTTCCTTAGGCTGGTTTCACATTTGTGTAGGGCAGAGTTGCGGAGGGCTGCGTAGTTCCTCCGTTAATCCCCACCCACTGCCACACTTCTTCCTTCAGCTCCGCCTACGTCTGCATGTGGCCTGCATACCTATCTTTAACTTTGGGTATGCAGGCCATGCGGATGTATGCTGACTCATCTGCATGCGTCGTTTTGACGCTGCGCCGAACGCAACATGTTGCATTTTGTTGCGGTCAGCGGGCGCGTCATGCTCCAGCAGAGATTATAACAGGAAAATGTGTGTAATTGGTACTGCGATACACGTGAACAAAAGTATAGGGACATCTACACATTACTCTTAAAGGAGTTTTAAAAGGGTTCTCTGGGAAAAGAAAAACAAATAACTAAAGGAAATTTCATTGTGAGTAAATTCCTGAATAGTTTTAACTACCCAGCCACAATCGTTGTGTCTGGAGAGGTAATCACTCATCAATGTCTTCAATCACTGAGAGGAACCTGACTTGTGCTAGAGAAGGTACGGACTCTGCAGTTATTGGGTCAGCAGAACATTGGTGACTTTTCTGCCCTTAGCTCCTCAGTGCACGGTGACCTTACGTGGTCTCCACTTGTGTCTGAGCTGCTGAGGTTCCTGAGCTACTTGTCACTCGTACCAGTCACAAGTGATGGTGGAATATTTAGAAGGCCTCCTATTAGACCCCTCTCGATTTCAGTGATCGATTTTAGAACAGCCAATTCTTTCAAAGTTGCTAGTAAAGGCAGACTGCATGGCCAGGGGCTGAATTTAGGGTTAAGGTTACATTTGATGATTAGTCAGGAGTCTCCTGGTAGTTTGTACTGGGTAGCATGCTTCTAGTAAATGAACAAAAAAGTTTGCGTTGAGCAAGAAATCTGTGATGAGGAGTGATATGTTTTGTGGTTTCTCTCGATAATCCTTACAAAAAAAAATCTACCAAAAACTATGCTCGTTTCATTCCTTATCTGGTATTGTCATCAGCATTTATTTCTCAGGATTCTACAGCTTCATCTTGGCGTTCCTAGTAAGAAACCCCACCGCAGAAGCCACCACATTCATCCACCTCAGCACTCTGACCCATATCTATTGATTTCCATTCCTCGGTGGGGAGTGTCCCAGTCCTGTTTCTGGCCTATCAGTGAGACTTTGAAGACTAAAAGAATTTAATGAAATTTACTGTTCCTACCACTTGTGAAACCACATAAGCTGTTTAATAGCTGTTGTACATAATCATTGGAAGCTTTTGTACACTTTGCAGAGGTATCAGTCTTTGGAAACAATCGCCTACGTTGAGGTCCACCCACTTTTTGCAAATTGTTAAATTAATTACCATAAATTCTGTTTTTCATATATTCATCGGAATGTAAAATGCTCATGTCTCTGTAGGCTGCTCCTTTCCCATCGTTTTTCATTGGGAAACCCATGATTTTACAATCCTCTTGTAAATAGGGTCTTCTCTTACGATCTTCTGGGAGAACTAGATTCCAAGGATGCCAAGAGCACTTTGGTGAAGGCAAAAGTATGACAATGGTAATGTCACCAAAGATGGACAACCTTTTCATCTCATATTTGGTACTTCGGGTCTTTTAATATGTCTATTTTAGGAAATGTTATTTTCAATTACATTTCAATTTTTGGACATCTTTTCTTAGAACCTCTGCTACCCCTCCTAGAAATGTATGACCAAACAATAGGGGGTTAACACTCCCCTTGCAAAAGTGTGTGTCCCTACACAGCCTGGTACTTTCAACTTTGATTGGACAATGCCAAACTGGGTACAGAAATATCAATAGTACACATGAAAATAAAAAACTTTGCATGCTATGTTGGAATCCCCGCGGCTGCATGTCTCGTTGCTGTTTGACAGCCACAACACATGCAGAGATTATCTCATTGTTAGGCAATCCCTGCATGTGTTTTGACTGTCGACCAGACGCAAGACATGCAGCCACGGGGACTCGGACATATTTTTCTAGCACGCCGAACAGGGCTGTGGAGCCGGAGTCATGGAGTCGGAGCCCATTTTGGTGGAGTTGGAGTCGGTGTCATGGAGTCGGAGCCCATTTTGATGGAGTCGGTGTCATGGAAATTGAGGAGTTGGAGGTTTGGCTTACCGACTCCACAGCCCTGAGGCCAAAGACACTCCATTATCCCCCGAGCGTGCTCCGATAACATCATATCCTAGCACGTTCGGTCATCACTAATTACAATGAATGTCCTACTTAGATTTGTGTTTTAGATCAAACACGCTAATGTAAGTCAATAGTCCCTTGAGGGAAATAAAACAGATGATGCGTATGTCATCCTTGCGCTTTCCTCGTTTTACGACTTAATAAGAGAACCTAAGAATTATTTTTTTTCTTCAGATGACAAAACCGGATACAACAATCATTGTAGAAACTGCCACACAGACCAAAAATGGATCGAGCACACTGAAAATGAAGCGGATCATTTTTCACACATGAGAAAAAGAAAAACCCACTCGTGAAATCGGCCTAGCAAAAAGTTAGGGCCACTATTTTTGTTATTTAACTTAAACCTTCATTTTTAGGTTTCGAGTTCCTTTAAGTCGCCATTGAACAGTCCTTCCCACAAGCTCTCTCCTGTAAGAATGCTAATTACAGACCTAGCATTGCGCTTTATGTAATTGCTTGAATTAATGTGCCGTGTTGACCAATATCTCTGCAGTAAGGGCCATTGTGCTTGTAATTAGCACAGAAAACCTTTTAAGATCAGTTCGTCCATGATGGCCAATCCAATTCGCAATCCTTGTTTTTGCTGATGGTTTCATCTTCCATCGCTCCAGAAAATAAGCTGCTATGACGAGGCGGAAGGAAATGTTTTTAAGTTTGGAGTTCTGGTGTGAAAACATTGCTTCTACGAGATCTCTATTTTAGCTGCAGCCACAAGAATGTAAGAGTTGGAGTTGATTCCAGAAAGTAATTGTAAACCCCCTTTAACATTACTGACGTTCCCCTGCCGACTTGGGTGTTGTAGTTTATAAATTTCACCTGTGATTAAACTAATGTTATTTTTCCCCCATGTACTATGATGTCCTATTTGTAAATGCTTGCCCACAAAGAGGAAGATTGACAGATTTCTTCTGTATGAAAGTATGTGGAAGTGATGTATGGAAAAAATGTGTGTATGTATGTGTGTATGTGTATATGTATATGTGTGTATATATATATATATATATATATATATATATATATATATATATATATATATAATCTTCTCATTTCTATTTTTATTTTTTTATTTTTTCAAGGTCCCACCAGACTTTCCTTCCTTACTTTAAAAAACTTGCTTTTAATTTGGAATTTACAATGGGGAGATCCAATGGGGACAGGGACTGATGTGAGCTACAATACTTCCGGTACTGTGAAATGCGTTGGTGCTGCATAATAACAACTTTGCAAAGTTTGAAAAAAAATAAAATACTTTACTAGTTGATGCCTATAGCGGTTATGCAGACTAATGTGCATGTATGGTTACAGATTGTTGGAAAATACAAGGGGGCAGATTCATCAAAGCTTTCATGCCACAGTTGTGGCGAAAAAGCTTTGAAAAGTTGCAAATTTTAGGTGAATTGCACCACTGTTTTTGCAAATTTTTGGTGTTTTTATGCCACATTCTTCCAGCTCTGAGATAAGCGGTGGCATTCACTAGGCCACAAATTTTTACTACACCAGGGATTGGAGTAGTATTTGTAGCGAGGCGCACACGGAGTTGTACAACGCTCATACGACACTCTTATTTCATGAAGAGGTGCACACAGAGATGTACACTGCTCATACAATGCTCCTGATTCTTGAAGAGGCGTACACAGGTGTACACCACTCATACGATACTCTTGATTCAAGTAGATGCATACACAGGGGTGTACACTGCTCATACCACACCCCTGATTCATGAAGAGGTGCACACAGATGTACACCGCTCATACGACACTCCTGATTCATGAAGAGGCATACACAGAGGTGCACACCGCTCATACGATGCTCCTCTTTTATGAAGAAGCGCACATAGAGGTGTACGCCGCTCCTGATTCATGAAGAGGTGCACACCACTCATACAATGCTCCTGTTTCTTGAAGAGGCGCACACCTCTGACTTCACCACTTCTCCTCATCAAGGCTACCGTGAGCAACACTGGCCTTGATGTATCGGACCCATGTGTTTTTGTAGCTGTAAGGGGTTGTAAAGTCTCGTTAACCCCTTAAGTAACGTCCCGGTTGCTGTATGTATAAAGGTTATATATCTGTGTAAAATATATATATAAAATTTGTGTGTATGTCACTGTACTGATATGGTGAGTGTAGTACCCAGGTTTGGCCACAAGATAGGGGTACATTTTAGTGGTAGGAAAAGTAGTGTAAATAGTTAAGGTAGAAGGGGCACGGTGGTTGTGAGGACTTCCTTATAGAAGTCAGTTGGGGCCAGGGCGCCTGTGCAGCTCACTTGGGTTAACTTGCCCCGGGCCACACCGTGTCATGTAACGTTAACGAAGGTTAAAGCCCAGCCATATAGTGTTTGTGGTCAGGATTTCACAAGAAGGGGCAACAGTGCTAGCGGTGCAGTATTAGTGGAGCTGCAGTTGCCGGTGAAGACTAAGCAGTACAGGCAGGTCTCTCATTATGTAGCAGCTTATTGCGTGGGCTAATGCCCTCAGAACCGAGGCAAAACGACCGAGGGAGTCCCTAAACAGAGTAAGGCTGGATAGAGAGGACGCTGAGGGATCGAAAGGTGCGATCCGTCCCGGAAGCGAGCTTAGTGACAGAGAGAGGGTAGAAGTTGCACGCTGTGAACCTGATGTTGATGCTGGAAAGAATATGAATATGCTGTGTACCAGAATCGGTAAAGTTACCTGTTTGAAAGTTGAATTAGACTGTGGCTCTTTTTGTGCTAAACCGGACTGAGGAAGCATACAGAATCGGACAGAGGACCCTGACGGTGCTGATGAAGAAGCCACAGTTACGCAGAGCTGTGGACAGTTTGTGTATGTGACGGGAGGGCAGGGCGCACTAACGCAAAGGCTGACCGCCACTACTATCGCCCTGTACCTCTCTCACATAGCCTATGACTATGGAGATGCAGAGATGTGCACATCAAGTTATATGTGTTGGACAAGAAAGCTTGTGTGTATGAGAATGGTAATTTTGCCCTAATAATCCAATCACTGTGCATGTTTTAGAAAAATAAGAATCTGGTAACTATATGAGCATCATAGACACATTTAGTTTTTAGTTTTAACCCATGAAGTACAATGTTTGTGACTTGATGCATAAATTTCCAAAAGTTACAGATGACCTCAGATTTTGGGAGATTCAGCATTGCTGTACATGTCTCACTTTGGAGAAGTCAATGGAAATAATCGTTAAAGAGCGCAAAAAAACAGCAAAACTGACCACAGCACCTTGTAGCATAATGAACCAGACACCTAAAGGTGGCGGCTGCCGTGACCTCATTGTGCTAGCACACAAACAAAATACATTCACTCTGAGTGCGCGAAGGTGGGAACATGGGAACGTTGAGTCTATGAGTTTTGAACTGCAGTACTGCTATATAAACTATACTTGTATAATTGAGGGACTTGCAGCACAGTTTGATCAAATCATGTGAGCCCATCGGCCAAACGACAATGTGACCTCCTTAGATGCGAACCATCAGACTTGCTTCTCCTTACTCTAGGCTTACAAATTGTAAAGGGCAGGCCTCCTATACATTCACTGTCTATGGGAGCATTACTCACATTTGTCCACTACAGCTTTGTTCACACGTGACTTTGGGACAACATTCGCGTGCGATCTGATTCTTTCGGATATGGAGGAGGAGAAAAAAAAATTACATTCTGTCAGTCCACGGAAATCGGACTGCACTCAGCTGTCATCCAAGTGCAGTCCGCTGCCTCCCACGGACTTGTGGTCTTGCATAGCCAAGTGCGATCCGAATTTTGCATCAAACTCTGGCATTCTGAAATTTTTTCTTTGTCCGAGGAAAATATCAGACATGTACAGCCCCATAGAGTAACATTGGTCGGAGTGTGATTCAATGTTTTATCGCATTGCAATCGGACCGATAATCCGGTCGTCTGCACGAGCCCTTACAATGAGAGTCCATATTGTCATACACTCACTGATCATACATTTATCACCTATCCTGTGGTTATTTGTGGGATAAGGGAAAAAGTGCACTACTAGAATTGTACAAAACTTACTACAATGTAAGGCTGTGTGCACACGCTGCGGATTAGGTGCGGATTCATCCGCGCGGATTTTTTAAAATCCGCAGGTGAAACCGCAGGTCAAAAGACCTGCGGTTTTACCTGCGGATTGCTCTCCGGTTTTGCCCTGCGGTTTATCATCTCCTCAATGGAGGAGATGGCAAACCGCAGCGGAATCCGCAGAAAGAATTGACATGTCAATTCTTTCTGCGGATTGAAAACCGCAGATAATCCGCGCGGAAAATTCCGCACCTTCTGCACTGTGGTTTTTGATTCCCATAGGTAATCATGGTACTGTACACCGCAGCAGAAACTGCTGCGGGTCCGCAGCGGCCAAAACCGCTGCGGAACCGCAGCAAAATCCGCAGCGTGTGCACACAGCCTAACATTACAGAATGTCAAAGAGGTTATCCGGTACCTGGACAGCCTCTTTTTAAATGAAGTACTCCCCCTCGTCAAATAAAAACAATGTTTACCCCTCCGTTGCACTGTCGCCGTTCCAGCACTGATTGCACTGGGACATGCGTGACATTGTTGTGCCATGTGAGCCCTTGCAGCCAATCGGCAGACACTATTGGGCTGCTGTGATCTCATTTCTTTTGCTGCTGATTGGCTGGCGGGCTCACATAGCATAACAATGTCTCGTAGGTGCTGGGACACCCGATGCCGACATTGCTAGAACGGTGTCGGTGCAAGAGGTGAGTATATAGTGTGTTTATTTTACTTCACGTAAAAAGGGGCTATCCTGATAGTGTGACAACCCCTTTAATGTTATTTATCAATAATCTCGAACTTTGCATCCTTTTTCGTAGACCTAAGAAGATGTAAAAAATGAGCTATAATTGTGCTGCCATAAAAAAGGGTAATAAAAAAATCAATACAATGTAATAAAAAAAAAATCCGATACTAGATGAAGTATTCCTGGGATGTTTAGATTTCTATGTTTAATTTTACTTTTAATATATTTTTGTGTTGCCAAATGCCGATCCAAGGATCCTCTGCCCATATGTACGAGTGACCCCACATGTGCGGGTGGGCACTACACGCTTGGTTTATGGGTTTCCTCATCGCCCCTTAGTTTTATGGGTTTAATTGAAAAGTCGGCGCAAGCCCGCGAGTGGTCACTAAACAAGCGAGTTAGCGCTTCCAGCCGTGGGTCAAGTAATCGTGTAATTTGATGGGCTCCTACTGAGGCGGGAGCTTGGTGGGATTCTAGATGGTGGCTTCCTCTTTGTGTGCCGTACATATGCCTTACAACGTCCTCAGGATTTCATCTTTTGTCTTGCAGTGTGGGAACTTTGCTGTTCTGGTGGATCTTCATGTTTTGCCTCAAGGCACCAGTAAAGACTCCAGCTGGTTTTCTGACCATGAGAAGGAGGTACAACAAAACCTTTCCTACTTCAAAAGCCCGTAGCTGCGGGGAAGAAATTGGGCTGGCCTGATGTGCTCAGATCTTATTTTCATTGTTATGCTGAGACTACTGTGAATTAGAACTAACCTTTAACAGCTCCAAGGCGACTATCAGACATGTGTTCTTTTTCCCTTCATTGAATGACTTTTCTGTAGTTTACTTTTTCATTCTGCCCTTTCTTATAAGTGCCTTATTTCTCGGTCTGGGTTATACTGGCTGATTTGTTAAGCTGCTGAGTAGCTCAGGTAGAAATAATGTAATTATAGGTCAAATCTTCCTTGTTATTTAATTTAATACATAATTTTAGGAATAATTTAAAAAAAAAAAAAAAAAAAAAAAATACTACCAAGGTTTGACCAAATCATCATTTAATAGCATCTCCAAGATCCTATCCCAAAATGTAGTGGATGTAATAATAATACTATTAGCACAAACCTCCAGTTAGAAATGTAGTATAGTTCTTCTGACTAACTATGTCGTTTAATCCGTGTGCAGGGCATTGCAGTACCTTAGATATCCATTATTACGACCACGAACTGTCACTACATGAGTGGTCGTAATCACAGAAACCGAAGTAATGCCCTGCACATGGGGTAAGAGACATAGCTAATCAAAAGGACTATATTATATTTCTAATTGGATCTACTTGCTAATGTTATTATTATTACATATTGGGATAGGATCTTGGAGATGGGAATATCCCTTTTAAGTTTGATTATAAGCGAATTAAGACTTTTTTTTTTTTTTTACAGGGAACCTGTCATGTTCAGAAGTGCTATTAACCTACTGATATAATGGTATTATCCAGGTAAATGCTGTTAAAACCATGTCTGGCAGCCTTACAGGAGCAGCGGCTAAAGGGAGAAAACGAATTTGTATCCTCCCTGCAGCCGCTTGGCTCCAGTCATCGGGGTGGTGCAGGGAGCAGTTTCTGTCAGCACTCACTATACAGTAGGTATGCTGTAATCACTCCCCAGGACTGTGACTGACAGCCCGCTCTGCAGCACATGTGTGCAGTTTGTGTGTGTGCAGAGCAGGCTGTCAGTCAATGTGCTGGGGCGTGATTACAGCTGTGATGACCGTAACCGCTCCCTGCTCCGCCCCTATGACTGGAAGCGAGTGGCCGCAGAGAGTATATAAATTAATTTTCTTCAAGTATCTCTATTTACTGGCAAATTAACCCTATAGCTGCAGGTAAGGTAGTGTTTTTGGACATGACAGGTTCCATGTAAAGTAGCTTGGCCCCTAAATTTTACATTATAAACTGCATACATTTAGTGAATATATCGCCTCAACCTGATGAGGCCAGTACACTATGACAATCTCTTTCAGAACAGCAACGTTAGAACTGAACTTATAATATGCACATTTTAATATCAGACAGGAAAAAGATCATGCAGCCTTTGTGCCATGGGGTTTGAAAATCAGTATAACCGCCTCATCAAGTCTACTTAATAATGTGTGCAGTTTGCATTGGGAATTCTGGTAACAAATACGCTTTATGTTTCTATAGAAGCCACTGTTTTATACCCATATGGTGTCATTCGTAAAAAAAAAAATATAGGTATGAAAAGTAAGTTCTCTATTGGATTGCTGATGAAATCACAACTTGAGATCCCCGACAGCACAGATATTTTTTTTTTCCTTTTGAGATGTTAAAGGTATCCTGTCATCAGGATAGTAGACCCCTAACTAAAGGCATTTGTATTAAGGTCCTTTAATGCTTATTACATCCATACGTTCCTTGCAGGATTTTATTTGGAAACTGTAAAGAAATCCAGCCTTGAAGTTTTTATCACAAGTACAAGGGGAGGTCACTGCACTTCCAGCTCTCCTGCCTATTTTCCTGGGGAGGACAGGTCCTTCTTCTCTCTGTGCCCCGCATTCCCTGGGGAGGACAGGTCCTTCTCTCTGTGCCCCGCATTCCCTGGGGAGGACAGGTCCTTCTCTCTGTGCCCCGCATTCCCTGGGGAGGACAGGTCCTTCTCTCTGTGCCTCGCATTCCCTGGGGAGGACAGGTCTTCTTCTCTCTGTGCCCCGCATTCCCTGGGGAGGACAGGTCTTCTTCTCTCTGTGCCCCGCATTCCCTGGGGAGGACAGGTCTTCTTCTCTCTGTGCCCCACATTCCCTGGGGAGGACAGGTCCTTCTCTCTGTGCCCCACATTCCCTGGGGAGGACAGGTCCTTCTCACTGTGCCCCGCATTCCCTGGTGAGGACAGGTCCTTCTCTCTGTGCCCCGCATTCCCTAGTGAGGACAGGTCCTTCTCTCTGTGCCCCGCATTCCCTGGGGAGGACAGGTCCTTCTCTCTGTGCCCCGCATTCCCTGGAGAGGACAGGTCCTTCTCTCTGTGCCCCGCATTCCCTGGTGAGGACAGGTCCTTCTCTCTGTGCCCCTCATTCCCTGGTGAGGACAGGTCCTTCTCTCTGTGCCCTGCATTCCTTGGGGAGGACAGGTCCTTCTTCTCTCTGTGCCCCGCATTCCCTGGGGAGGACAGGCCTTCTTCTCTCTGTGCCCCGCATTCCCTGGGGAGGACAGGTCTTCTTCTCTCTGTGCCCCGCATTCCCTGGGGAGGACAGGTCCTTCTCTCTGTGCCCCGCATTCCCTGGTGAGGACAGGTCCTTCTCTCTGTGCCCCTCATTCCCTGGTGAGGACAGGTCCTTCTCTCTGTGCCCTGCATTCCTTGGGGAGGACAGGTCCTTCTTCTCTCTGTGCCCTGCATTCCTTGGGGAGGACAGGTCCTTCTTCTCTCTGTGCCCCACATTCCCTGGGGAGGACAGGTCCTTCTTCTCTCTGTGCCCCGCATTCTCTGGGGAGGACAGGTCCTTCTTCTCTCTGTGCCCCGCATTCTCTGGGGAGGACAGGTCCTTCTTCTCTCTGTGCCCCGCATTCTCTGGGGAGGACAGGTCCTTCTTCTCTCTGTGCCCCGCATTCTCTGGGGAGGACACGTCCTTCTTCTCTCTGTGCCCCGCATTCCCTGGGAGGACAAGTCCTTCTCTCTGTGCCCCTCATTCCCTGCCTGAGATTCCGCAAGGGTTGGGGCATGCACAGTAAGCTCCTGATGGGGCGACAGGTGGGGAAATAGGGAGAAAGGTAGAAGAGCTGGAATACAGCGCTCCCATCTGTATCTGCAATTAAAGCTTCAAAGTTGGATTTCTCTACAATTTCCAAGCGAAATGCTACAAGCCGGGTATCCGTGTAATCGACATTAAAGGGCCTTTACACACTTGTCTTTAGAGAGGGGTCTAGTATCCTGATGACCGGTTCTCTTTAAAGTTTATGGGATTGGGGCCGAATATCTGTCAGTCAAATGAGCATTTGAGCAGCCCTCATGGGTCGCCATCCTCACCCAATCAAGCCAGACAACCCCTGGGATAAGCAGGACATAGCAACCACAGCAATTACATGAATGAGTAATCTTTCAGTACATCCATAATAAAATATTAATGGACTTCTAGGTTCCCCACCCCTTCAGCAGAGGGAAAGTGGATGCAATTGGGCATATGGAGCAGGGTGGCAGGACCTTTAATATTCATCCATCAGTGGATGTCCTAGTTGTCTTGGAACACGGTATATCTTTTTTTTTTTTTTGGTTATAGCCTCCAGAAATACACACAGAATTAGTAAGAGAACACTTGGCTAGATGGAAAGGAATCAGGTACCACTTAAAAATAACTTGAAGGGAATCTATCACCAGCTTTTTGCTATGTAATATGAAAGTAGAATGATCTTGGGGCAGAGACACTGTTTCCACTGATGTCACTTAGTGGGCTCTTTCCTTGCTGTCATTTTGATACAGTAACTGTTTTCTCTGCTGCACATCTAGCAGAGCTCAGAATGCTGAGCCCTATATAACCCCACCCACACCACTGATTGTCAGCTTTCTGTGCACGCTGAATAATGCCAGAAATCTCCTAATCAGTAGTGGGGATATGGTTGGACCAGGAGGCACGGGACACCTTGTCCTGTAGTGATAATCTCCTGCTGATAAAACACTGATTTTATTGAAACAGCTGCGCACAGCCTAATAAGTAACACATCGCTGGATTTAGGATCTCTGCCTCTACATCATGCTGCCCCCAATGAAGTTTTAATTATACAAAATATTGCCCCCGAAATCTGATATTCTACAAATCAGAATCAAGTGTTGGAGGCAGATTGCTAATGCTGAGGATTCACAACTTTAGATTGACGTTTAATAAAAGGTTGACTGTCCAATTTATAAGTGACTTAAAGGGGTTGTCCCACGAATGAAGTTAATTTTAATCAATAGATTTTGAGATAATAATTTCCACAATTTGATGTCTTTAAAAAAAATGTTCCTGTGCTGAGATAATCTTATAAATGTGCCCCTGCTGTGTACGGTGTAATGGCTGTGGGTAAGGGGAGGATAGGAAAAGAGTATACAGACATTACAACACAGGATAACAGCTGATATTTTTCTGTGAGGTAAAATATTTTTAAAAAACAGTCAGGGAAATGTTTTACCTCACAAAAAGAATCGGCGGTGATCCCGTGCCGTAATATCTGTATACACTTTTGCTCCCCCCCTGCCCAGGAGCTGTGGTATGATCAGACCATGTTCCTGCACGGTGAGACACAGCCATTACACAGTACACAGCAGGGGCACATTTATAAGATTATCTCAGCACGGGGACATTTTTTTTAACACCTTCAAATGGGGAAATTATTATTATTGTTATTATTCAAAGATTTATTCAATAAAATCAACTAGAAAATTATCTTTGTTTATGGGAAAACCCCTTTAAGGCACAAAACAAACTCTTGGAGAGCACTCTGCACAGGAAACGCCAGCGCTTCTTACAATGTGTCGCTGCCTGGAGCACAGACAGGTGCTGAGACCGGTGTATGAGGAGATGACTTCTTGGGATATGGAAGAAGGTCATAGTACTCAGCGGCTAATCTAGACACGAAATCAGCCATTTCTGAGGAGTATTTGCCGTCTCTCTGTCATGCCTCCAGCTGTCTCCTGAGTCTGTCTCGTAATACCATGGACCTCATAATCCGTTTTAAACTGTCAATTTGTCTGAGATAAGACGAGGTGTTCGGAGCTGTCGGCTAATTACCTGCCTTACACAGGTGCAAGGTTTTCCTACAATTTGTCGTCTTTTATTGGTTTTAAGGGAATTATTATCCAACTTTTAGTGAATGTAGGTTTTGTTCATGTTTTATAAATAGGTGCTAAAGTCCTTTCAATGTCTTTGATTTTTACCCTACGTGGGGACAAGACTCTCAGGATCTTCTGTGGCTTCATCATGGTGCTAGCCACAATAATCGGTGGTTCTTCAGACGTCCTAATACGATGTAAGAGCCGAGTAGCTTGGTCTCATCATGTGTATTGCCCAGTTGGACAACTGAAAAAAGTCTTCATATGGAATGATAGTTCAAGAAATATCGAACTAAGAATCCTGCAGACTGTGTCATCTGATTAAAGCTGATCCTTCTACAAGACGGACAAATGATCGCTGCATGTGTTTTCAGAAGAGCCTTTAAAAAAAGAGATTATTCACGATATTTGCAATGAAAATTATTCAGCCTCCATTCCAAATTAGGTTTATTACCAACATTTGCAAAATTTCTGCTGTTCTTGTTTCATTGGTTTATTACAATGTACAGTTGTTCTCAAAAATTTACATACCTTGGCTGAATTTTTGCTTTTTTGGCCTTTTTTCAGAGAATATGAATGATAACATCAAAACTTTTTCTCCACTCATGGTTAGTGGTTGGGTGAAGCCATTTATTGTCAAACTACTGTGTTTTCTCTTTTTAAATCCTAATGACAACCCAAAACATCCAAAAGACCCTGATCAAAAGTTTACATACCCCATTTCTTAATGCCGTTTATTGCCCCCTCTAACATCAATGACAGCTTGAAGTCTTTTGTGATAGTTGTGGATGAGGTTCTTTATTTTCTCAGATGGTAAAGTTGCCCACTCTTCTTGGCAAAAAGCCGCCAGCTCCTGTAAAGGGACCCCCATGCCAGAAAAGGGACCCCCATGCCAGGCAGCATAGATTTAATCACAATTTCCTGCTGTAGGTCAGAAAAGGGAGATGCCTTATAAATTCTGGCCAGCAGAGGGGGTTGGTGAGTCAGCTAGAAATCAGCTGAGGGGGTTGTCATGGAAGCGAAACAGCTGTGAGGAGTAATGACAGTTTAAACGTGAGGTAAAGAGATCTTTCTGGAAGAACCTGTCAGAGGAAGACAGGGAGCTGATCTGAGAGGAGCTCGATAGGCGGAGCTGATCTGTGAAGAGGGAAAGGACAAGAGCAGAGACTTAGAGACTCTAGGGAAGCTAAAATGCTGCATATAGCAGACCCCTGAATGAAGCGCTAATAAAGAGAAAAGGGACATCAGAGTCCTAGGCTGACAGGAACTGTAAGTCCTGATAGCCGAATCTGAAAGTACAGGGGATTGTAAATTCCTGTGCATATTAATCACCTGAGGGCACGGCAGCGGATAAGGAGCCCGGGGCCGACGGTGAAAAGAACGGTACCCGTGGAATAGGCTCACGCTGTCAGCCGTACAGGTTAGTGAAACCATCACGAATAGAGGGTCGCAGCATAGTTATATACAGCGGAGACCCACACACATAGCGCAGAAAGGAAGGTCCTAAATCCCCACCTGGCAAGGTGGATCCCCTGAATGCCTCCAGGCGAGCCGGACTCATTCCATTACCTGCATGTGGTACTCCGGACTGCAGCCTATTACCAGTAAAAGGTAAAGAAACTGCACCTCTGTGTCTTTCTCTCATTTATCTGCACCCCAACGTTTACAGCCACTTTTACTATTTATTTAACATCTTTGCCCTGGGACTACAGCCCTACCTGTGGAGGGCTACAACATCATAGCTGTGCCCAACATCCATCCCAGAGAAGCAACACCGCAGCGCTGGTCACATCTGACTAGAATACCACAGGTGGCGTCACGTATTTCACCATCTATAAACATTATCTTTATTTTTACCACAAAAATACCACACAACTTTCCCCTATTGTAATTACTGGACGCCTCTGGGCCACGGATCGGGTCGCCGCCGCCGTGATACCGTCCCCCATGGAAGTCGGCGGGTCCGGTTCCGAGTACCCCCAGGCCCCGCGGGGCGCTCCAATTGCAAATTTGCCTCCACTATTTGCTGATAACGTGCTGCATTCATTTTTCCTTCATCTTTGACCAAGTTTCCTGTGCCTTTATGGCTCACATATCCGCAAAACATCAGCAGTCCACCTCTGTGCTTTACAGTAGGAATGTTGTTCCATTCATCATAGGCCTTGTTGACCTCTCTCCAAATGTAACGTTTATGGTTGTGGCTAAAAAGTTCAATTTTGGTCTCATCACTCCAAATTACCTTGTTCCAGAAGTTTTGAGGCTTGTCTCTGTGCTGTTTTGCATATTGTAGGTGAGTTACTTTGTGGCATTTGCGCAGTAATGGCTTTCTTCTGGCGACTCGACCATGCATCCCATTTTTCTTCAAGTGCCTCCTTATTGTGCATCTTGAAACAGCCACACCGCTAGTTTTCCAGAGAGTCCGGTATTTCAGCTGATGTTATTAGTGGGTTTTTCCTTGCATCCTGAACAATTTTCCTGGCAGTTGTGGACAAAATTTTTGTTGGTCTACCTGACCCTGGTTTTGTTTTTACAGAGCCCCTGATTCTCCATTTGTTAATCACAGTTTTAACACTGCTGACTGGCATTATCATTTCCTTGGATATCTTTTTGTATCCCTTTCCTGTTTTATACAGTTCAACTACCTTTTCCCGTAGATCTGTTGACAATTCTTTTGCTATCCCAATGACTCCCAATCCAGAAACCTCAGTGGCTGGATGAAAGATGCAAAACTCCACTGCTGATCCAGTCTCAGTGGTTTAGCTGCAGCGGTGATGTAACGTCGACAGATTTCATCACCACTGTAGTCAATCACTGAATTTAGAAGCTGTGTCAGTATAGACAGCACTAGCCACCGAGTTCAGTGATTGGCGGCAGTGGTGATTTGAAATTTTGTTTTGATGGCACCACTGCTGAAACCACAGAGGATGCAGAGAGTCTTTACTGGAGCCAGGGATGGATAGTTGTGTTCAAATATATGGCTCAGTTTGTTGTGTTAAATGTATGTGTTTGGGGTCCACTTTTCTTAAAGTGGAAAATACGGTACTTTTAAAAACCTCAGTGTGAACATTAACCTAATATTTGAACCAGACTTTACGGCTCTATTGGTGCTGCTCCTATTAGTGGCTATGAACCATACAGCAGGGCTGTCGTACCGGCAAATGAAGCCCACTAGCCTAAACCTGTCCTGATATTTAGCCATGTGAAGTGGGTTTTTCCTTATTGCAGTTACTTCTTGTAAGTTCAGGATTTGTGCTCATTTGTATTCTCTAATAATGAGCCGAAAGTTGGCTCTTCCCAAAATGTGGAAATGAGGAGCCACGTACAAAACAAATATACAGATAGAGAGAGACATATTTTCATTACAGAGGTTGTATAATATTTTTTTCATTGATGACCTATACTTAGGATAGGTCATCAGTGTCTGATCGGTTAGGGTCCAACACTCAATCGATTAGCTGTTCTCGGTGTCCGTCGGCCAGTACAGCTCGATTGCGAAACTGCTCCATCTTCGGATAGTGGCCACGGCAGGGTACTGCACATCCACCTCCTACTGATTTGAATGTATCTGATGTGTAGTTCCCTGCTCTGGCCACTATCACAAGACGGATCGGCTCCGCAATCGAGCAGTTCCGGCGATCGCCGACGCTGAGAATAGCTGATCAGCGGGAGTCCCGGGTGTCGGACCCAGACTGATCATTGATGACCTTTCCTAAGATTAGGTCATCAATGAAAAAATAGTGGACAACCTCTTTACGTCTGGTGTTTTGAAGGCCATTCTTCTTTAGGGACTTACAGGAGTAAGATGCACCTAATTCATTGAGGCGCACACCAAATCACCTTAGTGTCATGCGCCTCCATGCTCCTTGTCAGAAATGTTACTCCAGTCACTGAGTGGAGTTACATTTCTGGCATAATGTAGGTCACAGTGTGGCCTTGGTTCCACTCCAGCTCTGGCCAAAAGTAGTATGCACACACCAAAAGTTGCAATTTTGTCTATAGCACTAAAATTTTTTGACTTTTCAAAGTATTTTTTTGCCTGAATTCCGATTGTAGGCACTTTTATGAATCGGCACTGCACATTCGAAATATAAATAAAAATATATCCAGATCTGTATCTGCTCAAGTGGTTTAAAATATTGAAAAACTGCGAATGACGGAAAGGGGATCCCTTTGCTAAAAAGTCACCCATTATTACATCGCATACATTTTATGATTTAAAGGGGTTGTCGTGTGCCAGTCATCCCCAGAAAACAACTGATTTCAACCAAAGGATCAGTCAGGCATTTGGGAAAATGTCGTATAACAAGACAGCATTTCCATTGAGCGTCTGTCCATCTGCTGCAAGATAGCGCAAATCCTCTAAGCCACAACAGATTGTACAGACACGCTGTCGGTTATGGCTCCTAGAAAAGTTTCCTGATATGGCAACTCCCTTTCTAAGATATGAATATGACCTGGTAGGGTGTATGAACATTACCTTCATCCCTTTTAAGTAATGAAACCGTGTAAAGAACTTACAAATAATATACTAAAAGCAAATATTACATAAAACAATGCAACAGAAAGCATAAAAGTTCAAAATGAAGAAAACAAAAAAAAAAATAAATGCGCATTGACGGAATGACGCCAAAGAGCCCCGTGTGTCAGTAAAATACGTTGCCCTTACCATGGCACTTCTTGTTTTATTACATGCAGCACATTACTGGTGTAAGAGGTATAAATCACACCTTTATTGATTTGCTTCTCAGGAAGTTTGTCTGTTACTCAAAGACACAATCGATTCCAGAGTGACGCAGCACATCGAGAGCCGAAGGCAGCAAGGCCAAGTGAAGCACAAGGAATACACGCCCGCCAGCCCACTCTTTCTGAAAGGTACGTGCTTGCCTTCACCCAGGTCACTCAATACTGGATAGTTTAGATTTTTTTTTATTGCAAAGTGTTTAATGCTGTTACATGAAATGAGAATTTAGGGACTTGGGAGAAAATGTGTTCAGTTACTGAATAATAGAAAATCAGAAATAAATGGACCACATGAGAGAAGATGTCTCTGTATTCCTCTTGATTATGTGATATATCACAAATGTATTAAAATACTTACCAATCACGGTCTTCTTTGGTTTTTAGCGCTGCTCCTGTCCTCTTCTCACCCACTTGACCTGAAAATAGACTAACCGGCTCACACAGGGGTTTATATGTAGAGCAGAAGTCTTTCTCAATGGAGGTTTTATGGAGCCTCGTTTTAGATTTCATAGATACAAATAGCCTTTTCAGAGATTAACTAGCAATCCAAAAAGTTAATATCGACCCTTTAACGAGCCTTGACACAGGACTTAGCATCTCAATTTGTAGACACATGTTTTGGGTTGTTGCCCCTCCTCAGTGCTTAGCATGAGATCTGATTTGGATGTATGAGAGGCCTCTGACTGAGGTTTAAGGGGTAACGTCTCTCCTTGTGTAGAGAGACATGCCTGACACACCTGGGTAAGGAGACTTAAAAGCCGTGCAATGCTCCTCCTCTTCATCCTTGCATATTTCCCATAGGAGCATTGCAAGACTTGAATCTTCTCACCCTAGCATGTCACTCTACAATGAGAAACATTACCCCTTAGGCCCCAGTTTGCATAGGCTAACATGGGAAAAGAAGTATCTCTCCACCCAGTGTGATCTAGCAAAGCTGTGGAGCGGTCATGTGGGCCTGAAGAGGACCAGAACGATGCTGACAACCAGGGAAGATGGTGACTGGTGAGTATTTTAATACATTTGTAGTTCATAGCGTACCCAATTAGGAAGGTTCAGTGGAAAAAAATTACTGAGATTTCTTCTTTACTGGTTATTGGTCAAGATAAGAAATATTATACCAGGAAAATGACTTGGGAATATAATTGCATGGAATACGAAGCATGCCTGCCGGGCAGATAGAATCATGAGATGCAATAAAAGGGGCTACAAGGGCCACAACCTGTTTGAAGCATTGCGCCATTATGTGTTGAAAGGGAACTTGTCGGACACTAACTGCCTCCACCAAATCATTTATTTGTCGGTGTAGCCCTTTAAAAGATGAGCCATTATCCCTCTATGACCCCCAAAGCACTGCACCTGCAGCGAGAAAGCGTGTTTTGAAATTATGTCTGGAAGTGCATTTAGTGGGACGATGCACTTAAAGCTTCTCAGCTTTGTATTCCCAAACTAACCGCACCCCTCCCCTGACTGATTGACAAGTTAGTGGTTGTGCAGCAGAGCACATGACAAGTCAATCAGTCTTGGGTGGTTGCTGGTAGGTGGGGAATACAATATGAGGCTGAGAAGCTAAAAGTGCACTGTCACACCCAAATGCACTTCCAGACACAACTTCAAAAAGCAAATTCTCATTACTGGAACACCACTTTGGGGTCATAAAGGGATCGAGCGACTTATCTTTTAAAGGATTACGCAATCATATCAAGAATTTGGCTTGGTAAAGGTTCCTTTTGAAAGCATCATATTGAGACATTTATCAAATAATATGTGATCGACAGTAGATTGTTTTTGTTTTGTTTTTTGTTGTTTTGTTTAAAAAAAAACCAAAAATCTATGTAAATAAGTCACTATGTAAAAAAAAAAATTCTTTTCACTAAAGTTGTTATTGGTGTAATATGTGGGAGATTTCGAAGTACAGTAAGGCACCTCGTGTGAGCGGGGAGGTGCTGAATGCGGGCTCATGATCCTCTGTAACGTACGCATCGTTTTCCCAGTAAACGTTAATCACTTCAGCTGGCCTTAAAAAAGGAATATTTTCTTATTATTGCAACTTTTTCTATTACTTTGCTCTTTTGCATTAAGTGTTTTATGAAACTGCAGTGACAATAAAACCTTCCCACGTTTGTGGGTACGAGAAGGCGTTTTCCTAGAAAAGCTAAATGTTAATGTGAGAAGCACAATTAATTATTCACGGTGGATATTTGAGGGGAAGAATATTTTTTTCCCACATTTTCTACAATTGCACAATATTCTGATTCTTATAAATACATTATTGTTCTCGCATAGATGCACGGCTATTTATATCAAGACCTTGGTCTGTTGTCTCGTTTTATGCTGAAAACAGCAGATAGTAATTTTAGATTTAGTAAAAACAACCATTCTCATACGCTGAGTCCTACATTGCTGTGGTTATCAGAATCGTTTTGGTACCACATTGGTACTATATTATATATAGTGGGGAAAATTAGTATTTGATACACTGGCGATTTTGCAAGTTTTCCCACCTGCAAAGAATGGAGAGGTCTGTAATTTTTATTGTAGGTGCACTTCCACTGTGAGAGACAGAATCCAGAAAATCACATTGTTTGATTTTACATAATTAAATTGCATTTTATTGCATGAAATAAGTATTTGATCACAGACCAACCAGCAAGAATTCTGGCTCTTGGAGACCTGTTAGTTTTTCTTTAAGAAGCCCTCCTACTCTGCACTCATTACCTGTATTAATTGCCGCCCCTGTTTGATCTCCTTACCTGTATAAAAGACTCCTGTCCACACAATCACACTCCAACCACTCCACCATGACCTAGACCAAAGAGCTGTCTAAGGACACTAGGGACAAAATTGTAGACTTGCACAAGGCTGGGATGGGCTACAGGACAATAGGCAAACAGCTTGGTGAGAAGGCAACAACTTTTGGGGGCTGAATTAAACTCTGAATGCGTTAGCCAGCCTGCTTCTCCCTCATCCCTGATCTTCCTGATTGACTCTGACTACATTCTCAAGCATAAAGATTCAGGTTATGGGTATCTGGGAAGACAAGTTCTCCAGGTGACAAAATCTGTTTTGGAACATGACTCGCGCAATCTCTCATCCTTCTTAGATCATTAAATTTAGCCTTAAGGTCCTCAGGCATATTGGAGCCAGCCGAACCTGCTTATTTTGGTGGATTCGGTCTACCTCTTATTGTGTATGGGGGTTTCCCAACTCCCCCTGGTTGAAATTCAAATAGACCCTCTTCTCCAGTGGGAAGAATATTCTTTACCAGAGAAAACACAGGATCCCTCAGTTTAGCCAAACATTGTGTGTGTAAGGGGAAATTGGGATAGATGGATTTCTAATGTGTGTGGGGAACTTTAAAGCTGTAACATGGGAAATATAGCTATCATCTCTGGTTTCGCTGCGCCACTTTCTCAAGGGGCACTGTTCATGTACTCCTCCTACTGATCGTTGTGATGCTGCTTTGTATGTGGGGGACATGTTTTTTTTGTCATTTTCTAATGTATAAGTATTACATGATCCCCTCCTGTATTTGGTTTCCTCACCGACTGCACAGTTCTCCTCCATACAGTGGCTGCTCATGGAGGAGCATGTGATCGGACCTGACCATCAGCCTCTTCCAATGGAAAAACATTTTTCCATGTGAAGTGTTTTCCTATTGGAGGAATGCGGAGGTCTGGTCACATGCTCCTTCACGAGCAGCCATTGTATGGAGGAGAACTGTGCAGTGAGGAAGGCGACACTAACAAGTACAGGAGAAGAACCTGTAGCTTAACGAGGAACATTTCTCCTTCTGAATAGTGCGAGACGGTGTATATTTAATATTTATTACTTATTTTACCGGTGTACAGCGCCATTAGCTCCATTGGGGCTCACGATCTAAGTTCCCTATTAGTATATCTTTGGAGTGTGGCAGGAAGCCAGAGAACCTGTAGGAAACCCTCTAAAACAAGGAGAGAACATACAAACTCCTTGCTACAAAGTCATGTTCTTGGCACTTTTATTGAAATAACGTGGCCAACCACACTAGAAGAACTTGACCCATAAAAGCATGGAATATGTCCTAGTACACGGTCAGTGATACGACAGAACGTGCTTGCTATTAGTATTTGTGTTTTTGACTTGCCTATTAGCGCAGTCGAAGATTTTGTCCATTTGAGTAGCTAATTAGGAAGCGGAGACGGCTTCTATAGATGTTACAAAACTGAAATGTGAAACTGGTGTCTATTAGTTTATAGTTATATAAGTTTTCCTCGAGGTCTTTTTGATTTTTGACCTTGCTATTGAAATGTGTTGCTACAATTTCAAAGCCTAGACGGGATGATGGTCCCTTTCTCTGCGCCAGACTACAAGGCGATAAACATTTTTTTTTTTTTCTTACCGATGAAATGAACACTCTTGATGTGTTCGATATAATAATCAACCCAAGGGAGCTGTTCGGCCTTGTTGGTAAACTGCATGAAGGAGGCTTTGGAACATATGATACATTTGTTCCACATCATTGCCCAAGGCATCTGGGTCATTAGTTATGCACATGACCTAACTCGGGACTTTCTGCCATTCAGACAACCTATAGAGACCTGTGGAGTCTGAAACCCAAAACTTGGAGGCTTTGACCGTAATTACAGAGATAATTTCCTTCCTTAATGTTTGTGGCGGGACCTTTCTTTCCTTTTTACAATGGTAAATACTAAACGGTTTTGTGAACTACATTCTTAGCTGATTCATTTTCAAAATTGATAATTACTTACTACACAGATATTTGCATGGTTTTTTTTTAGTTTTAGTTTGATAAAGCTTGCAAGTTCTTCAAGTACTGATATTGCTCTTACTTCTAGAAAACACAGGGAAGGAAACTTGTTTGGCAATGGTAGGGGCATTTTATTATATTCAGGCGTTTCTACTTTTTTTAGATGATTTATGAAAGTATTTGTGGCTACTTTCACACTTCAGTTTTTTGACGTCAGTCACAATCCGTCGGCTCGACGGATCTGTCGCAGATTGTGAAAAACTGATGCGACGGATCCGTTTTTTTCTCCAGATCCGACTGCCCTACCTGGCAGGATTATATACATTTGGGGCTGTGGATATTGGAGCATGCTCAGTTTAAAAAAATGGAATCCATCGCTGGATTCTGTCATTTGACGGACAGAATCTTAGCCTATAGGCTTCCATTCTACAAAAACGACGGACGGCGCCGGATCCGTCGCTGTCTGACTTTTCGACGGAGACAAAAAAACGTTCCTTTGTCCGTCGTCTACGGCCGCCGGACAAACAATTTCCGACAGATCCGCGAACGACGGATGACAAGTGCAGCCATCCGTTGCAATCCGTCGCTAATACATGAATGAGAAAAAAACGGATCCGGCAGCATAAGTCGCCGGATCCGTTTTTTTCCAGATTTGATGGATTGCGACTGATGGCAAACAACTGAAATGTGAAAGAGGCCTTAGGTGCCCATACACACCGCAAATCAATCTGCAATGAACTCTCCAGTTTCGGTGTGACTGATCAACCTTCTGATAATGTCCATAGTGTCCTTGGTTTCCCTTGACAACATGTGTCTGTAAAAAGAAGGATCAGGTAGATCTACTTCAACAGGCCGAATCCTTGTTTGGCAGCGGCCTTTTCTCCCATCCTTTTTGACAACACATGCATGCTCAGCCGAGCCAAAACGTGTATATGTACAGTGCATTGCGAAAGTATTCACTTACTGGGCTTTTTACCTATTTTGTTACGTTACAACCTGTTTTAAAATATTTTTGTAATCCGATTTGTGTGATGCATCAGTGCTAAATAGTTTGAGTTGGTGAAGAGAAAAATGTAGGCATAAATTAAATTTATTGAATCAAATAAGGTGCTGTGACCAGATGACACCAAAATTGAACTTTTTGGCCACCAAGGTAAACACTATGTCTGGCACCAAACCAACACAGCTCATCACCCCAAGAACACCATCCATACAGTGAAACATGTTGGTGGCAACATCATGCTGTGGGGATGTTTTTTTGGCATCAGGGACAGAGAAAATGGTCAGAGTAGAGGGGAAGATGGATGGTGTTGAAATACATGGATATTCTTGAGCAAAGCCTGTTTCAGTCTGTCAGTGATTTGAGACTGGGACGGAGGTTCACCTTCCAACAAGACAATGAACAAAGCATACTGCTAAAACAAGACTCGCGTGGTTTAAGGGAAACGTGTAAATGTTTTGGAGTGGCCCTTAGTCCAATTGAGAGTCTGTGGTCAGACTTGGAGATTGCTGTTCACCAGAGGAAACATCTATCTTGAAGTAGCTGAAGCAATTTCGCCTTAAGGAAAATCCCACTGGTAAGATGTGGAAAGCTCAGAGACGTATCCAAAGTGACTTGTAGCCGTAATTGCCACAAAAGGAGACTCTACCAAGTACTGACTTTAGGGGGGTGAATAGTTATGCACACTGAAGTTTTCAGTTATTTTTGTCCTATTTGTTGCGTGCTTCTCAATAAAAAGAAAATCAAATGTTCAAGGTTGTAGGCATGTTCTTTACATGAACTGTTGCAAATCATCAAAAACAGTGAAATTCCAGGTTGTGAGGTAGCAAAACACGGAACATGTCAAGGGGGTGAACACTTTTGCAACCCATTGTATCATTGGGGATGGTAGGAATAGGTGTTGGCAGATCAAGCAGCTGTGTAAACTTTATTGCCAACTTAGGGAGTTTGAAAATATGCTGAAAGCATAAATGTGAACGTCATCACTCGGTATGTAGTCATTCATTCTTAAAATATGAATGTATTCTTTACCTTGGGAATTCCACCAAGATTCTACTGGTCTCCTTCTTTAGTCATTCATCAATTACACCAAAATACAATCCTATGCTGTGAATTTTGAGGGGTTTTTTTTGCATAATTTCACTGACCTAGCAATACTTGATTGAGGTACCATGTATTGGCTCGCTTCTCTGTGCACACTTTATGTATCTCATTCATTCATTCTCATTCATTCCGTAAGAAGAGGAAGGGTGTTTAATGATGAGGGGGCCCCATAGCAAGAATTATAATGGAGCCCCTTTATACCGTAATGCTGGTTACCATTACCACACCGGTAACAATCTGGGACAGGAGAACTCTGCGCCTGGGTGACCCCGGTTTCCTTTCCATGACCTTTTTGATGAATTCCAAACACCAGAGGACGCAGATGTACAGGTTCTCAGCAGCCAGCCTGGGCCCAGCGTCTGTTTTTAGAGACACATAGATTGTTGTTTTTTGTTTTTTTTTTTTGTTTTTTAATCCTTACATCCTTGCTAATAAGAAAATGCTTTTGTATTTCATTTCATATTTTAAATTGTTGCGTTGTAATCCTATTTCTTTTTTTTGTTTGATTTTTTTTCACTCCTTTAACAAAAAAAAAAAAAAATGTACCGCTTCTTTTTTTAAATAATAATAATAATTTTTTTTAAAAGGGAATATGTCTAATTTGAGAGCAGCACACTGTAGGGCCAGACACTCTGATTCCCGCGATGTCTCACTTATTGTACTGCTTAGGGTAGTTTTTATAAAATCACTGGTTTTCTTTGCAGGAGATTATCACTAGAGGGCTAGTAAACCTGCTGCCAGGGAGTCTTACCACTACCACACCCCCACCACTGATTGGCCACTTTGTGTGTACAAAAGCTGCTAATCAGTGATGTGGGCAGGGTTATAAACCGCTTGACATTTAGAGAACTGGTAGATTTGCCACAGATAATAGTGATTTTATCAAAACTGCAGAAAGCAGCCCAGTAAGTGACACACAACTGGAATCAGGGTCTTTTTCTCTGCATCATGCTGCTCACAGATTGGGTGGCAAAAACCCACTGACAGATTCCCTTTAACCTATTTTGGATATGTTTTAGTGTTGAAGAATTATAATTTTTCTTTCCTTTTATTGAGCTATGTATTTATTTTAATTAGGGGGGTGGTACTCTCTATGAAACATAAAAATTATACATTTTTTTTTTCAATTAACTAATTCATTGGCATCTGATGGGTTGAAAAAAAAAAAAAAAGATTGCAACTCACAAAACCGTTACTGTACCGTGAGCTTTACTTTGCTGTTTTAACGCAGTCATCAGGCCGTTAAGAAGCACTCTGGGTCTTCAGCCGGGGTAATGAGATCTCTGCTCACTCAGCGCACAGACGTGCTACATACTGGAAGTGTGGGGCCGCGGAGTCAGTAATGCTCCTCTCCGGGGGTGAGAACCGTCTTCAGGCTCCTTTCATTCCTGACTTGGGAGCCACTTTGGCTACAGTACGGCTCGGAGCGAAACGGAGGCACAATGCTGTGAAAACATCAATGATTAAACATATATAATATAATGAACCGGTGTAAGCATCTTTTTCTTTGTTTACAAGGAATTTGCCTGTAGGAATTTATTAACACTGGAATTCAACACCCGGCGTTCAGTGATTCTCCTTCAGCTACATTAACCTCTCTATGAAGATCTTGCTATGAGTTGTGAACTAGACTGATAGAAGCTATGAGAAGGGATGACGTAAGTGGGAAAGGAAAGGGACCAAGGAGAGCAAAGAACAGAACTATGAATGTCTGAGATGTAGCCTGATATATATTGTCCGGCACAAGTGATATCAAAGAACTGTACACTTTTCTATTTCTTTTATGATAAATGTGTACAGTGTAAAAGTGTAATTGACTTCACAATGGGGTATTTGTGATGATAAAAGGGAATGTTCACTCATCACTAATGCACACTACTTGGATATTGATAGCCTTTCCGGTCCTGAGCTGCAGTACCTGAGAAAGGCCACTACTCTGTGTATGGAGCTGTGTTTTTTTGGCTGCGCACACTGTTTACATCCGCCCCTCACTGGAGTTGTAAACAGATGCTTAGTGGATGAG
The DNA here is from genome assembly GCF_039654945.1 of Dendrobates tinctorius. NCBI lineage: Eukaryota > Metazoa > Chordata > Amphibia > Anura > Dendrobatidae > Dendrobates > Dendrobates tinctorius. Next base: position 16,999,293 of record NW_027361870.1, on the reverse strand, counting down.
GCGATTGTCAACCTCTCACCGATCTGATATTAAAGAAGCACTCCTCCCATCAAGACTTTTATCCTCTTAATATATTGCAGTTATCATACTATATGTATTGACACCCCTGCAATTCTGTCAGATAATACTCAGTTTCTTTCTGAAAATGATTGCAAACACAAATTCTTTGGTATTATCTTCGTTTAATTTGTTTTAAATGAAAAAAACACAAAAGAGAATGAAGCAAAACATTGATCATTTCACACAAAAATGGGCCAGACAAAAGTAATTGGCGCCCTCAGCCTAATACTTGGTTGCACAACCTTTAGCCAAAATAACTGCAACCAACCGCTTCCGGTAACCATCAATGAGTTTCTTACAATGCTCAGCTGGAATTTTAGACCATTCTTCTTTGGCAAACTGCTCCAGATCCCTGATATTTGAAGGGTGCCTTCTCCAAACTGCCATTTTTAGATCTCTCCACAGGTGTTCTATGGGATTTGGGTCTGGACTCATTGCTGGCCACCTTAGAAGTCTCCAGTGCTTTCTCTCAAACCATTTTCTAGTGCTTTTTGAAGTGTGTTTTGGGTCATTGTCCTGCTAGAAGACCCATGACCTCTGAGGGAGACCCAGCTTTCTCACACTGGGCCCTACATTATGCTGCAAAATTTGTTGGTGGTCTTCAGACTTCATAATGCCATGCACACAGTCAAGCAGTCCAGTGCCAGAGGCAGCAAAGCAACCCCAAAACATCAGGGAACCTCCTCCATGTTTGACTGTAGGGACCGTGTTCTTTTCTTTGAATGCCTCTTTTTTTTCTCCTGTAAACTCTGTTGATGCCTTTGCCCAAAAAGCTCTACTTTTGTTTCATCTGACCAGAGAACATTCTTCCAAAACGTTTTAGGCTTTTTCAGCTAAGTTTTGGCAAACTCCAGCCTGGCTTTTTTATGTCTCGGGGTAAAAAGTGGGGTCCTCCTGGGTCTCCTACCATACAGTCCCTTTTCATTGAGACGCCGACGGATAGTACGGGTTGACACTGTTGTACCCTCGGACTGCAGGGCAGCTTGAACTTGTGTGGATGTTTGCTCCCTCTTCGACCGCTTACAATCTGGCTTCCGGTCACACCACTCCACTGAAACTGCCCTTACTAAGGTCACCAATGACCTCTTAACTGCCAAGAGCAAGCGACACTACTCTGTCCTCCTCCTCCTGGACCTGTCGGCTGCCTTTGACACAGTGGACCATTCCCTATTATTACAGACCCTCTCATCCCTCGGCATCACAGACTTGGCCCTCTCCTGGATCTCATCATACCTAACAGACCGGACATTCAGCGTCTCCCACTCACACACCACCTCCTCACCTCGCCCCCTATCTGTCGGATTCCCACAAGGTTCAGTCCTTGGGCCCCTGCTGTTCTCTATTTACACCTTTGGCCTGGGACAGCTCATAGAATCTCATGGCTTTCAGTATCATCTTTATGCTGATGACACACAGATCTACATCTCTGGACCAGATATCACCTCCCTACTAACCAGAATCCCTCAATGTCTGTCCACTATTTCATCCTTCTTCTCCGCTAGATTTCTGAAACTCAACATGGACAAAACAGAATTCATCATCTTTCCCCCATCTCACGTGACCCCCCCTACGAACCTATCAATTACAGTAAATGACTGCCCACTCTCCCCAGTCCCACAAGCTCGCTGCCTCGGAGTAATCCTTGACGCTGATCTCTCCTTCAAACCACATATCCAAACCCTTTCCACTTCCTGCCGACTTCAACTCAAAAATATTTCACGAATCCGTTCATTCCTCACCCAAGAATCTGCAAAAACCCTAGTCCATGCCCTCATCATCTCTCGCCTTGACTACTGAAACCTCATGCTCTGTGGCCTCCCCTCAAACACTCTCGCACCCCTCCAATCTATTCTAAACTCTGCTGCCCGACTAATCCACCTGTCCCCCCGCTATTCCCCAGCTTCTCCCCTCTGTCAATCCCTTCACTGGCTCCCAATTGCCCAGAGACTCCATTACAAAACCCTAACCATGACATACAAAGCCATCCACAACTTGTCTCCTCCATACATCTGTGACCTCGTCTCCCGGTACTTTCCCGCACGCAACCTCCGATCCTCACAAGATCTCCTTCTCTACTCCCGTCTTATCTCCTCTTCCCACAATCGCATACAAGATTTCTCTTGCGCATCACCCCTACTCTGGAACTCTCTACCACAACATATCAGACTCTCACCTACCATCGAAACCTTCAAAAAGAGCCTGAAGACCCACCTCTTCCGACAAGCCTATAACCTGCAGTAACCACCGATTGAAAAAACCGCTGCACGACCAGCTCTACCCTCGCCTACTGTATTATCACCCATTCCTAGAAGATTGTGAGCCCTCGCGGGCAGGGTCCTCTCTCCTCCTGTTCCAGTTATGACTTGTATTGTTTAAGATTATTGTACTTGTTTTTATGTATACCGCTCCTCACATGTAAAGCGCCATGGAATAAATGGCGCTATAACAATAAATAATAATAATAATAATGTTGAGGTTCTTTATCCAACATCCGCACAATCTTGCATTGAAATCTCTTGTCAATTTTTCTTTTCCGTCCACATCTAGGGAGGTTAGCCACAGTGCCATGGGGTTTAAACTTCTTGATTACACTGCGCACGGTAGACACAGGAACATTCAGGTCTTTGGAGATGGACTTGTAGCCTTGAGATTGCTCATGCTTCCTCACAATTTCGTTTCTCAAGTCCTCAGACAGTTCTTTGGTCTTCTTTCTTTTCTCCATGCTCAATGTGGTACACACAAGGACACCGGACAGAGGTTGAGTCAACTTTAATCCATGTCAACTGGCTGCAAGTATGATTTAGTTATTGCCAACACCTGTTAGGTGCCACAGGCAAGTTACAGGTGCTGTTAATTACACAAATTAGAGAAGCATCACATGATTTTTCGAACAGTGCCAATACTTTTGTCCACCCTCTTTTTTTTATGTTTGGTGTGGAATTATATCCAATTTGGCTTTAGGACAATTCTTTTTGTGTTTTTTCATTTAAGACAAATTAAATGAAGATAATACCAAAGAATTTGTGTTTGCAATCATTTTCAGGAAGAAACTGAGTATTATCTGACAGAATTGCAGGGGTGTCAATACTTTTGGCCACAACTGTACATTTCAGTAGGCCAACATTTCGGATTTTAAAATAATTTTTCAAGCTGGTGTTGTAAAGTATTCTAATTTACTGAGATAATGACTTTTGGGTTTTCATTGGCTGTAAGCCATAATCATCAACATTAACAGAAATAAGAAATAAACACTTGAAATAGATCACTCTGTGTGTAATGAATATATATAATATACTGTATGAGTTTTACTTTTAGTATTGAACTGAAGTAAGTTGGCTTTTTGATGATATTTTAATTTTGTCAGATGCACCTGTATATATTATGCCAAAAGTATCAGGTTTTATGACATGAGATGAGCATTCGGGTAACATCACTTTAGTATTGTAATAGTGAATCATTATATAGTAGTAATTAGTGCTGTTAATCCAGACATGCTTATTACTAGGTAACCAATTGTCGCAATCTTCTTAATCCATGGTACCAGTATAATTATCTTCAGAAATCAATAATCTACCGGTAGAGTGCACCAGACTTTGCTATACAATCCCACAGCGCGTGCCTGAACCATTGCTGTGGCAGACTGCAAGTTTACCGCTTTTCCTCACGATTGACTTACCTGGATAGTATTAGTGACACCAGGTCAACATGTTGAGCTCATTTATAGTGGTCTGTGGGCTTAGAGACTCATAGTGTATACTATAGGTATTTTATAGGGGCTATCTATATCCCCTACAATGCTATATGTTTAGTTTCTACTGTCATTAAGGTCTGACAAACTCCCTTTAGCCCCTTAACAACGTATGATATACACAGTACGTCATATGCCGTCTCCCAGCCTTTGATGTGGGCTCATAAGCCGAGACCGCATCTTTGCCGGCAGATGTTGGATGTGATAAACAGCCATCATCTGCCTCTAACAGCCGCAGGTGGAGCGGAGCTCCACCAGTGGCTGTTAACCTTTCAAATGCCACTGTCATTCCATGACAGCGGCATTTCCAGCGTGCTGGCAGGTGGGCGCGCTGCTATATGCACTCATCGGCACTTCACTGAATTGATCACAGGGTACAGATGAGTTGCGATGACGACCTGGGGTCTACTGAAAATTCCTGTGCTTGTTATGATGGTACACGTGAACATCTGTGGCTGGCGTTCGTAGATTTTTTTTTTTTATAGCACAAGTGATTAAAGCTAAGGTTAAAATCCCCTATGGGGACTAACAAGTGCAGTGAAAAATCAAAATGCCAGAATTGTGGTTTTTCATCCTTTTGTAACAACACAAAAAAAGTACCGTAATAAGAGGTGATCAAAAAGATATAAAAGAAACATTGGCTCTGGGTGCAAAAAAAACAAGCCCTGACACAGATCGATATCCCGAAAAGTGAAAACACTACGGTCGTCAGCTAATAGCGCATTACAAGCTAAATAATAATCCTAATAATCGTAATCATACTGACCTGTAGAGTCATATTGCCAGGCCATTTTTATCATAAAATAAAGTGGAATTGCGCTTTTTTTTTTTTTGCTAGTTTGCCACATTTGGATTTTTATTCTGCTTTCCAGTACATCACATGTACGGTATCATTCAAAAATACAACTAGCCCCCCATCGCTCACCCCCGAAACAACGAGCCCTCACACGGCTATGTAGACGGAGGAGAAATAAAAAAAAAACAAGTTATGGCTCTTGGAATAATGGGAAAGAAAAAACGAAAAATCGCTTTGTCCTGAAGTTGCGTGAAGAAGCTCTAGCAGATAAATCGGTTGGGGATGAACTCATCCAGTTGTTATTTCTGTACCGGCCACTTCCCAGTTCATCTGGTGTTTCTCTCCTATTAAAAATGGTTCTATATCCGATGTAATTATTGCATTTAATCCTGCGTGTTTTCTGGATTACCTATCTATAATAAGCAAATGTCCTAGATTGAGGAGATCGTGGTGTGGCTTAAATCCTAACTACATAGCTGCAGTATGTGAACCAGAAATATATCCTCATTGTACATTTCCACTAAACAGCAGCTGCTTATGCTGTGGCTTCTTCACAACCACAACGAAACTCTGTCTAGTGCACTTCATATGATTGAAAAGACCTAAGAAGCCCAGTTACACCAGATAGCATCTTCTTATAGGATACTATTAGTGATGAGTGAAGCTGCTTTGATAAGGTGTTTTCTGAGCATGCTCAGGGTGCTAACAGAGTGACTTTTACATGCTCTAATAATATGTTTGAGTCCCTGCCGCTGCATGTCTTGTGGATGTTCAACAGCTGCTACATATACATGAATTGTCTGTCTGTTATGCAATCCCTGCATGTGTTGCTGCTGTCAATTGCCTCTCTAGCAATCCTATGAGTAGTTCTCACTGAAATTTTGCTTGGTCTTCTGGACCTTATCTTGACCACCACTTTTTTTAACTGCCATTTCTTAATTACATTTCAAACTTAGGAAAGGGCAAATTGAAAACACTTCATCTTATCGGCTTCTCCTGCTTTGTGGGCCTCCACCATTTTCATTTTCAGAGTGCTAGGCAGCTGCTTTGAACAACCCATGGCTGCTGTTCTTTGGCACAAGGTTAGAGAAGGCTGGATTTTTATAAAGCTGGGAAAATTGCCTCACCCGGCTTTCCTAATGATGATCGTGAACAAGCCATAACCCTAACAGGCTAATTAAGGTCTGAAACTTTGGTCATCATTATCTGAGTATACAAATCTCCAAGGGTGCCCGAACTTTTGCATCTGCCCATTTTCCTTATTGTAAATTTTAAAATGTAAAACATAACAATTTTCTTTTTGCCTAAAATACAAAGGAAATGTGTCATCTATAACGTTAGGTCTTTTAGAGATCATTTCATCTTCAACTTTATTAACTGCTCGCACTAACAGTAATTTTGACTAGGGGTGCCCAAACTTTTACATGCTACTTTAGAGCTCTAATTTAAGTTTGTGGTTTACATTTTGTTCACAGACAATGATTTCTGGAAGCTTTCTTGAGCACATACAGTGATATGTACCACCGAATCATGACCGTTTTTAATCCCGTGCCGCCTGAGGACCCATAGATTACTACCATCCAATATGGACCATCGGCCTTGTCCCTTGTGCACATGGATTTTTCTTTAATCTCTCAATCATTTGATGGTATTGTGTACTGGAGGTGGTGGAATTTTTATTTAGATGCAGTTGTTCAGATTGATGAACCTTGCCCATCTTTGCATCTGAAAGACTCTGCCTCTTTAACATATGCACTTTACATACGTGGTCATTTACTTAGTTGAACATTGACCCTCCGGCTGGTTTCCATTAGTACCACTTACATTTCCAGCCTTTTGTTAACTATGTCACAACTTTTTTGAGATGTCTTACTGCCATCAATTTCTAAATAAGCTGATTTTTTTCTAATGAAATTAAAAATGTCCAATATTGAACTTTTGATCTGTGTTCTATGTTCTGTTATGAATAAAATATGGCTATAAAGCATTCTTCACACGTCTAGGATCGTCCACCAAAACTCTCAGCCCAGGCCAGGAGGGCATTAATCTGAGAGGCAGCAAAGAGACCAAAGGTAACAGTATCTGTCCATATGACCAAAATAAGCCGTACATTCCATAGAGGTGGCCTTTATGGGAAAAGTGGGCATAAAAAAAGTTTACTTAGGCACAAAAATTGTAAGGTTCGGTTTGAGTTTGCCAATAGACGTGGGAGATTCCCCAAATGTATGGAGGAAGGTGCTGTGGTGAGATGAGACCAAAATTGAACTTTTTCGCCACCAAATTAAACACTATGTCTGGAGCCAAATTAAGGCTAGTTTCACACTAGCGTTTTTTTACGCTGCGTTTGGAGCGCACATGAAACGCATGCAAACACTTGTAAACGCTGCTTTTTTATAGCATTATTGTGCGCATAACTACAAAAAATCGCAGCGTTTGTAAGCGTTTTTCATGCGTTTGCATTTTTTATGCACAATAAACTGGAGAAAAAATCCTTGAAAAATTCTTGCAACACACTCCACCAATGGGACTGTCTTATTGAAATTCTTTATATAGACCCTGTTTACTGCTGAATTCTTCACATTTGCTTGCATTTGACTTGAGAAACATGGATCTGCGCTGGAAGAACTTTGTCTTGGATCTGGACATGAGGACGGCTCAGGCTTATGCAGTTGCTTGCCATGAACAGAGGGAGAAAGAGAGGCAGCGAAGACGGCAGCGGCGGCATATGTGGATACATCCCATTATTGAACTCCGGGAGAGCCGTGGAGCGTACCACACCCTCTACAGCGAGCTCCACGCAAACCCGGAGAAATTTACGGATTATACCCAGATGACCAAAGAAACCTTTCACTATTTGCTTGGTCGGGTAAAAGAAGTCATCCGGAGACAGGACACGCAGCTCCGGCGTGCGATTACTCCTGAGGAACAGCTCCTGGTCACATTACGGTCTGTAGTTTTGCAAAACCAATGCCTGCCTAATTTTCTTTGTTGTGACATGTACTCTAAATCTGGCAGAATTATAGTTCTGCTATGTAGTTAACAAAAGGCTGTGGTAATTTTTTTATGGCATGTATTGAACAAAAGGCTGCAGATATATTTTTTTTCTATTGAATTTTAGGTGTGTACAAAAATCCCTATACACAAATAATTTTTTTTTCTTTGTGTCACAGATTCCTGGCTACTGGAGAGATCCTCTCGTCACTGCACTTCCAGTACCGGATTGGAATCTCTACCTTGTCTGGAATTGTAGCGGACACCTGCCGGGCTTTGTGGAACGTTCTTTGTCCCGAATTCATGCCCATGCCAACCGCAGAAAAGTGGTTGGAAATCGCCGAAAGATTCTGGACTGTATACAATTTCCCTAACAGTTTAGGAGTGGTGGATGGGAAACACATCCGGATTATCAAGCCCATAAGAACAGGCTCTGAGTTCTATAACTACAAAAAGTACTTTTCTACTGTACTGATGGCCATTGCGGATGCAGACTGTATGTTTATTGCAGTGGACATTGGGGCATTTGGCCGTGGGAATGACTCCCAGGCTTTTAAGACCTCGGACATGGGCAGGAGGTTGTATGGCAACAACTTCAATTTCCCCATGCCACGTCCTCTTCCCAACACCGAAGGTCCGCCACAGCCATTTGTAATGGTTGGTGGTGAAGCATTCCAGATGTGCCAAAACCTGCTGAAACCCTACTCCAGCCGGGACTTGGACCACAACAATAGAATTTATAATTACAGGCTCACCAGGGCCAGGAGAACAGTAGAGTGTGCTTTTGGTATCCTTGTATCGAGATGGTGCAGTCTCGGCACAGCTATTAATCTGAAACTGGAAACAGTGGATGAGGTGGTCAAGGCCTTTGTTGTTCTACATAATTTTGTAATTTCTCGAGAGCACCTGAACTTTGATCTTGATGATGTTGCTCCTAATCCATTGCCTGAATTTACACAGCACCCTCTCAGGTCACCCGTCGAAGTTGGCCAAATGAGGGACCAATTTGCGGCCTACTTCAACTCCGATGTAGGACGGGTGAAATGGCAAGAGCAAATGGGGTAAAAAATAATTTTATTGCATGTTGTTGGTATGTTAATAAATAAAAAACTGTTTTGATACCTGTACTGAGTGCATTCTCTGTTTTTACACACCCAATACCATTAGCAAGTAGCCAGGTGTCTCAGTGAATTTATGATGCTGTGTTTTGTGCATCATGAATTCACTAATACTCCTGAGTAGGTGACATACACACACACAAGTTGTATTAAGGTGCTGTCACACTTAGCGATGCACCAGCGATCCCGATCAGCGATATGACGCGGTCAGGATCGCTGGTGCATCCCTAAGTGGTCGTTAGTGAGCTGCCACACAGGCAGATCTCACCAGCGACATCGCTGGGGACGGGGGTCGTTACTTACCTGTCAGACGAGGCGATTCTGACGTTCTCCCGCCCGCGTCCATGCATCGCTCGTCTCCACAGCAGGAAGCTGACGACGAGAAACAGCCCAGGTCGTTCTCGCGCGATCAGCGATAACCAGCGGGGGAGCCGTCGGTGGTAAGTATCAGACATAGCGATATCGCTAGCAATATCGCTATAACGTCACTAAAACCAGTGACATTACAGCGATATTGCTATCGATATCGCTTAGTGTGACAGGCCCTTTATCTTTATAATCTCTACAGTGTGTTCAATTAACAGCGATGGTGGAGATTATACAACTGTGTCAGGTAAATACCCAGGCCTTGTGTCAGGCTGAATACTTATCACAAATGGCCATTACAATACAGATTAAACTGCAGCATCACTACACTCTTCTGCAAAATATATGGAGAGTTATAGCAACGCAATTCACCTGCCCAGGTGTGATAGTGATGCAAGGTCAGGGTATATATAACATTTATTTTCACCATCAGTAATGTGTTTCTTCCACAAACACGTAATAGAGTATGTGGTTATTTACAAGGTATATCTATAGTTCCTTGCCTTTTCTATAATAGTTAAATGCGAACGGAAAAAAAAAAGGAAGGTAACAATAGATATGGCTTGCACTCAACACCATCCTCTGTGCCAGGGTTTCAAAAATGTAGTCCTAAATGTCAACCAACAGATCATGTTTCCCTTTTTTTTTTTTTTTGTAACACATCGAATTACTAAAAACATGATTTGTTTGTTGGCTTTTAACACTGTAGTTGGGGAACCCTTCCATAATTTAGTGTGTGCAATACACCAGATATCTCCATTACTGATGTTTCTTGTGTCAGTCAAGGAGATATGTGTTGTCAACGAAACCAATCTACATGACTTGTCTTTTTCACAGCAATCTCTACATTTTTTTAATATTGCACAGACTGTATCCAGCAGGGCTCCCCAACTCCACTCCTCACGGTCCACCAACAGATCATGTTGTAATGAAATCCATATCTCCATTGATAACGGTTTCACAAGAGTCCAAAAAAAAAAGAGGATTCCATACAACATGATCTGTTGGTGGACCTTGAGGACTGAAGTTGGGGAACCCTGCTGAATCCAGTCTGTGCAATATTAAAAGAATGTAGAGACTGCTATGAAAAAGACAAGTCGTGTAGATTGGTTTTGTTTTTTGGACAACACATATCTATATTGTCTTTTCCACAGCAGTCTGTACATTCTAGTAATATTGCACAGACTGGATCCAGCAGGGTTCCCCAAATCCACTCCTCAAGGTCCACCACCAGATCATGTTGTAATGAAATCCATAGCGCTGTTGCTAACTGTTTCACAATAGCACACAAAAAAAGAGGATTCCATGCAACATGATCTGATGGTGTATCTTGAGGACTACAGTTGTGGAAGTATGCTGGATCCAGTCTGTGCAATATTGGGGTATGTGCACACATAGTTTTTTGTCTCTGCGGATTTTGTAGAGAAAACTGCAGGAAATCCGCAGGACAAAGTGCTGCGGTTTTTCTGCGGTTTATCTGCGTTTTTTCTGCGGTTTTGCCCTGCGGTTTTACACCTCATAATGGATGAGGTGTAAAACTGCAGCGTTTCTGCACCAAACAATTGACATGCTGCGTTTTGAAAACAGCAGCAAAACCGCGCGGGAAAAAAACGCAGCATGTGCACAGCTTTTTTTTATTTCCATAGGAAATAAAGGTACTGTACAACGCAGCAGAATCTGCTGCGTTTCTGCAGAGCCAAAAACGCTGCGGAAACCGCAAAGTGTGCACATACCCTTACAAGAATGTAGACTGTTGTTGAAAAGACAAGTCATGTAGATTTGTTTCGTTGACAACACATATCTCCAAGACTGACACAAGAAACATGTCTCCGTAATGGAGATATCTGGTGGCAAAAACGCTAAGTGTACGGCGCAGTGTGTGTAGTCGGCGATTAACACAGTAACCAATCAAAATAATTTAAAAGCACAATTGCACATTTATTTTTTAACAAAAAATAAAAAAATTTTTTTTATTAGGAACGACGTTTGGGGGAAGATTGGGAGACATTGGGTGTGTGGCGAGACGAGGAACGACTGGAGGTTGAGGAAGGGGTTCTAGAAGGGGCGACGAAAGTACTGGGGGAAGGGAGCTCTGGAATGGACATGGAGGCAGGTTGAGACACATTAGGAGGAGAGGGTGAATGGACGAACAAAGGTTTTTTTTTTTTTTTTTTTCTTTGGCGCAGGAATATCCTGCCCGGAGCGACTTGCAGCATGTGACCGCCTTACTTTGGTCGACCGCCTGGTGATGGTGGACTGTGTCGTTGCCCCGTAAAATAGGGAATGCGGATCACCCCTTTGCTGCTCTGTGGTGGCGGTGCTGCTAGAAGTGGCGGTGCTCCTAGAAGGGGAGAAAGTTGGCTCGGTGCTCCGAGCAGGAGGCTGCCTCTCTGGTATCTCAGCCAAAGTTCTGGGGGACTCCGAGGAGGAGTATTGGTGGTGGTGGTGCTCCTTTGATGAGGAGTGTTGGCGTTGCTCTGTTGCTGAGGAGTGCTGGCGGTGCTCTGTTGCTGAGGAGTGCTGGCGGTGCTCTGTTGCTGAGGAGTGCTGGCGGTGCTCTGTTGCTGAGGAGTGCTGGCGGTGCTCTGTTGCTGAGGAGTGCTGGCGGTGCTCCTTTGGTGTTGACTGGTGGTGTCTGTGGCCCAAGCAGGTTCTGTGGTGGTTTGGCTCCAAGCTGGTGGTGCTGTGGCGGTGGTGGTGCTCCATACAGGAGCAGGGCTTGCCATAGTGGTGGTACCGGAGGAGTGTCCAGCAGCACTCAGACATGGGGTGGTGTAGTGGTGTCCGGCTTCGCTGGGAATGCAGGTGGCCGTGCAGTGGTATGCAGCAGAAGTCGGTAGTGTGGTGAAGCGAGTCAGCGGTGGAACTGTGGGAAATGACACCACTGACTGCTGCACATACCGATTCTGCTGCATAGCCTGCAAGTAAGCAGTGTTGCAGGCCTGTAACACACTCAGCTGTTGCTCAGGACTAAGGTGTTCTGCCGTGCCCTGTTCAATTTTACTGAAAAAATGATGCACTGGTCTGTTGAGGTCGGCATCTAGACGGTCAAGGCGCTGGTCAACAGAGTGGAAGCGGTGTTCCATGTGGTTTAAAACCACGTTCCATCAGGGAAAAACCGCTTTCCATTCTGGCGGACAGCGCCTTGAGGCTGGCCTGAAAGGCCTCGCTCAAGTACATGAACTCGGGCATGACATTCCTGTCCAAGGCCCTCTGCCGCTGGCGGGTAGTGCCCGCATCACCAGTGACAGAGACCTGGGACAGGGGAACACCTGATGGACCAGCTTCCTGGTCACCAGGTGTCTGTGTTGCTGACCTGCAAGATGCTTCCTGGCTGTCGGATGGCTGGGACGGGTCCGAGGTTGATCGATGAAGAACCGCTCCCGGGACAGGTTGCAGGGTGCTGCTCCAAGTGCTATGGAAAGAAAGGAAACCATTAGTATCATGCATTAACAAGAAGCATCAGCTGTGGAATAGAAAAGCACATAGCAATAACAAACCAAAAAAAAAAAAAACAACTTACGCTCTGCTGGCAAGGACCGGTCTCAGGAAAGCCAACTCTCGATAATAGCGGTACTTTCTTCTGCACCTTGCCGCTGAACCACTCCGAACCTGTCCCTCAGCACGAACATCAGTGTCGAAGCGGTCTTTCATCGAGCGACAACGTGTGCGGATTTTGTTCACTGTTGGGGAAAAAAAAGAAAATGCACTTTAGACAACTTAATTATCAGCATACCCACCGGATAGAACTTTGCAAACAGTCAATGCTGCAGCACAAATAAAATTATAGACACAATGCAGTCACTGTTGATACTGAGGACACTGTTATGTTTCCTGCTAGAATATATGTAGCAGCGAAAACAACAGAAACAGTATCATCCGGAGCAAGAGTGAAAACCTGATCAAAACAGCAGCTGACAAAGCAATCACTTTTTTCCACGTGGCATTGGTGTTTTTAATGCAAGAATATATCTTGCCAAAAAAACACCAGCACCATCGACCATAAAGCAATGCAGCAGTTGAAGACAAAAATCAATCAATGTATTCCACATGGCATTGGTGTTTTTAATGCAAGAATATATCTTACCAAAAAAACACCATGTGCAAATTGCCTCTTCAGAAAGAAAGAGGACTTTTACTCTACAGCGCCACCTATTGGTAGTAGCGATCCTACAAGTCACAATCAACCCTTTAACGAGTCTTGTAGTATGACTTAGGATACAAGCCAAATCAGAATCTCAATTTGCAGACACGGTGTTTCGAGCTGTTGGCTCTCGTCAGTGCAAAGTATGAGATCTGATTTGGCAAGGTGAGAGGCTCTGGACTAGGGTCTAAGAAGTAAGGTTTCTCCTTGCGGAGAGTGACATGCCAGCTGTGGCTTGTCAAGGTAAGGAGACTTATTCGCCGTGCAATGCTCCTCTGGGAAAATAATATGCAAATTGCCTCTTCAGAAAGAGGCGATCTTTCTTTCTGAAGAGGCAATTTGCATATTATTTTCCCAGAGTAGCATTGCACGGCGAATAAGTCTCCTTACCTTGACAAGCCACAGCTGGCATGTCACTCTCCGCAAGGAGAAACCTTACTTCTTAGACCCAAAAAAACACCAGCACCATCAGGACCATAAAGCAATGCAGCAGTTGAAGACAAAAATCAGTAAATGTATTCCACATGGCATTGGTGTTTTTAATGCAAGAATATATCTTGCAAAAAACACATCAGCACCATCAGGTCCAAAAATCAATGCAGTATCACAGAGCATCTTTATACTTGCTGAACGCCCTTTTTGAACTTGGAGAGGCTCTGTCCCAGCCATCCATCATCGCTGCGGCCACCTCATTCCAGAGCTTCCGGGTCACCACTGTGTCTTTGTACTGCTGGTCACGGCTGTCCCACAACGGGATACGCTCCTCAACAAGGTGGATCAGGTGCTCGTTGTCGATGTACACTACTTCTTCGTCATCCCGTTGTGGAACCTAGAAAAAATATTATAATGTTTAGAACTTTGGAAAATTAAACCGATACAAAAAGAAACAGAGAAAAAGCAAGATAAATAAAGACAGAAAAAAAAAATATACTCACATTGCGTCTCCTCGCCACGACTTGACTACGCTGCTCCCACTCAGACCGCTCCCGCACTGCATCTTCACTGCCCGTGTCCGATGTCTGTAAAGAAAGAAAGAAAAAATTAAAACACATTTCTAGAGGCAGCTATACTTACCCAAAGGCAGCAACATCCTCACCTCACGATCAGCTTGGGCCAGTTCTTGCCGAGATGGCGAATACAGTGATCCAAAAGAAGACATGCTGAAATGAAAACAAAAAATACATTAGTACATTATAAAATTGTAAAGGACACACAGACATTATGTTGAAGAATACTCACATTTTGGCTCCTGAAGCTTGAATCCACACTTGGAAGGCTCTTGTCTGGTCTCTCTGCAAGGCTGTCTGTAGAGTAATTGTCCCTGAAGACACCTTCTTTTATCTACACTCCTCCCTAACAATGTTGCTTATTTAGGGGGAGTTTTAGACAAGTGTCTAGACATTGTTTACTCAAATCGCGTGCGCACACAAGGCGCTGACGTGTGCGCTGCCAAGCGCTCGTCAGCGACCCCATAGACTGTAATGCTATTTTTGGGCGCACACCGAGCGCAAATTTTTTTAGCGATGTAGGCGGAACAAAAAATGCAACATGTAGCGTACGGCGCATCCGGGCGCACACCTGTAAAATGCGCAGCGCACGCTAAACGCTGATGAGCGCGTACATTCGCAAGACCCTGCGACCACCATGTTAAAGATAGGGGAACATTGCGCGTGCGCACGATAGCGCACGATGCGCTGCGCGATCAAACTCTAGTGTGAAACCAGCCTAACACAGCTCATCACCTCAAACACACCATTCCCACAGTGAAACATGGTGGTGGCAGCATCATCATGCTGTGGGGATGTTTTTCGGCAGCAGGGACAGAATAAGTGGTCAGAGTTGAGTGGAAGATGGATTGTGCTAAATACTGGGAAATTCTTGAGCAAAACCTATTTTACACTGTGTTCCAAATTATTATGCAAATGATATTTCTCTCTGATTTTCCTAAATAGTCGGTACAAATGACAGTCAGTCTAATAAAAGTCATCACCGGTTAGAGTATACATCAAATTTTATTGAAGAAACCTCCCAATAATAACAGTATAATCTCCAAAATGAATAAAAACTCAAATTGCACTGTTCCAAATTATTAGGCACAGTAGAATTTCTAAACATTTGATCTGTTTTAAAGAACTGAAAATGCTCATTTGTGGAATTTGCAGCATTAGGAGGTCACATTCACTAAACAAAAAGAATATTTTGGAGTTAAATAGCTTAACAGGCCAAGTTACATGTTAACATAGGAAACCTTCTTTGATATCACCTTCACAATTCTTGCATCCATTGAAATTGTGAGTTTTTGGAGAGTTTCTGCTTGTATTTCTTTGCATGAAGTCAGAATAGCCTCCCAGAGCTGCTGTTTTGATGTGAACTGCCTCCCACCCTCATAGATCTTTTGCTTGATTATACTCCAAAGGTTCTCTATAGGGTTGAGGTCAGGGGAAGATGGTGGCCACACCATGAGTTTATCTCCTTTTATGCCCATAGCAGTCAATGACTCAGAGGTATTCTTTGCAGCATGAGATGGTGCATTGTCATGCATGAAGATGATTTTGCTCCTGAAGGCACGTTTCTGCTTTTTATACCATGGAAGACAGCTGTCAGTCAGAAACTCTATATACTTTGCAGAGGTCATTTTCACACCTTCAGGAACCTCAAAGAGCCCTACCAGCTGTTTCCCCATGATTCCGGCCCAAAACATGACTCCACCTCCTTGCTGACGTCGCAGCCTTGTTGGGACTTAGTGCCATCCACCAACCATCCACTACTCCATCCATCTGGACCATCCAGGGTTGCTCGACACTCATCAGTAAACAAGACTGTTTGAAAATTAGTCTTCATGTATGTCTGGGCCCACTGCAACCATTTCTGCTTGTGAACACTGTTTAGGGGTGACCGAATAGTAGATTTATGCACCACAGCAAGCCTTTGAAGGATCCTACACCTTGAGGTTCGAGGGACTCCAGAAGCACCAGCAGCTTTAACTATCTGTTTGCTAGTTTGTAATGGCTTTTTAGCAGCCACTCTCTTAATCCAATGAACCTTCCTCATTCTGCCTTTATCAGCACAAACATGTCTGTGCACAGAATCAACCACAGATATCTTAACAGTACAATGATCACGTTTAAATTTTTGGGAAATATCTAATGTTTTCATCTCTTGACCAAGTCATTGCACTATTTGATGCTTTTCAGCAGCAGAGAGATCCTTTTTATTTCCTAAATTCCTTGAAACCTGTGCCCTGCTTAATAATGTCAGATTTCGGAATAAATTCTTGGACTTTTGTGCGCTACCAGATAAAATCACTAATCCAGTGTTTAGGAGAAAGATTAATCCATTTATTTCCCAACGCGTTTCGAAATGTATACCATTTCTTCTTCAGGGGATGACATATATGATCAGACAGAACTGTCACAGATTATATAGAACAGAAGTTCAAAAAAAGATTCAAAAAACGGCGCCAAAAGGTCACATGTCATCTGGTACAAATGTCAGAGTTCAAAGTGTCATAGTTAAATTAATGTATTAGTTAATTTAAAATCATTAAAAACATATTACTTTTATTATTCCATAGATAAAAGAAAGAAGAAAGGAATGGGAAGATAAAAAAGAACAAAGAGGGAGAGAAAATGTATGTAAAAAATGTATATGAGAAATGTAAAAAATACATTTCTCATATACATTTTTTACATACATTTTTAATAAAAAGAGATAATTTTATTGTCAAAAAAATTATTTTTAATTAAAATTCGTTTATATATACAAAAAGACATTTTCCCCTTTTTTGGTGCCTTTTTCTTCTTTTCGTGTTAGGTATAACCGATCCTGGTTGAGTGGTCTGAGACAACCACGGTGCCTTTTTTATTTTATCTTCTGATGTCAGGAGTTCGTTCTGCACGGGTCTCTCCCTCTTTGTTCTTTTTTTATCTTCCCATTCCTTTCTTCTTTCTTTTATCTATGGAATAATAAAAGTAATATGTTTTTAATGATTTTAAATTAACTAATACATTCATTTAACTATGACACTTTGAACTCTGACATTTGTACCAGATGACATGTGACCTTTTGGTGCCGTTTTTTGAATCTTTTTTTGAACTTCTGTTCTATATAATCTGTGACAGTTCTGTCTGATCATATATGTCATCCCCTGAAGAAGAAATGGTATACATTTCGAAACGCGTTGGGAAATAAATGGATTAATCTTTCTCCTAAACACTGGATTAGTGATTTTATCTGGTAGCGCACAAAAGTCCAAGAATTTATTCCGAAATCTGATGTTGAAGCGGTCCCAGAGTTGACCTTTGGACGTGCAGCAAGCAGATTACTGATCCTACATGCTTTAATCTCTCCTAAAAAGGGTGAGTAAATTCTAATTTATTTTTTCAGCTATAACCCGGATAAGACCCTATTGCGCTTTTTTTGTTCCTTTAGCTATATTACACTGCTTAATAATGTGGAACATCATTCTTAAGTAGTCTTCCTTTAATTGAGCTCACCTGGTAAACTAATTATCACAGGCATTTGAGATTCATTTCAGTGATCCAAAGAGCCCTGATACAGAATACCATCTATGAGTTTAATTGAAAAACAAAAAATAACATCTTTATGACACTTAAATCCAATTTGCATAATAATTTGGAACACAGTGTAGTCTATTAGTGATTTTGAGACTGGGACGGAAGTTCACCTTCCAACAAGACAATGATCGAAAACATTCTGCTAAGCAACACACGAGTGGTTTAAGGGGAAACGTGTAAATTGTGTTGGAGTGGCTTAGTCAAAGCCCAGACCTTAATCCAATTGAGAATGTGGTCCAACTTGATTATTGCTGTTCACCAGAGGAAACCATCTAATTTGAAGGAGCTGGAACAATTTTGCCTGAGGAATGGTCAAATATCCCAGTGGCAAGATATGGAAAGCTCATAGAAACTTATCCAAAGCGACCTGAAGCTGTAATTGCTGTTAAAGGAGGCTCTACAAAGGACTGATGGGGGAGGGGATAGTGAATAGTTATGCACACTAAAAGTTTTTTTATTTTGTCCTACTTGTTGTTTGTTCACAATAAAAAAGCATATGTTCACAGTTGTAGGAATGTTCTTTACATGAACTGATGAAAGCCCTCAAAAAAAACCTGTGAAATTATAGATTGTGCGGTAGGAAAAAATGAAATAATTTGCCAGCCAATGTAATGCAGATAGGGAACTATAAACAAAGGACAGACAATTGCATCAGTTACAGTTCAACTTTTACTGATGGGAAGAAAAGGAAGACATGAAGTGGAATGCCTTGCACTGTGTAGAGCAGCCAGTGACCCTGGAGAAAGTTTTTACATTCCTAACAAAGCATAGAGCCTCATAGTTCTCAATCTTACAAGCATTGAGATTGCTCCAAAGCCAAGCAAACAAAGTTGTCAGTTTTTGCTCGATCACTTGAGTTCACAAAAGTTAAGGGTTTAGTAACAAAATTTATTTCACTTGAATCAGTTGGAAAATGAAAAAAAGTGGCTGCATGGTTAGTCTGAAAATGGAACTCAAATGTCTGATGTGCAACAGAATGACAATATAGATATCCTGGTACCTGTTATGGCTTGACTTCGGGACTCAATCTGGGGATCTCTGGCTGTGGGATGGTTTCCCTCTCTGACCACAGCCTGTGTTGTCCTTATCCAACTGTTGATAATGCTCTAGTCTTTGCTTTGCTGTGTTGCTTCAATGCAGGTGTTTTCACAACCTCGCTTGGTTTGTCCTATCTCATCTTGGGAGGGGCCATTTAAACTCTCCAGGCACATGCAGTCTTTGCTGGCTATATTCCTAGTTAGATGGATGTTTGGAGTCCCAGCTCCCCAGTCAAGGATTATCTTGTGGTTTTCTCTATTGCTTTTACTGTTCCCTTTCTCAGCACTTTTCTCATTTAGTTAAATTTAGGGTCTGGGAGTTTTCCCGTATACCGTAGGTCTCTTTGGGTTCCTTTCTTTTTCTTCCATATTTCTACTATGACTGTGTGAACACATCTTTAGCTTTGTGTCTCCTCATCTGTCTGCGTGCACTATGTTCTGTTGTTGTGGCTTTGGGTTACAGTTGAGGGTGCAGTTAAGGACACTCAGGGTCAGCCCTAGTGAGGGCGCCATTGCTTAATTTTAGGTTGCCAACCTCCACGGTCAGGTAGGGACAAATCAGGGTCAGGTTAGGCATTTGCCTAGTCTGTATATTATATTGTGGCATGCAGGTTTAACATCTCCCCTGGCTTGTTCATCCCCATGTGACTGTTGGAGCTCATCCAAAATGGACTTGAAAAAACTGCTAATGGAACTTGGTACTCTTATGACTAAGAAAAAAAAAGTGTACCCCATCTTAATTGAACATGTACCACATATATCACTGGAGTAGTTGATTGTGTTAAATAAATCAGTAAATGATCATGTACCAAAGTTGCCAATGCCAGCTATAGAAAACGCACACATTGGTGTTCCCAATGGATAGTGGTGAACTTGCAATTTTGGGAATAACCCAAAGGATAGGGGATAATTTAGGATTTTAGGAATAACCTTTTAATTGTTAACATATACGAGCACAAACTTGACACAGTTCCCAAGAATAAATGACCTAAAACTCAACTACTCACAGCCGCAAACCTCAGATAGTTTAAAACATGCATTTACGCCGTGGGTCTTTACACGAATACACAATTAACTGTACTTTAGGAGTTATAATGCATATTTATATGCAGAGTTTTATAGTATGTGGATAAAAAGTAGCGCTATGGGCACAGGATAGCGGAATATGTGTTTAATCCCCCCCCGATGATCTGTTGGGTGCGATGCGAAGGCCTGTATAGATTTGAAGGTCTTCAGAGAACACCCCCTTCATTATGGGGAATCTAGTGAAAGTTTTGTAGTGGAAGAAACATTTCATTAACTTTTTCTTTTTCTTCCTTTTGTTTGTTTTTACGGCACGTCCAATTACATCTGTGGGTGTTTTATTTTCCATCCGTTAACATTATAAAGACGTAAGCCCATTAAAATATTGCGGCCTTGGAATCGCGCCAGCGTTTAGGGGAGCAAAAGTTTTCACTTGTCTTCAGCTCAAACAGCTCAAGAGAATCAAAGAAGACAAGTAAATATAGAAAGAATTAAAGTTAAATCTTTTATTTATAGGAAAAGATGAATAAAATTCTCAATACAAAGCACTGTTCTCTTGCACATGCTGCAACACGCGTAAATCTGTGTTAAAAGATTCTCATAAATTTTTTTTTTTTTTTTTTTTTTAAATTAAAGATTTGGCCGTTCTCTCCGGCTAACATTGATCGTTTTGACTTGACAGGTTCAACTGGAAACCAAGTTAAGGAGTTTGCTTGAGTCATTAGGGCATTAAAGAAAACGAAAAAGTTTGTTGTTCATGCAAATATTGTGACAAGCTGGATTTCCTCTTTCCGTTTCGGCAGACATAACTAATAACTTGTGAGTCCATCCAATGGAAAATTGTCCCTGTGATTACAAATTCTATATCATTGCTATTAAAATCCTTGCACAATAACTGCAGTATTCTCAAGAAAGTATATATATAATATATTTTTTTTTTTCTCCAAGCCCTTGTGAAACCTGAGCGTTATTAAAAATAAGAATTTACATAATTGCAACCAGAAGTGGGACCTGGAAATGAAATGTTGCGACCTTTCTGCTGCACAATTTCCTCCATGCATTGTGTTGGCTTCAGCCAAAGTGTGAGAACCTGAGACCTCGGCCAGTCCTCCTCTCTTCAATGGAGGATATCTCATTGTGCGGCTATCGCTCGGATCAAAGAGTTCACGTTCTGAACATGAGAAGTCTCTTCGTTATTAACTTTAGTCTTTTCTTTATCTTGCCACCCGTGTTTCAATAATGCTATCTTATCACATATATAAATGCAAAAGTCCCCCGAGCCCATAACTCTCCCGCATATGGATGTCCTGAGGAAATTATATTCCAGCAGATAGCGCTGAGTGACGTGTCATTTAGATATGCGCTTTTCACAGGATGTTCACTCTCCGCTAAATAAAAAAAGGGAAATTCACTCTAAAAATCAAACAATGGCCTACAAATATAAATCTCAATATTTTA
This sequence comes from Dendrobates tinctorius, assembly GCF_039654945.1. Classification (NCBI taxonomy): domain Eukaryota; kingdom Metazoa; phylum Chordata; class Amphibia; order Anura; family Dendrobatidae; genus Dendrobates; species Dendrobates tinctorius. The sequence continues at coordinate 16,977,975 of NW_027361870.1, read as the reverse complement.
TTCTGCTGACTTTTATTAATCTCCGACTTCCGCACCATTGGAAATGTGGCTCGTATATTCTAAGGATGGACACATCTACAGTTCTGAAAGGAAGGCAAATTTACACTTTTTTTTGTAGACTCTAAAATCGAAACATGGAGCTGTGGCCATTGGCACCCTTAATATTTAGGACTCTTTGTTGTTCAGTACAGGTAGAAAGAAAGAGATGGTTATGCATTATTGTGGCCCTTTTCATTAAAGTTTATGAAGCATGTGAAAGGCATGGCTATTTCTATTAATCTCAACATTTGGGATAGGTACGCTTATATATTATTACGGTATTTAACGGCCTTCGACACGATCTCGAGCCATGGCGACTTGATGGATGAGCGATCTGTAGGAAGATGGATTTTGTGCAAGCATAGATCAGTCCACCCTGTACAATACAGAACTGTACAGTACAATACAAACTATAACGGGAGTGGTGGAACTACTGTGCCGTGGTCCGAGGAGAGCCTGGAGGGGCGTGACTAGGTGAGCACCTGACTCTTCACTAGAGCCCCTGATTTTGGGGTTAGTCTTGGCTCCTGATGGGCACGAGGTGCTTCTCCAGGACAAGCCACGGACACACGGCAGCTGAAACCCAAGGAACTGGCGGCTAGGACGGCCCGGAGGGAAAGAACAGCTGATGCAGGCAGGTGCGGCCTGGTATGGCTGGCACAGCAAGTGCTGGTGGGTCCGACTGATATACAGACTGGCATGGCTGGTCCGGCTGTTATGCATGTTGGCACAGCAAGTTCAGGCGGGTCCGGCTGATATACAGACTGGCATGGCTGGTGCTGGCAGGTTCGGCTATTATATAGGTTGGTGCAGCAAGTGCAGGCGGGTCCGGCTGATATACAGACTGGCACGGCTGGTGTAGGCTGTTTCGGCTGATACACAGACTGACAAGGCAAGTACTAGCAAGAAGGTTAGGGATGAACAGACTCTAGTGGGAACTATATAAGCAATATTTCTGATGACTGTCATCAGCAGAAGAGAGAAGAGATCCAAAATGTGTAAAATGAACAATATTTATTAGTAATAGATTAAAAAATACCATCAAGAAAAAAAAGAAATTCCTCACAATGAGAGACGTCACCAAATCATTAGAACATAGTTAATCATGACCTTAAACCAGGTATTCAGCCTGGGGGCCCCCCAGAAGAAGCCAGAGGTGAAACGCGCGTAGGGGTGGGGAGCCGCCACCTGTCTCATCTCCAGGTAGTTATATTGCACATATTATTTGGCTGCATTTCTTTCCCCCTTCACTGTTAAGTTATATTTTCACATATAGCAATAGGGGACTATCTGCTCCATTTGGATTTTATTTGGTATATACATATTCTTGCTAACAGGCTGAATACCTGGTTTAAGGTCATGATTAACTATGTTCTAATGATTTGTTGACATTTCTCATTGTGAGACATTCCTGCTTTTTATATTTTTTTCTTGATGGTATTTTTTAATCTATTACTAATACATATTGTACATTTTACACATTGTGGATCTCTTCTGCTATTGACAGTCATCAGAAATGTTGCTTATGTTGTTGATTTGATATGCCAGTCCTATATGCATTCTGGACTTTGTTGTGCTAATTTATCTAGTGGGAACTAGCAGACTGGAACCTGAGAATTAGCAAGCGAGTTTAGGAGCAGACTTACAACGTTGCACAGGCACCATTGGCTGGGGAAGCTTTAGGACTGCGCGCGTGGCCCCTTTAATAAGGGGGAGCGCACGCCCTAAGCACAGTGCCTGGGGATTTGTGTACCGTGCGCGCATTTTGGACGGCAGCAGACAAGGAAGAAGTAGGAAGAGCGGAACGGGGACCGCGGCAGTGAGTGATTCGGCGTCCCTGCTGGGAGAGAGGGGCAGCATGCAGGGATGCCGGTGCTACACAGACAATACATATACAGACAATATCATACATTACAGAATAAATCATAATTCAGCAAGTCAAGCAAGAGGAATAATGGCCTGGTCGTAAACTTACAATCTATAAGGAAATATCAGTGACACAGAGATAAAACTTGCTTGTATTGTATGGTCCAGTCATCTTTTATAATAAGGTTATCCATGTAAAGCTCTACGAGCCGGTCATCAGTCGGTATCAGTATATGTCTAGATAGAAAGTTCTACTAAGTGCATGGAGTGTGGGCAACTAATCATAGAAAGTGGAAAATGCAGGAAGGGAGAACTGAGAAGTTAGATTAGTGCTGTGATGTTATAGGCTTGTCTAAAAAGATGTATACTTAAAACTGTGGACACTGGGAACTACACTTTGGGCCAGTGTATTCCAGAGAATTGATGCAGCTCGAGAAGTCTCGGAGATGGGAGTGCGAGTTTGGATTATGGAACCTTGACTCCTTATCTCTTACAGTGAACCTATCATTCAACTCATGTTGCCCAAACCACGTATAGTGTGAGTCACAGCCTCGCTACAAGATCACAGCCGGGTATATTTTACTTTGAAATGCTCTGGTGACTCAGGAAAAATATGGTTAGAAGATCTGGACTAGTCTTGTCGCTCCCTATGTTCCCCACCCGGCTTATCCCAGCATTACTCCAAGTGTTGTACCTCTCTCTCATAGCGAGAAGCCTGTTCATCACCTAGAGAGTGCGGGTGGAAACCAAACAGAAGTGGCGTTGGACTAGTCTCTGGTCAAATCGTTTTACTAGATTTTATCTGAGTGTTTCAGACAAAAAATATACCTCGCTGTAGTCGTGCCGCCAAGCCTCTGATTCTTGCTGCCCGTAGTTTGGGCAGCATGAATCAAGTGACACATTTTCTTTTAAGCTCCTAAAAGAGGAACAAGGGGGCCTCCACAAAATTCCATAAGTTGCACCCCAGCTCATTAGATATGTGGAATATACTGTATTGTAAGTGTATACCAGAAATCGGAATACCCCCTATAGATTTTAATGCGGCCCTTGGGAATGGTACAGTCTAATAATGTGGCCCTCAAATTGGTAAAAGTTGTTCCCTGCTGACCTAGGGAGACTATTGGAATCATTTTTTTTAGCTCCTTCCTGTATACAGATGAATATCCCCACTACATTCTGATACTATAGATACTCTAAGGGCCAGATTCATTAAGACAGCTGATATGCACGCCAGTCATAATGAAGAGGTGGGATGGAATGGAGTAGATTTCTGATGTAAGTTACGTCACTCGTAACCCTTTGAAGAATGTTGGAGGCGCCTTGCCATGACTGTCCCACCCATGCTGCAGCCAACTTTGAAAAGCTGGAACAATTTTTGGCCAACTCAAAGTGTTTTTTAAATTTTGTATTTCTGACGAAAACACTATGATACAGCAACTCGGTTTCACAATCTCCACTTCTTTGATAAGTAGTTGACTATATTTGACTATTTGTGGAAACCACGGTTTGCCAATGAAATCTACAAGAAAATGCGTAGTATGTAAACGAGACAACACACGCCACTTTATAAAGTAGATTCCAAAGCAGCCTTTGCTTCTATGCAGATTATAAGAACTCATTTGGTGTAAGTCTGGAGGCATGTATGTGATCATACAAGGATGTGGTTTTGCTAACCATGATGACCCGGTGTGGAGGATTGTCAGTCGTCAGAGATTTTCATCTCAGTAAATTGTTTTTGCCAAGACGTGCCTCTCACTATTAGGGCTCGTTCAGACATCAATTTTTCCCGTACGAGTTCTGCCCATGGTTTTGACAGATAGAACTCGTACCTGTGATAGTCTTTGGATTTGTAAACATGTCCATGTATTCTTGCGGACTGAGCGGTCCGCACAAAATTCCGTAGACATGTCTGATATTGATCCAAGTCTCTGATGAAACTTGCCAGTGCAAGTCTATGGATCCATGAAAAAATCAGACCCCGCTCTTTCTGGCTTTATGGGGTGTTTTAAACCTTTTTTCTTTAAAGGGAATTTTTCAGCAGGTAGGGATAATCTGAGGTCAGCATGAGACAGGGATCAGTGATGAGCGAACATCTTATCCGAGCACGCTTGGGTGTTATGCTCCAGTCACCGCAGCTGCATGATTTGCGGCTGATAGGCAATCCCCACATGTGTTGAGGTTATCTAACAAACAGGCAATCCCCACATGTGTTCAGGCTAACAGCCGCAAACCATGCAGCTGCAGACTCTCAAACATAATATACGAGCACTCCCAGATGCTCAGATAACACCCGAGCATACTCGGATAAGACGTTTTCCGAGCACATTCACTTGGGATTGAAACACTGAATTCAGTGATGTATCACTTATGAAGCTGTTGTGTGCTGTTGTTTGCTTATAATGAAGGATTTATCACTAGGATATTATCATTTCTGTGACTATCTGGCTCATGAGCAGTTGTCCAACCACACCCCCTCCTGTGATAAGCAGCTCACTGTCAATAAAAAATGTACATACAGAGCCTTGCGTCAGACCCGCTGCACCCAGTAAACTGAGTGATACATCGTTGGAATTGGAGTCTCTTTTACTACACCATGTTGCTTTCAGATGAGGTGTCAAAAAAATCCAACAGATTCCCTTTAAGTAAGTTGTGTGTATATTTGTATTTAATATTAATAAAAATTAGACATTTACTCTTATTTAGGGAAATATTTATAGGTCTATTTTGTATTGTGTACTCTTTAAATGTTTTTCTATTTTTGGTAATTAATAGTATTGATCATTTTGTCCAGATTTGGTTACTATATGTGGACATTATAGTCTATGGGTCTATAGGATCAATGGTCTAGGAAAAAAAAAATGGACATATATCCGATTTGCTGTCAAAATGTGTCAATCTAATTTATGTGATCAGCATTTCAAATGGATGTCATCCATGTCACATCTTTATGCAAGTACAGATGAACGTATGTGGGCATATGAATTAGGTCTAAGCCTGTTTCATCAAATCTAAGAAGGTCAACACTAGAAATGCACAAAATGATTCGAATTGAATCTATTTAATGACAAATAAAAAAAAAATCGGAGCCGCCCCGTGACCAGGGCGCAAAGTGTTGGTGACAGCGCAGTCAGCGTGGGACGTGCCAGAGGCTTAACAGCGAGCAGAGGACCAAGTTTGGAGTTCCGCTGGCAGGACAGGTGACGAGCTAGGGTGAACATAATATTTTATTATTTTTAATTTTCATTATTGACCCTCCATTTATTATGGATTGGGGTCAAGAAAATCCTCAAAGCAAAACCAACTTCTTTAACACTTAATTGGGCTCTTGCTAGAAAGAATCTAGGCTCATCAAATTTTCCAGCCAAATTTTGCGGACTCTTCCAAATTTGAATTTCGGTACATTCTGCCTTCTTTAGTCCTCACTTATTGACTCTTTGGGCTTATTTTCAGAAGTTGGGGGGGGGAGTGTTGTCAAAATATCTCCCTGTGGAAATAATATGTGGGCAACGGAAATACTATCCCATGTCATCTGGTTGGATAAGGGGTGGTCTTCTCAAATTTCCATGAACTTCTGTAATCGCTCAAATGTTTTTCTTTTCTGTTTTGTCCCAATATTTAAAATCTGAAAGAAAGGTTTCTAGTCTTACTAAATGATGTAGAGTAGATGAAGGCGTATCCTTATTTTCCTCCTATTCCTGACAGCGTTATCTATGCATTAAACTGAAAGTATGGTGGACACCAGAGAGTCTGAACTGTCCCTGCCCATTCTTTATGTAATAGACACAAGCTCCCCAAAGGCGTATCATACTTCAAGGTATTTTTAAGGTCTTTGTTAATACTCATTTTACCTCGACTTCTGGAGTCATCAATGTTATTGGTTTACTGTGAGATTAGATAGGAATTCCAGCCTAAAACCTTTTCCAAATATACAAAGACTACAGTATATATATGGGCCATCCTGCTTTCAAGGGTATTGTACCTACTATTACCTCCAGTTACATAGGTAGGTCCTCCGGGATCCGCGGGTCGTGACCTCACACTTTCACGTTTTATTAAGAGCTTAAGATTCCAAACTAAATGCTTTTGTTAAGTATGCACATCAAACACCGGCTGTTATGAGAGCGCATTCCTTGTAGACATCCATGAGCCTGGTATTAGATATTAATGTTACCTTTTAGTATTATATGCATGGAGTATACATATGCCTAATATTCAGATAATCCAGCACATGGGTTATATTTAAGAGGGCTTGTCTGTAGTAAAACCTCATTTTGAATGCCCTTTTTAGGGTTTTCTGAGGTCATGGAGTGTGCTGTCCCTTTTGGCAAATTTTCACAAACTACCTGAAGCACAAAATGGCAACAAAGAGACTTTTTTTTTTTTCTTTTTTGGTGGATTCTGTTCATATGTGTATTACATAGACACCCCATTACAGGATAGATGATAATTGTATGATTAATTGGGTCTGGCTGCTGAGACCCCCAACCACAGTGGTAGAACTAAAGTCTCTTTGTGACATGTAGTGGTCCCATATGATCACTACTGCTCTATTCTCGCAGGGATTTTGAGACCTTCCGCCAGAGCTTATTTTAAATGAAAGGGGGCGCTACCAATGTGATATGTAATGGCTGACAGACTTGTCTCCTGATCTCACCGACGAGCTGAGTGTGATTGCAAAGTGCCTGGAGTAGAACAGACATTTATGTGATTGCATATAACTTAGTACAACAGAGCTGAACTTTGTCTTATTACAAACACAGCCGAAGCTACAGTTGTCCCATCAGCACTTCAACTTCCATCTCACAGGCAGCCAGTGTGGAGGAAGGGGCAGTACAGCAGAACTGATGGCACTGTGAAAAGAGAGCTGCAGATGTTTGTAATGAGACAAAGTTCAACTCTGCTGTACTGTGTTAGTTAAGATCAGGAGAGCAGACTGTCAGTCATTACATGTCTCACACTAGTAATGCGTCCTTTCATTTAAAATAAGCTATGGAGTCAGATTCTCAAGCAGATCTGTGTCTGGCCCATAGATCTTAACAGCTCATTTATCGATTAAGAAAAACATGCATTTCTCGGAAATAAAACATTGGATCGCAAATATCATGCGATAATTGTATTCAACTTTCTATGACCTACGTTCCCAAAATAGACTTCTTTGGAGGGTTGATAGTACTGATGGATTTCCTTTAATAGGAGACTCCCATCTATTAACTCTGAATACCCTAAGTGGTGCACGAAAATGTCTTTTCTAAGTCACAAGACCACTTTACAACTTGAGAAAAGCTCACTTTAGGAACCAAAACATTACACATGCTAGGTAACTAATGTGACACACGAATGAATTGAAAAAAATAAATGCCACTACTTCTTGCATTTAATATTTTTTAGGACAAAAAAAAGAGGAAGCTGTGCAAGAATAAGTTTTCGTTTAAAGTGGCCCATCAAGCTCCACAATTGTAAGACGCATTGTCCTCAGTATATTTCCATGGTGAATTCCTGATCATCGTAGTGTTTTCCTCACTGTTTAGCGATCCGCCCTCTGTGCGCTGTCTGTTTTGTTGGTGAGCCTCTGAAACGTTTGTGTTTATACACAATAGCAGCAGCGGGTGGAAATAGCAGCCAACCAATGATGATAAAGGGGCGCGTCTCAGACTACCCCAGACTCCTTGTAGGCCTGGTAAATAAGATGCTGTCACTGACAGCTCTGCCCAAATGAAGCAGAGCTAAATAGCTGCCTTGTGCTGAGGAAAATAAATATCTGGTAGCACTGTGCAACAAATTTCAGGGAAGTTCTTGTCCCCTGAGAAAATGTTATTGTATCTTATAGATTATGATATGCTGAACACGAATATGTGCTCCAAAAGGTTTTTAACCCCTTCATGACCAGAGCGTTTTTCGTTTTCGTTTTTCGCTCCCCTTCTTTCCAGAGTCATAACTTTTTTTTATTTTTATGGCCGTGTGAGGGCTTATTTTTTTTTGCGGGATGAGTTGTACTTTTGAACAACACCATTGGTTTTACCGTGTCGTGTACTCGAAAACGGGAAAAAAAATCCAATTGCGGTGAAATTGCAGAAAAAAAGTGCAATCCCACACTTGTTTTTTGTTTGGCTTTTTTGCCAGGTTCACTAAATGCTAAAACTGACCTGCCATTATGATTCTCCAGATCATTACGCGTTCATAGACACCAAACATGTCTAGGTTCTCTTTTGGTGGTGAAAAAAAATTCCAAAGGTTTGCTAAAAATAAAAAATTGTGCAATTTTCTGAGACCGGTAGCGTCTCCATTTTTCGTGATCTTGAGTTGGGTGAGAGCTTATTTTTTTGCCTGCCGAGCTGACGTTTTTAATGATACCACTTTTGTGCAGATACGTTCTTTTGATTGCCTGTTATTGCGTTTTGATTTTTTTATCGCTACGCCGTTGTTGTTGTTTATTTTCTGTTTTGCGTTAATGATATTCTCTTGCTGCATTATGAATACCTAATCAGAGCACCACATGAAGCCCCCCTCACAGGCCGCCCCGGAGCACGGGCATATCATTAGCTCAAAACTGAAAATATAGATTAAACAACAACCACAAGACGGATTTCATCAACCAAGGCATCTTTTTAATCAGTATAACGGAGCCGACCTGACACTGTCTGTAGGTTACTGTGCACAATCCTGATGGCTTCCCTTTAAAATTTGTGACTGTTACTGCTCTTTTTCTTGTCATCAATTACATATCTGCTACCATTGACTTTTATAGAATCAGTGATTATAAAGAGAATTGGATGACTGACCCAGCATAAGGCTGTGTGCACACGATGCAGATTTGCAGCGGTTCCGCAACGGATTTTACCGTGCATAAACGTTGCATATCTGCATTGTGATGTACAGTAGCCTTAAAATCAATGGAAAAAAAAAACCGCTGTGCAGACGCTGCGGATTTTTCCGCGCGGTTTTCCCGCGGTACAAAATCCGCAGCATGTTACTACTTTTGTGCGGTTTTCCCTCTCCCCTGTCACCAAATCCGCAGGGGGAAACCGCACAAAAACCGCAATGAAACCGCAGGAAAAATGGAAGAAATCCGCAGGAAAAATGCAGGTCATTTGACCTGCGGATTTCTTCCATTCTGCGCGGAAAAATCCGCAGGGCCAAAAAGTCCGTCTGCACTCAGCCTCAATGTACAATTGTAGAAATGTATACGTTTTCTTTCAGTCCAAAAAAAATGTTAATAATTGCATAGATCTGTTTGGGAAATCTTGGCAAATGCTTTAAGAATTATGATGAGCAATAAAGATTTATTTTTTTTTGTGAGCTATGGGTTTAAAACATACAGACAGAAGGCCAAAGTGCTTTAGCATCTTCAGTTAACTTCAGTAGGAAGCAAAAATGCTGTAAATATAAATGGACGTACAAGTTTTAAAGGGAACCTGTCACCATGAATATGAAAATGTAGTTCAATCTGCAGGCACCTTGTTATGGAGGAACTGAGCCAATTGATATATATGGTAGTTTTGTCAGAAAACATTCAGTATAGCTTATTTTAACCTCTTCATGAGCTTTGACATAAGTTTACTTTATGGTCAGATAGGGGTTCACGACCTATGGCGTAAACTTCATGGCGATCGTGTGGGCACAGGAGCTGTGCTCGCGCGATCGCCACTGAGAGCTCGGAGTAAGTTATAGCTGAGCTTCTGCTCTCATGGGCAGGAGCGGTGCCCGCACCCCAATCCATTTAACCCACTTAATATCGATCGCAACATTTAGAAGAGGGCTCCTGCTTCCTTGCGATCAGTGACCTTGCGATGTCATCTTGAGGGCCTGATTGTTGCACCTGAGGTCATCCGGACAGCTTCCAGGTTTGCCAGCTGCATCAAGACTGTTAGACCATGCTAAGAGCATGGCAACAATAAAAACGTCAAGTTATCCTGCAACAAATTAATCCCTCACATGACTGTCAGCAGAAATATAGAAAAATTATAGCTCTTAGGCTGGTTTCACACTAGCGTTTTTTTGCGCAGCACATCGTGCGCATGCGTCATGCGTACCTATGTTTAACATGGCGTACGCATGGTCTTGTGTTTGCATGCGTTCATCTGCATTTTCGTGCACATGCGTTTTTCCAAGGTGTGCATCTAGACGCGCCAGACGCAGCCTGTTGCATTTTTGGGTCCGTCCAAAGGCGTAAAAAAACACATGCGTTCACTTGCGCACGGAATGCGTCATAACACATTACAGAGTATGGGAACGCAGGCATGGACCTGCGTATGCCTGCGTTTGCATACGCATGCATTTCAAGAGTAAACATGGCTAGAAACTGGTTAAAATGCATGCGCATAAAAAACCCAGACGCATGCAAAAACGCATGTGCGTTTTTGCATGCGTTTCTGCTTACGCACAAAGATGCAAATGTGAAATTAGCCTTAGAATTTGGTGATGCAAAAACTTGTTTAAGTTAAAAAAAATTAAAAAAAATCTTCTAGTGTGTGATAGCAGCCAAAAATAACTGATGTAAATCTGACATCGCTATAATTGCACCGACCCTAAGAATAAAGTCATCTAATTACTTATGCGACACGAGAAACGGCTTAAAAAATAAATCCAATTCTTCACCTGCTGTTGATTTGTTCATTTTGCGTCCCAAAGATGGCAGTAAGGCTCGGCGCACATTTATTCTGTACTCTACGCTGAGCGCTTACTCCTGGATTTCCATGTAAATCTCTGAAAACGTGATTTAGATGTAACCCTCAGAGGATTCCCTATAATGAGGAAGATGGAGACACTGTGGACGTTGTCTGGTCTATGATCTAGCTGTGTCTGTCTTTTTAGGCATGCACAAAAGCATGGTAATCCACAGTTTTGTGCACCTTGAAAAGAAAGTCACCCCTGAACAGAGGCCAGACAGAGTCCAGAGTAGCTGAATCATCATTTTAGTGAATTGATTCCTGAGGGGGTTTCATCTGAACCACGTAATTCGGAGATTTAGATGGAAATCCCGATGCAAGTGATCAGCGTAGAGAACAGGATAAACGTGATCCAAAATTGTATGTAGAATGTTCCCAATAAAAGCTTCAGCTCAATCCACACAAAAAAAAAACAGCACGTCCCCACTCAGATCCATCATCTGTCAATGGATATTTGGTGGTAGCACAAAGGCTGTAGAAAAGCAAAATGGCTCCTCACCCAGCGAATTTGGCACTCCCAAATCCTAATGCCTCCTGTCTTCTGAGCCACATAGTGTGCCTAAATTGCACTTGGAATCCACATGTTTGGCATTTCATTTATGTGGTTTATGTGTCCAGAAGCCTGAGTTGGGCACAATGTACTGGACACTACAATGGCAGATTTGCAATTTTCACTCGGCAGCATCCATTGCCGCTTGTCACTAAATCTGTAGGTAAATTCCCAGAGTGGTGTAATTTGCAAAATGTGGTCACTTGAAGGTGGAATTTTCCTCTTTTGGCACTTAGGAGCTCTGTATATGGAGTCTGCAAACTATTCTACGATAATTTGTTCTACAAGAGTCAAATAGCGCTCCTTCTCTTTCGAGTCTCCCCATGCTGCTAAGCAGTACTGTACAGCCACATATGGGGTATTGACACGTTGTGTTGAAATTGTCTCACAAATTTTGGTGCCATTTTTACCCATTTTCCCATGTGAACATGTATAGTCATATGCTAAAAAAAATTTTTTGTGGTAAAAATGTAATTATTTTTTCTTCACCGCCCAGTTGTATAAAATTCTGTGACACACTCGTGGTATCAATAAGATCGCTGCACCCTTAGATATGTTCATTGAGAGATGTAGTTTGTAAAATGCGGTCACTTATGGGGGGTTCTGCTGTCCTGGCACCTTAGGGGCTCCTCCATTGTGACTTGACAAACTATAGCAACAAAATCTGCACTAAAATATGGTGTACCTTTCATACTGAGCTTTCCATTGTGTTTTAAAAGCTTTTCCCGATTATATGTGGGGTCTTGGCACACTCAGGAGAAATTGCACAACAAATTTTGAGGTCCATTTTTTCCAATTAGCCCTAATAAAAATGGTAGACCTTGGGGCAAAAACAACACTTTAGTGGAAAATAGGGAATTATTCATTCTTCATCACCCAGTCGTATAAAATTCTGTGAGGTACATGTGATGTCCATATGCTGATGACGCCCCTAGATGAATTCATTGAGGGGTGTAGTTTATAAAATGGGGTCACAGAGGGTTCTGCTTTTTTGGCACCTCAGGGGCTCTGCCAATGTGACTCGGCACCCTCAAACCATTCCAGCAAAATCTGCACTCCAATATGGCGCTCCTTCTCATTGCACTATGCCTCAGAAGTAGTTTTCGACAACATATGGGGTGTTGGTGTGCTCAGGAGAAATTGTTTAACATATTGTAATGTTGTAATGTTCGTTTTCTCCTATTACCTCTTCTGAAAATTAAAAATTTGGGGCCAATACAACATTTTAGTGGAGAAAAATTCTGTGACTCGCCTGAGGTTTAAAAATGCTCACTTATCACCTAAGTGAATTTCTTGAGTGGTGTAGTTTCCAAAATGTGGTTACTTGTGGGGTGTTTCCACCTTATTGAGCGGTGCCACGTGATCGCTCAGTACAGTAAGAGCTGCCGGAAGTCGGCACCAACGAGATGCCGCAAGGGCACGCTGGAGGAGGGTGAATAGGATGTCTTTTCTTTTTTGTAATGGGAAGCATGCATACAAGGACGGGAGGGGGGAGCCACGCATACCAGGACACCAATGGGGGGGAGTCATGTATATCAGGACAGTGACGGGGGGGAGTCATGCATACCAGGCCAGCGACTTGGGGAGCCACGCATACCAGGACAGAGACGGGGGGGGGGGTAGCCAAACATACCAGGACAGGGATGAAGGGACAATGCATACCCGGCTTATATTCGGGTCAATAAGCTACCCAGTTTTCCATGGCAATTTTAGGTGGGTTGGTTTATACTCGGGTTGGCTTATACTCTAGCATATACGGTAATCGCCAAAAAATCAGCTTAAATTTACCACTAACATAAAGTTAGTCACGAAAGAACATTCTCAGAATTGATGGGATTCTTTGAACAGTTTCAGAGTTATTACCACATAAAGTAACAGTGGTCAGAATTGTAAAATTTGGCCTGTTCAGGAACGTGAAAACTGTCTCGGAGGTGAAGAGGTTAAAGGGGTGGTCCAGAGGCCAAAGAAATTAAAATCTAAATCCCTATCTATTTGGTGCTGTACGCTAAACTAATTTCTAATATAATTCCCTATTCCTAAACTACACTATCTAACTGCTGTGTACTTTATTTCCCTACTTCCTGTGGGATAACGCTTCGTTTGCGAATTCCCTGTACAGTAGAAAGTTGGGGAAAAAAAATACCATAGCTGTTAATGTAGTTAGGGAATGGTAGGGATCTTTTCATGCAAGCATATTAGAAGTTAGTTTCGACTACGGCATCAAATAGATAGTAATTTAGAATTAAATTTCTTTGCCCTCTGGACCAGCTCTTTTAGTTATTTAAACTTCTGCTCTTTCTCAGATGTTTGGTCCAGTGGGCGGTCCCATCAGTGACTGACAGCTTTCCTTGTATAAATGTGCATGCAGAGATTGCTGTCAGTCACTGATAGGACCGCCCACTGGACTGAAAATCCCAGAAAGAGCAGAGGATTAAATGATTAAATCACAAGTTTTACTGAATTTGTTATCACAAAACTATATATCAATCTGCTCCACTACTCCTGCTCTATAACATGGGGCCTGGAGATTGGACTGCATTTTCATAGTGACAGGTTCCCTTTAAATCTACTTATAGCTAGTGTCATTTTATTTGTTGGGGTACAAGCTCTGCTACCTGACCACTTGGATGGTATGTCACTAGGCCCACGTCGTAGACATGGAAAATGGCTGACATATAAGGTCAGGCTTTTGGGAAGACCTAACTTTGTGCTCCAAGAGGGTTAAGCAGGTGCCAGAATTTTGTGAGAAGCAGGCACCTGCCAGGCAACTGCAGATAGCTGCAAGCTCAGAGGCACTTTCCCATGCTCCTAAATGAATGGTCACTAATAGCCGTGGGAGAGGGCTTTCCACTGCTCTACACCGTACCACAGACTCTATTTGGCAGCCATGAGGAATATCGAGTCAGCTTGGCTGTGACTGCACTGGAAAACAAGTGTTGCTGGATAATTTTACAGCAAAAACTTAGTGTCTGATATTTCCTCTCACTGTCCTGGGACCATGAATTATAACAAGCAGGGTAGATTACCACTCCCTACAAACGATTACTCATTCTGAAACATTCGATGCTAACATATAAATACAAGCTTTAATAAAGAAAAACTGTCTTCTGTTCTCCATCTGTTGTCTATGGCGAAGTGTCTGAAAGGAGTAAGCTGTATACAGAGAACTTACATGAGGAATGGGTAAAGGGCATGCCTGGTGAAACACGTCCCTTACTAGAGATATTTGCCAATTTATTGCTGTCATCAATAAAAAATGCTTTGTCCCCAAAAAAGGCCCACAATACATACATACATAAAAATAAGTATTTGATACGTTGCCGATTTTGCAAGTTTTCACAGCTACAAAGAATGGAGAGGTCTGTAATTTTTATCGTAGGTACACTTCAACTGTGAGTGACAGAATCTAAAAGTAAAAAACAGAAAATCAAATTTTTAAATAGCTAAATTGCATTTTAATGCATGAAATGGGTATTTGATCAGCTACCAAACAGCTAGAATTCTGGCTTCTCACAAACCTCTTAGTTTTTCTTCAAGAAGCCCTCCTACTCTGCTCTCATTACCTGTATTAATTGCACCTGTTTGAACTTGTTACCCGTATAAGAGACACCTGTCCACACACTGAATCAATGACACTCCAACCTCTCCAACATGGCCAAGACCAAAGAGCTGTCTAAGGACACCAGGGACAAAATTTTAGACCTGCACAAGGCTGGGATGGGCTACAGGACAATAGTCAAGCCGCTTGTGAGAAGATAACAGCTGTTGGCACAATTATTAGAAAATGGAAGAAACACAAGATGACTGTCAATCTTCCTCGGTCTTGGGGCTCCATACAAGATGTAATAATTATACTGGAGGACGTAGGAGTCTTTTTGCGTGGAGCAAGACACTACAGAACACAGTTTATAGATGAAAAATTCTATATTATAAATGTCATGATCCAGGCTGGATCTGACAAGTTAAATGGAAAAGTGAACTTTTTTTCCCTTTGGCCTGGTGCCAAAGTGGGTTGATTGCCCCCGGTGGCCATTAGAATTTACACGTGGTGTCGTTCATTATAAGTTGCCCCGGTGGTGGTGAGCGGCAGCGCACTTTAGTTCTTTGGTTAAGTGCACGTGATTAGGTAACAGGTGTGAATGCTCTATATTTGAGTGTCAGGTGTATGATTCACGGTTGGTGATAATGTCACAGTCACGTGTATCTGGACGCAGCGAGTACCGCAAGGCGAACCCATGTGACGCACGTGACCCTGGATACACCGCCTCCAGGGGGGCGAATTTAAATAATAAACACGTGCAGCTGGATACACCGCCTCCAACTGGCGAATTTAGACATTACACGTATATACAAGTCTGGAAACCCCGCCTCCAGTAAGGTGAATTTAAATAATAAGGGGGAACCTGGGTAACATTAACAATGGTGGGCCCCGTGATAGGGAATAGGGAAGTGGAGACCTCCTGAGCTCCCCTGAGCCAGTGTCCCTGCCGGTTCCGCACCGGGCGCCCAACAGGAACCTAAAAACCCTAGCTCGTCCTGACCTAAACGCTCACTAGGGAATTGGTCGGTGCGGAAACTAATCCCACCACTGCACTAAAACACACATGAGGAAAGATGACAAAACAGGGGAAACACCACTTAGCTTTGCTCTGTTGCGTACACTCCTAGCAACAGAGCCCAACACCTGTGTGCATCTTCTCCTCCACCCAGATCCATCACCGTAACTGGATCCTTCACCATAGTGCAGCCTTGGAGCAGAGTTCACCACCAGTTGCAGCTGTCCAGTAACAGAGTCCCAAAGATGAGTTCAGCTCCTGCCCAAAAAGTCAAGCATGCTTGAGTCCAGCTCTCAGCAACCAAGTCCCGCATGCTGAGTGCAACTCTCTCCATAGTTGTCACTCCACCAAGCCATGCAAGCACTTCCTGCAGACACAATAAACTGTTAATCCACCACACCATGCCAGCCCTTCTTGCAGACCACCTAGCTGCCACTCGTCCCCTATGGCTGGGCTGCGCAGGACTCATGTTCAGCTCCTTCTTTCACCCAGGCTAACTTGTGAATGACTAACACACAATCAATATCACCAACAGTGAATGATACACCTGACACTCATGTATAGAGCATTCACACCTGTTACCTAATCACGTGCACTTAACCAAAGAACTAAAGTGCGCTACCGCTCACCACCACCGGGGCAACTTATAATGAACAACACCATGTGTAAATTCTAATGGCCACCAGGGGCAATCAACCCACTTTGGCACCAGGAAAAAAAAGTTCACTTTTCCATTTAACTTGTCAGATACAGCCTGGATCATGACAATAAACACACGGTGCTTCAAACAAGTGCAGAAAAAACTCAAGTCCATAAAACTTAGAATAACTACTTAACAAGTCTGTGGGAAACCTCAGAGAGAAATGCAATCAGCAAAACAGTCTGTGAAGCGCAGTTTACACTTGAGAATGCTAGAAACAAGTAGGTCCGTGTCCAGTCCATGCACGGATAAGCAAGTCCAAACAAGATGTTAGATTATCCAGGGAGGATAAGAAGTCTCAGATTAGGCAGAGCAGTCCCGAGCTTTGCGGCTAATTAAACAAAGGCAGAATCAGAGCAGCAGCCAGCTTACGTGTTGCAGGTGAAGATCAGCGACACCAAGGAAGCAGCACAAGTAGTCATGAGCAGGAGGAACACTGGCACAGATGAATATAACAGAACTCGGAGAGCGAGGAGCAGGATATTCACACAGGTTTGCAGGAGCAGCTGGAAAGCCAAGAAACCACTGGAAGCAGAACACAGGCAGAATACTCTAGCACAGACTAGACTATGGGGAGGAGTTATAAGGCAAGAAGACAAGGGGCACATGAAACAAAAGACACCATCTTGAAAAACGGCAGGCATGCTCAAAAGGTAGCCAAAATATTCAGTGTCTTGACACAAGATCTCGCCTCATGGGGTAAGGATGATTCTGAGAAAGGTCAGTAATAAGTCCAGAACTACACGGGAGGATCTGGTCAATGACCTGAAGAGCTGGGACCACAGTCTAAAACAATACCATTAGTAACATATTACGACATAATGGATTAATCTCCTGCATACAAGGTTCCTCTACTTACGCCAGCACATTTCCAGGCCCATTTGAAGTTCACCAGTGACTGTCTGGATGATCCAGAGGAGGCATAGGAGAAGGTGATGTGTCCAGATGAGACCAAAATAGAACATTTTGGTGTCAACTGTACTCCATGTTTGAGAAAGAAGAAAAATGAGTGCAACCCCAAGAACACTGTCCTACCTTGAAGCATGGTGAGAGGAACATCATACTCTGGGGGTGATTTTCCGCAAAGGGGACAGGATGACTGCACCATATTGAAGGGAGGGTGGATGGGGTCATGTATCGCAAGATTGTGACATACAACCTCCTTCCTTCAGTTCGAGCATTGAGGATGGGTCGTACTGGGTCTTCCAGCGTGACAATGACCCTAAACACACAGCCAGTGCAACTAAGGCGTGGCTCCGTAAGAAGCGTTTTAAGGTCCTGGATTGGCTTAGCCAGTCTCCAGACCTGAACCCAATATAAAATCTGTGGAGGGAGCTGAAACTCAGTGTTGCCCAGCGACAGCCCCGAAACCTGAAAAATCTGGAGAAGATCTGTATGGAGGAGAGGGCCAAAATCCCTGTTGCAGTGTGTGCAAACTTGATCAAGAACTACAGGAAGCATAATTGCAAACAAAGATTTCTGCACCAAATATTAGGTTCTGATTTTCTATTGTATCAAATACCTATTTCATGCAATAAAATGCAAATGAATTATGTATGAATCAAACAGTGTGATTTTCTGTATCTTAGATTCTGTCTCTCAATTAAAGACCTCCCCATTCTTTGTAGGTGGGAAAACTTGCAAAATTGGCCGTATATCTAATACTTATTTTCCCCACTGTATGTATGTATATATATATATATATATATATGTGTGTGTGTGTGTGTGTGTGTGTGTGTGTATGTATATATAATATTTTTATAAACTATTCTAAATGTTATTAAATCCTTTAATATGGCATCAGGACTTGGAGAACCTGTAAACAAATTTATTTTGCCCTGTTTAAGAGCAGCATGAGGAGCAGAGATTCCAGCGATTTGTCACTTACTAGGCTTTTTGCTGTAGTTTTGACAAAATGCCTTTTTCTCTGAGCAGCTGTGCAGATCCCATAAATGAATAAATGATTAGCTCCTATGAAGTCCTTGATAGTCATGAGCTCCACTTATCTTGTAGCCCACCATCTATTGGAAGCTTTCTATCTATCCATGGTGTAGGAAGAAAGCTGTCAATCGATAGTGTTGGCGGATTTATACTTTATTTCTAATTAGCAGATAAAATCAAATATTACCAAATATTTGTTCAAATATTATCAAAACGGCAGCAAGGAGCCCAGTATGAAGCACTGGAGTCATTTTATTCTTTCCTTAGATTGGGAAGCATAAACTTGGCGACAGATTCTCTCTATAGGCCTCTTCACAGGGGTTGATAATTAGCAGTTATTGGTTGATGTAAAGTTGTCACTGTTCAACAAAGTGATCGCTGGTTATTTACGACTTGCCAGTCCACAGGTGTTTGTGCAAGGACATTTTAGAATGTCATTTCATAGTCAGCATCTGCACAGAGATCGTGTGTCACGGCATAGCTGTCAGGTGACCCAGGTCCAGGGGCTCCTTCCTTGTCCCTAACACTAGGGGGGGCCCTAGCTCGCTCTGCTCCACGGGATACTTCAGATGGTGAAGATGCCAGGGCCTCCGCCCTTGTCTTATCTCCTGAGTTAGCCCTTTGTCTGTTCTCTTCCCCCACCCAGGGAAGAGGGGGCACTACTGTGCACCATAGTACACCAGCTTAGCAAACAAGGCAACACAAACAAGGGTTTAACAGAAAACTCCAGGCATACAAAATATTCACTCACCTATTACTGAGGAATGCACCGGGGTGTGAAGGTTGGATAACAAACCAAAATAGAGAAGGATAAGGAATTACCACACATACAAACCAAGAAACAGTCACTAATAACACCTTCAACTCTCCTTCTCATATGTGCTCCTCTCCCACCGTTAGCCATGCAGCAAATGCTAACTCTGTCAAGGATTTCAATGTGAAGCGAAAAAAGGAGAAATATGCAGCACTCACCGATATAGCTGAAAATCTGTGCGTCTTTATTTCACATAAATTCCATCAATAGATATGTGGACATGCAGGACGTTAGAGGAATGCTAGGGGAGGGAGGTGCCGGACAACGGCCGTTTCACGAGTAATCGTCCTGCATGTCCACATATCTATTGATGGAATTTATGTGAAATAAAGACGCACAGATTTTCAGCTATATCGGTGAGTGCTGCATATTTCTCCTTTTTTCGCTTCACATTGAAATATTCATGTTTTTTCATGCAAGCACCTCCGTTTTTTGACTGAAATATATACCACAATACTTCAGATAAATAGCTCCGTCTGTTAATGTGGTGATTTGTGTGCCCTAGTGTGCCGTTCATCTGTTTGCTCTTTGCTGGGATCTGACAAGGATTTGTAGCAGAGCCCAGAATTATAAAGGGGAAAGGAGTAGCTAACTGAGCTCAGCTATGAGCACAGGGATTTCCACCATGGCTGATTAATGCCTCTTCTGCCAGAAGGAATAAACACATTTAAAATGAAGGAGAAGTGCTTCTTCTCAGTGCCGGAGTAGGAGCAATCAGACACTGTGGTCTTCTGGCTCCACACTGTCGCAGTTACCGTGTGACATTGTGTAGCTGCAGCAGCGTGGACACAATTTTTCAGATGAACTCTGCATAGAAAGGCAGATATGGTTTAGTGCTGTATCTGCCTTCCTAATTGCTGTATACTGAGCTCTTAACCTGCTCTGTAGATAAAGTTTAGGAAGCGCTACCAGTTCTTACTCCTCATCCTAGTGCTCATGTCATCACCAGGCTCTAGGACGGAGCAGAAGCTGCTAGCTCTCAGCAGCCCCAGATCAGCTTTGATTATTATACAGTGTTACTCAATGACTGAATTTGCTCTGTAACTGTCACAAATGTGCCAGCCCCAGTTACAGAGGAAATCCGCAATATTAAGCAAATTATTCAAATGTTTAAATGCTGGTCTTTCAAAGGAAAGATGGATTTTATATATGAAAATATGCCAGGTCTTGTATGGGGGAAAATGGTCCTGTCTTTAACTGGTTAAGCTGATTAGATTGTTTATGTGAACCTAAAACTATTAGTTGTGGGCAGCACATCTGACAGTATAATGAATTGTCTGATCCCCATACAGTTTGCATCGTACTGTGTAAAAGGTTGAGCAATGATGGACTCATTACAACATTGATCTTGGCCTTATTACGCTATCTTACCAGCCTTTCAGGTGTGAGGACTTCCTCTTCTGGATTGTAAAGCATCTGACAGTTTAGCATATGCCGTAGGTTCATTGCATAGACTGCTGTCTCTCACAACTCCCCTATACACAAATACTTGGCTTTGCAGAGTGTTAATGTGTTCTCAATGAGGAGCAAAGAAAGTCATGGCCAGACAGCTCTGGCAGTGGCTTATCTCCCCTAAAAACAAAAATATCAAGTATTCAAATTTCAATTGCCCGATCCCACTTTCCTACGCATAATTACACCCAATTATCACAGGATGCATTGAAATGTATCACTACCTACAACGTACGTACTCGTGTGAGTCACGAAAGGCCGTGAATCTCGTCATCCAGAGCATCTGAAAGCGATCAGCCTTTTATAGTCACTCGTTGAGTTCACTTAGCTTGCTTGCCCACCCAAAGTGTTGTAGTCTTGGCAGTCGCAGCGTTTTCACAATCAGAGCTGTAGTGTGGTATTCTCTTAGCTAACTGTCCGTGGAGTGTTACGCTGTTTTACTTGGAATTACGGGCCTTGTTTTTCTGTTTGAAAAGTGTCCAAAGCTGAGATTAAACCAACAAACTCTTTTACATAATACTTGTAGAACCATGGAAATTAAATTAATTTTGGTTACAGAACATGCACCTAATCTTTTTATTGATGACTTTTCCGAGGCGTTATAAAAGATTTGTAAATGTCAAGCTGGAGCTTTGCGGCTCATTTACTAATTATCTGTGTATAAAGACGTCCTGCAGAGTCTGAGTCCTCACAGTCCTCACATTTCCCTTCCTTTAGCTTTGCATAGGTTTATGTGTATATACTGATCTGCCATAACACTAAAGTGACTGCCCAGGACACAAGTGTGCTCTAACAATAATAAAAAGCACATATAATAAATAAATAATCTTTATTTTTATATAGCGCTAACATATTCTGCAACGCTTTACAGTTTGCACACATTATCATCACTGTCCCCAATGGGGCTCACAATCTGAATTCCCTATCAGTATGTCTTTCCTTGCCTCTTCTCTGTATGTAGGGCAGTAACCCTCCTGTACTTCTCTCCTTCTTTTCCTGCGTGGTCCATGAAAGACCCCTGCAGACAATGATTGACTGCAGGGGTGACTCGCTGGACCCCTGACTTTGGGGTGACTACTTCACTATTATGTCATAATTTGTTAATTATATGTCATACTGCTGGGCCATCCCATCATATATGTGATAGATCTTTATTAATAAGGCTTTGAAGAGACCTTGATCATTGAATGGGCCGCCTGACCTGCATGCATCTTTTATAGAGCAGAAGGAGCTGAGTAGGGGATTGTGGAGCTTTTTGGTAAAAGATTAATTGTAAATGTTTGTTTAAATTACAGTTCTCCTCTGGGATTAGGAGGGTAAGACCACCCAGTGGACTCCAAAAACTCAGAATGAACAGGAATTGATAAGAGTAGATCACATATCTTATGTATATGTGTGTATGTATATATATATATATATATATATATATATATATATATATACACTCACTGGCCACTTTATTAGGTACACCATGCTAGTAAGGGGTTGGACCCCCTTTTGCCTTCAGAACTGCCTCAATTCTTCGTGGCAGAGATTCAACAAGGTGCTGGAAGCATTCCTCAGAGATTTTGGACCATATTGACATGATGGCATCACACAGTTGGCGCAGATTTGTCGGCTGCACATCCCTGATGCGAATCTCCCGTTCCACCACATCCCAAAGATGCTCTATTGGATTGAGATCTGGTGACTGAGGAGGCCATTTGAGTACAGTAAACTCATTGTCATGTTCAAGAAACCAATCTGAGATGATTCGAGCTTTATGACATGGCGCATTATCCTGCTGAAAGTAGCCATCAGATGTTGGGTACATTGTGGTCATAAAGGGATGGACATGGTCAGCAACAATACTCAGGTAGGCTGTGGCGTTGCAACGATGCTCAATTGGTACCAAGGGGCCCAAAGAGTGCCCAGAAAAAATTCCCCACACCATGACACCACCACCACCAGCCTGATCTGTTGATACAAGGCAGGATGGATCCATGCTTTCATGTTGTTTACGCCAAATTCTGACCCTACCATCCGAATGTCGCAGCAGAAATCGAGACTCATCAGACCAGGCAACGTTTTTCCAATCTTCTACTGTCCAATTTCGATGAGCTTGTGCAAATTGTAGCCTCAGTTTCCTGTTCTTAGCTGAGAGGAGTGGTACCCAGTGTGGTCTTCTGCTGCTGTAGCCCATCTGCCTCAAAGTTCGACGCACTGTGCGTTCAGAGATGCTCTTCTGCCTACCTTGGTTGTAACGGGTGGCAATTTGAGTCACTGTTGCCTTTCTATCAGCTCGAACCAGTCTGCCCATTCTCCTCTGACCTCTGGCATCAACATGGCATTTCCGGCCACAGAACTGCCGCTCACTGGATTTTTTTTCTTTTTCGGACCATTCTCTGTAAACCCTAGAGATGGTTGTGCGTGAAAATCCCAGTAGATCAGCAGTTTCTGAAATTCTCAGACCAGCCCTTCTGGCACCAACAATCATGCCACGTTCAAAGGCACTCAAATCACCTTTCTTCCCCATACTGATGCTCGGTTTGAACTGCAGGAGATTGTCTTGACCATGTCTACATGCCTAAATACACTGAGTTGCCGCCATGTGATTGGCTGATTAGAAATTAAGTCTTAACACACAGTTGGACAGGTGTACCTAATAAAGTGGCCAGTGAGTGTGTATATATATATATATATAAACAACGACAAAGCAAAGTCCAGCAATAACGTGAGCAATCCAGGATGCTGTTAAAAATTTTTTTCTTTTTATTCATAAATCCATTAAAAAGCAATGGTCCAAGCAGTTCAAAACAGCAATAACGCAGGAAAGTCATGCAGATAGGACTACGCGTTTCAGCGGTAGAACCCGCCTTCTTCACTGTCCAGCTGGACATTGCATTTTAATGGATTTATGAATAAAAAGAAAAAAAATTTTAACAGCATCCTGGATTGCTCACGTTATTGCTGGACTTTGCTTTGTCGTTGTTCACATTTGTATGGATGGACTCCTACATCCAGATCCGGGCACAACGGAGTTAACCAGGTCAGCTGAGGTTCCAGGTGGTTCACAGGAGTGAGCTGGTCTACATTGTTGGATTTATATATATATATATATATATATATATATATATATATATATATATATATATATATACACTCACTGGCCACTTTATTAGGTACACCTGTCCAACTGTGTGTTAAGACTTAATTTCTAATCAGCCAATCACATGGCGGCAACTCAGTGCATTTAGGCATGTAGACATGGTCAAGACAATCTCCTGCAGTTCAAACCGAGCATCAGTATGGGGAAGAAAGGTGATTTGAGTGCCTTTGAACGTGGCATGATTGTTGGTGCCAGAAGGGCTGGTCTGAGTATTTCAGAAACTGCTGATCTACTGGGATTTTCACGCACAACCATCTCTAGGGTTTACAGAGAATGGTCCGAAAAAGAAAAAAAATCCAGTGAGCGGCAGTTCTGTGGCCGGAAATGCCTTGTTGATGCCAGAGGTCAGAGGAGAATGGGCAGACTGGTTCGAGCTGAAAGAAAGGCAACAGTGACTCAAATTGCCACCCGTTACAACCAAGGTAGGCAGAAGAGCATCTCTGAACGCACAGTGCGTCGAACTTTGAGGCAGATGGGCTACATCAGCAGAAGACCACACTGGGTACCACTCCTCTCAGCTAAGAACAGGAAACTGAGGCTACAATTTGCACAAGCTCATCGAAATTGGACAGTAGAAGATTGGAAAAACGTTGCCTGGTCTGATGAGTCTCGATTTCTGCTGCGACATTCGGATGGTAGGGTCAGAATTTGGCGTAAACAACATGAAAGCATGGATCCATCCTGCCTTGTATCAACGGTTCAGGCTGGTGGTGGTGGTGTCATGGTGTGGGGAATTTTTTCTTGGCACTCTTTGGGCCCCTTGGTACCAATTGAGCATCGTTGCAACGTCACAGCCTACCTGAGTATTGTTGCTGACCATGTCCATCCCTTTATGACCACAATGTACCCAACATCTGATGGCTACTTTCAGCAGGATAATGCGCCATGTCATAAAGCTCGAATCATCTCAGATTGGTTTCTTGAACATGACAATGAGTTCACTGTACTCAAATGGCCTCCTCAGTCACCAGATCTCAATCCAATAGAGCATCTTTGGGATGTGGTGGAACGGGAGATTCGCATCAGGGATGTGCAGCCGACAAATCTGCGCCAACTGTGTGATGCCATCATGTCAATATGGTCCAAAATCTCTGAGGAATGCTTCCAGCACCTTGTTGAATCTCTGCCACGAAGAATTGAGGCAGTTCTGAAGGCAAAAGGGGGTCCAACCCCTTACTAGCATGGTGTACCTAATAAAGTGGCCAGTGAGTGTGTGTGTATATATATATATATATATATATATATATATATATATATATATATATATATATATATATATACTGTATAATGAATCTATTCAGCAAGTCCTTTTCTAGGACATGTCTGTCTGGAGCTCTGGTTGCGTTTTAGCTTGGCAGGGTGCCTTTATGATTGCAAATTTCATTGATAATCACTCATGTCATGCCATGGCTGTAATATTTTTATATTGACCCAAAGGAGATTCTTTCGCTATTGTAGCATTCGCCCTGAAGTATAGCAACTAATCGTACTTCTGAACTCCTAATCTTTCTT
This sequence comes from Dendrobates tinctorius, assembly GCF_039654945.1. Classification (NCBI taxonomy): domain Eukaryota; kingdom Metazoa; phylum Chordata; class Amphibia; order Anura; family Dendrobatidae; genus Dendrobates; species Dendrobates tinctorius. Next base: position 16,952,731 of record NW_027361870.1, on the reverse strand, counting down.
TTTGACGGTTCTGGAATTCCAGACAGAATTTTTGACTTCTATAATATCATTGGATATAGAGATCTCCTTCCAATCAAAACTAAGAAACCTTAAAAGACTTAATTTGATGTAGAGATGAAGAAATCGATTCGCAGACCTGTGGCTATGCGGCCAGATAAAATGTTATGGCCGCTGGACAGGAGCACCGCAAAGCTCCTCCCATCTAATGTCATCCACCGCTCCTCTATTGATTAGCCGGCCTGGCACACACACAACATCAATGCAGCGTCCTCTTCTTCTGTGTAGAGACAATTTGCATACTTCATTTCCCAGAGGAGCATGCAAGTCATAGAAGTCTCCTCACACTGGCATGCCAGACCTAGCATGTCAATCTCCACAAGGAGAAACCTTACCCATTAGGTATAGGCTATATAGTACCTGAGCCTTTACCCTAGTGGCTATGGACGCTCTTGACTATGGGACCATAAAGATAAAATTTGTAAGCATGTCTCTGCCTTTTAATTTTAAATTAAAGTTCCCCTGCTTTTAGAATACAAGAAGGGATTGAACTATTCAGATACGTCCTGTTTTAGGATTCTTGAAGCTATGATTTTAAAGGGATTAAGTTAGATTAGAAAAAAAGATCTGCCTTTTTTAATGGAGCGGAGTTGTAAAACTATAATAAGCCCCATGACATGGGTGAGGGGAAAAGCAGACCTTTTTTCTAATCTTAGACAGCACCTTTAGGTTTCTTGAGGATTTATTCTGTAATGTAGATAAAGATTGTACATCTGCCATTAAAATTCCCTGGCTGCAGTAATGGCAGTAGTTATTGTAGTATGGATGTAAACTAAACCCTTTTATTGTAGGAGTTTCTAGAACAGGTATTCAGCGCCATTAGGGATTTGATAAATAGTGACCTTGCATGCACCATTAAGCTCCGCGCCCAAAGTGCTCGAGGCATGAAAAGTTGCAGTTGACTATAAACCTTGTGTAATAGGTCACTTTACGATAACCGTCACATATAAAATAATTCAGCCGAGGACCTCTGTAAAGCCACAAGGTGATCTTGTGAGGATGCCTTTTAAAGTACAACCCCAATTCCAAAATAGTTGGTACTCAGTGTAAAATGTAAAGAAAACAAGAATGCAATGATTTGGAAATCTCTTATAGTTGAATTTTTTTTCACATCAAAACATAGAACACAGATCAGAAGGTGAACATCAGACATTCTTCTTTTTTTATTTGAAAAAATTAACTCATTTAGCAATTGATGGCAGCGACACATCTCAAATAAGTCATTAAAAAGTAATTAGCATGCACACTGTAAAATTGCGAGGTGCAGGTGTAATAGGCCGTAAAGCTCCAATAACTAATAAAATTGAAATTCACCGCACACTCCTAGTGGAATATCTAGCAAAAATGTCAAAATTTATTGTGGATATACAATATATACTGTGCTCGTACAACACTGTAATAAGAAGGTAGGGGGAGCAATTGCGACACAACTTTTAACGTTTCGACCCCACCAGGGTCTTAATCATAAGTCGCTTAATCCAGTTGTAATGTATAAATGGAGTACAGTTATGGAGAAGAGAGAAATCCCTGTGGAGTCCATGGTCTATAATCCTAATGTTGTAGCAACCAAATATTGAATAGTGTCTGGTCCCAAAGGGGATAATAAATGCGGCTTGGCCCCTTTATCTGTAGCGTGGCCGACTGGCCGAGCGGCGCTCCCGTGCCTTGCTGTGCTGGACTCTGTGTAAAATGTAAAGAAAACAAGAATACCATTATTTGCAATTCTCTTATAATTTTATTCACATCAAAACATAGAATGCAGATCAGAAGGTGAACATCAGACATTCTTCTTTTTTATTTGAAAAAATTAACTTAGCAATTGATGGCAGCGACACATCTCAAATGAGCTCATGGTGTCTTAGTCGAAGTGGAGGTAAATCCAGCCACAGCTCCGTCCAACTGGTCCATCACTCTCATCTCCTCATCAAGAGTCACTATTATCTCCTCAGTCCATAAAGCATTTGAAAAATCTGTCTTGAGATATTTCTTGGCCTAGTCTTGGTGTTTCTTCTTCTGTCTCTCCTTCAGTGGTGGTCAGGTTTGAGCCTCCTCACCCCGGCCATGTCTCTGAGCGCTGAACACCTTGTGCTTCTGGAGTATGACACCACTGGAGGATTCTTCTCAAGTCTTTGCCAGTTATTGTGCATCTTTTTACTCAACATGTTTTTGCAACCCCTTTTGACTATTTTCAACAAAATTTTTGATGGTTTTGAAATCACATGCCTAATACTTAGCGATTTCAAGACTGCTGTGTCCTTCTGTAACAATTTGTGAGCCAGATAAAACTCTTTTTTTGGCCGATATTGCGTAATGAAAATAAGCTGCCTAATAATTCTGCACACCTTGGTAAAGGGTGTTGTATCCTTAGGCATCACCTTCACTCATTACACAAATACACATCACCTGATCTGATTCATCCAGTAAGTATTCAGGTTTATACAGCTCAGAGTTGGAAAATCTGCATAAAAATATGATGATATGGGCAAAATACTCACTCCCTAATAATTGAGCACACAGTATATATTCAAACACTCTAATCTGTGAGCTTCTTTTTGTTTGTCCTCCTGGTTAAAGAGGGAAAGTTCTGTACAAAGATGCTCTATGGGGATGTTTGCTACGCAGCAGTTGGAAGTATCTTCTAAAGAAGCATAAATTGAGCATTATAAGTGCACTGCAGCACAGTGTTTGGTACAGAATGAGCCATATTAAAGCAATATAGTATATATTGCAAAAACTCATCACCTTGCAATACCTGTAGGATAAACGAAATTAAGAAAAAAGTTTACTTTTTAATGCAGCAATGGTTGAATATTCTCACTAAGCTTCCTTTACATGGTAATTTGGCCCCCCTGATTTAAGGCTCAATAGCTGAACTCTATCATTCCAACCTTTATCATCTGCCCCGGAGAAGTTCTACATGTTTTACATGAGACCCCCTTTAATTGGGTATGCCCTTCTGAGAAATTACAACATATCTATGGGGTGTTTTTTTTCACTCATCCAAAAAATTACAAATGAAATACCAATTCATATGCAAATGAAATTAACGCCCCCTGAATAAACCACTCATCCACAGAAATAAATTTCATACTGTTAACCGAACAAAGGTGTTGAAGCCGTGGATGCAAAACCAAATAAATTGTTTACGTTCTTAGGCATTAGTGGCTCTGGCATTAGTGGGTTAAATAGATTTTTCTATGGAAGATATCAAAATGCGAATAAGTGAAACAAGGCTCACCTGTTCTCACATTAATAATTTAGTAGGCGTTTCCTCCCGTAGGGAAATTGGAGGAACTTAGATGTCCGGCTCATTTCCAAGACCTCTTTGTGTGCCCCTCTTTACTTTGCCAATTCGTAATCTTCTAATTCCATTCAAGATTGTGGACACAAGAGGAATCTTGTTTTCTATAAAACAATCCGATGCTTTGACAGTGCGTTGCCATTTTCTCCGTGCCGGGTTTGAATGTGTGACATAAGGCGTCACTATGACATTTGGTCTCTGAGCTGTATCCCAAGTCTGGATGCTCTCGCACTGTGCTGTATTCTCTCTGAAAAGCCATGTCTGTCTACACACATGCAAGGGCTCCTCTCACTTCTTTGTTCTTTCGGAATACACAGACAATGAATCACTTTTTACCGTGAGCTTCACAATTAGAGGAAATGGTCATAAATCAAGACTTATGTTAGTTTTATGTTATGGTTTTGTCTAAATCATTTTAAAGATATTTTTTGTTGTCAGCACATATAAATTTGCACTGGGATTTGGGACATTTTTGCGTTTTTTTCATTATTTCATAATTCTATGAATGACATAATCGCAATGACCTGGGTTAACTTTCTGATGGCAATGGTTTGACACGTCTGGGAGATTGTATCATACTACCAAAAGAAGCAGAATATTTTATATAAAATTTATATTCAAGGGCAAACCTTAGACAACCAATGTGGCTGCTCCTAGTGTTATAGATGTTGTGTACCCAAACATGGGTTTGCCCCAACACCCACAGTTTAAGATTAGTGATGAGCGAAAGTGCTTGGATAACTCGTTATCGGAACATGCTTGTGTGCCAACAGAGTCTTTGGCATGCTCAGATAATATGTTCTAGTCCCCGCTGCGGCATGTCTCGTGGCTGTTAGACAACAGCAACACCTGCAGGGATTTCCTAACAAACAGGACATCCCTGCATGTGTTGTGGCTGTCAAACAGCTGTGAGACATGCAGCAGCGGGGACTAGAACATATTTTTCGAAGACACTCAGTAAGCACCTGAGAATGCTCGGATAGCACTTTATCCGAGCACTTTCGCTCATCACGATTTGTGATCCTTTGTAGGTTTTCCAATATCCACAATGGAGCTTTAGCAAATATTATAAGCGTACAAAGTCCAAATGGTCAAGTCACCCTTCTGTCCTTAAAATTGATGGTGGAGTTGATGAACTATGTTTTCAAGCCTTCTGCCCTGGTTATGAGGAATAAGGGCCAGCACAGGGAATTGACCGATTCTGATTTTTGCTCCACATCTTGTATGTATATACTTTATTATTATTGTAAGGTCAGTTTCACATGTCCGAAATACACGGTCCAAATATGGACTTCGATTTTCAGATTGGCAGCGCATATCCTGACCTGAACTTCCACAGTTTCATCAGTATATATGAGGCTTTTGACTTTGGGTCAGGAGACCCATAGCAAATCCTGACTATTCGTTGCACACGTGTTCTATGAATGTTTGTTGGATGTGTGAAACTGGAATAAGTAAAATCACTGCCCAATGCAAATAAAAAATAATCCAGGAATCTGGTCAAGAACTTCTGATTAAAGGCTCATGCAGGCATCTGTGCACATCGATCTTCTATTGGCCTGCATTGGATAGATTGACCGTGGCTCTCCTGAACGAAGTATGACCGCCTCATAGACATCTTGAAGCCTTAACATTCCGGTTGGAAGACCCGTGGCCAGTCCGTGCTTTGTGGTTTGTACTAGGACTGATTTGCACGAACGTCTGCATGATCCTTAACCGAATGTCCTAGTATTGGGTTTAAAGCTTTATTCTAAGGAAGGCTGCGAGGAGGAAAAATGAAAGATGTTCTTCACCTCAGTCAAGAAGATTTGCTCAAGTTGGTGACATGACAAAAAATCTCAACCTGTGACTCCCACTGGTTGCCGTTTTCTACCAACCTTTCCTCATGGCTACCTAGATGCCATAATTGTTTACTGTACTTTGAATTTCAGATGAGACAAGTGTATCCTACTTGCAGTAGCCGTCAAGTGCGCTTTTTAAGTTAGTTAGTGGAGGAATCCTACTTGAATCAAAACCACTAATGCTAAACTAAACAGTTTGCTATTATATAAAGAAAGGACAACATCTATATATTCACAGGTCCTCAGACGCACTTAATCATATAATCTATAAATAAACAGCAGCACCGGAAAACTGCCGATTTATTAAATGTTTGTAATGTATCAACCTGAAGCACATTAGTGGAGCCATGCCGAGACCGGGAACAAGTTTAAACATGGTATGTATGCAGTCAAAGTGTCTACATGGAAGGGTGAAGAACAGGATTTGGTATACCAAATTATAAAAGGGAAGCTGTCAGCAGTTTGACTGTGCTGATGGCAGGAGTAAATAGGAGAGCGGAAGAGCTGCTTAAATACACTTATAAGTTGGAAATAAATGACAGCTTCACTTTTCAAATATAGGTTTTCTCGTGTTCCTGGTGGTCCTGGAATTGCACAGGAGGCGAATCCTAGCACTGAAGAGCACTTTGGCCTCTGTAATGCGTGCTCCCCAACCCTTCTCCCTCTGTGCTTGATTGATTGCTGCTGTGGCCAACCAAATGCCCACTGCAGCGATCAATCAAGCACAGAGGTCGAGGGGTTGTTGACATCCAACTCTTGGCACCGCCACCAATCAGCTGTTTGAAAAGACCAATGTTCGCATATCAGGTTGCATGCTCTACACTTAAAGGCCCAATTCACATTAGATAAAAGTCAGCCGAACCCAACAATTTTGGTGGATCAATCTGATAGTCAAGTATGTACTGTATGTTGGCCTCCCGATTCTCTCTCAACAGATGATGTCAGGGGACAGAAAGATGCAGCTGATTGAACTTCAACATCTGGGTCAATTAGAGTACACATGACATAATTGCTATTTCCACAATTCTCCTGCAGTTTGTGTTTATCTTAATGCCTTTACTAGAACCTTATTTTTTGTATTTGACATTCTCATTTCCCTGACACATTCCCACCTATCGATATGTAAGAATGAAGCCAGAAACCCACTTAAACAAAGAGAGAACATGCAATCTCCATGCTGATTTTGGCATTACAGCATTTGTTTTCATCTGGGTCACTTATATACTGACGCACAAAATGTTTTTTATCTTGAGTCACTGTGAAATGCTCAAATACAGCTAGCTTTATAAGATGCTTCTTAGACATTTTGTAGTTATGTAGATTCGCTCTCAAAATAATTTTGTCCTGTAAAAAAAAAAAAAAAAAGGTATATTGTAATTCTTGCAAACATGAGCTAAGAGGAAAAACAAACTAAAACATCAAGCATACAGAGACAACATATACTGGACTATTGATTTATGCACAGGTTATTGGAAGTTTAGATATGCTTTAAGAATTACTTACTCCTAAACAAGGTTATCTATAAAAGTATAGAGTCCTAGTGGCACGCCAGACTCCTGAACGACCCTGAGTTTCGCTGTGACAGCTTCTTTGGGGGCAAGGTCGGCATATCTCATGTGCTACACCTTAAATAATCCTTTCACTCATTGCTTTCCCTACCACTGCTTACAAAATAGAAAAGTAAAAGGATAATTTATCAGCAGGTTTTCACCCAAAACTTTTCATATGTGCATGCAGCTCTTTCAAAGACAGGTCCATCAATACCTTTACATGGCCAATCCATTTCCCAAATAAACTGTGTTCCAAATTATTATGCAAAAAGAGTTTAGGAGTGATAAGGTTAGAAGTTTTTTGTTTGTCATTTAAACTCACTGATGGTTATGTGTGTCAGGGCTCTTTATATCACTGAAAGCAATTGCAGATACCTGTGCAAATTAGTTTGGCAGGTGTGTCCAAATAAAGGCAAGACTACTTAAGAAGGCTGTTCCACATTATTAAGCAGCCTACATTTTTTGCCAAAATGGGAAAGAAAAAGGATGTGTCGGCTGCTGAGAAGCAACAAATTGTGGAGTATTTAGGTCAAGGCATGACTACAATCAACATTGCCAAGACACTTCATCGTGATCATCGCACAATCATGAAGTATGTAGCTGATTCCCAGCACACACGTGTGCGTGCTGATAAGGAAAAATTGAGGACTCTTTCCAACAGGCAATTGCGTCAGGTTAAAAGAGCAGCTGCAAAAATGCCTTGTCATAGCAGCAGACAAGTTTTTGAAGCTGCTGGTGCCTCCAACATCCCCCGAACAACAAGATGCAGGGTCCTTCAGAGGTTTGCAGCTGTGCGTAAGCCATCCTGTTGACCACCTCTATCCATTGCACACAAGCAGAAACGGCTCCAGTGGGCCAAACGATACATGAAGACTGACTTCCAAACTGTTTTGTTCACCGATGAGTGCCGTGCAACGCTCGATGGTCCAGATGGATGGAGTGGAGGATGGCTGGTTGATGGACACCCCATGAAAACACGGCTAAGGCGCCAACAAGGAGGAGGTGGAGTAATGTTTTGGGCTGGAATCATGGGGAGAGAGATTGTCGGCCCCTTTAGGATCCCTGAAGGGGTAAAGATGAACTCTATAATCTATGTGGAGTTTCTAAAACAGCACTTCCTGCCATGGTTCAAGAGGAAGAACCGTGCTTTCCGCAGCAAGATCATTTTCATGCATGATAATGCACCGTCTCATGCTGCAAATAACAAATCTGCATCTCTGGTTGCTATGGGCATAAAAGAGGACAAACTTATGGTGTGGCCACCATCTTCCCCTGACCTCAACCCCATTGAGAACCTCTGGAGCATCATCAAAAGGAGTGTCTATGATGGCGGGAGGCAGTTCACATCTAAGCAACAGCTCTGGGAGGGTATTCTGTCCACATGCAAAACAATTGAAGCACAAACCATCCAAAAACTGACAAATTCAATGGACGAGAGAGTTCAGAAGCTTCTTTCCAACAAGGGGTAATATGTGCAAATGTAACATCACCTAGAATAAAGTTTTGACTTGAAAACTGTTTGATTTCATTTTGTAATAAGCTGATAATGCTTATTTCACAATTGACCATTTTTTTCTTCAAAATAAAAATAAAAAGGTTGAAAACTCTGCTGTGCATAATAATTTGGAACATTCATTTTGAGTGTTTCTTATTTTTAAAAATATACTGTTTTCATAGGCAGTTTGTTCAAAAACATTGCAATTATACTAGAATATTAGATGACTGGAAAATAACAATGACTGCAATTCATATCGGTAATTTAGAGAAAATATGAGGAAATATTTTTTGCATAATAATTTGGAACACAGTGTAGTGAAAAATCAGTGTTTCAATTGATATGCAAATGAGGCTGAAGAGCTATTTGTAGATCTGAAGCCTCTGTCACTCTGGCTCTATTTCCCGGCCAGCGCCATTTCCACAAGGAGAGTTATTATTACCCCTTAGAAACTTCTTATCCAGTCAAATCAGAACATTTTGCTTTGTACGGAAGAGGGAAAAACACTCCAAAACACGTGTCTGCAAATAGTGCCTGGTTTGGCGTTTCTAAGTCATGGGGAAAGGTTCGTTTAAGTGTCGATATTTACTTTTTTAGGATTGCTACTTTCAATAGGTGACATTACAGTTCTAGTCCTCTTCCTCTCTGAAGAGACAATTTATATTTTTACAGAAGTTATCCACTACTTTTAAATTGATGGTCTATCATAAGGTTGTCCACTATTTTTTCACTGATGACCTGTAGGATAGGTCATCAATATCTTATCAGCTGAGGTACGACACCCGGCATCTCCTCTGATCAGCTGATATTGGTGTTGGTGGCAGGAAGTCTACTTGTAGTGGCCAGGGCTTGGTACTGCACATTTGCCTCCTCTTCAAATCAATAGGATGCGGATGTGTAGTTCCTTGTAGCGGACACTACAAGTAGACGAAGCAACTCGGCAATAGAGTACTTCCAGACTGTGGCCGCCGACACGGATAACAGCTGAACAGCAGGGGTTCTGGGTGTCAGACCCCGGCTAATCAGACATTGATTACTTATCCTAAGGATAGGTCATCAGTGAAAAAGTAGTAGACAACCTCTTTAATTTCCAAGAGGAGCATTGTATGGCCTAGAAGTCTTTTTATGCTGGCTTGGCACTCTCTACAAGGTGAGACATTACTCCTTAGATTGCCATCATAGGCCTCTCATCTGGCCAAATCAGTCCTCTTGCTTTGCACTGATAAGAGGAAAACACCTAGAAACGTGTATGCAAATAGAGTGCGGGGTTTGGATTTTATCCTATGTCTTGTGACCAGGCTCGTTAAAGAGTCGATTACCGTAAGTCATTTTTAGGATTGCTTCTTCTGATAGGTGGCACTAGAGTTTAGGTCCTCTTGCTCTCTGAAAAGGCAGTTTGCACACTACATCAAGACAAGCAGCTAAATGCTGGTCTTCATGAATTGGTACCCATGACTTTATAGTAACAGAATTTTTTTTTTTTTTTATTGGGAAGTATTTTCTTAGAATCATATGTACCATTCCATACTTCTATGCCTAGGCCTCAATACATTGCATCTGATAGGTGCATATTAAATGTCATGCCATTCTCAGGAGGAGCAGTTATAAACCAGAATGAAGCGTTGCCCTCTTCCGCATCTTGTCCACTGCATACCGGATTTCCCTCATACGTTCATCCCACATCTTGTGCAGTATTCATTTTAACAATATTTGTCGATTTAGCATCTGCTTCTGTTCTCAACCTATTACATGTAGGTGTCAGAATTTTAATGTAATTTTGTTGTTTTTCTTTAGGAACTCGGCTGCGGATTGCAGCTTATTTTATTAAGAGATGGGTAAATCTTCGCTGTGTGGCGCAACATCAGTATCGAGGTAAGTTAGGCTGCACTAATGGGTTTGTTGGTACTGCTTCTAAAATTCCACAAAATTCCATGATGAGTGTACACTAACTCATATTTTGTAATCATTATTTTTCTCACCTGGAGTAGTATTGAAATATATATATATATTTTTTTTTTATTCCACGTTCCAATAGCCAAGAAGTATTATTTCTCCTTGCGGAGATTGACATTCTTAGGCTGGTTTCACACTTGCTTTTTTTTGCAGCGCGTTTTTCCCGCAAAAAAACGCATTGAAAAACACATACAAAAGCATACAAATGCTGCGTTTTTTTTCAAGCATTTTTATGAGCATGCATGAAAAAAACACAGCGTTTTTATGCGTTTGTATGCGTTTTTAGTGCGTTTTTACCGCGTTTGCGTTTTTTTCCAACATTTGGTGGCCCCTCACACTAACCCAAACCATGACTTTACTAACCCTAACCCTGACCCTAACCCTAACCCTGACCCTAACCCTTAACCAAACCATACTAACCCTAACCCTAACCCTTAACCAAACCATACTAACCCTAACCCTTAACCAAACCATACTAACCCTAACCCTTAACCAAACCATACTAACCCTAACCCTGACCCTAACCCTAACCCTTAACCAAACCATACTAACCCTAACCCTGACCCTAACCCTAACCCTTAACCAAACCATACTAACCCTGACCCTAACCCTGACCCTAACCCTAACCCTTAACCAAACCATCCTAACCCTGACCCTAACCCTAACCCTTAACCAAACCATACTAACCCTAACCCTGACCCTAACCCTGACCCTAACCCTTAACCAAACCATACTAACCCTAACCCTGACCCTAACCCTAACCCTTAACCAAACCATACTAACCCTGACCCTAACCCTGACCCTAACCCTTAACCAAACCATACTAACCCTGACCCTAACCCTTAACCAAACCATACTAACCCTAACCCTGACCCTAACCCTAACCCTTAACCAAACCATACTAACCCTAACCCTGACCCTAACCCTAACCCTTAACCAAACCATACTAACCCTAACCGTGACCCTAACCCTAAACCCCCTTAACTGACCCTAACTCTAACCCAAACCCCTAAATTCCATTGTCAAACTAATGTTAAAAAAAAAAACGCATGGGCAAAAAAACGCATACATAAGCATGCCAATGCGCACATATGCTCACCATAGACTTATAATGGGTGTCCTGCTGTAAAAAAACGCATTGCGCGCGCATGCGTTTTTTTGAGGCATATCTGACGCACAAAAAATGCAACATGTTGCATTTTGTGCGCCCGAGCGCATACCGCAAAAAAACGCATGCGCGGTAAAACGCATACAAACGCATGTGTATGCGCACATAAGCGCATCCCATGCAAAGTATAGGAAAAAAAATCGCATGCGTTTTTTAGCGCTAAAATCCCGCAAAAAAAAAACGCAAATGTGAAACCAGCCTAAGCTTGCTGAGATGAGGAGACTTAAAGCCGCAATGCTCCTCTGGGAAATATGCAAATTGTCTCTTCAGAGAGGAAGAGGACTAGATCTCTAGTGCCACCTATTGGAAGTAGCAATCCTAAAAGTCAATGTCGGCCCTTTAACGAGCCTTGTTACATGACTTAGGATAAAAGCCAAACCAGAATCTCAATTTGCAGACACTGTGTTTCGGGGTACTCATCAGTGCAAAGTGTGAGATCTGGTTTGGCTGTGTGAGAGGCGTCTGACCGATATCCAAGAAGTATTGTTTCTCCTTGCTTAGCATGTCAATCTCCGCAAGGAGAAACGATACTTCTTGGATATCGGTCAGATGCCTCTAACAGCCAAACCAGATCTCACACTTTTCACTGACAAGGGGCAGTACCCCAAAACACAGTGTCTTCAAATTGAGATTCTGGTTTGGCTTTTATCCTAAGTCATGTGACAAGGCTCATTAAACGGTCGACTTTGACTTTTAGGATTGCTACTTCCAATAGGTGGCACTAGAGTTCTAGTCCTCTTCCTCTCTGAAGAGACAATTTCCACACTCCAATAACAAGTCATTACTCAGTGTATGATAAAATCAATAGCGTATCTATAGAATGCATGGATATACCGTAATGTCTTTCAGGGTGGGATAGCCAATAGAAGGGGGTCCTGATCAGGGGATTTACCCCATTAATTAGCTATTAATAATAACTATTATAATTATTAATTATATTCATACGTCTATTGAAGCCTATCCAATGATCATCCAGATTGTAAGAAGATTCCAAGAAGATTCAAGGCCTCAAATGTTAAAAAAAAAAAAAAAAGCAAATATGGCCTAAACGTTGCATCTTCTACTTCACTTTTGTATTGTCACTATGTGATTTTAAGGATGAAATAAATGCTACCTTTTTTCTAAATATGAACTATCTCTGGTGCCTCAGATTCAGAATTTCTACTGTTTTTGGAACTAACAAAACCTATGATAAAAACAAAATGAGCAAATACCCTGCAGTAAATAGCACTAGTGCATGAAAATAATATAGGGTACTTAGTTAACATCATTTTGATAAAATAAAAACGTAAAATGCATCCAACCGTGTCATGGTGACCCTACTCGGGATGGTCCTAACCTCTAGTACTAAAACCTTAGCATGTGTCAAATGACGTAATGTGAATAAGGGCTGAGAATGACTGAGACCCGGCTAGTAGACACCCTGCCATGGGGAATTATATGAATGTAATGTCCTTCTCAAGGAAAATGGAGGCCACACCCTTAGTTGCACAGAGCGCAAGAAAACCTGAAGCAAAAACGAAAAGAAATGAACTGGAATAGGAGTTTGTGTGAATGCAGTGTGTAGGTGCATGTTAACACTGGCCACTAAACAGACAAAACTGAAGATAAAGGACATATGCTAAGGTTTTAACACTAAAGGTTAGGACCATCCCGAATGGATTCACCAGGACGCACTGCGATGGCTTTTACATTTTGTTAATCAAAATTGTTAGCTAAGCACCCTTATTATTTTCATGCACTGTTGCTATTTATTTACTGCAGGTTGTTTGCTTATTTTGTTTTTATCTTAGGTTTTGTCTGTTTAGTGGCCTGTGTGAACATGCGCTTGCACACTGCATACACACCAACTTAATTCATATATTTAGGTTTTTGTTTTATGGAACTAGTGGGAGGTCAAATTGAGTTGGCATGGAGCCCACGGAGCCAACAATGGTGCATGAGAACCACTAATTGGACATTTGTTTGCAGATTGTGGTGCGACAGATAGGAAGGGACCACAGAAAGTTCAAAGCAGTGTCCAAAACTCACAAATGGAAGGCAAATGGTATCCTCCGGATCGCAGCCAGGGCGTCGAGACAATCCGTATCCGAGATGTTTGCCGTGGGCGACTGCACCGCCGTGTCATGCTGAGGGGTGCCAGGCATTTTTGCTTCACTTGGCTCCGTGTTACTTCACACCAGCCAGACGCTGCAGAGCCACGTGCTCTGCAGTTTGAAAACCAAAACTGACACACCCAACCCTTTGTTGCAGGGTTTTTAAATGGAATCTTTGGCCATGGGCCAATTCTAAGGGTCCCATTTCACATAGCGATGCACCAGCGATCCCGACAACGATACGACCTGGTAGGGATCGCTGGTGCGTCGCTAAATGGTTGCTAGTAAGCTGCCAAACAGGCAGATCTCTTCAGCGACACAGCAACGATCCGGCGATTAATATAACAACCTCGGCGGTCGTTGGTACCTTGTCACACAGCAGCTATTCTGAACGATTCCAACCTGCGTCCCTGAGTTCTGCGTCGCCAACGAGGTCGCTCATCGGCATCAAACACAGCGATGCATGCTGGCCAGCGGGATACCGACGTTGAAAAAATGGCCCAGGACATTCCAGCACGATAAGTGATATTCAACTGGGGGGCAGTTCGCCGCTACGTGTCACATGTAGCGAGATCGCTGTTGTGTCACAAAATCGGCGACTCTTTAGCAATCTCGCTATGTGAGACGGGGACTTAAGACCCATTCAGGAGGGAGCGAAATGCCCCACTACCATTGTGTAGTTCACTCTAAAAATAAAAGCCCGTAATGGGTTTTCCTGAACATTGCCTTGGCCAAATAGCTTGACCAGGTCCATGCTTACTTTTATTTTGCTTTGAGACTCACAGGCATCCTGCTGTGAACACAAGGCACTCCAGCGGGTCTAATAAGACTCCACCCACATCCTGGGGGATACATACCAGCCCTCGCATAGGATACCCTCACTGCCTTACAAGATATAGAAAAAAAATAGTTTGTTGAATTTCAACTTGAACATACTTTTGTTCTCGCGTAAGAAAACCACATCAGCCTCCGTTTTCCTCTGCCCCTGATCATTGAAAATAGAACAAGAACAAACGTTGACCAAGAGCTGTTGGAGGTGTGGGGCCACCATTAGAGCGCAATCAGACGGCTGTATAACACGGACGACGATCGAGTCGTAATGCTCGGACTGACCGGCGGCTCTCCTGACCTATCCATTATAGCTGCATAGAAATGCACGCTGTCATGCTTGGGTGAGAAGAGCTGCTGGCCAGTCCGTGCATTGCAATGTGATCAATGTCTGTGTTGTTGGGCATCTGATTGCTCCCTCAGACTGATATCAGATCATAGGAAACGTGTGCCTTTGAATATTGCTGCTGAAGGTGCTGCGGCTGTTTGATATCAATCTTTATATTGTAAGGAATGGTGTTGGTAAATGTGTTTTCAGTTTGTTAATAATGATATTAATATTGAAAAGAACATCTGGATGGGGCAAATTATTATATTTTCTTTACAGTATTTAATATTTTAGGAAATAAAAGGCGTTAAAGAGGGATTCCCATTTATGCATGGTCGTCATTTTTCGAAGCTCCCATTTGAAATAAATGATGAGAGTAACCTCTTTGTTCCTGTCCTGGAGGCAGACGGGGGTTCCAGCGGTAACCAGAAAAACATGGCTTCTTCAATAAATTCTAACCATGAAAATGGTCTCTTGGTAGAAACGCTTACAATGCACTGTCACACGATAAATATCCAGCGTCGTCCATGTTATTCCCACTTGTAGCTGATAAATGGTATTCTTTACTGGTGTGTGTAACATTATACAGCTCTCGCTGGTTATTTTTACACTCATCTGTCATATCAGAACTGTCATACAATAACTTACGGTAAAGTAATCTCTCTACAGATGCCATTACATTTGATAAATTGTATTTTTTTTGTCGGCTCTCTGTTACTTTGTGGGACAGAGATATTGTTTTTTATGAGATTTTGTGGGAA
The DNA here is from genome assembly GCF_039654945.1 of Dendrobates tinctorius. NCBI lineage: Eukaryota > Metazoa > Chordata > Amphibia > Anura > Dendrobatidae > Dendrobates > Dendrobates tinctorius. Next base: position 16,937,353 of record NW_027361870.1, on the reverse strand, counting down.
CCAGTTTTGACAAGCCACAGATGAGAATGCCAACATAGACATATATGTAATGTAATGATATTTGGCTGACGGAGACAACAGTAAAAACTTTTTAGCTATTTCTTGCCGAGTTTCACCTGAGATACATTTCAGCCTTCAGGATATATCAGCTGGACAGCAGCATCTAACTAATGTTGTAGCAGAGCTCTGAGCTTGTGAAACCCGAGTCCACATTGTTCTCATTATTGGTCAGGTGTAACCCAAAACCAACTTTTAGGTGGTGCTGTCAAAGGGAATCTTCTTTTTTCTCAGGCTTCTCTGAGGCATTCATGATCACGTGATGATGCAGCAATGATAATAATGCATTCAGCTTATACAGGTCTGGGACATACGCCATTGTGATCCTCATCACAGTTGAGCGATGACCTTTTTGAATGTAGAGGTTCTCGAAGCAGAAGGGCAGGCTTGGACTGGCACACAGGAGAACCGGAGAATCCTCCGGTGGGCCCCCTCTTATATGAGCAGTACTTGGCACAATATACTGAAATCACCATGTACAGACAAAGGCAGCATCTTATTCATTTAACAATCTACCCAGGTCATTGTTATATAAATTTGTGATTTGAGAATAACGTCACATTTGCATGTTGCTGAAAAGTTGGTTACTGGTGGGCCCTTGGCTCCCCAGTCCGACACTGCACAAGGTACTCCCGAAGTGACTGTGCACTTCTCCAGTTTATTATTTCTCATAAAGTGTTGAAGAAGTTGCCTTCATATTCTGCATTTCACACTTTAAACACCCAAGCAGACCACCGCTAAATATGTAAAACGTACACCCTAGCTATTAATTCTCCATTGAGGGGTTCATACAGTTTTCACCTAAATAAGTTTAACATGGATTAGTCTTTTTTTTCAAAGTCTTGGAATATATCTGGACCATTTTCTATCCCCAGTTCCTCTGTTCAGACATGTGGGATCTGAAAACGAGTAGTGCTAGTGATGCCATAGGCAAGTCTTCTGGTAGACCCTGTGTGTCATCTAGTGTGAGTATTCCATAATGCTAATGTTACCATTGATAACAATTGTCAGGCTCATTCATTTCCTATCTTTAACCCCTTTCTGCCATCTGTACTATCCCGTCCATGTGCCCTGGGACTTAATTTCTATGCACGGGATAGTACGTCATGGCATTTTATGCGACATTGCGACTTAAGTCGCGGTGATCGCATTAAATTTACAACGCCATCTTACCTGAGGGAAGATGGCCTCGGCATCCCGGGATCTGTCGCCCCCCTCCCGGCCTCCTGATCGCTGTGATTGGCTGTTCAATTCTGAGCAGCCTTTCACAGCCCTTCTCATTGTTTCAGCCAATCGGAGCGGCTGAAACAATGATGTCCCAGGCTAGGATCGAGTACCGATGTACTCGATCCTAGGCCGGTGGCCGGCAAAAACCCCCCGGATTGGCCCAATCACATCTATCGTGTCATCGTCAATCGCGCAAATCACAGAGCACAGGTCTATGCCCTGCTGGTGACCTGGCTGTGACCTGCCTAGGATTGGAGGCAGTTGCCATGGTCAGCAGGGCCAGCAGTGATTGGTGGGATCGATGTGATCATTCGATCCCACCAGTGACAGGTCTCAGCAGCGGTGTGACCGCTCTGTGACCTGTCTCTAACCTGCCTGTGACCTGTCTGACTGCTCTGCAGGGGTCTTCACTCTACAGTTGTGGCCAAAAGTATTGACACCCCTGCAATTCTGTCATATAATACTCAGTTTCTTCCTGAAAACGATTGCAAACACAAATTCTTTGGTATTATTATCTTCATTTAATTTGTCTTAAATGAAAAAACACAAAAAGAATTGTCCTAAAGCCAAATTGGGTATAATTCCACACCAAACATAAAAAAGAGGGTGGACAAAAGTATTGGCACTGTTCGAAAAATCATGTGATGCTTCTCTAATTTGTGTAACTAACAGCACCTGTAACTTACCTGTGACACCTAACAGGTGTTGGCAATAACTAAATCACACTTGCAGCCAGTTGACATGTATTAAAGTTGACTCAGCCTCTGTCCTGTGTCCTTGTGTGTACCACATTGAGCATGGAGAAAAGAAAGAAGACCAAAGAACTGTCTGAGGAGTTGAGAAACCAAATTGTGAGGAAGCATGAGCAATCTCAAGGCTACAAGTCCATCTCCAAAGACCTGAATGTTCCTGTGTCTACCGTGCGCAGTGTCATTAAGAAGTTTAAAGCCCATAGCACTGTGGCTAACCTCCCTAGATGTGGACGGAAAAGAAAAATTGACAAGAGATTTCAACGCAAGATTGTGCGGATGTTAGATAAAGAACCTCAACTAACATCCAAACAAGTTCAAGCTGCCCTGCAGTCCGAGGGTACAACAGTGTCAACCCGTACTATCCGTCGGCGTCTGAATGAAAAGGGACTGTATGGTAGGAGACCCAGGAAGACCCCACTTCTTACCCTGAGACATAAAAAAGCCAGGCTGGAGTTTGCCAAAACTTACCTGAAAAAGCCTAAAACGTTTTGGAAGAATGTTCTCTGGTCAGATGAGACAAAAGTAGAGCTTTTTGGGCAAAGGCATCAACATAGAGTTTACAGGAGAAAAAAAGAGTCATTCAAAGAAAAGAACACGGTCCCTACAGTCAAACATGGCGGAGGTTCCCTGATGTTTTGGGGTTGCTTTGCTGCCTCTGGCACTGGACTGCTTGACCGTGTGCATGGCATTATGAAGTCTGAAGACTACCAACAAATTTTGCAGCATAATGTAAGGCCCAGTGTGAGAAAGCTGGGTCTCCCTGAGAGGTCATGGGTCTTCCAGCAGGACAATGACCCAAAACACACTTCAAAAAGCACTAGAAAATGGTTTGAGAGAAAGCACTGGAGACTTCTAAGGTGGTCAGCAATGAGTCCAGACCTGAATCCCATAGAACACCTGTGGAGAGATCTAAAAATGGCAGTTTGGAGAAGGCACCCTTCAAATATCAGGGACCTGGAGCAGTTTGCCAAAGAAGAATGGTCTAAAATTACAGCAGAGCATTGTAAGAAACTCATTGATGGTTACCGGAAGCGGTTGGTCGCAGTTATTTTGGCTAAAGGTTGTGCAACCAAGTATTAGGCTGAGGGTGCCAATACTTTTGTCTGGCCCATTTTTGGAGTTTTGTGTGAAATGATCAATGTTTTGCTTTTTTGCTTCATTCTTTTTTGTGTTTTTTCATTTAAGACAAATTAAATGAAGATAATAATACCAAAGAATTTGTGTTTGCAATCATTTTCAGTAAGAAACGGAGTATTATCTGACAAAATTGCAGGGGTGCCAATACTTTTGGCCACAACTGTAGCTGAGGATTCCTGCAGAGCGGTCACAAAGTTAGAGCTTCTCCTGTGCTGGGTATTGTGGTGTCGCAGCAGCCTGTAACACCACAATCCCTGCTGAAGAAAGAAGACAGAACAAAGAAAAAAGAGACACTACAACTGTAAGTGTTAACTGATCCCTGTCCAATCTCTCTCTCTCTTGAACCCCCTGAGTGCCCTCCTGTCCTGGGAGTGAGTGGGAAAATTGTGTGGGATTTGGTGCACCCACTGCTGGATAAAGGTTATCACCTTTACACTGATAACTTTTATACCAGCGTCCCACTCTACAAATCCTTCTCTGTGTGAGGTACCGCAGCCTGCGGTACTATCCGCAAAAATCAGAGAGGCCTCCCGAAGACGCTACTTGGGCAGATGCTCCGAAAATGTGAGAGCAGAGCCTAATGTAGGGACCACGTGCTGGTGGTCAAGTACAAGAGGGATGTCCTCCTCTTGACCACCATACACGGTGATGGCAGTGCCCTCAGCACTGTACGGGGTGCATCTACACACGTCAGCAAACCAACCTGTGTACTGGGGTACAACAAAAACATAGGGGGCGTTGATCTCTCCAATCAACTACTCCAACCGTACAATGCTTTGAGAAAGGCACGGGTTGTGGTACAAAAAGTTGGAGTGCACATCGTACAAATGGCAATGCTCAACACTTTCCTGCTGTCATGATATGCATGCCACACCGATACGTTGTACCTTCAGTTCCTGGAGGTAGTGGTTAAGGCCCTGATATTTGGCACTCCGGAAGGAGCGGGCCCCAGTACTTCCGGAACTGAAGGTGCTCGTGTCGTACCAGGTCAGCATTTTCTGGGGGTGGTCCCACCAACTGGAAGAAAGGGTAAGCCGCAAAAAAGGTGCCGAATGTGTTACAAAAGGGGAATGCGCAAGGACACCATTTATCAATGCATGCGACACCTGCCCCGAAACACCTGGCCTATGAATGAAGGATTGCTTCATATTGTACCACACCTCCATGCACTACTAATTTACTTTACAGGAAATAGATTAGTTCCAAAGGGGGCACATCTAGATAATTTCCTTGGGGGGTCTAGTTTCCAAAATGATGTCACTTATGGGTTTTTTTTACTGTTTAGGCACATCAGGGGCTCTGCAAACGGAACATGACGCCCGCAGACCATTCCTCCAAAGTCTGCATTCCAAAACGTCACTACTTCCCTTTCGAGCCCCGACGTGTGCCCAAACAGTTTTTTCCCACATATGGGGTACCAGCGTACTCAGGACAAATTGGACAACAACTTTTGGGGTCCAATTTCTCCTATTACCTTTGGGAAAATAAAATATTGGGGACTAAACTATCATGTTTGTGGAAAAAATATGATTTTTTATTTTCACGCCCTGGCGTTATAAACTTCTGTGAAGCCCTTGGGGGTTCAAAGTGCTCACCACACATCTAGATAAGTTCCTTAGGGTGTCTAGTTTCCAAAACGGGGTCACTTGAGGGGGGTTTCCACTGTTTAGGCACATCAGGGGCCCGTCAAACGCAACATGGCGTCCGATTTCAATTCCAGTCAATTTTAGGTTGCAAGTGTCAAACAATGCTCCTTCCCTTATGTGCCCTGCCGTGTGCCCAAACAGTGACGCCCCCTCACATATGGGGTATCCGCGTACTCAGGACAAATTGGACCACAACTTTTGGGGTCCAATTTCTCCTGTTACCTTTGGGAAAATAAAATATTGGGGACTAAACTATCATGTTTGTGGAAAAAATATGATTTTTTATTTTCACGCCCTGGCGTTATAAACTTCTGTGAAGCCCTTGGGGGTTCAAAGTGCTCACCACACATCTAGATAAGTTCCTTAGGGTGTCTAGTTTCCAAAACGGGGTCACTTGAGGGGGGTTTCCACTGTTTAGGCACATCAGGGGCCCGTCAAACGCAACATGGCGTCCGATTTCAATTCCAGTCAATTTTAGGTTGCAAGTGTCAAACAATGCTCCTTCCCTTATGTGCCCTGCCGTGTGCCCAAACAGTGACGCCCCCTCACATATGGGGTATCCGCGTACTCAGGACAAATTGGACCACAACTTTTGGGGTCCAATTTCTCCTGTTACCCTTGGGAAAATAAAAAAATTGTTGCTAAAAGATCATTTTTGTGACTAAAATGTTAAATGTTCATTTTTTCCTTCCACGTTGCTTCTGCTCCTGTGAAACACCTGAAAGGTTAATAAACTTCTTGAATGTGGTTTTGATCAGCTTGAGAAATCGCTGGTCAACTTTTAACCCTTGTAACTTCCTAACAAAAAAAAAATTTGTTTACAAAATTGTGCTGATGTAAAGTAGACATGTGGGAAATGTTATGTATTAACTATTTTGTGTGACATATTTTTGTGATTTAAGGGCATAAAAATTCAAAGTTTGAAAATTGCTAAATTTTCCAAATTTTCGCAGAATTTCCATTTTTTTCACAAATAAACGCAAGTCATACCGAAGAAATTTTACCACTAAAGTGAAGTACAATATGTCACGAAAAAAAACTCTCTGAATCGCCAAGATCCGTTGAAGCATTCCAGAGTTATAACCTCATAAAGGGACAGTGGTCAGAATTGTAAAAATTGGCCCAGTCATTAGCGTGCAAACCACCCTTGGGGGTTAAGGGGTTGATAACTTAATTCAGTAAACTAATCTTTCTTTTCTTCAGATTATGAGTATATAAGGGCACAGAGGCCGTTAATATTTTGAGTAGCTAGTCAGGCTATAAAACAACAAATGTACCCTCATCTATGTTTTTCAAGAGCTTCAGTCTCCTTTTAACACCCTTTATTCCATCCACCCTCCTCTCCTTTCTCCTAAACTACAGAATTTTAAAGTTTGATAGTTCGAGTACGTTTACATGTACTGACCGGTGTCACGATACAACTGCCCATCAGTAAACTCTTACCGATTGGTGGTCTTTTAAGTACCTGTTTACACAGGCAGACCCAAGTAAACGATGCGCACTAAGCCATCTATAATAGATCACGCATTTTGCATAGGCTGCCATAGGATGATGCACCACTGAACGATCACGTTGCACAAAAGATCATTTAATTCGATGAACGAGCATTTTTCTTGTTCACTGAGTGATAGGAAGTCTGTTTCTTCGAGATAGGCAGCCTGTTTTTTAAACAATATATGAACATAAGGATGAAATGTGTGGACGAAAGGTACCCGACCTGTAACTGGTTGTTTAGGTAATGAAGATGGTTGAAGGGCTTTATTCAGTAGGTCTGAAGGGTAACCTCTCGTCCTAAACTTATGGAACATCTCCCTCGTCCTCTCATTATTTCTGATGGGGTCCGTAATGATACGTTCAAGTCTCTTAAATTGGGAGCTTGGTATCGATTTTTTTTGTGGACAATGGGTGGAGACTATGATAATGGAGCAGACTGTTGCGGTCCGTGGGCTTGACATATAGATCTAATTTTTGGACATCATGGTTTCTTGATTAGATTCATGGATGTAGTGTCCATAGTTATTTTTTTGAGTGATTTATGTATTACTTATTTACTACTTGTATTATTGCAGTGTATTGAGGAAGGTCAGATGTACTGACCAAAACGTTTACCTGTGACTGCGAATAAAATTCATCTATTGTTCAAAGTTGAGTGCCAAAAATGTATTTATATACTATTCTGGTGTGGGAACCTTTTTTGAGCACCACTGCAGATGTGCCACGATATACACCTATATGTTTTTTTAAACAACACTCATTTACAATTATCTTACAATGTAAATTCCACTTCACCCACCGTTCCGTAGTGAGATGTTCAACATAAACCGCAATTTCAGTCTACGTAGATGAGACTATGTAGTACATTTTATGATATTTCATTTTTTACATGGATCCATCTTGTATTTGAAATGGCAAAAAAAAATTAATCAGACCATAGAATCTACTCGTGTAAACAAAGACACGTCAGACATACGATAGATAGGAAACTGCAGAACTCCAGTGGAACATTTAAGCTTGTTGAACTAGTAAATAATTTCTCCAATCTTTTTCTTTGTACAGAGCTGTATGTGTTTCCAGACAGATTTGTGGTCTGTGTAAGTCAACTCGAACCTCATTCCAACACGTGGGCCGCTCACACCGTTAAACCTTCCAGTACGGTGAGTATGTGATTACTAAACAAGCCTTGATCTTTTGGAGACTCCACCACACATGGATCTTTACTTCTAGCAGGATTTATGAAAATTTGGGGGATTTAGGCATAGCTATATGAAATTTTCCTGTATGCAATTGATTAGGTGGACAGATAATGTTGCAAAGAAGCGCCGAATGTGAATGTAGAATACACAAGGGGAAATTCTAATGCCTATATATTGGTTTTGGAAGTAGACCTTTGAATGGTAGACCCATAGTTAAAATTACTCTAAAAATTATTTACTAGAAATCTGTCCAAATTTTATAGAAGACAAGTTCCAAAGAAAATGATAAGGGGCACTATTTTAGCTTGCACTACTATTTTAACTTATTACTACTTTGTACCTTGGACCTTAAAAGGGTTGTCCACCTTGCCCACAGCATAAATGATAGTGACTGTGAGGATATTGATTTTTGGACCCCTAGTCATCACGAAAATGGCAGTGCCCTGTTCCTTGTGTGAATAGAGTTGTAGTATGCAACGGGAGTACTTCATCTATCATTGTCTATGAAGGTTGTGATTAAACATGCAAACTAATACGCCACTCATTTTGGACTTGCGGTCCCCACTTTCTTGTTTGACTGCTGGAACCGCCACCTGTCAAACATTTATAACCTATCCTGTCAACTTCTCCTGAGTTTAATTCATAAGATAACCCTTATTAGGAACAAGCAATTTTTCCCACTGTTGGATTTCAAGAGCCATAAGTTTTCTATTTTTCTGTTGATTTGCCTGTATGAGGGAAAGGCTCTCCTGGCAGGCTACTTTCACATGTCTTTGAAACATGGACTGTTCTCAGATTGGAAAACTAGACCTGATCACCTGGTCTCCTGACCTGAACTATCTGCCCTATACTGTATATGCCAATGAAGCAGTTTTCTCCCTCCATGAGTTCAGCCCGGTCTTCCAATCTGAAAATGGTCCGTGTTTCATTGATGTGTTAAACCAGCCTCAAAGCACCAGTACAGCATTTTGTGTTTTCCAGTAATAGTGGGACTCTTTAAATATAAGCCCCCTGCCCCCCCCCCGGTCATACCCATCGGCGCCTTCACCGTTTTTCAGTTCCCCTCCAGTGCAGTGACGCCATTTGGTTAGCACTGAGTCTGACTGGCCAGAAGTCAGAAGCTACGTCACAAGCTCTCAATGCAAGCCTATGAGAGTCAGAACAAGGCCAGACTGTAGCTCTTGTAGAGATGTATTGAAAGTGACCTCCGTGCAGCTCCATTAAACAATGGAGCTGCCGACAGGTCACTTTTTGTCGGAGACCGATAGAAGCCATGCTGGATAACTGGTGATTTAAAAGATTTAAACCTGTAAATTAAAATCAACAAAACCTTTAAAACTTTCTTCCGGTGAAGGCCCATGGACAAAGCACTATGTGATGTGAATACAGCAGGTTTATTCTTTAGATGTGGCCATGGAGTTTCCACAATGGAGACCCTCAGGTGCCACAATAGCAACATGCTAGTCAGAAGAAATCCATATCGGCTATGGTTGCAGTAATGTGTGAATTCCATGTGACTTTGTTCCCTTTGCCATAGTTCAGTCTTTGGCCCAAGATGTGTACCATGGCCAATGTTACGGTGTAGTCCTGGCCTAAAAATGAAGAGCCACTATGGACCATTTGTACCATTACAAATGGCATAAAACAAAGCTAAAAAGCAGTCACAAGTCTACCTCGTTTCATCTACCCTTTCAGTATGGTTTTGGTATCACGCGGAGGAACGCACTAGTGGCCATTAGCCTCGAATGGAAGTGGAGGTTATTTTTATAATTTTGGAATTTGAAAGAGCAGAATCCCATCACAATTCGAGTACTGTGGATGGGAGAGATGCCAGCGTCACCTCTTCTGACACACAATAATAATTAAAAAGGTAGCTGTGCTCTTTCCAGAGATGAAATCGTCCTCAAATTCTGTTCCAAAATGGCTTTCCACCAACATTTCTTTCCTCCTTTGCAAAAATTTAGTTAAGAAAATATTTTTCTAAATCGCCCATCTGAATGTTATATTGTTTATGTCATCACCTTTATTTATAGTGAGTCCAGTGTGTTTTCCATGAATAAGGCTGGACTCGTGCCACAGAGATATTTCCTCCTTGAACATTCACAGTTGGTTTCCTTAAAGATATGTAACCATATCAGTCCTTATGGGATCCTATGATCACTGAAAAACACACCAGTGGCCTCCTGCCATGGAGAACTTCAAGAGCAGCCGTGCGGAATTACAGCAGGAATCCTTGGCCGTGGGTGGATTTGGACCTGGGGGAAACTGATCATTTTTCTCTGCTATGCTTGCATGCTGCAAGCCAGGTCTTAAACCGCACTCATCCTCCCATATCTATAGGGAAAAATGAAGTACGCCTGGAAGAAAGGGAGGATGAACAGAGTGTGACCACCCAACAGCCGGCTGTGGACTCGTATTCGGAGACGTTCATTGCTCCTAGTGGTCGTTTCTGAGCCCAGATTCACTGCACGTTCTCAACAGATGCATGGGGTGTGCTGTATGTGCTGGAGACAGAGGAGCAGAATTAAAGGCAGAGATGCTTCTCTGTTCTGTTAGTTTAGTCCCAAACTGTTCTGAAATCATTGTTCCAAGGGTCTACATAGATAGGGGTCATAAATGTAGCCTTGTATATTCATGATAAACATTAGTGATGATAAATATTAGTTCGCGTCCCCGCGGCTGTTCGACAGCTGCGTCACATGCAGGGGGATTCCATGTTTGTTAGGCCATCCCTGCGTGTGTTTCTGCTGTCAAACAGCCACGAGACATGCAGCCACGGGCACTCGAACATAGGTGATGTTGCTCTCTCATTAGATGCTTTCGTTTAAAAGATAGGGCCTATTGCTGCTGATGTGCATGCGGATTTTCTGAAAATAAGAGAAGTATGAGTCTATAATCGCCCCAGTGGCCAGTGAGAAAATTGCAAGATTTCGAATTGTATTATTTTTTTGGTTAATACTGACTGGGATATAAAAAAAAAAAGAATAAAAACCTGATTTTCTGATGACAGGTTTCCTTTAATAGTCTTTCACACAGGGTGATTAAAGGGTCTGTCACACTAAGCGATATCGCTAGCAATATCGCTATAACTTGTGACGTTATAGCGATATTGCTAGTGACATCGCTGTGTCTGATACTTACCTCCGACCGCTTCCCGCTGGTTTTCGCTGATCGCGCGAGAACGTTCTGGACTGTTTCTCGTCGTCAGCTTCCTGTGGAGCCGGGCGGGAGGACGCAGGATCACCTAGTGTTACAGGTAAGTAGCGACCCCCGAGATGTCGCTGGTGAGATCTGCCTGTGTGGCAGCTCACTAGCGACCACTTAGCGATGTACCAGCGATCCTGACCGCGTCATATCGCTGGTCGGGATCGCTGGTACATCGCTAAGTGTGACAGTACCTTAATGTAAGACATGGAGGATTCACTTATCTGTTGTTGACTTTTTGATGGCTTAAGGGGGTTTTACACATATCGCTATAACGTCACCGATTTTGTGACGTTATAGCGATATCGCTATGTGTGATACCTCCGACCGGCTCGCCCGCTGTCCATCGCTGATCGCGCGAGAATGTCCGGCTCCATTTCTCGTCGGGCGCTTCCTGCTGGGCTTCCTGTGCCAACGAGCGACGCGGGAGGTCGTCAGGATCGCTGTGTGTGAAAGGTGAGTATCGTGCGCTGCGTCGCTGCTGCATCACTGTGAGATCTGCCTGTGTGACAGCTCACTAGCGATCATTTAGCGATGCACCAGCGATCCTGACCGGGTCGGATCGCTCGTCTGATCGCTGGTGCATTGCTAAATGTAAAAGGGCCTGTAGAGATGATCATTTGCCAGAGTTACGTCTTCTCATGTAAGCTGTCATCAGTTAGCAGGAGGTCCTGGAAGAAAGAAATGCTATTGAAAGAATGAAAAAAAAATCCAATTATTGCTACATAGAGGTTTGTGTTTTTAGAGCTGTATACCATCAGTTGGCGCCTGTTTATACAACTTTATCTTCAAGTGATTAAGTGACATTAATATTGGCCGAAAAGTGCCATAAGAGATTGAATACATAATATAAATCTGCATAACTGCATCGGTATGAGCAGTGAAAACCCCTATATTCATTGGAAAATGAATCTAAACGAGGGATTGGAAAATCTTGAAAATCCTGCTGAATAAACTAGTATCCATGTTGCCTAATAGATGAGATGATATCCTCCCAGTCTTCAGAGTGCCGACAACCGGCAGCTAGGAACCATGACACGTGGGCTGCGTGGTGGCTCAGTGGTTAGCACTGCAGCCTTGCAGCGCTGGGCTCCTGGGTTCAACAAGGTCAACATCTGCAGGGAGTTTGTTTGTTCTTCCCATCTTTGCTTAGGTTACATCTGAGTTTTATGGTTTCCTTTCACACTCCAAAAATATATTGATAGGGAATATAGATACTGCGTCCCAATGGGGACAGTGATAATCTCTGTAAAGTGCTGCAGAATTAATGGTGTTATATAAGTGAATAAATACAAATAAAATAACGTGATCTTGAAGCTTTATATACATTATCATCCGCTGAATACACTGATTGGAGTCAATGGGAGTAGAAATGACCAAATACCGTATGTTCGGAATTGATCATCACACATAAATTCGGCACGAATAGGGTACCAATATGGCACGAATATGGCAAATTCAGATTCGGCGACAAATTCCAAACATGTTCGTTCAACTCTGCGGATGACCATCTGATGTGTATGGGGGGGCCTTAATCAAGTCTCCCTATTGAAAACTCATGTGCTGGGTTGCGCCAAACCGATGTGTTTGTTCAGATCTCTGAGGAATTGTTCAGACATTAGTTTTTCACGTCCAGGTTTTATCTGTGTTTTTCAGAATTTGTACCCATTATGGTCTATTGTGCTTTTCATATATCTGTGGTTTTATATGGACCTAGTGATCCACAGCCAAACACAGAGAGATTTCCGATTTTGATCCAAGTCATTGATAAGTTGCTAGTATAAGTCTATGGGTAGAAAAAAGATCAGTTAGACCTGATGAGCTTGGTGAACTTACTTTGGAAGTCCATGTCAGAATGTCTCTATAATTTTTATAATCTGTGTCATAGCCCAGAGATTTTAGTATTTTCTATCACCCCCTCCCTCCTTCCCTCTCATGCAGATTTCCAATGAGGAAGAAAACAGCTGACTGAATCTCCTAGACTCAGATTAGCACAATGGACATAAAGGCGTAGGAAATCTTAACTACCATGCAGGATCTCCTGTTAGGACAAAAGACCACAGCAGTACCAACTGGGATGTCCTTTGTGCGTAGAGAAAGAGTTTTAGTTTGGAAAGGTAGTTGAAACAGGAGAACTCTTTTTAAAGACCTGGACAACAATAGGGTACCCATGATTACACATAAATAGCAAAGTGGAAGGGTCTTTGTCCCAAGGAAATGCATTTTGAATTCAAGTGACCCTGTGGTTTTCTGCAAGGGAAATGCTACAATAGCCAACCCAGACTTTGTTTTCGAAAGAAAATTATGAATATTGGAGTTTGTATAAATCCGATAGTGATGGGACATACATCTTCAGCAAATAGGGGAAGAATATCTATATTTCTTCATAACTGTGACACCTGCCTATAAGCCCCAAATAAACAGTGACCAGATATCTGACAGAATCCATGTCATGATCTTTTTCCTGTAGAGGTCCTATAGAGATGCACTTATGTGTATCCAAGATTCTCCTCCACTGGACAGTCTTCAAACAAAGTCTTTTCCTTTGCTAGATATATCTGTGTTCGGTGTAGTAAGTTTCTTTTGTTTTATCCGTTTTATTTTATGTAACTATATATGCTGTATTGTTTTGTTCGCTTTGTAAAATCTTTTGTTTATTTTTTAGAAACACGACCTCGTTTTGGATTAAATATAAAATGTAATAGTTCTGTTACTTTTGTTCTGTAAGCTGCGCCCCGAAGCCATACGCTACAAAAAATTAGGCATCCAGTCAGCCTGTGGTGGAAGCGAGTAGTCAGATGTTATCATGGAGCTCGCAGTGACTGTATCGGGCATATATACATTTATTCCATACATTGAAATCGGAGGTTTATATACCATACGCTCACTGTTAGGTTTCAGAAAACCGGCCTATTAGTGGAAAAAGCCTGCGGCCTCCTCCGATGATCATCGGTCAATCGCTTAATTGTCTGGAAGATGGGGGCGTCAGAGAACTGTTCTCCCAATGATATAGCAGCTGGATCTGATATACAACATCTAGTTGCGATTCTCTTATGAGCTGCATTCATGAAATGCTCAATTTATGATTAATCATGGAAACTTTTAAAAAGGATTATACAGCCATTCTGACATTAAATTTTCAAAATAAGTACACCAGTCTCAACTGGTCTAAGAAATTTAAGAATTGTGAAATCTGGTGAGAGATTCATTTTAAATTCAATCGAAAGACTTTATATATTATATAATGACTGTAAGACTAACACAATCTGATTCCTACACAGATTTTCAGTAGCTCAGGTGGTTGCTACAAATGTTTTTCCCTCCTGTAGTTGATCCCCTTGAACTGAGGTGTTTGCTTATTCCCCCCTGGGAAGGCCAATCTGGATTTCCCTTATGCTAACCACACTCATTTGGAAAGTGCCAAGAAATATTCAGAAGTTTGAGACATATGTTTTGGCAAGAATGCTACCAGAAGTCTCAATTATATGTAGAACTACATGTGGAGACCATTTTCTCTCACCAGGGACAGGTAGCCATTAATGGCATGAATATTCATTTGTACACAGACATTTGTAATTTAAAGGCCTAGTAAATTGTCTGTAATTGGCCTTTTCCCAGGAGGGTGGGTAATGGTCCTGTTGTAAGGCTGTAGGTATAAAATATTTTAATTTAGTCTGTGTTATGGTACATCCCTATATTGTCAAAGTGCAGTGGGTTTTTCTTTCTATATTCACTATTGGGGAAAAACACATTACCAACATAGTGCACGAGATCCCACGCACATTTGTGCAACACTGTACATAGTGCTAAATCCCGCTGCTGATACCGCCACAGGAAATCTGCAACTGAGATGTTGCGTGGACACAAACCTTTAAATTTAATTCTGACCAGGATCTTATTTTTACGTATATTAAAGGGAATCTGTCACCAGGTTTTTGCTATGTATTCTGAGAGCAGCACAATGTAGAGAACACTTACTGGGCTGCTTGCTGAAGTTTTGATAAAATCATTGTTTTAGCTGCTGCAATCTTGCAGTTCTCTGAATGCCGAGCTGTTTCTAACCCCGCCCACACTACTGATTGGCAGCTTTTGTATACATATGATAGGCAGAAAGCTGCTAGTCAGTACTGGAGCCTGGGATACATGAAGCACTTGACACCTAGTGCTGTAGTGATAATCTCCTGCTGATAAAACACTGATAGAATCTGTGGTCTTTATGGTGTTGTTTGGTTAGTGGTGCCTCTTACTTAAAGCAAACCTGTCAAGCCACTCTGAAGCACAAACAGTCTTTCTCTGTCTCTATGAGGAACATGTTTGTGCTTTGGGGCGACCTGTGGACAGGTTTTTCCTTGGTTCCTGTGTCTTAGAGCAGGAAAATAAGACTCTGCCTACAGTCCTAACCAGGAGCACGAGCATATCATTAACTGATAACTTCTAACACTGATTACACAAGAACCACAAGACGGAATTCTTCACCCCAGGTATTATTTTAATCAGTTTAACACTGCCAACCTGACTGTCTGTAGTTTACTTAGCAAAATTCTGCTGACAGGTTCGCTTTAATGGTGTTTCAGCCCCTGTGGCTTTTCAGAAAAGGTAAAGTGTATATACTGACAGACATGTGACACTTAGGCTAGTTTCATAGTAGCGTATGGCCGAGGTGCAGAGGGATGCGGGCTTCCTCCGTGAAGCTCCGCTCCCTGCCGTGCCTTCTCCAGTCAGCTTCGCCTCTCTCGGCATGCGGCCTGCGTACCCTATCTTTAGCATGCGTCTTTTTGACGGTGCGGTGAGCACACCAAAATGCAACATGCTGCGTTTGGCGCAGGCCGCCGCACCGTCAAAATGACAGGCATCTGCATTCATCGGCATGGCCTGCGTACCCAATGCTAAAGATAAAGTACGCAGGCCGCATGCCGACAGAGGCGGGGCAGAACGGAGGACGCGCGGCCCGGGGGCGGAGCTTCACTGAGGAAGCCCGCAGCCCTCCGTACCTCAACCATACGCTAGTATGAAACTAGCCTTAGATTGCACATGGGGGGGAGACTTGTTTCCACTAAGCATGTGCCTTACTAAGGGAGTTGTTGCACCAGAAATTTTTAGGGGCTTCATAGCAAAAGAGATGAAAACATATACACATGCCAACTTTTTATTTGACCCCATAAATTTAATTTATACCTATATTTTTCTCACTTCATTAACTATTTAGTGCTGATTCATCACATACAAATCGGATTTAAAAAATATTTACGCACAGCTTGTAACGTAACAAAATAGATAAAAGGAAAGAGGGTGAATACTTTTGCAAGCCACTGTAGGGAAACTGGCAACCAGATCCACATAATTTAGGTTGGATGTGTCGCTGCAGACTTCACAAAGTATACTAGCTTTGGAAAGTAAGTGCAGCATATCCACAACATGTGAACTTCACCATCGTTGGCTTTTTTTAACTTATTAACGTGAATTTGTTTTCGATGCCTCTTGGGGGCATAGACTTTTATGAGTGATTTCTGTGTAATGCCATGAAGTATATCGCCATTTTAAGGATTAGTGGATGAAGCTGTCCCATCATCATCAACCCTAGAGAGATGTGGTACAAGTGCGTATGTATATGAAGGACTGGAGATTAGCTCAGGTAGATTTTTACACATGTGACACATACACTGTACAAGGTGGTATTGATGTAGTTGGCCTTGAGTATTTTTGGCAGACAAAAATAAATCCCATTGTTGTGGAAGTGAGTATTAACTTTGATAAGTACACGTGCTAAATTTAGCTGAAAAGCTTCTGTCATTTTGAAATTGGGATAAAAGGGAAACTGTCGGCAGGGTTTTGCCATTTAATCTGAGTGTCACGATGTGTAGGATCTGAGAGTCTGATACCAGGGATGTGTCACTTGCTCAGCAGCTTGCTGTAGTTTCAGTATTATTAGTGTTTTATCAGTAGGAGATTATCACTGCTGGACTAGGTGTCATGTGCAAGACAGTCCAGCTAATCTGTGTAACCCCGCCTCCACCTCTAATTGGCAGCTTGCTGACAATCCACACATGGAGCTGCCAATCAGGGGTGTGGCCGGGGTTATACCCAGCTCAGTCTTCACAGCACAGCTACATCTACATTAGAGAAGTAAACAGGGAGTTTATCAAAACTGCATCAAGCAGCTCAGTAAGCAACACATCACTAGAATCAGTAAAAAAAAATGCAGTGTAAAATAGGTGCGTGTTTTGTCCCTTTTTTTAAGACCTTTTTTTTTTTTTTTTTTTTTTAAATTAAATTTTGTTGCAGATTTTTCCCCACTCATTAGTATGGGTGAAATCTGCATCAAAAACACTGAAAGAATTGAAATGACGCAGACATAAATCTGCACCAAATATGCAAGTCACAAATAAGCAACGTGTGCATGAGACTTCAGGATTCGCATTCACTTTTCTGGTGTCAGGAAACCCTTCAGGTTTTGTGATAAGTCTGCGTAGAAAAAAACAGTGAGAAATCTGCAACGTGTGCACAAGCCCTTAGTGTTACTTTTGATCAATGCATTAAATGTATAAAGTTGAAGAATGATTATGCTGTCTATAACAGTATTCTAATCCCAGGTTCCCAGGTACAAAGATATTTCTTCCCGTAGGCTACCTGCATGTTGTAATCTAATGATGAGGTTTTTGTCCCGGTAGGTACGAGCGCAGTAATTCCGATGGCTGCTTGTCTCTTTTGTCATACATTTTAGCTTGGGACTATTAGGAGAGATGATATTACCGTGACTCATCTGGGAACCTGGACAGCGGTCCTAAAGAGTTTGCCTCAGGCCATAATACGAGACGATCGTGTAACACTCAATTCTGGGATCACCTCTTCAGCTGGATTACCATGTGGCTGGGGGAGTGAGATGATTGACACCTCATATATTGTTTCAGACTGTCAGCATATATTTTTTTTTTTTATATAACCAATAACCCAATTTTTATTGAACTTTTAATGTTTCCTATTTTTGTTTTTATGTAATATAGCTTAACACTATATAGTATCATTTATATACAGAGGCGGCAGCCGATACCGATACAGGCAGATCTCCTCTAGGCTGAGGTGCAGGTACAGTTGTTTCCAGTCCACACAAGTTAAAGGGTCTCTGTCAGCACAGGGCAATCAATGAGTGGAACAGGCTGCCACGAGAGGTGGTGAGTTCTCCTTCAATGGAAGTCTTCACACAGAGGAGGAACAGACATCTGTCCGAGATGGTTTAGTGAATCCTGCATTGAGCAGGGGGTTGGACACGATGACCCTGGAGGTCCCTTCCAAGTCTACCAGTCTATAAGCACAGAATGACTGCTGAAACCAAGTCCTGCCGCTCGGTGGATAATGGCGGGGTCAATCATTTAACTACACCATCCAACTGCTTGATTTCCATCGATCTCCACCTTCTCTGGCTTTATGAAGTCAAAGCTGTTGATAAAAGGAGATGGGGGTGGAGATGGAGGGACCACAAGCAGGTGGGATGGTGTGGTTAAATGACTGGCCGTGCCATGAAGCACCGAGCGGTGGGACTTAGTTTGAACAGTGATTCTATGCGGACAGAGTCCCTTTAAGCCAAATAACCTGGGACTGCAGACTGACACATTGTAGCAAACTAGGAATAGTTCTGCACAGCGGTGTCTGTAGAGGTCTACGTAGAGGTTTGCTGTCTCTCAATTTAATAATCAGTTGTCTTAAAAACAATGAGAAATTGCAATACGCGGTAATTTAGAAGATTATAGATATTTTCATTTAGAAAGTTATTTATTATTTGCACAAAAGCAGAAAACCCCTTTAAGTAGCAGCCAGGTGTCTATAAAGCCTCGCCACTGGTTTACTCGTCCGGTCTCCTGTACCAGTGATACGTCAATCTGTCAAGAGACCATTTATAAAGGGCTCCCAGACTTTTGACATCACTTAGAAGTTTCTTGGTATCATGGAGACCTTCTCATGTCTCCTAATCTCCCTTCCCTTAGGGATGTCAAGGCCTTAACCCTTCCCAAGAGCACATGTTTTGTCAGTCAAAAATAAGGAATCAGCTCTCCGAGTGGCTAATGAGAAGTGACAGTCCACGGGCTGGAAAAGCTTGGTAATGGGCCGTGCCCACCCAGTCTTCACGCAAGTGTAAATACGCCAAGAAATGTGCTTTTAATTTAAGGAAGGGGGGCAGGGGAGAGGACATTTTGTTAGTTGCAAGGTTTTGTTCTTCCACTGTTGATACAATGCATCAGCATCTTTAGGTTCTCGTACCCGCGTTCATGCATCGCTCGGTGGAAGGGACAGTCCACATGTGCGCTCCAGATTCCCCGATAAACAAGGGCGCGCGCAGCCCGTGACGGCGAGGCGCACTCACAATGTGACTGGACGCAGCGCTCTGTCTTTTTTTTCTTTCCGTCTGTCTCTGAATTGTCTTGTAGGCTGTGGAAGCCTTAGGGAGTTTACATCACTGCACATAGCTGAGACTTTGGTTCCCACAGAGCTGTTCAAAGCCTGACTCACGGTGTGTGTTAATTGTTCTTGAAATTCAGCACTTTAAGGGTGTGGCCAGAGGGGAAAGTCTACTGTACTTATAGGGCATGTTCAGAAATGTTTCACACATAAATCATGTTTTTGCTTCCACTAAAAAACACAACTTAAAGCTGAAGTGCCACCTTACACCCCTGCCTTCCCATGCACTGTTCACCGCCGTCAGTCTCCGGGGACATGCCAGCGGCGGTATGAGGTGTCAGGGATGGAGCTATGTGTATTCGGCTGCAGGGGAGCAGAGACGAGGTTACTTCTTTTATCTCCCCTTCCCTTCTCATACAGTGTTATGTAGAAAAAAATTCAGCTACGGTTTCTCATTGTCAATGAGCTTTAAGGCAACTATAGAAATACACTAAAGGGGAATTCTGAGGTAAGTTTCTCCGAAATCCACGTTCCACAGCAGCTGGACACCAACCGGGTGTATTCGGGTTCATGCACACTACCTTATTAGCGGTGCTTTGCATTAAAAAGTACCGTCCCACACTCGGATCAATGTTACTCATTGGGGTAGTAGCAATAAACCTGGCACTCGGGATAGTTTGAACGTAATAACAGATTTATTTGGCAATCTACAAATACTGGGAACCGTCAGAGAAGAGCGCTGACCAAGGCGATCCGAATCGCTGTAGAAAAGGAGGGTCTCGGATCACCCTTGTCAGTGCTGTTCCCTGACACTTCCCACACGGCAATCAGTTCTGATGAAGGTCCAAACAGACCGAAACGTTAATTTCTAGATTAAAAAATAAATTCATATACGTTCAAAGTATCCTGAGTGCCAGGTTTATTGCTACTATTGGATTACAGCTTGGAACTCTACTTCTGCACCAGAGTCGCTCTACCAGGAGTGCGGTATATCCTTTTTCTGTTACTCAATGGGGCTGTGCAGATGAACAATTTTTTTTTCACTGACCGAATCTGCATGTGAAAACAATCGCATTATGCAATCGTTTCTTCCTATAAATCGGATGATACTCAGCCATTCAAGTCTATGGGTGCGCAAAAAGAAAATCAGATGTCATACAGAGCCACAATATAACATCAGAATTTAACATTGCAATTCTGTAACATAGGAAACCATAAATGGTCCTGTAAATAATAGCTGCTGCTATTGGACTGCACAAGGAGGGCAAGTTAGAAAAATATTTTCCCATTTTTCTGGATGAAACGTTGAGGATTTTTTAATACAGTCATGTGAACCTACTATTAGTATGATCCAATACTGCTAGTGCCTCTTTACCTGGAGAGCCGGCCAAGCCTAAAAAAATTACCAGAGGTCAAAACATATCAAAGATTGCCAGAATAACTCTGAGGGTTTTTTTCTTCTTAAAGGGTAACTCAATCATATTAATCAAGTAGTCTTTCTCTCTGAATCAAAATTTGTTCATGGAAGGAATGTTTTTTTTTTTTGGTTTTTTTTTAAGCTTCACTCTCATTATACATCCCAGGAATCCTATATTTAATGGGGTAAGTCATGATAACAGTCTGTTCATTTCAGTTTCATTCTCAAAAAAATAATATACTTCAAAAATCTGTGAAATCTGCACCTTATGGGACTCTGAATCAAAATAAATTGGGTGGGTAAAGTAAAAGAATTTTCATTTATTTCCCTGGCCTATAAGTCTCCTTACACTGGCATGGCCTTTGATGCATGTCACTCTCCACAATGAGAGACGATACTCCATAAGCCTCATTTTTTCCCCACACTCTTAATTTAGTGTTTTTTCACCACATTTTTTTACTCTATGTTCTAAAACACTGATGTTATTCCACCACCAAGAAAACAAGACCGATTGGTTACTGGGCACTTGTAAATGGCAGTCCTGGAAAGCTGTCCTCCATTGAAGTAAATAGTAGTTAGAACGTCACCAAATTAATAAAATGTTTTTTGGGCAGAGATTCTGATTGTTTTTTTTTTATGACATTTCTTTTTGACATGTCATAAAATGCCAATGTTCAAAGACCCTTTTATGGGCTACAACCTTATATCATAGTTCTGGTACTCACATCATCAGATTGAGCTATTCCCAAAAGGTCAAAGTGAAGCGTAAAGGAGTATTACCGCCAGATACTTGTTGGCATGTACATGACATTAATGTCTGATGCTCAATTTCCAGGTCTCTCACTGTTCGGTTAGGAGATTAGGGTTTCCTTCTTCCTTGTCCACATTCTAGAAGAGATCAGTCTGTGCATTTAGATTTGGCCAATGTAATTTATGGGAGTTGCTAAAATAAATGAGTTTCTCTACTGTCACAAAAATACAGTGAAAAAAACAGTTGCTCACATGTATGGTCAAAATATCCACTTTAGAGATGGACACAGCATTAGTAAGACTCTGTACACAATACTCCTTATATAAAAAATACATGTTATTGTCCAGATAGCAGGTCTTGAACAATGGCATTGCAGGCCACAAAGTGTGCACCCATACTCTATAGTAGTGTTCCCCAACTCCAGTACTCAAGAGCCACCAACAGGTCATGTTTTCAGGATTTCCCTTAAAATTGCACAGGTGAGATCTGCTCACCTGCACAGGCAATAATTCCACCACCTGGGCAAAACTAAGGAAATCCTTAAAACCTGACCTGTTGGTGGCTCTTGAGGACTGGAGTTGGGGAACACTGCTCTACTGTATAGAGGCTGCCTGTTTAGTGCTGAGGCTGCTGTAATCACAGGACATTACCAGCTCACAAGATCCCCTTTTGACAGATCGCTCCTTATTCCCTGCTTGGATAAGATTCAGAGTCATAGATATCTTTGAGTCCACTTCAAGCACCACAGAGTTTCAAAGAAAACATACTTTGAACAGGGGTCCCAGAATGAGGTGACTGAAATGACTAGTCCTTTTGGGTGGGTCTTCCGCGGTCTTCTTGGGTCTCTCTCTTCATATACACAAAAGGAGAGACCCGTCAATCAAACAGTGAAACAAATGGAGACCCAACTCCTGTAACCTGTCAGCTCCCCCCCCCCTCCCCCGACCACCTGTACAAAGTTTGCAAAGTTTCTGATACGGCACCTAATTTCAGAGTAAACCATAATTATTTGTGAGGCTGTAGCCAGTCTTTGTCCGAAATAATTAGATTTCTTACCATTTTGGAAAAGGGAGCAAAGTTCAGCTTTATGGGATTGTATCACACTAGTAAATATATTTGTACTTTTTTTTTATCATATACCGTATTTATTTGACTATTTGGAGTAACTGTTGCACGTGTTTAACACTTTAATGTAACTTCTGATGTATAATAAGATGATTACACCGATCGGATTACCGGGTTATAGTATGTGTAACGCAGCCTGTAAAACAATGGTACTTTTTTTTTATAACCTGTTCCCTCAACACAACATAACAAGTAAAGTGTTTCCAGGACAGTTTACTTAATTAAAGGAAAAGACCTATTGACACCTATAATTATTAGTAAATATGCTGTAACCATAGATCCGAGACCAGTGGAAGCTCGGCAGGCCGCTCTGCTGCATCAGGTTTAGCTGAGGGTTTGGGTAAATTTACCGCTGTGTTCTAATGAAAAAGAGGTGAGCGGCAGGCATGTCAAACAAGTGTCAGAAGTGGTTATTGGGTTACAGAAGTGCGTCTGGGGGTCGGCACACAGATGACTTAACCATTTCACTACTAGATCGCTTTCCTTCTGCCTAGACACAAGTTTTCTATTTAATGAAAATATGTGTATCTATAATGTGTGTGTGTGTGTGTGTGTATATATATATTATATATACACATTCTTTTTATAATAAAATCGCTTGCTTGTTGCCGCCACAAACTTAATTTATCAAAATACATAAGGACCGTAAAGAAATAGAGGGGATTTCCTTTCTTCTACCACCATGAGCTCCATTAAATGAAGGCCAGCTGGCAACACGCTTGGTGGTCATTTAGTAACCGGATTACACGGGCCGAGTTCAGATGTGCACTTTGCGATCAGTAATGGATCGTTCAGTGCGCGAAGGCTTCCGTTGTTCTCGGCAGCATAGGTCCTGTGTACACAGGGTGATTCACTGCCGAGAACGATGATCTTTTGTGCGAACCAATAGATCGTTTCTCCCGACCATCAGGAGTTTTGCTCGTTGATTGAGGTCTTGTTTTTTTGTGTAGAGAGAGCGTGATTATCGCGAAATGAGAGTTCCTACTTACGATTATTCATGATAACCATGCAGAACTTGTCTGTTCAGACACTGTGATTGTTTCTTTGGTGGATTTTTCATTTTAAGAACAGAGAAGCAGAATAAGTGATCTGTTGCATCAGGTATGAAAATGAAAGCAGAAGCCTCCCTATAGATTATTATGTGGTCTGTTTGGGTTCCTCTTTTTAGAATGGAAGAAATTTTTGCATGGATGACTTCTTTTTTCCCCATTCTAAAACAGGGACACCAAATGGATCCTATAATAATTAATGGAGCCCGTCTGCTTTCATTTCCATGACTGATGCTACAGATCACTTATTCCATTTGTCTGTGCCTAAAACAGAACCAATGGAATGTCAAAACAGGTATGTGAACAGAGCCTAATAGTGGGTCTAGGTACTGACTCAAGGCCTGGCTAAGACTAATGCCTGTTAAGGCATACTGTGAAGGGTCACAAAAAGGAGTTGCCTACCTTGTAATGAGTCCGCAAGCTACCGTATTGTGTGTTATTTTCATCTTGTAGCTGTCCTTGAGCCCCCTGCAGCCATTCTTGAAGTTGTTTTTTGTTTACATAATGAACTTCCAGTTATCCCAAGAGGCAGAATTGCATCTGCCTTATTTTCATGCCCGCCCACCCTCTGTGCCTAAAAAGCACCATCTTGAGACTTCTATACAGTCTGAAAATGGATAAATCGCTGGGCACACAGTTTCCTCCTTCTAACATTCCTGCCACTTCATTTATTATGTGCTATCCTGAGCCTCTCCTGCAGACAATAATATTACCGGTAATGACACTGGCACCACTTTGGCTCAGTGTACTATAGGGGAACAATGAGTAATATAATGTATTCATGTAAATTAATGTATTCAAGCATTCTGGAACATCCAGCAGCAGCCCCTCTGGCGGCAGTCACTAGATGATAGGATTACTTGCTCTGTGTTGAGCCTGTGTCTGTGTTCTTCCTCCCTATGCACATCCCCAGTCACTGTAATCTTGCTCTGGATCACAAGCCACGCCCCCATAACATCACTGTTAAGAGCTCACTGCCATTCAAAGCACAGAAAGGAAATCTGTGCTTAGAATAGACTGTAATAGAAAAGAGAGAGTCAGATGTCACATCACCACATGTGACAGTTCAGGAATCAAGCAGAATTTTAACAGCAAGTAAATTATGATATACTTTATAATGCTTTAATAACCTGTGTGGAGGAAAACCCTTTAACTTGGCCATACACATAAGACTGTGCTTGGCCAGATCAATCATTTGTCACTTTGTTTGCTCGAAGGATTCAACCATCAACATTTTCTGTAATCCCCCATTACAAAAAGTTTAAGTAAAAAATTGTCATTGCTACATCAACAAAACTACATGTGGTCAAAATAGCATGGCCATTTGGAGGTTAAATTCAGAATTTAGTTGGCTTCTTGTCACTAGAGAAGCAGTTCATTGTGAGAAATCTGCTGAGATTCACACAGAATTCAAGAGATGACCTACCTTTCTCTTGTGAAAGAAGTAATATGTTCTTGTTCAGATTGGCTCTAGGAGCATGTTTATGGAGCAATCTTGGGAAATAATGAAAAACATGAAGCTAAGAGGGAGAACAGCACATGGACTGGGTGCTAGCTGCTAACGAGAGACACTGCCTTAATTGGGTATTTCGATATTAGACTACAGAAATGAACTTAATCTTTACCCCTAGATGAAAGAAAGTTTAGCAAAAAGTGGTCATATATATGAGAAAATGTTGGACAAGGACTAGACGACTGCTGTGTGTATGAGGACTTTCCAACATTCCTAAGATGATATTGAGCAAAAGAAGAATTGGGTATGATGTGTTTCTAGATGCTCTATACTCTATTCTCGGAGTTGGTAGGTTGCCTCCAAAGTAGTTTTGCAGGAGCATATTCCACTCTCCATACTCGGACAGAGTTTGAGCATAATCGACTCGATTTTTTTACATGAGAGAACATACTCTGTGAGCGTACCCTAAAAGGGAATCTGTCAGCAGGATTTCACCCCCCCCCCCAAACTATTTACATGTAGTTCTTTCAACGACAAGTGCTGCAATGCCTCTACATGATTCGTTCCTCCATTTCTGAAAAATCCGCATTTGAATTGATATGTAAATGGAGCTGAAGAGCTATTTGTAGATCTGAAGCCTCAATTACTCCACCTCTATTCCCCGGCCCGGCACCACCTCCTGGACCCCACAGTTTGTTACCCACTTTCTTACGAGTATGGCGACACCCCACATGTAATGAAAAAGTTCTGTTTGGACAAACAGCAGGGCTCGGAGCGGAAGGAGCAATATTTGAATTTTGGAACACATACTTGGCTCTATTTGGAATAGATTGTCAGATTTTCAGATATTTTTTTTTTTTTTACTTTTGAACAAAGCCAAACCCTAAGCCTAACTCTAAACCCTAATCCTATATAAAGGCAAAGAAATAAAAATTATTAAAAAAAAAAATGTAATCTGAGTTGACGAATGACAAATATTTGGCTTTTGATCACTGTGATAACATTTATCACAGTGATCAAAAGTCAGGGACCAATAGAAAAAATCCATGCTGTTACATCAAGGTAAGGAGGAGGAAGGCCGGGGATGGCGTAGCCGGTACCAAGGTGGGGAGTTTGGGGACGACATTTCTCTCTCCTCTGACATGTTAGATCATGAGAGAAATGGTTTTTAAATGGGACTTTACTTTTTTTTAACGTGATCGCCGTTATTTGGTGAATAGCGAAGATCACGTGAAAGAGGACCGGAAAAACGGCCCTGATCATCTCCTGGGTCTCAACTACCCCCGACACTAGGGGGCGCTATTGACTTATTTCTCAGTGCCGGTAAAAAGTAGCACTGCGGAATAAGGACCCTTAACTGCCGCCGTTAAAAGGCGTATCGGCAGTCGTTAATGGGTTAAAGGTGTAATTTTGTACATACAACAAGGTCAAACAGTAGTGTCTGTGTTGTGTCCTCCATGGGCAATCCATGCATGTCGTGTAGCCCAAATGTTACATGAAGCAACTAACCAGAAGTACAAGCTTGTGGCCTTGTGTAACACACACCCTAGAGACCGTGAAGCTTTTTTTTCGTGTTTCTTTTAAGTAAACAAGTAAGTGGAGCAAGCTAATAAAACTATTGCAACACTGAGATCTGCGATGTAGCCAGTGGCTGTCTGTCTCCCGGTGAAATTGGACGCTTCGTTCGTAGTATTTTTTCGGCTCACACCGAACAAACACTCTCCAGTAATGCCCTTCTGTAGCGTGGACAAAATGAAATCTCCTGCGGTCCATGGAGGAAGTATAGCCAACAACCACAAACCGTGCTCATCCAAATGTGAGCCTTAGATTTTAACTCCGCAATCTCCAACGCTGAGTGAAGAGTGTAAAAGGCTTAATGCGCGATTGTGCAAACTCGGTGCGAAGGTCACACCTCTTTTGATTAAAAAAAAATATTGTACCAAATATAACTGTCTTTTCAGGAGAAGAAAAAAAGGTCACCTTTGTTTACGCTTCTCCACTCTTTAGGTTCACGAAAATCTTTCCATTTCTTAAATGGATTGTGTGTATGTGAACTCTCCCTTCGTTGAGCACTCTCGGCCCAAACAGAAGCCAATGTGTCTGATGAATAGAAATAGTCTATTCCTGATCTATATAATTTGGGCCTTCATTTGTGATTACAGTATACAAAAAAATATTAATTGTACATGGGGACAGTCAATTTTAAAAGCTAATATCATCCAAAAAAAAGCTTGCTCCGTCCTCAGAAAATAAAAAACATTATTAACGTGACTACTTTACTGGCACACTTGAGGCTATCCACAAGACGTCTGTTAAACCTGCCAATATTGATGGGCTCAGTGAAATTTACCCTGAGACATGATATCGGGGTTGATGAGCAACCAGTGTGTCCAATTTTCAATCCTCTTGTTCTCGGCCAGATAAGAGGAGTCTGGCAGGAGCTTTCTCATGGAGAACACAGGAGCAATCAGCAGAGCTAGCGCTTCTGCGTATGGGAGAGGTGCCGGCTGCATAATCAGCCAAATTATTGTTTGGCCGACTGCTATCTATTATGTATGGGGCCTCAATGTGGTTGTCCAGGTCTTCAAAAAAAAATATGAATCCTGACAGTGTGCACTGTTAGGATTTTCTGGTGTCGACGCCTGGAGCGGGTGGTCATGTGACCGCAAGTATGGAATATGCATACGGACGGCCATATTCCGACTAGATTCATTTGTATTAAGTGAGGCCACACAAGTTTAGTTGGAATGTCGCCAGAAGTAAACATACCGCATATGTCACGTGATCACCTGGTGTCACTGGTGGCATAGGAGAATCCTGTCTGGTCGTGGTGTGCTGTGAGGATTCACAAGTCTGCAGGCATGTAGAGTGACTGCAATCTTTCGGCAAATCCATGACAACTCCTTTAAACTAGGCAGGTCCTGATGCTTAGAAAGAGTGAACCACAAATTTGATTATACATTTTGTGTATAGGACACATTATAATAAGAATGGCTGTTGTAACCAGCATCTGTTAAAAAAAAAAAAATTGAAACGTCAACGTTTAGAAACTATAATTGGACTGGAAAGTTAGTACAGAACAGGGGCATAAGTATAGTGAGTGCGGGGGTTGCAGTCGCCACCGGAGTCTAATGGGGGGACCAAAAGTCCCTTTGAACCAAATGAGAAGACCACTACTAATAAAGGTCTATGATACTGTAGTTGGAGGTCCTGTTGGAGATTTTACTTTGGGCCTATGACACACTGGTACAGAAGTAATGTTTCCCCAATTTGTAATAGTCAATATATGAAAGTTTAATACCACTTTTAACAAGATTTTACAAAATTACCAAATTGGATAATTTTTGCTAAACCATTGCTGTTGAAAACAACACTACATGTAACTGAAACGAAGGACTAAGAAATGGGCTGTTACAAGTTTCTTCTGTTACCTTAGAGTTATTTGTTCAAGGGGCTTTCGGGATATGTTCACATGGAGCAAACTCCACAGCGTAGTACAGTGCCAGCGAAATGGATAAGAATATAACAGGTCTCATCCACATACTGCAAGAAAAAACCTGGAAATAGAGGTGCCGCGTGAATTTTCAATTTATGGTGCCGAACGTCATCACATGTTTCACCCTTTGTAATCTAGACGGTCAAATCTGTGAAATTTGCACAGCTAAATCTGCGACAAAAACTCAGACATGCGCAGTACATTGTTATTTCTGCAAACTGTTGCCCCATGTGCCCCTCCAGTCATATAATCTGCAGCAAAATGGTCATTTAAAATCTTCCCCCTTAGCATACATGACTTTTTTTGCATCAGGCCTGCGTATTACCTCACCCCTACCAGGATTGGCCATCCTTCTGCAGTTTTGGACAGTGCAACAAGCAACATCTGTGAGTCTTGGACGCAGCAAGCTGAACTTTCATCTTGTCATATAGAATTTCCTGGGTCTGCTTCCAACATGATGTCTAATTTTATTACCGTTTTTGTCTTTTTCAATTTCGTAGACTGAGTCTTCCAGCGGAACGTCCGAATATTTTGCCGATCACAGAAAATGTGAAATAAACAACATCGTCTCCTCCGCACTGAAGAAGCAAGCCGCCCTGAAGAACATGTAAGCTCTCCTCCGATGTGACGATATCATTAGGTGACGGTGATGTCTGAATTTGGGCCTACCATTGTTAACGTTTGCCAGGCAAATCTGCCCGGAATTGATGCTAAGCTGCATTGTGTCATATAAAGGGAACTAGACTGGGACAGCTGTTCTCAGATGACGTCATGCCTCCCCCCTAACATCACGTCTTGACGCCACTCATTTGCATGGCTCCTCTTACAGGATGTGTAAGAGTTTGGCATGTGACACACTCACTCGATAACCTAGATTGATGGACTTGGCCTCTAGAGGCTTCTTCTTCGTTCCAATACGCAACGTAAATTATGGCACTGGCTATTGAGTAATATCATTAAGTGCCTTGGGATGAATTCCTAAAAAAGCCCTATTTATGCTATAATATTTTATTCTGCCTCCACTGAAACTCGATCCTCGTAAGCGATACTGACCTTAACATCTGTAGCTAATTTAGTCAGCACACTGCGAACCTCTCCATAGCCAAGTGACTAAACATGTATATATGTATATCCGTGCACGTTGAGGATGAAGTTTGATAGCATTCCCTCCCCGCAAACAATGTTTCTTGTCATGATGATGTCTGTATGGCAGCTTTGTTTCTCTACAGGACGGATGTTTTGTGAGCCTATTAAACTCGTAATGAATTACATGAGCAGTGAGAAGAACAAGCCTTGTTTTCTAAATTACAGAGCGAAAAAGACAAAAGATTCAAGCCCCGAATCCGGTAGGGAACTGTAAAGCGTGCCCTCGCCTTGGGCTAGCGGATTCTCACAAAGGAAGCAAGATTAATACCCCATCTGAAGCACAGTGTAGGAGTGTGGATCACGCTCAAGATTGCATAAATACCACTCCAAACATCATGGAGCTTCCTGATGCCGAAGTGGAAAATGATGTTAATAGCAGGCACAGCCCCGCAGGACTAGCAGCCAGCACAAACCCCAATCTGCAGAGTGGTTACAGACACAAGTCCCGACCGAGGCTCTTTCCTGGATCTGTGAGTCAGCGCTGTTAAAACAAAAACAATCCTTCCGAACAAGTATTATGCAACAGCAGAGGAGACGACACAGCTCGGAAGGGAACTCGACATTCAGCCGTAAGAAAGCAGACTTGAGGGATGATACATTTATTAGGCCGATTTAAAACCCTTTAGTGCCTTCAGCTTTTAGGAACCTTAGTATTCAGAAGTTTTCTGTAGGTGATGCAAAACAAACCGTAGAACAAACCGTTAAACATGTGGCTGTCGCTGATGCCAGCAGGCTCCTCAAGTCATCAGATGGCACTGTTGTAAAGAAAAACCTTGAGGAGAATAGGACGCCCACACAAGGCCAGCTTAGAAAATTAAAACTCCAAAGGCCAAAAAAGTTGCATTGATTAGGCTTCATGATCTGGCTGTACACATTAGATGGCTGTCGGCCGAGTGATGCTACAGCCGATCGCTTGACCGGCAGCCATCTCCCATATACAGGACCGCTTGTTCAGCCGTGCGCTTGTACGTTGCCTATGAGAAATCTTTCAACAGACATGTCTGCCATAGGCCTAAATTGTACATATCCAATCGACCTCTTCCTCCAATGATCAGTTGACTGGCGCCCCATACACATTAAAGTGTCGATATCGGCTACACTCTCCATTAGTCTGTGTACAGGGGCCATTTGTTATGAGTTGAGATTTTAAGAGGTTGTCCACTACTTTGCTTAGGATAGGTCATCAATGTCTGATCGGCCGTTGTCCAACACCCGGCACCCCATTAACAGTGGCAGCAGCTGTCGGCAGGAAGTACTCACTTCTGAGTTGCTCCGTCTACTTGCAGTAGCCGCCACAGGGTACTGCACATCCGCCTCCTATTGATTTGAATATGAGCCGGATGTACAGAACCAAGCCCCTGCCACTAGAAGAAGGTAGAGCAGCTCGGTAAGTGATTACTTCCAGCCGACGAACAGCTGATCGGCAGGGGTGCCGGGTGTCGGACACCGGCTGATCAGACATTGATGACCTATCCTAAAAAAGTGGACAACCTCTTTAAGTCCACGCAGGACGGAGTTTGCATAAGTAAAATCCTCTGCAGATTACAGTACCAGGCAGACTTTTTGGTCGCGGAAAATGACATGCAATACAGATATTTAAATTCAAAGCGTGTCAATTTCCGTTGCGGATTTTCACCACAGATTTTACACCTTTTACTATAGCAAGAGATAAATCTGCAATGAATCTACAGAAAAATCCACATCACACATGCGTACATGCTGTGGATTTGTGGCAAACTTCTGGAGCTGATTTTTTTTGCAGTATGTGTAAACTTACCCTAAATTGATCCCAGTACCTACAAAATGGATCCCCAGAGAATCCAACTATGCAGAATGCCCTGTGCTCTTCTATACCTTTGTCGTAGAACTGGAACTTTTTTACATAGAAAGGTGCTTTTTAAATGTTCACACTAGGCAACCAGGCCGAGCGTTACGCAGAACCTCCTCTGTTATATAATGTTATACCCAGACCCATTTTTCACTTTTGGTCATGAGTTTTTTATTGTCTAAAACCCTTTAGAATATGTACACATGGATAGGCAGAGGATTTTCCAGGTGGAGAAATCTAGAGAAAATCTGCAGCAGAAATTGTATGATGCAGCAGATTTGAAATCTACAGTTTTGTTAATTTGCGCTGTATATTTTCACAGATTTTGCCAATTATTAGCTAAAAATTGATGTAAGCTTTGACGCAACAAAATCTTCACAAAGTCTGCAGCTGGTCAGTCAAATGTGGATGAACCTTTATTTTATATATTATGCTTGACCCACAGCAAGATTACTACTTATGTGTGTGAACATTTCTCCGTTATTCTCATCGGTCACATTCTTAAAACTTTGATTTGCCTCCCTTAAAGTATAGATAGTTGAGGGTACAGGAACTATTTACAGCCTGCTTTTTTGTAATAGAAGGCTATTAGTTTATGCTTAAGATAGAGATATATCAATTCAATATACATACTGTATATAGATCCCATTTTACAATTCATATGTAAAGTGAATGCACTGAAAGTTTAGTCACTGCCAGAGCTGCATTCACAATTCTGCTGGATTCTATTAAGAAGTCAATATCTTCGTGCTATAGGACAATGCAGCCATTTTTGTCTGTAATCAGATTATGACCTGCTTTGTATAAGGCCCCATTCATGTATAGAATTTTCCTGTACTTGTTCTGTTTTGTTTTGCATATAG
This sequence comes from Dendrobates tinctorius, assembly GCF_039654945.1. Classification (NCBI taxonomy): domain Eukaryota; kingdom Metazoa; phylum Chordata; class Amphibia; order Anura; family Dendrobatidae; genus Dendrobates; species Dendrobates tinctorius. The sequence goes on along the minus strand of NW_027361870.1, from coordinate 16,905,118 downwards.
AACAAGTACCCATTATAGTCTGTAGCCAGTTTCACATATCGTTCAGCAAAAAAAAACACCATAAAACGAAGACATTTCCGAATTTCATCCAATTTTTGAATCAAATGCGCCCAGTAAAATGGTTGTGAGAATTACCGGACATTACACGGATGCCATTGTGTGAGTTCCATTATTTACTGACCGATGTTAGAAGAAGCTTGGGAAACCTCCGTAAGTTTTGTGTTGTTTTTTTCGCACAGGAAAAATGGATGAGACCGTAAAAATCTGACGCAGAACTGATGAAAATCAGTGCTTTTTTTTTTTTGCATAAAAGTAAAAAAATACCTGATGTGTGAATGAGGCCTAAAGACTAAAATGAGAAAGCCGGCACAACCTATAATATTACGTAAGCTGACCAATACAGCACATATTGCATCATGACCCTCGCCAGGTTTGGTGGGAGTACACGGGGTAACAAAACTGCTGAGCATCCCTGCACTGATCCAGCACATATTTCAGTAGTCAAAAACTAAGATCCAACTACCCTGATAGTGACCAGAGCTAGGCACAAAAAAAGAAATAAAATGATAGAAAAAAGGCCTACAGTGCTTTGCAATGTATATACAAACTACATTTTCGATCATATGCATATGAATATTCTCTTTGCAGCAGTGACCGATCAAGCAATTCTTGCAGATTTTGGCTCTTAAAGTGGTTTTCCTACAAACAAAAGTTCATTTTAATCAATAGATCTTGGAAAAATAATAAATATCACAATTGGATGTGTTTAAATAAAATGTTCCTGTGCGGAGATAATCTTATAAATGTGCCCCTGTTGTGTACTGTGTAATGGCTGGGCTGTGTCTGACTGTGCAGGAACATGGTCTGATCATACCACAGCTCCTGGGCAGGGGGGGAAGCAAAAGAGTATACAGACATTACAGCATGGGAACACAGCTGATTCTTTTTGGGAGGTAAAACATTTCCCTGCCTGGTTTTAAACAATGTTTTACTTCAAAGAATCATTTGTGATCCTGTGCTGTAATGTCTGTGTACTCTTTGGCTTCCCCCCCTGCCCAGGAGCTGTTGTATGATCAGATCATGTCCCTGTACGGTCAGACACAGCCATTACACAGTACACAGCAGGGGCACATTTATAAGATTATCTCAGCACAGGGACATTATTTTTAATCACATCCAATTCTGGAAATTATTATTATACAAACATCTATTGATTAAAATAAACTTTTGTTTGTGGGAAAACCCCTATAAGTTTGCAGTATTGTGAATGCAGCTCTAGGCTGTAACCCAGAATCTGTACAAAAGAAGTATGTAATGTACTGTATGTAGTTACTCAACTAATGTGAATTATAGGTGTTCTTCTAACTGAGGCTTAATTATTGTGTAATAGATGGTTATAAAACGGTCTAATATTGTGTTTCAAGTCCTATTTCCAAGATCTGTTTGCTGTCAGTGAATATAAACATTTTTGTTTATATCCAAAGGCTAAGAAACTTGTCTAATATTTTAGCATAGTGTTTCCCAACTACAGTCCAAAAAAGCCACCAACACATCATGTTTTCAGGAATTCCTTAGTATTGTACTGGTGATAGAAATAACATCTGGGAAATACTAAGGAAATCCTGAAGATATGATCTGCTGCTGTCTCCTGTGGCCTGGAGCTGGGGAACCCTGTATTAGCGCATAGCTGAGAGGTTAGTACATATTATATCTCGTTAATATATCCTCTCCATCAGCAAATTTCTCTTAATTGCTGATGAATTGCTACAGTATATCCATGCAGGTCACATATTGTCTCGACTCTGTGTTCAGGAAATTGCCTCGACAAGATGCCCTTCTCAACTGTGAGCTTCAAGTTCTTCAGGGGTGGGACTTTGCATTTGCAGCTCTCCTGCCCTCTCTTCCTCTCCATTCCTTGCCCTCCGCCTGTTTTTTATATCTAACTGACTAGTGACTCTTGTTTCCGTGACCTGTCAGTCAGACACAGGAGGCAGGCGGCGGGCGGAGAGCAAGGAGAGAGGGAAGACAGCTGCAAATGCAAAGTCCCACCCCTGAAGAACTTGTTGTGGCTCATTTGCATATTACTTCTACTGTGAATTTCTCAGAATCTGCTAAAAGGATTCCTATATTCAGTGTTTGGATTTAATCAGTATGAAAGCGCCTGTACATACACAACGCGTCATTAGTTTCAGGTGTACAATCTTCATGACAGTTTCGCTTTACAGGGAAAGTCAAATGGAAAAAAACTGTTTCAAGCATGTATGCAGTTAAAATAATAAAGGGCTTGTCTTCTAGCCCACGTGCAGATCTAGCGCATGCTGCTCCAGTGTTCTGGGCTGGTTCTGGAAGTGATTCCCGCTCTATGTGAAATCGAAAGGGGTGCTGCTCGGTCACATGACCTCTGCAGTGGAGCACTGGCTTCCAAATGGAGTAGGTATCGCTTTTGGAATGGCCTGTGCTGGAAGGTAAATATAGCACAAATTTTTATTTTAAGCACATGCATGCCTGAAAAAAAGTTTTTTTTCTATATCAACCCTTTCAACAAATTTGGACAAAATATGTCAGACTGTTTGGATTCTCCAGTACATCCTTGTATCACAGTACATAGCTGACTGCAGAGTGAGTCTGGTGGAATGGTCACTATTGGCAGGGTCTGTGACCCTTAACTTAATTTTCATTGAGTCAAAAACTAGTTCTAAATAAGCTTAGAAGAGTTCAGGAGGAGAGAGATGACGGTTACACACAAGCTTATTGAAGTATTACCTAATTTTGCTGTCTATGTATTGGATACACCAAAAGAATTATCCTCTAAACATAAGGCCATAAAGCAAACTACATACAAATCTCCAAAGAATAGCTTTACACAAGGACCAAGGTTAAAAAAAAAATTATTACTAATAAATATGAAAAGTAATTTTCCATATACCGTGTACACAAAAACATACATAAGAAGCAAGACAAACCACTGGTAAGGCACTAGGAGGGTACACCTGGAATAAGTAAAATGGCTATGTGCTTAATAACTGAATATTGCTGCAATATTAACTGCTTCTAATCATTGTAAATACATTGTCCACTATTCACTGAACAAGTCCATATGTAAATTAATATGAGGATAACAGGATCTAATAATAATATTCAGTGATTGCTTATATGCATACAATAAAAGTTATTGCACAAGAGACCATCATGCATGAATCAGGAAATCACTAAACCATGCCCCATCATCTGTGCTGATGTCTAAATACATATCAAATAATAATTTCAGAGTTGTCAATAATGAGAGGCTGGCTAATAGATAAAGGCATATAGAGCATCCAGTGTAATAGTGTCCAGTGCAAGGGCAGCATAAAATGATTTCCTAGAATAGATGTAAGGTGACAGGTACATAAGATTACCTCAACAAGAGCTTTGAGGACCCACCACACCTGACGACGCGCGTTTCGCACTGAAATGCTTCGTCCAAGGGTTCACCCTTGGACAAAGCATTTCAGTGCGAAACGCGCGTCGGGTGTGGTGGGTCCCTGTTGTATATTGGACGAAGCATTTCAGCGCGAAATGCACGATGGGTGTTGTGGGTCCCTGGTGTATATTGGACGAAGCATTTCAGTGTGAAACGCACGTTGGGTGTGGTGGACTTGTTCTGTGAATGGTGGACAATGTATTGACAATGATTAGAAGTAGTTAATATTGCAGCAATATTCTGTTATTAAGCACATACCCATTTTACTTATTCCGGGTGTACCCTCCTAGTGGCTTACCAGTGATTTGTCTCGCTTCTTTTATATGTTTTTGTATAGTGTGTGTATATATGGAAAATTATTTTTTAGATTTATTTATAATAACAATTAGAATTTTTTAACCTTGGCCCTTGTGTAAAGCTTTTCTTTGGAGATCTGTCTATGTATTGGGATACAAAGAGGCTGTAGAAGTAAAGTGGTACAAAATCTTTATTGAAACCCTATTGCCGAAATGTGTTTTAGCCCTAAATAGATACATTAAAGTAATTTTTCATTGTCATCAAATAGATAACTTTAAAAGGGTGTATATTGAAAAATTAATAAGTTTTCTTTAAACGGTAAGCCTGCTCATTGAGCCTGATTGAGGAGATCCTCATGGTGTCCGTACCCTGAAGGCCAAAAAAGTGTTCCACTGGCCCATGTGCAGAAAGTAGAAATGTAAATGCTGTGATTATTCGTGGGGCGCCTTGTTACATAGAGGACCTTCAAGTTATGCCTGTGCTTTGGTGCATCTGATGGATGACCTTTTCCACTTTATTACTTTGCCATGCCCCACTTGAATCCCCCCTGACCTTTGGCAAGAAGAGAATGGGCTGTTTGGTGGCTACACCCATGGACTTGCGTGGTCAGGGAAGTGCTGTGTCTGCGGACAGATGCCCTACTGTTGTTTTTATGTTTTTGACTTTTTTAATAAACGTTTATCACATCTTTGTTCTTTCTTACAATATATAGCATGCTGTATATATGTATGTTTGTATGTGTGTATATATATATATATATATATATATATAATGTATTTGCACAAACTTAAAATTAACATCATAACTGCTTGTTTACTTTGCATTTTACCAAGACAAAGCAGCCAAACGGGTCTAACATCAAAGTTTCCTCTGTGCTAAAAGTTAGTAAAATGCAAAAACGTCATTCGAGGACAAATATTGCTGTACAGACGCTGGGTACTTGCTGTCTGTCACTGGTGGCTTTCCGTGTAGTTCGGGACACTGTGTGGTTTGCCTTACGGCGCAGTACACAGTGAACTTACCTGAAATCACTCAGTTGCTACATCCATATAAATATGCATTGGTACAAACCTCGTTAATGCATTGGTATAACTGGACGAGTCATAGTGACAGACATGATATGGCTGATTAGAAAATTAGCTTCTTGACCAGTTTCTTTTTTAAATATATACTTTATATTAAATACTATGGATTCCCTTTATGCTTCCAAAACAGCTCTGACCCATAAAGATCTGGACTCCATAAGACGACACAGCAGCAGATCCTGTAACTTCCTGTCTTTGATGCAGGCTCAGATGCTGAGCCTGTGTCATTTCTGGCAGATGAGTGTGTTACACAGCCATCATCTGCCTCTTAACAGCAGCTTGATGGTGACTATTACCCTCTGCCCACTGCGGTTAACTCCTTAAGTTCATCTATCAATCTCTAGCTGTATCATTAAGGCATGCGGTCCTGAAGGCACACCATTTCATGCGTCCATCTATTCCCCCCGCGCCTGTTATGATGGTGTTCGTAAAGCAGAATGAGCTGGACATTAGACCAGCACCGCAGTATTGTGTTTTGGAGAGAAGGAAGTGAAGAAAGCTAATGACATATATTGGTATTGATCCAGTCCAAAAATGCTCAATAAGATTCTGACCGGGAAAATTTGGAAGCAAGTTAACAGCTTTTTCTTTTTTGCTAATTTTTGCAATGCGGCAACAGCATTATCCTGCTGAAAAGTGCCACTGCCATTTGGGAATACCACTGCCATCAATAGAAGTATATGGTTTGCAGCAATGTTTGGTAGGTGGTACATGTCACAGTAGCATCCAGAAAAGTCAAGACCCAAAGTTTTTCAGCAGAACATTGCCCAGATCACATTACCTTTGGCACCTTGTATTTTTCCCAACGTGCATCCTGATGCCATCTCTTTTCTGGATAAGTGGCGCACACACCTGGCTTTCCAGTTAATGTGAAAATAAGTGTGATATGCAAATTGCCACTTCAGAGCTGAAGAGGATTAGACCTCTTGGGCCACCTATTGGAAATAGCAATCCTAAAAGTCAATATTGACCCTTTTAACAAGCCTTACCACATTTGCATATTTAATTTTTCAGAAGAACATGCATGACCTTTAAGTCTCCTCACTCTGACACCCAGACCTGGTTTGTCACTCTCCACAGGGAGAAAAGTTAACCCTTAGTAACTAACTCTTGTAATTCACCTCAATGTGTCAGCAGTAGTGATGTGGTGTTATCTGAGCATACTTGGGCGCTTAGTATGCTCGGTGTGCTTGAAAAATATCTTCGGGTCCCCGTGGCTGCATGTCTCACGGCTGTTCGACAGCCACAACACATGCAGGGATAGCCTGATTGTTAGACAATCCCTGCAGGTGTTGTAGCTGTCTAACAGCCGTGAGACATGCAGCCGCGCGGACTAGAACATATTTTTCGAGCCCACCAAAGACCCTTGGTTAGCACCCGAGCATGGCCAGATAACCCCTTATCCAAGCACGTTCGCTCATCACTAGTAAGCAGACGTAAAAATCGACAAGGGCAGAGTAGGATCTGGGTCCAGACTGTTCAGATACCATCCCGATTGGAGTACACCTTGTCATGGTGGGACGGCTTTTACATTTTTTTTTGTATCACAACAACTACCGTAAGTACCCCTTGTTATTTACATGTACTATTACTATTCTCTCTTACTACAGGGTATTTGCTCATTTTGTTTTTACCTTAGGTTCAGCTTGTTAAATGGCCACAGTGTGAATATACACCTTTGCATTGCACTTATACCAACATATGCTCTGGCTCAAATTGTATTTTAGATTTTTGTCATATCCAGCATTGACTATTTCATCAGTTTGTTACACTAGCTCTTCTGTGGGATCATTTCAGACATGCAAGCCTTCACTCCTCATACTCGTCCTCTTACCTTATTGCCCTTTTTTAACCTGGGAGAATTGATTGCTAATATATTCCTCCCATTGACTGTTGCCATTGTCACGAGATAATAAATGTTAATTTCTCTTGGCAGTGGTTTTAATGTAACAGCTGATGATTAGATATCTATTTCTATCTACCTATATAGAGTATAATGGAAACAATAGTCAGGACGTAATCCTGTAATTATAGTGTGTGCCGCATGTTCTTGAATTCATTATCACCCTGTGTGTGATATATGCTAATATGGGGGAGCAATGTACAAATTGTACGAACCTCTAGGTCATAGCGGAGGCGTAATGAATGAGCAGAGATACTAATCATTATGTGCAAAATGTCCTCTAGAAATAAACAGGTCGTTGTCATCTCAGGATATGTTCCCTCGGTGGACATGAAATACCGTCTATGTATGTGACAATAGCGCCATTCACTCTGGAGTCACTCAGGTTTTGTTTCTCTTGATGGTCACTCTTGAGCTCTGCTGGTGTCGTCTACTGTTCGACCCAGAAAAAGAAACAAAACTGCAATCTGATTCCAGGATAAATCAATAAAGGGGACAGAATGGTGGCTCAGTGGTTAGTATTGTGGGTTTGCAGCTTTGTGGTCCTGGGTTCAAATCCCACTGAGGAAAACATCTGCAAGGAGTTTTTATGTTCTCCCCATGTTTGCTTGGATTTCTCCAATTTTCTTCCTCACTTCAAACACTGATAGGGAATCGATTGTGAGTCCCAATGGGGACAGCAATGACCATATGTGTGAAATGTTGTGGAATATGATGGCAGCCATGTCAGGTTTTTTTGCGCAGCACGGACAAAATGCAAGCTGCACACGTATGACATCCGTGTGACACGTACCGGCACCTACACGTACAGTCATGGACAAAAGTTTAGAGAATGACACAAATATTATATTTTCACATGATCTGCTGGCCTCTGGTTTTTGTGTGTTTGTCAGATGTTTTTATCACATACAGAAATATAATTGCAATCATATTATGAGTAACAAAAGGTTATATTGACAGTTATAATGAGTTAATGCAGCAAGTCAATATTTGCAGTGTTGACCCTTCTTCTTCAGGACCTCAGCAATTCTCCCTGACATGCTCTCAATCAACTTCTGGATCAAATCCTGACTGATAGCAGTCCATTCTTGCAAAATCAGTGCTTTTATTTTGTAGGTTTTTGTTTGTCCACCCGTCTCTTGATGATTGACCACAAGTTCTCAATGGGATTAAGATCTGGGGAGTTTCCAGGCCATGGTCCCAAAATCTCTATGTTTTGTTCCCTGAGCCATTTAGTTATCACCTTTGCTTTATGGCAAGGTGCTCCATCATTTTGAAAAAGGCATTGTTGATCGCCAAACTGCTCTTGGACGGTTGGGAGAAGTTGCTCTTGGAGGACATTCTGGTACCATTTTTTATTCATGGCTGTGTTTTTAGGCAAGACTAAGTGAGAGCCCATTCCCTTGGCTGAGAAGCAACCCCACACATGAATGGTTTCAGGATGCTTGACAGTTGGCATGAGACAAGACTGGTGGTAGCGCTCACCTGGTCTTCTCCGAATAAGCCGTTTTCCAGATGTCCCAAACAATCGAAAAGGGGATTCATCAGAGAAAATGACTTTACCCCAGTCCTCAGCAGTCCACTCCCTGTACCTCTTGCAGAATATCAGTCTGTCCATGATGTTTTTTCTGGAGAGAAGTGGCTTCTTTGCTGCCCTCCTTGAGACCAGGCCTTGCTCCAAGAGTCTCCGCCTCACAGTGCGTGCAGATGCACTCACACCTGCCTGCTGCCATTCCTGAGCAAGCTCTGCACTGCTGGTAGCCCGATCCCGCAGCTGAAACACTTTTAAGAGACGGTCCTGGCGTTTGCTGGTCTTTCTTGGGCACCCTGGAGCCTTTTTGGCAACAAGGGAACCTCTCTCCTTGAAGTTCTTGATGATGCGATAGATTGTTGACTGAGGTGCAATCTTACTAGCTGCGATACTCTTCCCTGTTAGGCCATTTTTGTGCAGTGCAATGATGACTGCACGTGTTTCTTTAGAGATAACCATGGTTAACAGAAGAGAAACAATGATGCCAAGCACCAGCCTCCTTTTAGAGTGTCCAGTGGTGTCATTCTTACTTAATCATGACTGATTGATCTCCAGCCCTGTCCTCATCAACACCCACACCTGTGTTAATGGAGCAATCACTGAAACGATGTTAGCTGGTCCTTTTAAGGCAGGGCTGCAATGATGTTGAAATGTGTTTTGGGGGATAAAGTTAATTTTCTAGGCAAATATTGACTTTGCAAGTAATTGCTGTTAAGCTGATCACTCTTTATAACATTCTGGAGTATATCCAAATTGCCATTAGAAAAAATGAAGCAGTAGACTTTGTAAAAATTAATATTTATGTCATTCTCTAAACTTTTGGCCATGACTGTACAGTTTGCGGTGTTCCCAGGCGCTGGCTGCCGAAGGCAGCTCTCATCATTGTTGCATGGTCGCCTTGTGATCAACTTGACCAGGTGACAATGATGGAAATTGTATTCAGTACCCGCTGTGTACATTCTCTCTCACCCATGACAGCACCACGGAGAGAGGGGATCCGCCCTTCAGGAACAGGAACCTACAGAAAAAGGGCGGTACCTCTCTTCCGCCTTCAGTTGGGTTCCTGTCCCTGACGGAGGGACCCACAGGACGGTACCTGTGCATCCAGGAGTCCGGGGCCGGCCTGTCCGGTTATCGGCAGCAGGGAGGCCCCTGTCGCGGCAGGTGCGGTGCCCGAAGCCGCCGGGGCCGATGCGGGCTGCCGGGTGAGCGGGGGGGAGACGCCGGAGTCGCCGCTCCGGAAAGGAGATCGGGGCTCAGCGGGACCCGGTGGAGCGTGGGCAGCGCTATGGTACAGAGAGTACCAAGATGGCCGCTGCCCCGGAAGTTGAGCAGCGACTTCCGGGTCCCGGAACCGGGCGCATGCGCAGGAGCGCGCTCCCCGACCAGCGCGTGCAGGGGGAGCGGTGACGTCACGCGGCGCTAAGTTTAAAAAAAGTGAGCAGAAACTCCTGGCTGGAAGCGATCCTAATAATGGAGGATAGCGACCAGCAACAGGAGCAGAGGCAGCAGCAGCACCACCAACACCACCACCGACAAAAGGAACGAAACACAGCGCCGTTCCAGCAGTCACTCCACGCGGCGTAGTACGTCAGCAGCGAGGAGCAAAACGCCACCAGGAGATCAGCCAATACTGGACCTGACTCCGTCTCCCGAATCGGTACCTGCAGCCGCGCACCTTTTTTGGGGTAAGTGATCTTCGTGAATGTCACCCTTGTAATGCAATCCCTCTCCCTTATTAGGGAAAGAAGAAGGCTAAAAAGAAGAACAGGGAATGTCCCACTTGCACTAAACCCCTACCGGTATCATGGGAGAAAAAACTATGCGAGTCCTCTACAAAAGAAATTGTTTGTCAGGAGACTCCGGATTTTGCATCTGACCTAAGGGCCGCAATTAAATCAGAGGTCCAGAGTGCCCTCGAATCCCTTAAACATAAGGATAAAATGAGGAAAAAAGACACGGTAGAAACCTCCCAGTCAGATTCTTCCACATCGGGAGAAATCTCGTCTAAATCCTCAGAATCCGGCTCCTCAGACGAGGAAACAGGAGGGCACCATTGTTTTCCCCTAGAAGAGGTAAACAAACTAGTGAAAGCTGTGAGGTCTACCATGGGGGTATTGGACCCGAGGCCGGATAAGACAGTCCAGGACATAATGTTCGGGGAACTAGGCCAGAAAAATCGGAGAGTATTTCCGCTGAATGAAATCGTCAAGGGTCTAATCAAAAATGAATGGGGTAAGCCAGATAGGAAAAATACTACGGTCCCTTCCCTTAAAAGGAAATATCCCTTTGAGGAGGAGGCATCCACGTCTTGGAATAGAGCCCCGAAACTCGATGTAGCAGTTGCTAAAGCCTCAAAGAAATTCGCCCTTCCCTTTGAGGACATGGGCACCCTCAGGGACCCCCTAGATAAGAAGGCGGATACCTTTCTAAAGGGGGCTTGGGAGTCGGCAGGCGGTAACCTCAGGCCAGCGATAGCGGCGACATGTACCTCAAGAGCCCTAATGGTATGGGTGGACCAACTTGAGAAACAGCTGAGGGAAGGGACACCTAGAGATAAAATTTTAGATTCTATCCCAGTAATAAGGGGAGCGGCTGCATTCCTAGCAGACTCATCGGCCGATTCAGTCAGACTATCGTCCAAAACAGCAGCACTTTCAAACGCGGCCCGAAGGACACTATGGCTTAAAAGTTGGCCAGGGGACCTACAGACCAAAATGAAATTATGCTCCATCCCCTGTGAAGGAAAATTCCTTTTTGGGGAAACGTTAGATGACATCCTCCAGAAAGCAGGGGACAAGAAAAAAGGATTCCCAAATTTAGGGCCAGCGGCATTTAAAAGACCCTTTCGGAATAGGAGGTTTTTTCAGAGAAGACCACCAAGGGAACAAAAGTGGGATGATAAAAGAAGAGATAGAGGCTTCTTTAATAACTCTCCCCGGGACAAAAAGCCCTCCAAGTGACAGTACGCCAAGGGTGGGGGGAAGGTTATCCTTTTTCCTTCCAGCCTGGAGGAGAATTTCAACAAACCCATGGATAATAAACCTAATCCAGGAGGGCCTAAGGATAGACTTTCTCTCCCGCCTCAAAAATATGTAACAACGCCGCTGAGATCCAGCATGTGAGAACAGGAAGCGCTAGAAAGCGAGGTTCTAGGCCTAGTAAAAAAAAGGAGTCCTCCAGGAGGTTCCCTTGCAGGATATGGGCAGAGGGTTCTACTCCCCCCTTTTTCTAGTGACCAAACCAGACTGCACCTTTCGTACAATTATAAATCTGAGAAAGCTAAACAAATACGTCAAGAACCAGAGCTTCAAAATGGAGTCGATCAAATCTACCACCAAAGTCCTGTTCCCAAACTGCTACATGACGGTGTTGGACCTCAGCGACGCTTATTATCACGTCCCTATCCACAAAGACTCCAGGAAGTATCTCAGGTTAGCCGTCTCAATAAAAGGCAAGGTGAAAGAATTCCAGTAGAGCCCTGCCGTTCAGAATATCGATAGCCCCGCGAATATTCACAAAAATAGTAGCAGAAATGATGGCTCATATAAGGGAACAAGGTATAATAATAATCCCGTATCTAGACGATTTCCTAATAGCGGGCAGCTCGGCTCAAAAATGCAGGGAACAGAGAGACAGGGTGATGAACACTCTACAAGACCTGGGCTGGCTTCTAAATCTAAAAAAATCAAGATTGGAGCCCAGCAGGGTACAAGAATTCTTGGGCCTAACACTAGACTCAAACATTCAGGAGTGTCGCCTCCCAGACCACAAAAAGGAGATCGCTCAAATTACAGCAAGAGCAATCCAAAATCCCTCCATGACACTAAGGAAGGCCATGTCACTGTTGGGTTCACTATCTGCCTGCCTGCCAGCAGTTCAATGGGCTCAGTTACACACAAGAAATCTCCAGTGGGACGTATTGGCCAACCAGGCAGTAATAGGGGGACACCTAGAGGGTCGCATTACCCTAAATTCAAGCACTATTCATTCCCTAGCTTGGTGGGGAAACCAGGAGAACCTGTCCAAAGGGATCCCCTGGGCATCAAAGATAGCACACATAGTGACAACGGATGCCAGTCCCACAGGATGGGGAGCGCACATGAACAACGAGGTGACTCAGAGCGTATGGGGAAATCAAGAACTAAAAGCCTCAAATCAAAAGGAGCTTCTAGCAGTAGGCTATGCCCTAACACACTTCCTACCCCTACTCCAGAACCACCATGTCCGTATCCTTTCGGACAATCGGGTCACAGTGACCTATATAAATCACCAGGGGGGAACCAGGTCCCGAGCCCTAATGGACACATCCGCCAAAATCCTCAAACTAGCGGAGGCAAACCTGTTATCTCTGACAGCCCTACACATCCGCAGTACAGAGAATCAAAGGGCAGACTTTCTGAGCCGCACCCAATTACGACAGGGGGAATGGGTACTAAAGCAGTCCATTTTTCGGCAGATTGTAAAAATGTGGGGGACCCCAGACGTAGATCTGTTCGCCGACTTCAAAAACAAAAAAGTAGACGCCTTCTGCTCCCTAGATCCCAGGGGGAATCCTCTAACTCTGGACGCATTTATGCTCCCATGGACACAGAGTCTAACATATGCCTTTCCCCCAATCATGCTCATTCCAGCAGTCCTAAAGAAAGTCAGGGAGGACAGGGCGAGAATGATACTGATAGCCCCCTTCTGGCCCAAAAGAACCTGGTTTTCCTGGCTAAGAATGCTCTCAGTAACCGACCCATGGGTCCTACCGGATCTCCCGGACCTGCTATCGCAGGGCCCAGTGCTACATCCTCAGGCATCGAACCTCCATTTAACAGCATGGATTTTGAAAGGGCACTGATGAGGGACAGGGGTTTTTCAGAAAACCTGATAACTACACTACAAAAGAGTAGGAAACCGGTTACAATGAGAGCTTATGGCAGAACATGGAAAAAATTTCTATCCACCTCTAGAGCAAAGGTTCAGGACGGGGTTCAGATTGATAAGATCCTAGAGTTTCTACAAAAGGGCCTAGAACAGGGTCTGGCGGTCAACACATTAAAAGTACAAATTGCGGCATTAGGCGCCCTCTATAACCATGATGTGGCAGGTGACCCCTGGGTAGCACGGTTTATTAAAGCCGCAACCAGATCTAGGCCAATAGCCAGTCAAAGATTACCATCATGGGGCCTGAATCTTGTACTTTCAACACTGACAGGCCCTCCATTTGAACCAATTCACTCGGCACCCCTAAAAATCCTATCTCTTAAAGCTGCTTCTGGTGGCACTAACATCAGCCCGAAGAGAGAGCGATATTCAAGCCTTGTCAGCGGGGCCTCCTTTTACAAAAATTCTAGAGGATAGAGTTATCCTAAAACCTGACCCAGCTTATTTACCTAAAGTGTCATCACATTTTCACAGGTCCCAGGAGGTAGTCCTTCCTTCCTTCTGCCCAAATCCAAAAAATAAGGGGGAAGAAAAGTTCCACACTTTAGATGTTAAAAGGTGCCTAGCACAGTACTTAGAGGCCACCAAAAAGTGTAGGAAGGAAGGCTCTCTCTTTGTATGTTTCCAGGGTTCTCGGAAGGGGCTCAAAGCATTCAAGAGTACCCTGGCAAGGTGGATAAGGGATGCGATTGCCCTGGCATATTCATCCAGCGGGAATACCATCCCAGAGGGGCTGAGAGCTCATTCCACAAGGGCAGTGGTGACCTCATGGGCTGAAAAATCTGAGGTATCAATAGAACAAATGTGTAAGGCGGCCACCTGGTCATCACCTTCGACCTTTTTTAGGCACTATAGATTAGATCTAGCCTCTACATGTGACCTGACCTTCGGGAGAAGGGTCCTTCAGGCGGTGGTCCCTCCCTAAGCTACCAATCTCTGAAATTCTCTCCGTGGTGCTGTCATGGGTGAGAGAGAATAGCTGAGTTACTCATCGATAACGGTGTTTCTCGGAACCCATGACAGCACCTGCTTATTCCCCTCCCCTTCACGAGTATGGTGAGCACGTTTTACTGTTAGTAGAGTGTTTCCGTTTAGGCACGGTGCTTTGATAAGTAAGCAGTATTATAATATTGTGTATATTTCTGTTGTCTAACTAACCTGGAGACCCTCTGATGCTCTGTAACCAACTGAAGGCGGAGGAGAGGTACCGCCCTTTTTCTGTAGGTTCCTGTCCCTGAAGGGCAGATCCCCTCTCTCCGTGGTGCTGTCATGGGTTCCGAGAAACACCGTTATCGGTGAGTAACTAAGCTATTCTGTGTAAAAGTAAGGATTAAAAAAAATTGCGTGGGCATCCGTGTGATTTTTATAACCAGCAGAGGGAAAGCCCATGGGGCTGGTGTTACTAATCTGGGACAAGGGACAATACCCCATAAAGTTCCCAGGCTATTAATAACAGCTCACAGCTGTTTGCTTAGCTTTTCTTTGTGAATTCACAGGAGATCCAGAGAAAAAAAAATACGTTGGGCCCCCCTATAAATTAAAACCAGCAAAGGCTAAACAGACAGCTTTGGGCTGATATTAATAGCCTGGGAGAGGAGCCAGAGATATCCCCCCACAGGCTACCAACATCAGCTCCCAGATGTGGGCTTTCCCTCTGCTGGTTATCAAAATTACATGGGAGCCCATGACATTTTTTTTTAATTTAATTCTTCATTTTACACAAAATGTACACAGCGGGTGCTGAATAGTGATGAGCGAGTATACATGTTGCTCGGTCTCCGAGTATTTTGGCGTGCTCGGAAATTTAGATTTTGTTGTCTCTGCTGCATGATTTGCGACTTGTAGACAGGCTGAATACATGTGGGAATTCCCGAACAAACAGGCATTCCACACATGTATTCAAGCTGTCTAGCAGTCGCAAATCATGCAGCTGAAAGACGAAATCTAAATCTCCGAGCACGCCAAAATACTCAGAGGACACCTGAGCATGCTCGGGAAAATCCGAGCAATGAGTATACTCACTCATCACTAGTGCTGAGTACAACTCATGGTCACGCTGATCACAGGGAGACCAGGCGACAATGATGAGAGCTGCCTTCAGCAGCCGGTGTCTGGGAACAGCGCAAACAACTGCTTTTCCAAGGCGCTGGTACATGTCCCACTGATGACACATGGACAGCAAACGGACACACGGATGTCACATACGTACATACTGATGGGACACGGATCTTACCAGTACTGGGTTTTCCTGTACAGGAACATGTGAATGAGGCCATATTGTCAGTGGAATCAATTTAAAGGGGTTTTCCATCTCTCTGGTCAGCAAAGCAGATAGTCACAGATATGTGAGCCGTTTAACAAGACAGACTGACCATATGTAAAATACAAGAGAGTGGAGGAAAAGTCTTGTAAGTAATAGAGCATTATAGTAATTTTTGTTTCAGATGCAACCAACCAATTGATAGGTTTCTTTAAAGACATTGGTTACTCACACAAGTGTGAACTGAGCCCTAGAAAGTATCAGTCAGGTATTAGTCAATACATAGGAGATATGTTGGCTCAAGAGACAATCGCGCACATCTCTGATGATCTGGGGCATGCAATGAGGTCGAAAAGAAAACCCACAGTGAATGCCGTAAGGTAATAAAAGAAAAAAACAATACTATCTGATCTGAACAGGAACCGTTGGAACGGTAATGGCAGGTTATTTGGAAGGCAAATATAAATCCAGTATTTGGTCAGTATTTTACCTCAGTATTTGTAAGCCCAAACCAGGAGTGGGTGATAAATCCAGAAGTGGTGACGTGTTTCTATTATACTTTTCCTCTGATTGTTCCTCTCCTGATTTTGGCTTACAAATACTGAGGTAAAATAGTGACCAAATACTGATGGGAAATACTGATAGTGTGAACGTGGCCTTACGCTTTATCATTTTCCAGCATTCCGGAGTTCTTTCTTAGGCCATGTGCACACGATGCAGATATCCAGCGGATCCGCAGCGGATATTACCGTGCAGAAACGTTGCATATCCGCATTGTGATGTACAGTAGCATGTTAGTCAATTGGAAAAAAAAAAAAACGCTGTGCAGACGCTGCAGATTTTTCCGCGCGTTTTTTTTGTGGTTCAAAATATGCAGCATGTCACTTCTTTTGTGCGGTTTTCCACCTGCTCCATTCTCCAAATCCGCAGGGGGAAACCCGCACAAAAACCGCAAGAAAAAAGGAAGAAATCCGCAGGAAAAATACAGGACATTTGACCTGCGGATTTCTTCAATTCTGCGCGGAAAAATCCGCCGGGCTAAAAAGTCCGTCTGCACTTAGCCTTAACAATCGGGCTAATGAATGGTTTACTGGAACTGAAGGAGTTATTGTGCACATGTCTGGAGGTGAAAGCAATGAAGGGTTAATGGGCACATCTTTGGCGGTGTATCGCATCATCGTGTTTGGCTATGGCATTGCTTTGGAATATGTGAGGGATATTCTTTTGTTTTGCGCCCCTTCCTTATGAGCAGCGGGTGCTGGAGGATAATCACAGCTGTGCTCCTGAAGGAAGAGACCACCAGGACATGCCGTAAGACACTCATTAATATATGGAGACCTCCCAACACCGCCTTGCTTTACGCTGCTGTTGGGAGCTACCTCCATCTTATGCTCCTGCTGGCCTGGCATGTTTATTATAGTGAATGAGTGGCAGTTCTGGAGGCTGAGCTGGAAAAAGTGGAGAAAAAAAAGCAGAAACTTTTTTTTCTTTCCTCTATCTTTTTTTTTTTTTTTCCTAAAGTCTCACACAAATCGTTGTTCGTCTCTGACCCGTCGGGCCACCAAACCCCACCCCTGCATCTGGCACAGTGACAGTATACATACAACATGAACTTATTCTTCAGTGACTATGGAACAGTCCACCTCCAGTTTTTTCCTTGGTGCCGGCGTTATTATAAGATATGTCAATGTAACGTATTTATGTGGCTCATATGGCGGCATTATTTATTTCCATTGCTTCCTATGAGATTGCGATCTGCCTCTAATTATATATCCTCTAGAAATGTGGTCATGTCTTTTGTGAAAATAAATACATGTCAGACAATATAAAGCATATCAGAAGAGTAAAAAAAAAAAAAATCAAAGAATTTATTCAGAGGAGAGTTTGTGCAATCCAGGACACGAATATCATGAAGGGGTAGAAAGCCCCTTTAATTACTGCAGAATAGTGCAGATCCAGAGAGGTATGGACAGCAGATTAATGGATTATCCTATCCTGTTGGGAAAATCCGCCAGGAATGAGTTCCTGCTTTCCTGTCCTTTGGGTCAAGGATTTTATTACTAACCCATATCAGCCATGTGTATAAAGTGCAGATATTTGTGTTAGATTTAATATAATCGTTTTACATCAGTGAGAGGAGAACTCGGGGAACGCGGCTCCATTGTGCGCTGATGGGGACTGAAGCTGTGCCATCCGGCCCTTCTGCAATCTGGGATTCATAAGAATTTTGGAGCTGTCTATTGTCAGTCCCATGGTTTGACATTCTTCTGATTAAACTCAATTAACCACTTTGTGATGCTGTCAATTGTCTTGGGGAAAATTAGATGAGCCGCAATAAATGTCGCCTGCACTCTCAGTTATAATTTTGGGGTATTTTTAATATTTTCTGTTCAAAAAAAAAAAAGTTGTCAATTTTCTTGGCGTGACGCTACGTAACAAAATATATCTGGCAGCAGGTGGAAACCAGCTGGTCCTGGTTGTCGTTCTCGGGAAGCAGACAATGTGTTTCTTTGCAAGAACTAAATACACGACAGGTTTGTAATACAAGAAATGGACTCCCTTACATGGTCATTGGCTGAAAACGGGCTAAATGTACCCAGAGTAGGGGGTCCAGAAGCAAAAAAAAGGCAAGGCATGGCACACTAAGCATCTCCCTGTTGTGTCTGCGAGTTCTAAAGATGCCATCTAAATGCAGACGATTTTGTCTGGCTTTTTTCTCAGTTTTTCTGTAAGTATTGTGCACTTTCCGTTTTTCTTTTCATTATTGTTCTATTTGTAGGTTCAATTTTTGGTACAGATTGTTTAATATATCATCTATATATATTCTGTCTGCTTACAACCACCACTAGGGGGAGCTTACTGCATGCTGGGGCATTATTGAGTTTTCTGTGGGTACAGTGTGCAGCACACTTCTCCTAGTGGCAGTAGCTGAGAACTTTGAGCCGGTGCCAGTAGCAGCTGATCAGATATTGATTGCCTCTCCTAAGGATTATTATTTAGATAGCACAATTGATACATGAGAAGAGGTTACATAAAAATACAAATATCACTT
Organism: Dendrobates tinctorius; assembly: GCF_039654945.1. Classification (NCBI taxonomy): domain Eukaryota; kingdom Metazoa; phylum Chordata; class Amphibia; order Anura; family Dendrobatidae; genus Dendrobates; species Dendrobates tinctorius. The sequence goes on along the minus strand of NW_027361870.1, from coordinate 16,886,595 downwards.
ACAGTAGACATACTGACAATGATAGTCTAAGGAAAGAGGACCCTGCCCTTGCGGGCTTACATTCTGTAGGGTAATGTGGGAGACAGTAGGTTGGGGGTTGCAGCAGCCCCAATGGTGTTGAGGTGGCAGTGTGGTTATAACAGGCTGTAAGCGATGGGTTTTCTGGTTCCGTCTGAAGGATCCCAATGTGGTGGATAACCGGACATGTTGGGGCACAGAATTCCAGAGGTTAGGGGATATTCGGGAGAAATCTGGGAGGCGATTGAGTGAGGAACGAATAAGTGTGATGGAAAAAAGGAGGTCTTGGGAGGCCCGGAGATTATGTGAGGGAAGATATCGGGAGACTATGGAGGAGACTTATGGATGGCTTTGTAGGTCAGTGTTGGTAGTTTTAATTGGACATGCTGTGGAATTTGGAGCCAATAAAGGGATTTCAAAAATGGAGGAGTAGCGAGGATAGAGCTGGATTACTCGGGCAACAGAGTTAAGGACGGACTGGAGGATAGATCAGTAAAATAGTAGTGGCCAACCTCTTTTTATGTAATAACATCTGCCACGATACCAAGTCAAAACAATCCTACATCAGCCAGTAAAAATGTACAGTAAACATATATTTTTTTTACATGAGCGCATCTGGGTTGTTAATGGCCAAAATATCATCTGTCAGAGACACCTGTCACAGCCATCTACAAAAAAAAGCTATGCTTTAGGCTGGTTTCACATTAGCGTTGAAATAACGCTGCGCACTGCGTCGGTAAGCCCCGCCCCGATCTGGCTCCCTGCCCGCCCCATCCGGGGTCACCGCCTACTTTCGCATTTGCACGCATGCGATTGGCGCACCCTATCTTTAGCATAGGGTGCGCAGATCATGCGCTGCCAGTGTGAAAGTAGCGTGCTGCGCACTTTTGACGGTGCGCCGTGAGCTCCGAAATGCAGCATGTTGGCAATGTTTTAACGGGCCAGGATTGGCTGGAGAAATTTGGCGGTTTTTCTGTGTTTATAAAAGGCCCTGCACTGGCAGTTTTTACCTCAGACAACATTTTCCTGAAGAAAGAAGATTCCTTATAAAGATGGAAGCTCTTCAGCAACTTTTAGCAAGAGCCGGCGAGGAGGGAGGTCTGGAATGGCTAAAAAACTGCCTGGCGACTAGACCTTCATCCGCAGGGCCTGACGCTGCCTCTCCTACCTCAGCTCCATGTACCCAGCTCCAGACTCCGGGTCAGCCTCCAGCCTCAACAGCGACACCCCCATCTGTAGGGAGAAGTAGGAGACCCCCAGCAGCCTATTCTACTACTTCACCGTGGTGCTCCAGACTTCCTGTCAGGGAGCAAACCAGGAAGTCTCGCCATCCTACCACGAAATCCCGTAGCCCAATGCGGGACACCGGTCGTCGTCATCATCAAAGGCTGGGTATGTCAGCTCATTCTGCTGGCAGGGTAGACGGGCGCTGCGGTCGTAAAAGCACCGCAGCGGCCACTAAGCAGATTGCCCCGGCGCCGGCTACCACACTGCCCCCAGCCCAGCAAGCGACATCATCTGAGGAAGAAGAGGACGATTCACCTGCAGGCACCTCTCAGCTGCACTCGCCCAACATAGAGGGCTCGAGCGCAGGCTGTACAGCAGAACAGTCTACAGCATCCTTAAACCATGGAAAGGGTAAGGACTTGAACTTGTCTTTATTTTCTAGTCAGAGTGAACTTAAAAAAATGATTAAAGATGTTCTGGCAGAGGCTTTAGGCGGAGCTATCACCCAATTCCTCAGCCGCCAGCTAGTATTGATTTAATTAATAATCCTCTCCCTTTGAGAGGCAATGCAAATAAGAATACGTTTAAAAAAGCTTTAGTTTGTGAATTATCACCACTTGGATTCCATTTAAGTTCCGCTATTAAGAAACTTATTTGGGATAGACAGTACGTCGATTTATTCTCTCTTATTCCTCGTGGAGAACAGCCAAATAAATATTGGAAAAAAAAGACGACAAATTTGAGTCAGACGACTCTAGGAAGGGCTCAGTCAAGTCCTTCAATAATTGGATCCAAGCATTTTCCATTTATTCTGCTGTCATTGACGAGAAATACCCAAATTTATGTAGTAGTCTTTTTCAACATTTAGACATAATCCTTGAGGCATATAGAAATTTTGGTGGATTAGCTTGGCTTCATTACGATGAAGCATTTAGACAGAAACTGGCCGTTCACCCTGAAGTTCACTGGGGGACTAAGGATGTCGGATTGTGGATTAATTTGATGCTTCCCCAAAGACAGGCTTTTTCCAGACAATTTTCCACCCCCGGTGTTAAAAAAAGGATTTTGCTTTGCATTCAATGACTCCTTTTATAAGTGGAGTCACAACTGTAAATTCAAACATGAATGCTTTTTGTGTGGGAATTCCCATCCCGCCTCAAAGTGTTTCAAAAAGCAGTCAACCCAGCTCTCAACTGGTAAAGACGCTAAGCGCTATTGGCTAAGCATTTATCCAAACAAGGAGATTAGCAAATTATTGTTTGACGGTTTTTCAGAAGGGTTTTACGTACCGCCCTTTGAGGGTGTTGGGCTGGCTGTTCAATTGTTAACAATCTCCCTTCTATAAGGTTGCACCCACAGGTGGCAAGTGAAAAAATTTTGAATGAGATCTCGCTAGGTAGATTTGCCGGTCCCTTTTCTTCTCCTTTCAAAAATTTTCGGATTTCTCCGTTAGGCATTGTTCCTAAGAAAGAGCAAGGCTCTTTCCATTTAATACATCATACCTATCGTACCCACATGGTAATTCATTGAATGATCAAATTGACAAGGCAGCGAGCTCAGTTACATATGCCTCTTTTGATTCATTCTCCTACTAAACAAATTTGACCTAAACGCTTTAATGTCAAAATCTGACATTAAATCTGTGTTCAGACTCCTTCCGCTGCATCCAATGGGATTTAACTCTTTAGGGTTTTATTTCAATAATGAATTTTTCTTTGACAAATGTTTGCCTATGGGCTTTTCTCTGTCTTGCTTTTACTTTGAAACATTTTCTTCTTTTTTACATAGGGTCTTAGAATCTAACTACTAGCAATGTAGGAATACATTATTTGGATGATTTTTTGTTTGTGGGACCAGCTTCATCCCCAGATTGCTTACATGCTCTTTCCGGTTTTGTAGAGCTATGTGAATTTTTTGGCATTCCAATTGCGCATGAAAAAACGGTACTACCTTCCAATGTATCGAATTTTTGGGTATTACTTTAGATTCTACCATGATGGAATCAAGGCTCACTTTGGACAAGGTTTCAAAACTGCATGATGCTTTGTCAAAATTTATTAGCAAGGAAAAGGTTGAGCTAAAAGAGTTGCAATCTTTATTAGGATTGCTGAACTTTGCACTCAGAATTTTTCCCATAGGCAGGCTGTTTTCAAGACGCCTTTACGAAGCTACGAAAGGTCTATCGTCTCCCAAGTCTCATATTGGTGCGGAGTTGAAGGAAGATGCCAGGATTTGGCAAAAATTTTTATCAGATTTTAACGGAAAATCTTGTTGGCAGTCAGATTTTATATCTGCGGATTCTTTTCCTTTCAATTTTTCTGTTCACCCCACGGTGGGTTGTGCAATTCTTTTCTCTCAATGGACTGTTCAGAGGTTGCCCTCACAATGGATAGCTATGGGCTTGAATCAAAATTCCATGGTTTTGGAATTATTTTCAGTCCTAGTAGGTATTTTTCTTTGGGAAAGATTTATGCGGAATTCTAGGATTGATTTACTTTCAGAAAATCAAGGTTTTTTGTTGTCCATCAACACCCTTTCATCTAAGAATAGATGGGCTTCAATAATCTTGAGACAAATGACACTCCTCTGCCTAAAATTTAACATTTGGATTAAGGCAAATGTTGGCTCTAGTCATTGGAAAGAGGCTACGGAATCCTTATTGACAAGTCATAGAGTAATTTTTTGCCAACAGGTTCCAGAGGCAGCTGTCGAAGTAACACCTTGCCCTCAAGAATTTTGGGACTTGATATCAGTCTGACACCTTATTTCATTCAACAGTCATCTGAAAGATCATGGGCCGTTTACTCGGCTGCATGGTTAAAATGGTACAATTTTTGTAACTTATATGATTTGGATCCAAAAACTTCGGATCCAGTATCTGGTTTAAAATTTGCTGAATATTTAGTACTTACAGGATTGTCCTATTCAGCAGTAACTAAATTGATCGCTGGTGTTTCATTCTTTCTCAAATTCTTAGGCTCCCCACCTTTGACAGCTTTCTTTCCTTTGAAGCAATTTTTGATAGGATTTAGGAAAAACAATTTCAAGCTGGATGCGAGACGTCCAATTTCTTTACCATTGTTAAAAAATCTATGCTTATCCCTTAATTCAGTTTGCTTGAATCCGTATGAAACATCGTTATTTTCTACAGCATTTTTAATTGCGTTTTTTGGTGCTTTGCGGATAGGCGAGTTAATTTCTTCAAAAAAGTTGGAACCTTCCGGACTAATGATTTCTGATTTTGAGCTTCACGAGCTGTATATAATTTTGTTTATAAGAAAATCAAAAACAGATCAATTGGGAACGGGGGCTAGATTGAGGATTGATATTTTCCCTGACTCGGTCCTATGACCTGTCAGTAATTTAAAAAAATGGGTTGAAATCCGTCCTAAAGTGCAAGGTCCTTTATTTTTACATTCAGATCTTTCCCCTGCTACCATTTTCCAATTTAATTTTTTGTTAAAGAAATGTCTACATTTTTTGGGAAAAGAGAACTTGAGAATTACTTCCCACTCATTTAGAATTGGGGCCACTACGGAAGCAGCCAGGGCTGGCCTTTCAGATTCAAGAATAAAAAGTTTGGGTAGATGGGATTCAAAAAGATTTAAATTATACATTCGTCATGAGTTATATGATTACTAACACTTTATTTAATTTTGGGCCCTTTGGTTGTTTGGATCATCGGCCATTCCTTTGTGTTTTGGGCCCAGAAGAGGGCTAAGCTTTGCTATTATTCCGAGAACTTATCATTCAGCCCTACTTCAGTTCAGATTTATTGGCACAGCATTCGAGGAATGAAGTGGTCAAGTTTTGTTTTAGAGTTTAAGAAATGTTATAGGTTTTTTCCATGTCCTGATTTAGTTATATTTCATATTGGTCGTAATGATCTAGGGAAATGAAGACATTGGACTTGCTCGCACTAATACGGACTTCGTTTTCTCGGATCATACCCAGACTTTTATGGAAGAGGAATGGTTTATATTTCATGAACAAGATACGTATAAGGGTTAAAAGGGCATTCAAAAATTTTTACCATTGATTAATGTTTTTTCTTTTCGGCACACAGAGCTTGAGGGTTTTATTTCGGGCTTATATAGACAGGACTTGGTTCATTTGTTCGACATGATTGGACTGGACATTTTTAATTTGGATTTGCATTCTATGGTAGAGAAGTGGCTGTGTGGTTTGGGAGGGGCCATGTCTCAGTGAGCCTGGCTTTTGGAAAAATCGCCCGTTAAGGGGCGGATTGTTTCTCTGGCATGGTAATATTGGATAATTTTATGGAACTATTTATTTAACGGTTTGGATATTTATTTATTATTAACCCCTTTCTGACATCAGACGTACTAAAAGGGAAGCATCGGCAGGGGCTCCCTCCATGCTTCCCTGAGCCCCCCACGGCAGCACAATGTGCAGCGCTGCTGCGGGGGGCTCCTTCCCTGCAGGCCCCCGAATCCAAGATGGCGACGGGGGCCTGCAGGGAGCTGATTTCCTCAGTGCCTGCAAAGCGCAGGCATGAGGAATTCTGCAGCAGTGCCTGTGACAGATCGCTGATCTGTCACAGTGATCTGTGATGCGACAGATCAGCGGTCTGTCACAGGACAGTGATGTCCCACCTGCGACTATGTAATAAAGTTAAAAAAAGTGTTAAAATAATTTTAAAAAAATCGCCAAATAAATTAGAAAAAAAAAAACATTCCCCCAATAAATCCATTTTTTGGAAATAAAAAAAACAAAACAATAAAAGTACACATATTAGGTATCGCCGCGTCCCTAATGACCCGCCCTATAAAACTGTCCCATTAGTTAACCCCTTTAGCAAACCCCTTAAAAAATAAAAAACGAAGCAAAAAATAATGATTTATTATCATACCGCCAAACAAGTGCAATAACGCATATAAATATCCATGGTACCGCTGAAAACGTCATCTTGTCCCGCAAAAAACGAGCTGCCATACAGTTATAGCTCGCAGAATAAAGCGATGCAAAAATAATTATTTTTTATATAAAATAGTTTTCATTGCATAAAACCAACAAAACATAAAAAAAGACCTAAATGAGGTATCGCTGTAACCGTACTGACCCGAAGAATAAAACCGCTTTATCAATTTTACCGCACGCGGAACGGTGTAAACGCACCCCCCCAAAAGAAATTCTTGAAGCGCTGGTTTTTGTTCATTCTGCGTCCCAAAAATCGGAATAAAAAGTGATCAAAAAATGTCACGTGCCCGGAAATGGTACCAATAAAAACGTCAACTCGTCCCGCAAAAAATAAGACCTCACATGACTCGGTGGGTCAAAATACGGAAAAATTATAGCTCTCAATATGTGGTGATGCAAAAACTTTTTACAATAAAAAGCGTCTTTTAGCGTGTGACAGCTGCCAAACATAAAAACCCGCCATATATAGTAAATCAAACCCCCCGTTATCACCCCCTTAGTTAGGGAAAAATAATAAAATTAAAAGAAAATATTTTCCCATTAAGGTTAGGGCTAGGGTTAGGGCCAGGGCTAGGGTTAGGGCTGAGATTAGGGTTAGGGGTGTGTTGGGGTTAGGGTTGGAGTTAGAATTGGGGGGTTTCCACTGTTTGGGCACATCAGGTGCTCTCCAAATGCAACATGGCGTCTGATCTCAATTCCAGCCAATTCTGAGTTGAAAAAGTCAAATGGTGCTCCTTCCCTTCCAAGCTCTGCCATGCGCCCAAACAGTGTTTTACCCCCACATGTAGGGTATCAGCCTACTCAGGACAAATTGCAAAACAACTTTTGTGGTCCAATTTCTCCTGTTACCCTTAGGAAAATAAAAAATTGGGGGCAAAAATATCATTTTTGTGGAAAAAAATGATTTTTTTATTTTCACGCCCGGGCGTTATAAACTTCTGTGAAGCAATTTGGGGTTCAAAGTGCTCACCACACATCTAGATAAGTTCCGTGGGGGGACTCGTGTCCAAAATGGGGACACTTGTGGGGAGTTTCAATAGTTTAGGTACATCAGGGGCTCTCCAAACGCACATGACACCCGCAGACCATTCCATCAAAGTCTGCATTCCAAAACGTCACTACTTCCCTTCCGAGCTCCGACGTGTGCCCATACAGTAGTTTTCTCCCACATATGGGGTGTCAGCGTACTCAGGACAAATTGGACAACAACTTTTGGGGTTCAATTTCTCCTGTTACCCTTGGGAAAATAAAAAAATTGGGGACTAATTGATCATGTTTGTGGAAAAATACGATTTTTTTTATTTTCATGCCCGGGCATTATAAACCTGTGAAGCCCTTGGGGGTTCAAAGTGCTCACCACACATCTAGATAACTTCCTTGGGGGGTCTAGTTTCCAAAATGGTGTCATTTGTGGGGGTGGGGTTTCCACTGTTTTGGTACATCAGGGGTTTTCCAATCGCGACATGGTGTCCGATCTCAATTCCAGCCAAAAACGTCAAATGGCGCTGCTTCCCTTCCGAGCTCTGCCATGCGCCCAAATAGTGGTTTACCTCAGCGTACTCAGGACAAATTGCACAATAACTTTTAGGGTCCTGTTACCCTTGGGAAAATAAAAATTGGGGGTGAAAAGATCATTTTTGTGGAAAAAATATGATTTTTTAATTGTACCTCTGTACGTTATAAGCTTCTGTGAAGCCCTTGTGGGTTCAAAGTTCTCACCACACATCTAGATAAGTTCCTTGGGGGGTCTAGTTTCCAAAATGGGGCCACTTGTGGGGGGTTTCCACTGTTTAGGTACATCAGGGGCTCTCCAAACGTGACATGGCGTCCAATCTGAATTCCAGCCAATTTTGCATTGAAAAAGTCAAACGGCGCTCCTTCCCTTCTGAGTACTGCCATGCGCCGAAACAGTGGTTCCCCCCACATATCAGGTATCAGCGTACTCAGGACAAATTGCACAATAACTTTTGCAGTCCAATTTCTCCTGTTACCCTTGGTAAAATAAAAAAATTGAACCTGAAGTATTTTTTTTGTAAAAAAAAAGTTAGATGTTCATTTTTTTTTTTAAATATTCACAAAATTCCTGTGACACACCTAAATGGTTAATAAACTTCTTGAATGTGGTTTTGAGCACCTTAAGAGGTGCAGTTTTTAGAATGGTGTCACTTTTGGGTATTTTCTATCATATAGACCCCTCAAAGTGGCTTCAAATGTGATGTGGTCCGTAAAAATAAAATGGTGTTGCAAAAATGAGAAATCGCTGGTCAATTTTTAACCCTTATAACTTCCTAACAAAAAAAATTTTGGTTCCCAAATTGTGCTGATGTAAAGTAAACATGTGGGAAATGTTACTTATCAAGTTTTTTGTGTGCCGTATCTCTGTGATTTAAGGGCATGAAAATTGCGAAATTTTCAAAATTTTCGCCAAATTTCTGTTTTTTTCACAAATAAACACAAGTTATTTGAATGAAATTTTACCACTATCATGAAGTACAATATGTCACGAGAAAACAATGTCAGAATCACCAGGATCCATGGAAGCGTTCCAGAGTTATGACCTCATAAAGGGACAGTGGTCAGAATTGTAAAAATTGGCCCGGTCATGAACGTGCAAACCACCCTTGGGGGTGAAGGGGTTAACCCAAACTAAATTCACGGCCACTTTTCTTCCATTATTAAAGTATGTGGTGTCATTTATTTACTGATATCGGTCCTGTAGGGCCATGTCTTGTAGATCCATTTTTTCAGGCACCAGTCGAGTCTTTGAAGAGAATATCACCACTGTGATACAATCTGTGTTGGAGCACTGTATGGATGTTAGGCTCCAAATGTATTGATGAATATTCTGGAGCACTGTCAGGAGTACAGAGCTTAGATGCCGCCTCTAGTTTAACCATCCAGCTTCATTCTCTTATACATTGTGACAAAATTCTGAACTGAGAGTTGGAAAATTGACCAAGAAATTCTGCACAGAGATGTTGTTATTACAGGGAGCACAGGGGTTGCAGTTGCACCTTGTCCCAGCAGCCTAGTCGGGCCCCAAAAGTGGCTCCCTAAAGCCCTTCTGAGAAGATCATTACTATTAAAGAGCTGTGATAGTTGGGGGTCCTGTTGGAAATTGTTGCTTTGAGTCCCACAAGCTTCAAATTCTGCCTCTGGCTATGTAATATTATTGGGCAGCATGGTGGCTCAGTGGGTAGCACTGTTGCTTTGCAGCGCTGGGGTTCTGCATTCAATTCCCACCAAGTAAAACATCTGTATGGAGTTTGTACGTTCTCTCCATTTGTGTGGGTTTCCTCTGGGTTCTCTGGTTTCTTCCCACACTCCAAAGACTATACTGATACGGAATGTAGATTTTGAACCTCAATGGGGACAGTAATGATATTGTCTATAAATTGCTATGGAATATGATGGCGTTATATAAGCAATGCATAATAAATAAATAATACTAGGTTGAATAACCCAAAAAATAATTGACAAACACTTGTACAATTCAGATGAGTAAAACCTTCACAACAATTGATGATGAGCATAGATTCATATACGACTTCGTAATGCGAAATGCGCTTGTTGTTTATGTGTTGGGAAATAATTTCCAAAGATTAGTCCTTTATTTAAAATCAAATTCCTTGCCTAACCCATTAAAAAGCCCACACCACTATCCCACCAGGATGGTACTCGCAGGACAGATAATTGTGCTGACATCTGGAAACGTGTACTCTTCTTCTGACATTAATGGTAACGTTTGTCTGTCGAGACTCCAACTCTGGATGATTGATTTAGCAATGGATGCTACTGAAAGAACCTCTATTTAGAGGTGGCATCAAAATACTTCAGTTCTTTCGATATGTAGGGTGGGAGACTGATTTGAGGTTGAGCATTTCCTATCGCCAGTATATATTGGGCAGCTTTTGTGGCAGTAGAGTGGATGCTGCAGGTGTTTGCCAGTAAATGAACCATCTTCTGTCTTACCGTAAGTGAAGAACCACATGAAACGTGCAGCAGGTGGTCCTTATTCCCAGAAACGTACTTTAATCTGGATATAATCTCACCTGCCTGTGGTTCTGTTGTGGCCGCGCATACTTATTTCTTGTTAAGCATAGAGATTATGTCAAATCTAAAGGTATTAATTGCCTGAATCATTTATGCATGACTGTCATAAAGAAGTACCAGGTAATAACATAAAAGACAACAAACAGGTTATTCCCATTATTGATTTGATTGGCATATCGCTGGCATATGATTTAATGGATACACACAAACCAAAAAATGGAGCAAGACCAATTGTGTCATCATTAAACATGTTTTCTGGTTTAGGAAAATCCCTGTTAACCTTTTTAAAAGCAAAACAAAAAAATGTACTTTTGTCACGCACAGTGTAGGAAAGACTAAGTGCAACATGAGGGGAAGGGAGCCCAAACTAGGGAAGGGGGGAGTGGAGATCCCTAGGCAAATCTAAAGTCGACCTGTCTGCCCTAAATGTCCCTATATAGGTTCTGCACCTATTGCAGAGCAGGAACCTAATCCTTGCCTTTCCCTGGCAATAAGCCCTACTTGAAGAATGATGGGATGAGCACTAGTCACTAGTCGATCCCCACTAACACTAAAGACAGCTGGGATAGACAAACAAGGGAAACACTTATCTTGATGACTCCGAGATGTAACACAGGTGTCCTTCAGTGACACCAAAGAGGAAGATAGCCTACTTCTGTAATTCCAAGCCTCAATGGGGGAAATGGAAATATCACCGGCAACTCCCAGCAGAGGCTGGGAGTCTATAAACACCGCAGGTCCCGGTATGTCAATTAGAGCCGGAGAAAGGTTGTCACTGGGTCAAAGAGTCAGAAGGGTTAAGAAAGTGTCTGCAAGGCCTAATGCAGAGACCATCTGCAGCTAGATGCAGTGTGACTGCAGCCTCTGACACACCATTGACAACTTTAGTCACCCTCCCCAGGTCCAGTGCTGAGTCTCCACCACTGTTATTGTCTAGAAAAATGTAGTAGTGTTAAAAGTGAGCTTAGTGTCTCTTGCGATCAACTCAGTCTGAACTCCAATTATCAACTTGACATTAGTGCTGCAGCTAAATAACACAGATCGGGAGCAGCGGCGGAGACTGAGCACTAGACCCAGGAAGGGTGAGTAAAGAACTTTTTTTTCTTTTTTTAAGAACAAACTGCACCTGGGCAAGAGAAATTTTCAAAAAATGAAAAACCTCTTTAATGACACCATATTATATCATTATATAATACAAAGAAAACATTATAGGAATAAAAAACACAGATAGTGGGTAAACCCCTCAGCTGGGGTACAGAAATGCCGCCATGGTCATACCTATAAATAAGGCTGCCTTTATATTTTTCAAGTTGGATCTATACATTAAAAAGAGATGGAAACTTTGGCTACTTGTACCTAAATTTTGGCTTACACATTTAATGTAGGTTATGCATCCATTTACATCTGTATATACTTTTTAATCATAGAATAAGGGTTTTTTTCTAACTTGATCTTGCTAATTTAGATAGGCCTACCCCCTGGTCTTTATTGCCAATTCTGTGGAGAGGTGCAGATTGTTTAGAGGGGTAAAGCTTTTTTTTTTTCTACCACATTCATTAAAAACATACAGTACAGACCAAAAGTTTGGACACACCTTCTCATTCAAAGAGTTTTCTTTATTTTCATGACAATTAAAATTGTAGATTCACTCTGAAGGCATCAAAACTATGAATTAACACATGTGGAAGTATATAATTAACCAAAAAGTGTGAAACATCTGAAAATATGTCTTATATTCTAGGTTCTTCAAAGTGCTCGAAGAGGTAGTCACTGGAAATGGTTTTCACTTCACAGGTGTGCCCTGTCAGGTTTAATAAATGGGATTTCTTGCCTTATAAATGGGGTTGGGACCATCAGTTGTGTTGTGCAGAAGTCTGGTGGATACACAGCTGATAGTCCTACTGAATAGACTGTTAGCTGTTTTTTTCTTTGCATAATACAAATTCTAAGTAAAGAAAAATGAGTGACTATCATTACTTTAAGAAATGAAGGTCAGTCAGTCCGAAAAATTGGGAAAACTTTGAAAGTGTCCCCAAGTGCAGTGGCAAAAACCATCAAGTGCTACAAAGAAACTGGCTCACATGAGGACCGCCCCAGGAAAGGAAGACCAAGAGTCACCTCTGCACCTCTGCTGCGGAGGATAAGTTCATCCAAGTCACCAGCCTCAGAAATCGCAGGTTAACAGCAGCTCAGATTAGAGACCAGGTCAATGCCACACAGAGTTCTAGCAGAAGACACATCTCTACAACAACTGTTAAGAGGAGACTTTGTGCAGCAGACCTTCATGGTAAAATAGCTGCTAGGAAACCACTGCTAAGGACAGGCAACAAGCAGAAGAGACTTGTTTGGGTTAAAGAACACAAGGAATGGACATTAGACCAGTGGAAATCTGTGCTTTGGTCTGATGAGTCCAAATTTGAGATCTTTGGTTCCAACCACCGTGTCTTTGTGCGACGCAGAAAAGGTGAACGGATGGACTCTACATGCCTGGTTCCCACCGTGAAGCATGGAGGAGGATGTGTGATGGTGTGGGGGTGCTTTGCTGGTGACACTGTTGGGGATTTATTCAAAATTGAAGGCATACTGAACAAGCATGGCTACCACAGCATCTTGCAGCGGCATGCTATTCCATCCGGTTTGCATTTAGTTGGACCATCATTTATTTTTCAACAGGACAATGACCCCAAACACACCTCCAGGCTGTGTAAGGGCTATTTGACCAAGAAGGAGAGTGATGGTGTGGCACCCCTGAGGATTCAGTTGCCACAGAGGTACTGCACCTCCTCCTGAGGTGTGGTACCCCACCATCCAGGTAGGTTGGAGGCTCCTGACCACGCTCCAACACCTGCATCCCACACAACACAGTAGTTCAGCAAAGCCACATTGCGGCTCCCTGCTTGGAGTGTAGCAGAGCACCTTTGGTGGCTCCCTGCTTGGAACACGAAACGTGCTGCGAGGTGGGTGGAGTTAGAATGCATAAATGAGCGGGAAGGTTTAGGATTTCAGGTCAGTCGGTCGGTCAGTAGGAGAGAGTGAGGAGAGAGGATTCCTGGGAGAGGGATGGAGGAAGGAGGTGCTGCAGCAGACCTCAGTGACCTGGGTCTGCTGGCACGGGAAAGGAAAGAAGGAGAAAGACATTGAACAGAAACCTGATCTTCCATAAGAAGGAGAGACTAGTACAGAATGAAGGAGTAAAAGGGAACAGAGGACGTGGGTTAGGAGAGAACCCTGCCTTGAAGTTCTAAGTGCAAGACCGGGGCCCGGTCCCCGAGGTTGTATGGATACTAATGGTCCTACAGCAGACACCAGTGGAGTAGTGAGCTGTAAATGCACTACTCCCATCTAAGACTTGGGGGCACAACAGCAACTTGGATAGTGAGCCAGGACTCAGGAGTAAGGAGTCCCCAAAGCAGGCTACAGCTGTCTGCCGTACAAGTATGGTTCTTGGGAACATGTCAGGAGGAACTCCAGTGTAACTCAGTACTAGGAGTACTTCACACCAAAGGCGCTATAAGAGACGTTCAGAAAGGCACATGTTGGCGGAGTGTTGGAACGGAGCATTCCATCTGACCTGGAGGTTGACTGGGTCCCTGGCCCGGAGGACACAGCATGGAGGCAGCCACCTGTGTGTACTACAGACTGTGAGTAAAGCTTTGGAACTACATGCCCTGGTGTCCTCCAATTATTCCTGCGCTAACATACCCTGTACCACTACATCGGGGTACCAGCTTCTACACCGCCTGTGCCTCTCCTCTACCCCTACATCTACACTGCCCTGGGACTACAGCTCCACCTGTGGGGAGATACACCATCTTGGCTGCAACACACCACCAGTCCCAGAGGATCTGCATGCAGCGTCGGCTTAACACCTCACTTGCCGAACACCACAGGTGGCGTCACGAACTATTCATTTAATCAACTACATTCCACCATTCAAATCTCCCCCATTACTTGGGCGCCCAGGGCCACGGACCGGGTCACTGCTGCTGTGACACATCCCACTGACACCGACCCGGTACCGAGTACCCCACAGCCCTGGGAGGGCGACCCAATGGGGTGCTACACCAGATGACCTGACCTCCGCAGTCACCAGACCTGAACCCAATCGAGATGGTTTTGGGTGAGCTGGATCGCAGAGTGAAGGCAAAAGGGCCAACAAGTGCTAAGCATCTCTGGGAACTCCTTCAAGACTGTTGGAAGACCATTTCCGATGACCACCTCTTGAAGCTCGTCAAGAGAATGCCAAGAGTGTGCAAAGCAGTAATCAAAGCAAAAGGTGGGTACTTTGAAGAACCTAGAATATAAGACATATTTTCAGTTGTTTCACACTTTTTTGTTAATTATATAATTCCACATGTGTTAGTTCATTGTTTTGATGCCTTCAGAGTGAATCTACAATTTTCATGGTCATGAAAATAAAGAAAACTCTTTGAATGAGGTGTGTCCAAACTTTTGGTCTGTACTGTATATGTCAGACATTTAAATATACCATTGTTCGCTTCAAATAGTCCCCAAAAATAACAAAGAAAAAACAAAAAATCTTTTATAAATTTGTTTTTTTGGACCAAAAAAAGTTATTTTCTGTAGTCCAAAAAATGCAATATGACATCAACCTGACAAAATGAAGTCAAAAGATCATTTTTTAACCCATTTTAGTCTGAGTATCATGCCATATATGTCTGAATATAATTTTTCGTAGGTCAAGCGTATACACACAGCAGAATGTACTGTGTCTACAGTGGCATGTCAAATTTTGGGCACCGCTGGTCAAAATGACTGTTATTGTGAACAATTAAGAAAGTTAAAGATGAAATGATCCCTAAAAAGTCCTTAAGTTAAAGATGACACATTTCCTTTGTATTGTAAGCAGCAAAAAAATATATATTTTCATATTTTGCATATTAAAATTTACAAAAAGCAAAATGGGCCAATGAAAAAGTTTGAGCACCATGGTTAGTACCTAGTAGCACCCCCTTTTGGAAGTATCACTGCTTGTAAATGCTTTTTGTAGCTATTAAAGCATCTTTCAATTCTTCCGTTTCTGTGAGATTCCTGGGTCATCTTTGGTTCTCTGCTATTTTGAAGTCTAGCCACAGATTCTCAATGATGTTCAGATCAAGGGACTTTGAGGGCCATTGTAAAACCTTTAGCTTATGCCGTTTGAGGTAGTATATTGTGGATTTTGACGTGTGTTTAGGATCATTATCCATTTGTAGAAGCCATCCTCTTTTCAATTTCAGCTTTTTGCATCAAGCATTTGTTGAAATTTCATTGAATCTGTTTTTCCCTCTACCCATGAAATGTTCTCTGTGTCAATGACTGCAACAAAACCCCAAAGCATGATTGATTCACCCCATGCCTAATGGTTAGCGCAATGTTTTTTTCCTGAAATTCTGAACCCTTTTTTCTCCACACATACCTTTGATCATTGTGGCCAAAGAGTTCTATTTTAACCTCATCAGTCCACAGGACTTGTTGCCAAAATGCATCAGGCTTGTTTAGATGATCTTTTTCATACTTCTGACTCTGAATTTAATGGTGAGGATGCAGGAGAGGTTTTTTTCTGATGACTCTTCTATACAGGCCATATTTGAGCAGGTATCTCTGAACAGTAAAATAATGTATCACAACTCCAGAGTCTGCTAAATCTTTCTGAAAATAGTAACTTGGTTAGCAAGGCCGAAAAAAACCATTTGTCCATCCAGTTCAGCCTGATGGTCTTTGGCAGTCAAGTGGTGGTTCTGATTTGCCTCTCTAGCAATCCTACGAGCAGCTCCCACTGAAAATTTGCTTGGTCTTCCAGACCTTATCTTAACTTCCACTGTTCTTATTAACTGCCATTCCTTAATTACATTTCAAACTGAGGAAAGGGCAACTTGAAAACGCTTTGCTATCTTTTATAACCTTCTCCTTCTTTGTGGGCCTTCACTATTTTCAATTTCAGAGTGCTAGGCAGCTGCTTAGAAGAACCCATGGCTGCTTTTTTTGGCACAAGGTTAGAAGAGGAGGCTGGGTTTTTATAAAACTGGGAAATTGGCATTACGTGGCCTTTCCACACGATGATGGAGAACAAGCCATAACCCTAGCAGGCTAATTAAGGTCTGAAACCTTGGTGGTCAAAGTTATCCGAGCACACAAATCTTCAAGGGTGCGCAAACATTTGCATTGGCCCATTTTCCTTTTTGTAATTTTTTAAAAGTAAAAAGAAATGGGTAATCTATAACTTTAAGCCTTTAGAGATCATTTCATCTTCAACTGGCTTAACTGTTCGTAATAACAGAAGTTTTGACCGGGTTCCCAAACTTTGCATGCCACTGTATATATGAACTTAAGTCTAAATTGCTAAATGCATGAAAAACATTAAACCCAGATCCAATAGCCCACAATTTGTTAAACAGAATAAAGCCTTATTAGGGCTTGTTCACATGACTGTATTTTCGCTCCAAGTTCTGTCCTTGTAAAAAGCAAACCATACTCAGACCAATTTTATTTAATGGGACATGTGTATGAAGGAAACCACAGCATGCGCTTGTACCTTCCATAAATTGGACAAGGCTCACCCTAGGTATAGGTTCACACGACCTTATAAAAAAAATCGTTCAAATTTTCATCCAGAAAAGTGGGATATTTTTCTCACTTGTCGTCCATGTGCAATCCGCTTTTTACAGCAGCAGCTATTAATCAATTACAGGAAAATTTATGGTTTCTGCTGAAAAAGACATGACAGCGCCTCCATTCATAGTTTCCTATATTGCAATGTATCTGTAAAATTTCGCTGCTGGACTGTGGCTCCATATGGAATCCGATTTTTTCTTTCTCACACCCATAGACTTGAATGGGTGAGTCTCATCTGATTTCCCGGGGGCAATTGTGCATGCTGCGATTTTTTTCACACGCAGATTCGGTCAGTGAAAAGAATCGTTCATCTGCACAGCCCCATTGAGTGACATTGGTGCAAGTGTGATCTGTTTTTTTAACGGATAGCACTTGGACCGAAAATGTGGTCATCTGCGTGAGCCTTAAAGTAGATTCATAAAAGTATTAAAAAAAATCATTTAAGAGGTTTTTTTATACTGAAAAGTTGTAAGATTTTTTTTCTCACTTGTCATCCGTGTGTATTCCATATTCAGTCTTTTTTTTACACAAGATATTAATCATTTACAAGACCATTTACACACCCATAAACTTGAATGTACAGAAGAAACTAGTGCATGCTGCAGATTAGGTCAATGAAAAGGTCATCTGCACTGCCCCATTGAGTAAAAATTGGTCTGAGTGCTGTCCGTTTTTTTTCCACAGATAGCACTGGGACTGAAAATACAGTGGTGTGAACGAGCCCTGAGAGTGATCAATTTATCACCCCCTAATTCCATACAGTTGCATAATAACAAGTGCCACAGACAATTGTCTTAGGTTCACCTACCAGATTTAACATGCGTTTCAGCAATATGACTTTTTCGTAGTCTGATACCTGGGAGTTTAACATATAGGACCCTCTCCGATCCAAGGGGCCTCATTTTGACCCTTAAAGGGAACCTGTGTCAGGTTTTCCCCATATAAAGTAGGGCCAGCACCTGTACACCCTCATATGCAGCATTCTAGAATTTTGTATATATGTCCCTAATGTGCTCTTCATAACACAAAAAATAGCTTTTATTATACTCGCCTAGAGCGCAGTCAGATGGGCGTCTCTGGTGTTGACCCGGCACTTCCTCCCTTCTTACTATTGCCCTTCTCCTTCCCTACTTCGTGTGGATGAAGCTTCCTACATCATCATTACGGTGTTCCCCATAGCGCTCTGCACAGGCGCACTTCTCTCTGCCTTGCTGATGGGCAGAGCAAAGTAATGTAAATCGCATGCACCGGGAAAGGTCAAAGAGTGCCGATGACCCGTAGGTAAAGCCGGCGCACGCACACTACAGTACTTTATTCTGCCTTCAACAGGGCACATAGAAGTACGCCTGCACAGGAGCGCAATGAGGACACTGCGGATGACGTAGGTCGCATCATCCACACGAGATGAAGGACGGCAATTGTAAGAAGAGAGGAGGCACCGGGTCAAGACCAGCGACGTCCATCGGAATGGACCGTGCTGTAGGTGAAAATAATAAAAGCTATTATTTTTGGTTATGCAGAGTAGATTGGGGGAATATATACAGCATCTAGAATGCTGTGTATGAGGACCAGCAAAGAGAGATTGTCTATTTTCATTTGTCCACGTGTTTGAACTATGTTAGTTTATAAAATGTGAGGAGGAAACGGTCAGATGATTCTGCTGGTCTCCTACAGATAGACCTTATTGTCTGGAGATTATGTGACAAGCCCTACAGCCACTCCAACCATTAATTAAATTAAGTCTAGTAATGTATAATGATCTGTTATAAATGAATGCAGGAAATTTAACTAAATGACAGACAAATTAATGCACTGCTCTCTTTGAAGACATTGCTCTCTTTGGCTATTTTTTTTTTCTTTTTTGATGTTCAGACCAGTCTGGGTATTTTGTTCTAAAAAAAAAAAATTACTGTAGTATTTTGACTGACAGAATTTATAATTTAGAAGCATAGTCTCAGCTTTAAAGGGAATGTCTAATCAATGATATAAAATCTGTTTTTTGTGTTTATTTTATTTGTTGTTTGAGTATATGTTCCTGACGAAGGTTCCAGTCTGGAGCTGAAAACCAGTTTGTGCATGGAAGTCCTCAAATAAAGGTATCTCCTGATACTTGCAGTGTTATCCCTTTCGTGATTGGACAACACATCAGCATTCTCCCAATATATAGATCACATTTAACCTGCTCAGCTCCTGAACGGGCAAGAAATTGAGGTTACTTCCCACTCCCCAGGTGAGTGTGTGCATCCACTCCAGATGCCACTACACTTGACTACTAATATATTTGCACACATTCAGGATTTCGCATTTATAGCTACCTGTGCTGCACTTTATATTAGGGGTGTAGTAGAGTCCTAAGGGACAGTCACCAAGGAGCGGGGGAGTCATATTGCACAACTTAGGGTGCCAACCTCCGCTGACAGGCAGGGATTCCCATAGGGAATTCTATGGTGACATAGTCCCTACCTATTATATTTCATCAATTCATTACGGTATATTTTTGTAGGTCTCTTATGCATCTGTTATGTGTATTTGGATAGACATTTTCTAATATATGTCTTTGAACGTTTTTTAGTTTTAATTTAATTATTAAAGGTTATATTTTAGGGGTCTGTTTTGTTTGTGGTTTCTAAATAGATTGGGGTCGCACCCTTGATTTTTTCTTTATGGTCTTTTACCATTACAGCATCACCATAACCTTCTTCCTTTATGGCTGGAGTCACACTAGCGTACAAAAAAATGATAATTACTTACCGGTAATTTGATTTTCCAGAGGCATGACAGCACCGCAGACATGAGATGGTATCCGCCCCCGGGAAACAGGAAAACTGTAGCAGAGATATAAGAAGGGGGCGGCCCCTCTCTCCTCAGTTTTTCAGAGTATGCAAAGGTAACCGCCTTATTAGTTTTCATATATGTTATATAACAACGTCACTAATATCCAACTTCTTTTCCCTTTTTTTCCATATCTATCTATCTATCTATCTATCTATCTAAATAAAAAAAAATCAAAAAAAGGGCAGCACTACCAAAATTAAATAGTTGGTGCAAAACCTATTCAGCAGTGTCCAAACAGCCAAATTAACAAAAGTAAAAAAATAGGCAGCACTCAAATTAAATGTGAAAAAAAGTGGATACTTTACTGATCCTCCAGTGGCAACGTTTCAACGGTGACCCGTCTTTATCAGACGGGTCACCGTTGAAACGTTGCCACTGGAGGATCAGTAAAGTATCCACTTTTTTTCACATTTAATTTGAGTGCTGCCTATTTTTTTTACTTTTTTTTTTATCTATCTATCTATCTATCCATATATATATATATATATATATATATATATATATACATATATAGATCAGCTCTATCTTCATATAAATTTACATATCCAGATACAACTTTCAAATTTTCTGGTGCACCACACAACCATCACCAAGATAGGGCGGGAATAATGCGGTGCTGTCATGGCTCTGTAAAATCAAATTACCGGTAAGTAATTATCATTTTTTCCCTTCCCCATGACAGCACCGCAGACTTGAGTGGAAAGATAGCATAGACTCCTAGGGTGGGACAACAGCAGACAACACTTTTCTCCCAATGGCCAGATCTGAGGGCCCTAGGTCTAGTCTATAGTGTTGGAAGAAAGTGGATGGTGAGGACCGTACTGCTGCCTTACAAATCTGTTCAACAGAAGCATTTGCTCTTTCAGCCCAGGACGTGGCTATGGCTCTCGTAGAGTGAGCTGTTACACCCAGTGGGGGAGTCTGACCGAGGAGTAAGCCAGTGCAATACCCATACGTAGCCATCGTGCAATCGTTGACTTTGAAGCTTTTTTACCCCTGTTTGTCCCCTGGAAGGAGACAAAAAGGGCTGATGACTGTCGCCATGACTTTGAGGCTTCTATATATTGAAGCAGGCAACGTCTGACATCTAGGCAATGGAAGGTTTTCTCTCCCTGGGATTTAGGGTTTGGACAAAACGAGGGCAAACTTATCTCCTGCTCCCTGTGGAATTTGGAATTAACCTTCGGTAGGAAGGCCGGATCAGTTTTTATGATCACTCTATCATCCAAAAAGGTGGTATATGGGGGATTTACCGATATAGCCTGCAGCTCGCAGATATGTCGAGCTGAAGTCAGGGCCACTAGGAGCACTGTTTTTAAAGTTAGTGCCTTTAATGAGATGGAAGCAATAGGCTCAAATGGAGACGATGTCAGTGCCCTTAATACTAAATTTAGATCCCAGAGAGCTACCTTAGTTGGTAATTTTGAGGGCCTAGATGTAAAGGAGGCCCGAATGAACCTATAGATCCATGGGTGGTCAGCCAATTTTTGATCAAACAACGCACCCAGGGCAGATACCTGCACCTTTAAGGTGCCTGTGGACAGTCCTTTTTCTAGTCCTTTCTGGAGGAACTCTAGGATTTCTTTTATTGGTACTTTCTGGCCTGTCTCAGCCCATTGTCGGCCCAAGAACTGTAAGAATTTTTCCCAAATCTTTTGGTATTTACGCGAAGTTACCTCCTTCCTGCTAGCGAGCAGGGTGGTTACTAACGGAACTGAGAAACCCTTTGCTAGAAGGAGTCCCCTCTCAAGTTCCATGCAGTGAGGTGCAGCCTGTGAACCCGGGGATGTTCTACTGGGCCCTGGTATAGCAGACTCGGGGTATCTGGGAGGATCCATGGGTCCTAGATAGACATGCGTCTGAGCCATGTGAACTATGCCCTTTTCGGCCAGAAGAGCGCTACCAGGATTATTCGAGCGCTGTCTTGTCGGATCTTTTTTAAGACTACCGGAATCAATGGAAACGGGGGGGAACGCATAGGCCAGCCGAAATTTCCAGCGGTGTAGTAGCGAATCCACCCCTTCTGGCTGTTCTCTTGGATTTAGGGAGTAGAACCTGTTCACTTTTCGATTTTCTGTTGTGGCAACAGGTCTACCTCTGGTGTGCCCCAGGAAGCACAGATTTCCCCAAATATTTTTTGATTTAGGGACCATTCTCCTTGGTGTAATACATGACGGCTTAAATAATCGGCCAGATAATTGTCTGCCCCCTTTAAATGTGTACCCGATAAGGACAGAAGATTGTTTTCCGCCCACACGAATAATTCCCTGGCTTCTGCCATAAGGGTTACCGACCTTGTACCCCCTTGTATGTTTATGTACGCTATGACGGTGTTGTTGTCAGATAGTATTGTGACATGTCTCCCTTGAACTTCTTGTTTTACTAGGAGAAGGGCTCGCCTTACAGCTGCCAGTTCTTTTAGGTTTGAGGATGCATCCCTCCTTACGGATTCCCACTGGCCCTGTAGGGTTCGTTTCCCTATGTGTGCCCCCCAACCACTCGGACTTGCGTCCGTGGTTAGTACCACCGTGTCTTAAGTAGTCCAGGGCACTGGTCTGTTTAAATTTTTGGTGCTCAGCCACCATTTTAAGGACTCCTGCACCTGAGGTGAGAGAATGATTTCCCGATTTAAATTGTAAGGACACTTCCCCTGCTTGGATAGGATCTACCACTGTAGTTCTCTCGTGTGGGCTTGTGCCCACTGGACCGCTGGGATTGTCGCTGTCAAGGTGCCCAGGAGCGACATTGCCTCTCTTATTGATATGGCTCGACCGGATTGTATCCGTTGTATTTTTTGTTGGATAGCCCCAACTTTCCTTTCTGGAAGGATGCGTTGTTGCTTTAATGAGTCCAACTGAATTCCCAGGAATTCTTGTGTCTGAACTGGAGTTAATCTGGACTTTTTTAGATTGATCATCCAGCCTAGTCTGGTTAATTTTTCCAGAACCTCTGTGACTGCACTCTCGCAACTTTGCTTGCTGTTTGCTATGACGAGGAAATCGTTTAAATAGGGCACCAACAGAATGTTTTCCCTTCTTATAAAGGACGCTACTTCCCCAATGATTTTCGTAAATATACGAGGGGCTACTGATAGCCCGAAGGATAGGCACTGATGGCACTGCTACTGGAGGTGAGTGAGAACTTGAGCGATCTCCAGTACCAATCTTAGATATTGATGATGTTCCCCCATATTGGCACTTGGTAATAGGCGTCGGTAAGATCTATTACTGCCATGTAGCAGCATGGGTCGAGTAGCTTCACTGCTGATCCCAAGGTCTCCATTTTGAAATTTTCTGTTCTGATGTATTGGTTCAGGGCTTTGAGATTGAAAATTGTCCTTAGTGACTCATCTGGTTTTGGCGTGAGGAACAGGGTGCTGTAAAACCCCTTCCCTACTTGATGACACGGTACTTTTATTAGTACCTCTTTTTGTCTGAGGAGTTGAATCTCCTTTTCTAGCGTGACCTGATTCTTTTTGGCTACCCTGGTCACTTTTACTCATTGAGGTGGAAGGCTTAGAAAACTTAGTCGTATGCCCTCGGCTAATAGGTCGGTCACCCACTTTGAGGTGGGCAATGCTACCCATTGATGGACAAAGAACCGAAGCCTCCCCCCAACCGCCCTGGCGTCATTGCTTATTATCGGGTCTTGGGGTGGTTTTACTAAAGAGGAATCCTTTCTTTTTCCTTTCCCTCCAGGGCCTGCCCCGCGTGGCTCTATCGTCTGGCCGCCCTCGGCTCCCTCTATTCCCCGCTCCACGAAAGGATGAGCGAGCTTCAGTCCACCGATGCCTAGAGAAGGGGGGTGGAAACCGTTTCTTCTTATCTGATGCTTTTTCTAAAATTTCCTCCAACGCCTTACCAAAACAGGTATTGACCCTCATAGGGGATGGCGCAGAGTTTGACTTTTGACTGAAAGTCTGCTGACCAGTTTTTTAACCAAAGTGCTCTGCGGCCTGAATTCGAAAGGGCCCTCAGACGGAATCTACCGTGGCGTCAGCCAGGAATCCCGCTGCCTTCTTTAGGGAAGGTATTGCTTACAGCAGTGTCTCCCTTGGGCATTTACTTCTTATTTGCTCGCTTAATTCGTCCAACCACTTGACCATAGCACGTGCTGTACAAGTGGCAGCTACCCCCGGTTTAAACGACCAAGCCGATGCCCCCCAAGCAGATTTTAGAAATGCATCAGCTTTCTTGTCAAGGGGATCTTTTAAGGCGCCCATGTCCTCAAATGGCAATGCTATCCCCCTAGAGGTACTAGCGATGGCGCCATCTAGTCTGGGAGCTTTTTCCCACTTATCGCATACCTCCTCATCAAACGGGTATTTACGTTTGAGCGCCTGCGGTATGGACATCTTTTTGTTGGGTTTTTTCCATTCCCTCTTAATTAGATTTAACAGGTTATCATGAAAGGGGAAAACCTTTTGTTTTTTTCCCCTCAAGATTACTAAACATAGCATCTTGAATTGACTTTGGCTCTTTAGGTGTCTCAAGCCCCATTGTGGACCTTACAAGTTTTAGTAACTTCCCAATGTCCTCAGATAGAAAACAAGGTCGGCCCTTTTCCTCATCCGAGGAGTCTAGGTCTGAGTCTGAGGGCCCTATCTCCCCTTGTTCTTCCTCAGACTCTACGTCAGTAGTTATTTCTGTAGGAGGAGGAGGAGGAGGTGGGGGTGGGGGCGAAGCTGGGGTTACGCCGGAGCTAGGTGTAGTCTGCTCCTTCAGCTCATCTTTGACTGTCGTCTTTACTTGATCCCGGATCATAGCTTTAATGCTCTGGAATAGGGATGGTGACTCTTCGGCCACTGTCTTTTTAATGCATGAGCGACAGAGTCACTTCTCATAAGTTTTGATAGGGCCTTTTTGCATAATGCACACTCCTTATTCTTTTGTTTTTATGTGGCCTTTTCCTAAAAGAGATACAACATAGGGCAATTGTTAATATAATATGTTGCCTTACAAAGGCACCCACCCGGACCCTCTGGGTACCCCGGTAGCCTGTGGTTCTTCCTCCTGTGCGCGCATCTCGCCTTCAGGATCCATTTGAACCCTTTTGCCACCTGGCTGCTGGTCTGGCTCTGCTGCCTCCGGAGCCTATTATGCAGCCTCTTAGGGACCGGTGGCACCTTGTGCCTTGCTTCTTTTTTATGGAGGAGCAGTGTGCGCCTCTGGGGCCGCTCCCTCCTGGAAGTGCCCAGTCCACCGCTCCCCCGGCGTGTGATGTCACTTCCGGTGCGACCCCGGAAGTCGTCCCCACTCAGTCGGCGCCAGCGTCGTGGTGGCCACACCTCCCCCGGCCCAGCCTCCCCCAGGAGCGGCCGCCGGGGAGCCCTGCGAGGAGGAGCATCGCTGAAGCACCCGCAGAGCTGGGCTGACAGGCGTGCGCGACCGCGTCCCGCTGCCCTTCACTCCCTGTGGACCCCGGCCTCCTGGCCGGATATCATCAGAGGGGGATCCGTCCGGGTATGTACTCTGCCCCGGCTATCCGCCTGCGGGAAACAGGAAACCAAACCGCCCCCTTCTTGTATCTCTGCTACAGGTTTCCTGTTTCCCGGGGGCGGATACCATCTCATGTCTGCGGTGCTGTCATGGGGAAGGGAAAAAATCAGTCCGATTTTGATCCAGAAAAGTATTACGAGTGCCGTCATGTGATTACAATGCAATTTTTCTCAACTGATCTGCATGCGATTCGTTTTTAACATCATCTTTTACATACTGTAATATCTATGTAATTTAAA
The DNA here is from genome assembly GCF_039654945.1 of Dendrobates tinctorius. Lineage (NCBI taxonomy): Eukaryota > Metazoa > Chordata > Amphibia > Anura > Dendrobatidae > Dendrobates > Dendrobates tinctorius. The sequence goes on along the minus strand of NW_027361870.1, from coordinate 16,861,169 downwards.
GTTAGTTTTCTAGCTAATAAAGCAATGTTGTATGCAGATATAGATAGATCATTAGATAGAGACAGAGAGAGAGATAGATGGCTGTCAGATATTTAATAGGCATCGTGGAGCTTATCCAGCAGCTTTTTAGGAACAAATGTATTTTTAATAACCAGCTAAGGGAAAGCATACAGCTTTGAGCTAGTCTTATTAGTCTGGTAAGGCACCAATATCCATGGAGCTTCCCAGTTTATTACTATCAGCTCATAGCTGTCTGCTTAGTCTTTACTGGTTATTAAAAAGGTGGACCCTAAAAAAATTTACGTGGGATCACCCCCTATTTTTAATAACCATCAAAGACTAAACAGCAGTGGGCTGATCATAATAGGCTGTGAAGGTCCATGGATAATGGCCACTTCCCAGCCTAATAAGACCAACCCTCAGCCACCCCAGAAATGGCACATCCATTAGATGCCCCAATTCTGGCACTTAGCCTCTGTTCTTCCCGATTTCCCTGGTGCATTGGCAATCTGGGTAATGGATTTGGGGTTGATGTCAGCTGATATTAATCCTAGTGGATAGTAATGGAGAGGCGTGTACTAGACTTGTCCATTACGAACGCCATAGTAAAAAGAAAAAACACACAAACAAAAGTCCATTATTTGTGAAAATCACTTCCCGACCATTTACCTCTGTTACTTATTTGTTATCCCCAAAAAAAGTAATCCACAGTGTCCTCTGTAATCCATATGGAGGGAGGTCCAATGATGATCCCTATCTGCTTCATTCAGTGTATGAATCCCCATTCAGAAAAAATAAAATGTAAAACCAATATGAAAATAAAAACATTAACCACACGGTTGCAGAAGAACAGTTTATGGTGGCAACCTATGGATAAGCTACAGCAACAGAAGACCACTCCATGGTGCACACTTGTCAGTTAAGGCCACGTGTAATGACAAAAAAAATTTTTTTTTATGAAACAATGTGCAATGGAGGAACTTTTATGGGTTATTTAAGAATAAGTATTGCTTTTTTTTGTTTTTTAAAAAAAGTTCCCCCTTTCATTCAAATGAAATAAGGCAAAAATTGTATTTTTCTGCCAAAAAAGGACATGCAATTTTGCATTATTATCTTTTATGTTGACAATAGGAGGGCAGATTCCTCGTCCAGATAGACCTTTTTGCTTTTACACTGTTGCTGGAATTTCTAGAAGACATTTTCTGAATGCACTTCTTGATCGTAAAACTTGAAGCTTTGCACTGAAAATGAAAAGATAATACTAAGTTCCAAAATATTTTAAAATATTCCAGAATGTTCTAGATGTGAATAAAATACCACTTTTTGTTACAACTTAGAAACATATTTTCTTTAAAGATTAAAATTAAAAGACGAAAAATCTTTTGAAAAAGAGGGGGAACTTTTTTGAATATTTTACAAATTTGATGATACTAATGTCATTTGAATGCAATTGTTCCTCCAATGTAAGGGGTTTCATTTTCGTTTTGCAAAATTTTTAATCATTGCACAGTGATATCGCTGGCGAGATCGCTGATTTTGTGACACATCAGCGATCTCTCCAGCGATATCGCTATGTGTGACATCCAGCAGCGACCGCCCCCCCCCCCGCTGGGTATCGCTGATCGTGCTGGATCGTCCTGGAATGCCTGCGTGTGGCAGCGGGAGCCAGCGATCAGCGACGCTGCACGCTGGTATCCAACGTAAACATCGGGTTTCTAAGAGCTGCGCAGCTCTTAGAAACCCGATGTTTACGTTGGATACCAGCTTGCTCGCTGGTCCTGATTGCTGGAGGGGCTGTCTAACATGTCCCAGCGATCCCATCCATGTCGGATCGTTGATGGGATCGCTGGGACATCGTTATGTGTAACGGGCCTTTAGGAACAACTGCATGTGTCATGTTTAATTGGGCTCTGTATCTGTGGAGGTAGATCTCCATAATCATAGAGTCTGTAGCCGGGTAGGTTTTTCTCTGGAAGAGAGAAAATATAGTTAGAAGACCGTCTGGGGATTATGCGAAAAAATAGACTAGTTTGGAGTCACCTCTAGCCAGCTTTTACTGCTGCCGGTGGAGTAGGTTGACCTGTCAGTCATCTGGAGAAACACTAGGATCTTCCACCTATATCATGCAGCTAGGCTCTCATTAAAGGTGGTGTCGACCACTAGGACAACCCGTTCTTAAACTAAATGTTCTGCCCCGATAAAATAATAAAGCCTATACTCCCTTCTCATGCCGGTGCAGTTCTAGCGGTGTCGGCACTCGCTCACCCTGGGGTTGTGATGCCGTGTTGTGACACATGATGCCCAATCAGTGCTGGCGTCACCGTCCCCACCTTCGCACAAACTGAGCATGAAGAGGGAGTGAGAGATCAGCTGCAGCTCATCCCAGACTACTTCTTCATGTTCATCTTGTCCAAAGGCAGAGACAGTGACGCCAGCACTGATTGGGCATCATGTGTCACAACACCACATCACAGCCCTGGGGAGAGTGAGTGCCGACACCGCTAGAACTGCACCGGCATGAGAGGTGAGTATTTTATTGGGGCTGAACATTTAGGTTAAGAGGGGGTTGTCCTTGTAGTAAGCAATCCCTTTAATATCTCCCGTGGTTTAGTCAGCATGAATCAAGTGACAGGTTCCCTTTAATATAATTTGCTTTCCTCAGCTCATAAAATGGTGAACGTCTTCATTCCTCAATGGATATTTTTAGGTAATTCAACTTTCCCCCCCCCCCCCCCCCCCTAATTACTGAAATTGCGTGCTTGTTTAGGCTCCACTTTAAAGTGAGCTTTTATCCTGGGCATACAGCTCATTACATCTTGTGTGTATTGCTGCCTCCGCATTCATAGGATCGTGCACGCTCCTACACTGAATGATGATAGACTAACACACTAGCAATGTATCGAAGATATACATAATATAATATACATCTTTCCTGTAGCAATGTATCGGTATTTCAGAGAGGGAAGCGGATAATGGAAATGGGTTTTCTCAGCCCAGGTCTGTGGATTAACCTGTAATTTATAGATTAACAATATGGTGGATCTTGTAAACATACAGCGTTGCTAGAAACAGACTGATATCCCGTGACTGCACCAAGACAAACAGAAGCAGCTGACTTTAAGCTTCACATGCATCTCTGCTTTCACTATGACATTGGATGTATTACTTCTCTCTGTGTTTATGTGGGGGTTTTTTTTTTTCGATGCTGTAACATATTTTTCCCACGCTATTGTGGTTGTATCCATTTATAGAAAATGTCAGCGATACATACATGAAAAATCTGAGACTGTAAAGTCTACCTGCATTACCTAATGTCAGACTACATTGGGTCGAGCACTCGAGCAGGGACCTCTGCCTATGATCTATGACCTTTTTCTGGATGGACAGAACCCACTTAAATAATTCCAGATGAGTAATATTTGGTGTTTCAGTTATAGGGAGACTTTTCTTTTTTAGCCCAGAGCTCCATATCATACTTGCCGTTAGGGCATGTGCATATGGCTGTTTTTCTCGGAAGAATGCTATCTGTGATTTTCATTAGAGATGAGCAAGTATATTCGTTAGGATTCGGTACTCGGCGAGTAATGCGGTACTCGAATTCTAGAGAGTAAATTTCACTACTCGCCTCCCAATATTCGGATCTCCCACCCAGCATGCGTTAGCCAATCACAGTAAAGCCACCACCTTCTTTGTTGTGGCATTACTGTGATTGGCTGGCCACGCAGCGTCATAGTCTATGAGTCATAGCCTATGACTATTTGTGTGCGGAGAATGTGTGCGGGGGTCTGTGAGGCTGTGTGTGTGCGGAGAATGTGTGCATGTGTGTGCTGTGTCTGTGCGGGGCTGTGTTGGGCTCTGCGGGCTGTGCCGGCCTCTGCCGGGGCTGTGCGGGGCTCTGCTGGTTCTGCGGGCATCGTCCGATGGGACTACTTGTCCCATCCGGCTATGCCTGCTACAATGACAGAATTAGCGGATGATGGGAAAGTAGTATTCCCATCATCCAGCTAAAGTGAATGTAGAAAAAAAAAAAAAAAGACATACAGAACATACAACATATAGTAGATACACAACAGAGTACATACCGCACACACCTATTTCCCCAAAGCCCTCGTCTCCTGCAAATATTAAAATAATAAACCAACCTATACTCACCTTTCCAACGCAGTCCCTCTTTAAAAACGAGTGTCCCACGACGATCTCCCATGGAGAGCTGCCACATCACCTGATGCGACCGCTCTCCAGGGGCTCCAATGACACTGACCGGAGATAACCCTTCGACAGTGTATCATTGGAGTTCACTTTACGGCAGCACTGCTGCGTGAGAAAATTCTCACGCTGTAGTGCTGCCGTAAGTCACAGGTGAACTCCTGTGACCTCCCGGCGGAAGATTATCTCCATCATTGTACCGCTGGAGCCCCTGGAGAGCAGTCGCATCAGCTGATGTGGCAGCTCTCCACGGGAGATCGTCGTGGGACACTCATTAATGGATTACGGTGGAAAGGTGAGTATAGGTTGGTTTATTATTTTAATATTATTTGCAGGTGACAAGGGCTTCGGGGAATTAGGTGTGTGCAGTATGTACTCTGTTATGTGTTGTATGTTATGTGTATGTACTGTATGTTATATGTTGTATGTTCTGTAGGTCTTTTTTTTTTTAAATTCACCACATTAGCCGGATTGTGGGAATACTACTTTCCCATCATCCGCTAATGCTGTCGCTGTAGCAGGTATAGCCGGATGGGACAAGTAGTCCCATCAGACGATGCCAGCAGAGCCTGAGACAGGCAGAGGCTGACACAGCCCCGCACAGTATCGGCAGTGCCCCGCACAGTATCGGCAGTGCCCCGCACAGCACCGGCAGTGTCCCGCACAGGCCCAGCAGTGCCCCGCACAGGCCCGGCACCGGCAGAGGCCCGCACAGCACTGGCAGAGCCCCACAGAGGCGGGCACAGCACCGGCAGAGCCCCGCACAGGTCCCGTACACACACACACACAGCCCCACAGATCCCCGTGCACACACAGTCTCCGCCCACACTCTCTCTGCCCATTACTGGCATTTCCCATAGACTTACATTGGACTCGCTAATCGTTACGAATACCCGAGTATTAGGACTTACTCGTAACGAGTACAGCGAGTCCGAGTATTTCACTACTCGCTCATCCCTTGTTTTCATACCTGTGATAATATATGGGGATGTGCACATCTCCAGTTTTGATCCCAGAGACAAGTGGTTCGATTTAAAAATCAGAGATGACTGATTTTGATACGAGTGTCGGCTCAAAATTGGCAATGCAAGTCTTTGGGTCCCTGAAACAAATTGGACCACACTCTGATGGCAACATCTTATTTTATTTCTGCTGTTCTTGAGTATTCTGCTGAGAGTATATGTCCCCGATGCAGGCCCGAGGAAGAGCATGGTATCATGGTGCTGTCTGCACCTTTCCCCAGTTGCTCTGCATGTTGGAATACAATAATGCTGGAGTTTTTTATATGGTGAGCGCTCTGTTCTTCCCTGTTGGGTGGCTTGCCGAGTGGTGCTAAGAGCCTGCAGCAGTACAGTAAAAATTAATTCAGACATATGAACGTATGTAACTCTTCCTGTTTGCCAGTCAATGCTTTGTCGGATCTATGCCTGTTACATGTAGTGCCGATACACATACATTCTCTGCGGACTTCATTGCAAGGTTCAATTATAATTCACACCAATAATAACAGTTCAGTGTAACAAGCCAAGAACAGGGGCTGCTTTTTGGCTCAGAGCATGGCTCTATCTGTGGATTACAGCTGACTTTCTCTTTGATGCTCTAGGAAGGAAGCGAGTTTGTTTTCATACTGTCTAGAGTAACAGCTGAAGTGAGAACGTCAGCAACATGAAACAGACAGTGGTGGATCTGTGCTGATGACTATACAGTGTCTCTTGGCTTGGGAGATCATCTAATAATGGCGCTGTGTAATTCTGCGCTGTGTAACTGTCATTTGAATTACAGAAGACCATTCAGCCACAGCAATTATTACCCCCCAAAATGGGAATGTCCTGTGTAGAAAGTCTCAAATACCTGATTGATTATTCTGAATTGGGATGGGGGTACTTTTTTTGGCTAAAGAGATTGGCTAAAAACAGTAAGGGTACCGTTACACTTAGCAATGCACCAGCGATCCCGACAACGATATAGATCGCTGGTGCATCGCTAAGTGGTTGCTAGTGAGCTGCCAAACAGGCAGATCTCACCAGCGACATAGCAGCGGTCGGCGGTCATTACTTACCTGTCAGACGTGGCGATCCTGACGTCCTCCCGCCCGCGTCCACGCGTCGCTCGTCGGCGCCACAGGAAGCCCAGCAGGAAGCGCCCGATGAGAAATGGTCCAGGACGTTCTCGCGCGATCAGCGATAATCACCGGGGGAGCCGGTCGGAGGTAAGTATCACATGTAGAGATATCGCTAGCAATATCGCTGCTGCGTCACAAAATCAGTGACGTTACAGTGATATTGCTAGCGATATCGCTATGTGTAACGGGCCCTTGACTCTCGCTGTAGGACCCAACACTATCATACATTAAAAAAAACATTTCATTGTCTCCAATGAGCAGCATGCAATTATCTATTTTCCCTACGATGGCGCTGCAGAAAAATAAAAGATTTTTGCAAGGTAACAAATCTAAAACTATTTTCCCTGGGGTGGGTGGGTGCAAGGTAACAAATCTAAAATTATTTATTTTCCCTGGTGTGGGTGGCGCTGCAGAAAAATGAAACACTTGCAGCAAGGTGTACATCTACAGAATGGGAGGAATAGAACTAAGCAACAGCACGTATGAAAAAGACTTGGGGATACTAATAGATCACAGACTGCACATGAGTCAACAGTGTGGTGCAGCAGCAAAAAAAGGCAAATAGAGTTCTAGGATGTATTAAGAGAAGCATAGAGTCTAGATCATGTGAAGTCGTTATCCCCCTCTACTCCTCCTTGGTCAGGCCTCATCTGGAATACTGTGTCCAGTTCTGGACAACACATTTTAAAAAAGACATTGAAAAACTTGAGCAAGTTCAGAGAAGAACTACCAGGATGGAGCAAGCTCAGTGAAGAGCTACCAGGATGGTGAACAGAGTGCAAAGTATATCCTACAAGGAACAGTTAAAGGATCTGGGAATGTTTAGCATGCAAAAAAGAAGGCAAAGAGGAGACTTAATAACTAAAGGGATGTCACAGTGTAGAAGGATCATCTTAGGATTAGATATTAGAAAACACTTTTTGACAGTGAGGGTGATCAATGAGTGGAACAGGTTTCCATGAGAGGTGGTGAGTTCTCCTTCAATGGAAGTCTTCAGACAGAGTCTAGACAGACATTGGCCTGAGATGGTTAGTATATCTTGCATGGAGCAGGGGGTTGGACCAGATGACCCCAAAGGTCCCTTCCAACTCTAACATTCTATGATTCTTTGATTCACTCACAGTTGTTAGTTGATCTCTGGGGGTCCAAGCAGCAGGACATCCTGTATCTTATCATTGAAAGATTGGTTTAATCCCTTCCCGACATAGGACTTGCTATTAAGTCATATGTTGATTACAGATGTGGGCAGCAGCCACATAAACAGATCCACTCCACATACAGCAGATGCCAACTGTTACTCAGCCAGCACCTACTGTTAACAGCAGTGACCGGAGCTGCTGTTAGGATCATGGAAGCTATTGATACTCCAGTGGTCTATTAGTAGTGATGTTGTCCAACTAAAGGGGTTCTCAACAGGTGGGGTTTTATTTTCTTAGCTCGAGTTGGGACTAAGACTCGAGAGCTTTGATCAAGTTGGGCACCAGAGTGCAAAACTGAGTTTTAATTATATTGACTAATTTTAGGAGTCCTCAAACCTTCTGACATGGTAAATGGAGTGCACCTATAGGCACAGGTCTACTTCCAGTAGCTGGCCAATTGCTATTATTGTACCTTGAGACCTAATTTTTTATGACATGTTCCCACATAATGTAATTGCCTTTATTAGATGTTCAAACAACATTCCCAGACTATCCCTCTACCACTATAAAGCTATATAAATATATATTTTAATAAATGCTTTTATTGCAGCTATTATTAAGTGAAACACTGATCCTTCTTGGTTTAATGGGAAGCAAGTCTATTTCTGCTCAAGCCTGGTGAATCATGCTTGGAGTAAAGAAAAAAACACAAAGCAGCAGGGGGAGACTTATTGCATTTTCTTCCATTGAGTGATTTCCTTCCAAGTCTTCATGACACTTTGAACTCTGCAATTCTCATGAAGTCAGGGAAAGCAGAAGAAAAATAAACCATGGACACCACCTCCTTGGTTAGCCTACAGTGACTGTGTAACCTATGGGAAGCCATCTTGTGAATGGCCTGGCCTAATATTTAGAGGTTCTCTCTACATCACAGAGGATTATTTAATATTTATAACTTTGTGATCAGTAGTTCATACCATCCAAACCATCTGTTCACAGCATTGTTTCGGCATTCTGGCTACTCATCAGTATCGATCAAGGTACTGGTTGACTGAATGAGAGCCCGTAGATGCAGCTCAGGGAGGGATAATTGATCTTTTTATAGGTACTCTAATCAATATGGGGACTTATTTTCAAGCCAATGCTTCATGGAAACTAAAGAAAAAACAAAACAAAAATGATGATCATACCACCCAAACCCCAATATACCTGCAAGTTCACTAGAGTTGAGTTAAAATATCCACAGTAGCCTGGTCAACTGACCACATTAGTAGTCTATGGCTTCCAGACCAGAGACCTATGAGTTTCTTACTAGCGGCAATTATCTTCTGCACCATAATACCATCCCAGGACCTACTCATCAGAAGAGGCATCAAGAATGCCAATAGATAGTAGTAGGTTTGCAGGACTCTGGTTGGGTGGATATCGACTGCTGATGTGGCCGCAAGACGTGTGACTCTTTACTCACCTCTAAAATTGACTATTCTGTGTGGTCAATGCCAATGAAGACTGGGTCAAGGCTCAATATTGAGCCAAAACATGGATGCAACAATTTTGTTAGAATTTTCATTGTTAACTCATAGTTTTGTTTTGTCTTTATTAAAGGGAACCTGGTACATTTATAAACTCTCTTTACCTACAACTATAGGGGTAATCCGCAAATAGAGTTTATTTCCTGCCTGGCCAGCTTACTGAAGCAGTGGCCACAGGGAGAAAATGAAGCTTTATTTTCCCTGCAGCTGCTCGCTTCCAGTCATATGGGCAGTATAGAGAATGATTACAGTCACCGCTCACTACACAATGAGCGTGCTGTAATCACTTCCAGTCACTTTTTTTGACCACCTGCTCTGCAGCGTGTGTGCGCACACAGGCTATCAATCCATGTGTGAGGGAATTATTACAGGCGCGCTCACTGTGTAATTAGTGGTGACTGTAACGGCTCTTGCCCAGATGACTGGAAGCGAGCAGCTGCAGGGAGAATAAAGCTTCATTTTCTCCCTGTAGCTACTGCTCCAGTAAGCTGGCTAAACAGGATTTAAGCACCATTATCCTGCAGATTAGCCCTGTAGCTGCTGGTAAGTCAAGTTCCCTTTAAATAACCAGTATTATGCAATAATGCAACTGACACGTCTGCATGTACCAATGGCCATACTTCCATATGAACTCCTTACGTAGATGTCATATCAACGCTAAAACCATAATACAGATTCATATTTAATATTTTTGTTATCTATTTTATGGTTTGTATATGCAATTTGGGTAAAAATATGTAAGAAAATACTGAGAAATATAGTGGTCAGCGCTAAGAACACCTATATTTAATGTCCTATTTAGTTCTGTACATTTGTGGTTGGTAAGAATGGTAAAAGTGATCCGTAACCTGAATGATACTTATAGGAAAATATACTGTCGTGTGTAACTATGGTGTCATTTTAAACACATAGAGAAACTTCATGATAATTTGTTTACTACTGATTTTTTTTTTATTCTTGAGAATACAATTTTTTTGGTCAGTTTCAAAACTTCAGAGGATTATATATGATGTGAATTGAGCTCAGGTGACGGCATTCAGGAATGCATCTTGACATACTTAAGAAAAATTATATTTTAACACCTGAAGCATAAGGAAGTATACAATGTCTCTGGTTTGGGTCACAGGTGATAAATCCAGCTCTCACATTACTTTCATTCTTTTTAGTTAAATCTTAATTAGATAAATATGCCTTTTACATTTATCTTTCCATCTCCTCAGTATAATGTAGACCCTTAAGGGGGTTTTTACACATAGCGATATCGCTATGAGTGATACTTACCTCTGACCGCTCCCCCGCTGTCCATCGCTGATCGCGTGAGAATGACCGGCTCCATTTCTCATCGTCCGCTTCCTGCTGTGACGACAAGTGACGCGTGGAGGCGGGCGGGAGGACGTCAGGATCACTGTGTGTGAAAGGTGAGTATCGTGCGCTGCGTCGCTGCTGCATCGCTGTGAGATCTTTCTGTATGAAAGCTCACTAGCGATCATTTAGCGATGCACCAGCGATCCTGACCGGGTCGGATCGCTGGTGCATCGCTAAATGTAAAGGGGCCTTTATTCCAGTGGTGTAAGTTACTGGGCTACTTACTGCAGTTTTGATAATCACTTTTATAAGCAAATTATCACTAGAGGACTAGTAAACAAGCTGCCATGTAGTCCTCCATATTCATGAGCTTTGTGTAACCCCCGCCCCCATTACAGATTGGCAGCTTTCTGTATATACAGAAAGCTGCCAATCAGTAATGTGGGTGGGGTTATATTGGGCTCAACATTCAGAGAACTGGTAGTAAGCAGCTCAGTAAGTGATTCATGCCTGGAATCAGGGTTTTCGGCACCTACATCATGTTACTCTCAAATGAGGTAGCAAATATATGATGACAGATTCCCTTTAAATATATGGGGGCCTTATTAGCATCTTTCTCTTTTTTCCTAAAAGTTGCAGCTTGTCAAAAATATTATTCCATGTACTCACTTGTTCTTCTAGTGGCAGGTTCTTCCGGAGGTGGCCGATTAGAGATGACCGAATCGGAACTGTGAAGTTCAGTGTTTGTAACGTCCATTGCTGAACTCCAAACAATGACTTCTCCCGGAAGTCCATTTTAGTGTTCAAAGTTTATGGAGAGGAGAGAGAGAGACACCTAACCCTTATTAACACTTACCATTTTACTGTACCAAAGTTCAGCTTCCCATCGACTTCTATGGGGTTCGGGTAGAGTTCTGGTACCCAAACTGAACTTTGGACAAAAGGTCGGTTGAACTCAAACAGCCACAGATCAGCTCCTCCCTGTGGATGATCATCTGCATTGAGTTTTTATCTTTTCTCCCCAATTACATGGCTTCTCCTCTTGATACTCATTTCTTCTCAAACTTCAGAAACACAAAGGTTAATTGGCCCTGACGTGTCTAATATAGGAAAATAATTAGAACAGGTAGCAAGAAGACACAGCACAAAGCATAAGAATCCACATCCTAGATACATATTCTTGAACAAACATGAGGAACGCTTCTAGGTTTTTCATCCTTTACCAGGCTTTGCCCAACCTAACTCATAAGCATTACCCGACATTAACGATCTCTTTACATATCAATGTATTCCTTCGCCCTTGCTGGCGGCTGGCTACCATACATGAAGCACATGCTCATATACAACACTCAAGCATTGTAGCGCCTTTATGATATTGACATTTCCAAACAATGTCGCCCAACCCTGTGTAAAAGTAATATGATCAAATAACCAAAACACTTCCTTATGATCACTAGGAAATTTAACTCTTTCCTGTGTTGGAGGCCTCTAAAAAACTTCACCCTTTTCAATTTTCCACTTAAAGGGGTTGTCAACCATTTGTAAAAACCCCTCTTATAAATACTGTATTCTCCAATGTGATGTAAAAATAAAATTCTCACTAACGTCAGCACCTTATCTCGCCTGATGTTATGCCATGTGAGCGCTGCAGCCAATCGATGGCCGCTAGGTCGATACTTCCCTTTGAAGACCAGGCACTGACATTGTTGGAACAGCAGCAGTGTAGAAATCAAGTATCCATTATTTTTATTTTACATTGGGGAGTACAGTGTTTAAGAAGGGGGTTGTCTGAGTAGTGGACAACCCCTTGAAAATCTATAAAATGAAATTTTCGTTATCAGTCTTTACTTTTTTTCACAAACAGATGCGCCATTCAAAGGGTATCTGATCTCATAGAAATGTCCAGGAGTTATCGATAGTCTTCAGGACTGTACAAGTAAATCCAGCAATACCAAAGTTACCATCAAGCAAAATCTGGTTAATACTACCAGTTTTGAGGTATTTCAGACATGGTTTGTGATAATTTAGAGATGGTGGGAGACAAGACCGCAGAAACAGCAGATATTTCTCGGTGTGACATTATCGATCCCTCTCAAATTTAGGCAATTCTACTTCGCCATGGTCCATTTATGCCGATCGATTATCGTGAACAAGTATTCCCAAGAACGATTGTTTCTAGATATTTTTGCGTTGTAATCAGGCTGCAGATCACCCTACAAATACCGATTGGTGGTCCTTAAAGGGGTTGTCCGGGCTTTTCACAATCTCAGTACATATCTGTGCTGCAGAATGGTGACAATAAGTAATTTACCTTCTGTCACCAGTTTGCAGGGTTTTCTAGATATCACTCTCTTGCTTCTGAGCAGAACGTCCAAGGGGGGTTGTGTTCTGGCATTGAAATGAGAACTGGTTGTTTCCTCTACTCTACTAAAAACCTGCCCTCTATAGCAACAACCCCACCCTCCATAGCAACAGGCCCTCCCCGACCACATGAACAAGCCCTCCTCACACAGTAACAAATCCTCCCCCTCTAGCAGCCTCAGTGCAGAGAGCAGAACCACCCAGCTGCTCCTCCTCCAGACACACACTGAACAGTGATCTATGGAAAGTGAAACTCTAGTGAGGAGGGAAAATTGTCCTGTATTCTGGGCCACTCCATGATTACAATACATAACTCATTATCCCTTCCCTCACTGTCCCAGGCTGCTGGCAGCAGTGAGAACAGACTGTGTGATGGCCAGTGATGGGGGTCTGCAGCTTCTAATCTGCACAGAGGATGGCAGTCACTGATGTAATCTGTTCTGTGACAAAGCCTCTGCAGTTTAGTGCAGTTGAGCGAGGGTTTTAATTTTTTTCTCTCCTGATCAAGAGGTCCTGCAATCTGAAGGCGAAAAAAAAAAAAAAATTTCAGACATGTGAAGAACCATAAACAGGTCCCCAACCTATGGCTCGTAGGCCTATAATGAGTGGCTCATGGCTGTGGGCCAGCTTGATGCAGCCAGCTATTAATAGAAGGGCTCCAGATGGCTGACTTTTGTAAGTAGCCAAAAACAGAAGAGCAGGTCTGGATGCCCATTTACTGTCCTAGGGGTAATCAGGTAATATTTTAAGCTGAGAATGGGTTGATACTTGCAGTTAAAGGGTTACTTGATGGATGTGAAGGTGTGGAGGAAGTGGTTGATGGGGGCAAGGTGGGAACCCTTAAGGCCCCTTTACATTTAGCGATGCACCAGTGATCCCGACCCGGTCAGGATCGCTGGTGCATCGCTAAATGGTCGCTAGTGAGCAGCCACACAGGCAGATCTCACAGCGATGTAGTGACGCAGCAGCGGTCGTTACCTTTCAGACGCGGCGATCCTGACGTCCGTCCGTTGCTCGTCGGCGCCAGCAGGAAGCGCCCGACGAGAAATGGAGCTGCGCGAGCAACGGCAGACAGTGGGGGAGCCGGTTGAAGGTAAGTATCACACATAGCGATATCGGTGACGCTTTAGCAATATCGCTATGTGTAAAGGCCCCTTTAGATGTAAGCATGCTGTCTGTGGAGTAAGGAGAGCACAATGTTTCGGTGTGACATCTGGGTGGAATTTTTTGCGGTCATTATACTGGTAAAGGGGGGGGATCTGGGTGTCATTACTCAGGGGGCTTTTGGTGTGGCTTATGGCCATTTGAAATGTAAAGTGCTGCGGAATATGTCGGCGCTATAAAAATAAAATTTATTATTATTATCTCTAAGGGTATGTGCACACATTGCAGATTTGCGTGCAGAATTTTCTGCACGGAATCCGCATCTCTTGGCAGAATCCGCAGGTCAAAATCTGTGAGATTTTTGAGTCTTTACTGCAGATTCTTTGTGGATTGGCATATGTTTTTACCCCTGCGGATTTCTATAATGGAATGGGTTTAAAAATGCATGCGGATGCGCAAAAAGAAATGTACATGCTGCTTAAAATAAACCGCTTCGGATTCTGTGCGGGATTTTCCGCAGCATGTGCACAGCATTTTTTTACCCCCATTGTACTGTAAATCACTTGCGTATCTGCGATTCCTCATGGAAAATCCGCCACGGATCAGCAGCAAGTCTGCAACGTGTGCACATACCCTAATGGCTGAAGGTGGCTCTAAAAGTAAAATAAATAATTTGGGAATCCCTGCTTTAGCTCTTGTACCCATGATGAATGTCTGAAAAACAGATCGCACTCAAACACGAAAAAGGGGATGCTTGAATGAGGTCTTATTGCTTTTGTACCTCACGCTTTCCTCTCCACCCATCGTCTTTTTGCAAATGACGCATCAATCTGAAAAAATATTAAATTTTTTACGTTAGAGGTGGTCAAAGTAGATTACCCAGAGCCTCTTGCTTCCATATTGAAATAGGAAAGATGGAGCCAATGGTGCCATTGCTGGTCTTGTGTTTGCCCAGCATTTAGACACCTGTCCTATTTTTTGTTTTTACAATAAGATGCATGTACAATATCTGCCAATGCCTGGCAAGCGGACGTTACCTACTTGGCATCTTTCAGCTCCCAATGCAAGAACCGCTCGATGACCCCTAAAGGCCAAGTGACATGAAATTCCTTATACGAGGATGAAACAGACTAAACAAAATATGGCAGCACAGAGGAAACCCTACCCGTCTCAAACTGGTATGCTGCCACTATGGACGTGCTCTTCTGTGCAGTCATTATTGGTAAAGAACATGTACTCCTTAGTCTAAAGACCCCCCGACCAGACGAGATAACAGATTTGTGGACAAAAAACATAAAATATCAGCCAAAACAAGAAAGAGCCGACCAGAAATCAAAGCGGCCTAAATTATAATCTAGAGTTCTAATTGGTAGTAAATATCCATGTAGCGCCTCACACAATGGATGCCACAGTTGTGTGCAGGTGGTAGGTGCTGGTGCATTTAATACATAATTGGAGTATAATTGACAGGTGATAACAAGCCGTGTAATGAACAAACATGAATTCCAATATCACAGGTTTTCATACAAAAAAAAATTTAATAAATATTACTTTCCAAAATTTGTAGCCTTGAACAACACATCAAAGAGGCAGGGTTTATATAACACTAATATCACAATACAGGGAATCTTCTGGATCTCTGCGGCCAATGATCAGGTTACAGAGTTTAACCTTTTGGTGTAGATGTATACAAAGTTTGTAGTGTAAAGGAGTTACACGTCCCGTTAGTAACACAGGGGGTCCACGTATGGAATGTTTTTTGGTCCGGACACACAGGCAACAAAATGGCATAGGGATAACAAAAAGTTTGTTTTTTTTCGGTGGGGAGGGGGTGATGGTAAAGTACAGATTTAACCTGTCAAACAAGGAATTATTTTGCATGGAGATAAGGAAATGAAAAAAAAATATATGACAAAGAACAAATGGACATTAGACATCAGGGTCAAGTTTTTGCCTTTTCAGTTTTTGCCTGGCCAGCGTGCCTAGTGTGCCATGACATCAAGGGGTTCTCTTTAAACAAAAAAAGAAAAAAAAAAAAAAAGACACCCATGTGCCTTATTGGAATGGAAGGCAATATGTTATGTGGAAAAGCAACAGCGATCACTGGTTTTCTACTGTTCAAGTATTCAAAATCTAGCTTAATGGAATACTCCGGAGTATCAGCAGATTACAAAATAAAAATTAAAAAAATATCTACAAAGTGGTTCTTTAGTTACAATTTCAAGGTGGAAGAAAACGGAAGAAAATCAAAAATGTACAAAAATACAAGATTGTGGAGCTTGGAACTTCAGACAATTTGATTTTATTTATTTTTTTATTTTTTCTTAAATGTGAACAGCTCTACATGGCTCCTCACACTGCCTTTTAGCAGAATATCTGCCAGTCACACATTTTTCCTTGTTTTTTCTTTTTTTTTTTTAATTTTTAATATCAAAGCCAAAAAGCAGCAAAAGTTTCTTTTCCCTAAACTCTACCTCTGAAAACGGTTTAATTCTCAACTTACAAAAAAACGTTTCTCTTATGTGATGCTTTATAAAGTTATTTAACATTTGACAAATGTACAAAAGAAAAAACAAACAAAAAAAAAAAAAAAAAAAAACAACACAACAACAGCATTGAGGCATGTGCGCCCTTCCTATTCATAAAAAATAAAACTATTTTTAGAACACCTTAAATTTTGGCATATACCGTAGTTAACATGTAACAAGAAAAATTTGGGAAGGGGGAAAAAAAAAAAAAAAAAAATAATGAAGCCACAAGCTTACAAAGCTATCAAAAACCTTCAACTCTAAACAAGTACATATAAATTAAAAAAAAAAAAAAAAAAGGGAATGATATTTAAGGCTCTTGATTATTAAGTTAATAAATCAAATATACACAGTGATTAATAAAAAAAAGGAAAATAAAAAATAAAAATATTTACAGGTCTATACAAAACTTCTACGTGACAATTCTTCATTTTACCAGCAACAGCTGACAGTCTCGCCCGCCGCCCTCCCAGATTCCCGACACAAAACACAATAAAAAAAATAAATAATAAACTTAAATTTCGATAGCTGCTGTGGTTCTGAGCTACAAAGGCACTTTCAAATACAGAACTAGTTGTACGTTACTATAAAAACCAAAATATACAAAATTAAAAATAAAAGGATATACAATAAATATAAAAAAAACAAAAAAAACTATTAACTTAAAGACTATTATTGTGGACACCAGTCAAAAATGTGGCGTGTTAAAAAAAAAAAAAAAAGACAAAACTAGCCAACTGCAAAGGCAATGCACGATCTCCTGGGATGTTTCAGCTTCGGCTGATTTTACATTAGGGCACTTTTCACTAGTTTTGCATAGATGTGAAATGCAGCACTTGGTATTCCAGCCAACCACAGCAACTATCTTTGCCAGTGTAAGCCAGCTTGTCAAAACTTAAATTAACATAGGGATTCTAAGTAAATAATAGCCTTAGACTCAAATATTACACAACAGTTTAAGAACTAGAGAGTCGCAAGCCCTTAACAGCAGACACCAGCTCTGCATGGCAGCGCCTCTGTCCGCTATACAATATACTCCATCCGATTTAGACTTTGTGCTGTTTCCAAGTCTCTGTTGTCCTGTTTATTTGTCCAGTTTGGCTGTTTTGTGGGAGTGCCATTAGGCGGCTTTTCATCTCTATCTACCAGAGTGTAGGCTGGCTGCTTCACGTATCGGCTCTTCTGCTGGTGTTTATCCATGTCGTCTTCCTCTACTTCGGAGTTGTGTGTCCTTATTTTGGCGTTGATTTTTTTGTTTTCGTAGTCTTTGATGGGAACGCTGATGGATGCATGCTTTTCTATGGGGTTCTTAATCTGGTTCAGTTGCTCTCGGACATTGTTGGTGGTGTTGTCGTCGGCAGCCGTGTGACTCTGGCCGCTTGGCTTCCTGCGTTTCCAGATGCACCAGTAGAAGGCTGTGATCAGGCAGCAAATCCAGGCCACCGTGAGAATGGAGCTCAGCAAAGGCACAAGGAAGTCTAGAGGGAGGATGAAGAGGGGGTTAGTATGTTGTTTCACGCAAAAAAGGAGAGGACTGCAGTTTTCTAGAAATTAATAAAGGGACTCTCAGCACAGAATGGCTGTTCAAACCAAGTACAGGCGCCCAGTGCTTCACGGCGCGGCCATTTATATACACCTTCCCACCTACTTGTTTTCCTTCAGTCTCCACACAGTCTTTGACAGCTCTGGCTTCATAGGAACACAGAACGGCAGAGACAGATGGAAACCAAGCAGGTAGGAAGGTGTATATAAAGGACTGTCCTCACCATGATGTGCAATGTACCTGTACTTTGTTTGAACAGTCAGTCCGTGCCAACAGACCTTCTAAAAAGGAATTCTGTCAGCACAAAATGATTGTTCAAACCAAGCACAGGCGCTCAGCGCACCATTACCATAGCCAAAACGGTCAGTGCATCTTCCCACCTACTTGGTTTCCAACTATTTCTGCACTTCTCTGGCTCCTGTAAAGCAAGAGCTGTCAGTCAAGGAAGAGAAGGTGGAGATAGATGGAAAACGAGGAAATGGGGAGGTGTAGTGAGCACTTGTGCCTGGTTTGAACAGTCGTTTTGTGCTGACAGACTTGCTTTAAAATACACCATCCAATAGGACGAGACCCTGTAAATTTGTGGCAACATGGGATTATGTGCACCCTTAAAGCTGTGGAAAATCCCCATCAGGGGAAAAAAAAAACCCCCACAACACTGCAGTGTCCGATGTAGAAATGCTGCCGATTTGTTGCACGTTACATTACAATTTCCTTTGTGGAAATATAAAGCAGCATGTGGATGAGGATGCACAATGCTGCTGCAGCCATGCACGTATGCCCCTTATGTACATACCCCGAAAGTCCTAGTAACTAGTACACCGAAGGGATTCAGTGTTTCAACACTACGCTATAAGTCAATAAAGGCTGTAGCATCAATCAGTATGTTCTATAGGGCAAGTATATCTACATAACTAAAGTGTGCCCAGCTACAATGATGCCCATTTTCAACATAAATCAGATTAGTAAGGTGACCCTACACTATGGCTGGGCTATATATGGCAGTCAAGTACTAGGATTCGTGGCTAAATGGAGGTATCACTAATAGTTGAGTGAATGTGCTCAGATAAGGTGTTATCCGAGCATGTTCGGATAACAGAGTGTCTTCGGCGTGCTTGAAAAATATGTTCCAGTCCCCGTGGCTGCATGTTAGGCAATCTCTGCATGTGTTGCGGCTGTGTAACAGCCACAAGACACATCCATGGGGACTGGAACATATTATTCGAGCACGCCGAAGTCACTCAGCTAGCACCTGAGCATGCCCGGCTAACACTCATGGGCAACTTCAAATTTTTAAACATTAGCCATGGGTACTGCAATTTTTGTTTTTTCCCCTTAGGGAAAAGCTGACATTACCTACAAATTACAGTAAAATCATGGCATTACCACATCTTTTGCCTCTTGTTATTTCACTTTGTAGTCTACCAAATGGATCACTTTGGATAATGACCTGTTCTTATGTCAGATTTATGTCTAGGTCAAAAATGGAGAGATAGCAGCTTGGACTGGCCTTTCTTCAACCAGCTGATTAAGCCGTTTGGGGGCATCCATAACCTTAGATACACAAGTAACCGCTGTAAAGCCTGGAATGTAATGGGTATATTCTCACCCGTTCTGTTTTTGGTATGCGTTTGCACTCGGACTTCTGCCACCGACGCGATAAATGTGTTGTTTCCGTCTCTTTTGCTTACGAGGTCGATGATCTTTTCCGTGATACTCTGGATGGTGCTTCTTCCATTTCTTGTTTCATCAGCAGACTGGAAGAAAACACAGAATTCGGTCACAAAAGGATCGTTGATTATTTTTCCTATATTATATAGAAAAGCATCTATGCAAAAACTACAGGAGCGTGTAATATCTCTCACACACACACACAGTTGTGTAAAACGCCATATGTCTTACTATAGCAACGTGGATCTCATTGTTTGCCAAAGGAGATGGCTCGCAGGTAACGTAGATTGAATATTTCGCTGAAGCATTCTTCAGGATGTTAAGATTCCTCAGTTCATTGCAAATGCTTTCTGTAGTGAGGCCCTGATAACACAAACACAACAGGCTAGTGACATTAGAAAGGGACAGTTTGTGGCACGGAAGTCTAATAACCAATATGTAAAAGCTCAACGTTTCATCACATGATTACCGACAGTGATCAAAATAGTAAAGTGATTGGATACAGACAGTGGACTTTTCCCTAAAGGGGTATTCTCATCTCCAAGATCCAATCCAAATTAGTAGTAGTTGTAATGCTATTACAAACTACTTCCAGTTATAAATGTAGTATAGTTATTCTGATTTGCCAGGTCTCTTTTCTCATGTGCAGGGCGTTGCAGTAGCTTAGGTATCCATGGTCACAACTAGAGTGACAAATAGCTAGTTACCAGTGGTCGTAACCATAGATACCCAAGCTTTTGCAAGACCTTGCACATGAGGAAAGAGACATAGCAAGTCAGAAGAACTATACATTTATAACTAACATTATTACACCTACTACATATTGGGATAGGATCTTGGAGATAGGAATACCCCTTTAACCATCTGGAAAGTACCATTATAGATTTTTTTTTTTACCAAAAGGGAATACAAGTATATAGGATGGCCTCACTCACCGGGGACATCAGCTCCTTGTTGAAGGTGAAAGTGATGTTCACACAGTTACTGTCCTGATAACTGGCATTGGAGTTACATTTTGTCTTCACCGGCGGCTGACCGGAGGGCCAACATTCCCCGGCTCCAGTACAGGGAGGGACAAAGCAGTGGTCGTCTTTGATGGGGACACAAGTTTGGCCAGTGGGACACTCACTATGACCTTTACTGTGCAAATCACAGCGCTGAGGGCCACACCATACCTACAAATTAAATCAAACATTAACGTACAGCAAGAAAAAAAATCATATATAATGAATAAAAAAAAAAAAAAAAAATAAATAATGGGTCCCTTCTATATGGAGACTGAAATTCTTTTTATCCTAATCTGATGCAGAAAGTCAAACAATCCTAATTTCCAATACAGTACTGCAATATAAATAGGGAATCGCACAAGGCTTGAAACAAAACACTTAAAAAGGGAAAGTGTCAGCAAGTTTGACCAGACTAAACAGTTTAGAAGAGTATGTAGCCCAGTAACAGATGAACTCAATAGTACCTTTATAATGTCCAGTTATTGCTGGAATCTTGAAAAACAGGATTTTTGGGTTGCTTACCGTAAAATCTGTTTCTCGGAGTCTTCATTGGGGGACACAGAGACCATGGGTGTATGCTGCTGCCACTAGGAGGCTGACACTATGCACAAAAAAAGGTTGGCTCCTCCTCCGCAGTGTACACCCTACCGACCGGCAGGAAGTTCCTCAGTTAGTGAGAAAGCAGTAGGAGAAGTAACAGAATAGATTGAAAACGGAACAGACAACTCAAACCAACCAACATAATAACAAGAGTTGTAGAACATGGGAGGGTGCTGTGTCCCCCAATGAAGGCTCCGAGAAACAGATTTTACGGTAAGCAACCCAAAAATCCTGTTTTCTCGTTCGCCTTATTGGGGGACACAGAGACCATGGGACGTCCCAAAGCAGTCCCTGGGGTGGGAAAAACAAACTTCCATCAGGCCAGCGGACTCACTACCGCAGCCTGCAGGATCCTTCTACCTAGGCTGGCATCTGCCGAAGCGTAGGTATGGACCTTGTAGAATTTTACAAACGTGTGAACCGATGACCAGGTTGCGGCTTCGTAAAGCTGCAGCGCGGAAGCTCTGTGACGTACCACCTAGGAGGCACCCACTGCCCGGGTAGAGTGCGCTCTAATTCCCGGAGGGACCACTCGTTGTTTGACCCGGTAGGCCTCCAAAATTGCCGATCTGATCCAGCGAGCAATAGTAGCTTTGGAGGCCGGGTGACCTTTCCGCGCCCCATCTGGAATGATGAAGAAAGAATCTGTCTTCCGCAAGAAGTCATCCTAGTTAGGTAGACATTCATCGCCCTGACCAAGTCCAGCTTGTTCAAGGACCGCTCCCGAGGGTGAGCTGGACCCGGACAAAAGGACGGGAGAACAATGTCCTCATTCAGGTGGAAAGTGGACACAATCTTAGGAAGGAAAGAGGGCGGAGGCCGCAGAACTACCTTGTCCTGGTAGAATACCAAGAGAGCGGCAAGAGAGGGCCGCCAATTCCGACGCACGCCGGATGGAGGTGATGGCTGCCAGAAAGGCTACTTTCCACGAAAGGAGAGAAAGGGAAACATCCCAGAGAGGTTTAAAGGAAGGACCTTGCAGAACCTCGAGAACCAGATTAAGATCCCATGGATCTACGGGCGCTCGGTACGGAGGAACCATGTGAGCCACACCTTGACGGAAGGTTTTAACCTGAGGACGGGAGCCGTCTTCCGAAATAAAGTGGACAGCGCCGACACTTGACCCTTTAAAGAGCTGAGGGCAAGACCTGCATCCAGCCCCGCTTGAAGGAATGCCAGGACAGAAGGGAGCGAAAAAACACATGGGCGGAATGTCATTGATCTCGCACCAAGTGAAATAGTTCTTCCAAGAACGGCAATAAATCTTGGAAGAAGATGGCTTCCTGGCTCAGATCATGGTATGAATAACTCGATCGGAAAATCCTGATGGTTGCAAAACCTCGGCCTCAACAGCCACGCCGTTAAATTGAGCGGCCGAGAATTGGGGTGGCAAATCGGACCTTGAGACAGCAGATCTGCTCAGTCTGGAAGCTTCCAGAGGGTGTCCGCGAGAAGGTTGGCGATGTCCGCGAACCAATCCCTACTGGGCCAATTCGGGACGAAGAGGAGGACTGAAATTCCTTCCGCCTTGATTTTCTTCAGCCGCCTGGGAAGAAGAGGCAGGGGAGGAAACCGGTAGGGGAGCTCGAACTGTGACCAAGGAATGGCCAGAGCATTGGCGCCCACCGCGAGAGGATCTCGAGCCCTGGATACAAACTGTGGAACTTTTCTGTTGAGGCGAGAAGCTAGCAGATCTACGTCCGGGGTTCCCCACGACGGCAAGTTGAAGAAATACTTCCGGATGTAGGGACCACTCTCCCGCCGCGAGATCCTCGCGGCTGAGAAATCGGCGGCCTTTGTCCACGCCGGGAATGTGTACCGCGGATATTGCCGGGACTGAAGCCTCCGCCCAATGAAGAATCTTGGACATTTCTGCCAGGGCTGAGACTCCCTGGCGTGTGACATATGCCACCACCATGGCATTGTCTGACTGAATCCGGATAGGCAGTCCCCTGAGAAGTCTCTCCCAGTGAACGAGAGACAGATAAATCGCTTGTATCTCGAGGACGTTGAATGGCAGGGCTGACTCCTGAGTTGACCAACGACCCTGAACAGTGTGATTGCGGAACACTGCCCCCCCAGCCGAGGAGGGTGGCATCCGTTGTCACAATCTGCCAGTGAAAGGGGAGGAATGACCGTCCTAGGGAGATGAGAGGAGACGTCAGCCACCAATTGAGGGACTGCTTGACATGGTTTGAAAGACGAAATGGGCGATCCAGGGAAAGGACAGACCTGTTCCACCGGGATAGGATGGCGAGTTGGAGAGGTCTGGAGTGAAAATGGGCAAAGGGGACCGCCTCTGTTGCCGCCACCATCTTTCCCAGGACTTTGATGGTCGTCCGGAGAGATGGAATTCTCATGAGCGGCCGCGATCGTACATCCCGTTGCAGGGAGCCAATTTTTTCTTGAGGGAGAAAAACCCTCGATCGACGAGTGTCGAACAATAGACCCAGAAACACAAGACGTTGTGTCGGGACAAGACAAGACTTGTTTTCGTTGATGAGCCACCCGAAATTGGTCAGGTAAGACTTTGGCGAGCTTGACGAAAGGATGGAGCTTTGATCAGAATGTCGTCGAGGTACGGAAAAAGAACGAGACCTCTGATTCTCCACCAGGCCATCAACGCCGCCATGATCTCTGTAAATGCTCTGGGTGCGGTGGCAAGACCGAACGGCAGTGCACAAAATTGATAATGTTCCTGGCGAATCGCAGGAATTTCTGATGCCCGGAGAATATGGGAACATGTAGATAGGCATCTTGAATGTCTATTGAACACATGAACTGCTGCGTCTCCATGGAAGCGATTAACCGAAGAAACTCCATTCGGAAATGACGCAGTCGGGCTCTCCTGTTGAGTAATTTGAGGTCGAAGATGGGGCGAACTGTCCCGCCTTTGTTCGGCACCACGAACAGGTTTGAAGAAAACCCTGTGAAACATTCTGATTCGGGAATGGGCACAATCACCCCGGAACTGAGGAGAGAGGCGATGGATGCAAGAACCCCGGAACTAAGGCTGGATCTTTTGGAGGACGGGACTCGAAGAAGCGTTCCCATGGACGAGAAATGAACTCTATCTTGTACCCTGAAGATACAAGCTCCCTGACCCAAGCGTCCTCTACTGAGGCCAGCCAGGTATCCCTGAAGAAACGGAGTCGACCTCCCAATTGGGAGGGACCCTCGGGAGTTCGTTGACAGTCATGCTGACGTGGACCGTCCAGATCTGGAGGGTCTGCCCTGGGAGGAGTGAGATCGCCAGGAGGGAGTGGGTCTGAAGGACACCGTCTTTCTATCCTGGCGTACCTGTGGTCTTTGTTGGTTAGAGAAGTTCTCTGCCGTATTGAAGCGGCGGTAAGCCCGAAAGGGCCGAAACTGACGCCTTGGCGGGGTTCTGCGAGGTTTGGACTGAGGGAGGAGAGAACTCGTGCCTCCAGTGGCGTCCTTAATAATCTGGTCCAGCTGGGACCCAAAGAGACGCGCTCCATGAATAGGCAGATTGGTAAGAGACTTTTTAGAAGACAAGTCCGCCTGCCAAGCCTTGAGCAAAATTGTACGTCGGATTGCCACAACGTTGCTTGACGCCTGAACAGTGCGAGACGCGGCATCCAAGGAAGCAGAAAGCAGATAATCCCCTGCATGGGAAATCTGGTTGGCCAGATCGGTCAATTGCTCTGGTTGGGCCTTATCTAGGATGCCCTTACGGAGATCCTCTGCCCAAGTGGCTATGGCCTTTGCCACCCAAGATGAGGCAAAGACTGGACATAGCGCCGCTGCAGCCGCCGCGAATGCTGACTTTGCCAAGGATTCTATAATTCTATCATTAGAATCCTTTAGTGACGCTACACCTGAAAGCGGGAGAACCGTGTTATTAGAAAGTCTGGACACGGGTGCGTCCACCGACAGGGAAGCAGACCAGTTGTCAGAGAGCTCTTTAGCCAACGGATACAGCACGCCGAGACGCTTCCCTCTTTGAAAACGCCTGGACGGATTTTTTCTTTCCCTGGCAAGGATCTTGCCAAACTCAGAGTGGAAGGCGAATACCCTGGATGGTGTTTGTGCCCGTCTGAACGAAACCTCCTGATCTGAGGATTTCGCAGGGGAGTCAGATATTTCGAAGGTGTGGTTAATCGCAGCAATGAGGTTCTGTACCGTAACCTTCATGTCCGCGTCCTGGTCAGAATCCAGCTCTAAAATCCCTTCAGAGGACATATCCGAGAACGCTTCACCTGACTCGGGTGAGGAGGCATGGGAGGGCGACTGCTGGGAAGGACTAGGTGCCGATGAGAGACCAGGAGAGGATTCCAGCCGTGGATCCTGCCTGGGCCTTTCGCGGCATCTGCTAGCTGGCTCAGATGGAACGTCTTGCGACCTGCTGGACCCTGCAGAAGTGTCCAGGGGCAACTTATCAAGAACGGCCAACTAGGGACTGAGACACCCTGGTGAGGTCTGCCACAGATTGTGAAAGGGACGAGGCCCAGCCAGGAATGGGGGGTTCGATTTCACGTGGGGCAGTAGATGGCTCCTGGACGGCATCCTGCTGAACGGGATTGCTGCAGTCCCTGCAGAGGGGAATTTGCGATTGCAAGAGGAGCATGCGGAAAAAAAAAAAAAAAAAAATCTGCGGAAGTGCTGGAGGGTTGGGGGACAGCAAGGCAGGGTAGGGTGTCAGTCTGCAGTTGCAGAACTACTCACAGTCCGGTGTCCCCGAAAGATGGCATCTGCTGTAGTCTCCGGCTGTCAGGCTGCAAAGATGGCGGCAGCCTGATGTGAGGAATCAAAAAGCGCGGTCTCTGTGTAAGAAGAAAGGCGGAGCTAGCCGCCTGCACCAGAGGGAAGAACCGCCTCCTCCCCCTTCCCAGCCACAAGACTAGAGAGGCGGTGGGAGGGCTTAGGAACGGGCGGGAGCGCAGCCGGCCTATGATAATGAACGGGGGGCGTGGCCGCGACGGGTGCAAAGGCCCAAACTGAAGCCGGGGACTAAATTTGAAACGGCGGCCGCCTGTCAGCACAGGGCGGCGCGGAAGAATTGCGACGCAGCCGCGTCCGTCCCTAAAGGAGACGCCGCCATAGCCCTGCTCCCAGACGCAACCCTCACAAGAATACCGGCGGTGGGGTGAAGAAGGCCCGCACCGCCGCCGGGGCCAAAAAGGGATGCGACGACCGTCGGACGGCGCGAGCAGTGCGAGAATCTGCGGCGCTACTTTGGCGCCGCTCCCGGGTCATCTTGTGGCTTTATGTTCCGGTGCTCCAATAAAGGTACCTTCTGTATCCCACGCTGTCTGCTCATCTTCTACATATTCGCGCCTCGTCCAACCGACAGGCCCTGGTGGGCGAGTGGGTGGGAGGCGGGGGGCAAGGACCATCTGTTTTCGCTGGCACGACACCTGTGCTCAGCCTGTGGTCCACCCGGAGAACTAAGAGGATACGGGGTGGCAGTACACGCCGTACTCATAGCCTCTTTGTGGGAGTACAGTTGTGACTCTTCACACTGTATCCCTCCTGGAACCTGAAAAGGAACGACGCACATCGAGGTAGATATGGGTCTAATGAAAGACCCGTGTCCACCTCCTACTGACACTAAGCTAAACTGAGGAACTTCCTGCCGGTCGGTAGGGTGTACACTGCGGAGGAGGAGCCAAACTTTTTTTGTGCATAGTGTCAGCCTCCTAGTGGCAGCAGCATACACCCATGGTCTCTGTGTCCCCCAATAAGGCGAACGAGAAAATCCACGTTTTTAGTGGTAAGCAAATGAGGTGTTAAGTGCAGTGGGTGGGGAATGCACTTAACACCCAATTTGCTTACAGCTAAAAATTTAGATTTCTCCAGATTAAGGCAATGAGTTGAAATGATAAAAGGAACCAATGAGTTCATCTCTCCCTGTGCTACATGCGCATACATAACCAGGTTAGGTGCTTGTGGGGTACAGGCCAAACTTACTACAAATTCCATTAAAGGTTCTTTTGCATGAGTTTTTGGGCAGTCCAACAATCCACAACATCTGATAATCAGGACAATCCATTGCCGACATCACATGTACCATATTATTACAGCAGCATGATCCGTCACTCACAAAGAGGTCTATAAAGTGGAGAATATATATTGATTTTACGCTTTAGATATTATAATAAGTGTGTGATGTAGAATATGGCGCGCACACACGATAAACCTAAGGGCTTATGCAAGGTCTATGTTCTGTCAAGCGAGGAAACATCTGAGCTCAAACGTAACGCATCATCTCCAAGGATAAAGAATCGAGTGCATGAAGACGAAGCATAGCATATCTTCAAAAAAGCCGGCCGTGTGTACAGCATGAACTGTGCGGCCCGTGATTGTGGGTGTATCAGTACGTGGCGAAGACAAGACGTTCAGATTTTGTTCAAAGAGTTTTTTTGTCCTGACTAATGCAGAACACGTTGTGCTATTAGTCTGTGTGAACAGCTCTCTGTCGTCCCTGGGAAGTGTAAGCAGCCGGTCACCACTCATCTTACCTTCGAGCAGGAAACCCTTCCATTCAGACATTGGCACGTGTTACAGTCTTCGTTCCACTTGGCACCATCGGGCATAACATGTTCATCGATTATACAAGGCCGGCCCATAACTGCAGCGATAAGAGGGTCTGGCTTAGAATAAGTGGTTGGCCCTCTATCATCCTCTCTATTAAGTCACAGTCAGATGACCGTATAACATGGATGATCACATCGCAACGCTCAGACTGGCCAGCGGCTCTCCTGACAGCTGCATAGAAACACATACTATCACTCTCCAGTCAGCAGAGCCGCCGGCCAGTCCAAGCATTGCTATGCGATCGGCGGCCGTGTTATACGGCAGTCTGACTACACCCTAGGCTACAGTTATAGCTTCCATTCTAAGCGGTTTAAAGGGATATCATGAACAGATGCAAACAAGCGAGTACAGATTACTGCCACCCACAACACTAATGAACAAGTCTATTGGACGCCAGAAGCTTTATGTGAACAGTCCTCTAGATACCATCTTAGTATAATACACATCAGATCAGGACATGGCTTGTACCTTCTTGACACTTTGGGCCGCTGCGGCCGGGTGGACAGATACAACGATAGCTGTTGATCTCGTCTATGCAGGTAGCTCCAAAGGCGCAAGGAGACGACTGACACTCGTTGATATCTAGAAAGAAAATTTAAAAAAATAAATAATCTGAGACCTCAACTCACTGAAGCTCATTGTGCAACATAATTAACACATCCTCCCCGAGTTACTTGGCCGTTTTACTGCCAATTACATCACGTAACCTTTGTAACAGCAATAAAGCAGAACAATGTATACAGACACTAAGAGCGCTGGCTGCAAAAGGAAGAAAAACATGATGAAATTCAAGATGTAGTTAAGAGTTTAAGGGCAAAGGTAAATGTTCTGTCCAAAACTTCCAGGAACTACACAGATTAATTATTAAGCGATTATAGTAGAGACTGTAATAGTGATGATGGCGGCTGCGTGCTGCCCATTACTGCAGCCTGCAAGTAAGAACTCACTAGTTACATACAACTATAAAAAAAGAAACAGTACAGAGCGAGGGGAAAATATGCAAAGGACCACTGTATAAGGAAGCAAATGTTAGGGCCTTGGGATCTCCAGGAGCTGTTATTAGGATTTCCAGCAATGGATAGAACAAAAACTTTGTCTGGGTTCAGAAAAAAGAAAAAAAAAAGAAATTTGAATATTTTCCCAGAAACAGCCCAACTGGTAGGGTGCATCTTATTGACTTAAATAGGAATAGACTGCAGTACCAGACATGGCCTATATACAAAAGTGGCGCTGTTTCTAGAAAAAAAAAAATATTGAGTCTAACGATAGTAAATCCTCTGCTGCTGTGACACATGAATAAACCTGTATTACATGACTGCTGCAGCCAATCACTGGCTGCAGCAGTGGACGGCACTTGACCACTGCGTTTAAGTAAACAGACCAGAGTGGTGGGCATTTATCTGATAAAACGCTATTTACTACTTTTTTGTTTTCTGACCCAAGAAGTTCTACAAGAAATGGCTGCTTGTTTTGATCAAAACTGAGTCTGGCCCCCCCAAAAATGAAAACCGGCCACCACTGATCCGGTCAACTTCATTCAGAATATGTCCTGCTCTCTCCTCCCAACCCCGACACTGGTCAGGCTGTAATAAGTTTTATGTCCATTAATGCTTTCCACACTTTATTTTTTGTTTGGAAAAGGAAGAGTTGAATTGCGGTTTAGCTCCCCGTACTTCTGCCTCGGGATGGCACAGAATGTAATTTCCATCCATCCTGGATTTTTAAATGGCATTCTGTCACAAATGTTATCCCTGTAGATTTCACACCAGATTCCTTGTAGAAAGCCATGGACGTGCTAATACAACTGGGAACCTTTCACACACCCAGTTATGAATAGGCTTGCTCAGATTTGGGTGGCAGCCAAGCCGGGGTCTAGTTGGCGTATAGATAGCGACATCCCTCCCTCGCTGCCTGCTCATTAGAAGCTCCGGCCAGCGTGCCTAGTGCAGGTCTTTGCAGGCAGGGAAGAACTTTTGTGTTTGTGCATCAGAGGAAGAGATTGGACTTCTAAGGGAAAAATGATGATGATGGCGAGGAGGTAGACGGCTCGTCCAACGTCTTTGTAAGTCAGCCGGCTCCACATTTTATTACAGTGGAAAATAAGTCAACCTTTTGGCTTAGGGAAAATTACTATATTTTCGATCTGAAAAGCTGCCTGTAATGATGTGTGGACTTGTCTGGCAAACTTTTTATTCCAGTATCGGCCATGTTTCGTCAAGTTATCACCTATTCACAGGACAAGTGATAACTTGTTGATCGGTGGGATCTAACCACTGGAATCCACACCGATCACCAGGACGGGCACTTTATCTGCCTTACAATGCTTTAACCATTGTCTATATGATTACCGGGCGCAACATTTGGCTTTTTTTGGCAGCCCCAAAAGAGAATGAATGTAGTGGTGTTCGGGCAAGGCACTGCTGCTCCATCCTTACAAGGATCAATGTGTCCCCTTCTGCAAATCAGTGTGGGCCCAAGTGATCAGAGCTCCACCTGTGTGGTAGTTATCACCTCTCCCGTGGTCAGATGACTTCTTTTCACCGAAGAATCCCTTAACTAATCTATTAATTTTTTTTTTTAATATACACTCAAATCTTTTTTTTGCTGGTCTTGTCAAACCCCTTTAAAGGGGTATTTCACTACTATGACAGGATAGCTCATCAATATCAAATCAGTGGTGCACAATACCAGACCACCACCACCGATCGGATGTGCTTAGCTCCGGCTGAATGTCAGCAAATGTGGAGCTGAACATGACAGCTCCGTTAACAGTTTAGTGGCTGTTGACAAGTAATACAGATCCGCTCCTATCCATTTGGCTGGACGAGTCTCGCAAGTCAATACCCGGCACTGCCGCCGGCACTAGGGATCGGAGGGAGCGGCTGCATAAAAATACATGGAGCTGTGCACTCCGGTCCCGAGTGTCGGCGGCCGTGCTGGGTATTAAGATGCGAGACTTGTATAAGTTTCTCACAAGTCCGACCCTGGCCTTTGAGTATAAGCGGAGCTCTAATTCCAGACGAAGTTGGGAGGAAAAGGCAGTCGTGTCCCGGCCCTGTAGGGAGCTAGTGCAGCAGCAATTCATCATTTGGTCCTATGCGACTATCAGCATTGTCCCCAGCACAACTAATCCAGGTATCCAGGTGAGTGATCCTCATCCCACCACCTCCTCAATCACACGGTGGTCTCACACCGGGAGCGCTCCCTTTTTCTTTGCATACACTACAAGCTCTAATTCTCGGCAGTGGCTGGTGAATAGTTGATGGAGCGGTGCAGCTCCGCTACTGCTTACATCCAGCCGCCAGTGCGGGGTGTCGAATCCCCCCCGCCCAATCTGATATTAATTATCTATCCCTGGGACAAGTCCTAAATTTCACACTTTGAGTATAAGTAAAGTTTGCCCTTACAAATAAAGGATACCAGTGATGTTGGAGGCATGAGGAGCTGTATGCCCCAATAACAATTCCCAGTTTCAAATGCGCCCTTTACATAACAGAAGTGCTGATTAGATCTTGAAGACAGTCACCCAGAAAAAAACCCAAACCCGAGCATAATACTTACTAATTCTACAGTCGGGACCAGCAAATCCAGGCGCGCACTCACAGCGGTACCAGTTGTCACCGTCCACACAAGTCCCACTGTTGTAGCTGAAAGAACATAAAACACAGACGTTAATTCTCCGCAACAATAAAGCGTCTAAGTTTATCTGCATCACGGCGGAGGAGAATTTATAGAAATTCCCGAGTTTCAGCTGAATATAGAGAAACACTTCAGCCTTTTGTGTAATCGAAAAGACTTTTACAGGTTCATAAAAATTCTCTTTACGACACGAGCTTGTTGCCTTTTCACAATCATTATCATATACTTTCTAGTAAAGATACAGGCGGCCAGACAGGAAAGCAAGCGGGAAAGCAAGCGCAGTTCTGGTAACGTTCTGACTTTTTGATATATTGCCTATGTAGTAGTAAGGATCCCTGTACAGAGGGGCAAGGATGCCATTTAGGACATGCACTCCCTTTTGCAAAATATGTTGCTTGCCCTCATAGGTGTCATAGTTCAAAAGGGCAGCAGGAAGGGAGGCAGGCGGCCTCTCCCCACCTCCATACTCTGGGTGGTCAGCACAATAAAAAAAAAAATATTAGGGAGGAGTCCTTTAGACCAGTGCATATTTGGCATTTCCCTACAGGGGTGGATTTTCCATGTTTAGCAGTAATACATATTTGTTTGCAGTTGCGCTTACCATGGATGTGGGCTGCAGTCATTAGTATCTAAAAAACAAGCCAAAAAAGTAGAAAATTAAACACAGGCCACAAACCGGCAATCACTCTAAACAAAATCATTTTATGCACTATAATAAAATCATGCAAACACAGGAAGAGACCCTTATAGGCAAAAAGACACGATAAAAGCGAGCGAGGGGAAGCAGACAAGTCGTGTAGGAAAGCACTGGGCAACATCTGTCTCTGGTTATCTCAAGCACAACTTTCTCATGCCCAGGTGATGCTGACGTCCACATCAAATGCTTCTTCTCTCTTCTGGTTTCAATTTAGGGTACATGGGAGTGACGGGATGAGCTAAAAGGTCTCGACTTGGTTACCCCCTCCCCCCATCCAGGGCAGCACTAGCACTTAAACTTACTTTGAGAGCATGTTGGACCTTCCCAGCCTTCTTTGCAAACACAAGTGAAAGAGTCCCCACGGACCACGCAAGTTCCACCGTTGAAGCAAGGATTTGGCAAACAGCTGCTGTTTCTTGCTATGAAGAAAACAGTGCAATGTAAGCATGAAGCCGAGCATGGAGTGGAGGTCTTAAGAGCAAACAAGATGTTCCCTGTGAGTTATTCTCTGCACATTGCGAGAAACAAATGCCCTCCATCTACCGAGATCCTACAAAACCTAAACCTGGAAGATCACAAGTCATAGTGTGAGGATCTGAGACTTACTAATAGTTTAGTGGTCAGTACTCCCAGTTTCCTTCCGGTTATTAAATTTGATTGATGGGATCATCCAAAATTTGGCCAAATGGCATATAATAACAAAACTACCATTACTTACATGAGGATTCTCTGGTTACTCCAGAGCCAACACGCCAGCAATCCAAGATTGCCTCCATTTACTTCTCTATGTTGGGGACGTGGGTACTGCTGACACCAATCACAGACACCAATAATGAAGCCAAGGTGGACTAAACAAGACCCCCTTAGGCCAGTGATTGGTGTGTGGATTTCTCCAAAGGAGAAGAGAGCACAGTGAGGAGTCTCGTAATGGCAACGCAGGAAATTAGGCAGGTACTGAGTGATCCTTTTGCCCGTGAGCAATTTTTTTTTTAATTTATTACTGATCGAAGAAAATTACGGAAAAAAAAAAAAAAACCTAAGACGACCATTACAGATCTTATAGGACAAGCAGTTAAGCTACTGGCAGTGGTTTTTCAGTATTTCTTTGGCTGCACGTACAATTATTTAGCGATTACCAGGCCACAACCTACATTGGGCGTTTCTAAATGTTATTTTTGGAGAAACCAATTGACTGTTTTGATAAATATTGTCCCTTTCCAAGAAGTGATAAAGTCCCAGTACTGGATTCATCCCTCCGGTGAACTTACCAATGTTGCAAGTGGTTCCCTCCCATCCAGGTGAACATATGCATTTAAATGTATCGCCCTCGTCGTAGCACGTCCCACCATTGTTGCAGGTGGACTCGTCACATTGGCTGTCCTCTGTAGTAGAGAAAAAAAAAAAAGAAAAAAAAGAAGCATGGTTATAGATTCAGCACTCAAAAGAGATCAACATTTATCCTCAATTAGAAACACACTTACGGGAGTGGCACGTCTTTCCTTTCCACCCATTCTTACATTCACAGTAGAAATCATTAACCAAGTCTCGACAAGTACCTCCATTGTGGCAAGAATTTTTACTGCAGTTATTTATGTCTAAAAACAAGAGCAACAGATATAGCACATGGTTAAACACAAATGTATAGGACATAAGGATAGTCAGGCACAGCAGTAATCTGGATCAGAGAATCAAACCTCACCAATCTCTAAAAAAGATACATTAAAGGGGTCATCTGGTTTTGTGGTGAATGTCCACAGACTAGTGATGAGCGAACGTGCTCGGATAAGGCGTTAAAGGAGCATGCTCGGGTGCTAACGAAGTGTCTAGGGTGTGCTAGAAAACATGCTCAAGTCCCCGTGGCTGCATGTCTCACGGCTGTTCGAGAGCCACAACACATACAGGGATTGCTCATTTGTTAGGCAATCTCTGCATGTGTTGCGGCTGTCGAACAGCCGTGAGACATGTAGCCGCAGGGACTTGAACGCATTTTTATTTTTTGAGCATGCTGAAGACACTTGGGTAGCACCTTATCCAAGCACATTCGCTCATCACTGCAGACTACCCAATCCTTAAACCGCATGCTGTCAGGATTCTCTAGCATTGCAAATGAGAGCGGGCGGCCACAAAACCACAAGTATATGATTTGCAGACTTCCAGCCACGTTACAACTGGATGTGCTCGGCCTCGCACAATTCACTTGTATTGAGCGAGGCCAAGGAACGTCTAGTCGGCAAGTGACCGCATGTATGCAAATCACTTACTTGTGGTCATGCTCTCGCTGGCAATACGGGAGAATCCTGACAGCATAGGGTGCGACTGCTGCAAAACTTTAGTCGTCTACAGTCATAGAGTAACTGCAGACAGACATCACAAACCCTTGAATATAAATAATGATTTTGATAGAAATGAAAACCAATAATCCCTCAAATACCCCTCCCGACGGACCTATATCTCCAACACTAATGTTTAACCCTCAACATAACCAATTACAGCATCACTGCTTGCTTGATGAGATTTTCCTTGGCAGATTACATCATGAATTCTTCCTGCCACTCACTTATTTCACAGTACGTTCCTTCCCATCCTTCGCTACATATGCACTGGTAGGAGTTCACCCCATCAATGCAGGTCCCACTGTTTTTACAAGGGTTGCTTTCACAGTCATTGATATCTGCAATGAAAAACAAATATGTTGTAATATATTATTCATGGTAATGACATCTCAATACAGCTTTATATATACACACACACACACACACACACACACACACACACACACACACACACACACAAGGGTGCACTTACTTTCATGACAATATGTGCCGGTGAAGCCCTTGTTGCAGTCGCAGGTGAATTTGCCACCAGCCTGGCTTTTGCATTTCCCATGTGGTCCACACACATTAGAGGAAATATACCTCACTCCTTCCGGGGTGCTGTTGGAAGCCACCGCAACTGTGCAGCTGTCAATCACTGCGAGATCGAGGGACAAACCATGGATTTTTTTTTTTCAGTGTTTCCAGTGGAAATTACTAAAACAACTTTGCATTTATCGTCAACGATTAGGGAAAAGCAACTTTCCGCATTTCTAACTGGACTTCTCCGATTCCACCATGGCTGCATTTTTGCCCAATTTTCATATGATTTAATCTCAGTATGATAAATCTGATGCAGATATTACTGACAATAAAGCCTCTAGAGTCCAGAGGCCAAGTACTGAAACAGGACTTTGTCCACTAGAACTCTTTTTTTTTTTTTAAATTCTAAAGTGGTATTGCTTTCTAAAATTCCAAGATGCAATATGTCAAAGCATTTAATTGACCCGTGGAACAAGGCTATGGATTTAACCCCCTTAACACAGCTGGATTTTATCCTCTTGCTGTGAGGGTCATGACCATTTACGTGGTTGTTGCACATACAAGTGATGGCGTTGCTGGTGGGAGCCCATGATATGATAATGACGGGCAGGCACAATGTTGGGCAGGCACGCATACCTTCACAGGGAGTAGTGCGACAGTGATCTTTTAGCTGGGAGCAGTTCTTTCCCTCGTAGTCCTCGGAGCAGTTACAGAAGTAATCTGTGGCCAGATTAAAGCACTTGGCTCCGTTCTGGCATGGGTTGGGCTCACAGTAATCTATGTCCAACTGTAAATGGGAAGCAAAAAACAAAGGTTTTATTATTACCCTATTCAACGCTAAAGCGAGCAGACACTCTGGAATCTGACCTTTTCATCTCTCTGCCTCCATTAATTTTACGTAAAGCAGAATGTACAGCCATGCTTTCCCTAGATCTGAGCCGACAGATTCAGGATATAAAACAGTCACCAAAGGCCAGCAGCGAGCGAGCGAGCAACAAAACCTCTAACACGCAAAACATTTGCGATCTGTTTAACTGAATGGATCCGATTTCTCTTACTCATTCCACCCCTGACTTTATTGGCAGACAGCTGTAAGGAGTATGACTATACAGCAAGCCTGGCTGAACATAAGGTATTTAGTGTACAAATCATTAGAAGGAGGAAGGGAAAGAAAAAAGAAAAGTTGGCTTATGGCCATTCCTTAAGGTTTGCATTTCACCAGGGCTCACCTGACAGAGGTTTCCAGAGAAACCAGCAGGACACAGACATTGAAATCCATTGATTTCATCCTGGCAGTGACCCCCATTCAGGCAAGGGTTGCTGGCACATTCATTGATGTCTTTCTCACAGCGCTCCCCTGCATAGCCGGGTGGACAGATACAGCGGAATCCATTAACCAAGTCCTGCAATTGACAGAGGTTGAAACAAAAGGAACGCTGTTTACTCAGATCCAACAATAACTTGTTAGAAAAGAAAATCCTCAAATGAATGTAGTATATTCGGTTTTTCTTCAGCATCCCACCATAAAAACAAACACGGGCGCATATACATAATGGGCCATTACGCTCGCCGTACGTGCACAGATTTTACTTCTACATAAGAGTATTTGTCCAACGTGCAAAGCACAAAAATTATTATGTGTATGTGACGAATAACGGCACAGAATGACCAATAGATACTGTACATAAATCATCCAAAAAGCAGAAACTTTATAATGCACAGCAGAGGCGGCCTCCAAGGATACTGATCAGGTGGTATGATTTTAGGCCATTTCACCCAACATGCTTAGAGCACTATTAATATAATATTTTAATTATTTAGCTCCTTCTAAACCAAAGTTTGAATATTACAAAAAAGTAGAACTTGATGGCTAGTTATTAACAAGTGATGAGCGAATGTACTCTACTAGAGAGCTAGAGTTGAGCGAATTTGTTCGGGTCCCTGCTTATTCGGCAAGCTATAGCGCGTACCGAATAAGCTGCAGCGGAAACCCGGATACCTGGAGCGAGCCAGTTGATCGGTGCCGCAGCTGGATGTGTCGCAGTCACAGCACATGTATGGAGAGCCTGTTTGTTGGGCTGTCCATGCATGTGCTGTGACTGTCACACAACCGCAACACATGCAGCTTGCGTCGCCGACCAGTTGATCTGATCAGCCGGAACGATCCAGGAAACCAGGTTCCCGCTGTAGCTCATTTGGTAAGCGCTATAGCTTGCCGAATAAGCGGGGACCCGAACAAACTCACTCAATTCTAGTTCTCTACTCGAGTTTGCATCATGAGCTCGGGTACGCACTGAATATCGCGGGTGCACGAGCGACACACTCAAGTCCCCGCCCCACATATTTTGCGGTCGTTAAAATAACCGCAAAAAGAAAAAAAAAAAAATGCAGAGATCGCCTGCCGTACACAGCCAATCACCACATGCGAAACACGCGGGGCGATAACTCGAGCACCCGTGATACTCTGTGTACCCAATCACCCGAGTAGCTGCAACACATGGGGGGCAGGGACTAGAGCATGTCACTCGACCACCCGTGATCTTCAGTGCGTATCCGAGCACTTTTGCTCATCACAATTATTAACTCATTAAGCTGTATTTAAAGGGAACATGTCACGATATACATGCAGTCCGAGAGCATAGTATAGATAAAGAGAAGCAGAACAGAATGATACATAGGGTTTGTTTTTATGACACATTCAGCATAACTTGTATTTTATTCATTGATATATATGGTGTTTGTCTGCAGGAGTCCAGTGGGAGGTCCTAGTAGTGATTGACAGTCTTAATGACTGACACCTATCTCTGTATCACTAGTAGGACCTCCTGCTGGACTCCTGCATTCAAACACCAGGGATTTGAATTAATAAAATGCAAGTTTTACTGAGCCTTTTTGCCACAAAAATGTCTCGGTCTGATCAGCTTATCCTGCCTGCAGATCAGATACAATTTTTTTAACATGACGGGTTTCCTTTACACGTGCATTGGAGGCTTTGCTAAGGGCTGCTACTACAGATGCGGCAAAAAAAGAAGAAGTGTAGCCTGCTGTACTATTTTTTGACAGGTATAAAATGGACTAAATGACAAACCTGACGGATATCAGACAATGGGGTCCATCAAATAACAGATTAAAGCCCCCGTCTCACACAGCGAGATCGCTGTTGCGTCACCGATTTTGTGATGCGCTAATGATCTCGCTACGTGTGACACATAGCGGCGATCGGGCCCCTGCTGCAATGTTGCTGATCGTGCTCGAATGTCCTGGGCCATTTTTTGATCGCTGTTGTCCCGCTGGCCAGCATGCATGCAGGGACAACGACGAACGACCTCAATACTACAGGTCTGAGAGACAGGGTCCCAATGACCGTCGTATCGTTCCGTATCGTTGCTGCATCGCTGTTGAGATCTGACATCTCACCAGCGACCTTGTAGCGACGCACCAGTGATCCCAACCAGGTCGCATCGTTGTTGGGATCGCTGGTGCGTCGCCAAGTGTGACGGTACCCCAAGTTATTTTTGTTTTTCCGTATTCTAATTAGAGACAAACAATGGAAATAATTAAAGCAAATGTGAACAAAGCCTTAACAAAAAAAAACAAAAAAAAAAAAAAAACACAACACCACCACACAGCACAAGATCCTGTATAGCAAGGTTTGTCATAATGCAATTAATAGAGTAGAGAGACGTACCCTGCACGATCCTCCATTTTGACACTGGTCAATACAATCATTAATATCTAAAGAGGGGGGAAAAAAAAAAAAAAAAAAAAAAAAATATATATATTACACATTGTGCTTGTACCCATGACTATGCATACACTGACTGCCGGCGACAGAATGCAAATCTGTAGTACAGGAGCGAGATAGCGACGTTTCCTGCATCCTTTCCTTTAGATAAGGTTATTCTTAAGGGTGGGACCTTGAAGCAATTCTTTCACAAGCTTTCTCAACTTCACATCATTGTTTTAGCCATGTTATCAGAATATGCCCATACTACACACCAATACGTTTTGATAAAATTGTATATTTTCTTTCCAGGCGGACAACTCCCTTTTTC
This sequence comes from Dendrobates tinctorius, assembly GCF_039654945.1. Classification (NCBI taxonomy): domain Eukaryota; kingdom Metazoa; phylum Chordata; class Amphibia; order Anura; family Dendrobatidae; genus Dendrobates; species Dendrobates tinctorius. The sequence continues at coordinate 16,822,244 of NW_027361870.1, read as the reverse complement.
CTTAAATTATATATTAGCCATATATTTTCATCTAGGGTTCAAAAATAGGTAGAGACAGGAAGAGGAGGACATGTGAATGGTGTACTTACTGATGTCGCAGTTCTGACCCGTCCAGCCAGGGATGCAGTCGCAGTAGTAACTACCGATGAGGTTTTTGCAGGAATTTGCATTCACACAGGGTTTAACTTCACACTCATTGGCATCTTAAAAAAAAAAAAAAAAAAAAAAAAAAAAGGCATTGGTATAGGTCAGCTGAAACCGTTAGCACTTCATGGTCCAGCATGCTTTTCCTAGAGACTTATACCACTATGCTTATTAGTCATGTTCGTGGTATTATGCTTGATGCACTTCTTAGGTTGGGGTCAGATGGCCGTAGATTCTCTCATGAGAGAGGATGGGGACGATTATGCAATTGATCAAGCTCTGATCAGTTTGTCGGCATTGGGTGATCAGATTCTCTTGGATAAGAGTCAGAGCACACTAAAGAGAAGATGGCGAACAAAATTGCTTCATCTTCTCTATGGTGTCAAGTCACAGAAATCGGACTATACTCAGATGTCAGCCAAGTTCAGTCCGATGATTTGCATGCACTCATTGACTTGCATGACGGAGTGTGATCAGAGCAACATTTTTCAAACTTGGTCCAAGGAAAGGGAAAAAAAAAAAAAAAATAAAAATTTTCAATTGGACAGGTGCATGGCCCCATAGAATAATATTGGTCTGAGTGCGTTCCAATGTTTGGTCAAATCGCACACGGACCAAAAATACGGTCATGTGCACCTGGCCTCATTATGTTATAAAACTACCGTAAAGTCCGAAGCTCATTAAACTCCCTAGAGCAAAGCCTATACAGATAACCATGAGCCTGGAGCAGGGTTATACTATGGTAATGTACTGACAAACAATCCAGATTGTTTCTATTAGTCCACACAATATATATTAGGAAGGGAAAAGCTTTGGCGGTTTGTTTTCCCAGACTCGTGCATATATATGCAAAGGCTCTAGTAATCCTACCAGCTTATTAAAGTTCCTCTCTCCTAATTTCCCATAAATATATACATGAATAACCTTTGAACTTTCTTTCTGCCATTACTCCCTACACCCTGGATAAAACAGTTCAGCACATTTGCCTGTAAGGTGAGATTTGTAGACCAAAAAAAAAAATCTGCCTTAATTTAATGGTATTTGCCCAATTGCTCATTAAGAACAGTAAGAAGCAATTGACCATTTGAGGAGGGGGGGGGGGGGGGGTCTTCCTTCACTATTGTCAGGCAGATTAGAGACTTCATAAAGAGAACGTAGACAACTCATTCTTCATGAGATCATCCACATTTTGGAGACCAGCTGTAAAGTCCTGGGTCTGTGGGAGTTGACACGGCTGAAAAGATACAGCAACTTTCCCACAGGACCAAGCAGTGGAGAGCGTAGGCTCATGTTAAATTCTTTCCCGAGGTACACCACTTAGTTTAAGCATGCTCATTTATTTATGGTTAATGCTGTAACCAAGCCGTACAGCGCCAGCGGTGCTCACTAAACTAGAGCACGGAGAATTCCTGCGCAGTGAGCCTGCCAATAAATATATCTGCGCTAATGGAGTCATAAAAAGGTAGAGCTAAAAATGTAGACACCCCACCATCACAACCTGAGCGTTGAGCTTGTAGAAAGGCTCAATTCTTTATATGTGGCTCTACAGACTAAATTAAGGGGGATACAATCCATCAGAGGATACGTTCCAGAAGATACCCAGATGTAATAGAAAAGGAGATCCTGGATAAAACAGACATTTTAACAAAGAAACATCCAAGAAAGACCCTTATATAGCGCCCTCCCAAGCCAAGGGACCGAATTCCATAACGTCTCACCTGTGACATTCCTATGTTAGTAAATGATGGCAGATCACTCAAATAAGCCAGGACTTATAGGACTTTTGCAGGTTGAACCTCTGTGCCCCCCTAAGAGTCGTGAGAATTAAGAGGCTTCAGCACCATGTCTCCTTTAGGACGGGGTCCAAAACTCGGACGAGTCTTGCACGTCAATACCCGACTCTTGGATCGGAGCGTTCAGCTGCATGTATTTCTAGGAAATTGACCGCGCCGATCTGAGTGCCGGTGGCAGTGCCGGGTATTGACTTGTGAGACTCGTCCGAGTTTCTCGCAAGTCTGACCCCGGCCTTACAGGAAAAAACTGATTTGCACTAAATCAGTACTAGGGCCCCATTCTCATGGTTAGGGGGGGGGTCCAGACACCATTAAAAAGAGGGCATATCCTAGTTTTATTCCATCACAAACAGAGATGGGAATACCCATTTAGAAAACTTCTGTATGTATTACCCAGCAATATATTATGTAAAACACTGGCTCTGGTACCAAGTGTAACAAAACCTAAAAGACAAAAGGCTAGAAACACTACATTTTTACTTAAATAAAACCGTTATTACCTATTTGACAGGTTTTTCCAGTCCACTGGGAAGGGCAAACACACTTAAACCCATCTATTAAATCTTGGCATGTCCCACCATGTCCACAAGGATTCGGGGCACAATCATCTATGTCTACAATGAAACGAAAACAATAAAAAAGTAATTATATGTAACCATGATCCTGGAGTTATTGAAGATCTGGATCATTCATTTCGTTACTAGATTAGAATGAGCAATACATACTGATTGAGCACATGGGACCGGTCCACCCTGGAGCGCAGTTACAATCAAATCCCCCAATGGTCTCCAAACAACTTCCACCATTGTGGCAAGGATCAGAGAGGCAGGCATGTTCGGCTGAAAAAAGAAAAATCATTAACAAAAATTTATGTTAAAAAAATGTACATACACACTGGAGAAAAAAAAAAATAAAAAAAAATAAAATTCTGCCTTATTTGCAGACCACCTTGCTCTGCAAGAAGTGACCAGCACTAATACCGCCATATCTTATTCTCATTAACAGTGCTTGGTTTAACACAACTTCAAACACCAGAGAAATAATCATTCATGCTATGCTGACCAGATCAATGTGCCATAGCTTAGATTAGTGGAATCCGAGCCAGGACGAATACAGATTCCCATAGAATTAGGAGGGAAAAAAAAAAAAAAAAACCCACAGCTTTAGAATTCTCCTTCAGTCTATAATTATAAACATGCACATATACCCAATAAAAGATTATAATAAAATTAGAGAATCAGAAGTTACAAAAAAAAAAAAAAGTTACCAATTTCACAATTCCGTCCCGAATACCCCTCCGTACAGGAACACTCGTACTTATCCGGGCCGGTATTGCTGCAAGTGCCTCCATTTAGGCAGGGCTGGTACGTCCCACAGGAGTTTAGATCTGCCAATAAAAGATGGCATTCATGGGTGAATATCGTGAGAGAGCGCCATCGTAGAGGTATTCTGACGACAGACAAAGATTTATTCAAGCACTCGAAGGACGTATATTAAAGTATACTGGCTCGGCAGCTGTTCTTCAAGGTCAGAATGTAATTGAACGGAAAACACACAACTTGCATAAAAAGCAAAAAAGGCTTTACTTGGGGAATGTGGCGTTTGCTGTATGATTAGCATACCTTTGTTACAGAGCTGACCACCCCAATTCGTTTCACACAGACACTGCCATGGTTCAATGCAAGTGCCATGGACACATCCTGGGTGAGGAATGCACTTGTCACAGTACTGTCCCTGCCATCCATATTGGCATCTAGGTTGGAGGAAAAATAAAAAAAGGACAAAAGGTTTATACAATTAGCCTTCAGAGCAACGGAATCCTTCCCGCTTGCAAAAAATGTATTGCATTCCTAGAGGGAGTTTTTGGTTCTCTCTCATAAACAAACCTACCAGTAGTTTTGCCAAGGTCTGTAAGCCAATCTTTTTACAAAAGAATAACTGTTCTGGGAGACCCTGCATGGTGCCATTGAACACAATAATACTCTATTCTCAGGTCATTCAAATGAGACTGGGAGGGTGGGTGCTCCCTACAAATCAATCTTTAGGCAATGTCAGGGTGGACAATCAATTGCATGAAAAAAAAAAAATCCCAGAGAACAATGGAAATGCGGCTTTCCTGCCTGCCGACTTTTCCTGCTACATTTCTGTGTTCTGTGCCTTTACAAAATGTGCACTCTGTATAAACAGCCACTCTCATTTTCTGTGATCCATGTTTAGAAAAATTAATTATATCCGCTAAAACTAAAGAGGGGAAAGACCGCCATTTTGACATCATAACCACATGAAGCAATGAAGATAGGAAACAGACGTGCCGAGTTACAAAAGGCTAGTGGGGTCTTCAATATTACATCAAGGATTCCTAAGCTAAACACTCCTTCAATGACCAAGACCAAAAACTTCCCCCAAAGCGGTCTTTAAATTTGTAAAAATAAACCATTAGATAGAGGTCACCCAGACTTCAAATACAAGTCTGCCAGAGCAAATCCCTATCATGGGAAAGCTAGAGCGTTCGGAGGGGGGAGAAATAGGGAAAGGGAGTCTGTTTAACCCTCCGCTATACTGTTCTTTTAAGGCTAGGGTCACACGAGCGTCTGCTCTCATCTGAGAAAATTGGTCTGATTATGCTGATCAGGGTGTGATCCGATTTTCAGGGATGTGGAGAAGATGAGAAATATTGAAAAAAATAAATAAATAAATAAATGAATTCTCCATCTTCACCTGTCTTTCGGTAAAAGTTGGACGGAGTACACAAATCTTGAATGCACTCGGACCCAAAACTCGGCCGTCTGACCCAATAGTAAGCATTGATGTAATTCAACACTGATTGTCTGCCTTTTTACCCAATCAGGGGTTATACGTAGAAAGTACGGCCATAATGCCACCGAGAGATTGTGGCTACGCTCTGGAATGAGCAAGTAAATTTTTTTTTTGTAGTGCTACCAAAATTCTTAAAATGGGTGCATATTAATATCCCTAGAAAAAAAAAAAAATATCTGGTGGTCCTATGGGAAAGGAGTCTGGCAGGAGCACTGGGGATTTTGGCAGATGCGAACACCAAAATGATGCCCGCCCATCCCCCTTGCTCTCAACACAGTCCTTGGTTTCTTGGCGAGATCGCCCACCTTGGTTTTTCTCCATGTCAATTAAGAGCCTGTAGGTTTTTCTGTTCTATCCCAGCCAGTGACATGAATATATTGTTCAAGCTGCTCTCCGACAAGGGTACGTATGCAAATAACATGTGGGAAAGTTGCACCTTAAACAAATACTATATGAGCAGTAGTGCATGTCTGAGCATCGAGTGGGAGGCAGGCTAGAAAGAGAAAGGCCTAAAATCTGGAAACAAAGCCTGTTGTTCTTGTAGTGACACAGCAAGCCATGTTTATTTAAGTGACAAGTGCACAAATCATTAGCCCTCGCCTCATGGAGTCACTATATACAATGCCCAGAGCAACCATTTTACATGTTCACCAAGTAATAGCCTGAAAAATTACACTGGCAACTCTGCCGCCTTAGAACGCAAATTGCTTAAGAGCATGATCAATACAGAAGGATGGCTCACCTATTTCATAATTATGTTAACATATCATTTTTTTCCCTTAAAATAGGGAATGTATGTCGTTTAGAATTGAAACATTAATGCACTTTTTTTTTTAATTAAATTTGTAAAAAAAAAAATTGTACAAGTTTTTAGTTGCCAATGGTTAGCATAAATTTTCAACATTTTTCTATGACCATCATCTAGTCAATAGTCATCTAGAACCTACCCCGTCCCAGTAATGCCAGATTAAAGGAAATGGCCGGTGAATGTGTATACCTACGTAATCCTAACTCTACACAATTCTATGTTTACGCTTCCCGTGATTTTGCTAAAGCTCAGCCTTGCCATAAAGATGAAAGATAATCTCTAATTCCAAGCCATCCCAATATTTTAATTATTAAATTGTCCGGGTCTGTATAAAACCTGCTTTCCATTGTATCAAAGCCAGAAGACGGACAACTTCAAAGCTCCGCAACAAACAGTGTCTACTGACAAGATTCCATCTCAGCCATTAACCTCTCAGCACTCAGATACTGGCTCACAAGAGCCAAGGGACCCAGAGATTTTACTAATCCTAGTCTAAAGAATGCCTCACTTTTTGCCTATTGATAGACCTGGTGTGGGGGATGGACAGTACAAAGTGTTAACCCCTGTAATGACACTGAGCTAAGATGTACACTGGCGAGAAGCCCATTATAGTTCCTACACACTGAAATGGGTCACAAACATGTACAGGAATTTAAGTTGAGACTCCATACAAGTTTTGCTAAATTCCAAAAAGGTAGAATTACCTGCATTCTCCAGGAACCTTGCAAGTCCCATGCTTTGAGCTACAGCCTTGACTGCATATTGCTAAAAGAGAAAAGAAAATTAGCGGGGGGTAAAGATCAATGATTTTATCCTATAAATGTATAGTAGTATAAATGGTAAGCATCAACTACCTCAATACAATCTCTCACCAAGAGTGGATAAAAATCCAAGCAGAACCACGACAACTCATTAAATGGTCCAGCAAGAACAATATTCATAGACATCAATGGAAAACAACCCAAAAGTCAATTTCTAGGCACATGGCCACTTTGGTAACTTGAACCAATTCTTTTTTATAAAAATATTGAAAAAAAAGCAAATATCACTTGCCTCTGTTGCATTCAGCTCCATTCCAGCCTTCCAGACAGGTCTTGTTGCCATTTTGGTCACAAGTATAATGTCCAAAGAAATCATCTCTGGGCCGGCAAAATTTATTGCAGCCAAATCCATAGTAATGTTCACCACAGGTTACTCGGATCTGATACTCGAAATGGGCCATTCCGGTGTTTTGTTTGAGGGTTTGCCATTGTCGGCTAGGGTTGATCATACCGGAGTGGGTGGCCTTGTCTATGATGTCGTCACGCTCTTTACAAAAGATAAGAAAAAAAAAGTCATGAATAACGACTCTTGAAAATTAAATAATCACATTATGTATTAAATAAAAATCTTTAAAAAAAAAAAAAAAAAAAATGATTTAAATCTACGGTTTGGAGGATTTCACCTTCCAAGCATACTAGGGACTAGCTAAGACACACGACATGTCCTTCTAAAACATGCATCTTTTTAACATTATAACCTGAAATAATATTTCACAGTAGTCCGGAATATTGTATATATCTGTGGTATTTCACTCTGTACCCTGGGCCTTATGACTTAAACGATCTGACACCGTCTTACGACCTGCAGCAAGCTCTGCTTTGACTGCAAAGTGAAGAATTATCATAAAACGTTTAAATTAACTTTACACACACAGTGGAAAGAAAAGCAGAAGGGCAGACCATTTAGCACAGCAAACAAGAAATGGTAAGGGACTTGTATAACAAACAAGAGAAGGGGAAAAATGTTCAGGGAGGTGTCTTTGGTACGGATGACAAGTTTTCTTATATGTGAACAAAAAAAAAAAAGAAAAAAAAAAAAAAAAGAAATTTTTGGGACTTTAAGATTTTACTATTCAGTATTCTAAAAACCATTAAACACCACATTTTCTTTACCTTTGCATTACCAATTTTTTTTTTTTTTTTTTTTTATTTGTGGGGGGGAAAATCACAAAATATAAAGTGAGACTCCAAAAGTTTCCCCATAATCCTTCGAGGGGGACAGTTATACAAGGGTTACGTAGCCTTGGCTTGCACCTGCCCTCATCATCCTACATTTCAAAACATTTTCATAACCAATAATGTTCTTCTACAGAGGGGGCCGTCATCTTCCAGATCGACCTATCAGCACTTCAGCCGCTAGCTATGGGAATACCATTAGCTTGCAGGAGAAGAAATAAAAACAAAACTTCTATAGCTAAAAACCCTAGCCGTTTGACTTGAAGGTCAGAATGGAGTCCCCACTGTGGTTTCTTGATGGGAATGAACTGTTGCTGTTCCAGTGTTTATATTTTTTGTGCAGTCAAAAAAATGTGGTGAGGGAATAAATTGAGCCAGAAAAAAAAACCCTGTGGTTTAACCTGTACTTTTCCAAGGGATGACTGTCAGGCTTTGGAGGAGTCACTTTAAAACCTCAAAAAGCTATAATCAAAAGGGCTTCCCTCTAGGAAGAAAAAAAAAAAAAAAAAAAAACCTAGAGAGGCCTGAAGTAAGAAGTAGAATATACACTGTCTACTTATTTAGGAATATTAAGATAAGCTAGCCATGCTCATTGGATTGCCGACAGCTAGCTTGCCCAACTCAACTTGGCTGAGCATCCATGTGTTTTCAATAGGAAGAGTGGTGCCAATTGCTGTAAAACATCTTTGGTGGTGGCATACCGCCAGGAACAAGAGGATTGGGCCGTTAACATCTTAATTTCCCCTGACACTGGGGGAGAGTTGGGTTGCCCTCCATATACATTAGGTGATGGGCTCAGCCAATGTGCATTACATGTATAAACACCAGTGTAAGGCCTTATTCATATGCTGTTAATATTTCTAGTATGCAAAGAGGTCCGAGTTTCAGTGTTTGTGATCAAAAGTTTCATCAGTGTTTCAGTTTGTCCCAGAAGTGATTTTCACGTATGAAAAATTAATACATTGCATAGTGTCTGCCACCCACTGCAATCACGGACAGCAGACAGTTTGCACGTACATGCTACCCGCTTGCTCTTTGTGATTTTTATGGATCCGTAGGCTCCATGGCATCTATAGAAGTCCACTGAGACCAAACTGTATTTCATACAGAGGCCACATCTGATTCAACAGAAAAAAAAGGAGAAAATTGTGACATATTCCAGAGGTTGCAATAATAAGACAACTATCATTCCTCTAAAAGCAAGCAGCGGTGCTGGGAGTGGCAGGTAGGCCTTCACGATTCTCTGCCAGGGCTCGGTTGCGTACATGAGGTGTAAAAGATGTTTTCTCTATGTGCCGCCATTCTTTTTCATGTATGTACATTCAAAGATCTTGCATGTAGTCTTCTTTCCAGAAAAGTGATGGGTTGATAAATCAGCGAAGCAAATACAATTAGGTTTCTTATCAATACTCACCATTCGTCTCATTATTGTGATCCCATGCTTCAACAACCAAGGTGTAAGATCTCTGAAGAAAAGTAGTAAAAAAAAGCATTACATAATGTACAATATGCAAAAACAAAGCAAAAAAAAAAGTATTCCTGAAGAATTCAGATTTAGAGAGTATGTTTGTGCCAATTGAAACCAAAATAGGCAACAGATTACATGTAAACCAAACATGATCCTCTTTCACCTTCTAAGCTAACTTATCCAGACTGATTCAGCAGAGACCTTTCACCTTAAATTACTCATCATTGTCAACACTAATGAGTTTCATGTATTTTACTAAGAAGAACCAATAAACACATTAATTTAGTGTAAGAAATCAGGAACAAGTTCTAAAAAGTAGAAAAAACGAAAAAGGGGGAGAAAAAAATAGGACAAAAATAAAAAGTCTGTAAAGAAGATAAATATGTGCATATTCATATAGTTTTCTGCAAACACTAATTCACTGAGCATCTGAAGTGAAGTCTCCTGGGAGTTTTTGCTTTTCAGCACCTCTTTGAAAGCTTTGTCTGCAATAGACCATCACTGCTCCCACAAGTATCAGGTAACGAGAAAAAGAACTGATGACTTTTAGAGGAGGTTGGAGAGAGGAAAGCTTCTTTAATACAAAGCCTAGGACCTAAGCATGCAAAACCTTTAGGGCACAGCTATGTGTCACATTTATAGGCGCACTAATCTGACCAGGAGATCTCATACATTCCTGTAATAATCATAAGCATCTAATGCTTAAACTGACTCCTTAGCTCTGGATGGTTGCCAGCCATTGTATACAGCCACCTTTTATCTCTACTCCCCAAGCCAGGGAGGCAGAAGCTCTCGCTCGCTCCCTCTCAGCACAGGCTTACAGTTTTTGACTAGGTTGAGATACAATAGGACCACTTTAAAAACACGTCTTTAAGGAGACTAGAAGTGGCTAAATCCTCCGTTATATTCTCACACGAGCAAGTTAGAGCTGCTGGCCAATGAGAAAGGAACTAATAAGTATTAAATAAAAAAAAACAACAACTTAGTTCAGTCATAGTAGTAGCTGAAGATCCATAACCATTTGGAAACGAATGGAATGTGGTAATTACATAGAAGACAAACCAGAAGCGCATATAGCGTTTATGGAGAAAGGTAAACACCTTGAAGGTGTAGGCATGAAGATAAACTTCAAAAGTCAGCATAAAGCTACTTCTAATAACTTGACCGAGCATGCAGTCTTTGAAGGAAAGCCCTTCTTTGTGAGGCTCCACTTGGAATACAGCCTAAATATGTTTCATAGTCAAAGAACAGGATTCCATTTTGTTCACAGATAACTGTGGGAAAATTCAGAGACGAGTAAGCAAATCTTCACGAGCCCAGACATGCTCATAGTCTTCGATACAAAGGCCACCGCCAGGGCCATTTACCGGGTTATGAAGCTAGGTTTTCCAACTGTTTACAGCACATATTATATTTTTTATGGGCTTTTATTCAACTTGTACAGTCCCAGGAAAGGGAATCTGCAAAGTGTTCACAACAATCCACCAAATAGTTGCTGCGTTATTACCACACCTTCATTCTTGAGAATGTAACTGCGCTGGGATTGTTGCTTTTAAAGACCGAAGTTAATTTACAGTGGGTGACGGGCATTTCACGGGAAAGAAAACCTAAAAGTATTTTTACATATAACAAACCCTGCTGATAGTGAAAAAGAAAAGAGGTGCAATGTAGAGATTTCCAAGACTATTAGAGATCAAAGTCAATAGCCAACTTTTATTCCAGTCAAAGTAAAGGAGAAGCAGCACCGCGGCAGTGGCCGCGGCTCAGTCCTCTTTATATATAATAAGCAAAAATAAAAAAAACCACAGTAACTCTCCAGAATTTCAAGAATTAATGAGTAAGGATACATTATTCACCAATGAAATAACGCAACATTTCGATCCCACATGGGCAATTTTTTCCACCACAACAGAAACATAACAAATGCTAAATACCAAACCCCAAGAGTCCAAAATGTGTACAAATATTGTCAAGTTTACAAAAACCTAAAAACGTATGACCTCTAGGTTGTAGCTGAATTAAATAGTTTTTAAAAACGTATCACATCATGTCAATGTGTACCCGCTCATCGTACAACCCCCTGAGTTTCACCATTTATCTTCTAACAATGAGCTAAGCACTTGGCCAATAAATTATATCTGCCAAGTCTGGAATGCCGACCTGATGTTAGTGCCAAAAGGTATAACTAATTACTAACTGAAGATCCAATCGGGCGCCACACTCACTCCACATCTGCCAGCCTGGTTGTGTGAAGCTCTAGGTCAACTTCAGTTTATTTCCACCTTAGAAAATTCCTGCGCACTCTGGGGTATTGTTTTTAGAGATATCCCTGTTGATCTTTTAGAGCAAAAAGTCCCCCATCAATCTTATAGAAAGAAAACAGCTACTGAAATCATAAAAAATTGTAAATGCAATTAAAAAAATAAAAAATCCAAACCTGTAGAAACCCATCACTAATGATACTGCCCATTACGACTTTCATTTATTCCATCATTTGTGGCCAACTTAATTTAGTCCAGGCAGAGATCTCTTTAGAGATCCAGTATATAACATTTTTACAAAAATAAAAAAAATTTTTTTGCCTCCACACTTTTTTTTTTTTTTTTTTAAAGCAATAATCACCATCTGTACATGGGGCCAGTCAGTTGGTAGTCCAGCAGGTCAGGAAAGTTAACCTCTAGCCAATCTGAAGATAAGCAGACCATTCCAGAACCACAGGTAGTCAATCTTTTTGAGTAATCTTAAACTGGTTGAAGGTTAATGAAATAAAAAAAAAAAAAAAAAAAAGGGAAGAAGGGGGGGGGGGGAGATCCATGCCAATAAATCTGCCATGTACCAGACAGGCCAGAAAGGTGTCAGATGTTTTTGAATTAGCTATGCCACTTACATGGCAGCGATGCCACACACCATGTACATTAAAAAAAAATATAATAATCATGACAAGATATAATAATCATTTCAGGATTGCTAATGGGAGATAATCTCACTGTATACCCTGCTCCAGTACATCAATGATCATGGCTTTTACATGGTAACTGTATGCGGCCCGAGATAGAATACCTACCGAATGGAAACGGGAGGGAGAGAAGCTCACTCACAATTATAATGGGAACTGTTGGTTTAATAATGGGTGAATGAACGTTCACATCCATCCGGCTTGTATTCAGGTTTACTGAACATCTCTGGAATGAAGGCAACCAGCAGGTTTTAATGTTCCCATGACCATAGATGACCTCTGATAAATATACATCCAACCCAAATAATAAAACTGCACACAGTCAACGTATTCAAATGAGAGATCCTCCGTGGTGTCAAAGATCAGCTGTGTACTGATAATGTCACACTTAATTAGCCACCAGAGGTCTGACCCCCAAGACAAAATATGCCCCTCCAGGACTATGCAGAGTGCGGAGGCCTTACAAGTCATGCAGCGAATGTAGAGGACGCTTCACTTCAACCAACTATACACGGCATCTAGACACCAGAAATAAAAAGGTTTCCAATAACTAATTATATCCGCTCCAAACAAAAGGATTAGTCAATATGTGACAGTAAAGATCTTTCTCTTACATCACCTGTTGGGTGAAAGTCAAGAGGCCCTCATACACATGCGGGTGATAGAAGTGGATTGCCGAGGGTTAGAAAACCATGTTTGCTTTCTTCCAGATTCGCCGCATCTGTGTCCACGTAGTTTCTGCACTTGCAGCTCAGCTCTAACGCCGTTAATACCCGGCACTGCCGCCAGCACTCGGATCGGAGCGTGTGGCCGCATAGCAATAGATGGAGTCGCACGCTCCGTTCTCAAGTGCCGGCGGCAGTGCCGGGTATTAACGGCGTTAGAGCTGAGCTGCAAGTGCAGAAACTACGTGGACACAGATGCGGCGAATCTGGAAGAAAGCAAGCAGAGTTGCTCGCATTTGTGATCCCGGCCTAATGAAAAGAATAGGACCGAGCTTCAATACCACACACGACCTGTGGACAGTTGTGGTGCTGTTTTTTTTTGGAAGGAGGCAGTTATATCTTTAGGATTTCCTTGCAACAGCTTTGAGCAATCACTCAAAATTCTAAAACCCAACTAGGAAGCACTAAGTGGCAGTTAGAGGAAAAAAAAAAAAAAAAAAAACTAAAATAAAAAAAACTTATGCATTGCAGTATGAAAATGACTTGTGCGTATGTTCAGTCTTCTTGAGCCTTTTATCTGCTTCAGGCATTGGAAACCGATGTGGATAAAAAGAAGTGACCTGACCATCTTTCAGAAGGCCTCAGTTTGGAAGCCGTTCACAATATAGATATATCTATATCTCACATACAACGGCATCAAATCTGCTTCTAAAACTATTAGGCTATGTGCCCACGATCAGGAATAGCAGCTTTTCGGATACAGCGTATTTTCGCTGCATCCAAAACGCTGTGTTCTAATATCACACAGTTAGGCCGGGGGTCACACTTGCGAGTGCAATGCGAGAAACTCACGCAAGTCTGTCACCTCAATACCCTGCACTGCCGCCGGCACTCGGGACCGGAGTGTGCGGCTACATGTCTTTCTATGCAGCTGAAAGCTCCAGTCTGAACCGCCGGCAGCAGTCCTGGGTATTTCATTGTACTCGGCCTTAAATCCACCATGTGGTCAGTGAACCGTGCAGATTTACCGCATGTAACGAATGGCTATAGCCAAGACTACGCAGTGGAGACTAGCAATAATTGACATGCTGTGGCTCATAAACCCGCGCTGCGGGTGAGTTCACGCAGTGGTAAATAGAATCACAGTGGATTCTATAAATCCCATCCGCCGAGCTTGTAGTCTAGATCGCGCCGTTTTGGACGCAGCGCAGGTGAGCCGCTTCCAAAACGATGGTTTTCCGGATTGTGGGCACATACCCTTAGAGCATCACCAAAGACTCTTTAGGAAAAACACCGCCGTATTCCTGGTGTTTTTTTCTGCTTCAAAAACTCATCTGCTACGCCAACATCTATGAGACGGCGTGTGCACAAACCCAGAGAGGCCGATGGATCACAGTTTGTGCCATAAATCTAGATTATAAACTGCTTGAAATGTTGCAGAATTGTGGACAACTATAGGGCTAAAATTCAGCAATTTTTCAAAAAGTGCGCGAGTGGGTGAAAAATGCCGAAGCGGTGACGTGTTTCTATTATACTTTTCCTCCGATTGTTCCTCTTTCGATTTTGGCTTATAAATACTAATGTAACATACTGACGAAATAGTGAACATGGCCTTATGCGTGAAATTCACCAAGACGCACACGCCTCATTGAATTTGGAGCATCATACACATGATATTACAGAGAGCTCTTCATCAAGACCAGTATGTAATATGTCTGTCTCTACGAGTCAGCTGCAGTATGCCTTGCCTATAGCAACATATGCAAATTGCCTCTTCAGAGAGGAAGAGGACTTGAACTCTATAGCGCACCTGTTGGAAACAGCAATCCTACAAGTCACAAATCGACCCTTGAAATGTGATTAGGACAATAAACCAAATCAGAATCTCAATTTTCAGATAGTGTTTTGGGGTATTGCTCCTCATCAGTGCACAGTATGAGAACAGATTTTACTAGGTGAGAGGCTCCGGACTTAGGTCTAAGGGGTAACATTCCTTCTTGTGGAGAGTGACATACCGGTTTTGGCATGCCAAGATAAGGAGGCTTATTTGCCATACAATTCTCCTCTGGGAAATGTAATAAGCAAATTGACTCTTCAGAGAGGAAGAGGACTTGAACTCTATAGCGCCAACTATACTAAGATTAGGTCAAGACCCAAAAGAAACAGCCATTACAATAGCCATACACCTTAATAACAAATTTGTCAAGCTTGTCCGAATTGCTACATGGCAACACAGATTGAGTCGTCGAAGTTGAGTGCAGACCTTGTGGAAAGTGTAATGGTGGACATAGTTTGTCATAAGCACAAGTTGAAAGGCCTAAATACAAAATACTGTAATGGGGCCACCATGTGGCATTTATAACACTAGTAGCTTATGTGGCAGAGTGGTCTTTGGGTTTCCTTTAGGCACCAGGTACGACTGCCACCTACATCCACCATAACCAAGCCCCTGTTGGTTGTTCTCCAGCTTTCCTAGAAACAGAATTTTAAAACTATGGGAAAGAAGAGGCAAACACTTGGGACGTGAGAGAGAAATGCCTGTTAAGAGACCAGATTGTCACAAATTGAAATCACACATTTTTCCAACATTCCCTGTACACGGATAATGACAGACACAGTTTCAAGTGCTGGCTTTAGCCTTGCCTACAAGCAGACACTAAAACACTACGTCGTCTGTATATGCATCATGTAGTTGCAGTTTCCACATACTTTGCCAAGAGCAGAGCTTTCACCAGATATGAGAAAGCACCTAATCATGTCACAGCTAGGGAGCCCGGCTCGTAAGCCTTACAAAGAAGGTAACAAAGCTCTTGTCGGGCCTTGTCCGTAAATTGCTGACTGAACGGAAAGTCCTGCTTTCACATAATTCCTAGAGAACCAAAAACACAAAACGAAGAGTGATGAGCAATACCATATTTACCGATGGGGCAGCAACTACAGCCGCTTACTCATCGGGTAACACAAGCATCCATCGACAAACCACACAAAGATGGGGCTCCTATAATAAGCAACATGCGATAGACGCCATCGGAGTACGGTGAGAAATCCAAACACCATCACTAATAACACTGCTAAAACCACATCAAACAACTGCAAGTAAATAAATTCATTAACCAAGTTGTGGGTGTCCGAGTAGCCAAAGCCACAAACCAGTAACCGAACTCATGAACTTGTACGATACAGAGCAAATGTCTTGCCAAGTGACGGAGAGCAGACAAATGCCATGATCCAGACTATGCATGTGCTGTATCCAGTACACTGGGCTGATCTCTGATCTGGCAAGCCCTCTGGAATAATGAGTATCCTGTGAATACATAATGTGCTAAAGTTGCCATTGTGTGAACTAAGTCCACGGTTTGTCTGGGAGCCGAGCTCTGCTGAGTCTACTGCTGCTTCCTGTTGCTTGTCCTGTATTTGCATTATTTTTGGATGGGCCCCCATTATGTTCTGTAATCCTCGGTGCAGTCAGAATCGCCACGCTATTGTTCGTGGTTAATATTAGCAGTCATTGCCTGTCTGGGTGGCCAGACTACAATGTATCCTAATCACAAAAACTAGCATGTATTAGAAAGATTTTTTTGTTAAAGATCATATCAACATTTACCAGTTATTCCTCATATGTATAGCAGTAAATTTAGGATGTCATGGGGGAGGTGGGGAAAGTTATGAGAACATACCCTAAAAGGTTATGTTCACACTGAGCTTCCCCCCCCCCCCCTCAAAAAAAAAAAAAAAAAAAAAAATCTAGATGTTTTTCAAGTGGAAACTACATCTGGAAGGGTTTTTTTTAATGGAGTCTTTTTGGGTCAGAAAGTAGGCAAAAACAGAGAGGAAACACTATAAATCCTCCTCCAGATCTCAAAAACTCCTCCCGTCAAAGTTTTTTTTGGGGGGTGGTTTTGGAGCAGAAATGCTGCACTCAAGTACTTTTCAAGAGTTTTGGAAAAGATTTTTCCTGAATAGTTTTCTTTGCAGCCTTTTAATTGGTCAGTGACTAGTTTGGAGTAGATTACAAAGAAGTTTGGCTACAAAGAAAGTACATTCACTTTCCTTCTTTAATTTCCCCCCGCCAAGGCATAAGAGTGTCAGAAGGAGGGGGGGGGAATTGTAGTGTGCACATTGCACCTCCAATTCCCCCCTCTAGAGTTTTGTTAACCCGAAGGGTCTTTTTTGTGCAAAGCACTCTTGGCCATTCTTTACAATTCCATTAAGCAAGGAAGAGAATGCTGAAAAAATTCTCACATGTGCCATAGTTTGGATAAACGAAACTTCATATCAAAGTAGACATTGTGGCCATAAATGCCTTCCCCACCATTTGACATTAACCCGCCATCTTAAAGACTCCCACTGATAATTAAATGCACTAGTTACAAAAGGGTGGCAAGGTTAATAGATAGAATACCAGCTGGCCAGCCAAGCACAACAGTCAGGTTCACACACAGCAGGCAGGAACAAGAGCCCTTTCTACTGATTTACCTGAAGTGCAGAAACTGGGTAGAGCTGGTAGAAGAACGTCACAGAGTCCCCATTTTTAGGACAGATTTCTCACACTGTGGATATGTAGTGCACCAACTCTACGAGACTGCAGACCCATTACTTTTATCTACATCTCTAGTTCTTGTTTTTCTTTTCATTTCTGTTTGACTCTTCCTAAAAACATATTAGGTTATGTGTACATAACATTTCTCCAGGTGGGGAACCGCCGGCATCTTTCTCAAGCAAAAAAAGCTGACAAGACAAAAAAAAAAAAAAAAAAAAAAAAAAAAAAAAAAAGGCCTGACAAATCTCACTTTCATTCGCTTAGGATTTTGAGCCTTTCAAAAAGGCCAAACAGCAATGTCTTACATAGAAATTAATTTGTTAATTCTTTTGAATATTATTCTAGGCGCATATTTTAGTCGTTTTTTGGAGCGTATCCGCTCAATATCAATGAGTAATGATCACATTAAGGTGACTCTACATTACTCATCTACCGGTAAAGCCCCCGTTACACATAGCGATATCGCTAGCAATATCGCTGTAACGTCACAGATTTTGTGACGTAGCAGCGATATTGCTATGTGTGATACTTACCTCCCACCGTCTCCCCCGCTGCTCATCGCTGGTCGCACGAGAACATCCTGGACCATTTCTCGTTGGGCGCTTCCTGTGGCGCCGACGAGCGTCGCGTGCGGGAGGACGTCAGTATCGCCGCGTCTGACAGGTAAGTAGCGACCCCCGACCGCTGCTATGTCGCTGGTGAGATCTGCCTGTGTGGCAGCTCACTAGCGACCACTTAGTGATGCACCAGCCATCCATATCATTGTCGGGATCGCTGGTGTATTGCTAAGTGTAACGGTACCCTTACTCTACCCAGTGGCCTCCAGCTGCTTACTCCGTTGACCATTAAGGGCCTCCTGCGTCCAAGATGGCCACCGCAGTAACATGGGGCGTACAGAGGCAAGTCTGAACTTCACCACTCCTATCCTAAGGCCCGTACACACGTTGAGTACGGAATTTGATGATTTTTTTTTACCTCAATATTTCTAAGCCAAAACGAGGAGTGGGTAAAAAAAGTGCAGAAGTGGTGCACGTTTCTATGATCGGAAAATCATAGAAACACGTCACCGCTTCTGCATTTTTTTTACCCACTCCTGGTTTTGGCTTACAAATATTGAGGTAACAAAAACTCGAATACCATACTCAACGTATGTAAGTGGCCTGTACCATGGGAGGTGAGGTTCACTGCCCCCTACACCATTGCGGTAACCATCTCTGTGGTAGCCATCTTGAAGGCAGGAGAATGGCAAAACCAGTCTTTGGCCACGTTCACAAGTTCAGGTTTTGGTCAAAACAAGAAGTATAGTAGAAACATGTCACCACTTCTGCATTTTTCACCCATTCCTGGTTTTGACTTACAAATACTGATGTAAAATAGTGACCAAATACTTAATGTGTGACTTTGGCCTTTGTGTAGGAGACCTTAGGGTGCAAACTGAAGTCACCAAGTGCTGCGATTATACATGATTTTGGAATTTTGGATAACTAGAGGCGGAAGACCTGTGAAGACTCAGACGTCAAGGTTAGATTTCAGAAAGGCAGATTTTAAGGGATTCAGAAAGAGAATTGGAGGGATCCAATGGCTGGATATCCTTAAAGACAAAAATGTCCAGGAAGGATGGGAAATCTTGAAAAATGAAATTCTCAAAGCACAGTTGTTAACAATTCCGAAAAGAGGGAAGAATAGGAAGCAGTTAAGGAAACCAGGATGGATGAACACAGAACTTAAGCACATGCTAAAAAGGAAGAAAAAAATGTTTATAAAATGGAAAGAGGGAGGCATATCTAAAGAAGAATATAATGCTGTCTGCAGAACCTGCAGGGCACAAATCAGATTATCTAAAGCTGAAAATGAATTGAGGCTTGCAAGAGATGTCAAAAGCAATAATAAAGGATTTTGGGGATATGTCAAAAGTAAAAGAAAAGTCAAAGATGCTATAGGATTTTTACAGGATGAAAATGATGAAATGGTAAGACAGGATGTTGAGAAGGCTGAACTTTTAAATTCCTATTTTGCATCTGTTTTCTCTCAGAAAGGAAATGTAACATCAACTGTTATTCACTGTCCTATTAAGGGAATAGAAGAATCCAGGATATCTATAAACAGAAAGATAGTGAGGAAACACTTAGCTAGCCTAAATGAATTCAAGTCTCCAGGTCCAGATGAATTACACCCCAGAGTACTGAAGGAGATAGCAGAAGAAATTTTTGAACCCCTCTCTATAATCTTTGAAAATTCTTGGAGAACAGGAGAAGTGCCAGAAGACTGGAGAAGAGCAAATGTTGTTCCTATCTTCAAAAAGGGGAAGAAGGTGGACCCAGGTAACTATAGGCCGGTGAGTCTGACTTCTATACCAGGAAAGATCTTTGAACAAATTATTAAACAACATGTATGTCAATACCTGGATAAGAATGAAGTGATTAAACAGAGTCAGCATGGGTTTGTAACTAATAAGTCATGTCAGACTAACTTAATTTCCTTCTATGACGGTATCACTGATTGGGTGGATCAAGGAAATGCTGTAGATATAGTATATCTTGACTTCAGCAAAGCATTTGACAAAGTCTCTCATACAATCCTTATTGAAAAAATGATTAAGTATGGAATGGACAAGGCAACTGTTAGGTGGATTCATAACTGGCTTAGTGATCGGACCCAAAGAGTGGTCGTAAATGGCTGCACATCCAGTTGGAAGAATGTCTCAAGTGGGGTACCACAGGGCTCTGTCCTGGGCCCTGTATTGTTCAACATCTTTATCAACGATTTAGATGAAGGCATTGAGGGTAAACTGATTAAATTTGCTGATGACACAAAGCTAGGAGGGATAGCTAATACTAGAGAAGAGAGAGGATTCAAAAAGATTTAAATAAACTGGAGAAGTGGGCAGCAACAAACAGAATGGTTTTTAACAGGGAGAAATGCAAAGTACTACATCTGGGCAATAAAAATGGAAAAAGCATATATAGAATGGGAGGAATAGGGCTAAGTGACAGCACATGTGAAAAAGACTTGGGTATACTAATAGATCACAGACTGAATATGAGTCAACAGTGTGATGCAGCAGCAAAAAAGGCAAATGCAATTCTAGGATGTATTAACAGAAGCATACAGTCTAGATCACGTGAAGTCATTATTTCCCTCTACTCCTCTTTGGTCAGACCTCATCTGGAATATTGTGTCCAGTTTTGGGCACCACATTTTAAAAAAGACATCAACAAACTGGAGCAAGTTCAGAAAAGAGCGACCAGAATGGTGACCGGTCTGCAAACCCTGTCTTATGAGGAAAGGTTGCAGGATTTGGGAATATTTAGTTTGCAAAAGAGAAGACTGAGAGGAGACTTAATAGCTGTCTACAAATATCTAAAGGGCTGTCACATTGTAGAAGGATCAACTTTATTCTCATTTGCACAAGGAAAGACTAGAAGCAATGGGATGAAACTGAATGGGAGGAGACACAGATTAGATATTAGAAAAAACTTTTTGACAGTTAGAGTGATCAATGAGTGGAACAGGCTGCCACGAGAAGTGGTGAGTTCTCCTTCAATGGAAGTCTTCAAACAGAGGCTGGACAGACATCTGACTGGGATGATTTAGCGAATCCTGCTTTGAGCAGGGGGTTGGACCAGATGGCCCAGGAGGTCCCTTCCAACTCTACGATTCTATGATTCTATGATTAATACTCACTTTCCAAAGCCAAGGGGGGACAGGTTACTTCCACTCTGGGCTAAAGGCTACAAAAGGTCGAACTGATAATCACGATGGCTGCCTTCCTCTAGAAACAGTGCCATATACGTTGTATGTGGTATGGTAAAGCTCAGTCTTATTCACTTAAACAAAACTAAGCTGCCATATCAGATGCAATGCATGGAGAGGGGTGGCCTGTGTTTTTCTAGAGCCAGTTTTACACATTCATCATTCACGTTCGGAGTTTTGATCCAAAATTAACGCCCTCATATATTTTTATGAGGCTGTTGCATTCGGCTCATAAGACCCACAGCTAGTCCAGACATCATGGTTGGTGCTTGTACTGTGAATGCTGAACATGTCAAACCAGACTGATCCTGCACAACACATTATATGAAGATCTTTGACTATCAAATGATAAGGGCTGAAGTCCAAAAACTGGACGCCCTGCCAAGCCATAGTGAGCAGTTTAGCTCTGCATCATTTACATGTCCAGTCCTCTCTTATCTGCCTAACTAGGAAAGGTCACAAGGGTTTAGCACATCAATTCCCAATGTAAACTGGAGGAGGTGGAGGAATGCTTGTACAATTCAGCAGTACTTCATAGGTGATGTATTACATACAACCATGTAAGAGCACAAATGGTTGAACGACACAAAGCCCGATCCATCAAGGGGATTTATGGCAGAATTCTGGCATAAAACACTTTCAAAAATGCTGTGGCATTTCATTTTGCAACTTTGGGGTGTTTATACACAAGTCCAGGACGGCTTTGCCAAAATGGCCAGATCTGTGGCATAGCGAAGCAAACCTGTTAAATTCAGCAAAATTTATGTAAATTATGCTAGAAATGTACTCCAGGGTGCGCGCCACTTGTAAGATGTGCCTTATGCATTAAGTCGCATGCGCCATTTAATCTTGCCATGCCTTCACTAAGACCGCTGTAGAAAATGATTGTTTTTTTTAGGATCCTATTAATTAAAACTCAGATAAACATAATTTAAGAGATTTAAAAGAAAAAAAATCCACATCTAGACTGTGTAGGGAGAAATACAACAATGGAAAACTACAGCTACCATCATCCTGCAGATTGGGAGTTATATACCATCGTTGTATATGTATCTGGATTAACAAAGACAACTTTGGTCCAAGAACATGATGATTCAGCCATTAAGTGGGGACTATCTCATGACAGCAAATGCTCTGTCTGATAAGTTCTGAGGAAAACATGAAAAGGACTTCCTTGTTAGATAGACAGTTTCTTTAAGTGATAAAATACTGTCTGAAAAGGGGAAGAAAAAAAAAAAAAAAAAACATCCTTATCCTCTATATTGCAGAAAATAGCAGCTTAAACCAGAAGCAAAGATTAATTTTTAGTGTAAATTCTATTTTAAAATCTGAGACAAAAATCAAAGCGGTCCTCATCGTTCACACCAACTGATCCCTTTAGTAAGTATTCCTACTACAACACAGGCAAGAAAGTGAAATAAGGGATTCTACAGGTTACCGTGGGCAACAGGGCCTAGGTTGGTTTTAACATATGAGGCCTACTCTAGATTTGCAGGCCTGCTCTATGTGACATCAGAACTATGACAAGGAAACCAGAGGCTAGATGTATCATATCTGGTGCAAAAGGAAAAAAAAACCTTAACCAGTTGTCTTTAATAATCAAATAATACCACAGTCATCTTTGCTTCTTATCTGGTGGAGAAGTGACCATAGTTCTCCACAAGAGCTTAGGGATCAGGACAAGTCGTTTGCAGGAATGGCTGATGTTTTTATGCAACAACCTACACATTTAGGCCAAATTACATATGTACTGAAGTTTCCCTTTAGATACAACTTATTTCAGTAACCCCTATGGTCCTGGAGATCACCATCCAAGGACTTTGGTGTATTATAATCTGGGCTGTGGAGGAGTCAGTAAGCCAAATTTCAGACTCCAAATCCTCATTTTCGCAGACTCAGACAACCTCTTTAAGTATGTCCCAAATAGAAGTATAGAACAGACCAAGCATGTCCTGCTCTTAGTGGGAGATGGGGCAGGCAATTTTATTTTATTCACTTATATAGTGCCACCATATTCTGCAACGCTTTACAGACATCATCATCGCTGTCCTCATTGGGGCTCACAATCTAATATGACACGTAACGTGATAGGAATAAAGAGTGGTGTGAGCCGAGGTTCACAAACTGCAATTTCAAGTTTATGTTTTTAATAAAGAGCCCAACTAAACCATGAACGACTCACAACGATGTGAACACAGCGGTCAGAAAGGCTGTGAGAAAATGTTAAAATCGCTTCCTAATGAATGACCTAGTAAACAAAATATAGATCTATTCTTCCTTCTTGTCAAAGCTGTCTGATATAGTTCTTCATTCTGCAGCCTCAGGACGTCCAGAATTAGATTACTGGAGGCCGCTATTAATTATAGGCCTAAACAAAATCAGTTACACGCAAAACCAATACAAATATAACACAGCCGCCTAAGTGACATAATGTGATTAGGAAGGATAAGAAAAGGCAAAGTAGGGACAATGTGAATACTCTGCAGTATGGACGGCCATTCCCATTCGCAGGTGCAAGAAAGTTTAGTGGACTTGTTTTGTCCCATGTCAGCCTGTAACCTAGCAACTTTACGTTTATTTACAGCCCCCTATTCGGTGGGCCCATTACTCAAGACTACACAACAGAGAAAGTCTGTTATCCAATCCATGAATTAAGAGATCACAAATACCCATAAAGGACGACGGAACAAGTAGGAATCCCATGGACATCAGTCCAAGCAACTGAGTGAATGGAAGAAAAAAAAACAAAAACAAAACTTTCCATCTATAGCAAAAAAAATAAATAAAAATACGACAATATTACCAATCCCCAGCTACCAGAATAGCCATATACTGTTCTCACATCCAGCTGCATGAAACACTGCCTCCTAGTGGCCAACACATAAAAAAATAAAATACCGTAAAGTAAAATAAAAGCCACAATACTCTCTGTCTCAAATATAAGGATTTCTTTTATTATTGGGGTGGGGGGGAAAAAAAAAAAAAAAGTAAATGCATAGATTCCAAAATTTATGGTTCATCCAAACTTCCTTCTAGGACACATCACTTGTCTTCCCCCACACAGATGAGAACAGTAGCTCTTCATAACTCCATACCGCTGAACATAATAAGTTGTTCAGGACCAAACACCTGAATTTATTTCCTTGGGTTAGTAGGCAAACATCCGAATGAGCCCATCCTTCAAAGCAAGAATGAGAAAGAAAGTCAAATGCCACAACAATGGAGGCACTACCTGCGTTGGCAGAACTTCAAATACCACAGGTTTTTTATAAAACCTTTTATCCCTTTGATGGTAGTTTTTTGATAACAGTTTTCTCTCACTGCAAGCAAAACCTGGCTCTTTTTCTCCACCAACACAGGCCACTTGTATGAACCTGGGTATTGTACCAGTATCTGGCCAAACTTTACTTCTAGCTCTGCTCAAGAATCCTGAAGACTACAAGGCACAGTACTCTACTAGGAGAGGAAAAAAAAAAATAAAAAAACCCCCTCTTTTTATGGATGTTATACGATATACTTGTAAATCAGATTGCCGAATGTAAACGTCCAGAGAGACTGACAATGTAGCAAGCGCCGAACATGTGATTGGTTCCATACTAGGCTGTTACAACAGGGGTGGCCTCATTACAACAAAAATATCTGTGGTCCCATTGGGCAACAACAAGGTTGAAAGCCTGAGATTGAAAACCACCAGTAGACAAAAGAGAACTGGCCTTTGAGCCAATTAAACCCCCCTCAAGGTTAAGAAGTGGATGCCCACACACCAGGAAGAGCAATATCCAGCTAATTTAGCCACCAAGGCTCGTCATTAGAAAAAAACAAAACAAAAAAATTCATTAGATCGGTAGTTATGATGCGGATTTTTCTTTATTATTGCAAACTACTAGTGTTGATAAATAAGAAATTGTTACCCTAACAAAAAAAAAAAAAAAAAAAAGTGTAGTAGTTCCTAAAGAATCTAAATATTAAAAAACACAAAAGATGATATTTTTCAACAGTAAAATACAACAGAAAATAGACGGTTTCCCCTTGTTGAGTTTGCAAATTATAAGCAAACACATATGATCCTCAGCAACGTTTCACCTGATCATGCTCTGCAACCTACACGTGGCCTCGGATAACAAGTTAGCTCCCGAATAGTGAGCGAAACGTGGACACCAACTTGCTCGCAAAGTTCAGAAAAAAAAAAAAAGTTTGGACACTTTGCAGAAAAGAAAAATAGTCTACGGCACCAAAGCCATGATTAATACGAATGGCACTCCTTGAATCAGTGGAGTTTGCACACCCACCCTGCAACACCTGGCTGGGATCGAAGGACACAGCTGGAGGGGAAGGGTAGGGCAACCACTGGAACAGGCAGGGCGTTCAGAGATACCATAGGTGCAACACAATATAAAGTCCTGCGCCTTCTGGATCGACGCCAAACCTTCTTCTAAAAGCATGCAAAAAGAAATTGATAGCTTACACCAGCAATAACAAGTCTCTCTGGAATAGCAAAGGGCAATTACCATCCTGTCTAGCATGAGTTTACCAATGTAAACCACATGCAAGCCCATGTGTCATTCAGGAGGAAGTGGCGCAAATGAAGCTTTCAAAAAGCACATGGCAAATACCAATGCTGGATGCAAGCAATACCGTGACAGACAGATCCTACAGTCCAAAAACAAACAATACTCCCGGTGGGCATTTGCCCCCTTCCCCAAAAAAAAGTATCCCAGATCCCGACATTTCCCAATAACTTTACTACAGCTGTGGACGTACAATCATATTAAACCACAAAAAGGGAGGGGGTAAATTGGAAATCTCAGCCTAGCCGGACACTGCTAGAAAGGTTTAGAGGAGATTAGGCCACTTCCAGCTCGTCAATGCTACTTGAACAGCAGACCGAACTTCTGACCTTCTAATACACTCACAGTCAGGGTATTAAGCCGCACGTAGACGGGACAATTCTTTTTAATAATATATAACTAAAAAAAAGTTGTTTTTTGGCAGTTCAGAACAACAATCGCTCCCACAAACTAAGTACCAATACACACAACTGTGACTATAGAAGAGAACATATACTCTGCCCGAATGGGACCCGAGGTTCACGACGTGCCACATACACACCAACATTGCTATATGGGACCTCTACCACCAAAAACAATACAATCGACTGATCAGATCTGTCAGGGGCATGAGGATGGTGGCCTGGGATAGGGATTGTAGTGTTTGTGGGCCACTTGGCACAGCATTCCCATACTGGGACCACTAGAGGACACGCATGTTTCTAGGAGCAGCTCATGCTATTCCCAGGCACTCCTCCCTCTCTCCTGGGTCACATACTGGAGATCACAGTCCACTTCTCTACTCCCCAACCTCCCTCCTCTTCCAGTTGTATCCCCTTCTGCATCTCAGGCTGTAGTAGCTGAATTAACCCCTTGCCCACTGACGACAGCTGACATCTTGATCCCTTACTAGCTGCTAAGGCATCTACTTGTAAAGCCTCTGCGCTGCATTTAATCTGGCGATAATAGCATCTTCCCATTACGCAATACTGGAGTCCCAATGTACAGCGCAGCGGACAACGTCGGCACCATAGTTGGAATAAAAGCAACTGCAAAAAATAAAAGAAAATGTGCGACGTGCAAAAGTAAAAAATTTCTAAAACTTTATTTTTCGCAAGTGACTCACCGGCCATGCAAAACTGAACGGGAGCACAATCCTGTTCCTCTCGCTATTCCTGCTGAATTTATGGTTGAAGGAATTCCCTCCTAGAACAGGGGTAGATCCAGAGCCGAAACTGCAAGGGCCCCCAACAGACACCCTGGATTGGTACTCCTTTAGGCAAACTTTAAAATAAGTATCACACTCATCCCTGGTGCACTTTCTATCAACAGGGTTCCTGGTGCCATCACAGCAATTGCTATTCTGCAATTCTCCATTGGGATTTTGCATAGATAAGATTTCCAATTCGAAGTACCCCGACGCTATGGACACCTGTTACAAAGAAAAGGAAAAAAAAAAAAAAAAAGCCTATGATGAGTGTTACTGCACACCAAACAAAAAAAAAATGCAATCAATTTAGCCACTAATTGCCACAAGGTGCATCTTAAAGGGACAATACACCAATAAAAAAAAAAAAAAAAAAAAAAAGGGAAAACAAAAATTTCTCTTCTGTGCATGTAGTGATTTTCCATGAAAGGAGTCCAGAAAAAAAAAAAATGTCTGCCCCCTTGATCACTACTTTATAACAGATCTCCAGTTTTGATCACTTCCAGAAACACATTGACAGGGCATGGCAGCAGCAGTCGCGGTGGACTGTAGGTGTGGTGTCCCTTTAAATGCATGCAAAAAAAGTAGTGCACTTTTTGCAACAAGGTGCATGCAAAATAATAATAATAAAAAAAATAAAGTAAGCCGAAGCGCTGATCCTCCTGCGCGGTGGTGCACGGAGCTCCATACCTTCAGGGGGAGGCATAGTGCGGCGATGATGAGCCTGATGGATGGGTCAGAGATCAGGGGTCTCCTCCGTAAAAGCATCGCCTCTCTTCTGCAAGTGCTGCCCTGAAGCCACTGATGGCTGGGACCGCTCCACAGCTCTGATATAGCAGGCTGATCAGCTCATGCACGAGCGGAGGGCAGCACACTCCTCTATTGTCCGGAATGGCAGCCTCCTTTTATCACTGGATCCTCTACTATTAATATTAGGGATTCTGATCCTTTTCTCTCTTTTTTTTTTGTGCAAATCAGCTGCAAGCGTAGGATGAGACAATGAGCGCAGAGTGCGGGCTGCCTGCGAGACTGCTCATCTAGGCAGAGGCGGCAGGAGGAGGATGGAGCGGTTAATATTCATGATGCTGGGTGGTCACAGGCTGCACCCTCCCCCTCCTCCTCCTCCTCCTCCTCCTCCTGGAGGGCAGACAGCTCGGAAGCAGCAGGGCTTGTAGGTGAGGGAGACAGGTAGGAAGTTGGGATTAGCTGGCAGCAGACGAACCAGGTGCCAGTCACAACAAGGCCGGGAAATAGCGAGTGCAAACTTGTGCCATGACTCCTGGGAGAGGAAGAGGCAGGAGGGGCTGAGGAGGGTGCAGGGCTGGGAACTCTGCTTTATGGACTGCACCAGGGTTCACTACAGCCATGCTCTACCTCAGGACAGTGACTCCATTTCTCCAAAGACAGCACTTTGTGACAGGGGGGGAGATCCACAGGAATTGTGCGGAAAGTTATACATATGCGGCCATCTGATCATCCTGTAGCACGGAGATCCTAGACCGTCCCTCAAAAAGTTCCATAAAATCAGAGCCTGTTCCTGGCCTCAAGCATACGTTCCCACCTTCCTGATCTGCTGCGGTTTTGACGCTCGGAATGTCCGCGCTGTTTCCGCGTGTATACCCTCGCGGTTTTTCCTCATTAATGCAAGTCTATGCGGAAAATCCACCTGCGTACCCGCAAGAGAATGTAACACGCTGCGTGAGTCCGCACGTCCACATAGACGCCCCGTGGACGTGGGAATTCTCGGAATCTCATCCACTATGCCGTAACCATCTGACCGCTGAGGTTTTGGCACTGCATAAATACGCAGCAAATCCTAAACCTGGGAACGTATCCTAAGGGAATGTGCCCACGATCAGGAAATAGCGGCGTTTTGGATGCAGAGTGTTTTTGGACGCGTTCTAGTGGCGCAGGTAAATCTAGCGTCTCCGCTGCAAGTGATTGACATGATGCCACTCGATAACTCGCATCGGAGGGTGAGTTTATGCGGCATTAAATAGAAGCACAGTGGCCTGCGATTTCTATATGATGTAGAGCGCAGCGTTTTTGACGCAGCCTTGGTGAGCTGTGTCCAAAACGCTGCCATTCCGGATTGTGGGCACGTACCCTAAAGATGAGGTTTTTTTTACGCTGCGTGTTTTCTCATCCACCTGTGTATTCCATGGATGAGCTAAGTTCCCCAGAATCAGAGCCCCCCTTTGCTTTAGATGACCTTCTATACCATTTATATATTCCAATAGAGCGTTTGGATTTAAGTTGTATAAACTATAAGGAGTCGGCTAGCGACTGGTTTGGTTTCCATACATTCGACTTTGGAACCACACATAGATTATCTGATATTGCCATGAGGAGTTGCGTCTGATCACATAGTGCACCCATTCATGTAACCATCCAATCCATGGCAGGACCAAGTCCACCAAAGTGGGAGTTCACTTCCCTAGTGACTCTTTGGTCTGTCTTAAAGAAATAGCTCTTAAAGAGATTGTCCCTAGGAAAATGTTCACATGATGAGATTGTAATGCTTTTTTTTTCCACAATCGCTTTGCAAAATCGCAGGGAAAAATATCAGCTGCACATTTGCACCTTGTGGACATGGACTTAGCGCCCCATGTAAGCCATGTTACTGTCAGTGCACCTGTGAGATTAGCAGCACTAAAGTACTTATTGGTTCTAAACTATTAGTGAAACCAGTTTAAAGTTTGTACTGATCTTTAAATTAAAGTTACCAAAACTTATTTTTATTCAATTGTAAGCAATGAAAAAAGATGCAAGAACAATGTTTTCATTCTAAAAAATATTCTTAGGTAATCAATGAATGGTAGAGAAAAGTATGGCTCATGGAAAGAGGATGATT
Organism: Dendrobates tinctorius; assembly: GCF_039654945.1. Taxonomy (NCBI): domain Eukaryota; kingdom Metazoa; phylum Chordata; class Amphibia; order Anura; family Dendrobatidae; genus Dendrobates; species Dendrobates tinctorius. The sequence goes on along the minus strand of NW_027361870.1, from coordinate 16,792,695 downwards.
CTAAGGGCTCGTACTCACTTGCAAGAGACTCGCACAATTCTCGTGCCAGTCTCTCACATGAAAACCTGGCACTGCTGCTGGGACTGGAGCGTGCGGCTACATGTATTTCTATGCAGCTGCACGCTCCGGTCCAAGTGCCGGCGACAGTGCCAGGTTTTCATACGAGAGACTTGCACGAGAATCATGCGAGTCTCTCGCAAGTGAGTATGAGCCTTTAAAGGGAACCTGTCACCCTTTTTTGGACTATGAAATGCCAGCATCGACATCAGGGGCTTATCTACAGCATTCTGTAATGCTGTACATAAGCCCCCGATGTAACCTGAAAGATAAGAAAAAAGAGTTAGATTATACTCACCGGGGGCGGGGGGGTCCGGTACGATGGGTGTCGCGGTCCGGTCCGGCGTCTCCCATCTTCATACAATGCCGTCCTCTTCCCTTCCTATCGTGGCTCCTGCGCAGGCGTACTGCTCTGCGCTGTTGAGGGCAGAGCAGAATACTCCCGGCGCCTGCGCACTGCAGGACTGCGCTGCCCTCAACAGGGCAGAGCAATGCGCCTGCGCAGGAGCCTCGACAAGAAGGAAAGAAGAGGATGGCATTGTATGAAGATGGGAGGCGCCGGACCGGACCGCCCCTGGGTGAGTATAATCTAACTCTTTTTTTCTTATCTTTCAGGTTACATCGGGGGCTTATGTACAGCATTGCAGAATGCTGTAGATAAGCCCCTGATGTCGATGCCGGCAGCTCATAGTCCAAAAAAAGGGGTGACAGATTCCATTTAACCTCCAAGTTGACATGTCGTTAAGGTGTTATAGGACATGTTCAGCTTTAATGGGATCAGTCAGATTTCTGTCTGTTTTTGGTGTTCTTGATGGTAAAAATAGGGCTGCGGATCGCATTATGGGCAAACATACTAGATCTCATACAAACATATGCTACCCCCAGTTGACATCATCTCTAAAATAAGTATTCAGGTGCCAAATTGCAAGACTTACATCACAGCATGCTGACCATTCTTGCCCACATTCTGTGCAACTTTGAGTATCTGAGAAGGTACCACTTGCCATGGACTATTCCTCAGCCATTGCTTGCAGGATTGCAACATCTACATGTCTATGGTAACCTAGACAGATTAGTATACACCAGTGTTCTTAAAACTGCTCAGTTTATGAGATTCTTTCACTGTAAACAGGCTGCTGATCTTCCACTGAACAAGGAAAATGCTCATTCATCAGAGGAAATGAGCTTTTGTACAGCACAAAAATCATCATTCTTGGCACTGCATCATCCTTTGTAAAGAAGACTCGTGCTACAGACAACAGTGACAGTCTATGTGCACTGAGTGATCTGTTACAGATTCAGAGCACATGGTTTACTATAGACTGCTTGTGTAAACAGGCTATTGGTAAAGATTTACCGATTGGCGGTCATTTAATAAAATAGATCGCTTAGTGCGCAAAAGTTCATTTCATCCAAAGAACGAGTGTTTTTTTTCATACATCGGGAGATCAGCAGCCTATTTACAGTGCAAGATAATTGTGAAATTTACAAGTTTGAGAGCGCTCGTTCACAATTTTCCGCTTGTGGTAATACAGCTTAGGCTATGTTCACATGTCCAGTAATCATCCTTCAGAACTCATCCAGCAGCAATCCGTTGACAAAAAAGTTTTGCAGACAACTTTTTTGTCCTTCTGAGAAAAACTGATTTCAACTGGATCCGTTTTTTTAATATAATAACAATCTATTTATATAGCGCCAACATATTCCGCCCATATTCCTCTACAGTTTGCACAAATTATCATCGCTGTCCCCGATGGGACTCACAATCTAAATTCCCTATCAGTATGTCGTTTGGAATGTGGGAGGAAACCGGAGAACCCGGAGGAAACCCACGCAAACACAGGGGGAACATACAAACTCCTTGCAGATGTCCTTGGTGGGATTTTAACCCAGGACTCCTGCACACAAGGCTGCAGTGCTAACCACTGAGCCACCGTGCTGCCCCATGTCTACGGAAAACGGATCCATTAATTAGCCATCCATTTTTCTCCCTTTTGAAAAGGATCCGTTTTATGCTTACTGGATCAGTTTCAAATAGATCCAGCAGCAAAATCCGTTGGCTAAAAAGTTGTGCAGACACAACCTTCTACTCCATTTTTATAAAACTAATCTCTGCTGCATCCATTTTTTTTAACATTGAAGTCTATGGACAACGGATCCATTAATTAGCCATCCATTGTTCTTCCATTTGAGAAGGATCCGTTTTTTGCTTAAAATCTGTTTCAAATAGAAGATAACGGATGGCTAATTAACAGATCCGTTGTCCATAGACTTCAGTGATAAAAAAATGGATCCAGCAGAGATGGTTTTTTTAAAAACAGACTAAAAAGTTGTGTCTGCGCAACTTTTTTCTGCCAACGGATTGCTGCTGGATTATTACTCGACATGTGAACATAGCCTTACAAGGAATCTGTCGGTAGGATCAACCCTCCTACGCCGTCTATGTGAGCATGAAGGTAATAGAAAATTGAATAAGATGATACCTTGGTATCTGCAAACCGATTTCTAGTTCCAGGGAAATTCATATTTTTCTTAATATATAAGCTTTTAAGATCTATGGGCTGGAGATAGATCTCCCTGAGAATTTGCCTCCAAAGCTTATTTTAAGTGAAAGGGAGATTTATCAGTGTAAGGCTGGTTCCACATTAGCGTTTTTGTATGCAGCGTCGGCCTGCTTACTTAAGATCCGCATAGATCCACATGCGTCTCGCGTATCTATATACACTGCGTTCCAAATTATTATGCAAATTGGATTTAAGTGTCTTAAAGATGTAATTTTTTGTTTTTCAAATAAACTCATAGATGGTATTGTGTATCAGGGCTCTTTGGATCACTGAAATCAATCTCAAATTCCTGTGATAATTAGTTTACCAGGTGAGCCCAATTAAAGGAAAACTACTTAAGAATGATGTTCCACATTATTAAGCAGGGCACAGGTTTCAAGGAATTTAGGAAAGAAAAAGGACCTCTCTGCTGCTGAAAAGCATCAAATAGTGCAATGCCTTGGTCAAGAGATGAAACATTAGATATTTCCCAAAAATTTAAACGTGACCATCGTACAGTTAACAGATTTGTGGTTGATTCTGAGCACAGACATGTTTGTGCTGATAAAGGCAGAATGAGGAAGGTTTCTGCCAGGCAAGTTCATCGGATTAAGAGAGCAGCTGCTAAAAAGCCAGTACAAACCAGCAAACAGATATTTAAAGCTGTTGGTGCCTCTGGAGTCCCTCGAACCTCATGGTGTAGGATCCTTCAAAGGCTTGCTGTGGTGCATAAACCTACTATTCGGCCACCCCTAAAACGTGTTCACAAGCAGAAATTGTAGCAGTGGGTCCAGACATACATGAAGACTATTTTTCATACAGTCTTTTTTACTGATGAGTGTCGAGCAACCCTGGATGGTCCAGATGGATGGTTGGTGGATGGCCACTATGTCCCAACAAGGCTGCGACTTCAGCAAGGAGGAGGAGGAGTCATGTTTTGGGCCGGAATCATGGGGAAACAGCTGATGGGGCCCTTTAAGGTTCCTGAAGGTGTGAAAATGACCTCTGCAAAGTATATAGAGTTTCTGACTGACAGCTGTCTTCCATGGTATAAAAAGCAGAAACATGCCTTCAGGAACAAAATCATCTTCATGCATGACAATGCACCATCTCATGCTGCAAAGAATACCTCTGATCATTGGCTGCTATAGGCATAAAAGGAGATAAACTCATGGTGTGGCCGGCCACCATCTTCCCCTGACCTCAACCCTATAGAGAACCTTTGGAGTATCATCAAGAAAAAGATCTATGAGGGTGGGAGGCAGTTCACATCAAAACAGCAGCTCTGGGAGGCTATTCTGACTTCATGCAAAGAAATTCAAGCAGAAACTCTCCAAAAACTCCCAAGTTCAATGGATGCAAGAATTGTGAAGGTGATGTCACAGAAGGGTTCCTATGATAGCATGTAACTTGGCCTGTTAGGATGTTTTGGAGTTAAATAGCTTTTTTGTTCAGTGAATGTGACCTCCTAATGCTGCAAATTCCACAAATGAGCATTTTCAGTTCTTTAAAACAGATCAAATGTTTAGAAATTCTACTGTGCCTAATAATTTGGAACAGTGCAATTTGAGTTTTTATTCATTTTGGAGATTATACTGTTATCATTGGGAGGTTTCATCAATAAAATTTGATGTATACTCTAACGGGTGATGACTTTTATTAGACTGACTGTCATTTGTACCGACTATTTAGGAAAATCATAGAAACATATCATTTGCATAATAATTTGGAACACAGTGTATAACATTGTGTACGCAGGCAACAAATATGAACCTAGCACTCAACTTAAAGGTATTTGTAAGGCGGTTTATTGTAGTACACAAAAAAAGACGTTTCGGTCAATGTGACCTTCTTCAGTTACGTGTGGTATATAGATTGTGTAGAGCTTATAGGCATCTATCAGAAAGGACGATGGTGCTTTAGGCATTGAGGAGAATGATCTCTCTAAGGTAATGAGCTTGTCAGTATATAGGAGAGGGGCAAATGTGCCTCCAGATGCGGTGTCCACCTGCCATCTGATGGCATTGTTTTTATCTTAATTGGGGTTCTAAATAGTGATGAGCGAATTTGCTCTGGTAAAGTGTTGTCCGAGCATGCTCGTGTGCTAACCGAGTGACTTTGGCATGCTTGAATAATATGTTCGCGTCCCCGCACCTGCATGTCTTGCGTCTGTTTGACAGCTCTGAGACATGCAGCCTCGGGAACTTGAACATATTTTTCGATCATGCCAAAGTCACTCGGTTAGCACACGAGCGTGCTTGGACAACACCTTATCACTAGTGTTGAGCATTCCGATACTGCAATATCGGGCATCGGCCGATATTCGCAGTATCGGAATTCCGATACTGAGTTCCAATACTTTTAGAATATCGAATACCGGAATCGGAAGTTCCCATAATGCAATGAGCCAGTTTGATTTTATTCAGCCAATGAGGATCCTAAGAAATGTGGGCACATCCTGTTAGAGCATGTTAGGCATGTAACTACTGGCATGGCTGTGATTGGCTGCTGAAATGATGTCATGATGCACTATAAAAGCCTCCGCCGCCATTTTGGGTTCACTCTGCTGTGAATTCAGTTAGGGATAGGACGCTGCTGTTCTGAGGGACAGTGTGACTTAGCGATTTGCTATATTGTGCTTTACCCAGGCTACTTTATCAACCGCTGTAGCTTTCTTTTGCCTTGCAGCGCTGTTCACAGCTGTCTGCTAGGTCTCTGTGTGTGAGTGCAGCTCACGCTGTAGTGTGTTCTGCAGCCACCTCCGGTTGTAGTCCGCTCAGCGTGCGTCTGCCTCATACATTGTCCTTCTTTGCATTAGTGCTGCTCATTTTTCCAGATTTCTCCTATTAGTGTGGTTCCATCCGTATCCAGCTACAATATTTGCAAACAGTATATCGGAGTAGATAGAGGAGCCTTTCTGCTGGCTTGTGCCCTGCAGCCTCAGCCAGATTAGTATTACCTTCCTGCATTGTAATAGCTACAAAAAGTTTGTGACACTATCGGTTTTACATCTTTGGGCACATCCAGTGTCTTTTTGTGAAAAAAAAAAAGTTAATAAAGTTCACCAAACACTCCACTTTACAGTTGTGTAGGCCACATTAGCTCATATTAAAGTCATGTCCACATTTTATAAAATTAGTGTTTCTTATACCTGTTAGCAGCTGTTCAGGAATAAGCACACTAAGCCCTTAGTACTTTTCTGCCTATCTTTATCAGTCTACCAAGATGAAGAAGGCAGGGAGTAAGGCACATGGTCGTGGGCGTGGACTTTCTGCAGGGAGAGGACGTGGGGATTCTGTGCCTGCTGCGGGCACCAGTGACTCGGCATCCCCCAGTTTTACTAGGGAACAGTCCTTTATGCGCAGCTTTGTAGGAGCTCGCCGTACCCCACTGCTGCGGGATGAACAAATTGAAGCCGCTGTCGGATGGATGTCAGCTAACGCATCGACTTCATTTAGTTCCAGATCCTCTCAGGTCCAGAGCACTGAAGAGCACCCATATGTCTCTTCACCTGTCAAATTGCCCAGGCAGTCAGAGAGCCCTGGACAGGAGCCATCTCTACTTCTGTTCTCTGAATCTGTTGGCTTGGAAAGAGGGGGCCAGCCAAGCAGCATTCGAGAATTTGAAGAAGAGGTAGTATGCAGTGATGCGCAACAGCTTTGTCTCTCTGAATCTGAAGAGGCGGGTGGGCCAGTGCCTATGGTCAGCACACCTGAGTACGCATCTGATGATGAGACTCAGGTGCCACTTTCTGGTGCGTACTGTGCTGTCGAGACTACACAGGAGAAGCAGTCGTTTGAAGAGGGTAGTGTAGATGATGAGGTCCTTGACCCATCATGGCGTGAGGTACAGGAAGGTGGTGGGAGCAGCTCTGAGGCAGAGATTCCCCGAATGGCCAAAAAAGAAGGGAGAGGGAGGGGGCAGACTCGGTTGCCTGTAGCCTCCACTTCGGCACCCATTAGGAGCATGCCTCTTCCATAATCCAAAACGGGCGCTCCCAAGACTTGCAGTGCCTGGTCCTTTTTTGACACAGTTGCAGATGACATTTGCTTTGTCAAATGCAAGCTGTGTAATCAGAAAGTGAAAAGAGGGAAAAGTGTCAGCAACCTCAATACCACAAATATGTGGAAACATGTGCGGACCAAGCACGTGGTGGAGTTACAAAGACACACTGAAGACCTAGGCCAACCTTCAGCTCCACCTACCAACTCTTCAGCTCGTGTTATAGCCTCTTCCTCCACACACAGCTGGTTCAGCTTCCTCACAGGATCGCCATGGAAGAACCTCTGGCACTGTTGTACAGATTCAAAAAAAAGGAAAAAAAAGCCAGCTCACGTGAAGGCATGTGTAGTGGATAGCCCGGACCACATGCAGTCTTCACGCAATGACCAAGGAAAGGAAAAAGAAAGGTCCAGCTTTGCAAATTCAAGTCCAATTTATTGTTAAATACAAGTCCAAGACAGAGCAAAAATGGTATGTTCACATGAGTAACAAGTAGTAGATTACGCGTTTCGAACAATAGCTTGTTCTTTCTCTAAACTTTTTAACAATAAATTGGACTTGAATTTGCAAAGCTGGACCTTTCTTTTTCCTTTCACTGTTGTACAGAGACACAGTGTCATTCCACCCACAGCATCACGTTCCCTGTCATCCTAACACTCCCAGGCCAGTCTACAGCTATCGGTAGCACAGGCATGGGAGAAAAGGCGCCAATACTCTGCAAACCACCCCCGAGCACAGGCTCTGAATGCTGGCATTGCAAAACTACTGTCCCTTGAAATTCAGGCTGGTGGAGACTGAATCCTTCCGTAACTTAATGCATTTGCAGTCCCACAATACAACGTGCCCAACCGCTTTTATTTCAGCAGGCAAGCCGTCCCTGCCCTGCAAAAGCATGTGGAGGGAAAAATTAAGCATGCGCTGCTAAACGCCGTCAGTAGCAAGGTCCACCTGACCGATGCGTGGACCAGTAACCATGGACAGGGACGATATCTTTCCCTCACTGCCCATTGGGTAAATGTTGTGGAGCCGGGTACAGATCTTGAGAGTGGCGCTGTACTTGTTCTGCCAACTCCAAGGTTTGCAGGAATCCAGACTGTACACATTGACTCCTCCTCATACTCCAGTTCCTCTGACTCAGCGCTGCAGGAGCCGTCACTGTCTACCTCCACATGGACCCGTGAACACTTACCTGTTACGACCGATATGAGCACAGCCATGGCCAAACGTCAGCAGGCCGTATTGAAATTAATTTCTTTGGGAAATCGAAGCCACACAGCGCAGGAGCTCTGGAATGCCATCAAGCAGGAGAACGACGTGTGGTTTGTGCCAGCGAATCTCCAGCCAGGCATGGTATTGTGTGACAATGGCCGAAATCTGGTGGCAGCTCTGGGCCTAGGCAACCTCACTCACATCCCATGTCTATCACATGTGCTCAACTTGGTCATGCAGAGCTTTTTGAGGGACTATCTGGATCTTGATGCACTGCTGCACAAGGTCTGCATAGAGTGTTCTCACTTGCGGCGTTCCAGCATGGCAAGATCGTGCATTGCAGCTCTGCAGCGCCGATTCCGCCTTCCGGAACATCGCATCATATGTGACCTACCCACCAGGTGGAATTCAACGTTACATATGTTGGAGAGGTTGTGTGTGCAGCAGGCAGCAGTAATGGAGTACCAGCTGCATCAGGTGCAAACAGGTCGCACTGCGCCCCGTTCACACTTCACCACCACTGAGTGGGCCTCTATGAAGGACATCTGCGACGTTTTGGGTGCCTTGGATGATTCCACATGGATGGCGAGTGCAGATAATGCACTAGTCAGCATGACTATCCCCCTTATCTGCCTGCTTGAAAAAACACTGCAAGCACTAAGGGAGGAGGTTGTGGAAGAGATGGAGGCTGTGGAGTCACAAATGCCATCTGTTTCTGGACAGTCTGTGCAACGTGGTTCCTCACAAAGGCCTAGGCAGAGGACACTTTGTGAGGAGGAGTCAATGGAGGAGGAAGACATCTGTCCAGAGGAGGGAGGTACACAATGCTCTAGTAGTCAGTATGTAGAGTGAGGGTGGGGTGATGCAGAGCAGGCAGAGATGACGCCTCAAGCAGGGGACAGCGTTTCTTGGCCAGTTGGCAGTCTGCAGCACATGGTTGACTTCATGCTGCAGTGCCTGAGAAACGACCACCGCATCGCCCACATTCTCAACACGGCTGATTATTGGGTGTACACCCTCCTAGATCCTCGCTACCGGGATAACTTACAAAGCCTCATAACACCGTTGAACCAGGAGCGTAAAATACGGGAGTACCAAGACACACTGGTGCATTCCATCATGTTCTCCATTCCACCCGAGAGCAATGCTGCTAGTGCTTTACAAAGCAGCTCAGTGCGTCGAGGCAGTGGAGGAAGCTCTGCACAAAGAGGGAGCAGAAGCAGCACCTCAGCACAAGGCAAGACCAGTATGGCCCAAATGTGGCAAAGTTTTGTGTCCCCGCCACAAATGTCTACACCATTACAGACGGCTCCAGTCAGCAGGAGGCAACGTTTCCGTCAGATGGTGACAGACTGCATGTCTTGCCCTCTCAGTGTTCTCCCACACGACTCTTCCCCCTTCAAGTTTTGGGTCTCTAAGCTGGATACATGGCCAGAGCTTAGCCAGTATGCATTGGAGGTGGTGGTTTGCCCTGCTGCTAGTGTATTATCAGAACGCGTCTTTAGTGCCGCAGGTGGTGTACTAACAGACCGTCGCATGCGACTATCCTTCGATAACGTTGACCGGCTTACTTTCCCGAAAATGAACAAGGCCTGGATCTCGCAGGAATTTGCCAGGCCTCTTCCAGATTAAATAATTGGTTGGCAACAGTATCCAGGTCTCCTGTTGTGTTCATGTTTCTACCACCTGAACTGTAATCCCTGGGCTCCAACACCGCCAGTTGCTGCTCATAAGTGCCGTCTACACAGTCAACACATGCTCCAGTGTTATTGAGGTTCAGTAACGTCAGCTGATCCCCTGCTATGTGTCTGGCAATTTCTCCTTCTCTGTCCACATTCACACTACTACAGATATTAAACTTGCTCCAAATAGGCCTCTGGCTACACTCTGTTTCTACTGTAATCCCTGGGCTCCAACACCGCCAGTTGCTGCTCAGAAGTGTCTTTGGCACGGGTACTCCCTCCTGCCCAGCCTGGTTCCAGCACGCCTGCTGTTTCCGGGTAGTGTCAACGTCACTTTGCCTCCAATACTTTCGTGTTGCGGTCTATGGTGCCTGCAGTTTAGGTGCTTCCTATGTGGGCTGCGGGATCTGGCAATGAAGGCTGGTTCCGTAGTGCCAATAGGACAAGCTCCCCCTGTAGGACTGTGGGTTTCGGGAACTCCGGCCGGCTCACGGCCTTGCAACTTTTTTTTTATGTGTACCTTCTGCTGCCTATCTGAGTTCCAGTACCATTAGCTGGTTCTTTGGAAGTCAATCTTGAATATGTCCCCCTGGGTTCCAGTAACGTCAGCCGGTTCCAGGCAGAGCCTTTGGCTTAGGTGCCTCCTTCTCGGTATCCGAGTTCCACCAACGTCTGCTGGTCCTTGGTAGTGCTTTCTGGCACAGGTATCTCCTGCTTAGTAACCGGGTTGCAGTTCCATCAGCTGGTCCTCGGTAGTTCCATTGGCTCTTGTACCTTTGGCTACCCATCCAGGTTCCAGTACCGTCAGCTGGTTCTCAGCAGTTCCTCAGTCTTCTTGCACCTTCTGCTACATTTCCAAGTTCAAGCTTTTTGAAATGGTTTTTGGTAATCACTCTGGATCTCCCTGACGACGACCCTGAAGTCCACCCCGAAGAAGACGACGACCCCGAAAACGACGAACCTGAAGACCACCCCGAAGAAGACGATGACCCCGAAAATGACGACCCTGGAGACGACGACCCTGAAGACCACCCCGAAGAAGACCAAGAAGATGACCCTGAAGAGGATGATGAAGGAGAAAGTGTGGGATAAGTAAAAAAGAAGGTGAAGAGCATGGAAGTAGTGAAACATAAATATCTGACAAGTGACAAAATATAAAAAAGCTTAACATTGTCAATATCTTTGTAACTCCGAACGTCTTAAAAAAAAATTAATTCCTGCTATTCCATTTGATTGGGCTAAACCTCTATGCCTTTAATGTCTCCTCCACCTCCCCCAATACATTCTACATTATTCTTAGTTGTTTTCCTTCATGTAGAATTAACCTACAAGGAAAGTAAGGGTTTATTTTCATTCCGATATTTGTGTCCCATTGACTTGCATTGGTTTCCGGTATCGGAATCGACGCTATCCGATATTTTTGGGGTATCGGTCCGATCCGATATTTCCCGATATCGGAAGGTATCGCTCAGCACTACTTATCACAGCATGTTCGTTCATCGCTAGCCCTGAATGATTAAGCAGGGGTTGTCCAGTACCCGACAACTCTATTAAAGATACATGCATGCAATATTATATAAGTGTCAATGTAAGTGTGTAATTACAGTTCACCTGCCTTACAGGCAAAACTGACGTGATTTTTTTTCTCTTAAATGAATGTTTCAAATGGATAATAGAGAACATATTGTCTGTTAGTTCTGAGTAGAAGGACATTTGCTGGGATTGATTACAGCTCCTGGTGTATTATACAGTCAAAAATGTCATATCTATATCCAATAGCGTGAGATAAACCAAAAAAGAAAAGTCTTCAAGTTTGCTTTAGCTAAATAAGGTAATATTGTTATAGGGACATATCCATTTTACATTCTTCAGGGGTTTACATTATGGGAAAATTGAATTTGTTTATCCAACAGCTGCCAACTTCCAACTTATGCCAAAAATGGTGACCTGTGATTTGGTTCCATTGGCACTGTAAGGGAAAGATTTTTCTTTGTAAAAAAACACATACCGTACATTCTAACGATTGTTAGAGGAAAATTTGGGAGGATGGTGAGATAACAAGAGTGCCTTTCTTCATTTCTTGGCAAAATATTTATGATATGAGCCTATCACGTTTTTGTATAATGATTTTTTATCTATTTTTGTAGCACCAACACATTCTGTAGCACAGAACCAGAAGCCAATCAAAGTACGATATCTGCTTTTATATTGTATGAAGAAGCCTATGCATCTATGACCACCGTCCTACTACCAAAAGGGTTTTCTCGCAAAACGTCAGTCTTGCCCATGAGTCATGGTAGAACTATGGAATTACAACAATAAAACCTTATGGAAAATAAATTGTGAAGACACCTTGTCACTAGAGTTGAGTATAAAGATTTACTTTCCTCTGGTCTGCCACCCAGTCCGTGGCAGCAGTCTTCACTTGTGCAGCCAGTGTCCTGGGTGCTTCTGGCATTTACTAGGGAATTACTAGCATTTACTACACATGTCATGACAGCACATAAGAGTTTGTATTCCCAAACTTTTCTGCCAATCGGGGCAATAAAAAGTCCAGACTCCTTATCTATGAACTGGTCCAATATTTATGTTTCTCCCTCTCCCACCATGATAGTTCTGCTTCATGTCACTTGTCTTATCTATTGCATTTTTTCTGTGCTGTATTGTGCATAAATATGTGACTTCAGATTTTGTATTAATCTAGCCTGATGAAGAGACCTGAGTAGTCTCGAAAGCTTCCAATGTGTTACCATCTTTTCAGTTAGCCATTAAAAGGTATCAACCACTGAGGACCCTCAATTCTGAATATTTTTCCATCTACTGGCTAACACGGTACAAAGATATACTGTACATCTTTTTCCTATACCTCTCTTTTGGTAATTCAATGTATGAAAGTTAAAAAAATCAAGCTCTAAAGCTACAAGTCAAGGTTGGTAGTGCTTTGGGGGCATGTCTATGATTTCAAAGTTCACCGACTCGCCCCCAGTACATTCCCAGGTATCATTTTTATTTTTGTTCTACGACCGATACAACAATACCACTAGTTTGATTAGTAATATTTTCCTGGCGAGCCACGAGACTGGTGTAACCATTTTTCTATTTTTGGGATTGCGATTGCTGGTCGTTAATATATGCTATAAATCTATTGGAAAAACTCCTCTATGATGCAAAATGCATCCCCCTTTAATTATAAGAAATGTAGCAATAATTTAATGTCAGGAATAAATGCAGATTTTTCTGGTTTCTCTTAAACTTGTAGTCAGATGGGGATATTACATGAGACGAGGAATTCTCATCAAACTTCAATACTCTTCCAAAAGCTGCTCAGAACGGTGCAGATTTTATCACCATTATTTAAGGGTAAATACAATGTCATTGAGCCAAACTTCATCTACATTGCATATAAACATTTCATGACAGAAACAATTGTTTGTCCGAGTTTCCTAATTTTATGTTGATCCTAAAAGAAATCTGATCAGTCCGTGGCCAAACATTCCCCTTTTGAGTGGTCACAATTTTGCTGTAGGATTGACAAAAATATTTCAACAGATGCCAATGAAAAAAACAAGTGCAAAATGCTCACTGGACTGGACAGCCTAAACTTCAGTGCTGTAAGATTTACGGGCTCTATCTCTAATCAGGAGATGAATTAAATTAAAATTGGAACAATATTAAGCGCAATAGGGTCTTATCTAGTTTACAAGGGAAAAAGTAAAACAGGATCTGCTCACCTGGTGGGGTTGTGTCAGTCAAAACCCCTTAGGGTCCCATCACACACAGCGATCTCGCTAGCGAGATCGCTGATTTTGTGACACATCAGCGATCTCGCTAGCGAGATCGCTGTGTGTGACGGGGATCAGCGACCGGCCCCCCTGCCAGTTATCGCTGATCGTGCTCGAGCGGCCTGGGCTGTTTTTCGATCGCTGTTCTCCCGATGCCCAGCACGCATCACTGCGTGTGGCAGCGAGAGACCAGCGATCAGCGACGCTGGACTTTGGTTTCTAATATAAACGTCGGGTATCCAGGAGCCGCGGCTCCTGGATACCCGTGGCTCCTGGATACCCGCTGTTTACCTTGGAAACCGGCATACACACTGGTTTCCAAGGTAAACAGCGGGTATCCAGGAGTTGCAGCTCCTGGATACCCGACGTTTACATTAGAAACCAGCATCCAGCGTCGCTGGTCCTGATCGCCGGGGCTGTCTATTTGACAACTCACCAGCAATCAGCCTAGCGATGTCCCGGCAATCCCATCCATGTCGGATCGTTGGTGGGATCGCTGGGACATCGTTATGTGTGACTGGGGCTTTAGTTTGCTTGTTTAAAGATGGCGTCTGCAGATCCAACAAAATGGTAAGATGCAAATTTGGAGATAAATTGGATGGAAATCCGCGCTGCCGAAGATCCAATATATGATGAGAGACAAGAAACAGTATGGATGCAGTTTTATTTGTCAGCACGTTTAGAGGTAATCATATTTCTTCATCGAGACAAACCACAATGATCATTGATCACCTCGGAATATGTTGAGAAATAAAACCACATCCATACTGTTTCTGAACACTCATTGTATATTGGATCTTCAGCAGCGTGGATCCACTTTATACCCAGATTTGCAGCTGATCAGGAGATGTGTCCCTCCGAAAGACATTCGACAACACTAATTGGAGGAGATCTGGTGACTGACACAGCTGTGCTAGTGACGCCTTTTAGTGCCATCTTTAGATTCCCAAAGGGACTTATCACACAATTTTTAAAGGGACTGGATTGGGATCACCACCTGCTCCCATACTGCTTCATAATTTGGCAGTTTTATTGGGTAGGAGATGTGTTGTCATCCTTTTTGCTCAAGTGAGTTCTGTACAAAAGTATTGGAATGAGCTGTGTATCAATATGGCAGTTTTAAGGGAGTGACAAAGTGAAAAGTCACTCAATGTCTTACTTTATTCCGAAGGAGAAAACCACAACTAATTAGTATTATGTAGCGATATATGGTGACTAGTGATGAGTGAGCATGCTCGTATAAGGTGTTATCTGAGCATGCTCGTGTGCTAGTAGAGCATCTTTGGTGTGCTCGAATACTATATTCGAGTCTCCGCTCCTGCATGTCTCGCGGCTGTTATCTGTCTGTATTGCAGCTGTCGAACAGCCGTGAGACATGCAAGAGCGGCGACTCGTGCATAGTATTCGAGCACACCAAAGATATTTTATTAGCACATGAATGAGGTCGGATAACACCTTATCCGAGCACACAAGCTCATCACTAATGGTATTATGTGTAAATTAGATAGCAGTACTGTCACTGTATGGCAGTATTATTTCCATACTATAAAGTGTTTTTTTTTGTGGACTTTATATTGCATTTTTATCTCGGAAATATGTGGCTGTATGCTATTATTAGGATTGACAATAAAGTATTTTGAAGAATTGTCAAATGAAAGGTGCAAGATGGCTAATTTTATTAATAAATACTCTTTTTTTACTGAGTTTTCAAGAAATATATATTTGGCTGTCATAGACTGAAGAAACTTCCTGACATTTATTAGTGATTTTACTAGTAGATACTATGACAAATAATGTAATATTTCTCTGAAATGCATGAAACTGGAGCTTAGTGCCAAGAAAAGCCAATTTAAAATCAATGTGCCAATTTTCCAGCATATTACAGCCTTTGACCTCTGACGGCCATTGTAACAGCTGTGTCCAGGACTTTGGCCTTTCCATGACTCTTATTAGCAAGGGAAAAATCCACCTGTGCCATGCGCGGTCACATTAATACATCGTCATGGAATATTTAGCAGAAATATTTTCGCAGGGTGATCGTCACACACTCAGGTTGTTCTAGGTAGCCTCAAGCTATCATTTGGTAGTGAGACACTAGCATGTTCAACATTAACCTTTTCATCTCTAATGGCAGAAGGTTTTATTGTCCTTAGATTTTTGCTTTCCTTTGAACTTTTGCAAAGTCTGTAGACACTCTAAGTGCCATACTTAGATGTAAAAAGTTGTAGCAAGGGAGATTCTTTGTAACTAATATTGGGTTCCAGCTTGAGGCACCCATTCTTGAAAGAGACTCCATCTCATAGACAGTATACTTTAATTTGGGTGTCTGTCGGATGTCCTATTAACATTCAGCTAGTGATTGCAATGGCACCCACTTAATGGCCCCGAGGGTGAAAGAGCGCCAGAGTTCTTTGAGGAATTGTGTTGATTTGGTGAATGGACTGAAACAAAAGTGGAGCTCAGCACTTCCATCCTAAAGCATAGGTTCCATTTGTGACTGATGCCAAAACGGGACCTGGGTATATGTGCCATGGCTCGATATATATGGAAATATAATACCTAATCTGTTCTGTATTAATGATAGCGCAGCACTAGGAGCACATACTCCATTTTAATAATAATCTTTATTTATATAGCGCCAACATATTCCGCAGCGCTTTACAGTTTAACAGTTTCAAAGCACAAGTCATAAGTAACAACGTTAACAATACAATAATTAAAACAAAATAAGACGACCCTGCTCGTGAGAGCTTACCATCTACAATGAGCTGAGGGAGATACAAAGTACAGGTGTGTATTTACAATGATGTATTTACAATGAAGGTCCAGCCATCTTGAACTTTTCTATATTTTTCACATTACACCCAGAAACTTAAATGTATGTTATTGGGATTTTATATTATATAACAACACTAAGTAGCAAGTATATGTAAAGTGTAAGTAAATTATACTTGGTTTTCTAATTATTTGAAAAATATAAATCTGAAAATCGTGACGTGCATTTGTATTCAGCTCCCCTGAGTCAATACTTTGTAGGACCACCTTTCGCTGCAGTTAAAGCTGAAAGTCCTTTGGGGTATGTCTCTTGCATCTTTCCACATTTAGAATGTTTGTCCATTCTTCTTTTCAAACTAGCTCTAGCTCAGAGAGATTGCATGGAGAGTGCCTGTGAAAAGCAATTTCCGAGTCTTTTCACAGATTCTGAATGGGATTTAGATTTGGACTGTGACTGGGACACTCACACACATGAATATGCTTTTGATCTAAACAATTACATTGCAGTACTGACATTATGTTTAGGGTCGTCCTGCTGGAAGGTGAACCTATGCCACAGTCTTAAGCTTCCCTGTGCCTGCTGCAGAAAGCTTCTGCTGCAGAAAGCTTGCCACCACCATGTTTGACATTGGGGATGGTGTTTTTTTAGGGTGATGTACAGTGTTAGTTTTCCGCCACACATAGCATTTTGCATTTACAGTGGGGAAAAAACATATTTGATAATTTGATATACTGCCGATTTTGCAAGTTTTCCCACCTACGAAGAATGGAGAGGTCTGTAATTTTTATCATAGGTACACTTCAACTGCCAGAGACAGAATCTAGAAAAAATCCAGAAAATCACATTCTATGATTTAAATATAATTATAATTAAATTGCATTTTATTGTATGAAATAAGTATGTGATAAAATAGAAAAACAACTGAATATTTGATAAAGAAACCGTTGTTTGCAATCACAGAGGTCAGACGTTTCCTGTAGTTCTTGACCAGTTTTGCACACACTGCAGCAGGGATTTTGGACCAATTCTCCATACAGATCTTCTCCAGATCTTTTAGGTTGCGGAGCTATCGCTGTAGTCCAAACATTTCTACTTTGGTATCATCTGACCAGAGCATCTTATTCCACATGCCATGTAGTGGATGGGAAGATGGATGGAAATAAATACAGGGCAATCTTGGAGGAAAACTTGTTAGGGAAAAAATTTCATCCTCTAGATGTGTAAAGCAGGTAGAGACATACCCCAAAGGATTTGCCATAGTAATTGCAGCAACATGTGGTCCTACCATGTATTGACAGGGGTCTGGAAACAAATGTATGTCACAATTTTCAGATTTATATTTTTAGAAAACCATGTATCATTTCCTATGCACTTCACAAACACTTTCTACTTAGGGTTGGTATATCACCTAAAATCCCCAAAAAATACATTTAAATTTGTGTGTATAGCGTGAAAAAATGTGGAAAAGTTCATGGGGTATGAATACTTTTTAAAGGCCCTGCATATATAAAACTCGGCCAAATGCATTAATTAGTCAATGCAACAAATACAACATCCTAAAATAATCAAGGGTGATTCTACTGTAATGTATAAATAATCAATAATTTTTTATTAAGATATGATATGCTTTAAAGACTCAAGACTTATACCATGATTAAAAATAAGTTTTAATGCTTGTGTTAACATGCTGACAGTCATCTGAAAGATTGTAATAACTATGGTGCTGTTCCCAACAAGGGACTGTGGGCAACTGTTGGATCACTCAAACTTGGGGCGCCCTAGGCTATACCTGTCCCCGAGATTACCCTGGATGGTGGAGATGCCAAGGTCTTGTGACTTGTTATGCTCCTACCTTACCTCTATCTGTCCTCCGCTACCAAGATAGGTGTAAGGTCAAAGTGTGTAGGCAAAAACTAAAAAGACAGACAGAGGGTAAACAGGGATAAAAGAAAACTACAATCTTAAGGCCCTGTTACATTTAGCGATGCACCAGCGATCCCGACCACGATATGACCCGGTCAGGATCGCTGGTGCATCGTTAAATGGTCGCTAGTGAGCTTCCAAACAGGCAGATCTCACTAGCGATGCAGCAGTGGTCGGCGGTCGTA
Source organism: Dendrobates tinctorius (assembly GCF_039654945.1). Taxonomy (NCBI): domain Eukaryota; kingdom Metazoa; phylum Chordata; class Amphibia; order Anura; family Dendrobatidae; genus Dendrobates; species Dendrobates tinctorius. The sequence goes on along the minus strand of NW_027361870.1, from coordinate 16,774,536 downwards.
CTCACCTGTCAGACGCGGCGAGGGTGACCGTCTTCCGCCTGCGTCCATGGCTCGCTCGTCGGCGCCAGCAGGAAGCCGACGACGAGAAATGGACCAGGCTGATCTCCTGCGATCACCGATAACCAGCTGGGGAGCCGGTCAGAGGTGAGTATCACGTAGCGATATCGCTAGTGATATCGCTGCTGCATCACAAAATCGGTGACGCTTTAGCGATTTTGCTAGCAATATCACTATGTGTAACAGACCCTATACAAATGCCCTCAGAAAACAACAGAGTGGGAAACAGAAGGAATAGGAAGGAAGAAACCAAATGGGAGAGGATAAGGATAAATATACAAACCAACTCAGTGTAACAATTTCCTGAAAAACTCTCTAACTGCCGACTCCAAACACTGAACCCTCTCCTTCAACTCCTAACCAGTTAGTGGTGACTATCACTGGCAAGGTCAGAAGAAAATTGGAGGGTTCTTAAGGTACTGTCACACTTAGCGATGCACCAGCGATCCCGACCAGCGATATGACGCGGTCAAGATTGCTGGTGCATCGCTAAGTGGTCGCTAGTGAGCTGCCACACAGGCAGATCTCACCAGCGACATAGCAGCGGTCGGGGGTCGTTACTTACCTGTCAGACGAGGCAATGAAGACGTCCTCCGGCCCGCGTCCACGCCTCGCTCGTCGGCGCCACAGGAAGCTGACGACGAGAAACGGTCCAGGACGTTCTCGCGCGATCAGCGATAACCAGCGGGGGAGCGGTCGGAGGTAAGTATCACATATAGCGATATCGCTAGCAATATCGCTGCTACGTCACAATAACCACGTTATAGCGATATTGCTAGCGATATCGCTTAGTGTGATGGGCCCTTTATACCTGCTGGGAGTATCAAACTCAGAACAACTGATACAACCCAAGATAAGAGAACTCCAGGAGACCAACTAATCAGTTTAAGTTTGCAGCACCAGAGCAAAGAAGCCAGAACTGCTAATAGAACGGTGAAGTCTACTACCATATGTGTTTGTATCACTAGATAGTGTGATCATCTGACCCCACTCTGTCACGGTATCCCAGTGACACGGGCCAGTGCATAAGCACCGATACACTTGTATGTTGTAATCATCCTATCTAAATGGGCCATAGAGGTACCCCTACACATAAAAAGTAGAATAGTTTTGAAGCAGATAAATGTAAGCAAAGATCAACAATAAAACTGTTGATTGTGTCGTAAAAAAAGGACATAATTAATGGCGCCATGATCTGTGAATGTAAATACAACATGACTCTCATGAGGGCCATCGTTAGGCAGCAAAGATGCTTCCCATCTGACCAGGCAATAAAATATTCATTAAATCTTCAGCAAGTATGATAGTGTTCCAAAGTCACCTTAATTATTAATTACTATGAAGCGTTCAATTTGCATTTTTGTAATTGTTATAGTTGTCCAGATTTGGATAAAAGTATCTGCCTTTTTTCCTGAAACAGTACCACATGTATATTGTCTGTGCCTGTTATTGTAGCTCATTTCCATTCATGTCAGTGGAGCAGAACTGCAATGCCAGACCCATCGGCAGGTGCAGCACTATTTCAGGAATAAAGAATCATGGCCTATAACTCGAGAAATAAACAAGACCAACAAATGTTTATGCAGCATTACAGTTCTTTTACTTCTCATGATTGGGAATAGTATTCATTTACTGATAATCGTGGAGTGTAAACAGGTTGGAGATCAGTATGTCTTTGGAGTGTGGAGGAAACCAGAGAATCCGAAGGAAACCCAAGCAAACCCGGGGAGAACATACAAAACTCCTTGTAGAATGCTCTATTACAGTGATGGCGAACCTTTCTGAGACCGAGTGCCAAACTGCAACCTAAAACCCAATTATTTATGACAAAGTGCCAACATGTGCCAAATGCCCCATCATGATCCCCTTCATGTAGAAATGCCCCATCATGACCCTCTTCATGTAGAAATATGCCCCATCATGAGCCCCTTCATGCAGAAATATGCCCCATCATGATACCCATCATGTAGAAATATGCCCCATCATGATCCCCTTTATGTAGAAATGCCCCATCATGAGCCCCTTCATGTAGAAATATGCCCCATCATGATCCCCTTCATGTAGAAATGCCCCATCATGATCCACTTCATGTAGAAATGCCCCATCTCTGCTCTATTACTCATCAGTGTGTGCAGTTTGGCCTGTTGAAACAGGCTATTAAACGACTGCTGATCGGCACTAATTTACTGCCTCAAATAGTATAGTATCAACCTGGCCTTAGTCAGAATAAGCTTTGCACCTGATTTACAGCTACAATGCTATCTATATGCTGAGACTTGAGCCTTATTCAGATGTTCGTTTTTCACATACATTTTCTATCTGTGTTTTTCATGGCTAGAACACATCTATATATATAAACGCCTTATCGTGTCTGTCTGTAACCAAAATCGTGGGCCGCCGAGTGGTTGCGGCCGCCAGGCCACCGCCAGGCCACAACCAATCAGCGACAGGCACAGCTGTTTGAAACGGTAAGCTGCGCCTGCTGCTGATTGATCGCGGCCACCAGGCCGCGACCAATCAGCGGCAGGCGCAGGCCTTAATCTGTAAAAAGAGAATTAAAATTAAAAAAAAATATTCTCACTTTCCGACGGCCTCCTGTCTTCTTTCCACGCGTCCGGCCTCGTGTTCCCAGTAATGCTTCGTGGCTTAGACCGCTGATGACGTCACTTTCGCGAGAGCGAGAAAGAAGACCGACGTCACCCTCGCGAGAGCGAAAAAGAAGACCGATGTCATCAGTGGTTTAAGCCGCAAAGCATTACTGGGAACGTGAGGCCGGGTGCGTGGAAAGAAGACAGGAGGTCGTCGGAAGGTGAAAATAACTTTTTTTTATTTTTAATATTATTTTTGTACAGGGCCACGGCAGTGACTGGTCGTGGCTACAGGGCCGCGACGCTGATTGGTCGCGGCTACACGGAAATTGGGTTGAGGGGACCATGCATCCAGGAAAGGGGGGTGAGGGGACCATGCATACCAGGAAAGGGGGCTGAGGGAACCATGCATACCAGGATTGGGGGGTGAGGGGACCATGCATACCAGGATTGGGGGGTGAGGGGACCATGCATACCAGGTTTGGGGGGTGAGTGGACCATGCATACCAGGATTGGGGGGTGAGTGGACCATGCATACCAGGATTAGGGGGTGAGGGGACCATGCATACCAGGATATGGGGTTGAGGGGACTATGCATACCAGGATTGGGGGGTGAGGGGACCATGCATACCATGAAAGGGGGGTGAGGGGACCATGCATACCCGGATAGGGGGTGAGGGGACCATGCTTACCAGGATTGAGGGGTGAGGGGTCCATGCATACCAGGATTGGGGGGTGAGGGGACCATGCATACCAGGATTGGGGGGTGAGGGGACCATGCATACCAGGATAGGGGGGTGAGGGGACCATGCATACCAGGATAGGGGGGTGAGGGGTCCATGCATACCATGAAAGGGGGGTGAGGGGACCATGCATACCAAGAAGGGGGGGTGAGAGAACCATGCATACCAGGAAAGGGGGGTGAGAAGACCATGCATATCAGGATTGGGGGTGAGGGGACCATGCATACCAGGATTGGGGGGTGAGAGGACCATGCATACCGGGACTGGGGGGTGAGGGGACCATGCATACCAAGAAAGGGGGGTGAGGGGACCATGCATTCTAGGATAGGGGGTGAGGGGACCATGCATACCAGGAGTGGGGGTTGAGGGGACCATGCATACCAGGATTGGGGGGTGAGGGGACCATGCATACCAGGATTGGGGGGTTGAGGGGACCATGCATACCAGGAAAGGGGGGTGAGGGGACCATGCATACCACGAAAGGGGGGTTAGGGGACCATGCATACCAAGAAAGGGGGGTGAGAGGACCATGCATACCAGGATAGGGGGGTGAAGGGACCATGCATACCAAGAAACGGGGGTGAGGGGACCATGCATACCAGGATAGGGGGGTGAGGGGACCATGCATACCAGGATTGGGGGGTGAGAGGACCATGCATACCAGGACTGGGGGGGTGAGGGGACCATGCATACCAAGAAAGGGGGGTGAGGGGACCATGCATACCAGGATAGGGGGTGAGGGGACCATGCATACCAGGATTGGGGGGTGAGGGGGCCATGCATACCATGATTGGGGGTGAGGGGACCATGCATACCAGGATTGGGGGTTGAGGGGACCATGCATACCAGGATAGGGGTTTGAGGGGACCATGCATACCAGGATAGGGGGGTGAGGGGACCATGCATACCACGAAAGGGGGGTGAGGGGACCATGCATACCAAGAAAGGGGGGTGAGGGGACTATGCATACCAGGATAGGGGGGTGAGGGGACCATGCATACCAAGAAAGGAGGGTGAGGGGACCATGCATACCAGGATAGGGGGGTGAGGGGACCATGCATAACATGAAAGGGGGGTGAGGGGACCATGCATACCAAGAAAGGGAGGTGAGGGGACCATGCATACCAGGATAGGGGGGTGAGGGAACCATGCATACCAGGATTGGGGGGTGAGGGGACCATGCATACCCCGAAAGGGGGTAAGAGGACCATGCATACCAGGAAAGAGAGGTGAGAGGACCATGCATACCAGGATTGGGGGGTCAGAGGACCATGCATACCAGGATAGGGGGTTGAGGGGTAGCATGCATATCAGGATTGGGGGTGAGAGAACCATACATATCAGGATTGGGGGTGAGAGAACCATACATATCAGGATTGGGGGGTGCATTATTGCATTATTATTAAATCTTCAAAAATAAACTGCATATATATTCTAGAATACCCGATGCGTTAGAATCGGGCCACCAACTAGTAATCATTATACGGTAATCTATAGAACGAGAGTGGCTCACATGTCCATGTATTTTTGTGGATTGAGTGTGGTGTGTGTTTATGATCTGAATCACGTGTCTAAATCATCCATACAAGTCTATGGGTCTGTAAAAATTACAGACAGCATCGGATGGCACCCAATCCCTGTGATGCCCTAGATTAAAATTGCAATGGGTAGGAGAAGTTCTGCAATTTTTTTTTCCATATGAGAAAATCACTGATGGTTAAGGCTGGTGCACTGATGAAACTTCTATTCAAAACTTTGATGAAACTCTGAAACGTTTTTTTTTTCCATATCGGAAACATCACTGACGCCTGAATGATGCCTTAGCACAACTATTGTAATGTTTATACACTTAAATGTCTTTTTTTCACATGTTTCGTACCTTTATGTATATGTCATTTTTTTTTAAGTGTATTCTCTCTTTCTTTTTCAGTTCTGAACCGCAAGTACCCTTGTATTTCTATCACTTTCTGGTGTAACACCTAAAAAAAAAAATCCGATTGCCTCTCCACTATCTGATATCCACAGCCAGAGGCATGTTATAAAGCTAATGAAGGACTGAGGTCATCAACAGAGCAGACACTTCCAAGGGATTTGTATTCCTCGAGGACCTGGCCCTGCTAATGGAATGTGAGATGAAAGATGTGGCCATTGTTTTGGGAACCACAAAAAAATAATTGATATTCTATTGTCCTAATCTGTCCATTATATTGTATTACAGCCCGCAGAGAATTTCCGAACTTCTCATCCTACGTATGTGAAGACAAGTAGGTATGAATTACAATACTCTGGTATTTAATATTAAACCTAAGAACTTCTTTTCTTCTTGTCAAATCTGAATCTTTCTTGTGGTTAATGTGGGTGTTGCATCCCGTTCTGCAGTAACGTGCTGAGCAATTAATGGATCCTCTGGAGACTTTGCCCCATGTACAACCTTGCCCTTCCCTTACCAGTCATGACGTTTCTCACAATATATGGCACAATTCCTTTGTGTGTCCCTTACTGTAAGTCAGAATGTCACATACATGGGAATAATGCAAGCCTATGGTTCCTTCATGTGAGTGGTTAACGTTCTGCCCAATATCTAGGATTGCATTCTTCTAAAGACCGTAATACTAAATGTGTGCATCATATAATTGTATACTAGCCACAAAGCAGTGTAAATAGCCATAGCTGGAATTGGATATCATTTGAAAGGCAGCAGGTAAATTAAAGAGAGGGGTTCCCATTCATCTCTAGGAACAAAGAGAGGGGGTTGCACCTAAAGACTGAGCGCTCTTCTGGTGTCACTTGACACACATCATTATTCCAATGCCGCCTTTGTCACCATAAATACAAATTACGACTTGGAATGCAGTAAAGCATGTGGGAAATTGGTCTCTATGACCATCATCAGACTCGGTGCATTGTTTAATCCTGATGTCATCGGGGACGATTGCCTTTTTTAAATATTAGATGTATAGAAGAAATATAATATTATGACATGTTAATGCGATATTTATTTTAAGAAGATTGATTGTATGCACTTATGTAATCAGTTTTTTGACATATTTGACTCGTGTTATGTGCATACAACAATGAAATGATATAACTAACTAAACTATATCTATCTATCCATCTATAAACCAACTATAAAATACTGTTATTCCATTAAAGGATTATTCCCAAGTTCTTAAATGGGTAAAATTGCAAAGTGCTTGTAGGGCTAAGGTCACACAATAGTATTTTCTCTCATCCGTGAGAATCGGGCCAATTATGCTAATCACACTCTGATTAGAGATTGATCACAGTGTAATCTGATTTTCTCGGATGTGGAGAAGATGGAAAAAAAAATGTTTCCATCTTCTCCAGGATTGCTTTCTAATTACTGGTTATTCTAATCTAATGACTTAGATTTTAGCCGGTGTCATGACTTTCCATGGCTTTTTTCACCTCTCTTTCGTCATGTGTTCAATACTTACTTCCCTGTATCATTTGTCATTATTACATATAACTTAGTTTATGGACATCTATGGTTTGATTTCTTTACCTTTGTGGACTGGATGGGTTGTTACCGACATCGGGTGAGAATTTCACGCCTATAGCATCTTAGAAAATTGGTGACGTGTTCAATACTTATTTCACCTGTTGTATATCAGGGCTCGGCTTTATTAGTGTAAATATTTTTATGACCAAAAAAGACAAAAGCTTACTAAGTATTGTACCTTTATTGGCTAACCAGAAAAATTGTCTTTCCAAGCACAAAAACTCCTGGCTGAAGAGGGAGCCTCTGTGCTCCGGAAGCTTGCAAAGATAATTTTTCTGGTTAGCCAATAAAGCCATCCTTCTTAGAACGCTTTTGTCTTTTTGGGCATAAAAGTATTTGCGTAGATGATTCTGGTTATCATGGTACCACAATATAATTTTTTATTGTACATCGATTTTATTACTGAAAGTTTCCTGATTTACTCGATCTATTAAGAAGAAGATAAGAAGTGCATTTCAGACCTACCAGCTTGCTTCCCATCACCTAAATGACCCTGACTTTCAAGTGCCTATGGCTCAGACTGAAAACTATTATAAAAGGGGGCAGGGAGGCACAGGCTTCCTGGTGCCAGTGAATTAGAGGTCAAAATACAGTAGCACTAAAGGTGAGCCAGAGGATTAGTAATGGTAATTTGCTGAATAAGGTTTTTATTGCCTCAAGCTATGTGAGCTGGCAGATCTGCATGTGGAGAGCGTGTTTTACAGCCAGGTACTGTAGTTTAGAGAGGCGCTGTGTACTAAAGGCCCCTTTACATTTAGCGATGCACCAACGATCTCGACCACGATACGACCCGGTCAGGATCACTAGTGCATCGCTAAATGGTCGCTAGTGAGCTACCACACAGGCAGATCTCACAGCGATGTAGCGATGCTTGGCGGTCGTACTTACCTTTCAGACGAAGCGATGACCGCCGTCTTCCGCCCGTGTCCATAGCTCGTTCGTCGGCGCCAGCAGGAAGCCGACGACGAAAAATGGACGTGGACGATCTCGCGCGATCAGCAGTAGCCAGCGGGGGAGCCGGTCGGAGGTAAGTATCACATGTAGCGATATCGCTGCTGCGTCACAAAATCGGTGACGCTTTAGCGATATCGCTATGTGTAAAGCCCCCTTAACAGTAAATGTGGCAATAGACTTAAGGCCCTGTTACACACAGCGATGTCGCTGGCGAGATCGCTGATTTTGTGACACATCAGTGATCTCTCCAGCAATATCGCTACGTGACATCCAGCAGCGACCGGCCCCCCCGCCGGGTATCGCTGATCGTGCTGGATTGTCCTGGTCCGTTTTTTCATCGCTGGTCTCCTGCTGGCCAGCGCGCATCGCTGTGTGTGGCAGCGGGAGCCAGTGATCAGCGACGCTGCACGCTGGTATCCAACGTAAACAGCGGGTTTCTAAGAGCAGTGCGGCTCTTAGAAACCCGCTGTTTATGCTGGATACCAGCGTGACGCTGGTTTCCAAGGTAAACATCGGGTTTCTAAGAGCCGCGCGGTTCTTAAAAACCCGATGTTTACGTTGGATACCAGCTTGCTAGCTGGTCCTGATCGCTGGAGGGGCTGTCTATGTGACAGCTCACCAGCGATCAGCCTAACGATGTCCCAGCGATCCCATCATGTCGGATCGTTGGTGGGATCGCTGGGACATCGTTATGTGTAACGGGGCCTTTACCCATCTGTTGTCCGATTCAACTATTAATGAGAAATGATGGTAATTGTTGCATCTGTGGCATCATAAACTCATATAAGTCAATTAGATCATGATAGTTCATGATGGGTCAGACCTGAGGATAGTTGATCATGAATAGTGTTGAGCAAATTTGTTTGGGTCCCTGCTTATTTGGCAAGCTATAGCGCTTACCAAATAATCTGTAGAGGGAACCCGGATACCGGGAGCGTGCCGGCTGATCAGCTGATCAGCACCGCAGCGGCATGTGTCGCGGCTGTGTCACAGTCACAGCACATGTATGGAGAGCCTGTGTGTTGGGTTTTCCATGCATGTGTTGTGACAGTGACACCGCCGCGACACATGCAGCTGTGGTGCCAATCAGCCGGCACGTTCCATGTTTGCGGGTTACCTCTGCAGCCTATTCAGTAAGTGCTATAGCTTGCCGAATAAGAAGGGACCCGAACGAATTCGCTCAACTCTAATCATGAACTCTTGAAAACTGTTACAGTTTGAGAGAATTTTGAGATGTGTCCACCTCAGGTTTCTCCTCAGTTGTTCCATCAAATTTAATGGCAGCAATAGTGTTGCATGCTTAAAAACATCTGAAACGCCAACAGATATTGATGGGTAAGTCCACAAGGACGGGGTCCTCTCCCCTCTGTACCAGTCTGTCATTGTAAATTTGTTTACTGTTAACGATATCTATAACTTTGTGTGTAACCCCCCTTCTCATGTACAGCACCATGGAATTAATGGTGCTATATAAATAAATAATAATAATGATAATAATGGGTTTGGGCAACACTCTAATGTGTATGGGGGTTATCAGACAAATTATCATCAGGAAAGATGTCGATCGGACATGTTGAATTTCTGATTGATGATCGCTTTGCTCTCCTGGAGAGAAGCCACTGTCAGAAAGGTCTCTCAGGGGCTTTCTCATAGAAAACACAGGGGATGAGCGCTCTTGTGTATTGGACATACAACTGAGATGGCTGTTAGCCGAATGATTGGCTGAAGCATCGTTTAGGTGACAACCATCTGATGTGCATGTCCAGAGTGAACACTAGAGTATCTCTTTCCCCTCACTATCACTTTTTAGGTTCCAAATGTTGACATTCACAATAACAATAGTACATTTTCGAGACAGCAGCAACATATAGTGGAAGCTTCTCTGGGTGTTACAGTGGTCACCAACATTTTGTGGCATCAATGAACTTTAGAATGGCGTGTAAAAGTTTGGGCACCCCTGGTCAAAATTACTGTTATTGTAAACAGTTAAGCAAGTTGAAGATAAAATGATCTCTAAAAGGGCTAAAGATATAGATGACACATTTATTTCCTTCAGGCAAAAAAAAACATATATAGGTTTATCATTTCCTATGGGTTTGCCAAGTGCTGCACTCAGCTTTTTCCAGCAGAAAGAATGCATGGAGCTGCAGTCAGGCTTCTGAGCGGCTTAAACATTTTGCAATTTGGATAAAAATTCTCTGCTTTGGTGATCGGTGCGGCTCTCACCAGTTGGACACCCACAGGTCAGCAAGTTACCTTCTATCCTCTAAATAAGTGATAACTTGTTTTCACTGGACAACCTCTTTAAAGGGAATCTGTCACCCCATTTTTCGACTATCAGCTGCCGGCACCGCCATCAGGGGCTTATCTACAGCATTCTGTAATGCTGTAGATAAGCCCCCGATGTAACCTGAAAGATAAGAAAAACGAGTTATATTATACTCACCCAGGGGCGGTCCGGGTTCGGTTCGGGTCTGGAGGGTGTCGCGGTCCGGTCCAGCGCCTCCCATCTTCTAACGGTGACGTCCTCTTCTTTACTTCCCTTCGTGGTTCCTGCGCAGGTGTAGTCTGCTCTGCCCTGTTGAGTTCAGAGCAGAGTACTGCAGTGCGCAGGTACCGGACCAGGCCAGAGAGGTCCGGCACCTGCGAACTGCAGTACTTTGCCCTCAACAGGGCAGGTAAAGTACGCCTGTGCCGGAGCCACGACGGGAAGCAAAGAAGAGGACGTCACCGCTACAAGATGGGAGGCGCCAGACTGCGACACCCATCGGACCAAGACCGGACTGCCCCCCGTGAGTATAGTATAACTCGTTTTTCTTATCTTTCAGGTTACATCGGGGGGGGGGGGGGGGGGCTTATCTACAGCATTACAGAATGCTGTAGATAAGCCCCTGATGGTGGTGCAGGCAGCTGATAGGGCTAAAATGGGGTGACAAGAGTCCATGTAAATGGCTGGGTACTGTTATGTTCACTTTCTTGGCATATAGGACATTTTTTTTCCAGCAGTAAAACATTTCATGTGTGTAATTCGTCTATTATTTCAGCATGTGACTTGTGTAAGCCACTGCGAATCATGTATCAAAACTAACTTGGCCAATGTGATAAGCTAAGACTTGGAGGATTTTAATTTCCTGTTGCTCTTCCAGTGTGTCTGATGTCTGTGTCTGGTCCACAAACATTTTTACAACTAGATTCCACCTATCTATTATCCGAGCTTATCTCCCCGGTGTCTCTGATGTGTCACAGTAAAATAAATAAATGAATGAAGCTTGTAAAAAACAGACTTCTGAAGAAGTGATATGCCGTTTATCAGTTTTATATTGAGTCAGTATTGGTATTAGGTTAAGATAGTAATCTACAAATAAGGTAAACTTTTCATATTATTATTATTATTATTATTGAAAATCTGAATTCCCCATCATTTTATGAATGTGAAGTTCTCAAAGGGAAAGAAAACTTCTTCCAGGCACAAGAAAAATAAACCTCATTTTTAGTTCTATTAATTTCTGTGAGACTCAAACTGGCACCAAAATTCATTAATCTTCATCTATTCCATCAACATTTTATTTTTGTACAGGATCTTACATGTTTTTTCCCCTAAATCTTTGAGGTCAAAAGGTGACGGACTGAAATTCCGTGTGACTTTATCATAGGTTTATACAGCTGTAGAACAAGAAAAATGGATATAAAAAAAAGAAAATAACAAAAAAATCCTAAATGTGAGCAGAACCTCAGGGTTTACTGATTTTAACAAGAAAAATGGACAGCACATAGAGGCAACACAGGTAGCATCACTGTGATGTCCTTTTTATTTTTTTTTGTTTTGCAGACTCATACCCTAGAATGGGTAAGTGTGGTGCTCACACCATTCACAACAGAAAAAAAATACACATGAAAAGAGCCGTACAATATATTGTGTCCTTGTGCTATCTGGAAAAATCGGCACAAGCATTACAAAAAATCACATGGCCTACCAGCTCTACTCTACCACACATCAGTGTTATGGTTATATACAGTGGGGAAAATAAGTATTTGATACACTGCCGATTTCACAAATTTTCCCACCTACAAAGAATGGAGAGGTCTGTAATTTGTATCGCATGTACACTTCACCTGTGAGACAGAATCTAAAAATAAAAACGCAGTAAATCAGATTGTATGATTTTTAAACAATTATATCTTACAATTACAATTATCTTACAATTGTATCTTATTGCATGAAATAAGTATTTGATCACCATTCACCAACCAAAAAAAACAAAAAATCAAGATGCGTAATCAGGTCCCAATTAAATAAAAAAACACTAAAAAAAGGCCCTCGTAGTATTTTCAACAACTTTAAATGATCAATATTAAAAAGGGGGGTTTTGTCAAGCAGGGGAAAGTCACAAAACATGAGTGAAAAGAAATCTGACCCTAATTATGGCCTGATGGTTTCCCTATCTTCCCACGGAGGTTGGTACCCTATAGAGCGATATGCCGCCCCTCGCTCAACGTCAACTCATCCTCAACCCTGTTATGTCCTGCAATGAAGTAGTACCGCCATGAAAAATAAACAACACCAAACAGGTATACGTGACCAAAAGGAAACCCAAGAGGAAACCTCAATAAGAAATGACAATACACATACAAAAGATAATTGTGTCAAACACACTGGGTATGTCACTCAAATATCACTGATTAACAGTTCACATACACCTACTGGAAAATTAGAAAAAATGGGCGCTATTTAGTAAGGTCAGACAAAAAAGGTAGCACCACCAATAAGGCTGGTTTCATGCTTGCGTTGGACAGAGCTGCGGAGGGCTGCATACTTCCTCTGTTAAGCCCCGCCCACTGCCCACCTCTTCCATTCAGCTCCGCCTACGTCAGCATGCGTCCTGCGTACCTATCTTTAACATTGGGTACGCAGGCCATGCGAATGTATGCGCATGCCTCCGCATGCGTCCTTTTGATGCTGCGCCGAACACAATATGTTGCATTTTGTTCCGGTTGGCGCAGAGTCAAAACGATGCATGCAGAGTGTGAAACCAGCCTAAACCTATGTGTCCATCCAAGGTTGTGAAGGGGTTAAAATAAACCATTTTAGAGCTTAGACTGACTATACAATTCCTTCTAAATGAGTTGCCTCACAAAGAACATTTATCACTTATCCACAGAATAGATGATGAATATCTGATCGCTAAGAGTCCTAAAGCCCCCGTCACACATAGCGATCTGCTGAGTCACAATTTTTGTGACGCAACAGCGATCTCACCAGCGAGATCGCTGACCAGCGACCGCCCCCCTGCCGGTTATCGCTGATCGTCCTGGAATAGCCAGGACATTTTTTTGATCGCTGGTCTCCCACTGGTCAGCACGCATCGCTGCGTGTGACAGGCGGGAGACCAGTGATCAGCGATCAGTGCGCTGGTAACTAGGGTAAATGCAGGGTTTCTAAGCAGCGCGCGTCACTTAGAAACCCGATGTGTACCTTAGTTACCAGCGCGCTGATGCAGGGCGCTGGTAACCAAGGTACACATCGGGTTTCTAAGTGACGCACGCTGCTTAGAAACCCGATGTGTACCTGAGTTACCAGCTCCCTGCATCAGCGCGCTGGTAACTAACGTACACAGTGACGCCGCACGCTCGGCGTCGCTGGTGCTGATCGCTGGTAAAGCTGCCTGTTTGACAGCTCACCAGCGATCATGTAACGACACACCAGCGATGCTGACAAGTTGTGATATAGTTGTTGGGATCGCTGGTGAGTCGCTATGTGTGACGGGGCCCTAACTCTTGGATCCCGAGCGATCATTAGAAATGCACTGCCAGCTTTACCCTTTCTTCCCTTTTCAGCCATGCAATATGAAAGAACAGGATATCAGGAGCCTCGTCTTAATGATTGCTGGGAGTTCCAGCTGTGATGTCTTTAGAGACCAATCATTTATTACCTGTCTTATGGATATGTTTCTTGTGGGATCACTCGTAAGCATTCTGAAATACTGTATTGTTATTGCCAAGCTAATTGGTTCATCTGAATTTTTAGAAATGTGTCCAAAAATATGTCAACTTTTCCTCCGCACGCTTGCCTGTTGTACTTGCAGCCTATGTTGTTTTTAGTTGAGCCTAACTGGCCAATGATGTTGCATGACAGTGAGTTCATGTCTCTTCAGAAATGACACCTGATCCCCCTACTAACATGAACCTTCAGCTTGGAATTAACAACTCAGACATAGCAAAGCCTGCTACTTCGATGATATTTATGCTCTGTGAATACCAATTAACATGTGGTATGACCGGAAAATCCATAACATACCATCAAGGGAAAAAGAAACACAGACACTTCTTCAATGGACCACCTCTTTGAGAAGACTATCCTTGAGATAGACTTTAATTTTTCAGAACAAACTTTCAGTTTCTCTTAGTGAGTTGTCGTACTTTTTGGAAAAAAATAACCCCTTTAGAACAGTGATCCATCATGTACCTTAGAATAAGGCGAAGTTATAGCTGCCTTCTCCAGTATAATTCATGAGGTCTCCAGTATGCTGAGGGCTTTGTCCAGAGAAGCTCCTCTTTTTTCTGTGTACACAAACAATGACATAGCCCAAATTTTTGAAAAAAGGAAAAAATGTAAACCTTTCAACTCCACATAAGGAAACACATTTATATTTTAACTAAAGGCATCAACAAAGTGAAGTTTATTTTCTCATAACATGCCAGGACAAGCACATAAAGATGTTTCTCACTGAGAATTAATTGGGGTCTCCATACAATGCAGGAATATTAGATGGTGACGACTTTGAATGCTGCAATTAGTGTTGGCGGTATGTAATGAAATGGCAGGGTGAGAAGGTCTCTGCTCACTTCTCAACCCTCACTCAAAAAGATCTTTCTTTCTGGTAATTTGAATCAGTTTTCGTGTGGGCGACTGTAATGGTTATTTTGCTGGGAGCCATTTATTCCATCCAACTACTAATAAGAAGTGCATCACACCAAGGTACTTAAATAAGGGCAATTAAAACAATTCCTCTTGAAAAGTGCCTAATGAGAGTGACTTAAACTCTAAAGCCTTCCAAACGCTGCCCAAATCCAATAAATTCTTTCCTTCCCAGCAAAGTTTTTAGCACATTGACCTATAATGTCTTGCCTTCTCATGGAAGACCTGAGGGAATATATCCGAATGCAATGTAATGAATTCTTTGGAAACCATATTATAAGTGCTCTATAAATACCAAAGTAATAGGCAGAAAAAAACCAACACAAAACTCAGAATAGAAATAGTAATGCTACACAGGTCTGCTACATCAGTTATATATTTAGTGGGGGTAGAATCATTCTTTTAGTGGATTACATGAATTGTAAAAAGTTTGATTTTTAGGCATCACTTAGAAATGCAAATATTGCAATTTCATGTTACTATGAACTGCTAATTTAGAGCTACTGCAGAATTAATGTTTGTGTTTTCTTACAATAATCTCTCGGTATTTTGCTACCATTAAAAATTTGCTACATAAGACTTTTTTTTTTGAATTTTCCATATTAAAAGTAGTTAGGCTAATGAAAAAATGTGACTTAAACATTTTGCTTTTTTTTAGTCAATGATACCAGTTACATCTCTGCTGTTCTCCTTAACTATTTTATAATAAATGGATTGTGCATAGTGTTAAATGAATTTATTTTTTTATATGTCAGAGCTCTATTCTCTCTGTGTCTCCTAAGGCTATGTGCACACGTTGCGGATTCTGCTGCGGTGCCGCAGCGTTTTTGGCCCTGCGGAAACGCAGCAGTTCCACAGACATGGTACAGTACCATGTTATCCTATGGCATTTCAAAACCGCTGTGTTCACGCTGCTTTTTTTTCCGCGCGGTTTTGCTGCGGTTTACAGACCGCAGCATGTCAATTGTTTGGGCGGATTCCGTAGCGGTTTCACACCTTTAACATAGTAGAGGTGTGAAACCGCAGGGCAAAACCGCAGGCTAATCCGCAGGAAAACCGCAGGTCACTTTACCTGCGGTTTTACCTGCGGATCCGCGTGGAAAAACCCGCAGGTGAATCTGCAGCGTGTGCACATAGCCTAAGGGTTAGATAAAGTTAAGATTTGCTTATATTGCGCGATACATAGCGTTAAACTACCGCCGACCGGCAACATTTTTAATATCCTGCTTACACAGGCCAACCTCGCTTCAGATTCTTACAGTATGATTTATAATAGATTATTCAGTACACATAGTTGTTCCCATTGTTCTTGTCAGCGCATTGTCCTGTGTCAGCAGCACCTGTGCTGTCGAGAACAATGATGTTGTGGAAAGCAAAAGAACATTTCACCCGACGAACGAGCATTTGGCTTTTTTGTTGGACGATCCGCAGTAAGTTTACACTGCATGATCAGCGTCGGACTGGCCCACCGGGGAACCGGTGGATTCTCCGGTGGGCCCTGGCATCTGGTGGGCCCTGGCACCTGCAGGCATACAGGGCCAGCAGTTGCCTAGGGCCCCCGCTGCTCCAGGGGCCCCCAGCCAGTGGTGTGTCGCACACCATGCAACTGCTATGGGGGCCCCTGCCAGCGGAGTAGCAGGGTGTCAGGAGGCAGGAGCCCCTGTCCCCGCTGCTAAAGAGAAATGAATATTCACTGCGAAGCATATCATTTCAGGTCTCCACCCCCCAGAGGCCCCGCCCCCAGCCCAGTAAGCCGCTCTGCATCAGGGCCGGCGCCGCCCTCAGTCCTCTCTGCTCCTGGCTCACAGCCAGTGCGCGATGACGTCACTACATCGCGCACCCGCTGTGTGTCTGGCAGAGGGGGCAGCTCCTGACACTGAAGCCGGGATCAGCGTGGGAGCGAGGAGGAGAGGTGAGTATTGTGTTTTGTTTTTTTTTTTTATATCTCTCTCGCTCTCTCTATCTGTCTCTCTCTATCTATCTATCTCTATTTCTCAATATATCTCTATATATCTCTCTATCTCTCTATATCTATCTATCTATCTATCTATCTATCTATCTCTATTTCTCTATATATCTCTCTCTCTCTCTCTTATATCTATCTATCTTTCTATCTCTATCTATTATCTATATCTATCTATTTCTATATCTATCTCTATCGCTCTATCTTTATATCTATCTTTCTATCTCTACATCCTACATCTATCTCTATATCTATCTATCTATCTATCTATCTATCTATCTATCTCTATATCTATCTATTATGTCTATCTATCTATCTCTATATCTATCTATCTTACTCTATCTATCTCTATATCTATTATCTCTATATTTATTATCTATCTAGCTACCATCTATATCTATCTATCTTTATCTATATATATCTCTATCTAATATCTATATCTATCTATCTCTATACCTATCTATCTATTTATCTATCCGTTATCTATCTCTATATCTTTTCTCTGTATCTATCTATCTCTATATCTATATCTCTCGCTATCTATCGCTCTATCTCTATATCTATATCTATCTCTATATCTATATCTATATATCTATCTCTATCTATCTCTATATCTATCTCTATTTCTCTCTATATCTATCTCTATATCTCTATAGCTATCTATCTATATATCTCTATCTCTATATCTATCTCTCTGTATATCTATCTATCGCTCTATCTCTATATCTATCTTTCTATCTCTATATCTATCTATCTTTATCTATTTATCTCTATATCTTTTCTCTGTATCTATCTCTCTCTATATCTATATCTATCTATCTCTATATCTATTATCTCTATATCTATATCTATTTCTCTCTATATCTCTCTCTATATCTATTTATCTCTATCTCTATATCTATCTCTCTGTATATCTATCTTTCTATCTCTATATCTATCTCTATATCTATCTATCTTTCTCTATCTATTTATCTCTATCTATTATCTCTATCTATCTCTATCTATCGCTCTATCTCTATATCTATCTTTCTATCTCTACATATATCTCTATATCTATCTTTCTATCTAAATCTATCTATATCTATCTATTATTACTATCTATCTAGCTATCTCTATTATCTATATCTACCTATCTCTATATCTTTCTATCTTACTCTATCTCTATATCTATCTGTTATCTCTATATTTATTATCTATCTTTATCTATCTATCTCTATCTATTATCTATATCTATATCTATCTCTCTATCTATCGATCTCTGTATCTATCTCTCTATCTACCGCTCTCTCTATCTCTATCTATCTTTATATCTATATCTATTATCTCTATATCTATCTACCTATCTATCTCTATATCTATCTCTATATATATATCTGTTTCTCTCTATATCTATCTCTATATCTCTCTCTCTATAGCTATCTATATATTATCTCTATATCTATCTATATATTATCTCTATATCTATCTATCTATCTATCTATCTCTATATCTATCTATCTATCTCTATATCTGTTATCTCTATATCCATATCTATCTCTATATCCATATCTATCTCTATATCTATCTATCTCTATATCTATCTATCTCTATAGCTATCTTTCTATCTAACACTATATCTCTATATCTATCTCTATATCTCATTATCTATCAATCTCTATCTCTATCTCTCTCTCTTTATCTATCTATCTATTGATCTATCCATCTATCTCTATATCTATCTCTATATCTATCTATTATATCTATCTATTATCTCTATTATCTATATCTATCTATCCATCTATCTATCTAGCTATCTCTATCTATCTCTATATCTCTCTATATCTATCTTTCTAACTCTATATCTATCTATCTCTATACATATCTCTATATCTAGCTATTATCTCTATATCTATATCTATCTTTCTATATCTATCTGTCTCTATATCTATCTCTATATCTATCTATCTATCTATCTATCTATCTCTATATCTATTATCTCTATATCTATCTATCTCTATATATCTCTATATCTATTTTTATTTATAGCCATCTATCGATATATATTTATCTCTATATCTATATATGTCTATATTATTATTATTATTATTATTATTATTATTATTATTATTATTATTATTATATCTGTATATCTCTATCTATTATCTATCTCTATCTATATATATATATCTATCTCTATATCTTTCTATCTATAGCTATCTATCTCTATATCTATCTCTCTATCTATCTATCCATTATCTATTTTCTATCTATCTCTATATCTATCTACCTATCGATCTATCTATCTTTCTTTCTATATCTATCTTTATATCTATCTCTATCTATCTCTATGAATCTTTCTATCTATATCTATCCATTATCTACTTTCTATCCATTATCTACTATCTATCTCTATATCTATCTATTTCTACATCTATCTTTCTATCTATATCTATCTAACTCTATATCTATATATCTATATAGCATTATACCCTATGAGGGGGGCAGTATTATACCCTATGAGGGGGCAGCATTATACCCTATGAGGAGGCAGCATTATACCCTATGAGGAGGGCAGCATTATTCCCTATGAGGGGGTGCATTATACCCTATGAGGGGGTGCATTATTCCCTATGAGGGGGGCAGTATTATACCCTATGAGGGGGGCAGTATTATACCCTATGAGGGGGCAGCATTATACCCTATGAGGGGGTGCATTATTCCCTATGAGGGGGGCAGTATTATACCCTATGAGGGGGTGCATTATTCCCTATGAGGGGGGCAGTGTTATACCTTATGAGGGGGGCAGTATTATACCCTATGAGGGGGGCAGTATTATACCCTATGAGGGGGCAGCATTATACCCTATGAGGGGGTGCATTATTCCCTATGAGGGGGGTGCATTATTCCCTATGAGGGGGGCAGTATTATACCCTATGAGGGGGGCAGTATTATACCCTATGAGGGGGTGCATTATACCCTATGAGGGGGGCAGTATTATATTCTATGAGATGGCTGCATTATACTATGTGAGGGGGCTGCTTTATATTCTAAGAGGGGGCTACCCCAACTCCTGCTACATAATTAAGACATGTACAACCTTATATTATACCCGGATATTAGCGTGTTTTACCACATAATTGGTGGTCTGGTATTTAACTCTATGCAGCTACATAGTGGGCCCCAAGAATGATTTTCTCTGGTGGGCCCAAGGTGTTCCAGTCCGACGCTGTGCATGATTATTGTGAATTGAGCATTCCTAAGAACACTCACTCATGATAATAGTGAAGTGTAAATGGACCTTAAGAGGGTAAAGTGTTGTTACTATTTAGGCACTATATGACGATATTAGATGGCAATATCATTTAAAAACTGATTAGCCTACCACTAATGCAAGGTGAAAATCACATTGTGCTTTATTGTGATGCACTTGCAGAGATATGTAATAATGTGATTTATATTTTGTGTTTAGAAAAAATGGTTTCACACTTGTATTTAAAAATATACGGAATATGCTTTTATTTTGTGATAGTGTTAGAAATGCATGCCTACATCTCACTAACTTTAAAGAAGCACTCATATTAAAATTTTTATCCTCTTAATATATTGCAGTCATCATATTATATCAGACTGTGTACTTACAATTGCTCATTTTGCCTTTCCACCCAGCAAAATTCTTTTTTTTATTAGATATATGATGTCATGTGATTGAAAACAGACTAGCGGAATCCTTTTAAGCTCCATGTAGAAACAGGAGGTCTATTGTACTTGCATGAGTCATCACTGCAAAAGTGACTGGATGGGAAAAGAGACTCTAAACATAGAGTAGAGAAAAGAGAAGAATTAACTGGAGAGAAAGGCAAAATAAGCAATTGTAAGTACACAGTGCTGTATAATATGATGACTGCAGTATATTAAGAAGATAAAAACTATGATGGAGGAGTGCCTCTTTAAGTCAAAGCACTGCTACATCAGAAATAATATTTTGTGGAAGGTTGAGTAACTGCATAAGGTAGTAGGCCATGTACATAGTAGAGTAGCCTGCTGGCCCTTCATTAAAAAAGGAGCATGTGGGCATTGGCATAAATTGATACTTGTGAACCCTAATGCAAAATTGTCAACAGGACCCCCAAATATCAAGGGTCTTCAGCAAGCCCTGCAAACACTATAGTTGCGCTGTGTGAACCGTAGAAGCCGGTGGAGTGAACTTGAGATTGTATTGTGAATTAGAACAACAAGGAAGTAGTGGACATATGGCAATAATTAACAATTGGCGGCCGTCTAACAGCACCATGCTATACTTCAGTGATGACAGTAGAGGGTTCTGAAACCCCTAATTGGCCACCAAGAAAGATTGTTTAACATTTGTCCAAATTTTTAGCAGTTTGGGTGGTGACCCTGCATGGTGCCTCCTTCTCCCTCCATGCAGGGATGCCGGCTTATTCGCCGACCCTCAACGTGGTTCCCCTGCATGCTCCTGCTACTTCCTGGTGTGTGCCCTCCAGTTCACGGTGGCATGTGCTCCCCTGCTCTTAAAATTGCAGCGCGCCTATAGTAAATGATATGTTACACCTGCAAGATGGCTCTCATCCAATTGCTGTCCGTCATCTTGTATATAAGACTCCCTCTTCCTTAGGGAGCCACCAAGCAACGACTTGAGTCATTTGGTAGTTGGTGTTCTACCAGTGCAGTTGTGGGGTCCCTTTGTCCCAATGCAGCCAACGTCCTGAACCTGAATCTCTGGTCTGGGTGCGGCCAGAGTCCTGAAATCGAATCCCTGGTCCCGGTACGGCCAACGCCCTGAACCTAAATCCCTGGTCCCAGTGCGGCCAGTGCCTGAACCTTGATTCTTGGTCCTGGTGTGGCCAGTCGTGTTCCTGTAGTTCCCTGATCCCAATATGGCCAGTTCCTGAACGTTGTCCCTTTGTTCTGGTGTGGCCAGTTCTGTTCCTGTTGCCCCCTGGTCCCAGTGCAGCCAGTTTCTGATCGCTATCCCCCAGTCTGTGTGCGGTCAGTCCCTGATCTAAACCAGTGTCAGCGAACCTGACCCCTAGGGTCAACAGCTGCAGTAGTGGATCTGCCCAGGAGTGGTATCTGGTGGCTACCTGTAGCCCAGTCTGTCTCCACCATCTAGCCACTTAGCTACACCCCTTCTGGACAGGCCCAGTACTGTGGCGCAGGGGGTCCACAAATCCATGTACACCACCATTGGACGCAACATTATATAAACTTGGCCCAAATACATTTCGTAGATAAGCTA
Organism: Dendrobates tinctorius; assembly: GCF_039654945.1. Lineage (NCBI taxonomy): Eukaryota > Metazoa > Chordata > Amphibia > Anura > Dendrobatidae > Dendrobates > Dendrobates tinctorius. The sequence continues at coordinate 16,752,556 of NW_027361870.1, read as the reverse complement.
GCAACGAAAAAGTTAGCTTAACGATTCAGTTCCTCCAACACTGCTTAATAGACAAAGCTTCCAACTATCCTGTTGGCAGATTCAGGCAAATCATATCCATAAGTAAAAAAGTTGGAGATTCTGTTTAAAATGTAATATCTTGTCATAATTCCACCCCTCAGTGTGTCTGGGATGCTGTTACTGGCAGCTCGGCCATCTAATCCGGTACAGGGGCATGCTGAAGCTGTCAGTACTTTGATTGACAGCATGGCCATCCAGTCTGGTTCAGGGGTGTGCTGAGCTGTCAGTGTGTTGATTGAAAGCTCGACTAGCCAATCTGTGACTGGGAAGCATCGGCTGTCTGCAAGTGTTCACTATCCTGGGTAATGCCTTGTCTACTTAACTGAGAAGCTTCTCCCAGACCACTGCCAGATGTACATTCAACAAGTGAGGTTTGTGCTTCCCTGTGCCTTGAGTTCTGTATGCTTGATTGGTTTCCTGACCTTGGACTTCGTTCTGACCATGCGCCTGTTTAACCCCCTTCTGCTCTGATCCGTTATCCTCCAGGTACTTTGACTTTGGAACGTTAGCGGTCTACGCTTTTGTCTCTTTCTTCTGTTTATGACATACCCTCCTGGTTTCTTACCTTGGACTCCTTGACCACTCTGACTCACGGCTTGACCGTGAGAAGTGACTAGCGTCACATTTGTATTCAAAATTCAGTTAAAACATCTGCATGGCAGGATAATAGCACATTCTGTTGACGGTTCTCAACCATTTGGTCTTAAGGCCCAGTTACACATAACGATGTCCCAGCGATCCCTCCAACGATCCGACATGATGGGATCTCTGGGACATCGTTAGGCTGATCGCTGGTGAGCTGTCACAAGACAGCCCCTCCGCCGCGGCTCCTGGATACCCGATGTTTACATTAGAAACCAGCGTCGCTAATCGCTGGTCTCTCGCTGCCACACGCAGCAATGCGTGCTGGCCAGTGGGAGACCAGCGATCGTAAAACGGCTCAGGCCGATTGAGCACGATCGCTGGCGAGATCGCTGTGGCGTCACAAAATCAGAGATCTCGCTAGCAAGATCGCTGTGTCTGATGGGGCCTTTAGTTTTAACATACAAGATAAACACCAGCAAATCAATTTAAGACTGCTTCTCAAATCTCCCATTGGTGACATCATTCATTGTTTTGTAGATGTCGGTGTTTTGTCAAGTTAAACCAAAATCACTTTTAATGAAACTTTTCCACCAAATATTCCTCCAACGGTAGAATGTTTTCTTTGCATATTACAATTGACTTAATATTATACTTCTTTCCTATTCCATGGTGTTTTCAGGTTAAGTATGTAAATATATTAATTGTCCTCAGTGTCTATCTTCACTTTCATATTCCTGAGACTCCACTAGACATCTACCTATCTTCTTGGCAGTGGTTCCAAATAATTAATTCTTGACTACAGTCCTCATTGATCTCAGTTTTATCTGTCAGCTACAGCAGATGATCTTATCATGACAGCTCTGGGGATTTGTCACTGTGTAACACCTGCTGGTCATCTAGTATTCACCAGCCTTTTTTTCAACCCATAGTTTCCTGCTTCCTGTCACTGGTCTTTGTAGCTCTAGACAAGAGTTTCCTGAATTTTGTGACCATGTCTAACTCCAGTCCTCAGTTGAAGCTCGTTGTCTTTCCCTTACTCTGTTTTCTTTCAGTGTTGGTCTAATGTCTTATGTTTTTATTTGACAATCATGGATACTTTTTGTCCATTTTGATGGTTCTGAGATGTAAGCCAGATATGATTTTGATATTTTTCAATCACTTACCTTCATTTTAAAGCGCATGGTATGTGGCTTGATTGTTAACTACAGTTGTAGCCTGGCACATGATATTTCCATTTCTTTATAAGGTTTTTAACCAAATTTTCAAACTCTTTTGTACATTTTTGCAGCAAAGTGAGCATAAGATTATCAGTATTGGGACTAAATACTAAGCTAAATACCTGTACTATGCCTGCTCTGTCATAAACTGCCCGCTATTCATCTAAAGGTGAAGAAGTATTGAAATGTGGCCATAGACAATTATGATCAACAAACTTACAGCGAGTAAATGACAGATCAATAACAAAAACTGACTATCAACATTCCAGGCTAAACTAACAAATCAGGAAAATTGTGTAAAAATATACAAAATATGCAATATATACAAACTGTAGGTTCAGTAATCAACAGCTGACAGTTACAACATGATCAGATATCTTTGTTTTTAGACGTTAGCCATTGCAAAAAAAAAACACAACAATTCATTTACCTACCGGGAAGAAGATATATAGCCCATACATTAGATACAGGAAAATGTTTAAAAACCTCATTAAAAATTATTGTTAAAAAAAATTAAAGCAGAAACAGGGAAGCACCACTGGAGAACTTAGCCCCCTCCTCATTGCGCTTTGCCTTGAACAGCTTTGTCTAGTGTGTCTATAATTCCTAGAATTTTAGTGATTTTTTGAGAACATATACACCCAGATTAACAATCTGTTCTAGTTATAATTATAAACTTATCACTCTCACCCACATAGCGCTACACAGCTCAGCACCATCCTACATCTCCTCCCTCATCTCAGTCTACCACCCTACCCATGCCCACCATTCTGCTAATGACCTAAGTTTAACATTTTCAATAATTTGAACCTCTCACTCCTGTCTCTAAAGGGGGTTTTACACATAGCGATATCGCTAGCAATATCGCTAAAGCGTCACTGATTTTGTGACGCAGCAGCGATATTACTAGCGATATCGCTATGTGTGATACTTACCTCCGACCTGCTCCCCCGCTGTCTGTCGCTGATCGCGCGAGATCGGCCGGGTCCATTTCTCGCCGGGCGCTTCCTGCTGGGCTTCCTGCTGGCGCCGATGAGCGATGCGTGGACGCGTGCGGGAGGACGTCATGGTCGCCGCGTCTGAAAGGTAAGTAACGACCGCTGCTGCGCCGCTACATCGCTGGTGAGATCTGCCTGTTTGGCAGCTCACTAGCGACCATTTAGCGATGCACCAGCGATCCTGACCGGGTCATATCGTGGTCGGGATAGCTGGTGCATCGCTAAATGTAAAGGGGCCTTAAGACTTTTCACGTGCTGCACCAATTCTTTGGAATGCACTACCCAGGACAATTTGATTAATCCCCAATACTCACAGTTTTAAGCTCGCCCTCAAAACGCATTTCATCAGACTGGCCTACCGCCTCAACATATTGATCTAACTATCCCTATGTTGCCATTTCAAAATTTTCTTCAAAACCAGGACCCTTGTATCATCTGTTCTTACACCTGTTATGTATTTAATAGCCCTCTGTGTCTGTACTTTTACACATACTGGTTGGTTACTGGTTCATGCAGCATTACACCCTATCTATTACATTGATGGCTGAACCGTACAGCGAAAGCAATTGTTACCACCCACCTTTCGTGTCTCCCCTATTTCCTCATAGATTGTAAGCTTGTGAGCAGGGCCCTCACTCCTCTTGGTATCTGTTGATTTATGTGGTTATTGTTATGCTGTAATGTCTTTTATTGTCTGTACAAGTCCCCTCAGTAATGTAAAGTGCTGCGGAATATGTTGGTGCTATAGAAATAAAAGAATTATTATTATATTGTAAAGATATTTATTTGGCTGAGATGCGGAATAGCTGACCAAGAATGTTACAGATGACAACTGACAATTTTTGACAAAATAAGAATAATCTTTTCATTGCCCTCAAGTATCCTATCTTTGATCACTGAACCACGAAGTGGATGATTGACCTAAGCATTCAAATTGTTATTGCAATTTTTTTTTGTTAATTTCTGAAACATTTAAATAGAACCATCATTATACATTCTCACTTAGAAAATGGTCCAAAATCCATTTTTTTTTTAAATAAAAACTATTAGGGACCAAACACCATAAGTCATTTTATAATGCTTTGTAAATGTTTCTAGCGGGAATATTTTGTCTTCTCTATCTTTCCTTACAATCTCTCTTCTTTTCTGTCAAATAAGAAGAGACAGATCCCTTGACAAAAGCCCCGACTTCCCATCAGAATTGTTTGTTGTTTTATGCCTTTCTGCGTCATTTGCAAAGTTGACTTTGATCTACATTCCTGTTGGGTCTGTGGTTTCCCTTTTAAGCCGCAAAAAAAGGAAACTTGTTTTGTTTAAAAAATGTGCTTATTTGGATATTTTATCAATGTTAAGTACTTTGTCCCGCAATTCTTAAAACCTACACAGATCTTTTTTCACTCTCTCACCCTTAGGACATCATCTTACAATAGTTTTTTTTTCCTTATCTTAAATTCACTGCCCTGTAGCTCTATTGCTGGGATTCATGGTGTGAATTTAAGCGATTTAGAGGGCAAAACTTTTCAACTGGTCTAATTCCTTTAAAACTAATAGCTTTCCAATTGGATGTGCTACTGCAGCTGCTCTAATTTAAGAATAAAAAGAATACAGCCCTTTGTGGCCCAGGCTTTATCTGCCATTGATCTGAAAATTTTCTCCCCTTCTTTGCTTCTTTTCAGAGTCACATCATCTAAAAAGATTGACCTGGCAGGAGTTGTATAGAGATTGCACTTGTTCAAGGGACTGAAACTTAAGTCCTCCCTTCTCTGCCTTTTGCAATTAAAGGTATTGTAAAAACGGTGGATTCAACAGATGGGACTAGAGACTATGATTATGTTGTGCTCCTCCCGCCATCAATTTCCAATGCAGGCTACATCACTCTGATTAGCATGGCAGGCTTGCAGATCCACCAGCACGTGCTGTTAATAAATCTGTAATAGGGCGATGTCCACGGCAATTGTCTTTCAGTAGCTGATGTGAAAGAGAGGGGTAGACCACCATCACCTCACAAGATCTAGGCTCTGATTCATAACCCCTATATTTTTTTGAAAGTGACTTCTTATTTTTTTTTTTTGTCTTGCAATTCTTCAAATTATTATGATGAACTATGTGCAAAATCAAAGATGTTTTTTTTTGTCTTTTATCTTTTTTGCAACTTTTTAGAGCAAAAAGTTGCATGATCTTTTAAAATGTTCCACGTTGATACCCAAAACTGCTGTAGGTTACTTTAGTACAATTGCACAAAAATTTAGCAACATTTAAAAAAGTCACAAGTGTTGGTGACAAATTCATCAAAATGGTTCACCGGATTAAAAAATTTGGCACAAAGTAACAAATAGGCTTTCTGTTCTGCTGATGACCTGAGGTTAGCATCCTCAATAATACACGTGCTGCGCCAATTCTTTGGAATGCACTTCCCAGGTCAATATGATTAGTCCCCAATCCCCACAATTTTAAGCGTGCCCTGAAAACGCATTTATTTAGACTGGCCTACCACCTCAACACATTAACCTAATCAATCCCTGTGTGGCACAGCCAAAAGTTTTACCATAACCAGGTTCCCCGCATCATTTTCCCACATGCTTTATGCATCTATTAACCCTGTGTGTCTGTACTTTTAAGGGCCTGTCACACTAAGCGATATCGCTAGCAAAATCGCTATAACGTCACTGGTTTTTGTGACGTAGCAGTGATATTGCTAGCGATACCGCTATGTCTGGTACTTACCTCCGACCGGCTCCCCCGCTGATTATCGCTGATCGCGCGAGAACGTCCTGGACCGTTTCTCGTCGTCAGCTTCCTGCTGGGCTTCCTGTGGCGCCGACGAGTGACGCGTGGACGCGGGCGGGAGGACGTCAGGATCGCCTCGTCTGACAGGTAAGTAACGACCCCCGACCGCTGCTATGTCGCTGGTGAGATCTGCCTGTGTGGCAGCTCACTAGCGACCACTTAGTGATGCACCAACGATCCTGACCACATCATATCGCTGGTCGGGATCTCTGTTGCATGGCTAAGTGTGACAGTTCCTTTACACACTTAACATTATGGCTGGTCCATGCAATCAAGGCAATTGTTACCACCCACCTTTCGTGTATCCCCTTTTTCCTCATAGATTGTAAGCTTGTGAGCAGGGCCCTCATTCCTCTTGGTATCTGTTATGATCTATGTGATTATTGTTATGCTGTAATGTCTATCGTCTGTACAAGTCCCCTCTGACATGGAAAGTGTTGCAGAATATGTCGGCGCTATAGAAATAAAATTTATTAATATTATATTATTTTTTCAATCTTGAACTGTTTTTGCAACGTTTAGTGCCAAAAGTGGCAAAAAATTGCACCAAATTTTTGGCGTAAACAAAAATACACGATGGGGAGGGGAGACTGGAATGAAGTTGCACCAAAATTTGCAACTTTTTAAAAGGTCTCAATTGATAAGTCAGGCTAAAGCATCTGGAATTGCTAGACTCTGATCACAAAGACGAAAACAAAAAAAAAGCAGGAGACCACATATATGGCTACGGTCACACTATCAATATGTGATCAGTATTTTGCATCAGTTTTTGTAAGTCAAAACCAAGTGAGGAACAATCTGAGGAAAAGTATAATAGAAACACGCCATCGCTTCTGTATTTTACACTCACATCTGATTTTGACGTACAAATACTGATATGAAGTACTGAACAAATATTGAGCATGTGACCGTAGCCTAAAGGCCCCGTTACACATAACGATGTCCCAGCGATCCCAACAACGATCCGACATGGATGGGATCGCTGGGACCTCGTTAGGCTGATCGCTGGTGAGCTGTCACATAGACAGCCCCTCCAGCGATCAGCGACACTGGACGCTGGTTTCTAATGTAAACATCGGGTAGCCAGGAGCTGCGGCTCCTGGATACCCGATGTTTACCTTGGAAACCAGCGTGTACGCCGGTTTCCAAGGTAAGCAGCGGGTATCCAAGAGCCGCAGCTCCTGGCTACCCGATGTTTACATTAGAAACCAGCGTCCAGCGTCGCTGATCGCTGGTCTCTCGCTGCCACGCGCAGCGATGCGTGCTGGCAAGCGGAAGACCAGCGATCAAAAAATGGCCCAGGCCGATCGAGAACGATCAGTGATACCCGGCAGGGGGGCCGGTCGCTGATGCCCGTCACACACAGCGATCTCGCTGGCAAGATCGCTGTGGCGTCACAAAATCAGCGATCTAGCTAGCGAGATCGCTGTGTGTGACGGGGCCTTAAAACAGACTTCAGTAAAGTGCAAATAGAATAATAAATTGGGTGCAGACAAAAAAAGTGCGAAACACACAAAACTAGACAAAGTTCAGGTGCAAAGGCAATGATGAATGGGAACCCTAGTCTTTTAATTGAAAGGCCAATAGCTTTCAAGTTGACTTATCTCATGTTCAATATAAAGTTTTTGTTTTTATGCTTTAAACTTTATTTTTTTACTTGGTCTTGAGGTTCTTCCAATTCCAGCCAAATATCACGGATCTGACTGATATTGTCTTGAAATTTAATGGATCAAAAGTGGTATAATTTTAAGTAACTTCATTTATTATAAGTGTGTCCTATTTGATAAAATTGTCACAGCATAGAACTCAATGATTAAAGCACCACTCCAGCTTTTTTTTTATATTGCAGTGCTGTAGTGGTGCCACTAATCTACGGTCCCTGCACTTAGACTCATACTTACCAGTCGCCATATTCTTCTGTTATCTGCGCCATTCCGGTCTGTCTCCTGCAGCCTGTGACCTTTCAGATGGCTTCTGTGTTTGCTGGGTGAGACGGGAGTCACTAACTCTATGTAAGTTTATGAGAGCCAGAATGAGGTTATCATAGACATTTATTGAGAGCTTGTGACAATTAGTTCTGACTTCGAGTAAGTCAGAAGTTGCGGTCACAAGACAGCGGCGCAGGACTGGAGCGGCGGTGGGATCAGCTGAAGACGGAGGGCGGTAAGAATAATACTAGGCTCAGGGACCTTATGTTAGTTGCACCACTCCAGCACTGAAATAAGAAATTGCTAGAGTGGTGCTTTGATTTTCACGTTGGCTGAAAATCCACTACTTTTTCTCCATCAAGATCTGTATCTTTTTTGCTATTCATAGCTTTTTTTTAACTTTTAAAAAAGTTGCATTAAATAAATTCTTGTAAACCATGTCAGCTTTCCACTTCACTATTGCAACTTGACATTTACGGTTCAAATTACATTATATTCTTAAAAAAAATTAAAATGACAAAAATATTCAAGAATGACACTCGTCCATGAATCTAAAGTCTGTGCCCATTCCATTTGCTTATTTTCAGAGAAGGTATAGCGATTACTGTGTGTGCTTGACTTCTTTTAAAGGATTTTAATCTTGATCAGCATTTATCACAAATCCGAGACATACACTGTGTTCCAAATTATTATGCAAATGATATTTTTCTATGATTTTCCTAAATAGTCGGTACAAATGACAGTCAGTCTAATAAAAGTCATCACCTGTTAGAGTATATATCAAATTTTATTGAAGAAACCTCCCAATGATAACAGTATAATCTCCAAAATGAATAAAAACTCAAATTGCACTGTTCCAAATTATTAGGCACAGTAGAATTTCTAAACATTTGATATGTTTTAAAGAACTGAAAATGTTCATTTGTGGAATTTCCAGCATTAGGAGGTCACATTCACTGAACAAAAAGGATATTTAACTCCAAAACATCCTAACAGGCCAAGTTACATGTTAACATAGGAACCCTTCTTTGATGTCACCTTCACAATTTTTGCATCCATTGAACTTGTGAGTTTTTGCAGAGTTTCTGCTTGTATTTCTTTGCATGAAGTCAGAATAGCCTCCCAGAGCTGCTGTTTTGATGTGAACTGCCTCCCACCCTCATAGATCTTTTGCTTGATGGTACTCCAAAGGTTTTCTATAGGGTTGAGGTCAGGGGAAGATGGTGGCCACACCATGAGTTTATCTCCTTTTATGCCCATAGCAGTCAATGACTCAGAGGTATTCTTTTCAGCATGAGATGGTGCATTGTCATGCGTGAAGATGATTTTGCTCCTGAAGGCACGTTTCTGCTTTTTATACCATGGAAGACAGCTGTCAGTCAGAAACTCGATATACTTTGCAGAGGTCATTTTCACACCTTCAGGAACCTTAAAGAGCCCTACCAGCTGTTTCCCCATGATTCCGGCCCAAAACATGACTCTTCCACCTCCTTGCTGATGTCGCAGCCTTGTTGGGACATAGTGGCCATCCACCAACCATCCACTACTCCACCCATCTGGACCATCCAGGGTTGCTCGACACTCATCAGTAAACAAGACTGTATGAAAATTAGTCTTCATGTATGTCTGGGCCCACTGCAACCATTTCTGCTTGTGAACACTGTTTAGGGGTGGCCGAATAGTAGGTTTATGCACCACAGCAAGCCTTTGAAGGATCCTACACCTTGAGGTTTGAGGGACTCCAGAGGCACCAGCAGCTTTAAATATCTGTTTGCTGGTTTGTAATGGCTTTTTAGCAGCCGCTCTCTTAATCCGATGAACTTGCCTGGCAGAAACCTTCCTCATTCTGCCTTTATCAGCACAACAGTACAATGATCACGTTTACATTTTTGGGAAATATCTAATGTTTTCATCTCTTGTCCAAGGCATTGCACTATTTGATGCTTTTCAGCAGCAGAGAGATCCTTTTTCTTTCCTAAATTCCTTGAAACCTGTGCCCTGCTTAATAATGTGGAACATCATTCTTAAGTAGTTTTCCTTTAATTGGGCTCACCTGGTAAACTAATTATCACAGGCATTTGAGATTGATTTCAGTGATCCAAAGAGCCCTGATACACAATACCATCTATGAGTTTATTTGATAAACAAAAAAATACATCTTTATGACACTTAAATCCAATTTGCATAATAATTTGGAACACAGTGTAGAAGAGAAATGTCTGATCATGTGGGCCTTAAAACTGAGACCCTCAATGATCCCAAGAACAGGAGTCCTGAGTAATAGAAGCTTTGGACCACAACTTCATTCACTTCTGTGGATCCATGATAGTGGTTGTGTGTATAAGACAGTTAATGGAACAAGGTCATGTACAGGCATTAATTCTCCATTTTCACGTGATACATGGGACATCCATTCTCATGATCTCTAAGGGCCTCACCTTTACATTGTGTTATGGTGATAAATATTGTGAGCCCCTTTGTGATTCATGTTGGCAAAGTTAATATTTTTGAAGTGTGACTTATGAAAAAGAAAAATCACAAAAATCAACAAACAACCTACAGACTGTCTGAAGTCAATGAACGGACTGGCCGTACATCTCCTATCCTGATTGTCACAGCTTCATATATTTCGATGAAGCTGTCACGCTTGAGTCCGGAGATGTGCGACTAGCCCGTACATTGCGATTCAACATTGTGCCGATTATCACAGACATCTGAACCAGCCCTAATAAAGCAGACATGTTCCTCACCAGGTGTTAAATGTGTGAATTAACTGCTATGGCCTTTGGCCTGACCATGGTATTCAGTATGTCTCATTGTGTTTATTACCCCCTGCATGGGCATGCACACTACCCAGCTTATCAATTATTCCTGCACCCTTTCACATGACCTAAATCGCCTTCTACAAAGGATATATGCTAGTGTATCCCTATGGCACAGATTTTAGACTGTCTGGCGTCTTGGTGAGATGTCTCTTAAGACAATGTTGTAGGCTTTCAGCAAAGCTGATTACAATTTGGAAAAAGACATGGCTTTAAGGCATTGTAGGTGTAAAACTAAGTACAGCTACAGGACAGTCCTGACTAATTAGAAGGCCACGTTGTGCCCTAGGACAACCGGAGATAATTTACCTGATTCCGCACCAGGAATTGACAGTACAGTGCTGCCGTACTTTAATTTTTTTTTACTTTCAATGCAATTCAATCTGCATTATGAATTTTGTTGTATATATTGTGTGCTAAAAACAATTCTTAAATATATGATCACTGTTGATGGTGGGAAAAGTGTTAAAAGATGACTGAGCAAACGGCTTCACTGCTGAGTTGATTATGTGGTCAGCCTCTGGCCACAGTTTTAGGCTGAGGCGGTGTGATTTGAATAATTGGCTCGAGAGACTAGAGCATGGTTTGAATCTTGGAAAACCCTTTTAAGGGATTGTCCCCTTTCGGTTAGCTTCTACACCAGCTTAAGTTCATTCAGTTCTACACCAGCTTAAGTTCATTATAAAACAACGAACTGCGATGTACTCACCTTCCCTGGGTCCACTGGCGAGTCTCCAGCTCCGTGCTCCGTGCCTGGCTCTGGCTGTGGCGCTGACGTCATATCAACAGTGCGGCTGCCAAACAGTGAGTTCAGCAACCCCATCAAGGTGATGTCAGCGCTGCAGCCATTGCCACCAAGCAAAGGTGAGTGCAGTGCGGTTTCTTGTTTTATCATAATCTGCAGCCAAGGTAGAGACTTAACTGAGAAAGTGAACAACCCATTTTTTACATTTTACACAATGTTCCAGCTTTTTTGGAATCAGGATTGTAGAATGAGATGTCATAAAAGCTCCTATAATTGTAATGTGTAGTATAGAGTATGTTATCTGTAACTTTGGAAAATGTGCATCACAGGTAGTTTTTTTTACCTACAAAAAAAGTTTTTGCTCCTGAAGCTAAAATGAAAGTCCGATAACTCCTGTAAATGCATTCTATGTGCCACATCGGTTCTCAGTCTACTTCTTCTACCTGTTTTTTAATTAGAAATAGCACCACCCTTTCGGTGAATTGTGTCTGCAATCATATACAGCAACTGTAAACCTCCAGAGCATTTTTATGTTGAATGCTCCCTGATTTTAAACAATTGGTTAAAGGTCTATTCCGGTATATCACCTGTCCACAGAACTTCTAGATCATTGGGACCCAACTGTTGACACCCCTACGATTGTGTGATGTAATGGATGTATCAGTTACGCTCAACCGCCTGCTGCTCCATTCGTTGTCTCTAGGACTGCAGGAGATAGCCAAGTACTGTACTTGGCTATCCTATGTGGATCGATAATATCCTTTTTATTATAGCCACATACTATATATTTATGTACAGATTTAGATTATACTGTATTTATGTAGGTACACTAAGGACATACTAATTATTAACATAGGTTGTTATCCCGGAGTGACAAGTGGTAGTACCAATGTAAATTGGGATCAAATTGTTCCTAGTTAAATTTGAAAAAAATGAAAAATCTGCAAAGAAAGTATATTTTCTGCTTCATATATAGTGCCAACCTGTTTCACAACACTGTACAAAGGTTGTCGATATTCACATCAGTCCTTGATAGTCCCACATTCTTATTCTCAAGTTCACACACTAAGGCCAATTTCAAAGGAAGCCCATTACTGTATTGGTATGTATCTCCCACGTATACTGTACGTTTTCCCCTGATTGTTAGAACTTAAGAAGTTGTCTATGAGCAAATAAAGTCCATCAGATGCAACCCACCATGTTTCTTATCAGTAGTAAAGGGAGTGTCCCAACATGCCAATCCTTATGTACACAAGTAGTCAAAATTGTTTGTACCCCTCGTTTAATGTCAGAAAAACCCACAATGGTCACAGAAATAACTTGAATCTGACAAAAATAATAACTAAAAAATCTGTGATAATGATGAACAAATGAAAGTCAGACATTGCTTTTCAGCCATGCTTCCACAGAATTTTTAACAAAATATAACTCATGAAATAGGCCTGGACAGAAATGATGGTACCCTTAGCTTAATATTTTTTTTGCACATCCTTTTGAGGCAATCACTGCAATCAAATGATTCCTGCAACTGTCAATGAGACTTCTGCACCTCTCGACAGGTATTTTGGCCCACTCCTCAAAAGCAAACAGCTCCAGTTGTCTCGTCTTTGAAGGTTTCCTTTTCCAGACGGCATGTTTCACCTTTTTCCAAAGATGCTCAATAGGATTTAGGTCAGGGCTCATAGACGGCCACTTCAGAATAGTCCAATGTTTTCCTCTTAGCCATTCTTGGCTGTTTTTAGCTGTGTGTTTTGGGTCATTATCCTGTTGCTAGACCCATGACCTGCGACTGAGACCATGCTTTCTGACACTGGGCAGCACATTTATCTCTGAAATCCCTTGATAGTCTTGAGATTTCATTGTACCCTGCACAGATTCTAGACACCCTGTTCCAGATGCAGCAAAGCACCCCCCCAGAACATAACAGAGCCTCTTCCATGTTTCACAGTAGAGACAGTGTTCTTTTCTTGATATGCTTCATTTTTCCATAAGTGAACATAGAGCTGATGTGCCTTGCCAAAAAGTACCATTTTTGTCACATCTGTCCATGGGAAATTCTCCCAGTAGCTTTTTGGCTTGTCAACATGTAGTTTGGCAAATTCCAGTCTGGCTTTCTTATGATTTTTTTTTCAACAATGGTGTCCTCCTTAGTCATCTCGCATGAAGTCAACTTTGGCTCATACAACGATGGATGGTGCGATCTGACACTGATGTTCCTTGAGCTTGAAGTTCACCTTTAATCTGTTTAGAAGTTTTTCTGGGCTTTTTTGTTACCATTCATATTATCCGTCTTTTGATTTGTCATCAATTTTCCTCCTGCAGCCAAGTCCAGGGAGGGTGGCTAGAATCCCATGGAGCTTCATTTTCTAAATAATGTTGTATGTGCAACTGTAGTCACAGGAACAGCAAGCTGCTTGGAGATGGTCTAAGGCCATGTGCACACGATGCAGATTTGCAGCGTTTCCGCAGCGGATTTTACCGCGCAGAAACGTTGCATATCCGCATTGTGATGTACAGTACCTTTAAAATGAATGAAAAAAAAAAACGCTGTGCAGACGCTGCGGATTTTTCCGCGCGGTTTTCCTGCGGTACAAAATCCGCAGCATGTTACTTCTTTTGTGCGGTTTTCTATCTCCCCTGTTACCAAATCCGCAGGGGGAAGACCGCAATGGAAAACCGCACAAAAACCGCATGAAAACCGCGTGAAGAATGGAAGAAATCCACAGGAAAAATGCAGGTCATTTGACCTGCGGTTTTCTTCCATTCTGCACGGAAAAATCCGCAGGGCTCAAAACTCCGTCTGCACTCAGCCTTATAACTTTTACCTTCAACATGTTTGTAATTTTCTTTCTAATCTCCTGAGACAACTCTTTTCTTCGCTTCCTCTGGTTCATGTTGAGTGTGATACACACCGTGTCACCAAACAGCACAGTGAGTATCTGTAGCCGTCTATACAGGCCCACTCGCTGATTCCAAGATTGTAGACACCTGTGATGCTAATTAGTGGACGCACCTTCATTTAACACGTGTTAGGAGTCAGATTTCTGCCCTGTCTATGCAGGAATCTAGACCCTTACATTCTGCAGTCTCCTGCTCTCTGTCCACTGCAGAGGAGATTGCTTTGCAGCAACTCTCTCCGGAGGCTAAGTCCTTCATCCCATCCTCTGAGCATGCTCGGGGGACAATCTCCCATTGGAGTTCAGGAGTCAGGTGCTCAGGTCCTGCTCCTAATTCCATTGGTTCTGCTCAGGGTTCTGGAGACTTCCGGAAGGTCCCGTTCGCTATAAAAAGTGCGCATGGCTGTTCCACCATGCGCTAGTATAGTCATACTTGCTGCTGTGTGTTTGTTGATAGATGCATGATCTGGTGAATGACTCATTGGAAACCCCTACCCTCTGATAATACGCATGTGTGAGGGCATGTGTTAGCCAATATTTGCACCAGCGCGCCATAGCTCCACATCAACACCTGCTAGCGCCTAACATTGCGCCTGCGTTTTTAGCGGTGTCTCTCTGCGGCACCTTCCTCGCCGCGCTGCAGTTGCAGCTTATTCGTGCGTCCGCGGTTGCAACGCTCTGCACACAAGTAACTACAGTAGGTCTTTTCGGATGTAGTGCCGTTATATACAACTACTCCGGTGACCATCTACCGCGTGTGTGCCGCTGAGTCCCTGTGCTGCTAACAGGCTCAGCGTTACCATATTTATTATTTGTTATAGCAGCTCTGTGTCTTCAACAGAGATTGCTTGTTGCACCTGGGTGATATCAAACCCTGTGCACATTACCGCCATAGTGCTCTGCTACCATCTAGCAGCGGTTTCTACACCTACCGCACGGTGGACCCCGAGTGGCGAAGGCTCTTTATTTATATTTTTTTATTTAGTGCCTTCCACCACTCCTAACAACACGTCCCTTTTGTCACATTATTTTCAGGGGTACCATCATTTCTGTCCAAGCCTATTTCATGTGTTTTATTTATTTTTTTTAAATTCTGTGGAAGAATGCTTGAAAAGCCATGTCTGACTTTCATTTGTTCATTATCATAGATTTTTTTTTAGTTATTACATTTTTCAGATTCAAGTTATTTCTGTGACCATTGTGGGTTTTTCTGTCATTAAACGAGGGGTACCAACAATTTTGACCATGTGTGTATCTGGCTGTTGAAGAAAAATGCTAAAGTTGCCAGAAAAAAATATCAAGTATGAACTTGGTCTTACCAGTTGTATCTGTCTTAACCCATATGTTATTCAAGTAGTTTGTGGAAGACCATGCAAACTTTACTATGAATTAATTTTCCGTTGCAAGTAATAAACATCGTCACAAGAACCCACTCTTCCTTAAGTATACATTTAATTTAGCACCACCTTTTTAACGCTTTGTGGCTCCCATTCTTTGTGCATTGCAAACATAAGAAGAGTCCAAACAATGATGGGAAAGTTGTTGCAAGGTATTGTCTACCTTGCAGCCAGTATTCCTGCCCTTGTGATTTTCCCATTGAGCAATTGTTCTATTGTTCCCCTAGTTGAAATGACCAGTGAAGCTGCCAGTGACATCAAATGCGATGCTGTAGGTCAGAGGTCAGCAGCTCCGTGCTTTCCAGCTGTTTTGGATTCCCGCACTGTCAGGTAGGGAGGATAATGAGCGCAGTATTCAGAGCACTGATGAAGGTTTTGTCGACTTCTCATGATTATCTAGCTTTGAATGCAAAATACACTTGTCAGAGAGTGGAAGGTTCTGGGAAGAAAAATTGAGATAAGAGATGAATTTTAATTCTTAAGAACATCTAAGAATTAAGATTCTTAAGTAATAATCATGCTAAGTAATCAGTCGTAACAGCTTTATACTAGCGGAGAAAGTGAATATAGTTACACAGTACAGTAAGAAATATTTGGGGATCCACACAACATCTTTTAGGAAAAATTAGCTAAATTAAAGAAAAGCCCATTGCACTGCAGTATGCATTCTCTATTTAAAATAGGGAAGAAGAATGACATGCAACAAGACTCATTAATTTATAACCTGGACCCAAAACCTCTGACATTTTAAATATAAAGGTAACCGTGATCATTTCAACATTTATTTAAATGACCCTTTGGTTGCGTCTTCACCCATTGGAAAAGTTGTTTTTTAATGGTTTGAACAAGCATATTATTATCTTTATTATTATTAACGTATTAGCGGCCTTCAACTTGATCTTGAGCCATGGCGACTTGATGGATGAACGCTATGTAGAAAGATTAATATTGTGCAAACCTAGATAGGTCCACCAGGGTCTTCTCCGCCATTATCTTTATTGTGTCACACCATCAGGTTGCTGGTCTTGCTCTTCACCGTGTTCCTTCTATTCATCTTACTATGATGCCCTTCTCCACTGTCTGAAAAACAATGATTGCTTAAAGATACTATTCACCTCAATTCTGAGGCACCTTTCCCAAAAGTGAGCTAATTACAGGATCCTGCTATTAATATCCCCATTGATTAGTTGTTATTGGCTGAGGAAATTCCGGGGGTTGATGTTTTTAAAAGAGAGTAAACTATTGAGCAACTAGCAAATGGTAGCACCCTTCTAAAGCGGGGCTGTTTGTTTGCAGTGGCCCCTAATCTGTCTAATAGAGAGAAGTACCAATGGAATATGTCTGCACTAATATTCATAATGACCATGTTTGTACTGCTTTACAGGTGTTTTTTAATTTTCAGTTTGTTCCTTATTTTTTTGCTTCAGCCCAATTTTTCAGTAACACATGCCCACTGGTCTCTCTACTATGTACATCTGTAGGTCAGTGTTATTAATGGTCAAAAATCTATGGTCAGAATTTATTCTGGGGTTTAAGTGATTTCTAACGTCTGTAGTCATATGTGTGGATTCCAATGACTACTATAAAGTGGTTATGCTCACATCTTTACCAAAAGATGTTTTGTACGTTTTGGACTGTACAAAAAATAGGTCCTCATGCAAAAAGTAAAACATTTGTGGCTGTACA
This sequence comes from Dendrobates tinctorius, assembly GCF_039654945.1. Classification (NCBI taxonomy): domain Eukaryota; kingdom Metazoa; phylum Chordata; class Amphibia; order Anura; family Dendrobatidae; genus Dendrobates; species Dendrobates tinctorius. The sequence goes on along the minus strand of NW_027361870.1, from coordinate 16,735,434 downwards.
CGACGTTTGGCTCAGTGTTGAGATATTTTTCATATTGATGACACATTCCTTACCACAGTCTCCCATCGCAGCCTGTAGAGATATTTATATGTAGAGTGGAGTAGGGGTCCTCAGTGGGGTACTTAGCTGGTTTGGTGTTACCGGGCTGAAGAAGTTTGGGAATCACTGGACTAATACATACAGTATGTTTCTTACTCTATATCTTTTCCTTTACACATTTTTCTCATACACAGACACCTGTGATCCAAGTAATAGTTTCCCCTTCTTAGGACCCCGTCACACATAGCGACTCACCAGCGATCCCAGCAACCATATCAACTTGTCAGGATCGCTGGTGAGTCACTACATGATCGCTGGTGAGCTGTCAAACAAGCAGCTTCACCAGCGATCAGCACCAGCAACGCCGAGCGCGCGGTGTCGCTGTGTACTTTAGTTAACAGCGCGCTGATGCAGGGAGCTGGTAACTAAGGTACACATCGGGTTTCTAAGCACTGTCTGGTGCTTAAAAAACCTGCGTTTACCCTAGTTACCAGCGCGATGATCGCTGATCGCTGGTCTCCCGCCTGTCACACGCAGCGATGCGTGCTGGCCAGCGGGAGACCAGCGATCAAAAAATGTCCTGGCTATTTCAGGACGATCAGCGATAACCGGCAGGGGGGGGTTGGTCGCTGGTCAGTGTCACACACAGCGATCTCGCTGGTGAGATCGCTGTTGCGTCACAAAACTTGTGACTCAGCAGCGATCTCGCTAGTGAAATCTCTATGTGTGACGGGGGCTTAAGACGCCTTTGTTTTACCTTTTAATCTGAACATAAAAGATATAAACAAGAGTATGACAATACAATTAACTTGATGTTCTAATCTGTGGTGTCATTTAGATTAATGATGTGTTTATTTTAATTATTTAGCATTGAGTTATTTTGGCAATGGATTGATTAGTTACAGTATGTTTTCAGTCCCTAAGGAATAACACAGCTGAATCCCACTTATATTGTGAATGAACTGATGCATTACTGTTTTCATAAGCTACTGACATACCTCACAGGAAAGATTTATGTTTTAACATACTTTACATACGTGTTGGAACTATAAATATATGTTATTTTTTAACTCAATTTTTAAGTGTAAGTTTGAGTTTTTTTGGGATGTCGTAAGGGGCATCATACATTTCATTACTAGGCTACAAGGCAAAGTAAATACACAAGTAGGCAAAAATTACATTGGAACGGTGGTGTTAATAAGTTGTCTTTTAAAATGTGTTGCATGGCAATGGCCACATGTCCTAACAAGCTCTGTGAGTGCTGAGATATTCTCCCTTTTGGGCTCACCAGTTGAGGTGGATCCTTCAAGCCTCAGATCTGGATGGGCACACAGACTCCAGGCATTGATACATCATGCATGAAAGCACATTAAGTAGCGAGGACTAGGCACTCTCAGGAGCAGCAGGAACACACAAGCACAAAAACACATATGGTGGTGCACACCAAACAAAGGACTAGAGTCTTAAACCCAAGACACAGGTGTGCATCTAAATGGGCCTTAAATAGGTCTAAAGAGATGTTGTCATTGATCCACATCGGGCAACTTGCAAAACCTGATGTGGAGCACAACGGAGGGCAATCGACTCAGGGGAAAGAATCGGAGACTGGGATACCTGGGACAGGTGTGTAACACTCCCCAGGAAGCAACTACAGAAGACTACCTTCGTAGAATTGAGGTAAAAGCATGCATATACAATTTGATATTGGAGACATTTGGAAGTTCAGTAGAGGTCTCATGTCCTATTGTTCCGTACATGAGCCTAAGGTCTGAATTCAAATTGAAGTGGTGTTCCCAGATGTGGGTCCTACTTCCCAAACCAGCATCTAGGTTAAGAATTGGAGTCACATAAACTCTGACCCTCCTGGTGGAGAAACCATTGGCCACTGAATCCAAAGAGTGAGTGCATTTAAAGTGAACCTGTCAAACGCATTAGGATCATCAATCTAATGACATTGATGGAAAGTATAGTAAAAGACATGTGCACATGTTCCTTTCTGACCACAAATGGATATTCTATAACTGAGAAATTTAACTTTCATTCTGTAACGGAGCCTGCAAGCACATGGAGGGCCGATTCCCAGTAAGTGCGGCAATACTCAGTGTAGAGCTCCCCCAGGATTGATTAGTCCTTGGCAATGGGGCTAAGGCTAGTTCCACATTTGCGTTTGGAGGCGAAGCGTTGGGCTGCAGATGCTTGCTGTCAAGCTCCGCCCCCAGCTGTGCCTCCTCCGGTCACCTCTGCCTATGGGCGCATATGGGCCTGCGTACCCTATATTTAGCATTGAGTACGCAGGCTGTGTGCAGGTATGCGTTTGCCGCCGCATGTGCCATTTTGACGGTGCGGCGACCTTCGCCAAACGCAACGTGTTGCATTTTGGTGCGGTCACCACACCGTCAAAACGACGCATGCGGTGGCAAATGCATTCCTGCGCACGGCCTGCGTACCCAATGCTAAGGTAGGGTACGCAGGCTGCATAGAGCGGCATGCGCGCATAGGCGGAGCTGACCAGAGGAGGCGCGGCAGGGGGCAGAGCTTCACGGCGAGCGTCCGCAGCCTAACACTTCACCTCCAAACGCAAATGTGAAACTAGCCTCAGTGGCAAGGAATGCAGACATTTGGTGCACTTGCCCTAGGAATAGTTTCACCCTTGGACCCACAATCTATCAGACGTTGTAGTGCTTTTGATATTTCTCTGTTGACTTATGGCAAATATTTTTGCAAAACATGTCGAGTTGAAACCAGCCTAGGTGTGACGTAACTGTTATCCCCTAGCACACCTTTATATGGTCACTGTGGGAATACACCAGGGGTGTAACATCCCCGGTCGCAGGGGTCGCAGCTGCGACAGGGCCCCTGAGCGCTTAGGGACCCGGGCCCCAGGGCCGCCAGTCAGGGCATTAATGCCCTGACTGGTATATGGAGCCCCTATGAGCAGAGAGGGCCAGCATCGAGCCCCAGCGGCGGGGCAGGCTGCGCGAGGGGTGGGGGTAAGAGACGCATCATGTCAGTGCCGACTCCCCCGCCGCCGCATTGATGGAGGAGAGAGCGTCAGCTGATGCTCCCTCTCCCATCATTCCCCGCTCTGCCTCTGACACAGCGGGTGCGCGATGACATCATCGCACACTCACTGTGTATCAGGCAGAGCTGGAGACAGGAGCCGGGAGCAGCGCAGGCACGAGGAGAAGGTGAGGAGAGTTTTTTTATTTTTTTATGCAACAGTGAGTACAGCCAGGACTGTGGTGCCATTCTCGGGGGGAGGCTGTATACTATGGTGCTGTATACCATGAAGGGGGGTGCTGTGCTGTATGCTATGAAGGGCTGTATACCATGGTGCTGTATACCATGGGGGGCTGTATATCATGCAGAGCTGTATACAAGGGGGGGTGGGTGCTGTGCTGTATACCATGCAGTGCTGTATACCATGGGAGGTGCTGTTCTCTATACCATGGGGGGGCTGTATACCGTGGGGGGCTGTATACCATGGGGGGTGCTGTGCTGTATACCATGCAGTGCTGTATACCATGCAGTGCTGTATACCAGGGGGATGCTGTGCTGTATACCATGGGGGGCTGTATACCATGCGGTGCTGTATACCATGGGGGGTGCTGTGCTGTATACCATGGGGGGTGCTGTGTTGTATACTATGGGGGGCTGTATACCATGCGGTGCTGTTTACCATGGGGAGTACATTATATTCTATGGGGGAGGCTGTGTTGTATAATATGGGGGGCGACATTATATTCTATGGTGTAGCAGGACAGACACTTGCCCTCCGCTCCTTTCATTCTCTATGTGGGGGGTGGAGTTATGGGAGCGGTGAGGCTGTGGACAGTTCGAGGGATGGAGCCTGGGCTGGTCTGAAGGGGGCCCCAAAAATGTTGCCAGTATGGGGCCCCAAAATTCCTAGTGGCAGCCCAGGGTGGGGGGGGCATTTGAAAGTTCGCACTGGGGCCCATAACTTTGTAGTTACGCCACTGGAATACACGATACAGCACAATCTTCAGGATCATCTTATATAGCAAAGAAGGATAAGTCAATGCAGACACCTAGGCCACAGTGCATTAACCTGTAACTTTTTATTGGGTGTTTTAACCAAGAACAGCTGAAGCAGTGCTCCATGAACGAGATGCCAGAGAATAATAAAACACAATCCCTTCGGGCTTAATCACACAGTGCCTTTGTTTCAGGGATTTGACAGTAGCTCCTAACAAAACGCATAAATATTTTGTATTCACAATATTTGTCTATTACCATAATGTAATGCATAATGATTATCAGAACTCTTCTGATAAAAGATCTTCTGACATGAAAAGACCCTTTAATATTAATCATACAGTGAAAAACCTTCAAGTGTATCCTAGACCTTAAACTAAAATCACCAGGCACCTCTTCATACTTCTTACAGTTACATCATTTCATTGGTGGCCATTAGAGCTTTCATCTATATATATAATCGTCTTATCATGTCTGTCTGTCTGTAACCGAAATCCCGTGGCGCTGATCAGTCAGGGCCACCAGGCTGCGACCAATCAGCGACAGGCGCAGCTGTTTGTAACCAATCAGCGGCAATCAGCAGCAGGCGCAGTCGGGCGCAGCACATCTGTAAAAAATAGAACTAAAATAAAAAAAGGTAGGGGGCGTGGCCTGGACCTCATGTAGGGAGGACGTGGAGTGAGAGAGCTCCTGCCCGGATCCGACAATAAATCCTGATTACCGGCACTGCTGACGAGTCCCACTGACCTGGAGGGCTGCAATATCTCCCTGGGCGTTTAGACAGCGGAGGATCCTTGGGCCATGTCGAACCGCATCAGTAAAAAAGATAAGGAGACGCCGGGGCGCGCCTCTGCTACATCCAGGATGGCACCAGCAAACAACAAGTCGGCTGGTAGTGGAGCGATGGGAGCTGCTGGCAGGCTGGAACGATATGCAAGGGTGCCTCCTGCTGCTGCTCGATCGCCCAGTGCACAGACTGAGGCAGACGCTGGATGCAGCGTGGAGCTGGAGGATCATCTCTCCAGGGAGGGAACAGTGAGTAAACTGGGCCCCCCTTCAGCCCAACATGTGCAGACACAGGGGCCTGTGCTGGAGGAGGAAGGAGTGGGGGATGGGGAGCAGCCGGAGTCTGTGACTGCTGAGCCCACACTGGGAGAAATCCTCGCAGCAATTAACTCCTGCATTACCACACTGGCCACTCTAAGTAATCAAATGGAGATTGTCACCAAGGACATGGCCTGTATTAAACAAGAGCTGCGAGGGGTGACTGCCAGGGTGGGGGAACTGGAGGAGCGTGTTGGTGCGACGGAGGATAAATTGCCACCAATAACACGGGAGCTGGGAAAAGCCACGCAAAATATTACAATACTGCTGAACAAGGTGGATGATTTAGAGAACCGCTCCCGTAGAAGTAATCTGCGACTGGTGGGGGTTCCGGAGAGGACGGAGGGGACTGACTCACTTGGCTTTTTTGAAAAATGGCTAATGGACACCTTTGGTAAAGATGTTTTGTCCCCATTCTTTACTATTGAGAGAGCACACAGGGTCCCTACGCGTGCCCCCCCGCCGGGAGCACCCCCGCGTCCCATCTTGCTTAAGCTCCTACACTTTAAAGATAGAGATGCTATCCTGCGCAGATCCAGAGACATTAAGGAACTTGCTATTAATGGGAGGAAAGTCTCCATTTTCCCTGATTTTTCCCTGGAGGTGCAGCGTAAAAGGGCGCAATTTATTGAGATTAAAAAACGCCTACGTGACTTACAGGTGACATATTCCATGATGTACCCTGCTAGACTGCGGATTGATGTGAATGGAGAAACGCACTTTTTTGATACGGCGGGAATGGCGCTGTCCTGGCTGGATATTAATGAGAGGTCCATGAGGAGGAAGAATACTTGAAGTTCTCCCTTTTTTCGCCACCAGGTGTTGTTACTCCTTTTTGTCTAGGACGCTATGCTGGTATAATTACTACTGTTCATTCCATTTCGGATTCAGGGCGGGAGCTGACCGGATTGCTGTGGACACTCGTTACAGTGACAAGCTGTGGACCCTTCTCCCTGCATGGACTCTGGGCGAGTTTTCTAGCCCTGATTCTCTCTATTTGAGAGAAATGTGCAAGTTACACTTGTGTTTGGGGGTAGGGGCGCTGTGCACTGGTGTGCAGTGCTCCCTCTCCCTCCTTTGTTTTTTTCGTTTGTTGTTGTATTCCCTAATTGTTCTGTGGGATGTGATGTGCGTCAGCCGTGTCGCCCAATTCATTGTACTGAGGGATGGTGGAGATTGCCTCTCTCCCTCGGGAGTGGAGTATGTTCCGATTTCTCATTTTTTAGTCTGCTCTTATGGCGATATCACTTAATATTGTAGCGTGGAATGTTAGGGGGCTCGGGGATGCAAATAAGAGATGTGCTATATTTACTAATATGCAGAAATTTCTCCCGGCTATCCTGTGTATGTCTGAGACCCACATGGTGAAAGATAATATTCATTGGCTAAGAAAGGGATGGGTTTCACATGAATATCATTCCACGTACTCGACCCATGCGCGGGGTGTCAGTGTGCTGGTGCACAGGTCCATCCCCTTCTCATGTACTAAATCAGTGGTTGACCCTGGGGGCAGATTTGTATGTTTGCTTTGCACGTTATACGGTATACAATTTATTTTGGTTGCCATATACATCCCCCCGCCCTATTCAGTCGAACCAGTAAAAAGAATCTTGTCTATTTTGGGTTCCTTTCCCCCTGCGCCGACTCTTCTAATAGGAGATTTTAATACATATTTGCATCCCTATTTGGATAAGTTGCATTCGGGAAACATATCAGAGGATGCAGCCTCAACCTCATTTGCTAGAACGTTAGTGGAGCTGGGTATGGTAGATCTTTGGCGTGTCCAAAACCCCACAGCCAGACAGTTTTCCTGCTACTCTAGCTCCCACCACGCTATGTCACGGATAGACCTGGCCATTGGGAATACACTCATGACCCCATATGTACGAGGGGTGGCCTACCTGCCTAGAAGTGTATCTGATCACTCGCCGCTACATGTCACACTTTCATGGGGACACCCCCTCACCCTATCTAGACCTATCTGGAAGCTTAATCCCTTCTGGATCCAGCTTATAGGGGGATCTTTGCATGATGCCATTCTAGAATATTTTCAACTTAATGAGTACTCTGCATCATCACACATAGTCTGGGATTCCATGAAAGCCTATGTCAGGGGCTTATATATTAGAGAAATATGCACACGGAAAAGCCAAAATAGACGCTACACCCAGAGTCTGATCCAGGAGGTGTCTGTTGCGGAGGCTGCGGTGATACTCAACCCGACAGAGGAAACTAAAAAAGCTTTGGAGAAGGCACAGGGGTCGCTCAGGGAAAACCTCATGTCGGCGGCAGCAAATAAACGTTATTTCCTCAAACAAAAATATTTTATAGAGGGGGAGGGAGTAGGACATTTATTGGCCACGGTCATTAGAGCACAGGACGGATCTTCATATATCAATAGGCTAAAAACGGACTCGGGTGGTCCTGTGACAGACAGTGCGGACATAGTGAGTGAGATAAGGAGGTATTATATGCGACTATACACATCAGATTGCAGTCTCACGGAGACTGAGATTGAGCAGTACCTGGATGCTCTCTCTCTCCCTGCATTGGCTGATAGCGATAGGGATTCATTGGATCGGGACATCCTGTTGGAGGAGTTGGAGGAGGCGCTTGGTCAGATGCAAAATGAAAAGGCTCCAGGAATGGATGGCCTGCCTGGCGAGTTTTACAAAACCTATGCACCCTTACTGCTACCTAAGCTACTTAAGGTATTTGAAGAGGCTGAAAGGCAGAGGGTCCTCCCGCCATCTATGAGGGAAGCTTTGATAGTTTTAATATTAAAGCCCGGAAAGGATCCAGAGGTTCCGGATTCATATCGCCCGATTTCCCTATTATCAACAGATGTTAAATTATTGGCCAAGGTACTCGCCAATAGGATGTCCCGAGTTATCTCATCTGTTATACAGAAGGATCAGACGGGATTTATCCCAGGCAGAGCCACATCTATGAACCTTAGGAAACTATACTTGGGGATTCAACATAGTTCTGGGGAGTTGGGGGGAAGAGCAATTTTGTCCTTAGACGCCGCTAAGGCGTTCGATAGTTTGGAGTGGGGTTTTTTGTGGGCGGTACTTCGGAAAATGGGCTTTGGACACAGATTTATAAATTGGGTGAGGCTGTTGTATGGCTCGCCGGTGGCGAAGGTTGGGGCTAATGGCAGGGTCTCTGAGTCTTTTCCTCTTGGGAGAGGTACTAGACAGGGGTGCCCGCTCTCGCCCTTGCTATTTGCTACTGCGGTGGAGCCATTGGCAGTTGCAATTCGGAAGTCCAGAGAAATAATGGGATTCAGATGTGGAACTGTGGAGTTGAGGATATCATTGTACGCGGATGATTTACTTCTATATTTAGATAAGGTACATTCCTCGATTTTGCCGGCAATGGAGGTCATTCGAGAATTTGGGCTGAGGTCTGGTCTTCGGATTAATTGGTCCAAATCAGCTTTAATGCCGATAGACCCTCTCCCGGCGGATTTCTCAGATTTGCAGATACCGGTCCCTGTAGTTCGGAGGTTTAGGTATCTGGGTATAATTGTTAGTCCTGCCCCGAAGGATTTTCGGGCTCTGAATCTGGAGCCCCTGTTGCAGCGATTTAGAGCAAAAGTACATACTTGGTGTCGCCTGCCGTTGTCGAATATTGGTAGATCTAACTTAATCAAAATGGTAATGATGCCACAATTATTATATTTGATACATAATTCTCCGGTGTGGATCTGTAGGGACTTTTTTGCAAAAATAAATACATTATTCCGGGAATTAATTTGGAAGAAAAAACAGGCTAGGATTCGCTTGGAGATACTGCAGCGAGGGAAGGAGGAGGGAGGATTGGCGGTGCCAAACCCATTCATATACTTTATAGCCTCCCAGATGCAACATCTTAAGGGTTGGGGTAGAGACGGGGCGTGTGACAATGGTGGTGATATTGTGAGGGAAGGATCGGTATGGAAATATCCAGGGTGCCGGTTGGAGGTGGGAAGACGGCAGATAAATGGGGCACGATACCCCACGTTGGCTATGATTTTCAAGGTGTGGGATAGGGGTAAGTCTCTTTTGAAGATAAATGGGCCTACGGAATTGTGGCCATTGTGGCGAAATCCGGATTTGCAAGAGATCAAAAAGCTGGTGGGGTTCGGAAGATGGGAAGATAAAGGGATTTATCTGGTGTCACAAATTTTGCAAAATAATACTCTTAAGAGTTTTGAACAATTGAGAACAGAATTTCACCTCCCGCACGTCTTCTTTTATCAGTACTTACAGCTAAGACATGCATTGGAAAAACAGAGAAGGACAAATCCGGTGATAGTGACACATAATCAAACACTACATATGCTACTTACATCTGAGTCTTCTAGGGGACTTATCTCTGAATTATATAAAAGATTATTACCTGCCCATCTGGAGACATATCCACTGACTGCTGCTAAGAATAAGTGGGAACGGGACGTTGGCCCCCTGACGGAGGACCAGTGGTCCGATATTCTAGAACAGGTCCCTAAAATGGCGGTTTCTGAGTGCCAGCGGCTTTCGCAAATATATCTCATTCACAGGGTATATAAAACACCCAGCTTATTATTTAAAATGGGACTTAGGCCCAATACACAATGTGTTAGGTGTGGGCAGGATGATGCCCACTTGATGCATGTTATGTGGGAGTGCGGGCACATTGGGGATTTCTGGAGGCAGACCCTGGGACTCATAGCCCAAGTATACCATATCACAATACGACCGTCACCTCGTCTATGTTTGTTGAATTTGTGGGAGGAGGGGGTTGACCCGGACTCTGCAGTGGCCCTGGGAATAGCACGCATCCTGTATCAGGCAAGAAAGATACTTGCATATCATTGGTTGGATCCTATGCCACCAACATTGTCAGAGCTTAAAAATAAACTAAATAATGTCATCAGATTGGAAAGGGGGGCTTATTTAAAAAGAAATGCATTAAGAAAGTTTTACAAAATTTGGCAGCCATGGATGGAGTCACCGGGTCTCCCCTCGGGCGCACTGGTACGGGATGCGATGTTGGACCAGTTGCTGTTGTGCTTGCGATGAGGGGATGCTTGGGGGGTGAAAATAAAGTCTAGTGCCCTATGTGGCGAAGTAGATTTTGAGTGGCGCGGTGGGAGGGAGCTGGGGTGGATTGGACCTGATATCCGTGGGGGGCGAAATATGATGCGGAGTGGCGCGGCTGGCGGGGATGGTTTTCCCGCTGAAATGAGGCACTGATGTATAATTTTGATTTTTGTTTATTTGTGGAGCCATGTTGTTTATAGGCTCAATTTTATGCAAATATCTGTGTTTTGAGATTTCTTCTTTTTATTTATTCTTACACAGGAAGAGTTTTACCCTTTAAATAATATTTGCTCTCAATGTAAATTTTACTAGCTATATAAGATGTCATATTCTTTCTGTATTGATTCCTGAATGTTTAATAAAAAAGATCTGATTCAAAAAAAAATAAAAAAAGGTTGTACTCATCTTCCGACGGCGTCCGATCTCCTTTCCACGCGCCCGGCCTTACCAGGAAAGAGGGGTGAGAGGACCATGCATACCAGGATTGGAGGGTGAGAGGACCATGCATTCCAGGATTGGAGGGTGAGGGGACCATGCTTACCAGGATTGGGGGGTGAGGGGACCATGCATATCAGGATTGGGGGGGTGAGGGGACCATGCATATCAGGATTGGGGGGTGAGGGGACCATGCATACCAGGATAGGGGGAGGGGTACCATGCATATCAGGATTGGAGGGTGAGAGTGTAGGGTCCGGGGGCCGGGCTGGGGGGGTGGTCCCTCTTCTTACCGCGCAGAGATGTAACAGAGACAAGATGGAGGCAGGTTCTGGGTGCAACAGGTCCAAGTTTATTTTCACTCGCCGTCCGCCTGACGGCCTCAGAAGCACACCGCACTTCCTTCACCTCACGGCCCTCCGTTTCCAGGGCCGCTTCCCACACACTGTACCTTACTCTGGGGACGTGTATGCATACACCGTCCCCTCTTCACTCGTCGACGCTCCTGACAGTTCCGTCACTGTGGCCGCCTTAGGCCCGTAAACCAACAGCGCTTCTACTGTTCAGTCGTCGTGTCAAATACGGTGTCTTACACCAAGTGCCTCATCCCTTCTGCGGTTCTTCCTGTCAGGACCACCCCCCTGATGTTCTCTCTCCTCAGTCCCCTGGTCTGGTTCTCCTCAGAGAGCACGAACTGTCGTAGTCCTCCTGTCACCTGAGCTCCACCTGGGGACTGGAATCTTCTGGAACCCTCCCTCAGTATTTATATCTCTCCCGGTCCCCAGTCACTGTAACTCCGCCCCCATGACCAACGGTTTCTAAAGCCCTAAGCTGATGTCAAGTCCTTTGCTCACACTCCTCCCTGTCATCTAATGGTCAACCCAAGGTACTGCACGTCCACTACACTTTCCTAGCTGTTTCCCCACTGTCGTAATTGACACTTGTCTAATCTATGCAAACCTATCTTTCTCTATTCTGACACGTCCGTCCGTCCGGTCACCTTCCCTACAAGAGGACCATGCATATCAGGATTTGGGGGTGCATTATTGCATTATTATTAAAACTTCATAAATAAACTAGATACATATTCTAGAATACCCGATGCGTTAGAATCGGGCCACCATCTAGTTATATATAAAAGGCACGGCGCTAGTGTGAACAGAATCTAAAGGAGTTGTCTAAATCTGGCCATACACAGTAGATGCCTGTTGGTTGCTAGTTGATGTTCGGCCAACATCCATCTCAGCTGACCCTAACCTGTGGATTCACTATATACATCAGGAAAGGATTTAGGGTAGAAAAAGAAACTAGATGTACTAAAGGGCCTGTTACACATAGCGATATCGCTAGCAATATCGCTAAAGCGTCACCGATTTTGTGACACAGCAGCGATATCACTAGCGATATTGCTACATGTGATACTCACCTCCGACCGGCTCCCCCGCTGGTTATTGGTGATCGCGCGAGATCGGCCTGGTCCATTTCTCGTCGTCGGCTTCCGAGCGAGCCATGGACGCAGGCGGAAGACGGTCACCCTCGCCGCATCTGACAGGTGAGTACGACCGCTGACCGCTGCTGCATCGCTAGTGAGATCTGCCTGTTTGGCAGCTCACTAGGGACCATTAAGCGATGCACCAGCGATCCTGACAGGGTCATATCGTGGTCGGGATCGCTGGTGCATCGCTAAATGTAACGGGGCCTTTAAATAAATTAATGCAAAGTAAAGGCAGATTTAACCTTGCTACATTGAAAAGTAAAATCTGCTATAAAATTCTGCAACAGCAGAAATGAAAATCCATACCACATACCAATTTTCTTAACAAAGTCTGCATCATGTGGATAAGGTATGCAAAACCATAATTGAAGTTCAAATCCCAATCCATTTGTTCTCAAGGGATATCAAACCTCCGCCAGATGTATCACGGCTTACTCCACTTTTCCCATTGAAAAAAACATGCACGCTTGGTTCAGCTAGGGGTTCGGGAGGAGTTCAAGGTGTATGCATACCTATCGATCTTAAGAACCACTTGGTATGGATAATTGTGTACACATTTCTGTCTGGACCACATGTTTCTATGGAATCATTGTGTACATGGTTCTTACTTGGGTCATTTATGGATTACATGAATATTAAAAATAGGGCTTATGATTGCTACGTTAATTTTTTCTCCTACTGGTTTGTGTTACAAATGGTTGTCCTACCCGTTCATCTGCAAACTCTCTTTTGGCTTGTCTGAATAAAAAATCTTTGCCAACCTTCTATTGCAGTGGTGGGCAATTAATTTTTCGGAGGGTCCACATGAGAGACCGTGACAGTTGTGGAGGGCCGGACCGACAGGCTGAGATTAATTCTGCTCAATATTAATAGTAATAGTATTACTAAAGCCCCCGTCACACACAGCGATCTCGCTAGCGAGATCGCTGCTGAGTCACAAGTTTTGTGACGCAACAGCGATCTCACCAGCGAGATCGCTGTGTGTGACACTTACCAGACAAGCCCCCCTGCCGGGTATCGCTGGTCTCCAGCTGACCAGCACGCATCGCTGCGTGTGACAGGCGGGAGACCAGCGATCAGCGAGCTGGTGCTGGTAACTAAGGTAAACATCGGGCTTCTAAGCGGCGCGCAGCGCTTAGAAACCCGATGTATACCTTAGTTACCAGCGTGCTGGTGCAGGGAGCTGGTAACCAAAGTAAACATCGGGTTTCTAAGTGCCGCGCGCCGCTTAGAAGCCTGATGTGTACCTTGGTTACCAGCTCCCTGCACCAGCGCGCTGGTAACTAAAGTACACAGTGGGTAACTAAGCGACGTGCATCATTTGTTACCCGCGTGTCGATGGTGCTGATCGCTGGTGAAACTGCCTGTTTGGCAGCTCACCAGCGATCATGTAAGCAACACACCAGCGATCCTGACAAGGTCTTATCGTTGTCGGGATCGCTGGTGCATCGCTATGTGTGACGGAGCCCTAAGAACTCTGTATTACTTAAATGCACTTTTGCTTTTTATTTATTTAATTGCAGCCAGGTTTTTCTCATTTTGTCTTTTGTAGGTTATTTTGTTTTTTTATCTACAATATGAGCCATAACATAGCTCCCATATACAGTATGAGCTCCTACATAGCCTCTCTATATACAATATGAGCCCTCACATAGCTTCTTGTATACAGTATGATCCCCTATATAGCCTCCTATATACAGTATAAGTCCCAGATAGCATCCTATATACAGTATGAACCCCCACGTAGCTCCACTATGTACAGCATGAGCCCTCACATAACCTCACTATGTAAAATGTGAGCCCCATACAGCCTTTGATATACAGAATGTGCCCCACATAAAATGTGAGCCCCATACAGCCTTTGATATACAGAATGTGCCCCACATAGCCTGTGATATACAGCATGTGCCCAACTTAGCCTCTTATATACAGCTTGTGCCCCACTTAGCCTCATATATATAGTTTGTGCCCCACATTGATTCTTATATACAGTATGAGCCTCCAACATAGCCTCCAATATACAGTATGAGCCACCCAATAACTTCCATATATACAGTTTGAGCCCCACATAGCCTCCATATATACAGTGTGAGCCCCACAGAGCCTCTATATATACAGTGTGAACCCCACATAGCCTCTATATATGTGCTGTGAGCCCCACATAGCCTCCATATATACACTGTGATCACCCACATAGCCTCCTTATAAACACTGTGAGCCCCATATAGCCTCCATATATACACTGTGAGAGGAGCTTAGCCTTTGTATATACAGTATAAGCCCCTCTTAGTCTCCTATATACATGCAAATATCCCATGCACATAATAAAAAAGACATGCTCACCTCGCTCCCATTTCCCCAGCGCTCTGCTCCTGCCCCCTCAGTCTCAGCAGCAGCTTGATGAAATGACGTCATCAAGTCTGCTGTCTCACCCACTGATTAGTGAAAGATGGATACGGTGGCTCCTCTTCCACCAATGTATTCACCGCTGTCTCCATCCTGAGGATGTAGATAGCGGTAAGAGTGGGCGGCGAATGGACAGCAGGTGGAGGAGTGTATGGTGTGACCCGTGGACATGAGGACTGCAGAGCCTTCTTTGTCCAATGACAACTTTGACTATACCCCAAGAGTCTGTATATGAGTTAAAGATGAGTCATTAATGGTGTCAGCTGCATTTTAAAAACTCCCACTTGGGCGTATAGGAGAATGAAAAGCCAAGTTCTCTTCTATTCCTATAACATTTAGGCTGTGTTCACACACAGCGGTTTTTTTTTGCGGTTTTTCTTGCGGTTTTTCCCATGGATTTGCCAAAACATCCGCGGGAAAAACGCGAAAAAGAAGCTTCCCATTCATTTCTATGCATTTTACACTTATGTGCACATTGATGCATTTTTACCGCGAAAAAACCGCATCGTGGTAAAAAACGCAGCATGCTCATTAATTTCACGTTTTTTTCTGCGTTTCTGGCTTTTTCCATGTGTCTAGAAACCGCGCGGAAAAAAAACGCAAAAAAAGCGCAAAAATTGCGGTAAAAACGCGTGGAAAATGCGCAGAAAAAAATGCGCCGTTTCTGGGAAGGGAGTCCTGTTTTTCAGCAGAAAATTTCTGCTACGTGTGCACTTAGCCTCATTGAAGATAGCGGCATACAAAGGTCCCAAAGATGACCACAATAGTGCACAATCAATACTTACATAACTTGGCATCAGAGACCGCTATCTCCCCTCTTGTTTTGGACGAGGAGCATACAGCTGAGCAGCCTCCAGATTCGACATGTCTATAACCAGATGGTTGAAAACTAGAGATGAGCAAGTCAGGAGAAAGTTTAATTCACATGTTTGTGTGGTTTTTCCTGGGAAATTTAATTTTCAGAAAAGTTATTCTCCACAAATTTAATATGTATTTTTATGTTCTGGACTGGAGTATCTATAGTATAGACCCCAGAGCATAATAAATATGTAAAATATAAAAAATCCTTACACTCACCTATCTGCTCAACTCATCGCATCCCACCCCTGCTGCTTGTGCTGAAATACCCAGACCTGTCAAAGTAAATCGGGTCTTCCGACTCTGATGAGGCCCTGGAGGGTTCTCCGCAAACGCTTGAAATGTCACTGTCATGACGTCATAACCTGATCCATGACATTCCGCGAGAACAACCCTACGTCTCATAAGAGCCAAGAAGTCCTGTGTCACTAAGAGAGACCCAGGGTTGTCATTGCAATTTCAGAAAATGCAACGAGGACTGGACGGGTGACGTGGAGGAATGTAGGAGCCAGAGATGTGAGCAGTAAGGTGAGTATAAGTATTTTTTTTTAAATCTGTTGATGGCCTTTTATGGTTCTGAAAAATGACAGCCAGCTGGCCTCCATTTTGCTGAATAGACATGAAAGCGAATTGCTAAAAATCCATATTTTGGTAAACGTGTTTTTTTTTTAATTCGAGAGGAATTCAATTCTGCTCAGATATATTTGTTCATCTCTATTGAGGACCACACAGAATGACATCAAGGCCAGGTTAGGTCAGGTTGTGCAATCTGAGATGCTCAATCAATATTTTCCCAACAATCAGTTGTCCGGGGCACTCATATTAGACTGGCGGCCCATCCCCTCGATATTGGAAGGTTTGGGTGAATTTAGTCCAATGTGTATGTGGTTCTTTAGACCTTTTAACCCTATAATTAATGGTATACCAGTCAAGGGACTGGTCACACTATATTATGGTACTGTCCCAAATATCAAACTCCAATAAATGAGGCATTTTAGCTCCAGAAACTTGTGGCTGATAGCTTACATTAGAAGCTTATGCCCGTTTTATTTGAGATATGACATTTATAATGCCTCTTTATATACTAAATCTGCTTGAAATGTCAATTTGCACATATATCATCTTGACCGAGAATAAGGATTAAGTTTGTTCTTCATCTTACACTTGAAACCATTTGTAATGTTTCTTTGTAACGTAAGAGGTCATGCTGGCACGTGTGCAAAATGTTTGTTCAACTGCTATTTCTACAAGTGAAAAACATGGTCATGAGGACCATAAGACATCAATATTAATGTCTTATACAATGTTACCGGGGGGTATGATAGCACCTTACATCAACATTGTATAAACCACCTTCACAGTCATTTTTAAAGCTAATGGTTAAAGAGAATACCTTGAGGGCAAACTGCATGTGGCACAATATTGTTCAGGCGTCAGACATTGTTTTCTTAAACACCCCATGGCGCTATTTTATATATGTTTCTTGTGTATTCGTAAAGTATAATATAAACCCAGTAAAGTACGTTTTCGGTTGTCCTGTTGTTTCTTTAACTTTAACCCTTGCCCCGCACCAAGAAATACTCATTTACTATGTCAACTCATTAAATGAGAACATAAATTGCTTGGTAATTGCCAATTTTCTGTAATTCCATTATATACTATATATATATATATATATATATATATATATATATATATATATATATATAAATAATGCCCCACCGGCCCGTACACACGCTTGCCCATTTTATAATTTTGTAACAACCTCGGACTGAAAGTAACAAAGTTTCTAGATTTCACTAGTTTAACACAGATGCGTTCAAACAAACTATTTCATGTATGAGCGAAGACATATATATTTTAAAATATTGCTAAATTGTAATAGTTGATTATTCATTTTGGTTAGGGCACATTCACCTGCATTGATAACAGTGAAAAACAAGACCAACCTTGAAGAAGTACATTTATTTTCTACCGCAGGATTACAACTGCTTGTGAATGTACTTTAAGGGCTTATTCACATCTTGTAGTTTTTGTACTGATTTTTACAAATATGTTTGCAAAAATACACAGGTTTCATAACAGTTAAGGCTTTATTATACGAGTTGGGGAGACCGTTTTGACATGAATGATGGTGTGCTGATGGCTAGTATTGTCACGAGCTCACTGCGACAGAGTGGCCAAAAGACCGCGGTGTCTGATTTCACATACTCCTGCACTGAATAGAAGCACTTCTCCATCATATTAAATGGTGCAGGTTTCTCTTAGCATTGCAGGGGTTAAACTGTTCAGCTTAGAGTCTCTGAAACTTTCCTACTTGGGTGAGCTTAGCTGTGCAGTAATGGCCACTCACCTCTCCTATATATACTGGCCTCTGGCAATCTGGTTTGCCAGTGTTAGTCTTATGCTGCCTGGTGTGGAGTGGAGGTATCGATTGTTGATAGAGGAGTTTGGAATGTTGATCTGTGACTGTTGCTTGGTGTTTTGACTGTGTGCATATCCTGATCCTCTCCTATTTGGTTTTCCTTCCTTCTCTCCCCTGTGTTCCTCTCTGTTGTCTGTGAGTGCATATTTGTATTTTTGATATTTTAATTTATCCCTGTACGTCCTCCCTTGTTAGTCTGGTTTGTCTATATTCATGCATGAATACTCCCCACTTCCCTGGGTAGAGGAAGGGCACAGATATAGGGCTGATTCAGGAGTTCAGCAAGGTACGTGGCACCAGCGTCTTCACCATCAGAAGTAATCCAGGAGCAGGGATATCTAGTGTGACCCTATCGTTAGGGACAGGGAAGGAGCTCCTGGCCCCAGGTATTCCGGCAACAGATTTTCCCTAAATTCATCTGTCTCTGATATAACAGCAAAAGTCATTAAGGCTCATGTTCTCAGGCCCCTTGACTTAAAACGAGACATGTTTTGTTATGTTATGGTGTCATGTCATTTTAAGGCTAGGTTCAAATTGCGTCAGCGCAGTCCGTTTAGCGGATGCGTTAAACGGACTGCGCTAATGCTAGTCTTTTTTTATCGCGTTTGTTTGTGTGATCACGTTAGCGCAGCTGCTCCTTCTGTGCTAGCTGTGACGTACCCTTGAACGCTGTAAACCATGTCCGAGGGTCCGTAACAGCATAACGGCACTTCGGTAATGCATGCCGCTTTTGACATGCGTTAGCGATGCGCTAGGTTATGGCAGTTTATGGGTGCGTTAACGGATGCGTTACATCGCGTTAATGCCGCTTTGGAACACATCCGTTAAACGGACTGACATAACGCAATGTGAACCTGCCCTAACAGGTAAAATAGTGTTACTTGCAAGGTTTTATTACCCATCAAAGATGACAAATTTTTCAATGGTGGCTTACATGTTTACCACTTACAGTGAGTATGGAAAGTATTCAGACCCCTTTAAATTTTTCACTCTTTGTTTCATTGCAGCCATTTGGTAAATTTAAAAAAGTTCTTATTTTCTCATTAATGTACACTCTGCACCCCATCTTGACTGAAAAAAAACAGAAATGTAGGAATTTTTGCTTATTTATTAAAAAAGAAAAACTGAAATATCACATGGTCATAAGTACTCAGACCCTTTGCTCAGTATTGATTAAAAGTACCCTTTTGAGCTAGTACAGCCATGAGTCTTCTTGGGAATGATGCAACAAGTTTTTCACACCTGGATTTGGGGATCCTCTGCCATTCTTCCTTGCAGATCCTCTCTAGTTACGTCAGGTTGGATGGTGAACGTTGGTGGACAGCCATTTTCAGGTCTCTCCAGAGATGCTCAATTGGGTTTAGGTCAGGTATCTGGCTGGGCCAGTCAAGAATGGTCACAGAGTTGTTCTGAAGCCACTTCTTTGTTATTGTAGCTGTGTGCTTAGGGTCATTTTCTTGTTGGACTCATAGAATCATAGAATCGTAGAGTTGGAAGGGACCACCTGGGCCATCTGGTCCAACCCCCTGCTCAAAGCAGGATTCGCTAAATCATCCCAGTCAGATGTCTGTCCAGCCTCTTTTTGAAGACTTCCACTGAAGGAGAACTCACCACTTCTCGTGGCAGCTTGTTCCACTCATTGATCACTCTAACTGTCAAAAAGTTTTTTCTAATATCTAATCTGTATCTCCTCCCATTCAGTTTCATCCCATTGCTTCTAGTCTTTCCTTGTGCAAATGAGAATAAAGTTGATCCTTCTACAATGTGACAGCCCTTTAGCTATTTGTAGACAGCTATTAAGTCTCCTCTCAGTCTTCTCTTTTGCAAACTAAACATTCCCAAATCCTGCAACCTTTCCTCATAAGACAGGGTTTGCAGACCAGTCACCATTCTGGTCGCTCTTTTCTGAACTTGCTCCAGTTTGTTGATGTCTTTTTTAAAATGTGGTGCCCAAAACTGGACACAATATTCCAGATGAGGTCTGACCAAAGAGGAGTAGAGGGAAATAATGACTTCACGTGTTCTAGACTGTATGCTTCTGTTAATACATCCTAGAATTGCATTTGCCTTTTTTGCTGCTGCATCACACTGTTGACTCATATTCAGTCTGTGATCTATTAGTATACCCAAGTCTTTTTCACATGTGCTGTTGCTTAGCCCTATTCCTCCCATTCTGTATATGCTTTTTTCATTTTTATTGCCCGGATGTAGTACTTTGAATTTTTCCCTGTTAAAAACCATTCTGTTAGTTGCTGCCCACTTCTCCAGTTTATTTATATCGTTTTGAATCCTCTCTCTCTCTTCTCTAGTATTAGCTATCCCTCCTAGCTTTGTGTCATCAGCAAATTTAATCAGTGTACCCTCAATTCCTTCATCTAAATCGTTGATAAAGATGTTGAACAATACAGGGCCCAGGACAGAGCCCTGTGGTACCCCACTTGAGACATTCTTCCAACTGGATGTGTAGCCATTTACGACCACTCTTTGGGTCCGATCACTAAGCCAGTTATGAATCCACCTAACAGTTGCCTTGTGCATTCCATACTTAGTCATTTTTTCAATAAGGATTGTATGAGATACTTTGTCAAATGCTTTGCTAAAGTCAAGATATACTATATCTACAGCATTTCCTTGATCCACCCAATCAGTGATTCCGTCATAGAAGGAAATTAAGTTAGTCTGACATGACTTATTAGTTACAAACCCATGCTGACTCTGTTTAATCACTTCATTCTTATCCAGGTACTGACATACATGTTGTTTAATAATTTGTTCAAAGATCTTTCCTGGTATAGAAGTCAGACTCACAGGCCTATAGTTGCCTGGGTCCACCTTCTTCCCCTTTTTGAAGATAGGAACAACATTTGCTCTTCTCCAGTCTTCTGGGACTTCTCCTGTTCTCCAAGAATTTTCAAAGATTATGGAGAGGGGTTCAAAAATTTCTTCTGCTATCTCCTTCAGTATTCTGGTGAACCGTTGGTCAAGTCTGAGTTCCAGAGCTTTCTGGAAGAGATATTCATCCAGGGTATCTCTGTACTTGGCCGGATTCATGTTTGCTTCAATTGTAACCATTTGTCCTGTCCCTGCAGCTGAAAAACACCCCCATAGCATTATGCTGCCACCACCATGTTTCACTGTTGGGATTGTTTTGGGCAGGTGATGAACAGTGCCTGGTTTTCTCCACACATACCGCTTAGAATTATCACCAAAAAGTTTCTAACTTTATGTCATCAGACCAGAGAATCTTCTTTCTCATAGTCTGGGGGTCCTTCATGTGTTTTTTAGCAAACTCTATGCGGGCTTTCATATGTCTTGCACTGAGGAGAGGCTTCCGACTGGCCACTCTGCCATAAACGCCCAACTGGTGGAGGGCTGCAGTGATAGTTGACTTTGTGGAACTTTCTCCCATCTCCCTACTGCATCTGTGGAGCTCAGCCACAGTGATCTTGGGGTTATTCTTTACCTCTCTCACCTCTCCCAAACTTCTTCCATTTAAGGATTGTGGACGCCACTGTGCTCTTAGGAACATTGAGTACTGCAGAAATTTTTTTGTAACCTTGGCCAGATGTGTGCCTTGCCACAATTCTGTCTCTGAGCTCCTTGGCCAGTTCCTTGACCTCATTATTCTCATTTGGTCTGACATGCACTGTGAGCTGTGAGGTCTTATATAGACAGATGTGCGCCTTTACAAATCAAGTCCTATCAGTTTAATTAAACACAGCTGAAATCCAATGAAGGAGTAGAACCATCTCAAGGAGGATCACAAGGAAATGGACAGCATGTGACTTAAATATGAGTGTCTGAGGAAAGGGTCTGAATACTTATGACCATGTGATATTTCAGTTTTTCTTTTTTAATAAATTTGCAAAAATTTCTTTGTTTCTGTTTTTTTTCAGTGAAGACGGGGTGCAGAGTGTATATTAATGAGAAAAAAATGAAGTTTTTTTAATTTACCAAATGGCTGCAATCAAACAAAGAGTGAAAAATTTAAAGGGGTCTGAAAACTTTCCGTACCCACTGTATATGGGAATGTAGACTAGTTATCGTTGTGCTTTTTTGAGTATTATTATTTAATATTATTATATATTATTGAATTCTGGGGACAAATGATCAATTTAGCATTCAATTTTTAATTAGGGAATGGACGTGTACCACTGATGACATGTCCAGGTTCGGGCTACTTTTGGTTTAAGAAGCAGAAAAGTAAATCCTTTATTGTATATATGATCTGGTATGTTGTTTATATACTGTTAGAATACTTTTAGACATCATATTGAAATTAGCTAGTAGGCAACATTGCTAGATCTCCATACTCATGTCAAAACATCACTACCACTAAATATCCAGATGTGTCCTTCCTTACTATACCACTTGGCTTCGAGATATACCGTACTTAGAAAACTGACAAAAAATGACCAGCTCACGTTAAACTGGTGAAACTGGTGTTCTTCGTGCTATATGCACCTACATGAGAATGTACTAAATTTCTATGGTAAGAAATTGAAGTTATTAACCTCTTCCTAATATGTGGTGTAGATGTATGTCACACGTTGGGTGCCCATGTATGGGGTGGGCCCGCTCTGTGCTGGGTATGTGCACAGTCAATATCTACCGCTAACAGCAGCGACTGAAGCCATCTCTGATTGTCGTTGCCAATTTTCTGACAATGGCAATGAATTGGCTTAACTACCTGACATTGGGCCCCTTGGAACATAATAATTGAGCCTCAGATACCATCACTGGAGGTATTGCAGCACATTGTAAGTGTAACCACATATTCAAGTCTCCTAGGGGGTAATAAAATATTACATAAAAATTCATGAAACATTTAAGTTTAAATCATTCTCTTTTATCAATTCAAAAGCAAAGAAATAATAAAAAATATAAGAAAATAAACTATTTTTTAGATCATCAAGTCTGTTCTCTGTAAATATAAAATGATTTAAAGAAGTTGTCCTCAACAATGTGTAGTGGGAAGATCGATTTAAACCTTGGAAATAAGGCTTTGTTCAAATACCCTGCGTTTCCAAATATGCCTGTGAGCGGCGCTATCGCTGTCCGCTCATCCTCATCATGTGACCCCCCAGCTGCAGATTCCTCTGATGTCCGGTGATGTCACATCAACTTCCGGAACTGGAAGCTGACCCAGCATCACCGAGGCAGGACCCAGTTTCCCTGAGTGACTGGGCTGTGGGAGGAGCTTCACCGAAATTCACAGTCCAGCATCGCGTGGGCTTGCGGTGCTCTGTTAATGAAAGCAGTGCAGGAAAAAGCGCAAATGATGCTGGTCTGTGACATGCGGTGAAACTCCGCCTACAGTCCAGTCGCTCAGGGAGACTGGGTCCCTCCTCGGTGATGCCGAGTCAGCTTCCAATTCCGAAAGTTGACAGCACCGGACATCAGAGGCGGCTGCAGCCAGGGGTCATGCGAATGGGATGAGTGGACAGCAATAGCGCCACTCACAGGCATATTTGGAAACACAAAGTATTTGAACAAAGCATTATTTCCAAGGTTTAAATCGATCTGCCCACTACACATTGTAGTGGACAACCTCTTTAACTAATGAAAATTCACAATTGCTGTTTCTTGAGGGTGACAATTCCCCAAAAAATGCAATGAAAAAGTCATATGTACTCCAAAATGGCATCAGTATAAAGTACAACTCTCCACACAATAAACAAGACTTAAAAAAAGATACATCTTAGAAAATGAAGATTACAAATCAATTTTTTTTGCAAAGTTCTGTACTTTTTTTTAGCCACTAAAATATAAAAAAAAATCTCATGAGTTTAGTATAATCATGATCATTCTGACCACATGCTCCAAACCTTCATTCTTTCTCTACGAGAGGCCTGGAGAAAGCTGAGAGTATATATTATTTTGGCTTCCAATACTAGAGTGAATAAGATGGGCATCAACTAAAAGGGCAGGTTTATATTTGTATTATGTATGTTATGACTTTTTTGTGCTGTTGCCTTTCTAAAACTATTTATTAAGTGAGAACTAGAAACACCCAACGATCCTCCGAAAGTTTATTGCTGGAATTGACTGATCTTCTGTGAAAATGTTACCTCTCACACAAGTCTACTGCAGAACAGCCTCATTTACACAGTGTTGGGGAGCTAATGTAACATTTAGTGGCAGTATAAATAGTTCCTCGTATTGTCCTATTGAAGCCCTCTGGACCTGTCAGACCGGCTGGTTGTGGAGTTTGAGATTGGATTTCTCCAGCCGTTTCCCGCGGGACGATAGATTTCCACAGTTTTAATTTAACCGTGCATTTTTAGGATACTTTGTACTGTCCTAGCTCGAGGATCCCTTTCTGTTGCCATTCAATGATATCCATTATGTGAACAGAAGATTTCAAATGATCTTGGTCACTAATGAATGGGGTGAGGGACAATCTCCAGTACACACAACACAATCAACTTTTGTTTATCGAGCCGGACTTGTAAAAAAATAAAAAAAGGAAGGAAAATGAGTGGAAAACTCTGCCTACAAGTACACTAAAAATGAGAGGGGACCGAGCAAATCCCCACAAGCTTATAATTCAGCCTGTTACTGGGTAATTGTAAAAATAAATCATTCTATCATTTGAAATACAAGCCGCAGTAAATCATTACACTAGAAAGCCGGGGACATCTGTTATTGCGATCAGGATGGCATGTAAAACGTGTGTATAATTTCACTGTTTCTAATGAAAAGATTTACACTTTTATTTGAGCGCGCACTAATGTATTTCCAATTCCGCTAGAAAAAAAGTTTACATTTTATTAACTTCCCTTATGTGACATTGGTTTGAAGTGGAACAAATGGCGTTCACAAATAGGCCATTAAAACAATTAGAGTAAAATATATTAGTTGACAAAAACTTCAATGATGTATTGCATGTGGGGGCTGTGGCGTATACAGCCCTAAAGATGTCTAATTGAAGCAAAATGCAACACAGAAACCATAAAATGTACAAAAATATTCTCTACCCAGGTAACTCCAACAACACATGCTCCATGTAGTAGTAATGTACGTATTTAAAAATTAACTATGTAATCTAGTGTTGCTGGGCTATAGATGTTTACTGCATTGCATTGAAAAATTATTCATACCCCATGACATTTTCCACGTTTTTTTCAGTTTACACCCACAAATTTATTCGTTTTTTCAATTGGGTTTTATGTGATATACCAACACAAAGTAGCAACAAGTATTTGTGAAGTGTAAAGGAAATGATACATGGTTTTCTAGTTACTTTTAAAATATAAATCTGAATATTGTTACGAGCATGTGCATTCAACCTCCCTGTAGTCTGATAATTTAAATGAATTTAAATATCATTGGCAAGATGAATTACATGCTAGGATACTAAAATAATTAGAGGCAATTTCAGAACCACTAGCCCAAATCTTTGAAAAATCCTGGAAAACAGGAGAAGTCCCAGAAGATTGGAGAAAGACAAATGTTGTCCCTCCTATCTTCAAAAAAGGAAAGAAGATGGAGCCAGGAAATTACAGGCCAATGAGCCTTACGTCTATTCCAGGAAACATCTTTGAACAAATTATTAAACACCATGTATGTAAGTACTTAGATAAGAATACACTTCAGAAAAGTATTTGGTAAAGTATCTCAAACCATCCTTATTGAATAAATGACCAGGTATGGGATTGACAAGGCTACGGTAAGGTGGATTCATAACTGGCTCAGTGATCATACTCAAAGAGTGGTGATAAACGGTTGCACATCTAATTGGAAGAGTATTTCAAGTGAGGTACCACAACGTTCTGTCCTGGCCCCAGTGTTGTTCAACATTTTTATAAATGATCTATATAAGGGAACTGAAGGTACACTAATAAAATTTGCAGGTGATACAAAGCTAGGAGGGATAGCTAACACTAGAGAAGACAGAGAAGGGATCAAGAAGGATCTAGGAAAGCTTGAACAATGGGCAGCGACTAGAATTGTTTTTAACAGGGAGAAATGCAAGATTCTACATCTGGGCAGGAAAAATAAAAATTACATCTCTAGAATGGGAGGAATAGAACTAAGCAACATTACATGTGAAAAAGACTTGAATATACTAATAGATCACAGAGTGCGCATCAGTCAACAGTGTAATGCAGCAGCAAAAAAAAGAAAACAGTTCTAGGATGTATTAAGAGAAACATAAAGTGTAGATCACATGAAGTAATTATCCCCCTGTACTCCACCTTGGTCAGGCCTCATCTGGAGTACTGTGTCCAGTTCAGGGCACCACATTTTAAAAAAGACTTTGAAAATCTGGTGCAAGTTCAGAGAAGAGCTACCAGGGTGGTAGATGGACTGCAAGGTATGTCCTACAAGGAACGTTTAAAGGATCTGGAAATGTTTAGCTTGCAAAAAAGAAGGCTAAGAGGAAACTTAATAGCTGTATTCAAATATCTGAAGGGATGTCACGGTGTAGAGGGATCATCCTTTTTCTCATTTGCACATGGAAACGCAAGAAGCAATGGAGTGAAACTGATAGGGAGAAGATACAGATTAGATATTAGAAAAAACATTTTGTCAGTGAGGGTGATTAATTAGTTGAACAGGATGCCACGAGAGATGGTGAGTTCTCCTTTAATGGAAGTCTTCAAACAGAGACTGGACAGACATTTGTCTGAGATAGTTTAGTTAATCTTGCTCTGCATTAAGCAGGGGGTTGGACGCGATGACCCTTGAAGTCCCTTCAAACTCAAACATTCTATGATACCCCTAAATAAAATCCTGAGTGACCAATTGTCTCACATAATTAGTAAATTGAGTCCACGTGTGTAGAATTTTTTCGTAGTATAACTAGAGCTGTTCTTTGATGGCCTCAGAGGTTTGTTTGAAAATATTACAGATCAAACAGCAGCCAGGTCAGGGATAAAGTTGTGTAGAAGAGTGCAGCAGGGATAGGTTATAAAAAAAAATAGCCCAAGCTCTGAACATCTGATGGATCACTGTTCAGTCCATGATCCAAAAATAGATGAAGTATAGCACAACTGCAAATCTACCAAGACATGGGCGTCCACCTAAATTGGCATTCCAAGCAAGGAGAGCACTAATTAGAGAAGTAGCCAAGAAAGCAAGTCATATAGTTTGCAAAAAGTCACGTGGACACAATTAGCATGTGGAAGCAGGTGTTGTGGTCAGATGAGAGCAAAGTAGAACTTTTGGGGATAAATGTAAAACGCTATGAATACACCATCCCCACCATAAAACATGGTGGTGACATCACCATGCTATGGAGATACTTTTCTTTGGCAGGGACAGGGAAGCTGGACAGAGTTGATGGGAAATAGATGGGGCTAAATACCGGACAATCCTAGAAGAAAACCTGTCAGAGGCTGCAAAAGAGTTGAGACTGGGGTGTAGAATTTTTGGAGGAAGCTGAAGGAATCACTGGGTTGAAAATATCTAAACCCACTGCTTCTAAGCAAAAGTGCTCACCACTGAGCTACTGTGCAGTTATTACAACTATCCTTCATGTCCATATTTTGCCTCTAATGTGGTAATTAGTTGAGGATCTATTGGTGTAATCTTTCCTGCAGAAGCAACATTTTAAAAAGCATTTTGGGGGGAAATTTCTATATATTAGTGTCCATCTTTATCTTTTCTCACAAAAGTTTGTTTAGTTAATCATTATCTGAGATTAACATGGTGTGGAGACAGGAGGATGCAAGATGTCCTGGTTCCCAGTCCTGCTCCCATTTATGACTAACCAAAGTAACATTCACATTTCACAGTAGGCAAGTCACACATATCTTCTTAATGTACAAGCACTACTGATCATGATCATTCTGTCTTATGATGGTCAACGAACCGACTGCAAACTGCGTCCTTTGAGGTGATAAAACTATCGCAGTGGGTGCCAAGAAGATGGAACCAAAGAGCATCAGTGATGGGAATATGAGAGCACTGTAGTAATGTGATTATGGTAATGATCAACAAGTCAAAGTCTGCTGCTTTTGTTCCCTATAATTAACTTCTTGGAAGGGTACAGTCACTTTCTCTGTGCTCATCAGATGGCCTAGCTTTTGTGTCCTTGGTCTGTCATTTTTCCTACAGGGACCGCAAGCCTCCAAAGCCATGACTAAATTAATTCATTGCTGGAACAAAGATTCAGTGGTAGAATAGAGATTGATATCTTTTGTTGTCAGACATTCAATACCATATAGCAATCCAATTACTTAAGCTGTTTCTATCAGTCTTATTACCGCTTACTATTGAGGCATGCTCTAATGCTGGATCATTCTGTCTGGCAAGAATGTAGTGGAACAGATTAGGCTTTTAATGAGGGGACTTTCTGTAGGAAAAACCTTTTCTATTGTATACGTGGAGATATAGGAATTGTACCCAGGGAAAAGTTCTCAAATCATTGTTGCGTAGACTGATCAAAAGGATGCTTGAAATTTGTACTATTGCTTGTGAAAATTTCTTGCGATGAAAAAAGAAATGATTGACAAAGGGGTTCTTGTGACATTAAGTACGGTAGCGGTGGAAAGAAGGAAGTTGTACTATGACAGGGGCCAATTCTTGTCTTTCTGTTTCCAATTTTCTCCCACAGGTCTCAGGGTCAAAATTTCCTAATTTTCAAGACATATAAAAAAATAATCACCAAAGGTGAATGAGAGGTGTTTGCTGATGAAAGTGTATACTGAACAACATATTATGCTGTGTACTCAAATATTCTTCACATGCCTGTGAGACATCATTTCTCCAGTTTACACAAATTTCCCAAGCTTTTTCCACTTGAATGGCTCTATTTTTTTCCCTTTGAAGAAATTGCATACCTGAAGAGAATGATTGCCAGAATTCCCATCGTTTGTTCCAAGCCACTGCCACATCAAACACAAGCTACTGAACAATATTGTTTAGTAAAGCATTCAGATTTTTGTAGAATATCAGCAGTAGGCAAATTTCAGGAGTCCAGATGTTCCCCCAAATTCTCCTTTCAGTCATTTCATTGTGAAGACAATGATGATAAGAGTTGTATTGATGCAAGAGCTACGAAGCTCTTGAGATTGTTACATTGTGGACCTTAATGAGTTTTGCGAGATTGTTCAGATGTGTTGTCACATAAGGGCTTGTCACACTAAGCGATAACACTAAGCTATAACGTCACTAGTTTTTGTGACGTTATAGCGATATTGCTAGCGATATCGCTATGTCTGATACTTAAGGGGGTTTTACACATAGCGATATCGCTAACAATATCGCTAAAGCTTCACCGATTTGGTGACGCAGCAGCGATATCGCTAGCGATATCGCTATGTGTGATACTTACCTCCGACCGGCTCCCCCGCTGTCCATCGCTGATCGCGCGGCTCCATTTCTCGTCGGGCGCTTCCTGCTGGCGCCGATGAGCGACGCTGGACGTGGGTGGAGGACGTCAGGATCGCCGCATCTGAAAGGTAACTAATGACCGCTAGATCACTGCTGCATCGCTGGTGAGTCTGCCTGTGTGACAGCTCACTAGCGACCATTTAGCGATGCACCAGCGATCCTGATCGTTGTCGGGATCGCTGGTGCATCGCTAAATGTAAAGGGGCCATTACCTCCGACCGCTCCCCCGCTGGTTATCACTGAACGCGCGAGAATGTCCTGGACCGTTTCTCGTCGTCAGCTTCCTGCTGGGCTTCCTGCTGTGGAGACGAGTGACGCGTGGACACGGGCGGGAGGACGTCAGGATCGCCTCGTCTGACAGGTAAGTAACGACCCCCGACCCCTGCTATGTCGCTGGTGAGATCTGCCTGTGTGGCAGCTCACTAGCGACCACTTAGCGATGTACCAGCGATCCTGACCGCGTCATATCACTGGTCGGGATCGCTGGTGCATCGTTAAGTGTGACAGTACCTATAGCAAAATCCTATGACTAGAGGCACCCGATACAGCAACTTTTCAGAGGGCTCTTGAAAATTCCTGTAACCATTTTAATTGTTGCTACTTTTTTTTTCTCATAGCGACTTTTCATTACAATGGGAGGAAGCATACCTTTTCACAGTGGTGTGACCCAAAAAGGACAAAGCATCCTGTCGACAGGATGTTGTCACAGCGTTTTTCCATTGTTCTGCACTAAATAATTAGTATGAACTTTAATTCCAAATGGGGATCTTTCCATACGTCCCAAGGATGACTATGAGCTAGCTGCTAGGCATTAGGTCTGCCAAGATTGGCGACAAGTATGGCCCTTGACCATGTCCTCTTTACAATAGATTGCGATATCACACAACAAAATATAATTAAAAGAAAGTTTAACATTCAGTAAGGCAAAGTTCACATGTCCAATAATGATCCGTTTGTAACTGATCCAGTAAGCAAAAAAAAACCAGGATCCATTTAAAATGAGAGAAAAAATGGATGGCTATTTAGCAGATCAGTTTTCCATAGACTTCAATGTAAATACAAATGATCTAGTTGAAACATATTTTTTTCTAACTGACAAAAAAGTTGTGTCTGCACAATTTGTTTGTCATCCCAAGATAACTGATTTCTGTTGGATTTATTTCAAACAGATAATTACTGGACATGTGAACTTAGCCTTAGAAATACAGTCTTGTCCCTAAATGATCATCTGTAATCTATTTCACTGACACTTTGGCCCTTTTTTGCTCTCAAGTTTATTATTTCGCTAAGTATTACCGTATATACTCGAGTATAAGTCGACCTGAGTATAAGCCAAGGCACCTAATTTTGCCATGAAAAATTATGTAAACTTATTGACTCGAGTATAAGCTGGGTATGAATTGTCCCCTCTTCCCTATCCTGGTATGCATGGCTCCCCGTCCCTGTCCTTTTAGGCATGGCTTCCCATTCCCTGTCCTAAGCCTTGCATGCATGGCTCCCCCGTTCCGTCCTTGTATGCGTGGCTCCTTATCCCCCATCCTTGTATGCATGGCTCCTTATCCCCTATCCTAGTATGCATGGTTCCTACTAAAAAAAAGACATCCTACTTACCTTGCCTGCGTGCCTTCGTTGCCTCTTGTTCTGGTTCTGGCCGAGCAATCACGTGGCCCCGCTCATTAAGGTAATGAATAATCACTTCACGCCTATGGGAATGGAGAAGTGTGAATAATCATTACCTTAATGAGCGGAGCAACGTGATCGCTTGGCTGGAAGAGCTGCTGGCGCCGGGAACGAATGAGATGCAGCAAGGGCGCGCAGGGAAGGTAAGTAGGATGTGTGCTGGAAGCCGGCGGCTGCGGGTGTCACTGTGCGCTATTACAGAGAAATGAATATTCATTTCTCTTTAGCAGCAGCTCAGGCTTTAGCCACAGCTGCCGGCTCCTGCCTCCTGTGACCCGCTCCCCCTCCCTCACCGTCTTTCTGGGACAATTTACTTGTGTATAAGGCGAGGGGGGTGATTTCAGCACAAAAAAATGTGCTGAAAAACTTGGCTTATACACTATATACGGTATTTTTTGTTTTATTTCCATGGATTTTAGATTTTTTTTATGGCGACAACCCAGTGACATAAAAATGTATGGTTATCTAACTTCAACTAACACTAGCAAGATAGTTGTGAATGAGCATAGATAAAACGCTCTTTTAACAATTATCTTGCAGTGTAAACCAGCTGGCGATCACCCGATAAATGAGTAAAACGTTCAACACAAAAAATTATTGTTCATTACGGTGCATTGTCCCATGGAAACTGACCTTAAGAATTCTAGACATTGTGAATCAGACTCAAAATATGGACGTAAGCGAATGGGAGACAATCAGCACTACTCTGCAGCGGTCACTAAATATTAGGAGTTAAGGCCCCGTCACACATAGCGATCTCGCTGCTGAGTCACAATTTTTGTGACACAACAACAATCTCACCAGCGAGATCGCTGTGTGTGATAGCGATCAGCAACCGGCCCCCCTGCCGGGTATCGCTGATCACTGCATGTAAGGCCAGGACTTTTTTTTGGTCACTGGTCTCCCGCTGGCCACCACGCATCGCTGCGTGTGACAGGTGGGAGACCAGCGATCTGCTGGTAACTAATGTACACATTGGGAATCCAAGGGATGTGCGTCCCTTGGATACCTGATGTGTACATTAGTTACCAGCTTCCTGCATCAGCGCGCTGGTTACTAACGTGCAGAGCGACGCCGGGCGCTGGGCGTCGCTGTGCTGATCGCTGGTGAAGCTGTCTGTTTGACAGCTCACAAGCGATCACATAATGATTCACCAGCGATCCTGACACATTGATATCGTTGTCAGGATCGCTGGTGAGTTGCTATGTGTGACTCCAGCCTTATGGTGTTCTGCTCCTACTTCAGGCTGCTGCCAGAGCAGAATTTAACTGATCGGTGGTGGTGCCAGGGGTCAGACCCCCACTGATATCCTATTGATGACAAATTCTCCATATAGGTCATCAATTGTTTTGTCCTGGACAACTCCTTTAACTTTACTACTTTAAAGATTGCGGAATTATTAAAAAGTCTGCAAAGGCAGCAGGTTTTTTTTTAGGTGTTTTTTTCTCTGTAGCACACTTACCAGCAAAAAATACATGCACAAAGTCTATAAAAATTTTATGGCGTTTTTAAGCATTTAAAAACACTGACAAATTTGTGTGAAGGAGGCCAGAGGCTGTTTTTGCACACACAATTTTTCAGAAAATTGACGCATTTTAAATGCCGTTTTCTTGTGGGTTGACAATAAAAACAGTTTTATACAAAGAAAACAGCAACATACTTTGGAGCTATAAATCGGGAAATGTTCCCAGCGTATACACTGAACATGCACCAAAGTCGTGTGAACAGAGTCCTAGCTGATTAAAGTATACATATGAAAAAAATAGTTTCATGTTTCAGCTCCATTAGACATTCCAGCAATACTAATTAGTGATCAGGTACCATTGCTGCAGTACATTCCTGTGGGCAATCACAAGTTAATTGTTAGCAATTCTGGCAAAGTAAAAGCCAACAAGCTTTACTCAAGACAGCAGATTTGTCACTGCACAACTTTGATTTTGCTGGCCCATAACTAAGA
This sequence comes from Dendrobates tinctorius, assembly GCF_039654945.1. Classification (NCBI taxonomy): domain Eukaryota; kingdom Metazoa; phylum Chordata; class Amphibia; order Anura; family Dendrobatidae; genus Dendrobates; species Dendrobates tinctorius. Next base: position 16,702,627 of record NW_027361870.1, on the reverse strand, counting down.
TATACAGACAGCCGGTCAAATGTTGTATGGGAAAATATTCTTACTTTCTTTTGTGTCTATAATGACTCAAACGCAATGAAGATTATTGAAGAACTGGAAACTTGTATGAGAAAAGTAGGAGAAAAACTGCAATGAAGAAACCTATTTATTGTTGAATTATAGAATATATTCCTTTTTAAGATAAAAAAATTATTGATATGTTAAAAAAAAAGAATAAGCCCAAAGAATTGACCCCATGGCAAGATCAAAATGGTTCTCTATCAAGTTGATGGGATTTGTCCCTCGGGGTCTGATGTTTGTTCCCCCTTTCAAACCATTTCCATAAGACTTAAGCCCATTTTTCACCCCCTTGTTGCTAAGAAGACCATCTCTCTGGAAAAAGGGGTCCTGCGCAGATTCTCACCATGCAATAAAGAGGTCCGATAACACAAGACAACTTCCTGATAATACAACGAATACATTTGGTGCTGTACTCGCATATTTGCCAACAGTCTCAGTTTTGTCAAGACAGTGCATATCTTGCTGTGAAGATTCTCTAGTGCCGGCACAGATAGCAGGTGGTCATGTGAACTCAAGTATGTGATGTGCTTACTTCCATCCTTATTCCAACTAGACATGTCCAGCCTCACTCAAAACACCTGCACTGAGTAAAGTCGGCATGTTACCGTTTGTGGCTCCTGGTGCCAGGACTTGAGAATCCTCAGAGCATGCAGTGTGCGTGTTGAGGGAATTTACAAGTCTGCAGTCACATAGAGAAACTACAGACTCGTAGCCTTAGGGCTCATACTCACATGCGAGAAACTAGGACGAGTCTCGCATGTCAATACCCGGCACTGCCACCGGCACTCGGATCGGAGCGTTCAGCTGCATAGAAATACACGCAGCCGCACACTCCACTCCCGAGCGCCGGCGGCAGTGCCGGGTATTGACGTGCAAGACTTGTCCAAGTTTCTCGCATGTGAGTATGAGCCCTAAGGCTTGACAACCCTTTTAAATATGTTCAAGGAAGACCTCAATGCCTTTTTAGATAAATATAATATTACCGGATATCATTTCTAGATTCTGTGGTGGGATCTTGATTCAGCGAATCAGTCTGATAGCCATATGAGAATATATGGATCTGGGAAGGAATTTTTCCCTAGTATGGAGCATCTCTGGGTTTTTGCCTTTCTTTGTATCAACATTTTTGGTAATCGCTTTATCTTGATGGACCTACAGTATGTCTTTCAACATTAAAACTGTGAAACAATGAAACCTTATTAACTGCAGGGAAACAGTGGTAATGGGGTTAAAGGGACAATTTGTGGGAGTTCCAAAATGAGATTGTTTGGCGATAGATCAAGTGGGACCACCTCTGTGGTGTATATTAAAACCTATATCAGATACCTTAAATATCATTATTTTAAGATATGAAATGGAATTCTATGGAAAACTGTGTGGCTTACATGGCTATTAGGTATTCATACAGTTACGTACATGGTCAAATGTGTAATTTTGTTTAATGGTGGGAGACCTTTTACATACAGACTGCCACCAAGTGCTATCTGCCATCTGCTGTCTCTTGGGCAAAAGTGCCAGTGATCTAATAGTGTTCCAGATACGCAAGACAGATCACACCCTTATGTAAAACTTCCCATACAAAACAGCTTATAACATTTTCCTTTTTTACGTTTTGAGTTCATAAGAGATATTTGAAGTAAAAGTACAGATGTATGCTACTAAGATCTTAGAGATTTGGGAGACTGAGAATCTAACAGAAAGATTTAAGCCGTGTTCACCCTGCAAGATAATCATGAACGAGCGTTTTTATTAACGCTTTTGTCATTATTATCTTGTAGTGTAAGAAGAATGCTGATCACCCGATGAACGAGCAAAACGTTGCAGTGCAAAAGATAATCATCCTGTGTAAACAAGACATGCAATGCAGAGAACCATGGGCAGCCTCTGTGCACCTAGCGATCTATTACAGATCGCTCAGCACGCCTTGTTTACATTGGTCTACCTGTGTAAGCAAACATTTAATTGACCGCAGATTGGTAAAAGTTTACCGATCAGTGGTCATTTAACTCCTTAATGGCCCATTACACACAGCGATCTCGCTGGCGAGATCTCTGATTTTGTTACACATCAGCGATCTCTCCAGTGAGATCGCTGTGTGTGACACCCAGCAGCGATCGGCCCCCCCCTTGGGGTATCGCTGATCGTGCTGGATCGTCCTGGCCCGTTTTTTCATCGCTGGTCTCCCGCTGGCCAGCGTGCATCGCTGTATGTGGCAGCGGGAGCCAACGATGAGCGACGTTGCACGCTGATTACCAACGTAAACATCGGGTTGCTAAGGGCCGCGGAGCCCTTAGAAACCCGATGTTTACCCTAGATACCAGTGTGCACTGCAGGCAGGGCGGGAGGTGGAGGCAGAGCGGCGCTCAGACCGGAGTAGCTCTGCTATCTGCTACTCCAGTCTGTCAGACCGGAGTAGCAGATAGAGCTACACCGGTCTGTCTGCGCCGCTCTGCCTCCACCTCCCGCCCTGCCTGCAGTGCGCGCCGGTATCTAGGGTAAACATCAGGTTTCTAAGGGCCCCGCGGCCCTTAGAAACCCGATGTTTACGTTGGTAACCAGCGTGCTCGCTGGTCCTGATCGCTGGAGGGGCTGTCTATGTGATAGCTCACCAGCGATCAGCTAACAATGTCCCAGCGATCCCATCCACGTCAGATCGTTGGTGGGAACGCTGGGACATCGTTATGTGGAACGGTACCCTTAGTGACCGAGCCAATTTTGACCAGACCAAATTTTTGAAATATTACCAGTTCCACTTTATATGGTAATAACTCTGGGACTATTCAACAGATCCCACTGATTTTGAGACTCTTTTCTTGTGACATATTCTACTTCATAATAGTGGCAAAATTTGTTCAATATGACTTGCGTTTATTTGTGAAAATATCAGAAATTTAGAGAAAATTTAAAACCTTTTGCAATTTTCAAACTTTCAATTTTTATGCCCTTAAATCAGAAAGATATGTGTCACAAAATAGTTAATAAATAACATTTCCCACATCTTAATTTTACATCTGCATTATTTTTTAAACTTTTTTTTGTTAGGAAGTTAGAAGGGTTAAAAGTTGACCAGCAATTTCTAATTTTTCCAACAAAATTTACAAAACCATTTTTTTAGGGAACACATCACATTTGAAGTGACTTTGGGGGACCAATATGACTAAAAGACCCAAATTGACACCATTATAAAAATTGCACCCCTCAATGTACTCAAAACTACATTTGAGAAATGTATTAACCCGTTATGTGCTTCACAGGAACTAAAGCAATGTGGAAGGAAAAAATGAATATTTAACTTTTTTTCACAAAAATTTTACTTTAGCCCCAAATTTGCTATTTTCACAAGGGTAGCAGGAGAACATGGCCCCTAAAATTTGTTTTGCAATTTCTCCTGAGTACGCTGATACCCATATATGTGAGAATCCTTCTATTTGTGCGCACAGCAGGTTTCGGAATGGAAGGAGCACCATTTGACTTTTCGAATGCAAAAATGGCTGTAATTGAGAGCGGACTCCATGTCACATTTGGAAAATGCCTGATCTGCCTAAACAGTGGAAACCCCCCACAAGGGACCCCATTTTGGAAGCTAGACCCTGCAAGGAAAGTATTTAGATGTGCGGTAAGCACCTTGAACCCCCAGGTGCTTCACAGAAGTTTATAACTTACAGCTGTGAAAAAAAATTACATTTTACCCACAAAAATGTACTTATAGCCCCAATTTTTTATTTTCACAAGGGTGACAGGAGAAAATGGATCCCAAAATTTTTTGTGCAATTTCTCCTGAGTACGCCGATACACCATATGTGGGGGAATACTACAATTTGGGTGCACGACAGGGCTCAGAAAGGAAGGAGTGATGTTTTGGAACGCAGACTTTGATGGAAAGGTCTGCGGGTGTCATGTCGCAATTGGAAAGCCCTTGATGTGCCTAAACAATGAAAAAATACAAGTTACCCCATTTTGGAAACTACTTCCTTCAAGTGGTATAGTGAAAATTTTGAACCCACAGGTACTACACAGAATTTGATCATCATGTTGAAAATTTTCATTTTTTCCACAAAAATACTGTTTTAGCCTCAAATTTGTAATTTTCATAATGGATAATGGGAGAAAACAGACCCCATAATTTGTTGTGTAATTTGTCCTGAACGTGATGATACTCCATATGTGGTTAAAAAGTTCTGCTTGGGCATATGGCAGGGCTAGGAAAGGAAAGAGTGCTATTTGCCTGAGAAAGATTGTGAATGCAATGTCGCATTTGAAGAGCGCCCGACATATGAAAACAGCAGAAACCCCACACAAGTGATCACATTTTGAAAACTAGACCTCTCAAGGAATTCATCTAGGGGTGTAGTGAGCCTTTTGAATCCATAGTTTGGCAATGTGTTTTCCGTATTACAATCTGTAACAATAAAAAATAAAAATCTTGTATTTTTCACATTTGACACTAGGACTTTTTTAGACTCTAGCTTCTGCAAACAAAACATGTACATTAGCAGAAATGTAGAGACATAAGCCCCCGTTACACACTGCGATATCGCTAGCAATATCGCTGTAAAGTCACCGATTTTGTGACGTTGCAGCGATATTGCTAGCGATATCGCAGCATGTGATACTTACCTCCAACCGGCTCCCCCGCTGGTTATCGCTGATCGCGCGAGAAGTTCCTGGATCATTTCTCGTCATCAGCTTCCTGTAGCGCTTCCTGCTGTGACGACGAGTGACGCGTGGAGCCGGGCGGGAGGATGCAGGATCACCGCGTCTGACAGGTAAGTAGCGATCCCCGTCCCCAGCGATGTCGCTAGTGAGATCTGCCTGTGTGGCAGCTCACTAGCGACCACCTAGCGATGCACCAGCGATCCTGACCGCATCATATCGCTGGTCGGGATCGCTGGTACATCGCTAGGTGTAACGGTACCCTCAGACCCTATCTTTTGTATTGAAGCATCTAATCAGTGTGTGCAAACAGTTCCTGAACTAGCAGACACAGTAGCCATTGTGAAATTGCAAGATTACTAATGTATTTTTTTTATAAAAATCTTAAGAAAAAAATCGCAAACATTTGTAATAATACACTGCTCAAAAAAATAAAGGGAACACTTAAACGACAGAATATAACTCCAAGTAAATCAAACTGTCCACTAAGGAAGCAATACTGATTGACAATCTGTTAAGTTCCAGGCGCTGCACTGCGGGAATCCCAAGCCTTGCCACTGGCAGTCTCCCATTCCCCTCCGGCCACAGTGGAGCCTGCTCAGCCGACTCCATGATCCCAGCATTCTGTCCACACCAGCATTGTGGGTTCGGTTGCTGCTGCCTCCTCTAGTCCAGTTATGGCAATGCAGCCTGGCCAGCAGCAAAAGACTCCAGAGTCTAAGTCTTTTCTTCGGTCCACTGAGCATGCTCATGAGACGATCTCCCATTGGGGATCGGGAGTCACATTCTCAGGTCCTTCTCCAGTTCTGATTGGTCCATCATGAGGATCAGGAAGGTCCCGGAAGGGCATGGCTATAAAAGGTTTGCATGGCCGCCCCGCCATGCGCTATGATAGACTCTGAAGCTAATGTATTTAGTGTATGCGTGATGATGGAAGAATGAGCCTGGTGACTGACGCATTATAATTCCCCCCTCCTTGGTTATTACGTATGAGTTAGAGTTAGGAATTAGAGTCAGCACATTAGCTCTTGCACTGCATAGCGCTGCAGTGTTGCTCCACATCTACCGCTAGCGCCTAGAGCGTTGGCCAGTATAGGCCTCCTTAGCCACTGCTACCACAGCGGCCGCTACAGTAGCGCCGTGCGCCATGTGTGCGCTTTCCAGCACCGTTTGTTAGGCTGGTTAGTGGCGTCTGTCAGGGCGGACACTGCACACGTTGCAAGCAGTGGTTCACACCACCGTGACCTGTGACGCTAACAGGATGCGGTTGTTTGCCAGCTGGTACGTGTTACGTGAGGTAACGGAGCTCATGCCTGCTAGCACTGGCTCAGTGGTTACCCACTGGTGTCCGGCTTTGCTCCTACACGCCTTTTCCGCATTGTTCAGCAGCAGTTGGTCACCTCTGCGCGGTGGGCCCTGGGCTGCGAACGCACCTTATATATTATTTCATCTTTATGATTTGGTGCGTTCCACCAGCCCCGTAACACAATCACTTTGACATGCTGTTGTGCAAATTGAATAGACAACAGATGGAAATTATTGGCAATTATCAAAACACCCTCAATAAAAGAGTGGTTCTGCAGGTGGGGACCACAGACCACATCTCAGTACCAATGCTTTCTGGCTGATGTTTTGGTCACTTTTGAATTTTTGTTGAGCTTTCACACTCGTGGTAGCATGAGACGGACTCTACAACCCACACAAGTGGCTCAGGAAGTGCAGCTCATCCAGGATGGCACATCAATACAAGCTGTGGCAAGAAGGTTTACTGTGTCTGTCAGCATAGTGTCCAGAGGCTGGAGGCGCTACCAGGAGACAGGCCAGTATGCCAGGAGATGTGGAGGGGACCGTAGGAGGGCAACAGGAGGAGCACTGCCAGAGCCCTGCAAAATGACCTCCAGCAGCATGTGTCTACACAACAGTTAGAAACTGACTCCATGAGGATGGTCTGAGGGCCCGACATCCACAGATGGGGATTGTGCTCACAGCCCAACACGTGCAGGATGCTTGGCATTTGCCACAGAACACTAGGATTGGCAAATTCGCCACTGGCGCCCTGTGCTCTTCACAGATGAAAGCAGGTTCACACTGAGCACATACGACAGATGTGACAGAGTCTGGAAACGCCGTGGAGAGCGATCTGCTGCCTGTTACATCCTTCAGCATGTCCGGTTTGGAAGTGGGTCAGTAGTGGTGTGGGGTGGCATTTCTTTGGAGGGCCGCACAGCCCTCCATGTGCTCGCCAGAGGTAGCCTGACTGCCATTAGGTACCGAGATGAGATCCTCAGACCCCTTGTGAGACTATATGCTGGTGCGGTTGGCCCTGGTTTTCTAATGCAGGACAATGCCAGACCTCATGTGGCTGGAGTGTGTCAGCAGTTCCTGCAAGATGAAGGTATTGAAGCTATGGACTGGCCCGCCCGTTCCCCAGACCTGAATCCAATTGAGCACATCTGGGACATCATGTCTCGCTCCATCCACCAACGTCACATTGCACCACAGGCTGTCCAGGAGTTGGTGGATGCTTTAGTCCAGTTCTGGGAGGAGATCCCTCAGGAGACCATCCGCCGCCTCATCAGGAGCATGCCAAGGCGTTGTACAGGAGGGAGATCATACAAGCACATGGGGGTCACACACACCACTGAAGTTGGATCAGCCTGTAATTTGATTTTCCACTTTAATTTTGAGTATCGTTCCAAATCCAGACCTCCATGGGATATTCATTTTGATTTACATTGATAATTGCTATGTTTTATTGTTCTGAACATATTCCACTATGCAATGAATAAAAATTTGCAACTGGAATATTTAATTCAGAGATATCTAGGATGTGGTATTTTAGTGTTCCCTTTATTTTTTTTTGGCAGTGTATATGAAACACAAAAAACCTTATTTAAACAAGAGTTTTATTATGATAAGGTTTTTACTTACTTCAAACTATATACCAATAAGACTGGAGGTGCATTGGGGGTGTGATGATCATTGGTCTTCTGTGCAGCATCACCCTGCTATCCTTTACTGGAGAGGAGAGGGGTGACAACATAATAGAACACAATATTACTATTTTTATTACTTATTTATATAGCATCATTGATGCCATAGTGCTGTACATGAGAATGGGTTACATACAAAATACAGATATAACTTACAGTAAACATGCAATGATAGCCTGGTAAAAAGGGAAGAGTTGCGGGCTTACATTCTACAGGACGGGGGGAGGAGACAGTAGGTTGGAATTGCAGTCGGTCCGGTGATGCTGAGGCGGCAGTTTGGTGATTGCAGGCTGTAAGCTTTCTTGAAGAGATGGGTTTTCAATTTCAGTCTGAAGGATCTAAATGTGATGGATAATCAGACGTGTTGGGTCATAGAATTCCAGAGGATGGGGGATATGCAGGAGAAGTCTTGGATGCGATTGGGTGACAAATGAATAAGTGTAGAGGAGAAAAGGAGACCTTCGGAGGATCGGAAAATACGTGAGGGAAGATATCAGGAAATTAGTTTGAAAATATACAGGGGAGACAGGTTGTGGATGGCTTTGTATGTCAGTGTTAGTAGTTTGAACTACTGTAGATACGATGGGGAATTGGGAGCCAGTTAAGGTATTTGCATAGCGGAGAAGCAGAGGAGTATCAGAGAGAGATGACTTAGTCAGGCAGCAGAGTTAAGGACAGACTGGAGAGGTGCAAGAGTGTTACCAGGTAGGCCATGGAGGAGGATGTTGCAGTAATCAAGGTGTGAAATGATGAAGGCATGTACAAGCTTTTTAGTAGATTGAGGGTTTAGAAAAGGATGGATTCTGGAAATAGTTTTGAGTTGGAAGCGATAGGAGGTGTAGAGAGCTTGAATATGTGGTTTGAAGTACAAAGCAGAGTCAAGGGTTACTCCGTGGCAGCAGATTTCCAGTACAGGGGAAAGCATAGTGTAATTTATTGTGATAGATTAGGTAGGGAAGATGTGTGACATAGAGGAAAAGACAATTGCGTTCAGATTGAGCTTGAAGAAGCGAGAAGAGAAGGAGGATATGGCTAATAGACATTATGGGATTCTTGACCACAGGAAAGTGATTTGTGAGCCAGAGAGGTAAATCTGAGTGTCGTCAGTGTATAGGTGGAACTGGAAGCCATGGGACTTTATGAGTTGTCCCAGGCCAAGGGTATAGATGGAGAAGAGTAGGGGTTCTAGGACACAGCCTTGAGGAACTCCAGGACATGGATGTGCTGCTCAAGGAGTTTGGAAGCGAATGGGGCGATAGCTGGACATAACGGTAAGGTCGAGGGATGGCTTTTTGAGGATAGGCGTTATTGTGGCATGTTTGAAAGCAAAAGTGAAGGTACCGATGGCATGAATGTGGTGGTGAGGTTGGGGAAGAGGTGGGATGGGATGGGGTCAAGTGCACAAGTAGTGAGGTATGATTTGGAGATGAGATGATTAAGTTCTCCTGCAGTGATATTGGAAAGGGAAGTTATGGGGGAAGGGCATTAGTTTGGTTTACAAAGAGGTTATGGTGGTTGTCTTGATTAGTCAATCTTATTTTGAAGTGTGTGGCAATGTCCTCAGCAGAAATGAGGCAGGATGGAGGAGGCAGTGGTGGTCAGAGGAGGGAGTTAAAAGTCTTGAATAACTGTTTGGGGTTGTAGGATAAGGAAGATATTAAGGATATCAAGTAGGCCTGTTTAGCAGAGGTGAAGGCTGATTTGAATGCGAGTGTTGATTGTTTGAAAGCAGTGAAGTCATCTTGCAAATGTGTTTTCTTCCAACGCCGCTCCACAACCCTGGACACTTGCCGAAACTTTTTAGTGAGGTTATCGTGCCAAGGTTGTCTATTGATTTGTTGCACTCTGCCAAGCACGAAAGGGCTGACCATGTCAATACCTTATGTGAGAGTAGAATTGTAGAAAGCAGTGGCACTGTCTGTGTCATGGTGTGAAGATATGGATGCTAATGGTAGAATAAAGATAGAGAGTGTGCGAGGTTGCTGGATATGGGTGACAGGCGAGGAGGACAGAGATGAGAAAGTGAGTAGATGTGGTCAGATAGAGAGAGAGGGGAGGTTGTCAGGTTAGATAAGGACCAGAGATGGGTGAAGATAAGGTCTAATGTATGTCCATCTGTGTGTGTCTGAAGAGGACCACTGAGTAAATCCAAAAGATGAAATAAGCGAGAGGAGTTTCGAGGCTGCAGACTGCAGGGTGTCAGTAGTGATGTTACATAGTGATGAGCGAGTATACTCATTACTCGGGTGATCTCCAAGTATTTGGAAGGACTCGGAGATTTAGTTTCTGTCGCCGCAGCTGCATGATTTGCGGCTACTTGACAGTTTGAATACATGTGGGATTGCTTGTTTGTTAGGGAATTCCCATATGTATTCAGGCTGTCAAGTAGCCGCAAATCATGCAGCTGCGGCGATAGAAACTAAATCTCAGAGCACTTCCAAATACTTGGAGATCACCCGAGCATGCTCGGGAAAACCCAAGCAACGAGCATACTCGCTCATCACTAATGTTAAAGTCTCCCACCGATCGACCAAACCGCTGCACGACCAGCTCTACCCTCGCCTACTGTATTACCACCCATCCCTTGAAGATTGTGAGCCCTCGCGGGCAGGGTCCTCTCTCCTCCTGTACCAGTTATGACTTGTATTGTTTAAGATTATTGTACTTGTTTTTATGTATACCCCTCCTCACATGTAAAGCGCCATGGAATAAATGGAGCTATAACAATAAATAATAATAATAATAATAATAATAATAATGATGGTGGGAATGTCAACAGAGAGAAAGTGAAGAAGCCAGGTGGCGAAGTGGTCAATAAAGGCAATCGCCGGGCTCTGAGGTCGGTGTATGACGACCACTTGGAAGTTCGGGGGAGAGTAGATACTGACAGAGTGGACTTCAAAAGAAGGGAGGATAAAGGCGGGTAGAGGTGTAATTGTGTTAAAGATGCAGTTGGTAGAAAAGAGAAGACCCATTGCTCCACCATGTCTGGTCCCGGGACCAGGAGTGTGGGTAAAATGGAGGCTGCTGTAACACAGTGCAGCCAGGGAGGCGGTGTTAAAGGGTGTCAACTATGTTTCAGTGAGGCCCAGGAAGGAAAGATTGCAGAGGTAAAGAGGTCATGAATCACATGGAGCTTGTTGCAGATGGAGTGGGCGTTCCAGAGTGCTCCAAAGAGAGGGTGCAGGGGGGTGGGCATCATGGGCACGGGTTCTACGTAGGATAGATTGTGGTAGTTCATATTAGGTTGGGAGCGATAGGAGAGGGAATTAATGGGAAGTATTAGCTGTCGGATTGGGTGATATGTCACCAGGAGTGAGGAGAAGCAGAGAGAGGGAGAGTAACCGGCCTGTTTTATGTTTTAGTAGGAGATATCTGAGGTTGAAGAGCAGGTCTGAAGATGAGGTTGGGAGGGGATGTAAGAGGGAAGGATAGATAATTATTTGTTTAGAAGGTGCTGAGGTTTTGGGATAGTGAAAGAGAGTGAGGACTAGTGGAGCAATAACTTTAAGGGCATATGTAAGCATGGTGAAAGAGTAAGTGTTGGAAAAAGAAAATCTAAGTACAGTTAATAAACAGCGATTACTCGTCCTTTCTGGTCATTCCTGGTGTATTCCTGGTATATTTCTGTAGAACACTTACATGCATGGCTTGCACACGTACTAAATAACACTCTACAGGTTTAATAACTTATTTTCTCAGACAATGTCAGATTTTCTGCATCTTTTTGGGTCAACATGATGTAATTTTGTCAGTCTTTATCTATATATATAATCGTCTTATCATGTCTGTCTGTCTGTAACCGAAATACCGCGGCGCTGATTGGTCGCGGCCACAAGGCCGCGCTCAATCAGTGGCATGGGCATTCGGGCGCAGCACTTAATTGGGCGCAGCGCATCAGTAAAAAATAGAATTAAAATAAAAAAAGGTTATACTCACCTTCCGACGGCCCGCGATCTCCACTCCACGCTCCCGACCTCGCGGTCCCAGTAATGCCTTGCGCCTTAGACCGGAGATGACATCACTCTCGCGAGAGCGCGATGTCATCAGCGGTGTTTCGCGCAAGGCATTACTGGGACCGCGAGGCCGGGAGCGTGGAGTGGAGATCGCGGGCCGTCGGAAGGTGAGTATATAGCTATTTTTTATTTTAACAGAGACCATGCATACCAGGAAAGGGGGGTGACGGAACCATGCATACCAGGAAAGGGGGCTGAGGGTGACCATACATACCAGCAAAGGGGGAGAGGGGGACCATGCATACCAGCAATGGGGGGAGGGGGACCATGCATACCAGCAATGGGGGGAGGGGGACCATGCATACCAGTAAAAGGGGGGTGAGGGTGACCATGCATACCAGGATAAGGGGGTAAGGGTGAGGGTGACCATGCATACCGGGATAGGAGGGTGAGGGTGACCATGCATACCAGGATTGGGGGGTGAGGGGGACCATGCATACCAGCAATGGGAGGGAGGGGGACCATGCATACCAGCAAAAGGGGGGTGAGGGTGACCATGCATACCAGGATAGGGGGGTGAGGGTGACCATGCATACCAGGATAGGGGGGTGAGGGTGACTATGCATACCTGGATGGGGGGGTGAGGGCACCATGCATACCAGGAAAGGGGGGTGAGGGGACTATGCATACCAGGAAAGGGGGGTGAGGGGACCAAGTATACCAGGAAATGGGGATGATGGGACCATGCATACCAGGAAAGGGAGGTGAGGGGGACCATGCATACCAGGAAAGGGGGGTGAAGGGACCATGCATATCAGGATTGGGGGTGAGGGGTACTTGCATATCACGATTGAGGCGTGAGGGGACCATGCATACCAGGAATGGGGGGTGAGGGGGACCATGCATACCAGGAAAGGGAGGTGAGGGGGACCATGCATACCAGGAAAGGGGGATGAAGGGACTATGCTTACCAGGAAAGGGGTGAGAGGACCATGCATACCAGGATTAGGGGGTGTGAGAGGACCATGCATTCCAGGATTGGAGGGTGAGGGGACCATGCTTATCAGGATTGGGGGGTGAGGTGTACCATGCATATCAGGATTGGGGGGTGAGAGGACCATGCATATCAGGATTGGGGGGTGAGGGGTTCTTGCATATGACGATTGAGGTGTGAGGGGACCATGCATACCAGGAAGGGGGAGTGAGGGGGACCATGCATACCATGAAAGGGGGGTGAGGGGACCATGCTTACCAGGAAAGAGGGGTGAGAGGACCATGCAATCCAGGATTGGAGGGTGAGAGGAGAATGCATTCCAGGATTGGAGGGTGAGGGGACCATGCATACCAGGATAGGAGGGGAGGGGTACCATGCATATCAGGATTGGGGGGTGAATTATTGCATTATTATTAAAACTTCATAAATAAACTACATACATATTCTAGAATACCTGATGCGGGCCACCATCTAGTAATTAATAAATAGTGAAATTGGAAATACCTTTGAAAGACATTTCAGTTTTATTTTGAACAAGTGTGCACTCAGCGCACACAATACATGACGAGTAAACACACACTCATTCCTTTGATGCTTCTCTACTATGGGTGACCTCGATAAATTTATCCAGATATCATAATCTTATATGATAATAAGTATTTATCCGAGATAGCAACACAATGTTATCAGAGTGTACAATAAATACATTCTGAACATAGGACGTTTGGAATAAAGTCCACGATAATGCCTGAGGCTGTAATATTGAGTAATACCTTCCAAAGGTTGAACAGTTTATTTAAGCAAAGCGAAAATTTCATGGGAAAGATACACATAATAAAAGGATTTTTTACTATTTGGATCATGTGTATGTGCACTGTATGTGGCTTAGGGCAATGTTGTTGTAGTGGTGGATCACTCACAGACTGAAGAAAAAGAAGACAGGTGATGCGTACAGATGAGTGAAGAAATTCAAGTGGAATTAAATTCTTCTCACATATTACAAATATCTGCATTAACCAAAATACTGATTTTTAGTAATTTGCTTCCATGTAGATTCAGCAAAATGATGGCCACTGGCTGCCATTTTTCTGCACCGTAAAGGGCCAATAAAAAGGTTAGAAAAAATTTCAAAATCCTTATTCTCACCTCATTACTCACCTTTCTGACCCCTCTACTTCTCACCGCCACCAATCAAATTGTTGCCACATTTTCTGATCCTCGCCGCTTGTGCTGAAACTGCCTCTTGCGCAGATCTGGAATTTTCGGTTCTGATGAGGTCCAGGTCAGTTCTGTGCATGACATCATGATGCTGTGACTTTTCGCTCGCTATTGAAGAACTCTCCCAAGCCTCATCAGAGCCGGAAGGCTTTGTGTGAGAGACGGAGGGAATCAGAGGATGTGACAAGAACAGGATGGATGTCTGAGTAAAGTGGAGGAACTTGAGTACTGAGCTGTGAGGAGAGTATAAGGATTTTCTTCTTTGCATATGTTTATTATGCTCAGAGGTCTCTCCAGACATTAAATTCACAGAGAATAATCAAATTACATGGGAAAAACACGCAAATATTAAAATGTAAAATTTACCTTATCCCCTCATCTCTAGTGGTGAGTAATGTAATTTACAGTCTCAATCATTACTGGATCAGATGACTTTTCTTATTAATAACGTTATTATTAATATCGTTACTAAATGCTAGGAGAAAGCAAACTAAAAGCTTTAGAACAAAAAAGTGAAAGAATATAAAGTGAGTAATAAATGACATCGATGAATGACACACTGTACAGGAAATATGCAGGGAGTACGGTACGTGCTTTTTTTATACTACCTTTTCAATATATATATAGTGAAAATGCTACTCACTTGGGTGAATGGTAAGATAACACAGGAACAAATTAAAATGTAAATGTCCAGGTTGGTTTATTGAAGATTGCCACAAGCAAAGGAAAATGAACAGTCTTTCAGCGTTTTTGCTTATCTACAGTAAGTGTATTAACCTAATTCATAATTTGTGATTTTTTTGAAATATCAAAAGGTTTTTGCATAAATATACTGCAGTACGTTAGTGGACTAGAAAATCTGCCCACTCGGTATAGACAGTCTACTACAGGTGCATCTCACAAAGTTAGAACATCATCAAAAAGTTGATTTATTTCAGTTCTTCAATACAAAAAGTGAAACTCATATATTGTATAGTCATTACACACAGAGTGATCTATTTCAAGTGTTTCTTTCTGTTAATGTTGATGATTATGGCTTACAGCCAAAGAAAACCCAAAAGTCATTATGAGTAAATTAATATACTTTATAACACCAGCTTGAAAAAAATTTTTTAAATCCAAAATGTTGGCCTACTGGAATGTATGTTCAGTAAATGCACTCAATACTTGGTCCGGGCTCCTTTTGCATCAATTACTGCATCAATGCGACATGGCATGGAGGCGATAAGCCTGTGGCACTGCTGAGGTGTTATGGAAGCCCAGGTTGCTTTGATAGCAGCCTTCAGCTCGTCTGCATTGTTGGGTCTGGTGTCTCTCATCTTCCTCTTGATTGACAATACTATGGGGTTAAGGTCAGGCAAGTTTGCTGGCCAATCAAGCACGGTGATACTGTTGTTTTTAAACCAAATATTGGAACTTTTGGCTTAGGGTACCGTTACACTTAGCGATGCACCAGCGATCCCGACTAGCGATATGACGCGGTCAGGATCACTGGTACATCGCTAAGTGGTCGCTAGTGAGCTGCCACACAGGCAGATCTCACCAGCGACATCGCTGGGGACGGGGATCGCTACTTACCTGTTTAACGCGGCGATCCTGACGTCCTCCCGCCTGGCTCCACGCGTCGCTCGTCTCCACAGGAAGCCCAGCAGGAAGTGGCCGACGAGGAATGGTCCAGGAGCTTCTCGCGCGATCAGCGATAACCAGCGGGGGTGCCGGTCGGAGGTAAGTATCACATGCAGCGATATCGCTAGCAATGTCGCTGCAACGTCACAAAATCGGTGACTTTACAGTGATATTGCTAGCGATATCGCATTGTGTAACGGGGGCTTTAGTCGGAAAAGCTGAGCATTTTATGAGTCCAGCTAGACTCATTATTTGAAGATTCCCTGCCTTATAAAATAAAGATTCTACAACCATTTTGACAAGGATTTTCAAGGTGAGCGCAAGGTGTAAGTGATCTAATTTAATAATGTATGCAGCTTGTATTGTGAAATCTGGTAACAGATCTTCTTCAAAGCTGTAAAATGATTATCTGAACTCGTAAATCCTCTAGCTACGTTTTCTAAGGATGGCATTAGCTCTATATATTTATTTGCTGTATTTTGTAATATTGTTCACATGACAGTTCCAGTGTACTAAAGAATAGCCTCTAAGTATTTAGCTAGACAGGCACATGAAATAGAATGTGACACCCTAGTGTCCCTGGGAGCAAAATATGTGATGTGAGTAAGAGAACTTGGCTTGATGCTTTTACTAGAACTCATAAACAAGTGGAGCATTGGTTGGTTATATTCAGTGACTACTTGTGATCTTCCCATAGTGATGTCAAGATTGATTTTCAAGGGATATTACACTTTTAATATATAAACACTTAACTGACAGAACAATAGATGGGCTCAACTTTCCAAGATGTACTGTTCGGTTCTTCAATACTAATCTCTGGGATCACAATTGCCAAGGAAGGAGGCAGATGAAGGTCATTGTTCTTAGGCACCTCATAACCGTAAAGGATTATACACAATTATCCTTATTCGTCATAATGTCTGTGCACATTAAACTCGATAGCCAACATATAGGCAACATATTATAATAGAAAATGGAAGCATTAATCCATAGTAACCAATCACACCCCTGATTCTATTTTTAGAGAAGATGGAAGATATAGGAAGTGATACAATTAGTTCACATGGATAACTGCTTCAGATTTCCTTTGTACCAGTTTGTATACATCTACCCCTACGTACAGGTTCACCCACAGTGTCACATGATAGCTGGGAGGGATGTCATATAGAATCATAGAATCGTAGAGTTGGAAGGGACCTCCTGGGCCATCTGGTCCAACCCTCTGCTCAAAGCAGGATTCGCTAAATCATTCCAGACATTTGTCTGTCCAGCCTCTGTTTGAAGACTTCCATTGAAGGAGAACTCACCACCTCTCGTGGCAGCCTGTTCCACTCATTGATCACTCTAACTGTCAAAAAGTTTTTTCTAATATCTAATCTGTGTCTCCTCCCATTCAGTTTCATTCCATTGCTTCTAGTCTTTCCTTGTGCAAATGAGAATAATGATGATCCTTCTACAATGTGACAGCCCTTGAGATATTTGTAGACAGCTATTAAGTCTCCTGTCAGTCTTCTCTTCTGCAATCTGCAAGCTAAACATTCCCAAATCCTGCAACCTTTCCTCATAAGACAGGGTTTGCAGACCAGTCATCATTCTGGTCGCTCTTTTCTGAACTTGCTCCAGTTTATTGATGTCTTTTTTAAAATGTGGCGCCCAAAACTGGACACAGTAAAGGGCAATAATGACTTCACGTGATCTAGAGTGTATGCTTCTGTTAATACATCCTAGAATTGCATTTGCCTTTTTTGCTGCTGCATCACACTGTTGACTCATATTCAGTCTGTGATCTACTAGTATACCCAAGTCTTTTTCACATGTGCTGTTGCTTAGCCCTATTCCTCCCATTCTGTATATGGTTTTTTTTTCATTTTTATTGCCCAGATGTAGTACTTTGCATTTTTCTCTGTTAAAAACCATTCTGTTAGTTGCTGCCCACTGCTCCAGTTTATTTATATCTTTTTGAATCCTCTCTCTCTTCTCTAGTATTAGCTATCCCTCCTAGCTTTGTATCATCAGCAAATTTAATCAGTTTACCCTCATTTCCTTCATCTAAATCATTGATAAAGATGTTGAACAATACAGGGCCCAGGACAGAGCTCTGTAGTACCCCACTTGAGACATTCTTCCAACTGGATGTGCAGCCATTTATGACCACTCTTTGGTTCCGATCACTAAGCCGGTTTTGAATCCACCTAACAGTTGCCTTGTCCATTCCATACTTAGCCATTTTTTTAATTAGGATTGTGTGAGATACTTTGTCAAATGCTTTGCTGAAGTCAAGATATACTATATCTACAGCGTTTCCATGATCCACTCAATCAGTGATTCTGTCATAGAAGGAAAATAAGCTAGTCTGACATGACTTATTAGTTACAAACCCATGCTGACTCTGTTTAATCACTTCATTCTTATCCAGGTACTTACATACATGTTGTTTAATAATTTGTTCAAAGATCTTTCCTGGTATAGAAGTCAGACTAATCGGCCTATAGTTGCCTGGGTCCACCTTCTTCCCCTTTTTGAAGATAGGAACAACATTTGCTCTTCTCCAGTCTTCTGGGACTTTTCCTGTTCTCCAAGAGTTTTCAAAGATTATGGAGAGGGGTTCAAATATTTCTTCTGCTATCTCCTTCAGTACTCCTCAAGTCTCCAGGTGTAATTCATCTGGACCTGGAGACTTGAATTCATTTAGGTAAGCTAAGTGTTTCCTCACTATCTTTCTGTTTATAGATATCCTGGATTCTTCTATTCCCTTAATAGGACAGTGAAGAACAGTTGATGTTACATTTCCTTTCTGAGAGAAAACAGATGCAAAATAGGAATTTAAATGTTTGGACTTCTCAACATCCTGTCTTACCATTTCATCATTTTCATCCTGTAAAAATACTATAGCATCTTTGACTTTTCTTTCACTTTTGACATATCCCCAAAATCCTTTATTATTGCTTTTGATGTCTCTTGCAAGCCTCAATTCATTGTCAGCTTTAGATAATCTGATTTGTGCCCAGCAAGTTCTGCAGACAGCATTATATTCTTCTTTAGATATGCCTCCCTCTTTCCATTTTATAAACATTTCATTCTTCCTTTTTAGCATGTGCTTAAGTTCTGTGTTCATCCATCCTGGTTTCCTTAAATATGATGGGAAACATAACGAACAGACAGATGTATAGTTTCACATTTAAAAAACAATGAAAGGGCTGAAAAACGTGGCATACATAGCTCACCCCACAACATTTTTCTCATATGCAGTTCCCTTACTTAAAGCATTTGATTCCTCAAAAGCAATAACTCCACAACTTAGATGAATACAAATCCCACACAGAGGCATCAGTCACTGTATAACATTTTGTCGGAGACTGTAAACATATTTTTAGGCGAGGCAGACACTATGTAATAATGGACATTGCTATACTTAATAAGGTAGGACATCATGTAATAATGGATGAAGCTATACAGTACATAAGTAAGACACTATGTTATAATGGACAGTGTTATACTTAATAAGGTAGGATACTATGTAATAATGGATGAAGCTATACACAATAAGGAAGGGCACTATGTAATAAGGGACAAAGCTATACATAATAAGAAAGGACACTATGTAATAAGAGATGAAGCTATACATAATAAGGAAAGACAATATGTAATAATGGACAGTGCTATACTTAATAAGGTAGGAAATAATCTAATGATGGATGAAGCTATATAGTACATAAGGAAATACACTATGTAATAAGGGAAAGTGCTATATGTAAGGTAAGATACTATGTAATAAGTGATAAAGCTATACATAATAATGAAAGACACTATGTAATAAGGGGCAGCGCTATGATTAATAAGCTAGGACATTATGTAATAAGGGATGAATCTTTTCATAATAATGAAGGTTAGGTTGGGATAGTGCTATAAATAATAGTGAAGGTTACTCTAATATGGTCCATCGCTATATTCTGCCGCACTTTAGCACTTTAAAATTCAACCTGATTTGTTGGATTTCCCTAGAGATAAGCTGCTGTCTGAGGTGTTAGTTAGCAGCCTACTCCACTCTCCCATAGAAAACGAACTTGTGGACAAGATATATGTTCATATTGTATGTATGGGGGAGCAAAGAGAGATAGCTGTCAGCTGTTTAGGGGCTTGGGCTATAAGGTTTATGGACATCTTTAATTCCATTTAGATAATCAGATATTTATTCAACATCATATTGTTTGTTAAATGTCAACAACAAACAGTATAGATCTAAATTTTCTACTGATTCCATCTATTTTTATTGGGTAGCTGGACAAGATGGGCTCCACCAAGGTGTAGGATTCATCATGTCTGGTCTTTTCTTAGAGATAGAGCAGTTGGGGAGGGCTCCTGTAGCAGGAAGGTACCTTACAGCAAGACAAAGGTCTGATCTGAGACAAGCTAAAAGAAGAGGAAAAATGGCGGTCTCCTGACTACATGCATAGAAGTGTTACGTTTTTCACAATTTTGATTGCAATGTAGGGCAGGAAAGGATCAACAGAGCAAAAGAAATACATTAAAGTGTTTCTATTCTCAACTTTCAGCAATTTTCCCCAAATCTTTGAGTAGAAAGGACCTGTGTCACTAGCAATAATGACTACATATGGAAAAGTAAAGTAAGGTCAACGTAATTTTTTTCTTCTACTTTTTTTTTAATTTTAATCCTGCACTAAAGTGAGCAATAAATCAGCCTGTTTCTCCAGCCATGACACAGTAGTAGACATAAGTCAACTTTTCTAAACAACTGTACAAATAAATAGTGGTATGTGGATAATGTTTTTATGCTTGGACTGGAATGTGTTGCTGAAACATTAGTATTTCTTTCCCAGGATAAGTATAGTGGAGTAGGACTTCCAATGATTTGCCATAACAATAACATATTAGTGCCCTCTGGCTACATTGTCACTTAAAATAACACATTTCTGATTAGCAAAATAATCTTAGATCTCACATGCCGGGCCTTGTAGGAACGGAAATGAATGAGCTGCACATGGGAATGAAGACTTGTTTCTATTTTTAATACTGAATTTATTATTCATTACAGGCAGCACACAAATATGTCATATTCCTGCTATCAGTAGAAATGTACAGTATCTTCTCCTTTCAAGTTGCTTTCCAGAATATGTTCGTGAAGAGCATCTCCCTAAGATAGTAGCACACAACCTCCACCACAGAGCAGCAGGCAGGAGCCACTAGGTGGTGGAAGAGTAGTCAGAAAAACTGGGTCAGCAACAGAGAGGTTACAAAATACCAGATGTCACAGCAATACACGTGGTCAGAAACAAGCCAAAGAAGTCAGAGCCGGTTGGGAGCAGGAAAGCCAGAAACGGAAGACAGTCACACAGGTCAGAGAACAAGCCGAGTCAAATGCCAAGAGGTCAACACAGAGAGCAAGTACTACAATGAGCAAAATCACAGGGGAAAACAGGAACGGGACCTAGGTAAATGGGCAGAGGACAAATCAGTGTATAATGGGGTCAGCTGCTCAAGCCAGACACAGGAACTATAACTGATGCTGCTTGCAGGTAACAACAGAAAGAAATAGCCAAACAGATACCATACCGAGGCAGGGAAGATTAACCCCCGCATGACCACCCCGGGGAGAGAATAATCAGAAACAAATCCAGGACTGGATCATGTCACTACAATTCCTTCTGCAGCAGGAGTGTATAAAGAGAAGTTGTACAACTTTTTAATATACTTTGTGTTCTAATTTTTTTTCAGAGTTTTCTCAATCTTAGTTTTCTGTCAGTGAATGGAAATATGCATATCACAGGTATACAACCAGCAAGTGAAGTGTTAAAGAGGTTTTCCAATATTATGAAATGATGTTATATTACTAGGTTATGCAATCAATGTATCAGTAGTGGGGAACAATGTCTAAAGCCCCCGTTACACACAGCGAGAGCGCTAGCGATATCGCTTAACCATCACCGATTTTGTGACGCAGCAGCAATATTGCTAGCGATATCGCTTTGGGTGATACTTACCTCCGACCGGCTCCCCTGCTGGTTATCACTGATCGCGCGAGATCGTCCTGAACCGTTTCTCGTCGGCCACTTCATGCTGGACTTCCTGCTGGCACCAACGAGCTGTAGAGACCGGTGGCAGGCTGGGGCGGAGGGTAGCGTGCTATGATATTTAGGTGGTGTGGCTGGTAGGTGGCGGAGGTGTGCTGTACTCACAGGAATGGGGGGTGACCCGCTTCTTGACGTCGATAGGCACGAGACAGGCAGGAATTGTATTCAACAGGTTTGCTTTTATTGGCCGCCCTCACGACGACCAGAACAAAACACGACAGATGTTTCACACTGTTATCCTCCTGCAGACAGGCCCGGGTACCTTCACTTGTACACTTTCTCCGTCAGGCGTACTTCGTGGCTCTATCCGCCGTGGCTGCCCTAGGCCAATCCACCACGGCGTTTCACCTTACAAAGTCCACCAATAATCCAGGTCCTCACAGGCCATCTCTGCCTGTGACCAATGTCCTATAGGGTCACCCCCGTGACCATTTCTACTGTCAAGACTCTCTGAAGGGTCTCTTTTGTGTGACAGACTCTCCTAACCTGTGAGCTCCCCTGGCTGACTGAAGCTTCTGGAAGCTTACCTCAGTATTTATTCAGACAGACCAGGTAGCCCCACCCTCTGTCACCTGACAGTCACCTCTGCCCAATCAGAGTCACATTGACCTCTGGAAATAATGTAACACTCAAATGACAGTTACATAATCTCTGCCATCGGTGCTCTCTAGTGACCTCTGATGGGCAGTCTGCCACATGACACCCTCTGTCAATCTCTCTGTCTCCATTACAGACAGAACCGTACCTAGCTCAACCTCCCCACAGAGCAATGCGTGGATGCGGGCTGGAGGACGTCTTCATCGCCGCGTCTGACAGGTAAGTAATGACCGCCGACCGCTGCTATGTCGCTGGCGAGATCTGCCTGTTTGGTCACTAGCTCACTAGCGATCATTTAGCGATGCACCAGCGATCCTGACCGGGTCGTATCGTGGTCGGAATCGCTGGTGCATCGCTAAATGTAACGGTACCCTAACACCCCCACAGATCTTTGGAAAGAAAGCGACCCAATGCTGGGTTTGTTCTTCGTCCCCTTCATCCTGATTATCCTGCATCACGGCTCTTTTAAAGTTTAATTAAACTATTATACTTCTGAATCCCTGTTTCTACCCAGTAAAATGATAACATCTGCGCTTTCCTTTGGTGCCGCCGCCTTTCCAAACACAGCTATCACTTCCTCCAGACGTCTTGATTTGTCTGAAGGAGGGGAGAGTGAAGCCAGTGCTGACTGGCCACAGGGATCTCATGACATAATGTCATGTGAGCCCCAGGAGTGCCATTGCTGACAACGCCGGAATGGCGCTTTCCTTGGATATGAGTATAGCTGTTATTATTTTACCTGAGGGGAATATAGACTCATAAAGGGTTGTCCATGTAGTGGACAACCCCTTTAAGCTATGCTGCAGTTCTCAATATTAGTTAGTAGATAGGAGTTACTGTGCAGGAAAATATCAATAAGGGGCATACAGCACCGCACCATCATTACATAGAATCATAGAATCGTAGAGTTGGAAGGGACCTCCTGGGCCATCTGGTCCAACCCCCTGCTCAAAGCAGGATTCGCTAAATCATCCCAGTCAGATGTCTGTCCAGCCTCTGTTTGAAGACTTCCATTGAAGGAGAACTCACCACTTCTCGTGGCAGCCTGTTCCACTCATTGATCACTCTAACTGTCAAAAAGTTTTTTCTAATATCTAATCTGTGTCTCCTCCCATTCAGTTTCATCCCATTGCTTCTAGTCTTTCCTTGTGCAAATGAGAATAAAGTTGATCCTTCTACAATGTGACAGCCCTTTAGATATTTGTACACAGCTATTAAGTCTCCTCTCAGTCTTCTCTTTTGCAAACTAAACATTCCGAAATCCTGCAACCTTTCCTCATAAGACAGGGTTTTCAGACCGGTCACCATTCTGGTCGCTCTTTTCTGAACTTGCTCCAGTTTGTTGATGTCTTTTTTAAAATGTGGTGCCCAAAACTGGACACAATATTCCAGATGAGGTCTGACCAAAGAGGAGTAGAGGGAAATAATGACTTCACGTGATCTAGACTGTATGCTTCTGTTAATACATCCTAGAATTGCATTTGCCTTTTTTGCTGCTGCATCACACTGTTGACTCATATTCAGTCTGTGATCTATTAGTATACCCAAGTCTTTTTCACATGTGCTGTCACTTAGCCCTATTCCTCCCATTCTGTATATGCTTTTTTCATTTTTATTGCCCAGATGTAGTACTTTGCATTTCTCCCTGTTAAAAACCATTCTGTTAGTTGCTGCCCACTTCTCCAGTTTATTTAAATCTTTTTGAATCCTCTCTCTCTCTTCTCTAGTATTAGCTATCCCTCCTAGCTTTGTGTCATCAGCAAATTTAATCAGTTTACCCTCAATTCCTTCATCTAAATCATTGATAAAGATGTTGAACAATACAGGGCCCAGGACAGAGCCCTGTGGTACCCCACTTGAGACATTCTTCCAACTGGATGTGCAGCCATTTACGACCACTCTTTGGGTCCGATCACTAAGCCAGTTATGAATCCACCTAACTGTTGCCTTGTCCATTCCATACTTAGTCATTTTTTCAATAAGGATTGTATGAGAGACTTTGTCAAATGCTTTGCTGAAGTCAAGATATACTATATCTACAGCATTTCCTTGATCCACCCAATCAGTGATACCGTCATAGAAGGAAATTAAGTTAGTCTGACAAGACTTATTAGTTACAAACCCATGCTGACTCTGTTTAATCACTTCATTCTTATCCAGGTATTGACATACATGTTGTTTAATAATTTGTTCAAAGATCTTTCCTGGTATAGAAATCAGACTCACCGGCCTATAGTTGCCTGGGTCCACCTTCTTCCCCTTTTATGAAGATAGGAACAACATTTGCTCTTCTCCAGTCTTCTGGGACTTCTCCTGTTCTCCAAGAATTTTCAAAGATTATGGAGAGGGGTTCAAAAATTTCTTCTGCTATCTCCTTCCGTACTCTGGGGTGTAATTCATCTGGACCTGGAGACTTGAATTCATTTAGGTTAGCTAAGTGTTTCCTCACTATATTTCTATTTATAGATATCCTGGATTCTTCTATTCCCTTAATAGGACAGTGAAGAACAGTTGATGTTACATTTCCTTTCTGAGAGAAAACAGATGCAAAATAGGAATTTAAAAGTTCAGCCTTCTCAACATCCTGTCTTACCATTTCATCATTTTCATCCTGTAAAAATCCTATAGCATCTTTGACTTTTCTTTTACTTTTGACATATCCCCAAAATCCTTTATTATTGCTTTTGACATCTCTTGCAAGCCTCAATTCATTTTCAGCTTTAGATAATCTGATTTGTGCCCTGCAGGTTCTGCAGACAGCATTATATTCTTCTTTAGATATGCCTCCCTCTTTCCATTTTATAAACATTTTTTTCTTCCTTTTTAGCATGTGCTTAAGTTCTGTGTTCATCCATCCTGGTTTCCTTAAATGCTTCCTATTCTTCCCTCTTTTCGGAATTGTTAACAACTGTGCATCACTACATTGTTTTTATTCTCAGCATTGTTGGGGTTCCCAAAGGCCATAACCCCCACCAATCCTAAAAGTGATGGCATATCCTAGTCATATGCTGTATGTAAGTTAAATTTATTTGATAGGGATATCTTTCAACTGTTAAATGTCAATGCTATAACTTAATTCCTGTTTAGAAGGAAAAATAATCAAGACAAGAGAATTAGTAGACCTATTAGTGGCCCAGCTACATGTGGCAATGACCCGACAAACGAGTCTAGTGCTTATTCTTTGTATGCGATGCTCATTCTTCTTGGCAGCACATCGCCTGATGTTAATAGGACATGTGCTGCCGATAGCATGATATTCCATGTGCACAGAACGAGCGTATTACCTATTGTTCTGTGCTCATAGAATTATAGTCAGCCTGTCTAAACAGACAAGTAAATGATTGTCTATCGTCTTGTAGCTGATCGGCATGTGTTTAACGACCTGGATCGTCAGAGGTTGATGCACCATAATAAAAATAGTGCCTAATAAAGCAACATCATCTTGTGCTTTGTCTGTATTGATAATTATTGGAAATTTAAAATAGATTGCTGTACTTATTAAATGCTGGAAACATTTTTCTGTACATTCAACTAGGTAAATTGGACATTCAGTTGTGTTTCCATTCACAAACTGAGAAAACGGAGGCGCATTGAAACATGAAGTATGTTAGACAGTTGTAGAACATTTTCATTATATCATGAGAAAAAAATATAGAATTAGAAAAAATTTTTGGATTTTTAAAAAAATATAGCTTTCATTTTTGGTACCTGTCATAGTAAAATGGAGATATAGTATGGACATATAGGAAGCTATTGGCTACGGGCATCATGTTATTGAGTTGTACTACTTTAGATATATAGTAAGGTAGTGTAGTGGAGAACTAAAGGTTTCAAACCTGCTCTCTTCTCTCATTGCTTTCACCTTTTTTGAGATCATCATTCCAAGAAAAAAGTTCTTAAAGCAATCTTGAAACCAAAACCCTCATTATACCCTTCTTACAAGTGTGAATGCTGGCTCCAGCTGAGAAGGTGCCCCATCTACTGCTCCTGCTGCCATGACTCATTTAGAAGGTATATTTACAATGGACTCAGCTTTTTTCACTTATAAACTCCAGGACATTTCACAGATTTTTGCTAATTAATGTCACCACTTTGGAAATGAAGGCCAGTCTGCAAACTGCGATAATTAGCAGGTCGCTTGCATCCTGGATTTAGAACAACTGGATTACTAATGGCCAGTCAAGATCATCAAGGGAAAATTTTCAGGGATTTTCACCTTGAGGCACATTTATATCGTCTGCTGCACCCTTCAAATTTTCCCTCTGGACAAATGTGGGAAACAGAGCATTGAAATGTTAGACAGCTGAAACTGAATGTTGACTAATCTGCAGCAGAACTAGATTTGTTTTGCTAAATACGTATACTGGCCAAGAATTTCATAGGAATTATTTGGCTATTTTCGAAGGTTAACCTTTCCCTTGGCCCCTCATAAAGATCTGATTTTCAGCAGCAAAAAAACAAAGAATGAGGTGAACTGTAATAAAATCAAAAATAAAAACTTGGACACATTCCTTAAAATGGAATGTTAAAAAAAGAAATCTGTCAACAGAAGACTTATTAGCTGTGTCTGGAGAGACACATGAGTTGGACATTTGTTGCTCGCGCCAAATTGGTTGAAAATTAGCCTACCGAAACGTAAAGCCTGTAAATTCTTTATCAATCCTCCAAATTCTTTAACAGTCGGTTGCAATTAAAGGTCACAAATCCTTCATTTCCATTCTTATGACAGGTGTAAAGCAGGAACATCAAGGACTCACCAGTTTGTCGCGAATATTTGCCGTTTTTAGGCTCTGTAAATATACTTTTGTTTGTCTTGTGTTAATATTTTAGATGGTTTAAATGCTTTTAAATGTTAAGTAAATTTGGGATAGAAGGTAGTGAAGGATTTACGCGACATAGACGAATAAGTGATCTGACTCAGCTTGACACTATTCTCTTTTCCCATGAGAGGTGTGAAATTGCCCTAGCTTACCCATGTATACACAACTGTTAAATAAAAGAGAGCTCTTGTCTATCACCAAGCCCTTATCTCTGACCAGTAAAGTAATTACCTGCCCAGTATAGTTTCATAGTAATTAACTATTCACACTTTGCCTATTACTAAAAGGCCAAGTGGACCACCCCTGTCTTCATGACCTAATAGGGTACATAAATGTCATAATAATATTATGTGTTGGATGGCAAGATGAACAAACAAATCAAGCCAGACAATTGAAATAACAGCGGAGAAGACCCTGATGGACCTATCTAGATCGATCTTTCTACAGAGCTTTCATCCATCAAGTCGCTATGGTTCTGGATAAAGGCCGTTAAAATAAAAAATTGAAAATACCAATATGTTTGTTTCATATGAGTCTAAAAGAAAACAGAACCATGGTAACCATGGAAATTTGACTCATTAGGAATATCAGACAGAGAATTTCATTACTGAATAACTGCCATAATAGTGGCATCTAATCATTAACGTGATCATCCTTTTAACAATCAGTGTGGTTGTCAGGGCCTGATTACCTGATTGTTGAATTGCCAGCTAATTGTCTTAGTTAGGCTGGTTTCACATTAGCGCATTTTCAGCGCGCGCACGGCCGGGGGTAGCTCCGCCCCCGAGCCGGCTCTCTGCCCGGCGTGCCCGCCCCTTCCTTGTAGCGCCGCCTCCTAGCGGACAGCGGCGCCTGCGATCGGCGCACCCTATCTTTAGCATAGGGTGCGCCGATCGTGCGCAGGCCGTGCGCTAGTTGCGCTTTGACCTGCGCTGCGCACTTTTGACGGTGCGCCGTGCGCGCCAAAATCCGAAAAGTTTGATTTTGGCGCGCACGGCGCACCGTCAAAAGTGCGCAGCGCAGGTCAAAGCGCAACTAGCGCACGGCCTGCGCACGATCGGCGCACCCTATGCTAAAGATAGGGTGCGCCGATCGCAGGCGCCGCTGTCCGCTAGGAGGCGGCGCTACAAGGAAGGGGCGGGCACGCCGGGCAGAGAGCCGGCTCGGGGGCGGAGCTACCCCCGGCCGTGCGCGCGCTGAAAATGCGCTAATGTGAAACCAGCCTTAGATATCTAAGAAAATAAAGCTCAAGTGTGTGTATGTGGGTGTGTATGTCTGGGATTGGCATCCGCACCGTCGGAGCTACAGCCACTAGCCCCTCCCCTCATTATGATGTCATAATGGTTGCCATGGCGACGCTGATGTCATCGTAGGTTCGCCGCTCATTATGATGTTATAATGGTTGACTGTGGGATGGAGGATGTGTGATGGGTATATGGGCACTGGACTATGGGATGGAGGATATGTTTGATGGGTAAATGGGCATGGGATTATGGGATGGAGGATGTGTGATGGGTATGTGTGTACTGGACTATGGGATGGAGGATATGTATGACAGGTATATGGGCACGGGACTATGGGATGGCAGATATGTATGATGGGTATATGGGCACGGGACTACGGGACAGAGGATATGTATGATGGGTATATGGGCATGGGACTATGAGATGAAGGATGTGTGATGGGTATATGGGCACTCGACTATGGGATGGCGAATATGTATGATGGGTATATGGGCATGGGACTATGGGATAAAGGATGTGTGATGGGTATATGGGCACTCGACCATGGGATGGAGGATATGTATGATGGGTATATGGGCACGTGCCTATGGGATGGTGGATATGTATGATGGGTATATGGGCACGGGCCTATGGGATCGTGGATATGTATGATGGGTATATGGGCATGGGACTATGGGATGGAGGATAATTATAATTCGCTATAACTAACCACATTTAGTTACTATGCTCGGGCAGCGCCGGGCTCTTCAGCTAGTAATATTATAAAGGCCCTGTCTCACATAGCAAGATCGCTAATGTGTCACCGATTTTGTGACGCAACAGCGATCTCACAGCGATCTCGCTACATGTGACACGCAGCAGCGACCGGCCCCCTGCTGGATATCACTAATCGTGCTCGAATGTCTTGGGCCTTTTTTTCGTCGTCGGCGTCCCGCTGGCCAGCGTGCATTGCTTGTCGTTGCTGCATCGCTGAAGAGATCTGCCTGTTTGGCAGCTTACTAGTGATCATTTAGCGACGCACCAGTGATCCCTACAGGTTGCATCGTTGTCGGGATCACTGGTGCGTCGCTAAGGCCTCTTTCACACATCCGTTTGTCTCCATCAGTCAAAATCCGCCGTTTTGCAAAAAAACGGATCTGCCATTTTTCTTGGCGGATCCGGTTTTTTTCCCATTGACTTGCATTATCGCCGGATCATGACGGATGGTCATCCATTGGATCTGTTTTTTTACGGATCCGCCAAACTTTTGGCGTCCGTTGACAGGACAGGACGGACAATGAGACGTTTTTTTGGTGGCCGGATCCGAATTTGTATACTGCGCATGCCTGGAATAATTGCCTTTGGCGGAAGTTTAACCCTAAATCCACTTCTGGCGGCTGAAAAAAAAATTCTCTCTCTCTCCTCTTTTCCAGGCACGGGTTCCTTTAAAATTCAGCCTTCGCCAGATCCGTCTGAACAACGGTCCGGTGCAACACGTTCCTGTCAGTCCGCCGACGGATCTGTTTTCCGCCATTTTGGCGGTTAACAACTGATCTGAAAGACGGATGTGTGAAACAGGCCTAATTGAAACGGCACTTTAAAGGGCCTTTTACACATAGCGAGATCGCTATGGCTATGGCTAAAGCATCACCGATTTTGTGACGCAACAGCGATATTGCTAGCGATCTCGCTTTGTGTGAGATGTACCTGTGACCACCCCCCATGCTGGATATCGCTGATCGCGCTCGAATGTCCTGGGCCATATTTTCTTCTTTGGCGTCCTGCTGACGCTGACTAGCGACGCACGGACGCAGGCGGAAGTCGTCAGCATCGCTGCAGTGTGACAGGTAAGAGCGAATGCCGATGGATCGCTTAAATCTTTCAGGGTCCCCCTATCTGTAGGTCTTTGCTTGAGATTAACCTAGGATCGTCGGTGGGTCTATTTGCAAGGAATGGGTCACCCACTCCATCGTAGGGTATCTGCCTAGTCATAGTGCAGGGCCAGTTTTCCCCTTTCTCCCCTAGTCCTGTGTTGCAGATCCCTAACAGCCAGTTTAGACAAAACCAGGGTTGGAAGGGGCAGAATGGGTTGCGGCCCGCTCGTCTAATTCATCATGAGCTATGGTGTGCTGTTCGTCATAAGTCTTTTGACTGCAATAACATTTTGGGTAAGGCGCACAGAGGTTTTAAGATGCACCTGATTCATAAGGGGCATACACCTCCTAATATATCAGGTACCTTTGAATCCAACATGCCCCCTCAGCAAGACTGATGTGAACAACACCATTCTTGATGATTCTGGCAAATGGTTTTCGAAATGTGAAGAGTCACATTACAAACTGAATTTATTAACTAGGTTTATTAATAATGTCACCTGAACACTTTTATGACTTCTAATACCCTTATCTTGTGCTATAAGCAAAAATAAGATCCCAATCCTCACCCTTTATTCCACAAGGTGCTGCATACAAACATGTGTTCGCCTACTTTAGGTAATCCTAAATTTGGTTTAATTGTTGGTAATTTTCCTGATGGACAAGTACCAAACAATTTTGTTTTGAAATCAGATACAGGAGAGTCAGGTACTTAAAATTACAATGTGTGAGGTAATTTATTAATGAGATCTGTTCACAGGGCCTGAAGGGTTAATTAAGTGAGAAGATCTTTATCCACAATGCTGGACTTTAAAGGCAAAATGTCTCCACAGGAACTGAGCCCGCTCTGAAATAGCAAATAAACTACCTCTAAATGATTAGAAGTTGGCCAAGCTTTTCCGCTTCAGATCACTCGGTGCCTTCCAGCGATATGGTTTTAAAAGCATTGAAATTACAGGCCCATAAAAGTAGACATTTACATGTGGTCACATGCAGGTTTTGCGAGTGGAACAGACCTTAGAAAAATGCTTTACACGAGTAGCAAAACACAAGCTGCGTTAATGACAAAGCTCCAGCCGCAGTAAAAACACGAGGACAGCATGTAAAATTTCTGCCATTATTACAGATTATGTCTCTTTCGGGAGTCTACAAGGACATACAGTCATTAACTTCTGTTTTTTTTCCACACTTTCCTGGTTAGTGAAAATGAGGCCCGTGATGTATTAACTGCTAATACCAATTTATGGAAATTAAAACAACTATCTTCACAAAAAATTTATCTATGCCCATGGTCTATATATTTCTGAGCATTAGCAGCACTTTATAGTGTTATAGGGACATAGGAATCATCTATAATATAATGCTAGGAGCGTCACTCTGTTCGAAGCCTTTATAGACTGCACAAGCGTGACGGGCCTGTGCAGTCTGGACCCCACAGAGTTACCCATCCGGGGATGAGGATTGTGGCCCAGGAGGTTGTGGCGCCAATTCTGGCCCAGGAGGGTTGTGGCGCCGGAATCGTGCAGGATGATAGCACATGACAGCATGGAGGTGCAGGATGGGAGCACATGACAGGATCAGGGCACAGGACGAGAGTAGCACATGACAAGATGGAGTCGCACAAAATAGGATGAGGGTGCAGGATGGGGGCTGCACATGACAGGAAGGGGACGCAGGATGGGAGCAGCACATACTAGGATGGAGACCATATACCAATATAAATGCTCGCCACCCGGGCGTAGAACGGGTTCAATAGCTAATTCTTCTATAATCATATAAAGTTAAAATGATATAAAGCCCTATTCTTCTATAAATACATAGACGGGAACACCCAGTTCTCAATATATGCTGAAAATAAATCCTAGCAGCCTATTTATATAGAAAAAGGAATATAACATAATTTTTGTGAACATGTATTCCCATTAAAATTTTTGTTTTTTATCACTTACTCACGGGAATATGTGTTTTTAATTTCATCATTAAAATCTAATTTTAGTGGGAATACATAAAAATAAATCCTAAAATACTTCCCATGTTTCCCCAATGTTAGTACATTTAGGATATCACCTCCTTACATATTATTCACATTCTTCCCTGATATTTCAGTAGGAGGTTTTGCTCATCACTTTTAGCTGAGAAAAAATTCTTGCAAACTTTTTTTTTTTTAAAGAAATTCTCAGTGGGAGGAAAAGTAAATAATGTAACACCGAAAAAAGCCACATACCAGAAGATAAGGGTTGTAATGCATCATCATTTGTCTTTTAATGTCACTGATCTTTAAATTCTACAAGGATGTAGTGGAATGAAAAGAAGAGTATATAATCTCTGTACCAGGGGTGGGCAATACATTTTTCCAAGGGTCCACATGAGAGACCGTGACTGTTGTGGAGGATCGAACCAACCGTCCAAACTTAATTCTGCTTATTATTGTTTTATATTAATTTTTATCACTTAATAATGAGCAGAATAAAGTCTGGTGACTCACAGCTATTATTAATACAGGATACAATAGGGCTTTTATTGTAACCTGTATTCTAAGGCCTGTATCAGGGAATCAGCATCATTTAATTCACTGCTACTTATGAAGTTTATATCATACTGGTCCTGTTATGCAGTCCTTGTAACTTGATCAAGAGTTCCTAACGCAATATGATTCTACCATAGTCCCAACACAGTATAATGTCCCCACATAGTATGATGTTACCACACATCACCTAAAACAGTAAGTTGTCCCCTCAAACAGTATGATCTCCCCACAAAGCCCCCTACACAGTATTTTGTTTCCACACAGCCTCACTACACAGTATTATGTCCCCACACAGCCCCATTACACAGTATTATATCCTCACACAGCCCCATTACACAGTATTATGTCCCCACACAACCCCATTACACAGTATTATGTCCTCACACAGCCTCACTACAAAGTATTATGTCCCCTCACAGCCCCGTTACACACTATAATGTCCCCACATAGTATGATGTTACCACACATCACCTAAACAGTAAGTTGTCCCCTCAAACAGTATTATCTCCCCACAAAGCACTCTACACAGTATTATGTTCCCACCCAGTCCCATTACACAGTATTATGTCCCCACACAGCCCCGTTACACAGTATTATGTTCCCACACAGCCCCGTTACACAGTATTATGTGCCCGCAGAGCCCTGTTACAAAGTATTATGTCCCCACACAGCCCCATTACACAGTATTATGTCCCCACACAGCCTCACTACACAGTATTATGTCCCCACACAGCCCCATTACACATTATTATGTCCCCACAGAGCCCTGTTACACAGTATTATGTCCCAACACATCCCCGTTACACAGTATTATGTCCCCACACAGCCCCGTTACACAGTATTATGTCCCCACACAGCCCCGTTACACAGTATTATGTCCCCACACAGTCCCCTCACACAGTATTATGTCCCCACACCCCCCTCAACAGTATTATGTCTCCACACAGACTACATGCAGAATGATGTCTTCACACGGCCCCCATGAACAATGATGTCCCCACACAGCCCATGTTTGCAGTATAATGTCCCCCACACAGTCCTCACTCACAGTATGATGTCCCCAACACAGAGCCCATGCGCAGTCTGATGTCTCCCATAAAGACCCCATACATAATATGTTGATTCCCACACAGATCTCATTGGCAGTAAGATGTAAAAAAAATTAAAATAAACTACTCACCTCACCCAGTTCCCTTACAGCTCCAGTCTGCACCGCGTACTAAGGCACATTTGGCGCGATGTAGTGACGTCATCACACCTGCTGTGCTCTCAGACGCACAGACTCAATGATGAAAGAGGGAGCCATCTGCTCCCTGATCCATCATGGATTTCACTGAAATTTGTATCCCGAGGATACAGATACCAGTGAAAGTAATATACACCAGGTGGAGGGAAACTGCGTGGTGTGGTACGCCACTGCAAAATAACCCTTTGGCAGATAATTAGATCAATATAAAAGTAGGGTGTACTATTAGCCATTTATTCCACCCCTGCTGTAAGGTTTTCTTAGAATTTGTGCATTGTGCTATTCCTCTGTTATTCCTTCTGGAAATGTATTAATAAACTAACAACTGGGTGTTACCATTAATCTTGTCAGTGGAGGTGTCACTAAACATTTTGACCCTGTGCACACATTTTCTGATAATGTGCCTCCAAGAAGAATGACAGAAGAATGGAAGACTTGAGAGTTCTAAGAAGAGTAGTTGTAGAATTATTCCATGGGTAATGCAAGCCTTTACTAATACAGATATGTCAGAAGAGCTGACAGATCCTCTTTTAAAACCGAGACATTCATCTTCAATTTTAGCTCTAGGCCTTATTCCTGACATCCAGCAAGTTGATGTGTCACAATCTGTAACGTTGGCATGAAGATTAATGCTTTATAATCAGCTAGATAATAATAGCAGATTAATGTCTGCACTTGCTAAAAGTGGCGGAGCTTTTAGACTAAGTGCTGGTAGTCTGCCCTCTCTAACCAACATAGCTTTTATCAGAAGAATTTTACCCATCGCTCGTGAGAAATGTTAACTTCTGGAATAAAAAAATGCTGGGGTCAGACCTGAAAAACAAAAATCCTCCCCCCCCCCTTGCACTATGTTTTGTTACTCTTGGAACACATCCAATTTAGATGAATGCTTTATTAGTAATGTATCATGGTACTTCAGAGAGAAAACACAGACAAATAGAAGTGCACATAGTATACAACACAAGGAGTACAGTCATTTAGCGCCTCGATTACTTCCTTGATGACTTTCCTTTCGACAGGATGAATCCCTGCAGACACGACAGATTAACGTGTGACACAATTTTACATTTTTTTTACAATTGATATATCACTTAGTGACCAAATTCAGAACTGTAAAATAATCAGAGCTTTTATGGACATTACAGTTAGGTCCATATATATTTGGACAGAGACAACATTGTTCTAATTTTGGTTCTAGACATTACCACAATGAATTCTAAACAAAACAATTTAGATGCAGTTGAAGTTCAGACTTTCAGCTTTCATTTGACGGTATCCACATTAAAATTGGATGAAGGGTTTAGGAGTTTCAGCTCCTTAACATTTGCCACCCTGCTTTTAAAGGGACCAAAGGTAATTGGACAGATTAAATAATTGTAAATAAAATGTTCATTTCTAGTGCTTGGTTGAAAACCCTTTGTTGGCAATGAGTGCCTGAAGTCTTGAACTCATGGACATCACCAGACGCTGTGTTTCCTCCTTTTTGATGCTCTGCCAGGCCTTCACTGCGGTGGTTTTCAGTTGCTGATTGTTTGTGGGCCTTTCTGTCTGAAGTTTAGTCTTTAACAAGTGAAATGCATGCTCAATTGGGTTGAGATCAGGTGACTGACTTGGCCATTCAAGAATATTCCATTTATTTGCTTTAATAAACTCCTTGGTTGCTTTGGCTTTATGTTTTGGGTCATTGTCCATCTGTAGTATGAAACGACGACCAATCAGTTTGGCTGCATTTGGCTGGATCTGAGCACACAGTATGGCTCTGAATACCTCAGAATTCATTTGGCTGCTTCTGTCCTGTGTCACATCATTAATAAACACTAGTGACCCAGTGCCACTGGCAGCCATGCATGCCTAAGCCATCACACTGCCTCCACCATGTTTTACAGATGATGTGGTATGCTTTGGATCATGAGCTGTACCACGCCTTCGCCATACTTTTCTCTTTCCATCATTCTGGTAGAGGTTGATCTTGGTTTCATCTGTCCAAAGAATGTTCTTCCAGAACTGTGCTGGCTTTTTTAGATGTTTTTTAGCAAAGTCCAGTCTAGCCTTTTTATTCTTGATGCTTATGAGTGGCTTGCACCGTGCAGTGAACCCTCTGTATTTACTTTCATGCAGTCTTCTCTTTATGGTAGATTTGGATATTGATACACCTACCTCCTGGAGAGTGTTGTTCACTTGGTTGGCTGTTGTGAAGGGGTTTCTCTTCACCATGGAGATTATTCTGCGATTATCCACCACTGTTGTTTTCCGTGGGCGCCCAGGTCTTTTTGCATTGATGAGTTCACCAGTGCTTTCTTTCTTTCTCAGGATGTACCAAACTGTAGATTTTTCCACTCCTAATGTTGTAGCAATTTCTCGGATGGGTTTTTTGCGTTTTTGCAGCTTAAGGATGGCTTGTTTCACCTGCATGGAGAGCTCCTTTGACCGCATGTTTCCTTCACAGCAAAACCTTTCAAATGCAAGCACCACACCTCAAATCAACTCCAGGCCTTTTATCTGCTTAATTGAGAATGACATAACGAAGGGATTGCCCACACCTGTCCATGAAATAGCCTTGGAGTCAATTGTCCAATTACTTTTGGCCCCTTTAAAACAAGGTGGCACATGTTAAGGAGCTGAAACTCCTAAACCCTTCATCCAATTTTAATGTGGAAATGAAAGCTGAAAGTCTCAACTTCAACTGCATCTGAACTGTTTTGTTTAAAATTCATTGTGGTAATGTCTAGAACCAAAATGAGAAAAATGTTGTCTCTGTCCAAATATATATGGACCTAAGTGTTTATGCTATTAAATTATGAAAGGGTTCCTGATCATAGTCTAATCACAAAATCTTCCCCGCTGAGACTCCCAGATATCAGATGTAATCTGTGGGGAAGCCTGGCAGTAGGTGTTTCATATCCCTGCAGTGCCACCACAGGAAAAAGGAAGCATTACACAACATACATTCAAATCAGTGGATTGTCCATGTAACGTAGGACCGGACATGTCCTCCAGAGAAAGAGACACTTTTTGTAACCAGCATGTATCCAAGAAAATCCAATAAACTGCATATAGCGGAGCAGTGCTGTTTATTCTCAATGCAGTTCGAAGTGTTCTGACTTCATCAACTTCTTCTTCACGAGTGTCTGTGTTGTGTTGTTCGTATTGTGCCTCTTCAGGTGAACAGTACCGTTTTACCTACAACTGTTGTCTGGATAACACCATATTGCATTTGTTTGACCCCACAGACATTTCTCAGATCTTTGTAATCACCTTCTAATGTAGCCAAGTTGAGTATGAGATCCTAAACAGAAAAACTCCATTTTGTAACTCTGATTCCTTAATAGTTTTTTTTTATTAGAAAAGGCAACTCCTATAAGTAAGATTTTATAAGTGGAAGACTGATAAACTTTATTATTATTATTTACTAGCTATGAACCCGTTCCTCGCCCGGGTGGTGAGCATTTTAATTGGTATATGGTCTCCCATCCTGATATGTGCTGCCACCCTCCTATCCCTGTACGCATGGCACCCCTCAGTCCTATCCTGGTATGCATGGTACCCTAACCCCCCCAATCCTGGTATGCATGGTCCCCTCACCCCCAATCCTGGTATGCATGGCCCCCTCACCCCCTATCCTGGTATGTATGGTCCCCTCACCCCCTATCCTGGTATGTATAGACTTCTCATCCCCCAATCCTGGTATGCATGGTACCCCTCATCCCCCAATCCTGGTATGCATGGTCCTCTCACCCCCCAATCCTGGTATGCATGGTACTCCCTCATCCCTATCCTGGTATGCATGGTCCTCTCACCCCCTATCCTGGTATGCATGGTACCCCTCATCCCTCAATCCTGGTATGCATGGTACTCCCTCATCCCTATCCTGGTATGTATGGTCCCCTCACCCCCTATCCTGGTATGCATGGTACCCCTCATCCCCCAATCCTGGTATGCATGGTCCTCTCACCCCCCCAATCCTGGTATGCATGGCACCCCATTCTTCATCCTGGTATGCATGGTCCCCTCACCCCCCTTTTGTGGTATGCATAGTCCCCTCACCCCCCCTATCCTGGTATGCATGGCCCCCTCACCCCCCAATCCTGGTATGCATGGTCCTCTCACCCCCCTATCCTGGTATGCATGGTCCTCTGTCCTCTCACCCCCCTATCCTGGTATGCATGGTCCCCTCACCCCCTATCCAGGTATACATGGTCCTCTCACCCCCCCAATCCTGATATGCATGGTACTCCCTCATCCCTATCCTGGTATGCATGGTCCCCTCACCCCCTATCCTGGTATGCATGGTACCCCTCATCCCTCAATCCTGGTATGCATGGTACTCCTTCATCCCTATCCTGGTATGTATGGTCCCCTCACCCCCCAATCCTGGTATGCATAGTCCTCTCACCCCCCTATCCTGGTATGCATGGTCCCCTCACCCCCTATCCTGGTATGCATGGTACCCTTCATCCCCCAATCCTGGTATGCATGGTACCCCTCATCCCCTAATCCTGGTATGCATGGTACCCCTCATCCCCCCATCCTGGTATGCATGGTACTCCCTCATCCCAATCCTGGTATGTATGACCCCCAATCCTGGTATGCATGGTACCCCTCATCCCTCAATCCTGGTATGCATGGCACCCCTCATCCCCCAATCCTGGTATGCATGGTCCTCTCACCCCCCTATCCTGGTATGCATGGTCCTCTCACCCCCCTATCCTGGTATGCATGGTACCCCTCATCCCCCAATCCTGGTATGCATGATCCTGTCATCCCCCAATCCTGGTATGCATGGTACCCCTCATCCCCCTATCCTGGTATGCATGGTATCCCTCATCCCCCTATCCTGGTATGCATGGTACTCCCTCATCCCCCAATCCTGGCATGCATGGTATCCCTCATGCCCCTATCCTGGTATGCATGGTACCCTTCATCCCCCAATACTGGTATGCATGGTACTCCCTCATCCCCCAATCCTGGTATGCATGGTCCTCTCACCCCCCTATCCTGGTATGCATGGTCCTCTCACCCCCCTATCCTGGTATGCATGGTACCCCTCATCCCCCAATCCTGGTATGCATGATCCTGTCATTCCCCAATCCTGGTATGCATGGTACCCCTCATCCCCCAATCCTGGTATGCATGGTACTCCCTCATCCCCCAATCCTGGTATGCATGGTCCTCTCACCCCCCTATCCTGGTATGCATGGTTCCCCTCATCCCCCAATCCTGTTATGCATGGTACCCCTCATCCCCCAATCCTGGTAAGCATGGTTCTTTCACCTCCCCTATCCTGGTATGCATGGTACTCCCTCATCCCTATCTTGGTATGCATGGTACCCCTCATCCCTCAATCCTGGTATGCATGGTAACCCTCATCCCCCAATCCTGATATGCATGGTCCTCTCACCTCCCCTATCCTGGTATGCATGGTACCCCTCATCCCCCAATCCTGATATGCATAGTCCTCTCACCTCCCCTATCCTGGTATGCATGGTACCCCTCATCCCCCAATCCTGGTATGCACGGTACCCCTCTTCCCCCAATCCTGGTATGCATGGTACTCCCGCATCCCTATCATGGTATGTATGACACCCTATCCTGGTATGCATGGTACCCCTCATCCCCCAATCCTGGTATGCATGGTACCCCTCATTCCCCAATCCTGGTATGCATGGTACTCCCTCATCCCCCAATCCTGGTATGCATGGTCCTCTCACCCCCCCAATCCTGGTATGCATGGTACCCCTCATCCCCCAATCCTGGTATGCATGATCCTGTCATCCCCCAATCCTGGTATGCATGGTACCCTTCATCCCCCATTCCTGGTATGCATGGTACTCCCTCATCCCCCAATCCTGGTATGCATGGTCCTCTCACCCCCCTATCCTGGTGTGCATAGTACCCCTCATCCCCCAATCCTGGTATGCATGGTACCCCTCATCCCCCAATCCTGGTAAGCATGGTTCTTTCACCTCCCCTATCCTGGTATGCATGGTACTCCCTCATCCCTATCCTGGTCTGTATGACCCCCTATCCTGGTATGCATGGTACCCCTCATCCCTCAATCCTGGTATGCATGGTACCCCTCATCCCCCAATCCTGATATGCATGGTCCTCTCACCTCCCCTATCCTGGTATGCATGGTACCCCTCATCCCCCAATCCTGATATGCATGGTCCTCTCACCTCCCCTATCCTGGTATGCATAGTACCCCTCATCCCCCAATCCTGGTATGCATGGTACCCCTCATCCCCCAATCCTGGTATGCATGGTACTCCCGCATCCCTATCCTGGTATGTATGACACCCTATCCTGGTATACATGGTACCCCTCATCCCCCAATCCTGGTATGCATGGTACCCCTCATCCCCCAATTCTGGTATGCATGGTACTCCCTCATCCCCCAATCCTGGTATGCATGGTCCTCTCACCCCCCCTATCCTGGTATGCATGGTATCCCTCATCCCCCAATCCTGGTATGCATGATCCTGTCATCCCCCAATCCTGGTATGCATGGTACCCTTCATCCCCCAATCCTGGTATGCATGGTCCTCTCACCCCCCTATCCTGGTATGCATGGTACCCCTCATCCCCCAATCCTGGTATGCATGATCCTGTCATCCCCCAATCCTGGTATGCATGGTACCCTTCATCCCCCAATCCTGGTATGCATGGTCCTCTCACCCCCCTATCCTGGTATGCATAGTACCCCTCATCCCCCAATCCTGGTATGCATGGTACCCCTCATCCCCCAATCCTGGTAAGCATGGTTCTTTCAACTCCCCTATCCTGATATGCATGGTACTCCCGCATCCCTATCCTGGTATGTATGACACCCTATCCTGGTATGCATGGTACCCCTCATCCTCCAATCCTGGTATGCATGGTACTCCCTCATCCCCCAATCCTGGTATGCATGGTCCTCTCACCCCCCCTATCCTGGTATGCATGGTACCCCTCATCCCCCAATCCTGGTATGCATGATCCTGTCATCCCCCAATCCTGGTATGCATGGTACCCCTCATTCCCCAATCCTGGTAAGCATGGTACCCCTCATCCCCCAATCCTGATATGCATGGTCCTCTCACCTCCCCTCTCCTGGTATGCATGGTGCCCCTCATCCCCCAATCCTGATATGCATGGTCCTCTCACCCCCCCTATCCTGGTATGCATGGTACCCCTCATCCCCCAAACCTGGTATGCATGGTACCCCTCATCCCCCAATCCTGGTATGCATGGTCCTGTCATCCCCCTATCCTGGTATCCATGGTACCCCTCATCCCTCAATCCTGGTAAGCATGGTCCTCTCACCTCCCCTATCCTGGAATGCATGGTCCTCTCACC
The DNA here is from genome assembly GCF_039654945.1 of Dendrobates tinctorius. Taxonomy (NCBI): domain Eukaryota; kingdom Metazoa; phylum Chordata; class Amphibia; order Anura; family Dendrobatidae; genus Dendrobates; species Dendrobates tinctorius. The sequence continues at coordinate 16,661,416 of NW_027361870.1, read as the reverse complement.
TCCCCTATCCTGGTATGCATGGTCCCCTCACTCCTATTAAAACTACACACATACAAAAAAAAAACATTTATACTCACCCTTCTTTCCTGTGCTCCAGCGCTGTCACCACGTTCTGCTGGAGGCCGGGGGGAGCAGTCTGGCGCCAGAGTACGTGCATGCCCATAGCGCTGTTCGGCGCCATATTGCTGAAGACAGACTGCAAGTGTGTCTTCAGTAAAATGGCGCCGATTGCGCTATGCATGATTCCGCCGTACTGCCGCCCCAGTCTCCGGCCGAAGAGAAGTGCCGCGGCAACGCTCCTCCCGGTCAGGTATAATAATAATAATAATAAATTTTATTTTTATAGCGCCGACATATTCCGCAGCACTTTACATTTCAGAGGGGATTTGTACAGACAATAGACATTACAGCATAACAATAATCACATACAGTAGATTATAACAAATACCAAGAGGAAAGAGGGCCCTGCTCGCAAGCTTACAGTCTATGAGGAAAGAGGGAGACACGAAAGGTGGGTGGTAACAGTTACCCTGATTGTATGGACCAGTCATAATGTTAAGTATGTAACAGTACAGACACAGAGGGCTAATGGAGGCATAAAGCATGTGGGAACATGATGCGGGGAACCTGGTTATGGTAAAACTTTTGGCTCTGCCACACAGGGATAGATTAGGTTAATGTGTTGGGGTGGTAGGCCAGTCTGAATAAATGCGTTTTCAGAACACGCTTAAAATTGTGGGGATTGGGGACTAATCGTATTGACCTGGGAAGTGCATTCCAAAGAATTGGCGCGGCACGTGTAAAGTCTTGGAGACGGGAGTGGGAGGTTCTGACTATTGAGGATGCTAATTTCAGGTCATCAGCAGAACGGAGGGCGCGGGTAGGGTGGTATACTGAAACAAGGGAGGAGATGTAGGGTGGTGCTGAGCCATGGAGGGCTTTGTGAGTGAGGGTAATAAGTTTATACTGAATTCTGGAGTGGATGGGTAGCCAGTGTAATGACTGGCACAAGGTAGAGGCATCGGTGTAACGATTGGTGAGGAATATGATCCTGGCTGCAGCATTCAAGACAGATTGGAGGGGGGAGAGTTTGGTAAGAGGGAGACCGATTAGAAGAGAGTTACAATAGTCGAGACGAGAATGAATAAGAGAAACAGTAAGAGTTTTTGCAGAGTCAAAGGTAAGAAAAGGTCGAATTCTAGAAATGTTTTTGAGGTGCAGATGACAAGAGCGAGCCAGTGATCGAATGTGGGGGGCAAAGGAAAGCTCGGAATCAAGTATGACCCCAAGACAGCGGGCCTGTTGCTGGGGAGTAATAGTGGAACCACACACAGAAATGGCAATGTCGGGTATAGGTACATTAGTGGAGGGAGGAAACACCAGGAGTTCAGTCTTTGACAGGTTCAGTTTCAGATATAGTGAGGACATGATATTAGACACAGCGTTTAGACAATCGCCGGTGTTTTCTAGAAAAGCTGGCGTGATGTCAGGAGAAGAAGCGTATAATTGGGTGTCATCAGCATAGAGATGGTACTGGAAATCAAATCTACTGATTGTTTGACCAATAGGGGCAGTGTACAAGGAGAAGAGGAGGGGACCTAGAACCGATCCTTGGGGGACCCCAACAGTAAGGGGAAGATGAGAGGAGGAGGAACTGGCAAAAGATACAGTAAAGGAGCGGTCGGAGAGATAGGAGGAGAACCAGGAGAGAACGGTATCCTTGAGGCCAATGGAACGGAGCATAGTGAGGAGGAGCTGATGATCCACAGTGTCGAATGCTGCAGAGAGATCCAAGAGAATTAGCATGGAGTAGTGACCATTTGATTTAGCTGTTAGCAGATCATTAGAGACTTTAGTGAGGGCAGTTTCAGTGGAGTGTAAAGAGCGGAAACCGGATTGGAGAGGGTCGAGAAGAGAGTTTTCTGAGAGATAGCGGATAAGACGGGAGTGGACCAGGCGTTCCAGGAGTTTAGAGATGAAGGGAAGATTAGAGACAGGTCTATAGTTAGCGGCACAGTTTTGGTCGAGGGATGGTTTTTTAAGTAGTGGATGTATGATGGCATGCTTAAATGAGAAGGGAAAAATACCAGAAGAGAGAGAGAGGTTAAATATTTTAGTTAGGTGAGGGGACAGCAGGGGAAAGGGACTGAAGGAGCTGTGACGGAAATGGGTCACTGGTGCAAGTAGTTGGGCGAGAAGATGCAAGGAGCCTGCTTACTTCTTCTTCTGTGACTGGTTCAAAATCAGAGAGTGAGTTCGATGCAGTGGGGGAGGGAGGACAGTGCATGGTATGAGGTGATTGGGAGATAATTTCCTGTCGGATCTGGTCAATTTTTTCTTTGAAGTAATTGGCCAGATCGTCAGCTCGGAGCTCTGTGGTTGGGGCCTGTACTCTTGGATTGAGTAGAGAATGAAAAGTGTCAAAGAGACGTTTCGGGTTATTGGACAGTGAGGTGATGAGGGTGTTGAAATAGGTTTGCTTGGAGAGGTGAAGGGCAGTGTTGTATGTTCTAAGCATAAACTTAAAATGGATGAAATCTTCGGGTAGATTGGATTTTCTCCACAGACGTTCGGCGCACCTGGAGCACCGCTGCAGGAAACGTGTTTGCACCGTGTGCCAGGGTTGTCGCCGTCTGCGATGTGGTGTTCTATTTATAGGGGGTGCAAATTCATCCAGGGCACTTTGAAGTGTTTCATTGTAATGCTTCAATGCAGAATCAGGACAGGAGAGGGAGGACATAGGGGCCAATGAAGACTGCAAGTTCTTCATAAGTTTCTGGGTGTTAATGGCCTGTATGTTTCTATAAGTATGGACAGTGGGGGTGACCTGAGCAGCATGGCAGTTCTTGATAGAGACTGAAAGAAGATTGTGGTCAGAGAGCGGGAGAGGGGAGTTTGCAAAATCATCCACTGCACAAAGCCGAGAGAAGACCAAGTCGAGGGAGTTTCCGTCTTCATGCGTTGGAGAATTAGTAAGCTGCGAAAGGCCAAATGAGGAGGTTAGAGATAAAAGGTGAGTAGCAGATGGTGAGAGGGGAAGAGCAATGGGGATGTTGAAATCACCCATGATGAGGGTAGGGATGTCACAGGAGAGAAAATGTGGAAGCCAAGTGGCAAAATGATCCAGGAACTGATGGGAGGGGCCGGGAGGACGATACACCACCGCCACTCGCATGGAGAAGGGGGTGTAAGTATGTAAGTGTGGCGTCGGAGATGGTGGTATGCAGTGTTTACGGTACCGCCATCTCCGGCGCCTTACACACTCCTCACCTCTGGCTGCCTCATTCTGTCTGGAGCCAGACTGCGCAGGCGCGTCGCTCTTGCGCAGTCTATAAAGGCTTCGGACAGAGTGACGCTTACAGTGTTATATAATCTATAATATAACCATCTGCTTTACAGTTTCCCTTTCCCGATAAATGTTTGAATTCCCCCTCATGTTCTAGAAAAATTAATCTAGTATAATAAAGAAAATAGTTATTTCAAAATGGAATATACAAGCTCTGGCAAAAATTAAGAGACCACTTCCAAATGTTCAGTTTGTCTGATTTTTCTCTTTATAGGTATATTTTTGTGTAAAATGTAAATTGTTCTTTTAGTCTACAAACTGCTGACAACATGTCTCTGAATTTCCAAGCAATAACTTTTTTTTTTTTTCTGAAATGGAGAAATGGTCAAAATAAAAAAAAACCCTGTGCTTTCAAACCTCAAATAATGCAAAGAAAAGTAGTTAATAATCATTTAGAAACAACAATACTAATGTTTTAACTCAGGAAGAGTTCAGAAATCAATATTTTGTGGAATAACCATGATTTTTAATCACAGCTTTCATGGGTCTTAGCATGCTTGCCACCAGCCTTTCACACTGCTTCTGGCTCAAAAATGTAAGTAGTTCTTCTTTGTTTGATGGCTTGTGACTATCCATCATCCTCTTCATTACATTCCAGAGGTTTTCAAAGGGGTTTTCAAGTCTGGAGAATGGGCTGCCCATGATAGGGGTTTGATGTGGTGGTCCCTTAATTTTTGCCAGAGCTGTATGTAAAATATTGGTTATTTCATGTACAGTTGTTGACTAAAGATAGCCATATACAAGAATGCATGTACTGTATCTATGTGCCAAGTATATATGATAACCATTAACATATGAATGTATACATATATATGTGAAAGCCATACATGTGATCTCTTCCTTCTTCCCGATAAAAATGAACACTCAGCCGAAACTTTATGTGTTTTCAGAGGATAGAGCAGAGTATGACTATTGTCACATATCCAGTAGAGTTGAGCGACTTTTGGTTTTTTAGGGTCGAGTTTCGTTTCGTGAAACCCGACTTTTCCAAAAGTCAGGTCGAGCAAGATCGGCCGATTATAGGGAAAAGTCGGGGTCGTCCCGAAACACGAAACCCAATGTAAGTCAATGGGGAATAAAAGTCGGCAGTGAGAGGAGGACAGGAAACACACCTACAGTGCCCATTTGAATGCCAAAAGCATCAATTCTTCTTACTTAAGCTTGTCAACCTTAATTAACTTCATAATACAAGTTACGCACTGAAAAATGGGGGTTATTTGGCTAAAGTTGTGGGGGGGGTAGGGCTGGCTCCAGGTTTTCATGTGCCCCTTTAACACATACCACAACTCATCATGCTCCGATACGGCAGAGAAATAGCGGTATAGTACAATGAAAAATACTTCACTTTTTACATCTCATGACGAGGCCCATCTATTTCTCCATACAGAATCATTGGTCCCATATAATGTTTGAAACAGTATATGATGAGCTCCACATAATGCTACAGTATATGTTGGTCCCCATGGATGAAGCTCCACTGTCTTATGGGCCCAAATAATGCTCCAAACATAATGGGCCCCATTTCTAATGCTCTAGTGTATAATGGGCCCTGTAAATGCTGCTCCAGTGTCTGATGTCCACCTTTGGAATGTTCCAGTGTATGGTGGGCCCCATCTATCATTCTCCAGAGTATAGTGCTCCCCAAAAATTGCTGTCCCAACATTGAAAACAATCAAATAAGTCTCCTCGCTAGGGAATCCCTGTACTAGTCTGGACTCCTCGTCGTCCCCATCTTCCATCTCACTGCACAGTATTTCAACCTTGCAAGTGCTGTGATCCTGAGCAAGCAGGGGGGGCCCACTCGTTGGCGACGGCACTGGCACAGGGCCCCTGATAGTACGGTGGTGTGTCTGATGGCGGGTGGGCCGAACCTGCACTTTCATCTGCAGCTTCCTCTTTGTCACCGTGTAAGATGGAACTGTATATGGGAAGGGCAACCTGAGTTTCATCAGGGTCAGATTCAGGCCGTGTAGCGTGCGAGGGGAATGTAGTGGTCTGGGTCAATGTACCAGCAGATTCATCGAGCAGTGGCTGGGCATCAGTGCACTTGTGTCACCCCCAGGAGTACGGTCGCCACAGTGGCATTACCTTCCTCCTAGGGAGTGTGATGTCATGCTTGGGAGCAACGAAGGATCTCTCTAGCAGGTTAACTGATTGGGCGGCGTTATTCCCACGAGTCATGACCCTCCAAACAGCGTTCATGAAGGCAAAGTGTTTGTTTTACGTGGGCAGTATGGTTGCAAAGCTGAACCTTAAAGGAATGTCCAGAAGGGCACCACCAGGAGTGGAGCCTACGGTTAAATTCGACTCCACCTGGGAAACCTCAACCATGCCAGCTACAGAAAAGGTGCACACATTGCAAGCTTAATTCCGTTAACGAACGAGACTCCGTCATGCCCCGCGGTCCGAGTCCGGCTTACTAGAGGGACACGTGAGGCTCTGGCACATGAGATTGGCCAATAACTGGTGTGTCATGCCCTTACATGTCCGTGGCTGCATGTGCGCTACACTGAAAAGGCCAGCGTTTGTCGCTTACAGGTGCAGATAACCCGCTGAACAACGTTAGTGATGGGGATCACTGATTACAATTATTACCCGCGAACGATGATTTCCCAGTAAGTGCAGGTCAACCGCAGTTCCGGAATTAGGCCTAACCGTCATTCCTGAAAAAATGAAAAACTTACGTGTGCAAACCACAGGTGCTGTAGCTTGCTTAACAGCTCGCCAGCCGTTCTCACGCCCAGTATGGATTACACGTGATTGCACAAAGGTGAGAAAGGGTACCGTATCCCCAGATAACATGTATGGATAGCGTACACATTCAAAATATATGTCTATACATCAGGAGGCAGGCTCAGACGGTGTCAGGCACAGTATGGATTTGACGGCCCAGACTACACAGCGGAGGAGCAGGGAGAGGTAAAGATTGCAAATGCTGGGGCCCTGCCCAAGCAAGGGGGGCCCACTCGTGGGCGTCGGTACTGGCACTGGGCCCCTCATAGTACGGCGGTGTGTCTGATGGTGGGTGTGCACCACCACCGTCAGAGACACTTGATTGCACTATGAGGGACCCTGTGCCAGTGCCCGCGCCCAAGAGTCGGCCTACCCACCTGTCCAGGGCAAAGGCACTCGCATTTTTCTGTCACCCTATGTGTCATCAGGGGAAGGTGGGACAAAATCCTTGGAAACCCATGCATGGTTCATTTTAATGAAGGTTAGATCATCCACATTTTGGGTTGACAGACGGGTCCTTTTTTCTGTCAGGATTGATCCAGCTGCACTGAAGACTCTTTCCGATAGCACACTTGCAGCTGGGCAAGCGAGCTCCTGTAAGGCATATTGTGCCAATTCAGGCCAGGTGTCCAGTTTAGCGGCCCAATAGTCAAAGGGGAATGACCTGTGTGGGAGAACATCGATATGGGAGGAAAAGTAGTTTGTAACCATAGTTGACAACTGCTGTCTCCTGTCACTTTCCATCGATGCAGTATTACCAGTTGTGTGAGCGGTACTTGAAAAATCAGTCCACAACATTGTCATGAAACCCCTGTCTCCAACGCCACTTCTGCTGTGTGCACCATGAACACCTCTGCCAAGCTGCCCCCAGCCCGTACGGCTCGTGTGAGAACCATCACCGCTGCTGTGTGCTGGGAATGCCTCAAGCAACCGATTTACCAGAGTTGCTTGTTTATTAGCCAATATTAGGTCAAGGTTCTCCTGTGGCATGATGTTTTGTAATTTGCCTTTACAGCGTGGATCCAGGATGCTTGGCAACCAGTAGTCGTCATCGTTCATCATTTTGGCAATGCGGGGGTCCCTTTTTAGGATCTGCAAGGCATAATCTGACATGTGGGCCAATGTTCCCGGTGTCAATGATGCACTGCGAGTGCTGGTTGGAGGAGCACTTTCTGGCAAATCCACATCCCTCCAGTCACGCACAAACCCTGTACCAGACCTTGCCACGCCAACATTTTCACTTGCCCCACGAGATGCATCCTCCTCCCCTAAGTAATCATCCCCATCATCATCCTCCTCTTCTTCCTCCACCTCGTCCAGGAGAGGTCCCTGAGCAGACAATGGCTGAATGTCATCAAGGATTCCCTCCTCGTCAACATTGGCTGCAGACGCCTGCTCCTTAAGGTGCGTCAAAGTTTGCATGAGCAGACGCATAAGTGGGATGCTCATGCTTAGGATGGCGTCGTCTGCGCTTACCAGCCGTGTGCATTCCTCAAAACACTGAAGGACTTTACAAAGGTCTTTCCGCTTCGACCACTGCACACCTGTCAACTCCATGTCTGCTCTCAAAGTGCCTGGCCGTGTATCCTCCCACAAATGCATTATGGCCTGCCTCTGCTCACACAGCCGCTCCACCATGTGCAGGGTGGAGTTGCACCTTGTTGCAATGTCGATAATGAGGCGGTGGTTGGGAAGGTGGAGCAATCGCTGCAGCTTCTGCATACGAACGGAGTGTACAGGCACCCGGCGGATGTGCGCGCACAGTCTTCGCACCTTCTGGAGCAGGGCTGTTAACTCCGGATAATTTTTGAGGAAGCACTGCACCACCAGGTTCAAGGTGTGAGCCAAGCAAGGTATGTGGCTGAGTTTTGAAAGGGCTATGGCTGCCACAAAATTACGGCCGTTATCACTAACTACCTTGCCTGCCTCAAGATGTACACTGCCCAGCCATGACTCAGTTTGTCGCTTCAAGTACTCGGCCAGCACCTCGGCGGTGTGTCTGTCGCCCAAACACATCATCTGCAACACAGCCTGCTGACGCTTTCCACTAGCTACTCGATAGGGGGACACCTTGTGTGCAACAGTGGCAGCTGCAGATGGAGTGCTCGTACGACTGCGCTCTGTGGACGAGCTTTCGCTTCTGGAGGAGGAGGAGGAGGAGGGTCGAACGCCTATAGCCAACTGTTTCCTATACCGTGGGCTAGGCAGCACTGTCCCACCACCGCTGTCCCCTGTGGACCCTGCATCCACCACATTAACCCAGTGCGCAGTGATGGACACGTAACGGCCCTGGCCATGCCAACTGGACCATGCATCAGTTGTGAGGTGCACCTTTCCACTCACTGACTGCTTGAGTGCATGGACAATGCGGTCTTTTACATGATGGTGGAGGGCTGGGATGGCTTTGCGAGAGAAGAAGTGGCGACTGGGTAGGTCATAGCGTGGTACTGCATAGGCCATGAGTTCGCGGAAAGCTGCGCTTTCCACCAACCGATAGGGCATCATGTCAAACAAGATTAGTTTGGCAATGTGGGCGTTCAAACCCAGTGTACGCGGATGAGAGACTGAGTACTTTCTTGACCTACTCATAGTGTCTGGGAGGGTGAGCTGGACTTGAGAGCTGCATATGGTGGAAGTAGCGGTGGACAGGGCGGACTGAGAGAGGGTTCATGATGGTGATGGAGTTGGTGTTCTTTCTGATGGCCTAGATTCAGTATTTCGTTGATATAACAGTGGGATTCCCTGACTGCTGTGGCCTTGCAACGACACCTCAACATTTGCTGCTGTGCTAACTGGTGGGCTTACAGTGGGGGAAACAATGTAGCGTTGCTGACTACCTTTGTGATCAGTTGCACATGTGGCACTTGAGGTTTCGTGTTATGTCCACGCTTGCAAGTGCATGGTGGTTAAATGTCTAAGCATGCAACTGGTATTCACATTTTTCAGATTTTTCCCTCGGCTAAAGGTCTTTGCGCACTTCTTACAGATAACCTTGGCCTGATCATGAGGATTTTGTTCAAAAAAGTGCCACACTGCACTCTTCCTACTTTGGCAGACATTTTGCGGCCTAGCATGCTGTGATCTTTTGACCCTCTGGACAAGCTGTCCAGCAACTCTTTTGATTTTTGGAACCTGTCTTTGGAGTGCTCCGGGCCTGCCAGATAACAGCTGTTGCGATGTCGATGTCTGCTGTGGATGCTCCTCCTCATCTGAGCTATTGGAAGCAGCACCCTCTTCCCCCAATGGATGCCAATCTGGGTCAACAACTGGGTCATCCATCACCTCCTCTTCAATGTCATGTGCACCTTCCTCTGTGTCACCGTGTATGGTGGTATAGTGTGCGGGAAGGGGCACCTGAGTCTGATCAGGGTCAGAATCTGGCTCTGTACACTGCGAGGACAATGTAGTGCTCTGAGTGAATGTACCAGCAGAATCATCTATCAGCGGCTGTGCATCAGTGCACTCCATGTCAGATTCATCTTGGCCTGGGTAATTCACCATTTCACTTGATAATCCAGGCATGGTATGTGAAAACAGCTCCATGGAGTAATCAGTAGTATGGCCTGCGTCATCCTTCAATCTTGGTTGGGGTGAAGGACACAAGGAAAGGTGTGGTTCATGAACATGAGCCTCCAATGGCGACTCAGTGCTTTTACTTTTTACAACTTCAGAAGAGGAGGCGATAGAGCTGGAGGCTGAGTCAGCAATGTAAGACAAAACTTTTTCCTGATGCTCTGGCTTTAAAAGCGGTTTGCCAACTCCTAGAAAACTAAGCTTTCGAAGCCTTATGGAGCCAGACGATGACGCAGGCTCAACGCCTCCTGCATTCGGTCCTATTTTGCTCTTGCCACTACCATCAGATCCACCACCAACACCATCATTACCAGCTGCCAACCCCCGCCCAATTCCACGGCCTCTTCCACCAGCCTTCCTCATTTTTTGTAGAAATGTAGACAAAATCCAACAAACTATATAGTAATGTAAAACAAGGTACAAGGTGTCTATAAGACAGGGGAGATTTTGAATTTCTGCACACACTTGTGGACACTGGACACTTATGGATTGTGTGAGGCCCACTGAATATCACAGCGCTATGTCACAGGCTCGATGGCACAGGTGTGAAAAAAGTGACTACAGGATAAGGGAGATTTTGAATTTCTGCACACACTAGTGGACACTGGACACTTTTGGATTGTGTGAGGCCCACTGAATATCAGAGCGCTATGTCACAGGCTCGATGGCACAGGTGTGAAAAAAGTGACTACAGGATCACAGAGATTTTGAATTTCTGCACACACTTGTGGACACTGGACACTTATGGATTGTGTGAGGCCCACTGAATATCACAGCGCTATGTCACAGGCTCGATGGCACAGGTGTGAAAAAAGTGACTACAGGATAAGGGAGATTTTGAATTTCTGCACACACTAGTGGACACTGGACACTTTTGGATTGTGTGAGGCCCACTGAATATCAGAGCGCTATGTCACAGGCTCGATGGCACAGGTGTGAAAAAAGTGACTACAGGATCACAGAGATTTTGAATTTCTGCACACACTTGTGGACACTGGACACTTATGGATTGTGTGAGGCCCACTGAATATCACAGCGCTATGTCACAGGCTCGATGGCACAGGTGTGAAAAAAGTGACTACAGGATAAGGGAGATTTTGAATTTCTGCACACACTAGTGGACACTGGACACTTTTGGATTGTGTGAGGCCCACTGAATATCAGAGCGCTATGTCACAAGCAGAAATTGGCTAGTGTATCACAAACTACAAGGTGTATGTAGAATTGGGCAGAATAGGAATCTCCCTAGAGTGTAGGTCTGTAAGAACGGAACAAGTCCTCCACTTATCCTTCCACAGTGACACACAGATAGCTTCACTGTGGCCGTGATAACAGCCGTTACACGGTACTGAGAGGAGCGTGCACGTACACGGCTGTCCTGTGTACGTAAAATTGTAAAGCTCCGTGTTTTTTAAGTATACGGACTGACACACGCTGTCTCTCTATAGTTTTGAATGTGATCAAACAGCAAATATATTTAACTGTTTGAAAGCTAGACAAAACTAGTAGGTGCAGGTCTGTAATAACGGAAGATGTCCTCGACTTATTCTCACAGAGTGACACACAGATAGCTTCACTGTGGCTGTGATAACAGCCGTTACACGGTACTGTGTGAGGAGCGTACACCGCTGTATGGTGTGAAAAAATGCACGCTCAGTACCTCAGCAGGACAAAAAAAAAAATTGGGATTGCTTTTAAAAAAGCAGTTTGCAGAGCAGTGGGTAAACAGCAATGCAGCTGTCAGGAAGCCTTAGAAGGCAGCCTAACAACCATCACCACTGATCCACCACAATATTGTACAGGCAAAATCGCTAGCAGCAGAAGCAGTTTTTTTTTCTTCTTCCCTGCCTAACGCTCTCCCTACAGAATCAGCAGCAGCAACCTCTCCCTATGCTAAGATCGGCAGAAGTAAGATGGCGGTCGGCGTGCACGCCCTTTTATAACCCCTGTGACGCCCACCAAAGCAAGCCAATCACTTGCATGCCCTTCTGAAAGATGGTGGTGACCCCTGCCTATGTCATCACGTTGCCCACAGTGTCCGTGGATCCTGATTGGCTGAAAAAGAGCACAAAACAAACTTTTGAAACGCGACTTTGGCGCGTAAGTCGCCGACCTCGTGGCCGACCTCATCCTAGGGTCGGGTTTCGTTTCATGAAACCCGACTTTGCCAAAAGTCGGTGACTTTTGAAATTTTTCGACCCGTTTCGCTCAACTCTAATATCCAGTAGTTATTTCTCTTTCTGGATCCGTTTTGGGATTAAAAAATTTGAAAATAAAATTAGCTAGCATACGACCCAGTCATTTGAATGGAGACAGGAATGTTTCAAAATATACTCCACCACACCACTCACTCCACACCGACATCCATTTAGAAGAGTGGCTGCTGGCAATCAGAACTCAGTTATGGCCCACTGCAAACACAAAATCACATGCCCCGGCCCTCGCTCTGTATATGCAGCCAGGTAAATAGTGTTTTCCGAGGTGACAGATTCCCTTTAGATTTATTTAATGCTGTATGTAGTATTGCGACAGATCAGCTTTAATATAATCCTTAGCTATAGTCAATAGATAAAGAGGTGTGCTGTAGACGGGCCATCATTCTGATATGCTGCCATAATCCAGTATTGTGCTCCCTTCTATATTTTATCAAAATACAAATTAAACTTCAGATACAGGATGAATATTGCTGTGGCTTTAATAAATGGTTTGTGGCTCTCAGCATGACAATTCTAACAAGCAGCTGCCTTCAGAGCCTTGTGCCCGCAGCAGTGTAAGAGACTAATCTGTAAGTGTGGTCATGACTTTGCAGTGTCACAGGTACAATCACCACAACATGAAGGTCTGAGAGACTCGTGATGAATTTCTTTGTCTTCTTCTAGCTTTAGCCCATCAGTTTTACACTACTCTGGTGGAATGATGAGACAGATTCTATGATAAAGTGTCCAAGCATATTTTGCACATTATTATAAATCATAGTAACATAGTAACATAGTTTTGAAGGCTGAAGGAAGACCTTATGTCCATCTAGTTCAGCCTATTTTTAGTGCAGCTGTTCTACATTGCTGATTCTGCGGAAGGCAAAGAACCCACAGAGTAGAAGCCAATTTTCTCCATAGGGAAAAAAATTCCTTCCCCTAAGCTGGGTCACCCATCTACCTATAATATTATGTTATTCGTAACCTTCTATACTGTTATTCAGAAGAAAAGCATCCATTCCTTTCTTAAATTCATTCAGTGAGTTGGCCATCACCACTTCCTCAGGAAGAGAATTCCAGAGCCTCACTGCTCTTACCGTGAAGAACCCTCTTCTATGCTGGTGCAGAAATTGTCTTTCCTCCAAACGAAGAGAATGCCCCCTTGTTCTTGTCACAGTCCTTGGTACAAACAGTTCATTGGAGAGATCTCTGTATTGCCCTCTGATATACTTGTACATATATATTAAGTCTCCCCTAAGTCTTCTCTTTTCTAGAGTAAATAGACCTAATTTTGATAACCTTTCTGGGTATTGTAGTGAAGCAACTCCATTTATCATTTTAGTAGCCCGCCTTTGAACCCTTTCAAGTTCAGTAAAGTCTTTCTTGAGCACCGGCGTCCAAAATTGCACACAATACTCCAAGTGTGGTCTGGCGAGTGATTTGTACACAGGAAGAATTATGTTTTCATCTCGTGTCCCCAGACCTCTTCTAATGCATCCCATGACCCTATTTGCTTTGGTGGCAGCTGCCTGACACTGGGCACTCCAATTTAGCTTCTTATTGACTAAGATGCCTAAGTCTTTTTCCATGTCTGATTTCCCCAGCAGTTTCCCATTTAGTAAGTAATTGTAGCATCTGTTTCTCCTTCCCATGTGCATAACCTTACACTTATCTGTGTTAAACCTCATTTGCCATTTTTCAGCCCAAATATCCAAAAAGTATCGACTAAACACCCTGTATTTGTTGTTCAGCACTTGCTGATTACTGCCATATTTTTGGCTGCAGAGAATTTTTGCAAATTTTTGCAAATCTGCCATTCTATGTTCTCTTGTTATATCTTAGTTAATGGGTGGTGTTAACATTGTCTGACTGACGTGTTCACATTTGTGCATTTCACATGTGTTTTTAATCCATTTTTTCCATGCTTATCATGGTTTGGGAGACCCCACCCCTCTCCTGTGTGAGGTGTACAAAAGAGCTGTCTCAGACCATAAGCCCACACTGTGGAGCAGCCTGTCTGAATCCTGTTCATGTCAAGACACTGTTCAGATGTTCAGGTATTAAATACATTAGATAGGGACTGCTTCGACACGGGTTACCTTGACATTGGTGAGGCAGCTTGGTATACATTTTTTTGCAAAAAAAAGTATCGACTAAACACCCTGTATTTGTTGTTCAGCACTTGCTGATTACTGCCATATTTTTGGCTGCAGAGAATTTTTGCAAATTTTTGCAAATCTGCCATTCTATGTTCTCTTGTTATATCTTAGTTAATGGGTGGTGTGAACATTGTCTGACTGACGTGTTCACATTTGTGCATTTCACATGTGTTTTTAATCCATTTTTTCCATGCTTAGCATGGTTTGGAAGACCCCACCCCTCTCCTGTGTGAGGTGTACAAAAGAGCTGTCTCAGACCATAAGCCCACACTGTGGAGCAGCCTGTCTGAATCCTGTTCATGTCAAGACACTGTTCAGATATTAAATACATTAGATAGGGACTGCTTCGACACGGGTTACCTTGACGTTGGTGAGGCAGCTTGGTATACATTTTTTTGCAAAAAAAAATATCGACTAAACATCCTGTATTTGTTGTTCAGCACTTGCTGATTACTGCCATATTTTTGGCTGCAGAGAATTTTTGCAAATTTTTGCAAATCTGCCATTCTATGTTTTCTTGTTATATCTTATTGACTAAGATGCCTAGGTCTTTTTCCATGTCTGATTTCCCCAGCAGTTTACCATTTAGTAAGTAATTGTAGCATCTGTTTCTCCTTCCCATGTGCATAACCTTACACTTATCTGTTGTTAAACCTCATTTGCCATTTTTCAGCCCAAATATCCAATTTACTCAAATCTGTCTGTAGTTGCAAACTGTCCTCCTTTGTGTTAACTCCCTTACATAGTTTTGTATCATCTGCAAATACTGATATTTTACTGTGTAAGCCATCCACTAGATTATTAATAAATATATTAAATAGTAGGGGGCCCAATACAGAACCCTGTGGTACCCCACTAGTAACCCTGGCCCAATCTGAGTATGCACCATTAATAACCACTCTTTGTTTTCTATCACTAAGCCAGCTACCTACCCATCTACACACATTTTCCTCTAGCCCAAGCTTTCTCATCTTACTTACCAATCTTTTATGTGGGACAGTGTCAAATGCTTTAGAGAAGTCAAGATAAATGACATCCAATGATTCTCCTTGGTCCATTTGAGAGCTTACATCCTCATAGAAGCTGATCAGGTTAGTTTGACAGGAGCAATCCTTCATAAATCCATGTTGATATGGAGTTAAACATTTATTAGCATTTAGATATTCCATAATGGTATCCCTTAGAAACCCTTCAAAAATTTTACCCACAACAGATGTTAAGCTTACCAGCTTATAGTTTCCAGGTTCCCTTTTACACCCCTTTTTGAATATTGGTACCACATTTGCTTGCCGCCAATCAAAAGGAACAGACCCTGTTTCTATAGAGTCTTTAAATATAAGGAATAGAGGCCTGTCTATCACATTACTTAACTCCCTTAATACCCGAGGGTGAATGCCATCAGGGCCTGGTGATTTGTCAATTTTAATCTTACTAAGGCGGTTCTGCACTTCTTCCTGGGTTAGGCTAGTTTCACACTTGCTTTTTTTTGCAGCGCGTTTTTCCCGCAAAAAAACGCATTGAAAAAACGCATACATAAGCATACAACTGCTGCGTTTTTTTCAAGCATTTTTATGAGCATGCATGAAAAAAACGCAGCGTTTTTATGCGTTTGTATGCGTTTTTAGTGCGTTTTTACCGCGTTTGCGTTTTTTTCCAACATTTTTAGGTGGCCCCTCACACTACCCAAACCATGACTTTACTAACCCTAACCCTGACCCTAACCCTAACCCTGACCCTAACCCTAACCCTGACCCTAACCCTTAACCAAATCATACTTAACCCTAACCCAAACCCTAAACCCTAACTAACCCTAACCCTGACCCTAACCCTAACCCTAACCCTAACCCTAACCCTGACCCTAACCCTTAACAAAACCATACTTAACCCTAACCCTAACCCTAACCCTGACCCTAACCCTAACCCTGACCCTAACCCTTAACAAAACCATACTTAACCCTAATCCTGACCCTAACCCTGACCCTAATCCTTAACAAAACCATACTTAACCCTAACCCTGACCCTAACCCTAACCCTGACCCTAACCCTAACCCTAACCCTGACCCTAACCCTTAACAAAACCATACTTAACCCTAATCCTGACCCTAACCCTGACCCTAACCCTTAACAAAACCATACTTAACCCTAACCCTGACCCTAACCCTAACCCTGACCCCAACCCTAACCCTAACCCTGACCCTAACCCTTAACAAAACCATACTTAACCCTAATCCTGACCCTAACCCTGACCCTAACCCTTAACCAAACCATACTTAACCCTAACCCTGACCCAAACCCCAACCCTAACCCTGACCCTGACCCTAACCCTAACCCTAAACCCCCTTAACTAACCCTAACTCTAACCCAAACCCCTAAATTCCATGGTTAAAAAAAAAAAACGCATATGCAAAAAAACGCATACATGAGCATGCCAGTGCGCACATATGCGCATCCATAGGCTATAATGGCCATTTTTAGCGCAAAACGTGCGCATATGTGCGCATGCGCTTTTTTGCAGGGCCAAAAAATGCAACATGCTGCGTCTGGAAAATACCAACGCACACCCCAAAAAAACGCAGCGCATGAAAATCGCATACATGCGCTTACCAGCGCGCAGGTATGCGCACCCATGTTAAATATAGGGGAAAAAACGCATGCGCAGGTATGCGTTTTTTTCCAGCGCTAAAAAACGCAAATGTGAAACCAGCCTTAGACAGGTAATACTTAATGGGGGGTTTACATTATCACTCTGCATTTCCCCTGGCAAATCCTTTTCCTGTGTGAACACTGTTGAGAAAAAAGTATTTAAAACATTTGCTTTTTAAAGTATTTAAAGTATTTAAATCCAGGCAAGATACCATATCGTTTGAATACATTTATCTGTTGCTTTGATTTTTACATATTTAAATTGAAAAAACAATTGAAAAATTAAAAAAATAAAATAAACATTAAACTCATTATGCAAGGGAATGGCACAGGCTGGCTGGGGTATAGCTATGCCCAGCTGTTAAATTTATGAAAGGTTATGACTTATTGCAGAAATGTACTCCAGTCCCTGAATGGAGTAAATTTCTGGCGGAGCAAACCAGTAAACAGATGTGCCTAATTCACTGAGCATTGTGTGCCTCTTAATGAATTAAAGGGAACCGGTCATATAAAATAACGCTAGTAACCTGTAGATATGGGGTTATTCTCTAGGTTAATAGCACCCTGACACCATGTGGCACTGAGAGCCTCGCTGCCGGGAGGAAATAAACTTTATTGCCCCAGTAGCTTTTGGCTTTCAGTCATTAGTGTGGCGCTGTCATGGTTTCGGTAACCACTCAGTGTATGGAGAGGGCAGCAGTAACCGTGATCTCGTCACTGACTGACAGCCAACCCTAATACCGAGCTTGCTGTCAGTCAGTTCTGGTGGCACAGTTACAGCCACCATTCTCTATACACTGACTGATGACTGAAACTGTGTCAGAGCCACCAGTATTACTGGAAACCGAGCGCCGCCGGGGGAATAAAGTTAATTTCCTTCAAACAGCGAGGCTCTCAGTAACGGTACCTGACGGTGTCAGAATGCTATTAACCTGCAGATTAACCCTATATCTGCAGGTTAATAGCATAATTTTACATGACAGGTTCCCTTTAAGCGCATCGTACTCCAGCGAGCACCTTCGTTAAGACTGGCCGTGCAAGCCAGTCTTCATTAATCAGGCCCATACTCCCTGGCCGTTTTTTCAAAGTATGCATTTCAGAATAATACCTCGCTGCAATCATGCACCATTGATAACACGTGCTGCCTGTGATTTGGGCATCATGAATCTGATGTCAGGATCTCAGGGAGATCAGTGTCCGGCCCATAAATCTTAACATCTCATTTACATATTTACAAGAAAAACGTGGATGTCCCTGGAATAAGACATCAGATTGCAGATATCAAAAGTATCATTTTATTTACCTTCCTATGACCTGCATGCCCATATAGACGGTTTAAGAGAGTGGATGATACTGACAAATTCCCTTTAACCTGTTGCAGAAGTGTGAAAAAAAATATTGTGCACTAATTTTAGCTTTTTGTTAACAATATATAAATTTAGAAATATCTCACATAAAACCGCGTGTCACAGAGGGATATAGTCTGCAATAAGAAAAGGTAAAGCCTTTTGCAATGATGAAAGGTTAAAAATAAAATAAAATCATAATGTTCAAAACAATTTTTTTTATGATGGATTTTAAAAGGAATCTGTCACCAGGTTTTTGAAACTTCATGAGAGCAGCATGATGTAGGGACAGGGACCCTGATTCCAACAGTGTATTATGTGTCCTTATCTACGTTCCTTGCTCAATTTTCTCTGCTTCAGATCTAGCAGTTCTCTGAATGCTGAGCTCTGTATAACCCACCCAGACCACTGATTGGTAGTTATTTTTTCCTGCCAATCAGTAATGGGGCGGTGTTATGTAAGAGGCTGGACCGGACTGGGGGTACCTATCTTGCGCCGGTTCCAGAACTGTCGGGGCGGTCACCATTGTTACCTGGGGGAAAGCTTTCCGAACCGGACCGACCTTTGCACTCGGCAGCAGGGGGCGTGACTTTGATAAAAGGCGCTGTGCGTGGGAAAGGGAGAAGAGACTTGGCAGGAAGACAGAGCGCGCAGCAGGGGAAGGTTGGTGCTCCGTCCTTTGAGCATCATGATAGCGCAGGCCCTCGCTGTAGATTCCCTGCGTCCGGGTACACTGACTGTGTACAGCAATCTGCCATGTGCCCGTTGTCTCCCGTGAAAAAAAAGTTTTATACGCTCTGGGCTGGTGATTACTGTGTGCATGCTGCCTAAGGCTACTTTCACACTTCAGGTTTTCGGCGTCAGGCGCGATCCAGCGTCGTGCCGGAACGCCGGATCCGGCAAATGTTTAGTAAAACCGGATGTGACGGATCCGTTTTTCTGCCGGATCCGTCTTTTTCTTGACAGACAAAACCGGATCCGTCTCATCCGGTTCATCCGTTTTTCTATCCGTTTTTCGACGGATTACGCCGGATCCGGTTTTTAAAATTGACCCTTGTGGCCTTCCGAACGGGATTGGCTACTGGAAAACTATATATAGCATGTTCCTACAGCCCTTCTTTGACAGGTTGTAGAGGAGAAAGTGCAGGTTGGAGAGAAGAGCAAGTTATTGGCGAAGATGGATGTTGTCATTGGAAATATTTTGAAGAATTTGGCGGATTTTATAGCGGAGGCGAATCGTTTGAGGGTGATTGTTCTGGAGAAGGAGAGAGCGAGACAGCAGCGCATCAGGCATCGTAGACGACGTTTGTGGATCCACCCCATCACAGCCAAGAGAATGACGCGTGGGGTCTATTCTACACTCTGCATGGACCTTCGACGAAACCCGGATAAATTTTTTGGATATGTTAGGATGAAAATGGAGAATTTTGATTACTTGGTGGAGCGCATTGCACACCTCATAAGAAAAGCGGACACCTATTGCCGCTTCTCTGTTTCACCCACAGAGCGTCTGATGGTGACTTTAAGGTAAGCCACATTTATTGGATGTGATCGCATCAGAGCACACTTTCACTGCAATCTTGTTGGTGGTAGTTTGTATCTCCAAGTGTTATAGCTCAGTTTTGGTATGTAATGCTGTGATTTAAAACTAATTTATTGTTTTTTAATTCCCCACAGATTTCTTGAAACTGGAGAATCCCTTTCGTCACTGCATTTCCAGTACAGACTCGGGATTTCCACCATATCTGGAATTGTGAAGCACACATGCCGTGCACTGTGGGACTCCTTAGCTGAAGAGTTTTTACCAGAGCCCACAACAGAGAGGTGGATTGAAATTGCTGACAAGTTTCAACAGATATGTCAGTTTCCCAACTGCTTGGGCGCTGTGGACGGGAAACATATCCGCATTGTAAAGCCAGCTGGATCGGGATCGGAATATTTCAATTACAAGAAATATTTTTCAATTGTCCTCATGGCCATCGCTGACGCGGAATACAAATTTATTGCGGTTGATATTGGGGCCTATGGCCGCTCCAATGACTCTCAAGTTTTCAAACTGTCTGCCATGGGGCGTAAACTGTATGGAAACACCTTCCAGTTCCCACCACCTAGACCGCTGCCGCAAACATCTGGTCCACCTATGCCATTTGTCTGTGTAGGGGATGAAGCCTTCCAGCTGTCAGAACACCTTTTGAAACCGTACTCTAGCAGAGGATTGACAAGACCAAAACGCATTTTTAATTACCGCCTCACAAGAGCAAGAAGAATGGTTGAATGTACCTTTGGTATTCTGACAGCCAAATGGCGGGTCCTATTGACTGCGATCAACCTCAAGACAGAAACTGTGGACGAGGTGATCAAAGCGTGCGTGGTACTCCACAATTTTGTTATCTGCAAGGAACCCATTTCCATTGAGGACACCTCTGAAGAAACCACCTTGCAAGATTACCATGACATTACCACTAGAAGTTCTGTGACGGTTTCAGTAATGAGGGACAATTTTGCACTATACTTTATGTCACCTCAAGGCAGAGTACACTGGCAGGATGACAGAGTGTGAAAGATTTGTGCCCAACCAAACTTGTGTACCTTCTGTACCAACAGTATATACCTTTGCCAACCAAAGTTGGCTATCTTGTCATGGTCTCTATTTTTAGCTTTAGGCCACAGGTGTGTACCTGGTTGTGTTTTATGCAAAGTATTTCACCTTTTAACAAAAGTTGTGTACATTGTTAGGAAATCACCAACAATAAACACAACTTTTTAGGTGAAATACTTTGCTTCAAACACAACCAGGAACACAACTGTGGCAAAAAGCTAAAATTTACCCACAGTTATATACCTAGTTTTGAATACCATTTCACCTTTTAAATACCCTGTATTTAACCTTTTTCGCCGCAGAAAGAAATGACAGACAACCAGTGTAAAATAATTTAACTTTTATTGAAAAATGTTTTTTTTAGTAAACTTTTTTAAAATTTTAATAAACTTGTTTAATAAAGCTTTGAAACTATAAAACTGAAACCATAAAACTGGTCATTTTTATTTAAATACACACATTATAAATCTGTGTAGTGTGTGGTGGAAATACTGCTGTAGGGGCTGCGGGACACTTCGACACTGGGAGTGTGGAGAGAGGACTGGGATCGTGGTGGGGAAGGAACAGTTAGAGGTGAAGGTGTGGAAAATACTACAGAATGGGTGGACATGTGGGAAGCAGAAGAGGTGGTGGGTGGTGGAGTGGAGGGTTGGGCAGGGACTGTAGGAGTAGATGATGTTGATGGCAAGTTGTATGGGGAAGGAGTTTGGTACGGGGCAGGTTGCTGGAAGTGGGGAGATGTCTGGTACGGGGCAGGTTGCTGGAAGTGGGGAGATGTCTGGTACGGGGCAGGTTGCTGGAAGTGGGGAGATGTCTGGTACGGGGCAGGTTGCTGGAAGTGGGGAGATGTCTGGTACTGGGGAGGTTGCTGGTACTGGGGAGTTTGCAGGTACTGGGGAGGTTGCTGGTACTGGGGAGGTTGCTGGTACTGGGGAGGTTGCTGGTACTGGGGAGGTTGCTGGTACTGTGGAGGTTGCTGGTACTGGGGAGGTTGCTGGTGCTGTGGAGGTTGATGGTGCTGGGGAGGTGGATGGTGCTGGGGAGGTGGATGGTGCTGGGGAGGTGGATGGTATGTAATAGGAGGGGGAGGATGGAAAGTGGCTGGAGGGGGTGTAGATGTAATAGGAGGGGGAGGATGGAAAGTGGCTGGAGGGGGTGTAGATGTAATAGGAGGGGGAGGATGGAAAGTGGCTGGAGGGGGTGCAGGTGGAGGAACTACTGTGGTGGGAGGAGGAGGTTGGGAGGTAACTTGCTGGAGAGCAGCGTGGCATGAATGCATTACATGCATCTGCTGGGCAGGAGAGAGCGTTTCCATGCGCTCCACAACAGACCTGAAAAAGGTGTGGTTTGGCGAAGATCTTGCTTCTGAATGCATGCTTTGCAGAAGTGTCTTCACCTCCAGAATGCTGGAGTTGATCTGCTGATAGCCTGCGGAGATTTGCTCTGACAAGACTTTTAGACAGTTCTGGAAAGATGCATTCAGATACAAGAACTCTGGCGCATAAGTCTTTTCCTGACCCCTCTGCCGCTGCCGCCCAGTACCCGCAGGTGTGCTGGTGGATGGGACTGATGGGTCGAATGTGTGGGAAGGCTGGGAAGGTGCAGATGTACCGGGGCGGTCGAAGTCTCCCTCGGTGCCGGTCTCCTCAGGGATCGCCTCAGAAGGGTCCAATCGTGCAGGCTCCCGAGTGCTGCTCACCGTGCTGTGGAATAAAGAGAAAAAAAAAACAATTAAAATAGTGACATGGTATGGCCCTGGCTGAAAAAAAAAAAGTTACATCTAAACATTTTTTTGTCACATGTGGTGTGTAATATTTACCTTCTGGTGAGCATTGTCTCCCGGAGGAACGACAGGGCTTGTGCGTACTTGTACTTGCTCCTGCGTCCTCCAGATCCACTCGGGGCCCGCATCTCTTTATTGAACTCCTTCTTGAAACGATCCCTCACAGACCGCCACCGCTTCACAATTCTCTCCCCTGAAACGAGAAAGGACAAAGTGGTTAGTATACAACATCAGTGTTTCCCAAACTCCAGTCCTCATGGTCCCCAGGGGTCATGTTTTCAGGATTTCCAAAGTAAATAGAAATCCTGAACACATGATCCGTGGGGACCACGAGGACTGGAGTTCGGGAAACACAGGTTTAAATCAAGCAACCGGTACTGTATATACGTACGCTCTTTAATCTGGGCCCGAGCTTCGAGGTCCTCCCAGCGGTCCACAAGGAGCGAACAGATTTCCTCCCAGAGTCGTCGGGTAACGATCAGGTCAGCGTGGCGTCGGTCAGCCATATTCCAGAGCGGCTCCCTTTCTCTGACGAGATCGATGAGGCGGTCCACATCAATCCCTCCATCCTCACCGTCAGAGTCGGGAGCACGCTGTGAAGGCTGTTAAAGAAAAAGACAAAAATAACATAATTAGCCTCCACAAAAGAAATGAAATAAAAAGTGCAAAAAAACAAAGCAAAAATATTTATACTTACACGCTGGTGACCGCCGCGTTGCTGTCGCCGACGACCCTGGGAGGCACTGCGAGGACCTCTTGGCCGAGCACCAGATTGGGAAGACTAGAGAAGAAAACAAAAAATGTTATGTCTTTGGATGTAGGCATTTGTTTGCTGTGTGTGGTCTGCAGAACATTGTTTTCTATGTGTTGTGTGTAGTGTGATGTTGTGTTTCTGCGTTTGATGCAAAAAACTTACCAATTGTGAGCCCACTCCAAGTGTCTGTCCACCCCTTCCTTCTTCTTCTGGGAGCTCCTCTTCATCTTGTGATTCCTGTTTTGAAATAAAAGGCAATGAATACACATATATTACAGAGATGATGGATTTTGGAAATAAAAACTTACCGTCAAACGCTGACGATGCGAGGGAGGGCTCCCAGAAGATGTGCTGTCTTCCTCATGGCCAGACTCCATGGCTGTGGGTGGTGTTTCTGCTGCTGCCATTGCTGCTGCTGCTGCTGCATCTATTGGGCGGCTGTTGAATAAAGAGAAACAAAGGGCCAATGAATATCTTGATATTCCATAGCCCTAGTTTGGAGGAATGGGGGATTTGATAATTACCGTCTCTCATCTGCTGCTGGACTTCCCTCCCGTTGTTCAGCATGCTGCTCCATTTGGGGTGGTGCTGATGGTGCTGCTGCTGCAGATGTCTGCTGCCTTCTCCTGCTCCTGGTTCTTGGCTTGGGTGGCATGTTGGGTGTGGCTGAGGGTCCCATTGTCTTGCTTTTATATATGTCCTGTGGGCAGAGCTACTGAGCATGCTCAGACCAAAAAAACCGGATCCGGCCGCCGGATCCGGCTGTCGCCGGATCCGGCGCATTGCGGCGCTCATAGGCTTTCATTGTATGAAAAAGCCGGACACGCCGGATCCGGTGTGTCCGGCTTTTTCGACGGATACAAAAAACGTTACAGTCACCGTTCTTTCCAGACGCCGGATCGCGTCACATTGCCGGATCCGGCGAAAATCGGATGAAACGCATGGCCATCCGGCTCGATCCGGCTCTAATGCAAGTCAATGGGGGGGAAACCGGATCCGGCATTGCATTTCGACGGATCCGGTTTTAGTCAAAAGCGCCGGATCGCGCCTGAAGCAGAAAACCTGATGTGTGAAAGAGGCCTTAGACAGACCAGGTGACTCATCTAGAACTGTTTGATTCCTCACCTGCATACACCGCCAAGCTGAGTTATGCTCTGGTGGTATCACAGACTTCTCTATATCCCGCACGACGAACCGTGGATCCAGGCCCCCGCATAGGAGAGCAAGGACTCCCTGCCATCATCGGGAACCCGACCCCCAACTTTTTCAGGATGACACTGGATTCATCTCACACCACTTGCATGAGCGCCACCGTTGGAACCCAAGGCTCTCCAGCTAGGAAGCCGGCTGGACTGATAAGTTAACCCTTTCATGAACAGTTGCTTTACCTTATACCTCACCTCTCACCCATACCATGCTAATACTACCTCCCATTATCTCCCTGCGTAGAGTATATCTCTGTTAATAAATCTGTTAACTGCCTCCTGTCCATCACTGCATCCCGCAACATGCTCTCAGTTATATAGCGCTCACGAATATGGACGACTACCTTTCAGCATTTTTGCTAGTCCTGTCTAGTAGTTACCTCCTGCTGATAAAACAGTGATTTTATCAAAACTAGAGCAAGCAGCCCAGTAAGTGACACATCACTGGAAACAGGGTGTCTGTCTATACGTTATGCTGCTCTCAGGTTGGGTCGCAAAAACCTATTGATAGATTCCATTTAAAAGGATAAGAGAATGAGTTTAATTTCAATCTGTAAGAAGGTTTTTTTATCACACAAAATTTGCAACATTTTCAAAACATGTCAGATGAAGAACATAATTTATCAATATGTCCCCGTAATTCTATACTATAGTAAAGTCTCTAGAGAAAGTTACTTGGCTCCGCAAGTAAAGATTTATTTAAAATGTGCTGCAATCGGAATTCTTTGCAGAAATGTGTCTGAAAGTTTGAAAGCCCCAGTGTCATTAACACTGCACAGGAAATATTGCTAGAAAGAATGTGTATCATGTTAATAGGAAATCTCCGAGAGTCAATTACCCATTTGATGCATAATGCTTCTTTCATGATAACAGTTAGTGATTAGCAACATACGGAAAGACTATAAGAACTGATAATAGTAATCTGTCATTTAAACACCTGATAAATCAGAGCTGAAGGTGTTTTTTTTTTTTTTTATTAATTCTTAGTGGTTGATTCATTTGTGCATTATCATAACCCGTGAAAAAAATGCAGGGGTTGCAGAAGCATCAGCAAACACAACTAGTCGACAGTGTTGTTTACGAAGACCGTAGGCTCTGGGCCGCCCCCCATACTTGTCTATAGTCAACGTCCACTATCTTTCCAGCTTTCACAATTGGATGTCACCATTTTCCTTTCTCTACAAACTGTTCCCAATCATATCTGGCAGTGTCTGACTGCATAAGAGCAGAGTAAGCCACGTTCACACGATCAGTATTTGGTCAGTATTTTACATCGGTATTTATAAGCCAAACCCAGGAGAGGAACAATCAGAAGAAATGTATAATAGAGACACGTCACCTCTTCTATATTTATCACCCACTCCTCGTTCTGGCTTACAAATATTGATGTAAAATACTGACCAAATACTGAACGGGGCCTAATGGTAAACAATCAAGACCCCAGACAGTGTTCGATTTCTTATAAGGCCAACCTAGGCCGTGGCCTTGGGCGCATCAGTCAGGGGAGCGTATATACAGAATATTTGCAAATCTCTCAGTAATTTATTTTTTTGTTCTTGCCATTCTTGGTATTGATAACATCCATCTCCAGCAC
The DNA here is from genome assembly GCF_039654945.1 of Dendrobates tinctorius. NCBI lineage: Eukaryota > Metazoa > Chordata > Amphibia > Anura > Dendrobatidae > Dendrobates > Dendrobates tinctorius. The sequence goes on along the minus strand of NW_027361870.1, from coordinate 16,635,486 downwards.
CTAATTTCCAAGGCGTCGATTCTTCTCCTTCTCTTCTTCTTGTTTGTTTATCAACCAGGCTTCACATCCATTTGTTGCTACAGAAAAACAGACCATGTATGAGCCGTGTCTTCGTTGCCAGTGAAATGTTCCTCGATTTGAAGATGTTTTCCGGTGACTTCATTGTTCATTGTGATTGCTACATATCTACTGCCATCATGGATGCTCTAAAATACCTGGAAAATGACAAAAAACCCAAAAATCAGGAACTTGAGCAGATACTCATCAAGCTTCAAAGACTTGAAGCAACGCTCACGGCACAGTTTTGGGGAACGGTGCTGCTCAGATTACACCAAGTGAAGAGTATGTGCAAAACGTGGAAATTGGTGTTTTGGAAGTTGCAGAAGATCACTAGTAAAGTTCTTGATAGATCTGGGAGAACAGTTTGCTTTCTATGAGGAAAAATCTCTCAACATTTCTGGAAAGAAAGTATGTGATCGTGAGTAGAGTTGAGCGATACCGTCCGATACTTCAAAGTATCGGATCGGAATGGATCGGCCGATCTTAAAAAAAAGTATCGGTATCGCCGATTCCGATACCGGAAGTCCCATTCAAGTCTATGGGACTTCCGGTATCGGAATAAGAAAAACCCTATTTTTGCCTTGTACAGCCTCTCTGGGGTCTGTACGGGCCTTTCGGGGGGCTGTGCCGGCCTGCCAGGGGGTCTGTGCAGGCTCCGGTGGTCTGTGCCGGCCTGCCAGGGGGTCTGTGCAGGCTCCGGTGGGCTGTGCCGGCCTGCCGGGGGGCTGTGCAGGCTCCGGTGGGCTGTGCCGGCCTGCCGGGGGGCTGTGCCGGCCTGCCGGTGGTCTGTGCAGGCTCCGGTGGGCTGTGCCGGCCTGCCGGGGGGCTGTGCCGGCCTGCCGGGGGGCTGTGCTGATGTCCGGGGGTCTGTGCAGGCATCGTCCGATGGGACTACAAGTCCCATCGGGCGATGCCTGCTACCATGACAGTGATTGACACATTAGCCAATGATGGGACAGTAGTAGTCCCATCATCCGGCTAATGTGTTAAATGTTAAAAAAAAAAAAAAATACTACATACATACTACATACATACTACATGCATGCTACATACATACTACATACTACATACATACTACATATATACTACATGCATGCTACATACATACTGCATGCTACATACATACTACATATATACTACATGCATGCTACATACATACTACATGCTACATACATACTACATATATACTACATACATACTACATACATACTACATGCATGCTACATACATACTACATGCTACATACATACTACATGCTACATACATACTACATGCTACATACATACTACATACTACATACATACTACATACTACATGCATGCTACATACATACTACATGCATGCTACATACATACTACATACATACTACATACATACTACATACATACTACATGCATGCTACATACATACTACATGCATGCTACATACATACTACATGCTACATACATACTACATATATACTACATACATACTACATACATACTACATGCTACATACATACTACATATATACTACATGCATGCTACATACATACTGCATGCTACATACATACTACATATATACTACATGCATGCTACATACATACTACATGCTACATACATACTACATATATACTACATACATACTACATACATACTACATGCATGCTACATACATACTACATGCTACATACATACTACATGCTACATACATACTACATATATACTACATGCATGCTACATACATACTGCATGCTACATACATACTACATACATACTACATGCATACCACATATATACTACATACAATACATTCATACAATACATACATAGACATACAGTACATATAACATAGAGTAACATACTTACCAATACTTGTCACATTGTTCCCCGAAGCCATTGTCTTTTCCGGAATAAATATTAACATAACAAACCACAAAAATACTCACCCACGATCCGAAGCAGTCCACGAGTGTGTCCCACGACGATCTTGGGTAGAGAACTGCAGCATCAGCTGTTGCTGCCGTTCTCTACGGGCTGCAGGAATCCAATGACGGAAGGTAGGTATCCTTCCGCACTGTATTCCTCCGCCACTTAAAAAAAAAAAAGTCCCTAGTCTCACTTTATGCCATTGCTGTGTGGGAATTTCCATTTCCTGCACAAAACAATCAATGGATTTGTTCTACGGAGTGATAACATTGAGTTTAATGTTCTATGAATGAAGTTTTGACCCAGCTTTTACAAAATCCTCAATGACCGCTTAGCCATAAGGTTTTCAGTACCAGTGTGCCCTCATGGCTTATAAAGGCCCCGTCACCTGCTTCAAATATTGAGTTAAATACCTTATGAAAATCCCATAGTTCCTCTGATTCTACCAGTCTTTTGCATTTTGAGTTTTGTGCTGAGTTGCTCCATTGCAAAGATATTTGTTTCTTCTGGAGTGCACTATGGGAAATTTCTGATTGCAGTCAAACTGGGCGTTTCTTCACAGTTTTCTCTGTGGATATGTGCTTTCACCTGACCTTCCTAGACATTCCCAATCACAGCTCAGAAGCTGATCCGGCAGGCCGGTAGTCTCAGAGGCTGATCAGTGATTGGTGGAATCTAGGAGGGAGGAGTGAAATCGCACACCCTAGAAAAGAGGAAGCACACAGTTGGACTGCAGGAAGAAATGTCACATAGTGCACTCCAGAAGTAACAAATGTGAAAATAGGAAAAGAGCAACAAAGTCGGAGAAGCGCAGGGATTTTTACAAGGTATTTAGCTCATTTTTTTTAGCAAGTGACAGGTCCTCTTTAAGCTGCAAAGAAATAAATTGTTTTAAATTGAATACAGTATTTGCTTTACCTCAGTTTCAAAAGGAGGTTCAGAATCAGGTATACATTTTCTTTAGGTGATAGATGAATCAGGTTGTCATCTGTGATGCATTAAAGAAGCACTCCTCCCATCAAAGTTTTTATCCTCTTAATATATTCAGGTCATCATATTATACAGCACTGTGCACTTACAATTGCTAATTTTACCTTTCTACCCAGCTAATGTTTTCCATTAGGTCTATAATATCACTTGATTAAAAACTGACTACCTGAATCCTTCTAAGCTCTATGTAGAAACAAGTTTCTTTTCTACACATGAGTCATCAGTCACTGCAAAGTTCCTGGCAGGGGGAGGAGCCGAGCAGCGGGATGAGGAGTTGAAGAGGGAATGATAAATGCAGGGACAAGTGACTTCCTATTTCTGCATAGAGCAGAGAAAAGAGAAGAATTACCTGGGTAGAAAGGCAAAAGGAGAGCAACTGTAAGTTCACAGTACTGTATAATATGATGACTCCAATATATTAAGAGGATAAAAACTTTGATTGTGGGAGGAGGGTTTCTTCAAATAAAACTATGCTCTGTCCTTATCATCTTTACACAGGCTGTTAATAATGCAAGCGTAGCAGAGTCTAGAAAGCGTCTCATTCTGGTGCATTGGTGATAGAGCAGCTCTCATCACATAAGTGTACACAGGTGTCTCACTGTTAGCAATTGCATGATTACAAAAACTAAGTGATGTGAGTGAGATAGGTGAGAAATGCAAAAGACAAGCGAAAACACAAATACATGGTAGGGAGACCAGCTGGCCCTGCATTGAGCATTGCACATGTGTGGAGGGCAATGGGGGGGGTTATATATTATAAATATGAACATTAGAGATGGGTAGGCTGGTAACATGGGGCAATGAAATAATAACTGTGCATCTGAGCGCTGTGACTTTAAGCTTCTTGGATAAGAGAAAGGGGTACACCTATTAAAGCTTGACCATACATGTGCAATAGCCGACAATCCAATGAGACCTGTAAAGACCCCATCACAGAGAGGAGTCCTCAACCCGGAGATGGGAGGAAGCCTCTGCAATCTCCTGGAGAACAAAATGGTTGTTTATTTGAATTCAAACTGCCTGATAATTGACTATATTCCTTACATCATCAATGCAGGAGAGAGTCAAGTGGTCCCCATAAAGGTAGCAAGGGCAGTTGGCACTTTAACCCCTTAATGACCGCCAATACGTCTTTTTACTGACCTGATATATAAGAGAATAGCCTCCCCATACGGGTGACAATCCAGCAGCTGTTGGCTGTACACTATAGCTAACAACTTGCTGCATTAGCCACGATCAGTGTTGGCGCCGTCCATATCTGTTTAACCAATTAGATGCTGCTGTCAATAGTGACTACATCATCTAAATGGTTAACAGAGTGTGGGGGATTCCTCTTTATCCCCATCGGCACCCTGAGAACATGATTGTGTGGTCCTGATGTTTGCCATGGCAATTCAAGACCAAATAGCTACCTTAGGGCTCATTCCCACTTGCGATGAAATCGGACAAATGCAATCTGATAAAAAATCAGATTGAATTCGGACCTATGATTGTGTCTTCATCTGCGTTTTTTTTCCAGCTCAGATCGGATAATGATCGGACTGGAAAAAAATCGCAGCATGCTGCGATTGTAATAGGCATTCAGATCGCATCCCGCAATAGAAGTCAATGGGTGCGAGAAAAAATATTGCACAGCACTCGGACCATGTGATTGCTGTCCAATTTTTATGCACCGGTGTCCTTTGAAAAGCCGGCAATTCATATGCGGTGTACAGTAAAATCACTATAAAGTAGCAGGATTTTGTATCAAAATGTGAATTCAAAATAGCAATGGATAAAACATAACTTTTAATCAAGAATTAAAATGAAATGGACAAACATCACCCTAGTGAACAGTCACACCAACAACCACAAAAACGCAAAGAAATATGGATAAAAAGTATACTCGCAGGATCTTCCTGCCTTCAAAATTGAGTATAAGGCCTCTATACCATCAAAGGACTATTTGGAGTGGTTATTAGATGACTCAAGACAAATATCTAAATGCAACAGGCTCTCACTGGAGCAAAATACTAATGTCACACTAATAAAGTGGAACCATCAAACCTATAAGAACCACCTAAATTATTGCCATAAAGTCTCCAAAAAAGTGCTCCGTGCGTGCCACTGAGTTTTTCTAATGATACTCCACAAAAAGTTGGGCTCTTTAAAGTGCTTAGTAAAGCATAACAATTTATTTAACACATAAGCGCTTAATACATAGGGAGAATTGCAGATATGGCTAGAAAAATGAGGCCATGTATAATAACAAATATATTGCAGCTTATAGAGGCAAGCTGAGGGGAGAAGAAATTGCACATTAGTCACATCATAAGAACCATGCTGCCTCACTGAATCAGTGAGCATTCACAGTGACCACTTTGCATACCGATGTCAGAAATGCCGTTTTAGAATATTCTGTTGCGGCTTTTTACATAGTCAGATCTCACCCAGTGTGGAGGAATCCAGTCTCTCCAGTGTACTCTACCGTGACACTACGCCCATGTTAAATTGGTAGTACAGTATTGCCTGCCTCTAGGGTTGCATCACCCGACGTGTTTCGTTATGATATACTCATCAGGGGAGTCTTAGCAAAAACGTCCGGATGCCTTACCACAGTCCCCCGCTCTCGTGGTTGAAATAGCAATTGTTGGAAGCCGCGTCACTCAAAGACACGCCGTCAGTGTGTGACGCGCTTCCGGTGGGCGGGCACTACCACTAACATCACACCTAGCCGGCCTATGGAGCGTTTCTGTCGCTATGGTGATCAATGGAGTTTGAAAGAAAAAAAGCTCCATATTAAAGTACATTATATTGCGGCATTCATTAACATTGCGCCATCCACCTAGTTACCTTTTTACGGTTAGGAGTCACCATAAAAAATAGTACAACTCCAGAAATGCAGACCATAATAAACTTTGCTCAAAGTAAATAGTTAATCTGTCTGCACATGCCCCCAACTCTAGCAGTATTTTTTCAAAAAAAGAAAAATATTAAATGGGGGAAAGAAAATCCAAAGTGGCATGATTCAAAAAATCTCACAACACACTATAGCAGCAACCATGTGCATCATATCCCAGCAAGTGTAGATGAAAACAAAGGTTTATTGTTCAAAGTTACTGTTTTGCAATTGAAAAAAGGGAGAAATGAAGGGAGAGAAAGTTTTCCTTCATTTAAACCAAAAAGAATTCTAGGGCCTTATTCAGAGAAAAAGGAAGAGGTAGTGAGGAGTGGATCCCTTGAGTCATGTGGTGGAAACACTGGGCGAGCGGACCACGTGATGACCACCCCCTATACTGGGAGTGTTGGGGGCAGCCCCAGGAATCCCATACCACATGACAAAAAATCCAAGAGAGCGGCTCCATATTAATACTCAAGGTTGGGGATAATTCAAGAAACGGGGTTCATGAAAGTTCAAGATTGGCCAAAAAACATCACAAGAAACGCCACAAAAAACATTACAAAAAAAGGGGGGGGTCTTTAAATAAAACAGCAGTAGGACAGTTGTTCATTTAAGCCATATGGGTACATCGTTTTTAATTGAAAAATCCATCTGCTTTCTTTTTGAAGTATCATTTTATTCCAATCTCCTCTCACTGGAGGCAAAATCTTTTCAATACCAATAATTGAGGTTGCTTTAGGGTCACTTTGATGGTATATGTTCACATGGTTGGCTATTGGTGTATCTCTTCTGTTAATGATGGCCCGTACGTGTTCCCCCCACCCTCTTAATTCTCTCTTCGTTTTCCCAATATATTCAATGCCGCAACGGCACGTGGCTTTATATACCACACCACCGGTGCGGCAATTGATAACGTGACGTATGGAATACGTTGTACCAGTCACGTTGCTCAGGAAGTTTTTTGACTGTGTAACCGATGCGCAGGCCTTACACCTACCGCATTTGAAACAGCCTTTTGGTTGGTTCGATAAAAAATTCCCAGTCTCTGTTGGTTGAAAGTGGCTATGGACCAATCCGTCTTGTAAGGAGGTACCCCTTCTGTAGGTAATTTGGGGATTTTCAGGGACAAATTTGGTAATAATATTGGCCATCCTTAAAATTGGCCAATGTCTTTGTAGTATGGACCTGATTTTTTCAGCTCCATTGGAAAATTTTGTGATGAAACGAACAACATCATCACCCATCTTTTTTGGTTTAGGAGTTAAGAGTTCCCTCCTGTCTTTACCCACTGATTCTTTATAGGCCTTCCGTAGGACACTGCTGGGATAGCCTCTATCCAAAAACCTCCCTTGCAACTCTCTTTGGCTTGGATCTCAAAATCTACTTGTTCTGAACAGTTCCTGCGTATCCTTAGATACTGACTTTTTGGTATGCCTCTCTTAAGGGCTACAGGATGGTTGCTCTCCCACTTCAACAGGGAGTTCGTTGCCGTTTCTTTTCTATGGGTTTTGGTACAAAGACAACCATCAGCATTTTTGGTTATACAAATATCAAGAAAATTCAAAGTATGGGAATTGACTTCATAAGCGAAACGTAGACCAACATTGTTTGTATTAAGACTGCCAACAAAGGTCCCAAAATCTGCCATACTTCCCTTCCAGATGACCAGGATGTCATCGATGTAGCGTAGCCACATAACAATCCTGTCATCTGGACCAGATGCAGAGTCCCCAAGAATTGCTTCTTCTTCCCACCAACCCAGGAGCAAATTTGCATACGAAGGCGCACAGGGGCTACCCATCGCAGTGCCCCTGAGTTGGTGGAAATACTTGCGGTCAAACATAAAAACATTTTTTGTAAGACAAAAAACAAGTGCCTCTAAAACAAACTTATTATGTTTGGAGAACTGAGTGCCTCTTGTACATAGGTAGTGTTCTACTGCTCGCAGGCCCTTCTCATGAGGAATAGAGGAATATAGGGATTCCACGTCTATACTGCCCAATACCATATCTGTGTCAAGGCAAATGCCATCCAATTTCCGTAATAGATCCATGGAATCTCTCACAAAAGAATTCAATGATATCACAAAGGGTTTTAGGATTTTGTCCACATAAACCCCCATTTTTTCAGTCAAGCTGTTATTACCAGATACAATCGGTCTCCCCTTCAGAGGATTCGTGCCTTTGTGTATCTTTGGAAGACAGTAAAAGGTTGGTATGACCGGGTGTGTTGGGACTAATAAAATCTCTTTAACCAATACCCCTTCAGAAAAACCTCTTTCCACCAATGATCTTAGCTCAATCATAAATTGTGAGGTGGGATTCTTATCAAGAATTTCATAGTCCCCTTCTTTTTCCAAAACTGCAAGACACATCAGCCGATAGTCAGAGCTATCCATAACTACCTTTATCAGAAGGTTTTATCGTAATACTATTGTCTTTTTCAAGATTACAAAAGGCATGTTATTTCATCTTTAGTAAGGTTATGATGGTGTCTCAAATCATCAGCTGATAGTTTCAACAAATCCTCCGTTACAAGGTTTAGAAAAATATAAATCGAGCCCGTGTCCCCTCCTAGCGGAGGCATTCTGGAACTCTTATTTTTCAAATCCGTGAAAGGACCTAATCACTCAGAGTTGGGATCAGGTTCACTCAAATGGTACAAGAACTGAATGTCATGTAGTAAATAATCTGGTACCCCCAATTCCTCACATTTTCTTTTTTCTTCCTTCAAGAAGAACTTTTTCCATCTTAAACGTCTAACGAATAAATTGAGATCCTTTACTGTTCCAAACACATCCATATCAGAGGTTGGTACAAATGACAGTCCCCTATTTATTAATCCCACCTCTTCTGGTTTTAAAGATCTGGAGGACAAATTGATCACTTGAGGTCCTAAACTGGATTGTGGGGAGTAGTGCTGTTTCTGAGAGGATAATTTAGATCTAAAAAAACACTTTCTTGGGGGGGTCTTCTACTATTACCCCGTCACCAATTAGTTCCTCTACCCCTACCCCTACCTCTGGGATTATTAAGACGGGTATCACAATCTGAAGCTTCCGCCTCAGAAGATGATATATCCGTCTCAGGTTTCCTAATTGCCTTATAGTGGAGAAGGAGTATGCTTTATTTTCTTTAAATTCTTGAATGTCCCTTATGAAAAATCTATGTTTTTTCTCTTTAAGATGATATTGGAACCTCTCCACTGTATTTTGCAATTGTGTCTCCTTCTTGCTAAAATCCTGTTCTGAGGAAAAATTTTTTGTTATTTCCATTTGCTCCTTCAGAGATTCCAGGGATCCACTTCTCACTACCTCTTCCTTTTTCTCTGAATAAGGCCCTAGAATTCATTTTGGTTTAAATGAAGGAAAACTTTCTCTCCCTTCATTTCTCCCTTTTTTTCTTTTTTCAATTGCAAAAAGTAACTTCGAACAATAAACCTTTGTTTTCATCTACACTTGCTGGGATATGATGCACACGGATGCTGCCATAGTGTGTTGTGAGATTTTTTGAATCATGCCACTTTGGATTTTCTCTCCCCCATTTAATATTTTTCTTTTTTTCAAAAAATACTGCTAGAGTGGGGGGCATGTGCAGACAGATTAACTATTTACTTTGAGCAAAGTTTATTATGGTCTGCATTTTTGTAGTTGTACTATTTTTTATGGTGACTCCTAACCGTAAAAAGGTAACTAGGTGGATGGCACAATGTTAATGAATGCCGCAATATAATGTACTTTAATATGGAGCTTTTCTTCTTTCAAACTCCATTGATCACCATAGCGACAGGAACGCTCCATAGGCCGGCTAGGTGTGATGTTAGTGGTAGTGCCCGCCCACCGGAAGCGCGACACACGCCGAGGGCGTGTCTTTGAGTGACGCGGCTTCCAACAATTGCTATTTCAACCACGAGAGCGGGGGACTGTGGTAAGGCAGCCGGACGTTTTTGCTAAGACTCCCCTGATGAGTATATCATAACGAAATGCGTCGGGAGATGCAACCCCAGAGGCAGGCAATACCGTACTACCAATATAACATGGGTGTAGTGTCACGGTAGAGTACATTGAAGAGACTGGATTCCTCCACACTGGGTGAGATCTGACTATGTAAAAAGCCGCAACAGAATATACTAAAACGGCATTTCTGACATCGGTATGCAAAGTGGTCACTGTGAATGCTCACTGATTCAGTGAGGCAGCATGGTTCTTATGATGTGACTAATGTGCAATTTCTTCTCCCCTCAGCTTGCCTCTATAAGCTGCAATATATTTGTTATTATACATGGCCTCATTTTTCTAGCCATATCTGCAATTCTCCCTATGTATTAAGCGCTTATGTGTTAAATAAATTGTTATGCTTTGCGAAGCAATTTAAGAGCCCAACTTTTTCTGGAGTATCTTTAGAAAAACTCAGTGGCATGCACGGAGCACTTTTTTGAAGACTTTATGGCAATAATTTAGGTGGTTCTTATAGGTTTGATGGTTCCACTTTATTAGTGTGACATTAGTATTTTGCTCCAGTGAGAGCCTGTTGTATTTAGATATTTGTATTGAGCCATCTAATAACCACTCCAAATAGTCCTTTGATGGTATAGAGGCCTTATATTCAATTTTGAAGGCAGGAAGATACTGCGAGTATACTTTTTATCCATATGTCTTTGCGTTTTTGTGGTTGTTGGTGTGACTGTTCACTAGGGTGATGTTTGTCCATTTCATTTTATTTCTTGATTAAAAGTTATGTTTTATCCATTGCTATTTTGAATGTAGTAAAATCACACTGACAGGTTAGAATAGAATAGATATATACACTTAAAATACATATATACTGTATATATATAGATGTCAGGGACACACACACACACATATATACTGTATCTGTATTTATATTGCATAGAGAGATAGCTAGAAGAAAAGCCGGTAAAACATCTGCCATGTTCTGTATAATCACTGCAGGAGCCGACAGGATAGAAGAGATGGATTACATACAGTAAATACAAATGGAATTTCAGGGCTGCTGCAATGCAGATAGGTGCAGGCTCCACTAGATGGCAGTAGGGTGGACGCAGAACTGCACCCAAACAGAGCAGGCTTGCAATGCAGCAGCCCGGCTACCACAGGTGGCAGCAGATTAGTTAGACAGGCCGAGTCAAACAAAACACTGTAGCACGGTACAAAGCGGAATAGACAAACTCAGGGTCATAGAGAAGCCGAGAAGGTCAGTAGCGATTAGGAGCGGATAAGCCAAAAGACAGAAGCAGGTTAGGATACAAACCAAATCAGAGTCAAAATGGGAATGGGGGAAAACAGAGACATGGGTTCAGGCAGCAAACACAGGAGGAAAATCAGAGCAATCAGAGTCAGCTACAGCAGCCCTAGGCAAAACTATAACCGACATAGTCTGCAGGAAGCAGCGGCAATAAATAGCAAACCTGAACCCAGACTGAGGCTGAGAAGGTTAACCCCTTCATGACCAGACCGTGAAAAAGGGAAAACAGGACTGCAACCCTGGTCTGGACCATGACATGGAATAGGTAGATATATAGATGTCAGTGACAAATACAATTAGTACAGTGTATGTGCAAATTACTGGACATGTATTTAATTAATAAAAGATTTAAAAGATTATTGTTCTGCAAAAAATAGCGTGGGCTGCCGCGCCATTTTCGTAATCAGCAGAGGGTAAGCCGATGGCTGGGAGCCAATGTTTATAGCCTGGGAAGGGGGTAATACCCATGGAGTACCCTCCTGGCCCTTCATCATGTAAACAAAGGCAACCCCAACCGTCAGTCAGTATACCGGGTTTCTTTACAGGTAAAGGCAGATATAAAGTGGGAAACAGAGGAAATATTGAAGCTGGGGATAAGACAAAAGTCCAAAAGTAAGTGGGCCTCCCTAGTTGTAATTGTTCCGAAACAGGACCAGACCATATTTTGTGGGTACTACAAAACTTGCGATCATCTGATCACTCGTGCTATGCACAGTATTGCCACAGGATTGCTGTATATAACAAATATCATGGTCCCCTATGAATGGCAGCCACAAGCTGGTTTTCACAGGAGTACCATCATGACAGGCACACGGGTCATCAGCAGACTTCTGGTCATAATGGCAACCCATCAGCGAACCACGATCACTTCACTGCGGCACCAATGGACACACAGATCGGTTAGTCCCCCTGCACATTAAATGCTACTGTCACAGATTGACAGCGGCATTTAACAGTTTAACAGCCGCTGACAGAACACCGCTCCTCTCGGCTGTTCGAGGCAGATGATGGTTGAATAACACAAGTAGACAACATTGATTGTAATTTGTTTATCAACAATTTATGACTAATAAAGTTCAAATGTCCAACGCCATATCCATTGCTGGGCAGCTCTGAAAAAAAACACTTGTAGAGATTCTCCAGGTCTTGGAAACTGCATCTGCTCATGTTCTCGGCGCAGGTCAGTGCAGATATTCACCTTTTTCTTCCGAGATGTGTCATGCCTGTATAGAAGCGATAAGTCGCCTTTCTCATTAACCTGAAAACAATTAAAAGGCATGTTTTAAAAAAACTAGACAGTATGCACTGGTTATCAAATGAAACAAACTCAGCAAAGGCAACTTCAGCATTATATTTCTGGTCATCAGCTGAAGTTGAAATCGACATGAAATATTGTATTATATATTGTCTGCAAAAAGGGCCAATCTGGAAATTGAAAAAAGGAAGTTGCCAATATTAGTGTAATGATAGAAAAATGCAATATGAGCCATATGACTGGTGAGAGCACTCACAATAGATCTGTACGGCTTGTAATGTCTGAGGGACTTATCTCGCCCGTCAGATTGTGTGTTGGCGATTCTTCCGCAGCAGTAGGCTGATAACTTTCATTATTTCCTGCTTTTCTCAACCAGAAATAAAAAATTGTACAGCAAGAAAAAATAATTATAAGAAATACAGTAATAAAAACTGTATTACATTTCTTCTATTATTACACCTTGCTTACACTATCATGTCCTCGCTGTTGCTCTTCTTGAAAACAAGAATGATTGTTACTTACAATGATTTAGTATTGACATGAAGAACATATATAAATGGAGGAAAACCACAGAAATATTTACCTGGAAAATACATGGTGGAAGCTTTGTGTCAATCAGAATAGGTGGATTCTGAACATTTGCTGTTAGCTGCTTGTGATGAAGATGTGAACTGATTGTCTCCCTACGTGGGGAAAAAAAGGCAAAGTATATAAAAACATTTAAATTTTAAATGATAAAACTCAATAAGAGACTAAATTAGAGACTCAAGACTCTCAATATTTTAAAAATCACTTATTATAGATTGCTGACGATAGTGGAGGCTCCGTTCTTACCTCCATCACAGGTAGATGAGATGACGATATAAAGATAAGTCTCATTATTCAAATAATAAGCCTGAAAATATAAAGAAAAATAATTACATCCAACAAAGCTTAAACTCATAGAAGCTTTTCCAAAGCATTGTAGATAGATGCTGGGAATTGTCAATCATTCCATATCCAGCAAGTTATGGAAAATGTAACCGGGGTTTATCTGGTAACCTATGAGGACGGATTCCGGATATTTACTGCTAATTGCTGGTGATGAACACAGATATTCAATGTCTCACTACTCAGGGAAAATATATAAAAGTGTCTGAACTTTAAATTATAAAGAAACAAAATTAGAGACTGAATACTCTGAAGAATACTTACATGTTTAGCTGATGGACAGTTGACGTAATCGTCCTCCGCATCGGCGACAGAAACATTTGTTGTCGGCTATTTTTTGAAAACGCCCAATTCTGCAAAGATAAGAGGAATATTGGTTACCGGAGTGGAATGAATGTTCACTTATACCATGGATTTTATTAAAAAGAACAAATTGAAACCAATATATTAAGATCTGGCCCCAGCACAGAAAATATAACATGTAGCATCCTAAACCCTACGGCTCCGAGGTCAGTCCACTCTGATAGTAGTAAAGTATAAAAGCATTCTACCAACAGCACCGCATGGACGTCTCCGCAGTGATTGTGTGTCATGAGGAGATAAATCATAAAATCCACTTACTCTTTATCACACAGGTCGCATTTATACTTGTACTTATAGTGGATGGTATAACTGTGATGTTCTGTCACTTTTGGCAGCTCGGGATGGATACGATTTACCCTCCTGGTGAGAGCCTGCCACCACGGGCCGTGGTTGTCTCTTTGTTCACCGATGATTATCCAACAGGCCGCATGGCACAACTCGTGCACAAGTGTGGATCTTACTCGCACTAAAACAAGAGGTTATACAGTTATGAGAAAATCTGAGTACACCCTGATTGAACTGTTTGGTTTTACATAGCAAGACAAAATACATCCTGATATGAGCAACACGTGACAAGTCAACCGTGCCATTAGTTACCAAAAAATACTTACAAATGCAGTAGCAGAGAGTGAAAAATAAGTACACCCCATGAATCAATAGCTTTTAGAATCATCTTTAGCAGCAATAACTTGAAGTTGCGTCAATGGTGTACTTAATTTATTACACATTGCTCTGGAATTTTGACTAAGTTTTTAAAGAAAAAAAAACCACTACATCATTATTTATTTATCATGTTGTTTTCTGAGACTGAATTTCCCTACTTTTAGGACTTTCTAAGGACCTGTACTTTTTTTTATTTTCTCCTGATATGTAAAATATTAGAATTCATAGAGGGTGTACTTAGTTTTTCTTATGGCAGTATGTACGATGAATGTATGAGATGTATTACATCACAAGCAGCAGTTTTTTGCTCTGTATACAGCTTGTCTTATGAAGCCGCAGGATGAATGTGATGTGAAACCTACCGGCAGAATCCAAGACTTTCTCAGAAAGCTCAATAACTGAGACTCGGCGGTTGTTATCCAGCTTGTTCCAGCACTGAGCGGATGTTGATGTCAGCCTCTTGCTCCATGAAATGTCCATTTTCACAGGGAGCTAAAATAGAGGAAACAAATTCCATTACATCTTTAAACTCTTTGACCCCAGTCTTACAAAGTCCCCAACTCTCATGTGTGATTTACAGCACTGGTCTACTTGTATGGGACATGGGGTCTACCGAGAGATCCAACATGTGAGAACAAAAATAAAAATAAACTTTTTCTAAAATGTCCAAATATCAACTAAATGGTTTTTATATATGTAAAAATCCTGCGAACTTCAAGCCAAAAGTTGCTAATCTTTTTGTCTCTGCGCGGTGGATGATCTAAGGTATCTTCTCATCCCACAGATAAGAAGAAGGTGATGACATTTACCAAACTAAGTGAGATTTACCTGATATATTCCATAACTATATTATAGAAACATGACAAAGGGGGTAGGATGCCTTTCAGAAAGTTATAGATATATTTCTTGGAATTTGTTGTTTAATGGGGGAGATAATAGAGAAGTCATGTATCACCCAGAAACCGATGAAAAGATGTGATACCTTATTCCTGAAGACTGTCCTGTTGTACAGATTGTACAGTCGCTCCACCAGCTCATTCTTTGTTTCCTGGAAGTTGGTAACATAGATGGAGGTGGGAGAAATAATCTCTTCCAGGAAACAGCTGGGGATGTTACATAGTGGTGTCCTGGGTAAGATAAGGAATCATATATAAATCCACAGGAAACATCTTGCCTAGTTCATGGCTTTATATAGAGGTAGATGCACCTGGCATAACTTACCTCTCCTCTGTATCAGAGCTCTCCTCGCTGTCAGATGGTGAATTATCTGTATAGAAATATTGAAGCGTGAAAATACTTTTTATAAGGTTGATATCAGACATGTTAGTATGCAGGTCCGTACTAGAGAGGTCTATAGATTATATAGAGTGTAGACCACTAATAAGACTATGAATATGGGATCTGACCAGAGCAGAACATGTAGCTGACCAGACCACCAGAAATCCACAGGATCATCCATTGGGATCAGGTTCTGAAATTATAATTGGGTTCAACAACAACAGGGCCTATAAACTCTCAGACGTCTCTTCCACCTGTTGCTCAGGTAATCGATCCTTATTAATGTTGTATGTGCTCAGTACAAGATCAGAAGTGAACGTGTCCTCAAAGACTGGAGAGTGGACCCTCAAATGGTAAGGGTTCGTTCTCTGGGGCCTTCATGTAAAATAAGACTAGATGTCCTATCACCTTATTTCCTGATTTATGGTAGCCTCCATTGGGTTTAATGGAGATGTGGGATTCCTTGTGCAGGGCTTTCTCTATTGATGTATATTGGATTTATGAAAAGAGAAACGCACATGTATTGCACATCTGTAATAAATTCGGACAGCAATGGCCATAAGTCAACATGGCGGTGAGTTGTTCTCCCAATATGGAAGTGTCTGAGATATAGGACCCACACCAATCAAGCATGTGTAAAATAGGATTACCTCTGTAAGGTATCTTTAATTTAACCCCTTAACAGCTATGTACGGCGCTCGTCAGTAGAGAATGAATGGAGAGGTCTCAGGAGTTGAACCCGCCTCTTTCCCGGCAGATGATGGTTGTGTCATTCAGCCATCATCTGCCTCTGACAGTCGAGAGTAGATTGGAGCTCTGCCTGCTTCTGTTAGCCTGTTAAATGCTACAGTCATTCTCTGACAGTGGCATTTACAGCACATTTCCCAGGTGGCTCACTGTTCCAACTCTTGATCAGTGCCCTTGTAATTGTTAGATTTGGAAACTGACCTGTGACAGTACAAACAACTCATTGTTATTTCTACAATAACATAAACCTGGATTGTGTCTAGAAATGATAACTTACTATTATATGTGAAAGTTCCTCCAGTATTTGATTCGTCATCATCAATATTACTGATGTCATCGGAGCTGTGAAATGAATGTAACAGAATATGAGCCACCATTAATCATTAATCCCCATCATGTACTTAGTAATGGAGGAGACGTGTGTCTTACCAGGTGGTACTGTCCGGACCATGATCTGATGATGGTGAAATCAGATCTGTGGGGGCAACACAACATAAATCTCTTATTAGAATATTGTAATAGCAATGACTGAGGCTCAATATCAAAATAAATAAATCCTAATAAAGTATCCAGTGTACTCCTATATGTACATGGGGCAAAAAATGCATTCAGCTACAGTAATCTGCCCTGTACATGGCCACCATGAGAAGAAATCCCCAAATCCCACTTCTGTCAGACTTCATAACTCCTGCATGAATATTCCTGACCAAATGCTGAAAAGAAATGGTTAATATGAGCTCATTTACTGTAGGCTTCCAATAGAAATAAATCCAAGCCCTGACCACAATGTGCACGTGATCTGCACCCAATGACTACAATATGGCATCGATATGTATCAGAGCCTTTACTCTGGATTAGGGATACAGTACCTGGTAAACTCGGAGTCGGGCCCGAATTGAAGCCAGTGATGTTATCTCGGCCTTGAGACCTAGGAATTGGCTTCTTTCTTGGATGATACTGAAAAAATGGCAAACATGTCAGATAGAATCTATAACCATGAACTTCTCCAATCTATAATATTTCTCCATATTCCACTGATTACAGGTAGACACAGATATGGATGTGGTTTCCATTGGCTTGTGCTTATTTCATATACAGAGTGTAAAGGGTGTACCGGACACTTATGGTTAGCTATGGATAGGGGCGGTGGTGACATTTATGTGTCTTCATATAATATTATTATGTATCCTGTACATGGACATATTGTCACAAATATTACAAGTGAGGGCAGCCTTTACTCTGCAAACATAATCCAAAGTATCACCCCATCTACTTGAAGCTATATTTTTGATCCCACCATCTTTTTCTGGAACATTTATCCCAAATATATTTTAGTAATTTAAGAATATAAAATGATACCTGATGGAAGTCGTCATCATCACTGCTGTCCTCACTGTCAGAGAGAACTATAATTCGCTTAAATCGCTTTTTTCGCATCATATTAGCACAAGTCACTCACAACACTCCTCTCTCCACAAACGCCTACAAAAACCCTCAATGGAACCCTGGATGACGGAGCGTTCTATAGCCTCCAGCCAATTGTGACATCATTAGAATGCTGCAATTGTTTGCTCATTTTTTTGTATTTTACAGCATTAAAAGTACAAAGCATACTGTACAAATACAAAAAAAGGAAATCAGATAAAAACAACAATCTTCCTTCACTCCCGACCTTTTTCAAATTGTTCAGAAATATATAATAATTTAAAAAAACACATAAATCAACATAAAAAAATAAAGAAACTCCACTAATGTTTAAGCTGTTGATTATCCCTTTCTCCGTGTTTTAATGCTCTCCACTACATTTTTTTTCCAATTGTTCTCCCAATTTTCTAAATTCTCTGAGGAGCAAAACCAGACCCTGTCATATTTTGTAACTCTCTTAAGTAATTTCTTCTCTAGTGTAATACTCCATTTTTTCCTTATCCATTTCCAAATGAAATCCACTCTTCCTATATAAAGCCGCCTACTTAAGACTCTTCTTCCTCATTTCATCTCTTCCGCTCCAAAGAGCATTTTACAATTGTGGACTTGATCTCAATGGAGATCTGAGTCCCCAGTTTCCAATCTATATCTTCATACCCTCTGATAAATGTATCAGATCTGCCCATGTTCCTTACACAGTTTGCAAGCATTGTCCGCTTTCTTCTTCATTCTGTATAGTGCTTGGTGAAAATATTGGGACCAATGGATCAACTGGGTCAATTTATGAGTTTATTGATTGACATCCCACTTATATGTAAGTATATATGTATATATATATAGTGACTCTAATATTTTCTCCATACATTAATCTTACTCTCAAAGATAAAATTATGCATGTAATCTTCAGTTATTAGTGTATAAATGTACCGTATTTTCCGGCGTATTAGGCTACTTTCACACATCAGTTTTTTGCCGTCAGGCAGGATCCGGCTATTTTTAGAAAAAACGGATCCGGCATAAATTTTGGAGAACTGTAGAAACAGATCCGATTTTCTGCCGGATCCGTCTAGCAGGTAATATCTGTTTCCTGGGGGCTGGCAAATTGGATCTGAGCATGCGCAGACTTAAAAAAACGGATCCGGTGGCTGGATCCGTCTTTTTCTGGATCCGGCGCCCATAGACTTTCATTGTGGCAAAAAGCTGGAAGCGTCGGATCTGGCGCTTCCGGCTTTTTCGCCGGAGACAAAAAACGTTACAGTAGCCGTTTTTTTCCAGATGCCGGAATGAGACAAGTAGCCGGATCCGGCAAAAAACGGATGAAACGCAATGCCATCCGGCGCGATCCGGCGCTAATGCAAGTCAATGGGGAAAAACTGGATCCGGCATTGCATTTCGCCGGATCCTGTTTTACAAAAAAAAGCCGGATCGCGCCTGATGGCGAAAAACTGATGTGTGAAAGAGGCCTAAGACGACCGGGCGTATAAGATGACCCCCCCCCCCGACTTTTCCAGCTAAAATAGAAAATTTTCTTAAAAGTCAGGGGTCTTCTTATATGCCATGTGTCATCTTATATGCCGAGTGCGGGGGAGTGGTCCCGATGACAAAAGGAGGGTGTACGTGGAGTTATCATCCCCCTTTTACCTCATTGATGGCAGCGGTGCTGTCTGCGGGTCTCTGTGCTGGGGATCGGCGGCGGCTCCTCTTTGACCAGTGTGGGGGCGCTGTGCTGGGGGCAGCTACGGAGGCTCTCTGTCCAGCGTCGGGGCTCCTCCGGCATTTCCCCAAAGCCCGGAGGCCCAGGCAGCTCCATTGCTGCGATGCGGTGGCCTCCCTGAAAATGGCCGCCGGAGCCCATGTATGCTCAAATTCAGATCTCATCTCCAAAGATCTCGGGACGAGATCTGAATCTGAGCATGCGTGGTCTCCGGTGGCCATTTTCCCGGAGGCCACCACATTGCAGCAATGGAAAGGCCTGGGACTCCGGGCTTTGGGGAAATGCCGGAGGAGCCCCGACGCTGGACAGAGAGCCTCCGCAGCCGCCCCCCAGCACAGCGCCCCCAAGCTGGACAAAGAGGCGCCGCCGCCACACTGCTGAAGGAGGAGCCGCCACACTGCTGAAGGAGGAGCCGCCGCACCGCTGCCACCAATGAGGTAAAAGGGGGATGATAACACCACTTACACCCTCCCTTGTTCATCGGGACCACTCCCCCCATATGCACTCGGCGCATAAGACGACACCCGACGTATAAGACGACCTCTGACTTTTAAGCAGATTTTCAGGGGTTAAAAAGTCGTCTTATATGCCGGAAAATACGGAATTTATTATATTATAGCATATGGTATATTATATACAAGGTTATTATTATTAGATTTTTTCGTGTGGCAAATGATCAATAAGTAATCCATTCCTCTATGAGTGTTGATGTGAAAGTTATTTGATTCCTTCGTACTCTTCACCGCTTGTTGAATCTGACAATATCTAAAATCGTGAACTCTACTTAAAGGGGTTGTCCCACAAACAAAGTTCATTTTAATCAATAGATCTCGGAATAGTAATAATTTCCACAATTGGATGTGTTTAAATAAAATGTTTCTGTGCTGAGATAATCTTATAAATGTACCCCTGCTGTGTACTGTGTAATGGCTGTGTCTCACCGTGCAGGAACATGGTCTGATCATACCACATCTCCTGGGCAGTGGAGGAAGCAAAAGAGAGTATACAGACATTAAAGTACAGGATCATAAATTCTTTCTTTGAGGTAAATCTTTTTTAAAAAATAGGCAGGGAAATGCTTTATCTCACAAAAAAGAATTAGCGGTGATCCAATGCTGTAATGTCTGTATACTCTCTTTTGCTTCCCCCCCAGCCGAGGAGCTGTGGTATGATCAGACCATGTTCCTGTATGGTCAGACACGGCCATTACACAGTACACAGCAGGAGCACATTTATAAGATTTTCTTGGCACAAAAACATTTTTTTTTTAAAAGACATCCAATTGTAGAACTTATTATTATTCCAAGATCTACTGATCTGGGAATAATAATAAGTCTGATATTAAGTCTGATAATAATAAGTCTGGTCTAATTGTACTGATTAAAAGAGAGCTTACTGCAGAGACCACAGCAGTGGGTGAATGAGAAGGATAAATGCGTTTGGTTTTCTTAATCAGAACTTTATGGTGGCCAGAATACTGTATGGAGAACTATGGGGGTGCATTATACTACATGGAGAACTATGAAGCGGTGAATTATAATGTGTATTTGGGGACATTATGAGGGTCTGGCTGTGGGGACATTACAAGAGGGGCTGGTTGTTGGCACATTACAAGAGGGGCTGACTGTGGGAACATTACAAGGGGCTGGCTTTGGGGACATTACAAGAGGGGCTGGTTGTGGGCACATTACAAGAGGGGCTGACTGTGGGAACATTACAAGGGGCTGGCTTTGGAGACATTACAAGAGGGGCTCTGGGGGACATCATATTATATAGGAGGATATTGGGGGCATTATACTGTATATTAAGGGCTGTGCTGTGACCATACTATATATTGGGGGCTGTGGTGGACATCATACTGCATAGGGGGCTGTGGTTGACATCATAGTGTATATTTGGAAGTTGTGTATATACTGTATGGGTAGCTGTGGTGACCATCTTGCTGTGTAGTGGTACAGTTTGGAGAGGACAAAATGGTGAGCAGTATGAGGGCATAGTGTAAAGAGAAGGCACAAAATGGATATAAAAAGGGACAGCGTGAAATGGTGCACAGTATGGACAATGGTTAGCATAGCAGGGAACAGTACAGAGATATAGAGAGTGCAAGGGAAAGCAGTGGACAGGGGGCAACCATGGTATAGGTCTTGGTTCTTAATGGCTGACATTGTGGCAGTTATAGCTGATAATGGCAGACAGTGGGGAGGTTGTGGATCAGTAAGGCAGACTGTGTAGAGGCCATACACCATAGGGGGCTTATTTAGGGCATAGTATGGATTGATATTTTTTATGCAGAGGGCATTTTAGTTACACTTTGATCTTTAAGAGCACCGTGTGGGAATGGTGTCCAGAAGACTGAAGAAAGTCTGCAGAGAAGAGCTGTGGATGTGGAAAGTCATCATGGCATCTGGTCAAGATGGAAACAAGAAGAAAGAAACAACTCAATCAGAGAAGATGTCACCTATAAGTTACCTGGATGTAAATGTTTACACATGATACTGCCTGCGTTTCATCAGTATTGTGGTTCCTGTATTGTCCGCAGTCTGATAATGACTGATAACAACAACTCCCAGCATCTCCTTATCATTTTTTAAGACATATTGGGAGTTTTAGGTTCATGAGATCCATATGTATATGGGCCTGACTTGACATTACAACTGATGGCTGTACTGATGGTGTTTCTGGTGATATATTCACGTACTAATGATGGTTCTGGTGATGTACACATGTAATGATGATGGTGTTGTATTTATTTACTGGCTGTGGTTCTTGTGATGTATTCATGTACTGATGGAGGTTCTGGTGATGTACTTACAGTAAGTACTGATGATAATTTTGGTGATGTATTTATCTACTGATGGTGATTCTGGTGCTGTATTCATATACTGATAGTCGCTCTAGAGACATAGTTATTTACCAATGATGGTTCTGGTGCTGTAATTATGTACTGATAATGGTGATGATGTTGTACTTATTTACTGGCTGTTGTTCTGGTGATGCATTAATGTGCTGATAGTGGTTCTGGTGATGTGTTCATGTACTGATGATGGTTCTGGTGATGCCTTTATCCACTGATGGTGGTTCTGGTGCCATATTCATATACTTATGGAAGCTCTAGTGGCATAGTTATTTACTAATGATGGTTCTGGTGCCGTATGTATGTACTAGTGATAGCTCTGGTGTTCAATTTACGTACTGATGATGATTTTAGTTTTATATTGATGATGGTTATGGTTATAAATCAGTTGCCAGAGCATTCATCGCTACATGAATACATTATAAGAACCATCATCCATACAGGAATACGGCACCATAAGACACCAGAACTACCATGATGGAGGTAAAATGATCATTTGTATCCCTATAGCTATAATGGTATCTGTTTAGTTTCTATTAGGATATCTTCCAAATGCTGGACATCTTAACTGAAGCCAGACAGCCCCCATTATAGTTAAGCTTTGCTAGTTTCCGTGACAGTCATTAGGTCTGAGATTTAAAATATAGGATGTCAGGGATGAAAATAGCTAATTGTATTATGTTAATGGTTCTTAAACAATGAATTATTCTATACCTATCTTTGAAAACATACTCCCTGTTGAGCCACACCTCTAAAGTAAATCACTTTTTTTTACTTTTGCTGGTATTTTTTGAGTGAAAAGGTAACAATTCTAGTGAATATAGTCTTCACAGCTTGTTACTTAACCCACCGAAAGGGAAGGAGTGGGGCATTAGGTGACCTGTCACTTTAGTCTCTGACCCATTCCTTTACTTGGGGGCTGAGGGTTCATCGGACAAGGGGTCACCATCGGCTTTATCTGCCTACTTCACCAAAAGACCTTGTCCCGGTCTTGGATTCACCTTGTAAAATTCTCAACAAACCTAAATTACTTCATTACCCTTCATCCGGGCACTGTGTTCTAAGCCTTTGTGGCATTTGATGCCCGGATAGAGTGTTGGCTCCTTCTCCTAACTGAACATTTGCAAATGCTTTCCTCAAATGAATAATTTCCTGTCCCTGGTATAAAACCCAGTTGGAGCTTTTGAATGGGGGACCCATGAGCTTCAAGTTATGCAACTGTAGAAAACCATTCTGGCCAGAAAGTAAGTAGGGGCTCCAGAGATCTATAAACATTTGTTATATTTCACTGAGGATCCAGATACAAATTTTAAAGCAACTTCTTCCTTTAGGTCCATGAGCAGAATTGACAATTCACATTTATTCACCAATATGTAGTCTTAATAACAAAATACAGACACCACTCTGACCACTGTCATTCCTGTACACCTCTGCCTGTGTCCTCTGTCAGGTTTCTCTTTTCCTTTTCTGACAAGAGGTGTCTTCCATCCAAGGTGAAATAGACCATCTCTAATTTTTTTTTCTGCTTTAATGTCTCCTTTCCATGATGATAAATATGTTTTCAATTTGACTTATTGAAAGATTGCGTGAGAGAAAAAAATACAAATAACAATGATTCCAGAACAAAAAATACATCATTATTTAACAGCATCGTATATGTTATTTTCTCTTCATACACATCTTCATACACATAATTTCAGTCAAACCTAAAGATAACAATACACATTACATAGTGACTTATAGCGGAAATACATTTAAAACTATTATCTCCCAGACAGATATAAGGCTAAGCATTAGAGATGAGCGAACCGTTCAAGGTTTGGTTCAGTTTGGCGAACATCTCGATGCTCTCTGAATATGTTCACAGAACGGTTCACAGAACATAGCCTAACTCCATTAAATTCAATGGGATGAAAAAAAAAACGCATAGACAACACCTTAAGGGGAGCCAAAAAGCTTCCCAAACAGCTCAAATTAGGGGCAGGCACCAGGAAAAGTGGCATCACTTGACCCAGATTACAAATAAAAAACTGGAGTCTGAACTGAGAAAGTAAATTAATGTGTTTGCACAATGTAAGTGCATATTAACACATGACCATTAACCAGAGAAAACAAAAAGCAAAAAGCACAAATATCCTGAAATAAAAAGTAAAAATTAAACTGCAAATAATGCATAGAGGTAGTAATAATAATAAGGGTATTTAGTAAACATAATTTTGATCAAAATAATGTACAAGCCATCCCGCCACGTCACGGCAACCCTTGTGGGACAGTCCCTACTCTAGTATTTAAAACCTTTTCACTTGCCAAGTGACGTGAATGTGAACAAGGATCGAGGGACTGACCCACTAGTAAAAGCATAGGCCAGACTCGATGGCTTTCCCAGCTCAGAAAGAGGGCGGTCACACCCTTATATGCACTGAATGCACAATGAAATGAATAAAAAACTGGAGTCTGAACTGAGAAAGTAAATTAATGTGTATGCACAATGTAAGTGCATATTAGCATGACCATTAACCAGAGAAAACAAAAAGCAAAAAGCACAAATATCCTGAAATAAAAAGTAAAAAATAAACTGAAAAGAATGCAGAAAAGTAATAATAATAAGGGTATTTTGTAAACATAATTTTGATCAAAATAATGTACAAGCCATCCCACCACGTCACGGCAACCCTTGTGGCCAGATTACAAATAGTATATTTGCACAGCATTGATGCATGGGACAGGGCTTGGACCAGCATTTCTAGCTGAATCATTGATCAATAACAGGTGGATGAGTGAGAGGTGTAGGCCTGGTGCTCTGAGAGCCCTGCAATATTAATGCAACACACATGAAGGAGACCCAACTTGGAGTCTAAACCTTTCCAAAAAATTAGGGGCAGACACCAGGAAAAGTGTCATCAGCTGACCCACAGTAAAAATTTGTTAATGGCACAGGAGCAGATGGGCCATGCATGAGGTATCAGGGTCTAGGCCATCATTTAGAGCTTTGAATTTAAGTTTAAACTAATACGAGGTGGGTGAGGGACCGATGTAAGCCTTCTTTTCTGGGAGCCCTGATACATCATGCAACAGCTCAAACTGCTTTTTTCAACCACATTTGGGTGGAACAAATATCAGCTTTTTAGACCACAAATGTTAGAAAATTATAAGGATAGTAATACAGGTAGTTGACTGAAAGTAAGTGCAGGCCTGCCAGTCTAGGAGCCCTACTGCTACATGCAACACACATGAAGGAGACCCAACTTGTAGTGCAAACATTTAAAAAAAAATATTGCCACACATCAATAAAGTAGAAGAAACAGCTGCACTCAAACTTATGATTTTTCATATGCAAAAAGATGAATTTATTATAGTCACCACAGCAACAAAAAAAAGTATAACGAGGTAACGTTTCGACCCAATTGAGGGGTCATAAAATCATAATTTTGAGTGTGGCTGTTTCTTCTTCTTTATGATTCCCACGGGACTGGTTCAGCTTGCACCTACCATATATTTTACAGAGTGCACGTCATTCATTTCTACTACACATCAATAAATCGTCATCAATTTCCCCATAGTAGAAATAGTATAATGAGCTTCTGGCGCCCCTTCCACTACAGGCAACCCACCAGATGGAGACCGAATTTAGAATCTCCACATTTCAAAAAATTATTGTCACACACCACTAAAGTGACATCAGTTTCCCAGAGTAGAAATAGTATAATGGGCCTCTGATGCCCCTTCCACTACAGGCAACCCAACAAACCATTGAAGATCCTACTTCGAGTACAAACATTTAAAAAACAATGATTGTCACACACCACTAAAGTTGCATCATATTTCTCAGCATAGAAACAGTATAATGGGCCACTGACACAACTTCCACTACAGGCAGCCTACCAAATGGAGACCCAAAATGGAGTCTCCACATTTAAAAAAAATAGTGAACACCACTAAAGTGGCATCAATTTCCACAGAGTAGAAATAATATAATGGACCCTGACACCCTTTCTACTACAGGCAACCAACAGATAGAGACCCAACTTGGATTCTCCACAACTTTTTGATATCGGGTGCTCTGGTCCACTGTGTAATAATTATATGGGTACTACGGAATCTGATTGCGAGGGACAATATGAGACAGAGACCAAAGTTGATGTAAATAAGTAAATTTCACAAGAGTGACAAAACTAAACAGAGTACTTCCTGCAACAGTAACAGAAACGCAGCACAATATGAAATAATGAAGGTAAAGCAAAACTGGCAGTACACTTTCTGCAATTGTAGCGAAAACTCAGCACAATATGGAAATGTCCTAAGTGACTGAAGAGCAGTGTAAGACTGTTAATAATAACCAGTCCAACAGTACTAGTACACAAGTGCGCACAGGGCACAGAACATAGGAGTCCAGAAGCAGATATGTAAGCAAGTACACCATATTAATGAGGCAGTCCCATGATGTAATAAATCAGCATGCACACAGCACTAGGGTGCCTAAGTCAAGCTAACGTAAGGGTGAAATTGGCTCGCCCACAAAGGCCGTGGGGTACTCTGTCCCGGGCCCGTTGATTACAATGGGAGATGTCACAGTGGCAGTGACCCGGTCCATGGCTTCAGGTGGTCAATGGAAAAGGGGTAGAGTGATGGGGATAAAGTTGTTGAGATGATTCGTGACGCCACCTGTGGTTTCTGGTCAGTTTGACCAGTGCTGCAGGGTTGCTTCTCTGGGACGGATGGTGTGGTGCAGCAATGATGCTGTAGCCCTCCACAGGTAGGGCTGTAGTCCCAGGGCAGAGTAGATGAGGTTGGCAAATGAGGAGATAGTGAGGAGAAGTAGATGGTGCCGTGTTAGGCACAGAGATGTAGCAGTGCTGAGTGGGTTGGTGCAGGAAGAAGGCAATGAGACAGATGAATGCAGTTCCAGTTCTTTTACTCACGTTCTTGGCACAGACAGGTGCCCGCTTCAATGCTGCAGTCTCCAGATCAGGGGCTCAGCCAACTCCCAGGCAGATGGAATTAACCTTTCCAGCTCTCCCTTTCGTGTGCCTGTTCTGAACGTCTCCCCACTAGCGCTTATACTGAAGTACTTGTAGTTGTGTGTTAAACCCAAGTTCCTCCTTTTAGATGTTCCTTTGAACTCTACTCGCATGACAAGTGACTGTAGCCTGCTTCGGGGACTCCATCCGTCATGTCCCGGCTCACACATAGGTTGCCACCGTGTCTTCGAGTCTTTTGTGGGAATAGAGTGGTCACAGCTCCTATTCCTCCGGTGTCTGCTGCTGGAACATTAGTTTCACAAACAGCATCGGGGACCGGACCCCGGCCATGCGCTTCAAACTTCAGGAAGGGTTCTGCTCTGATCCTAGTCCTTAGTTCTCTTCTCCTTACGTTCAGTACTAAACTTTCTTTCTTCTGAAGAATCAGGCTTTCTATTTCTCTTTCCTGTATCTCTCTGGGGACCTTCTCTCACAGACTGACCTTTTCCTAATATTCTCCCGCTCTCTTGTGCAGTCTAACCTCCACCCACCTCCCAGCACTCTTCGTGTTCCAAGCAGGGAGACATGAAGGTTGCTCTGCTACACTACTGTGTCTGTGAGGGATGCAGGTGTTGGAGGCTGGTCAGGTGTTACCATCTTACCTGGAGAGTGGGATACTTTACCTCAGGAGGAGGTGCAGTACCTCTGTGGCGACTGAACCCTCAGGGGTGCCACAAAATTCACACACTATTCAAACGTAGAAGTCCAGCATGACACAGGAGAGGCAAAACAGGAGACGGTCGCTATATGTTCCTATAGAGCTGAAAGTCCCGCACAAGTCTAGCAACACAGTCCCAACAGACACAGACCCAAAGGAGATGGCAAAAGTTATGATTCCATACTGGCCACAGCAGCTCCAAGTGTGATCATCTCCACACCAGAAGTCCACACAGTAGTTGAGCACAGCAGGGCAGTAGGCAGCAGAATATAGAGGGGAAGAGCACCGAGTAACGAGCAGCAGATGCATGAGTGAGTATACTAGCAGATGGGCAGGAGCAAGACAGCAACAAAATACTCAGGCACAGGAGAACACATGACCCGGACTTAAATAATCAGGACAGACAGGAAGTTCCATGACAGGGCAAGACCAAAGACTCCATCTTGGATCAGGGCGAACAGGCTCAAGGAAAGTCCAGAATCCTTACACACTGGCTCAAGATTGCATGGACCAGGGATCATCCTACTGAACGCCCACTCTTTTTTCTTACAAAGGATATAATACTACACAGACAACACAGGGTGAGAATAAAACAGTGTGGCAATACTTTATAGAACCACAAACAGATAATAACATATAGAACTGTCCCAACAAAATACCCTAGATGGTGCAAAATTACAGAATCTCCCCCTTCCACTGACTCGCCTGGATTAAAGGGCCTGTCACACTAAGCGATATCGCTAGCAATATCGCTATAATGTCACTGGTTTTGTGACGTTATAGCGATATTGCTAGCGGTATCGCTATGTCTGATACTTACCTCTGACCGGCTCCCCCACTGGTTATCGCTGATCGCGCGAGAACGTCCTGGACCGTTTCTCGTCGTCCGCTTCCTGCTGGGCTTCCTGTGGTGCCGTTGAGCGACGCTTGGACGCGGGCGGGAGGACGTCAGGATCGCCTCGTCTGACAGGTAAGTAGCGACCCCCGACCCCTGCTATGTCGCTGGTGAGATCTGCCTGTGTGGCAGCTCACTAGCGACCACTTAGCGATGCACCAGCGATCCTGATCGCGTCATATCGCTGGTCGGGATCGCTGGTGCATCGCTAAGTGTGACAGTACCTTAACACAGCTGCGACTTCAAGGGCCGACTACCTCCACCCGTAGACACGCACAGAGAGGAGGTAACAACAAGCTTAGGAAGCTGACAGTCCACTGAGGTAGGAGGCCAGGTGACCTGACCTCTCTCAACATCTACATGCAGCAAAAATAGTCAATCAGCATATTATCAAATACAAATTGTTCAATGGTGCCACACCCTTGTCTTGCAGAAATAGCAGAGAATAAGTTACAACAAAAAGTAACTCAAACATCAACATCCAGGCTCATACGAACAATAGTCTTTGCTTCTTTACCAACCAAAGGCAAACATAAATTCAAAAGTCAGCATAAAAATAATAGTCTATGCATACTTGCTTACTTAAACTTACATCTGACATAATTAAGAAGAAATGCTGTGTTGTCACATTGCTCCCCCATCTTAATTAGCCAGACGTGATAGACAACCATCAGCATTTTTGGTTATACAAATATCAAGAAAATTCAAAGTATGGGAATTGACTTCATAAGCGAAACGTAGACCAACATTGTTTGTATTAAGACTGCCAACAAAGGTCCCAAAATCTGCCATACTTCCCTTCCAGATGACCAGGATGTCATCGATGTAGCGTAGCCACATAACAATCCTGTCATCTGGAACAGATGCAGAGTCCCCAAGAATTGCTTCTTCTTCCCACCAACCCAGGAGCAAATTTGCATACGAAGGCGCACAGGGGCTACCCATCGCAGTGCCCCTGAGTTGGTGGAAATACTTGCGGTCAAACATAAAAACATTTTTTGTAAGACAAAAAACAAGTGCCTCTAAAACAAACTTATTATGTTTGGAGAACTGAGTGCCTCTTGTACATAGGTAGTGTTCTACTGCTCGCAGGCCCTTCTCATGAGGAATAGAGGAATATAGGGATTCCACGTCTATACTGCCCAATACCATATCTGTGTCAAGTCAAATGCCATCCAATTTCCGTAATAGATCCATGGAATCTCTCACAAAAGAATTCAATGATATCACAAAGGGTTTTAGGATTTTGTCTACATAAACCCCCATTTTTTCAGTCAAGCTGTTATTACCAGATACAATCGGTCTCCCCTTCAGAGGATTCGTGCCTTTGTGTATCTTTGGAAGACAGTAAAAGGTTGGTATGACCGGGTGTGTTGGGACTAATAAAATCTCTTTAACCAATACCCCTTCAGAAAAACCTCTTTCCACCAATGATCTTAGCTCAATCATAAATTGTGAGGTGGGATTCTTATCAAGAATTTCATAGTCCCCTTCTTTTTCCAAAACTGCAAGACACATCAGCCGATAGTCAGAGCTATCCATAACTACCTTTATCAGAAGGTTTTATCGTAATACTATTGTCTTTTTCAAGATTACAAAAGGCATGTTATTTCATCTTTAGTAAGGTTATGATGGTGTCTCAAATCATCAGCTGATAGTTTCAACAAATCCTCCGTTACAAGGTTTAGAAAAATATAAATCGAGCCCGTGTCCCCTCCTAGCGGAGGCATTCTGGAACTCTTATTTTTCAAATCCGTGAAAGGACCTAATCACTCAGAGTTGGGATCAGGTTCACTCAAATGGTACAAGAACTGAATGTCATGTAGTAAATAATCTGGTACCCCCAATTCCTCACATTTTCTTTTTTCTTCCTTCGAGAAGAACTTTTTCCATCTTAAACGTCTAACGAATAAATTGAGATCCTTTACTGTTCCAAACACATCCATATCAGAGGTTGGTACAAATGACAGTCCCCTATTTATTAATCCCACCTCTTCTGGTTTTAAAGATCTGGAGGACAAATTGATCACTTGAGGTCCTAAACTGGATTGTGGGGAGTAGTGCTGTTTCTGAGAGGATAATTTAGATCTAAAAAAACACTTTCTTGGGGGGGTCTTCTACTATTACCCCGTCACCAATTAGTTCCTCTACCCCTACCTCTGGGATTATTAAGACGGGTATCACAATCTGAAGCTTCCGCCTCAGAAGATGATATATCCGTCTCAGGTTTCCTAATTGCCTTATAGTGGAGAAGGAGTATGCTTTATTTTCTTTAAATTCTTGAATGTCCCTTATGAAAAATCTATGTTTTTTCTCTTTAAGATGATATTGGAACCTCTCCACTGTAATTGTGTCTCCTTCTTGCTAATATCCTGTTCTGAGGAAAAAATTTTTTGTTATTTCCATTTGCTCCTTCAGAGATTCCAGGGATCCACTCCTCACTACCTCTTCCTTTTTCTCTGAATAAGGCCCTAGAATTCATTTTGGTTTAAATGAAGGAAAACTTTCTCTCCCTTCATTTCTCCCTTTTTTCCTTTTTTCAATTGCAAAAAGTAACTTCGAACAATAAACCTTTGTTTTCATCTACACTTGCTGGGATATGATGCACACGGTTGCTGCCATAGTGTGTTGTGAGATTTTTTGAATCATGCCACTTTGGATTTTCTCTCCCCCATTTAATATTTTTCTTTTTTTCAAAAAATACTGCTAGAGTGGGGGGCATGTGCAGACAGATTAACTATTTACTTTGAGCAAAGTTTATTATGGTCTGCATTTTTGTAGTTGTACTATTTTTTATGGTGACTCCTAACCGTAAAAAGGTAACTAGGTGGATGGCGCAATGTTAATGAATGCCGCAATATAATGTACTTTAATATGGAGCTTTTCTTCTTTCAAACTCCATTGATCACCATAGCGACAGGAACGCTCCATAGGCCGGTTAGGTGTGATGTTAGTGGTAGTGCCCGCCCACCGGAAGCGCGTCACACGCCGAGGGCGTGTCTTTGAGTGACGCGGCTTCCAACAATTGCTATTTCAACCACGAGAGCGGGGGACTGTGGTAAGGCAGCCGGACGTTTTTGCTAAGACTCCCCTGATGAGTATATGATAACGAAATGCGTCGGGAGATGCAACCCCAGAGGCAGGCAATACCGTACTACCAATATAACATGGGTGTAGTGTCACGGTAGAGTACACTGGAGAGACTGGATTCCTCCACACTGGGTGAGATCTGACTATGTAAAAAGCCGCAACAGAATATACTAAAACGGCATTTCTGACATCGGTATGCAAAGTGGTCACTGTGAATGCTCACTGATTCAGTGAGGCAGCATGGTTCTTATGATGTGACTAATGTGCAATTTCTTCTCCCCTCAGCTTGCCTCTATAAGCTGCAATATATTTGTTATTATACATGGCCTCATTTTTCTAGCCATATCTGCAATTCTCCCTATGTATTAAGCGCTTATGTGTTAAATAAATTGTTATGCTTTGCGAAGCAATTTAAGAGCCCAACTTTTTCTGGAGTATCTTTAGAAAAACTCAGTGGCACGCACAGAGCACTTTTTTGAAGACTTTATGGCAATAATTTAGGTGGTTCTTATAGGTTTGATGGTTCCACTTTATTAGTGTGACATTAGTATTTTGCTCCAGTGAGAGCCTGTTGTATTTAGATATTTGTATTGAGCCATCTAATAACCACTCCAAATAGTCCTTTGATGGTATAGAGGCCTTATATTCAATTTTGAAGGCAGGAAGATACTGCGAGTATACTTTTTATCCATATGTCTTTGCGTTTTTGTGGTTGTTGGTGTGACTGTTCACTAGGGTGATGTTTGTCCATTTCATTTTATTTCTTGATTAAAAGTTATGTTTTATCCATTGCTATTTTGAATGTAGTAAAATCACACTGACAGGTTAGAATAGAATAGATATATACACTTAAAATACATATATACTGTATATATATAGATGTCAGGGACACACACACACATATATACTGTATCTGTATTTATATTGCATAGAGAGATAGCTAGAAGAAAAGCCGGTAAAACATCTGCCATGTTCTGTATAATCACTGCAGGAGCCGACAGGATAGAAGAGATGGATTACATACAGTAAATACAAATGGAATTTCAGGGCTGCTGCAATGCAGATAGGTGCAGGCTCCACTAGATGGCAGTAGGGTGGACGCAGAACTGCACCCAAACAGAGCAGGCTTGCTATGCAGCAGCTCGGCTACCACAGGTGGCAGCAGATTAGTTAGACAGGCCGAGTCAAACAAAACACTGTAGCACGGTACAAAGCGGAATAGACAAACTCAGGGTCATAGAGAAGCCGAGAAGGTCAGTAGCGATTAGGAGCGGATAAGCCAAAAGACAGAAGCAGGTTAGGATACAAACCAAATCAGAGTCAAAATGGGAATGGGGGAAAACAGAGACATGGGTTCAGGCAGCAAACACAGGAGGAAAATCAGAGCAATCAGAGTCAGCTACAGCAGCCCTAGGCAAAACTATAACCGACATAGTCTGCAGGAAGCAGCGGCAATAAATAGCAAACCTGAACCCAGACTGAGGCTGAGAAGGTTAACCCCTTCATGACCAGACCGTGAAAAAGGGAAAACAGGACTGCAACCCTGGTCTGGACCATGACATGGAATAGGTAGATATATAGATGTCAGTGACAAATACAATTAGTACAGTGTATGTGCAAATTACTGGACATGTATTTAATTAATAAAAGATTTAAAAGATTATTGTTCTGCAAAAAATAGCGTGGGCTGCCGCGCCATTTTCGTAATCAGCAGAGGGTAAGCCGATGGCTGGGAGCCAATGTTTATAGCCTGGGAAGGGGGTAATACCCATGGAGTACCCTCCTGGCCCTTCATCATGTAAACAAAGGCAACCCCAACCGTCAGTCAGTATACCGGGTTTCTTTACAGGTAAAGGCAGATATAAAGTGGGAAACAGAGGAAATATTGAAGCTGGGGATAAGACAAAAGTCCAAAAGTAAGTGGGCCTCCCTAGTTGTAATTGTTCCGAAACAGGACCAGACCATATTTTGTGGGTACTACAAAACTTGCGATCATCTGATCACTCGTGCTATGCACAGTATTGCCACAGGATTGCTGTATATAACAAATATCATGGTCCCCTATGAATGGCAGCCACAAGCTGGTTTTCACAGGAGTACCATCATGACAGGCACACGGGTCATCAGCAGACTTCTGGTCATAATGGCAACCCATCAGCGAACCACGATCATTTCACTGCGGCACCAATGGACACACAGATCGGTTAGTCCCCCTGCACATTAAATGCTACTGTCACAGATTGACAGCGGCATTTAACAGTTTAACAGCCGCTGACAGAACACCGCTCCTCTCGGCTGTTCGAGGCAGATGATGGTTGAATAACACAAGTAGACAACATTGATTGTAATTTGTTTATCAACAATTTATGACTAATAAAGTTCAAATGTCCAACGCCATATCCATTGCTGGTCAGCTCTGAAAAAAACACTTGTAGAGATTCTCCAGGTCTTGGAAACTGCATCTGCTCATGTTCTCAGCGCAGGTCAGTGCAGATATTCACCTTTTTCTTCCAAGATGTGTCATGCCTGTATAGAAGCGATAAGTCGCCTTTCTCATTAACCTGAAAACAATTTAAAGGCATGTTTTAAAAAAACTAGACAGTATGCACTGGTTATCAAATGAAGCAAACTCAGCAAAGGCAACTTCAGCATTATATTTCTGGTCATCAGCTGAAGTTGAAATCGACATGAAATATTGTATTATATATTGTCTGCAAAAAGGGCCAATCTGGAAATTGAAAAAAGGAAGTTGCCAATATTAGTGTAATGATAGAAAAATGCAATATGAGCCATATGACTGGTGAGAGCACTCACAATAGATCTGTACGGCTTGTAATGTCTGAGGGACTTATCTCGCCCGTCAGATTGTGTGTTGGCGATTCTTCCGCAGCAGTAGGCTGATAACTTTCATTATTTCCTGCTTTTCTCAACCAGAAATAAAAAATTGTACAGCAAGATAAAATAATTATAAGAAATACAGTAATAAAAACTGTATTACATTTCTTCTATTATTACACCTTGCTTACACTATCATGTCCTCGCTGTTGCTCTTCTTGAAAACAAGAATGATTGTTACTTACAATGATTTAGTATTGACATGAAGAACATATATAAATGGAGGAAAACCACAGAAATATTTACCTGGAAAATACATGGTGGAAGCTTTGTGTCAATCAGAATAGGTGGATTCTGAACATTTGCTGTTAGCTGCTTGTGATGAAGATGTGAACTGATTGTCTCCCTACGTGGGGAAAAAAAGGCAAAGTATATAAAAACATTTAAATTTTAAATGATAAAACTCAATAAGAGACTAAATTAGAGACTCAAGACTCTCAATATTTTAAAAATCACTTATTATAGATTGCTGACGATAGTGGAGGCTCCGTTCTTACCTCCATCACAGGTAGATGAGATGACGATATAAAGATAAGTCTCATTATTCAAATAATAAGCCTGAAAATATAAAGAAAAATAATTACATCCAACAAAGCTTAAACTCATAGAAGCTTTTCCAAAGCATTGTAG
Organism: Dendrobates tinctorius; assembly: GCF_039654945.1. NCBI lineage: Eukaryota > Metazoa > Chordata > Amphibia > Anura > Dendrobatidae > Dendrobates > Dendrobates tinctorius. The sequence goes on along the minus strand of NW_027361870.1, from coordinate 16,599,969 downwards.
ATAGATGCTGGGAATTGTCAATCATTCCATATCCAGCAAGTTATGGAAAATGTAACCGGGGTTTATCTGGTAACCTATGAGGACGGATTCCGGATATTTACTGCTAATTGCTGGTGATGAACACAGATATTCATTGTCTCACTACTCAGGGAAAATATATAAAAGTGTCTGAACTTTAAATTATAAAGAAACAAAATTAGAGACTGAATATTCTGAAGAATACTTACATGTTTAGCTGATGGACAGTTGATGTAATCGTCCTCCGCATCGGCGACAGAAACATTTGTTGTCGGCTATTTTTTGAAAACGCCCAATTCTGCAAAGATAAGAGGAATATTGGTTACCGGAGTGGAATGAATGTTCATTTATACCATGGATTTTATTAAAAAGAACAAATTGAAACCAATATATTAAGATCTGGCCCCAGCACAGAAAATATAACATGTAGCATCCTAAACCCTACGGCTCCGAGGTCAGTCCGCTCTGATAGTAGTAAAGTATAAAAGCATTCTACCAACAGAACCGCACGGACGTCTCCGCAGTGATTGTGTGTCATGAGGAGATAAATCATAAAATCCACTTACTCTTTATCACACAGGTCGCATTTATACTTGTACTTATAGTGGATGGTATAACTGTGATGTTCTGTCACTTTTGGCAGCTCGGGATGGATACGATTTACCCTCCTGGTGAGAGCCTGCCACCACGGGCCGTGGTTGTCTCTTTGTTCACCGATGATTATCCAACAGGCCGCATGGCACAACTCGTGCACAAGTGTGGATCTTACTCGCACTAAAACAAGAGGTTATACAGTTATGAGAAAATCTGAGTACACCCTGATTGAACTGTTTGGTTTTACATAGCAAGACAAAATACATCCTGATATGAGCAACACGTGACAAGTCAACCGTGCCATTAGTTACCAAAAAATACTTACAAATGCAGTAGCAGAGAGTGAATAATAAGTACACCCCATGAATCAATAGCTTTTAGAATCATCTTTAGCAGCAATAACTTGAAGTTGCGTCAATGGTGTACTTAATTTATCACACATTGCTCTGGAATTTTGACTAAGTTTTTAAAGAAAAAAAAACCACTACATCATTATTTATTTATCATGTTGTTTTCTGAGATTGAATTTCCCTACTTTTAGGACTTTCTAAGGACCTGTACTTTTTTTTATTTTCTCCTGATATGTAAAATATTAGAATTCATAGAGGGTGTACTTAGTTTTTCTTATGGCAGTATGTACGATGAATTTATGAGATGTATTACATCACAAGCAGCAGTTTTTTGCCCTGTATAAAGGTTGTCTTATGAAGCCGCAGGATGGATGTGATGTGAAACCTACCGGCAGAATCCAAGACTTTCTCAGAAAGCTCAATAACTGAGACTCGGCGGTTGTTATCCAGCTTGTTCCAGCACTGAGCGGATGTTGATGTCAGCCTCTTGCTCCATGAAATGTCCATTTTCACAGGGAGCTAAAATAGAGGAAACAAATTCCATTACATCTTTAAACTCTTTGACCCCAGTCTTACAAAGTCCCCAACTCTCGTGTGATTTACAGCACTGGTCTACTTGTATGGGGCATGGGGTCTACCGAGAGATCCAACATGTGAGAACAAAAATAAAAATAAACTTTTTCTAAAATGTCCAAATATCAACTAAATGGTTTTTATATATGTAAAAATCCTGCGAACTTCAAGCCAAAAGTTGCTAATCTTTTTGTCTCTGCGCGGTGGATGATCTAAGGTATCCTCTCATCCCACAGATAAGAAGGTGATGACATTTACCAAACTAAGTGAGATTTACCTGATATATTCCATAACTATATTACAGAAACATGACAAAGGGGGTAGGATGCCTTTCAGAAAGTTATAGATATTTTTCTTGGAATTTGTTGTTTAATGGGGGAGATAATAGAGAAGTCTTGTATCACCCAGAAACCGATGAAAAGATGTGATACCTTATTCCTGAAGACTGTCCTGTTGTACAGATTGTACAGTCGCTCCACCAGCTCATTCTTTGTTTCCTGGAAGTTGGTAACATAGATGGAAGTGGGAGAAATAATCTCTTCCAGGAAACAGCTGGGGATGTTACATAGTGGTGTCCTGGGTAAGATAAGGAATCATATATAAATCCACAGGAAACATCTTGCCTAGTTCATGGCTTTATATAGAGGTAGATGCACCTGGCATAACTTACCTCTCCTCTGTATCAGAGCTCTCCTCGCTGTCAGATGGTGAATTATCTGTACAGAAATATTGAAGCGTGAAAATACTTTTTATAAGGTTCAAATCAGACATGTTAGTATGGAGGTCCGTACCAGAGAGAGGTCTATAGATTATATAGAGTGTAGAGCACTAATAAGACTATGAATATGGGATCTGACCAGAGCAGAACACGTAGCTGACCAGACCACCAGAAATCCACAGGATCATCCATTGGGATCAGGTTCTGAAATTATAATTGGGTTCAACAACAACAGGGCCTATAAACTCTCAGACGTCTCTTCCACCTGTTGCTCAGGTAATCTATCCTTATTAATGTTGTATGTGCTCAGTACAAGATCAGAAGTGAACGTGTCCTCAAAGACTGGAGAGTGGACCCTCAAATGGTAAGGGTTCGTTCTCTGGGGCCTTCATGTAAAATAAGACTAGATGTCCTATCACCTTATTTCCTGATTTATGGTAGCCTCCATTGGGTTTAATGGAGATGTGGGATTCCTTGTGCAGGGCTTTCTCTATTGATGTATATTGGATTTATGAAAAGAGAAACGCACATGTATTGCACATCTGTAATAAATTCGGACAGCAATGGTTATAAGTCAACATGGCGGTGAGTTGTTCTCCCAATATGGAAGTGTCTGAGATATAGGACCCACACCAATCAAGCATGTGTAAAATAGGATTACCTCTGTAAGGTATCTTTAATTTAACCCCTTAACAGCTATGTACGGCGCTCGTCAGTAGAGAATGAATGGAGAGGTCTCAGGAGTTGAACCCGCCTCTTTCCCGGCAGATGATGGTTGTGTCATTCAGCCATCATCTGCCTCTGACAGTCGAGAGTAGATTGGAGCTCTGCCTGCTTCTGTTAGCCTGTTAAATGCTGCTGTCATTCTCTGACAGTGGCATTTACAGCACATTTCCCAGGTGGTTCACTGTTCCAACTCTTGATCAGTGCCCTTGTAATTGTTAGATTTGGAAACTGACCTGTGACAGTACAAACAACTCATTGTTATTTCTACAATAACATAAACCTGGATTGTGTCTAGAAATGATAACTTACTATTATATGTGAAAGTTCCTCCAGTATTTGATTCGTCATCATCAATATTACTGATGTCATCGGAGCTGTGAAATGAATGTAACAGAATATGAGCCACCATTAGTCATTAATCCCCATCATGGACTATCTAGTAATGGAGGAGGTGTAAGTCTTACCAGGTGGAACTGTCCGTATCATCTGATGATGGTGAAATCAGATCTGTGGGGGCAACACAACATAAATCCCTTATTAGACTATTGTAATAGCAACGACTGAGGCTCAATATCAAATAAATTCATTCTAATAAAGTATCCAGTGTACCCCTATATGTACATGGGGCGAAAAATCACATTCAGCTACAGTAACTCACACTTTGCATGGCCACCATCAGAAGAAATCCCCAATTCTCATTTCTGGCTGACTTAAGAGCGAATGTATGAATAATGTTCCTGACAACATTGTGAAAATGGTTATAAATAAAAACACCAGCAAAAAGTATATCAAATGTCCATGCTATAAGGCGACTCAATATCATACTTAAACACAGGAGGAACAACGAGTATTTATAGCCAAAAAATTGTATGAGAACAATTGTATTTATCAAAAGTTATACTTTAATAAATATATGTAATACAAATATCATATGTTAACAAACATGCATGGGCATACATAAATGTCATGTGACTAACTCCATGGGTCAAACTAATGACCAGGAAAAGGCGGGACCCAAAATTTAAATAACACATGCACCATTCAAAAAAGAATATCATGTAAAAAGTTATAGGTGATTAACGGACATATGTTATCCAGCGATAGGGATTAAACAATAATGGCTTCCCCAAAGCATACAATTCCTATACTGCTAGGTAAATAACCTCCCATAGACACTACTTAGCGCCTTTACAAGTACATAATTCAATGCACGATAAAGGAAAGATATGTAAGAGAAGTAATGCAAAATAATTACCCATAGTGGTATGTATAAGGTCCCGTCTAGACCCGGGTCATGTACCCCGACGCGCGTTTCGCGTACACAAGGTATCGCTTCCTCAGGAAGCGATACCTTGTGTACACGAAACGCGCGTCGGGGTACATGACCCGGGTCTAGACGGGACCTTATACATACCACTATGGGTAATTATTTTGCATTACTTCTCTTACATATCTTTCCTTTATCGTGCATTGAATTATATACTTGTAAAGGCGCTAAGTAGTGTCTATGGGAGGTTATTTACCTAGCGGTATAGGAATTGTATGCTTTGGGGAAGCCATTATTGTTTAATCCCTATCGCTGGATAACATATGTCCGTTAATCACCTATAACTTTTTACATGATATTCTTTTTTGAATGGTGCATGTGTTATTTAAATTTTGGGTCCCGCCTTTTCCTGGTCATTAGTTTGACCCATGGTGTTAGTCACATGACATTTATGTATGCCCATGCATGTTTGTTAACATATGATATTTGTATTACATATATTTATTAAAGTATAACTTTTGATAAATACAATTGTTCTCATACAATTTTTTGGCTATAAATACTTGTTGTTCCTCCTGTATTTAATTGTGAAAATGGTGGTGGTGGACCTACACCAATAAAGCTTGACTAAAATAGGATTACCCCTTTAATGTATCTTTAATTTAAAAATGCACAGACCCTTCTATAATTTACCTTTAATTGTTACATTTGGAAACTGATCTGTGACAGTACAGAAGGTTCAGTGTTCTTTCTACAATAACCCCGGATGTTATCTAGAAATGATAACTTACTATTATACGTGGAAGTTCCTGCCCTATTGGAATCATTGTCATCATCATTAAGAATGATGTCATCGGAACTGTGAAATAAATGTAACAGGTAATGAGCCACCATTAATCATTAATCCCCATCATGTACTTAGTAATGGAGGAGACGTGCGTCTTACCAGGTGGTTCTGTCCGGACCATGATCTGATGATGGTGAAATCAGATCTGTGGGGGCAACACAACATAAATCTCTTATTAGAATATTGTAATAGCAATGACTGAGGCTCAATATCAAAATAAATAAATCCTAATAAAGTATCCAGTGTACTCCTATATGTACATGGGGCAAAAAATGCATTCAGCTACAGTAATCTGCCCTGTACATGGCCACCATGAGAAGAAATCCCCAAATCCCACTTCTGTCAGACTTCATAACTCCTGCATGAATATTCCTGACCAAATGCTGAAAAGAAATGGTTAATATGAGCTCATTTACTGTAGGCTTCCAATAGAAATAAATCCAAGCCCTGACCACAATGTGCACGTGATCTGCACCCAATGACTACAATATGGCATCGATATGTATCAGAGCCTTTACTCTGGATTAGGGATACAGTACCTGGTAAACTCGGAGTCGGGCCCGAATTGAAGCCAGTGATGTTATCTCGGCCTTGAGACCTAGGAATTGGCTTCTTTCTTGGATGATACTGAAAAAATGGCAAACATGTCAGATAGAATCTATAACCATGAACTTCTCCAATCTATAATATTTCTCCATATTCCACTGATTACAGGTAGACACAGATATGGATGTGGTTTCCATTGGCTTGTGCTTATTTCATATACAGAGTGTAAAGGGTGTACCGGACACTTATGGTTAGCTATGGATAGGGGCGGTGGTGACATTTATGTGTCTTCATATAATATTATTATGTATCCTGTACATGGACATATTGTCACAAATATTACAAGTGAGGGCAGCCTTTACTCTGCAAACATAATCCAAAGTATCACCCCATCTACTTGAAGCTATATTTTTGATCCCACCATCTTTTTCTGGAGCATTTATCCCAAATATATTTTAGTAATTTAAGAATATAAAATGATACCTGATGGAAGTCGTCATCATCACTGCTGTCCTCACTGTCAGAGAGAACTATAATTCGCTTAAATCGCTTTTTTCGCATCATATTAGCACAAGTCACTCACAACACTCCTCTCTCCACAAACGCCTACAAAAACCCTCAATGGAACCCTGGATGACGGAGCGTTCTATAGCCTCCAGCCAATTGTGACATCATTAGAATGCTGCAATTGTTTGCTCATTTTTTTGTATTTTACAGCATTAAAAGTACAAAGCATACTGTACAAATACAAAAAAAGGAAATCAGATAAAAACAACAATCTTCCTTCACTCCCGACCTTTTTCAAATTGTTCAGAAATATATAATAATTTAAAAAAACACATAAATCAACATAAAAAAATAAAGAAACTCCACTAATGTTTAAGCTGTTGATTATCCCTTTCTCCGTGTTTTAATGCTCTCCACTACATTTTTTTCCAATTGTTCTCCCAATTTTCTAAATTCTCTGAGGAGCAAAACCAGACCCTGTCATATTTTGTAACTCTCTTAAGTAATTTCTTCTCTAGTGTAATACTCCATTTTTTCCTTATCCATTTCCAAATGAAATCCACTCTTCCTATATAAAGCCGCCTACTTAAGACTCTTCTTCCTCATTTCATCTCTTCCGCTCCAAAGAGCATTTTACAATTGTGGACTTGATCTCAATGGAGATCTGAGTCCCCAGTTTCCAATCTATATCTTCATACCCTCTGATAAATGTATCAGATCTGCCCATGTTCCTTACACAGTTTACAAGCATTGTCCACTTTCTTCTTCATTCTGTATAGTGCTTGGTGAAAATATTGGGACCAATGGATCAACTGGGTCAATTTATGAGTTTATTGATTGACATCCCACTTATATGTAAGTATATATGTATATATATATAGTGACTCTAATATTTTCTCCATACATTAATCTTACTCTCAAAGATAAAATTATGCATGTAATCTTCAGTTATTAGTGTATAAATGTACCGTATTTTCCGGCGTATTAGGCTACTTTCACACATCAGTTTTTTGCCGTCAGGCAGGATCCGGCTATTTTTAGAAAAAACGGATCCGGCATAAATTTTGGAGAACTGTAGAAACAGATCCGTTTTTCTGCCGGATCCGTCTAGCAGGTAATATCTGTTTCCTGGGGGCTGGCAAATTGGATCTGAGCATGCGCAGACTTAAAAAAACGGATCCGGTGGCTGGATCCGTCTTTTTCTGGATCCGGCGCATTCCGGCGCCCATAGACTTTCATTGTGGCAAAAAGCTGGAAGCGTCGGATCTGGCGCTTCCGGCTTTTTCGCCGGAGACAAAAAACGTTACAGTAGCCGTTTTTTTCCAGATGCCAGAATGAGACAAGTAGCCGGATCCGGCAAAAAACGGATGAAACGCAATGCCATCCGGCGCGATCCGGCGCTAATGCAAGTCAATGGGGAAAAACTGGATCCGGCATTGCATTTCGCCGGATCCTGTTTTACAAAAAAAAAGCCGGATTGCGCCTGACGGCGAAAAACTGATGTGTGAAAGAGGCCTAAGACGACCGGGCGTATAAGATGACCCCCCCCCCCGACTTTTCCAGCTAAAATAGAAAATTTTCTTAAAAGTCAGGGGTCTTCTTATATGCCATGTGTCATCATTTCCCCAAAGCCCGGAGGCCCAGGCAGCTCCATTGCTGCGATGCGGTGGCCTCCCTGAAAATGGCCGCCGGAGCCCATGTATGCTCAAATTCAGATCTCATCTCCAAAGATCTCGGGACGAGATCTGAATCTGAGCATGCGTGGTCTCCGGTGGCCATTTTCCCGGAGGCCACCACATCGCAGCAATGGAAAGGCCTGGGACTCCGGGCTTTGGGGAAATGCCGGAGGAGCCCCGACGCTGGACAGAGAGCCTCCGCAGCCGCCCCCCAGCACAGGGCCCCCAAGCTGGACAATAAGGCGCCACCGCCACAATGCTGAAGGAGGAGCCGCAAAACTACTGCTGAAGGAGGAGCCGCCGCACCGCTGCCACCAATGAGGTAAAAGGGGGATGATAACACCACTTACACCCTCCCTTGTTCATCGGGACCACTCCCCCCATATGCACTCGGCGCATAAGACGACACCCGACGTATAAGACGACCTCTGACTTTTAAGCAGATTTTCAGGGGTTAAAAAGTCGTCTTATATGCCAGAAAATACGGTATTTATTATATTATAGCATATGGTATATTATATACAAGGTTATTATTATTAGATTTTTTCGTGTGGCAAATGATCAATAAGTAATCCATTCCTCTATGAGTGTTGATGTGAAAGTTATTTGATTCCTTCGTACTCTTCACCGCTTGTTGAATCTGACAATATCTAAAATCGTGAACTCTACTTAAAGGGGTTGTCCCACAAACAAAGTTCATTTTAATCAATAGATCTCGGAATAGTAATAATTTCCACAATTGGATGTGTTTAAATAAAATGTTCCTGTGCTGAGATAATCTTATAAATGTACCCCTGCTGTGTACTGTGTAATGGCTGTGTCTCACCGTGCAGGAACATGGTCTGATCATACCACATCTCCTGGGCAGTGGAGGAAGCAAAAGAGAGTATACAGACATTAAAGTACAGGATCATAAATTCTTTCTTTGAGGTAAATCTTTTTTAAAAAATAGGCAGGGAAATGCTTTATCTCACAAAAAAGAATTAGCGGTGATCCAATGCTGTATTGTCTGTATACTCTCTTTTGCTTCCCCCCCAGCCGAGGAGCTGTGGTATGATCAGACCATGTTCCTGTATGGTCAGACACGGCCATTACACAGTACACAGCAGGGGCACATTTATAAGATTTTCTTGGCACAGAAACATTTTTTTTTTAAAAGACATCCAATTGTAGAACTTATTATTATTCCAAGATCTACTGATCTGGGAATAATAATAAGTCTGATATTAAGTCTGATAATAATAAGTCTGGTCTAATTGTACTGATTAAAAGAGAGCTTACTGCAGAGACCACAGCAGTGGGTGAATGAGAAGGATAAATGTGTTTGTTTTTTTTAATCAGAACTTTATGGTGGCCAGAATACTGTATGGAGAACTATGGGGGTGCATTATACTACATGGAGGACTATGAAGCGGTGAATTATAATGTGTATTTGGGGACATTATGAGGGTCTGGCTGTGGGGACATTACAAGAGGGGCTGGTTGTTGGCACATTACAAGAGGGGCTGACTGTGGGAACATTACAAGGGGCTGGCTTTGGGGACATTACAAGAGGGGCTGGTTGTGGGCACATTACAAGAGGGGCTGACTGTGGGAACATTACAAGGGGCTGGCTTTGGGGACATTACAAGAGGGGCTCTGGGGGACATCATATTATATAGGAGGATATTTGGGGAATTTTACTGTATATTAAGGGCTGTGCGGTGACCATACTATATATTGGGGGCTGTGGTGGACATCATACTGCATAGGGGGCTGTGGTTGACATCATAGTGTATATTTGGAAGTTGTTGTGTATATACTGTATGGGTAGCTGTGGTGACCATCTTGCTGTGTAGTGGTACAGTTTGGAGAGGACAAAATGGTGAGCAGTATGAGGGCATAGTGTAAAGAGAAGGCACAAAATGGATATAAAAAGGGACAGCGTGAAATGGTGCACAGTATGGACAATGGTTAGCATAGCAGGGAACAGTACAGAGATATAGAGAGTGCAAGGGAAAGCAGTGGACAGGGGGCAACCATGGTATAGGTCTTGGTTCTTAATGGCTGACATTGTGGCAGTTATAGCTGATAATGGCAGACAGTCGGGGGGTTGTGGATCAGTAAGGCAGACTGTGTAGAGGCCATACACCATAGGGGGCTTATTTAGGGCATAGTATGGATTGATATTTTTTATGCAGAGGGCATTTTAGTTACACTTTGATCTTTAAGAGCACCGTGTGGGAATGGTGTCCAGAAGACTGAAGAAAGTCTGCAGAGAAGAGCTGTGGATGTGGAAAGTCATCATGGCATCTGGTCAAGATGGAAACAAGAAGAAAGAAACAACTCAATCAGAGAAGATGTCACCTATAAGTTACCTGGATGTAAATGTTTACACATGATACTGCCTGCGTTTCATCAGTATTGTGGTTCCTGTATTGTCCGCAGTCTGATAATGACTGATAACAACAACTCCCAGCATCTCCTTATCATTTTTTAAGACATATTGGGAGTTTTAGGTTCATGAGATCCATATGTATATGGGCCTGACTTGACATTACAACTGATGGCTGTACTGATGGTGTTTCTGGTGATATATTCACGTACTAATGATGGTTCTGGTGATGTACACATGTAATGATGATGGTGTTGTATTTATTTACTGGCTGTGGTTCTTGTGATGTATTCATGTACTGATGGAGGTTCTGGTGATGTACTTACAGTAAGTACTGATGATAATTTTGGTGATGTATTTATCTACTGATGGTGATTCTGGTGCTGTATTCATATACTGATAGTCGCTCTAGAGACATAGTTATTTACCAATGATGGTTCTGGTGCTGTAATTATGTACTGATAATGGTGATGATGTTGTACTTATTTACTGGCTGTTGTTCTGGTGATGCATTAATGTGCTGATAGTGGTTCTGGTGATGTGTTCATGTACTGATGATGGTTCTGGTGATGCCTTTATCCACTGATGGTGGTTCTGGTGCCATATTCATATACTTATGGAAGCTCTAGTGGCATAGTTATTTACTAATGATGGTTCTGGTGCCGTATGTATGTACTAGTGATAGCTCTGGTGTTCAATTTACGTACTGATGATGATTTTAGTTTTATATTGATGATGGTTATGGTTATAAATCAGTTGCCAGAGCATTCATCGCTACATGAATACATTATAAGAACCATCATCCATACAGGAATACGGCACCATAAGACACCAGAACTACCATGATGGAGGTAAAATGATCATTTGTATCCCTATAGCTATAATGGTATCTGTTTAGTTTCTATTAGGATATCTTCCAAATGCTGGACATCTTAACTGAAGCCAGACAGCCCCCATTATAGTTAAGCTTTGCTAGTTTCCGTGACAGTCATTAGGTCTGAGATTTAAAATATAGGATGTCAGGGATGAAAATAGCTAATTGTATTATGTTAATGGTTCTTAAACAATGAATTATTCTATACCTATCTTTGAAAACATACTCCCTGTTGAGCCACACCTCTAAAGTAAATCACTTTTTTTTACTTTTGCTGGTATTTTTTGAGTGAAAAGGTAACAATTCTAGTGAATAAAGTCTTCACAGCTTGTTACTTAACCCACCGAAAGGGAAGGAGTGGGGCATTAGGTGACCTGTCACTTTAGTCTCTGACCCATTCCTTTACTTGGGGGCTGAGGGTTCATCGGACAAGGGGTCACCATCGGCTTTATCTGCCTACTTCACCAAAAGACCTTGTCCCGGTCTTGGATTCACCTTGTAAAATTCTCAACAAACCTAAATTACTTCATTACCCTTCATCCGGGCACTGTGTTCTAAGCCTTTGTGGCATTTGATGCCCGGATAGAGTGTTGGCTCCTTCTCCTAACTGAACATTTGCAAATGCTTTCCTCAAATGAATAATTTCCTGTCCCTGGTATAAAACCCAGTTGGAGCTTTTGAATGGGGGACCCATGAGCTTCAAGTTATGCAACTGTAGAAAACCATTCTGGCCAGAAAGTAAGTAGGGGCTCCAGAGATCTATAAACATTTGTTATATTTCACTGAGGATCCAGATACAAATTTTAAAGCAACTTCTTCCTTTAGGTCCATGAGCAGAATTGACAATTCACATTTATTCACCAATATGTAGTCTTAATAACAAAATACAGACACCACTCTGACCACTGTCATTCCTGTACACCTCTGCCTGTGTCCTCTGTCAGGTTTCTCTTTTCCTTTTCTGACAAGAGGTGTCTACCATCCAAGGTGAAATAGACCATCTCTATTTTTTTTTTCTGCTTTAATGTCTCCTTTCCATGATGATAAATATGTTTTCAATTTGACTTATTGAAAGATTGCGTGAGAGAAAAAAATACAAATAACAATGATTCCAGAACAAAAAATACATCATTATTTAACAGCATCGTATATGTTATTTTCTCTTCATACACATCTTCATACACATAATTTCAGTCAAACCTAAAGATAACAATACACATTACATAGTGACTTATAGCGGAAATACATTTAAAACTATTATCTCCCAGACAGATATAAGGCTAAGCATTAGAGATGAGCGAACCGTTCAAGGTTTGGTTCAGTTTGGCGAACATCTCGATGCTCTCTGAATATGTTCACAGAACGGTTCACAGAACATAGCCTAACTCCATTAAATTCAATGGGATGAAAAAAAAAACGCATAGACAACACCTTAAGGGGAGCCAAAAAGCTTCCCAAACAGCTCAAATTAGGGGCAGGCACCAGGAAAAGTGGCATCACTTGACCCAGATTACAAATAAAAAACTGGAGTCTGAACTGAGAAAGTAAATTAATGTGTTTGCACAATGTAAGTGCATATTAACACATGACCATTAACCAGAGAAAACAAAAAGCAAAAAGCACAAATATCCTGAAATAAAAAGTAAAAATTAAACTGCAAATAATGCATAGAGGTAGTAATAATAATAAGGGTATTTAGTAAACATAATTTTGATCAAAATAATGTACAAGCCATCCCGCCACGTCACGGCAACCCTTGTGGGACAGTCCCTACTCTAGTATTTAAAACCTTTTCACTTGCCAAGTGACGTGAATGTGAACAAGGATCGAGGGACTGACCCACTAGTAAAAGCATAGGCCAGACTGGATGGCTTTCCCAGCTCAGAAAGAGGGCGGTCACACCCTTATATGCACTGAATGCACAATGAAATGAATAAAAAACTGGAGTCTGAACTGAGAAAATAAATTAATGTGTATGCACAATGTAAGTGCATATTAGCATGACCATTAACCAGAGAAAACAAAAAGCAAAAAGCACAAATATCATGAAATAAAAAGTAAAAAATAAACTGAAAAGAATGCAGAAAAGTAATAATAATAATAATAAGGGTATTTTGTAAACATAATTTTGATCAAAATAATGTACAAGCCATCCCACCACGTCACGGCAACCCTTGTGACCAGATTACAAATAGTATATTTGCACAGCATTGATGCATGGGACAGGGCTTGGACCAGCATTTCTAGCTGAATCATTGATCAATAACAGGTGGATGAGTGAGAGGTGTAGGCCTGGTGCTCTGAGAGCCCTGCAATATTAATGCAACACACATGAAGGAGACCCAACTTGGAGTCTAAACCTTTCCAAAAAATTAGGGGCAGACACCAGGAAAAGTGTCATCAGCTGACCCACAGTAAAAATTTGTTAATGGCACAGGAGCAGATGGGCCATGCATGAGGTATCAGGGTCTAGGCCATCATTTAGAGCTTTTAATTTAAGTTTAAACTAATACGAGGTGGGTGAGGGACCGATGTAAGCCTTCTTTTCTGGGAGCCCTGATACATCATGCAACAGCTCAAACTGCTTTTTTCAACCACATTTGGGTGGAACAAATATCAGCTTTTTAGACCACAAATGTTAGAAAATTATAAGGATAGTAATACAGGTAGTTGACTGAAAGTAAGTGCAGGCCTGCCGGTCTGGGAGCCCTACTGCTACATGCAACACACATGATGGAGACCCAACTTGTAGTGCAAACATTTAAAAAAAAATATTGCCACACATCAATAAAGTAGAAGAAACAGCTGCACTCAAACTTATGATTTTTCATATGCAAAAAGATGAATTTATTATAGTCACCACAGCAACAAAAAAAAGTATAACGAGGTAACGTTTCGACCCAATTGAGGGGTCATAAAATCATAATTTTGAGTGTGGCTGTTTCTTCTTCTTTATGATTCCCACGGGACTGGTTCAGCTTGCACCTACCATATATTTTACAGAGTGCACGTCATTCATTTCTACTACACATCAATAAATCGTCATCAATTTCCCCATAGTAGAAATAGTATAATGAGCTTCTGGCGCCCCTTCCACTACAGGCAACCCACCAGATGGAGACCGAATTTAGAATCTCCACATTTCAAAAAATTATTGTCACACACCACTAAAGTGGCATCAGTTTCCCAGAGTAGAAATAGTATAATGGGCCTCTGATGCCCCTTCCACTACAGGCAACCCAACAAACCATTGAAGATCCTACTTCGAGTACAAACATTTAAAAAACAATGATTGTCACACACCACTAAAGTTGCATCATATTTCTCAGCATAGAAACAGTATAATGGGCCACTGACACAACTTCCACTACAGGCAGCCTACCAAATGGAGACCCAAAATGGAGTCTCCACATTTAAAAAAAATAGTGAACACCACTAAAGTGGCATCAATTTCCACAGAGTAGAAATAATATAATGGACCCTGACACCCTTTCTACTACAGGCAACCAACAGATAGAGACCCAACTTGGATTCTCCACAACTTTTTGATATCGGGTGCTCTGGTCCACTGTGTAATAATTATATGGGTACTACGGAATCTGATTGCGAGGGACAATATGAGACAGAGACCAAAGTTGATGTAAATAAGTAAATTTCACAAGAGTGACAAAACTAAACAGAGTACTTCCTGCAACAGTAACAGAAACGCAGCACAATATGAAATAATGAAGGTAAAGCAAAACTGGCAGTACACTTTCTGCAATTGTAGCGAAAACTCAGCACAATATGGAAATGTCCTAAGTGACTGAAGAGCAGTGTAAGACTGCTAATAATAACCAGTCCAACAGTACTAATACACAAGTGCGCACAGGGCACAGAACATAGGAGTCCAGAAGCAGATATGTAAGCAAGTACACCATATTAATGAGGCAGTCCCATGATGTAATAAATCAGCATGCACACAGCACTAGGGTGCCTAAGTCAAGCTAACGTAAGGGTGAAATTGGCTCGCCCACAAAGGCCGTGGGGTACTCTGTCCCGGGCCCGTTGATTACAATGGGAGATGTCACAGTGGCAGTGACCCGGTCCATGGCTTCAGGTGGTCAATGGAAAAGGGGTAGAGTGATGGGGATAAAGTTGTTGAGATGATTCGTGACGCCACCTGTGGTTTCTGGTCAGTTTGACCAGTGCTGCAGGGTTGCTTCTCTGGGACGGATGGTGTGGTGCAGCAATGATGCTGTAACCCTCCACAGGTAGGGCTGTAGTCCCAGGGCAGAGTAGATGAGGTTGGCAAATGAGGAGATAGTGAGGAGAAGTAGATGGTGCCGTGTTAGGCACAGAGATGTAGCAGTGCTGAGTGGGTTGGTGCAGGAAGAAGGCAATGAGACAGATGAATGCAGTTCCAGTTCTTTTACTCACGTTCTTGGCACAGACAGGTGCCCGCTTCAATGCTGCAGTCTCCAGATCAGGGGCTCAGCCAACTCCCAGGCAGATGGAATTAACCTTTCCAGCTCTCCCTTTCGTGTGCCTGTTCTGAACGTCTCCCCACTAGCGCTTATACTGAAGTACTTGTAGTTGTGTGTTAAACCCAAGTTCCTCCTTTTAGATGTTCCTTTGAACTCTACTCGCATGACAAGTGACTGTAGCCTGCTTCGGGGACTCCATCCGTCATGTCCCGGCTCACACATAGGTTGCCACCGTGTCTTCGAGTCTTTTGTGGGAATAGAGTGGTCACAGCTCCTATTCCTCCGGTGTCTGCTGCTGGAACATTAGTTTCACAAACAGCCTCGGGGACAGGACCCCAGCCATGCGCTTCAAACTTCAGGAAGGGTTCTGCTCTGATCCTAGTCCTTAGTTCTCTTCTCCTTACGTTCAGTACTAAACTTTCTTTCTTCTGAAGAATCAGGCTTTCTATTTCTCTTTCCTGTATCTCTCTGGGGACCTTCTCTCACAGACTGACCTTTTCCTAATATTCTCCCGCTCTCTTGTGCAGTCTAACCTCCACCCACCTCCCAGCACTCTTCGTGTTCCAAGCAGGGAGACATGAAGGTTGCTCTGCTACACTACTGTGTCTGTGAGGGATGCAGGTGTTGGAGGCTGGTCAGGTGTTACCATCTTACCTGGAGAGTGGGATACTTTACCTCAGGAGGAGGTGCAGTACCTCTGTGGCGACTGAACCCTCAGGGGTGCCACAAAATTCACACACTATTCAAACGTAGAAGTCCAGCATGACACAGGAGAGGCAAAACAGGAGACGGTCGCTATATGTTCCTATAGAGCTGAAAGTCCAGCACAAGTCCAGCAACACAGCCCCAACAGACACAGACCCAAAGGAGATGGCAAAAGTTATGATTCCATACTGGCCACAGCAGCTCCAAGTGTGATCATCTCCACACCAGAAGTCCACACAGTAGTTGAGCACAGCAGGGCAGTAGGCAGCAGAATATAGAGGGGAAGAGCACCGAGTAACGAGCAGCAGATGCATGAATGAGTATACTAGCAGATGGGCAGGAGCAAGACAGCAACAAAATACTCAGGCACAGGAGAACACATGACCCGGACTTAAATAATCAGGACAGACAGGAAGTTCCATGACAGGGCAAGACCAAAGACTCCATCTTGGATCAGGGCGAACAGGCTCAAGGAAAGTCCAGAATCCTTACACACTGGCTCAAGATTGCATGGACCAGGGATCATCCTACTGAACGCCCACTCTTTTTTCTTACAAAGGATATAATACTACACAGACAACACAGGGTGAGAATAAAACAGTGTGGCAATACTTTATTGAACCACAAACAGATAATAACATATAGAACTGTCCCAACAAAATACCCTAGATGGTGCAAAATTACAGAATCTCCCCCTTCCACTGACTCGCCTGGATTAAAGGGCCTGTCACACTAAGCGATATCGCTAGCAATATCGCTATAATGTCACTGGTTTTGTGACGTTATAGCGATATTGCTAGCGGTATCGCTATGTCTGATACTTACCTCTGACCGGCTCCCCCACTGGTTATCGCTGATCGCGCGAGAACGTCCTGGACCGTTTCTCGTCGTCCGCTTCCTGTGGTGCCGTTGAGCGACGCTTGGACGCGGGCGGGAGGACGTCAGGATCGCCTCGTCTGACAGGTAAGTAGCGACCCCCGACCCCTGCTATGTCGCTGGTGAGATCTGCCTGTGTGGCAGCTCACTAGCGACCACATAGCGATGCACCAGCGATCCTGATCGCGTCATATCGCTGGTCGGGATCGCTGGTGCATCGCTAAGTGTGACAGTACCTTAACACAGCTGCGACTTCAAGGGCCGACTACCTCCACCCGTAGACACGCACAGAGAGGAGGTAACAACAAGCTTAGGAAGCTGACAGTCCACTGAGGTAGGAGGCCAGGTGACCTGACCTCTCTCAACATCTACATGCAGCAAAAATAGTCAATCAGCATATTATCAAATACAAATTGTTCAATGGTGCCACACCCTTGTCTTGCAGAAATAGCAGAGAATAAGTTACAACAAAAAGTAACTCAAACATCAACATCCAGGCTCATACGAACAATAGTCTTTGCTTCTTTACCAACCAAAGGCAAACATAAATTCAAAAGTCAGCATAAAAATAATAGTCTATGCATACTTGCTTACTTAAACTTACATCTGACATAATTAAGAAGAAATGCTGTGTTGTCACATTGCTCCCCCATCTTAATTAGCCAGACCTGATAGACAACCATCAGCATTTTTGGTTATACAAATATCAAGAAAATTCAAAGTATGGGAATTGACTTCATAAGCGAAACGTAGACCAACATTGTTTGTATTAAGACTGCCAACAAAGGTCCCAAAATCTGCCATACTTCCCTTCCAGATGACCATGATGTCATCGATGTAGCGTAGCCACATAACAATCCTGTCATCTGGACCAGATGCAGAGTCCCCAAGAATTGCTTCTTCCTCCCACCAACCCAGGAGCAAATTTGCATACGAAGGCGCACAGGGGCTACCCATCGCAGTGCCCCTGAGTTGGTGGAAATACTTGCGGTCAAACATAAAAACATTTTTTGTAAGACAAAAAACAAGTGCCTCTAAAACAAACTTATTATGTTTGGAGAACTGAGTGCCTCTTGTACATAGGTAGTGTTCTACTGCTCGCAGGCCCTTCTCATGAGGAATAGAGGAATATAGGGATTCCACGTCTATACTGCCCAATACCATATCTGTGTCAAGGCAAATGCCATCCAATTTCCGTAATAGATCCATGGAATCTCTCACAAAAGAATTCAATGATATCACAAAGGGTTTTAGGATTTTGTCCACATAAACCCCTATTTTTTCAGTCAAGCTGTTATTACCAGATACAATCGGTCTCCCCTTCAGAGGATTCGTGCCTTTGTGTATCTTTGGAAGACAGTAAAAGGTTGGTATGACCGGGTGTGTTGGGACTAATAAAATCTCTTTAACCAATACCCCTTCAGAAAAACCTCTTTCCACCAATGATCTTAGCTCAATCATAAATTGTGAGGTGGGATTCTTATCAAGAATTTCATAGTCCCCTTCTTTTTCCAAAACTGCAAGACACATCAGCCGATAGTCAGAGCTATCCATAACTACCTTTATCAGAAGGTTTTATCGTAATACTATTGTCTTTTTCAAGATTACAAAAGGCATGTTATTTCATCTTTAGTAAGGTTATGATGGTGTCTCAAATCATCAGCTGATAGTTTCAACAAATCCTCCGTTACAAGGTTTAGAAAAATATAAATCGAGCCCGTGTCCCCTCCTAGCGGAGGCATTCTGGAACTCTTATTTTTCAAATCCGTGAAAGGACCTAATCACTCAGAGTTGGGATCAGGTTCACTCAAATGGTACAAGAACTGAATGTCATGTAGTAAATAATCTGGTACCCCCAATTCCTCACATTTTCTTTTTTCTTCCTTCAAGAAGAACTTTTTCCATCTTAAACGTCTAACGAATAAATTGAGATCCTTTACTGTTCCAAACACATCCATATCAGAGGTTGGTACAAATGACAGTCCCCTATTTATTAATCCCACCTCTTCTGGTTTTAAAGATCTGGAGGACAAATTGATCACTTGAGGTCCTAAACTGGATTGTGGGGAGTAGTGCTGTTTCTGAGAGGATAATTTAGATCTAAAAAAACACTTTCTTGGGGGGGTCTTCTACTATTACCCCGTCACCAATTAGTTCCTCTACCCCTACCCCTACCTCTGGGATTATTAAGACGGGTATCACAATCTGAAGCTTCCGCCTCAGAAGATGATATATCCGTCTCAGGTTTCCTAATTGCCTTATAGTGGAGAAGGAGTATGCTTTATTTTCTTTAAATTCTTGAATGTCCCTTATGAAAAATCTATGTTTTTTCTCTTTAAGATGATATTGGAACCTCTCCACTGTATTTTGCAATTGTGTCTCCTTCTTGCTAAAATCCTGTTCTGAGGAAAAATTTTTTGTTATTTCCATTTGCTCCTTCAGAGATTCCAGGGATCCACTCCTCACTACCTCTTCCTTTTTCTCTGAATAAGGCCCTAGAATTCATTTTGGTTTAAATGAAGGAAAACTTTCTCTCCCTTCATTTCTCCCTTTTTTCCTTTTTTCAATTGCAAAAAGTAACTTCGAACAATAAACCTTTGTTTTCATCTACACTTGCTGGGATATGATGCACACGGTTGCTGCCATAGTGTGTTGTGAGATTTTTTGAATCATGCCACTTTGGATTTTCTCTCCCCCATTTAATATTTTTCTTTTTTTCAAAAAATACTGCTAGAGTGGGGGGCATGTGCAGACAGATTAACTATTTACTTTGAGCAAAGTTTATTATGGTCTGCATTTTTGTAGTTGTACTATTTTTTATGGTGACTCTAACCGTAAAAAGGTAACTAGGTGGATGGCACAATGTTAATGAATGCCGCAATATAATGTACTTTAATATGGAGCTTTTCTTCTTTCAAACTCCATTGATCACCATAGCGACAGGAACGCTCCATAGGCCGGCTAGGTGTGATGTTAGTGGTAGTGCCCGCCCACCGGAAGCGCGTCACACGCCGAGGGCATGTCTTTGAGTGACGCGGCTTCCAACAATTGCTATTTCAACCACGAGAGCGGGGGACTGTGGTAAGGCAGCCGGACGTTTTTGCTAAGACTCCCCTGATGAGTATATCATAACGAAATGCGTCGGGAGATGCAACCCCAGAGGCAGGCAATACCGTACTACCAATATAACATGGGTTTAGTGTCACGGTAGAGTACACTGGAGAGACTGGATTCCTCCACACTGGGTGAGATCTGACTATGTAAAAAGCCGCAACAGAATATTCTAAAACGGCATTTCTGACATCGGTATGCAAAGTGGTCACTGTGAATGCTCACTGATTCAGTGAGGCAGCATGGTTCTTATGATGTGACTAATGTGCAATTTCTTCTCCCCTCAGCTTGCCTCTATAAGCTGCAATATATTTGTTATTATACATGGCCTCATTTTTCTAACCATATCTGCAATTCTCCCTATGTATTAAGCGCTTATGTGTTAAATAAATTGTTATGCTTTGCGAAGCAATTTAAGAGCCCAACTTTTTCTGGAGTATCTTTAGAAAAACTCAGTGGCATGCACGGAGCACTTTTTTGAAGACTTTATGGCAATAATTTAGGTGGTTCTTATAGGTTTGATGGTTCCACTTTATTAGTGTGACATTAGTATTTTGCTCCAGTGAGAGCCTGTTGTATTTAGATATTTGTATTGAGCCATCTAATAACCACTCCAAATAGTCCTTTGATGGTATAGAGGCCTTATACTCAATTTTGAAGGCAGGAAGATACTGCGAGTATACTTTTTATCCATATGTCTTTGCGTTTTTGTGGTTGTTGGTGTGACTGTTCACTAGGGTGATGTTTGTCCATTTCATTTTAATTCTTGATTAAAAGTTATGTTTTATCCATTGCTATTTTGAATGTAGTAAAATCACACTGACAGGTTAGAATAGAATAGATATATACACTTAAAATACATATATACTGTATATATATAGATGTCAGGGACACACACACACATATATACTGTATATGTATTTATATTGCATAGAGAGATAGCTAGAAGAAAAGCCGGTAAAACATCTGCCATGTTCTGTATAATCACTGCAGGAGCCGACAGGATAGAAGAGATGGATTACATACAGTAAATACAAATGGAATTTCAGGGCTGCTGCAATGCAGATAGGTGCAGGCTCCACTAGATGGCAGTAGGGTGGACGCAGAACTGCACCCAAACAGAGCAGGCTTGCAATGCAGCAGCCCGGCTACCACAGGTGGCAGCAGATTAGTTAGACAGGCCGAGTCAAACAAAACACTGTAGCACGGTACAAAGCGGAATAGACAAACTCAGGGTCATAGAGAAGCCGAGAAGGTCAGTAGCGATTAGGAGCGGATAAGCCAAAAGACAGAAGCAGGTTAGGATACAAACCAAATCAGAGTCAAAATGGGAATGGGGGAAAACAGAGACATGGGTTCAGGCAGCAAACACAGGAGGAAAATCAGAGCAATCAGAGTCAGCTACAGCAGCCCTAGGCAAAACTATAACCGACATAGTCTGCAGGAAGCAGCGGCAATAAATAGCAAACCTGAACCCAGACTGAGGCTGAGAAGGTTAACCCCTTCATGACCAGACCGTGAAAAAGGGAAAACAGGACTGCAACCCTGGTCTGGACCATGACATGGAATAGGTAGATATATAGATGTCAGTGACAAATACAATTAGTACAGTGTATGTGCAAATTACTGGACATGTATTTAATTAATAAAAGATTTAAAAGATTATTGTTCTGCAAAAAATAGCGTGGGCTGCCGCGCCATTTTCGTAATCAGCAGAGGGTAAGCCGATGGCTGGGAGCCAATGTTTATAGCCTGGGAAGGGGGTAATACCCATGGAGTACCCTCCTGGCCCTTCATCATGTAAACAAAGGCAACCCCAACCATCAGTCAGTATACCGGGTTTCTTTACAGGTAAAGGCAGATATAAAGTGGGAAACAGAGGAAATATTGAAGCTGGGGATAAGACAAAAGTCCAAAAGTAAGTGGGCCTCCCTAGTTGTAATTGTTCCGAAACAGGACCAGACCATATTTTGTGGGTACTACAAAACTTGCGATCATCTGATCACTCGTGCTATGCACAGTATTGCCACAGGATTGCTGTATATAACAAATATCATGGTCCCCTATGAATGGCAGCCACAAGCTGGTTTTCACTGAAGTACCATCATGACAGGCACACGGGTCATCAGCAGACTTCTGGTCATAATGGCAACCCATCAGCGAACCACGATCACTTCACTGCGGCACCAGTGGACACACAGATCGGTTAGTCCCCCTGCACATTAAATGCTACTGTCACAGATTGACAGCGGCATTTAACAGTTTAACAGCCGCTGACAGAACACCGCTCCTCTCGGCTGTTCGAGGCAGATGATGGTTGAATAACACAAGTAGACAACATTGATTGTAATTTGTTTATCAACAATTTATGACTAATAAAGTTCAAATGTCCAACGCCATATCCATTGCTGGTCAGCTCTGAAAAAAAACACTTGTAGAGATTCTCCAGGTCTTGGAAACTGCATCTGCTCATGTTCTCAGCGCAGGTCAGTGCAGATATTCACCTTTTTCTTCCGAGATGTGTCATGCCTGTATAGAAGCGATAAGTCGCCTTTCTCATTAACCTGAAAACAATTAAAAGGCATGTTTTAAAAAAACTAGACAATATGCACTGGTTATCAAATGAAACAAACTCAGCAAAGGCAACTTCAGCATTATATTTCTGGTCATCAGCTGAAGTTGAAATCGACATGAAATATTGCATTATATATTGTCTGGAAAAAGGGCCAATCTGGAAATTGAAAAAAGGAAGTTGCCAATATTAGTGTAATGATAGAAAAATGCAATATGAGCCATATGACTGGTGAGAGCACTCACAATAGATCTGTACGGCTTCTAATGTCTGAGGGACTTATCTCGCCCGTCAGATTGTGTGTTGGCGATTCATCCGCAGCAGTAGGCTGATAACTTTCATTATTTCCTGCTTTTCTCAACCAGAAATAAAAAATTGTACAGCAAGAAAACATAATTATAAGAATTACAGTAATAAAAACTGTAATGCATTTCTTCTATTATTACACCTTGCTTACACTATCATGTCCTCGCTGTTGCTCTTCTTGAAAACAAGAATGATTGTTACTTACAATGATTTAGTATTGACATGAAGAACATATATAAATGGAGGAAAACCACAGAAATATTTACCTGGAAAATACATGGTGGAAGCTTTGTGTCAATCAGAATAGGTGGATTCTGAACATTTGCTGTTAGCTGCTTGTGATGAAGATGTGAACTGATTGTCTCCCTACGTGGGGAAAAAAAGGCAAAGTATATAAAAACATTTAAAGTTTAAATGATAAAACTCAATAAGAGACTAAATTAGAGACTCAAGACTCTCAATATTTTAAAAATCACTTATTATAGATTGCTGACGATAGTGGAGGCTCCGTTCTTACCTCCATCACAGGTAGATGAGATGACGATATTTAGATAAGTCTCATTATTCAAATAATAAGCCTGAAAATATAAAGAAAAATAATTACATCCAACAAAGCTTAAACTCATAGAAGCTTTTCCAAAGCATTGTAGATAGATGCTGGGAATTGTCAATCATTCCATATCCAGCAAGTTATGGAAAATGTAACCGGGGTTTATCTGGTAACCTATGAGGACGGATTCTGGATATTTACTGCTAATTGCTGGTGATGAACACAGATAATCATTGTCTCACTACTCAGGGAAAATATATAAAAGTGTCTGAACTTTAA
The DNA here is from genome assembly GCF_039654945.1 of Dendrobates tinctorius. Lineage (NCBI taxonomy): Eukaryota > Metazoa > Chordata > Amphibia > Anura > Dendrobatidae > Dendrobates > Dendrobates tinctorius. The sequence continues at coordinate 16,576,034 of NW_027361870.1, read as the reverse complement.
ATTATAAAGAAACAAAATTAGAGACTGAATATTCTGAAGAATACTTACATGTTTAGCTGATGGACAGTTGACGTAATCGTCCTCCGCATCGGCGACAGAAACATTTGTTGTCGGCTATTTTTTGAAAACGCCCAATTCTGCAAAGATAAGAGGAATATTGGTTACCGGAGTGGAATGAATGTTCACTTATACCATGGATTTTATTAAAAAGAACAAATTGAAACCAATATATTAAGATCTGGCCCCAGCACAGAAAATATAACATGTAGCATCCTAAACCCTACGGCTCCGAGGTCAGTCCACTCTGATAGTAGTAAAGTATAAAAGCATTCTACCAACAGCACCGCACGGACGTCTCCGCAGTGATTGTGTGTCATGAGGAGATAAATCATAAAATCCACTTACTCTTTATCACACAGGTCGCATTTATACTTGTACTTATAGTGGATGGTATAACTGTGATGTTCTGTCACTTTTGGCAGCTCGGGATGGATACGATTTACCCTCCTGGTGAGAGCCTGCCACCACGGGCCATGGTTGTCTCTTTGTTCACCGATGATTATCCAACAGGCCGCATGGCACAACTCGTGCACAAGTGTGGATCTTACTTGCACTAAAACAAGAGGTTATACAGTTATGAGAAAATCTGAGTACACCCTGATTGAACTGTTTGGTTTTACATAGCAAGACAAAATACATCCTGATATGAGCAACACGTGACAAGTCAACCGTGCCATTAGTTACCAAAAAATACTTACAAATGCAGTAGCAGAGAGTGAAAAATAAGTACACCCCATGAATCAATAGCTTTTAGAATCATCTTTAGCAGCAATAACTTGAAGTTGCGTCAATGGTGTACTTAATTTATCACACATTGCTCTGGAATTTTGACGAAGTTTTTAAAGAAAAAAAAACCACTACATCATTATTTATTTATCATGTTGTTTTCTGAGACTGAATTTCCCTACTTTTAGGACTTTCTAAGGACCTGTACTTTTTTTTATTTTCTCCTGATATGTAAAATATTAGAATTCATAGAGGGTGTACTTAGTTTTTCTTATGGCAGTATGTACGATGAATGTATGAGATGTATTACATCACAAGCAGCAGTTTTTTGCCCTGTATAAAGGTTGTCTTATCAAGCCGCAGGATGGATGTGATGTGAAACCTACCGGCAGAATCCAAGACTTTCTCAGAAAGCTCAATAACTGAGACTCGGCGGTTGTTATCCAGCTTGTTCCAGCACTGAGCGGATGTTGATGTCAGCCTCTTGCTCCATGAAATGTCCATTTTCACAGGGAGCTAAAATAGAGGAAACAAATTCCATTACATCTTTAAACTCTTTGACCCCAGTCTTACAAAGTCCCCAACTCTCGTGTGATTTACAGCACTGGTCTACTTGTATGGGGCATGGGGTCTACCGAGAGATCCAACATGTGAGAACAAAAATAAAAATAAACTTTTTCTAAAATGTCCAAATATCAACTAAATGGTTTTTATATATGTAAAAATCCTGCGAACTTCAAGCCAAAAGTTGCTAATCTTTTTGTCTCTGCGCGGTGGATGATCTAAGGTATCTTCTCATCCCACAGATAAAAAGGTGATGACATTTACCAAACTAAGTGAGATTTACCTGATATATTCCATAACTATATTACAGAAACATGACAAAGGGGGTAGGATGCCTTTCAGAAAGTTATAGATATATTTCTTGGAATTTGTTGTTTAATGGGGGAGATAATAGAGAAGTCATGTATCACCCAGAAACCGATGAAAAGATGTGATACCTTATTCCTGAAGACTGTCCTGTTGTACAGATTGTACAGTCGCTCCACCAGCTCATTCTTTGTTTCCTGGAAGTTGGTAACATAGATGGAGGTGGGAGAAATAATCTCTTCCAGGAAACAGCTGGGGATGTTACATAGTGGTGTCCTGGGTAAGATAAGGAATCATATATAAATCCACAGGAAACATCTTGCCTAGTTCATGGCTTTATATAGAGGTAGATGCACCTGGCATAACTTACCTCTCCTCTGTATCAGAGCTCTCCTCGCTGTCAGATGGTGAATTATCTGTATAGAAATATTGAAGCGTGAAAATACTTTTTATAAGGTTGATATCAGACATGTTAGTATGCAGGTCCGTACTAGAGAGGTCTATACATTATATAGAGTGTAGAGCACTAATAAGACTATGAATATGGGATCTGACCAGAGCAGAACATGTAGCTGACCAGACCACCAGAAATCCACAGGATCATCCATTGGGATCAGGTTCTGAAATTATAATTGGGTTCAACAACAACAGGGCCTATAAACTCTCAGACGTCTCTTCCACCTGTTGCTCAGGTAATCTATCCTTATTAATGTTGTATGTGCTCAGTACAAGATCAGAAGTGAACGTGTCCTCAAAGACTGGAGAGTGGACCCTCAAATGGTAAGGGTTCGTTCTCTGGGGCCTTCATGTAAAATAAGACTAGATGTCCTATCACCTTATTTCCTGATTTATGGTAGCCTCCATTGGGTTTAATGGAGATGTGGGATTCCTTGTGCAGGGCTTTCTCTATTGATGTATATTGGATTTATGAAAAGAGAAACGCACATGTATTGCACATCTGTAATAAATTCGGACAGCAATGGCCATAAGTCAACATGGCGGTGAGTTGTTCTCCCAATATGGAAGTGTCTGAGATATAGGACCCACACCAATCAAGCATGTGTAAAATAGGATTACCTCTGTAAGGTATCTTTAATTTAACCCCTTAACAGCTATGTACGGCGCTCGTCAGTAGAGAATGAATGGAGAGGTCTCAGGAGTTGAACCCGCCTCTTTCCCGGCAGATGATGGTTGTGTCATTCAGCCATCATCTGCCTCTGACAGTCGAGAGTAGATTGGAGCTCTGCCTGCTTCTGTTAGCCTGTTAAATGCTGCTGTCATTCTCTGACAGTGGCATTTACAGCACATTTCCCAGGTGACTCACTGTTCCAACTCTTGATCAGTGCCCTTGTAATTGTTAGATTTGGAAACTGACCTGTGACAGTACAAACAACTCATTGTTATTTCTACAATAACATAAACCTGGATTGTGTCTAGAAATGATAACTTACTATTATATGTGAAAGTTCCTCCAGTATTTGATTCGTCATCATCAATATTACTGATGTCATCGGAGCTGTGAAATGAATGTAACAGAATATGAGCCACCATTAGTCATTAATCCCCATCATGGACTATCTAGTAATGGAGGAGGTGTAAGTCTTACCAGGTGGAACTGTCCGTATCATCTGATGATGGTGAAATCAGATCTGTGGGGGCAACACAACATAAATCCCTTATTAGACTATTGTAATAGCAACGACTGAGGCTCAATATCAAATAAATTCATTCTAATAAAGTATCCAGTGTACCCCTATATGTACATGGGGCGAAAAATCACATTCAGCTACAGTAACTCACACTTTGCATGGCCACCATCAGAAGAAATCCCCAATTCTCATTTCTGGCTGACTTAAGAGCGAATGTATGAATAATGTTCCTGACAACATTGTGAAAATGGTTATAAATAAAAACACCAGCAAAAAGTATATCAAATGTCCATGCTATAAGGCGACTCAATATCATACTTAAACACAGGAGGAACAACGAGTATTTATAGCCAAAAAATTGTATGAGAACAATTGTATTTATCAAAAGTTATACTTTAATAAATATATGTAATACAAATATCATATCTTAACAAACATGCATGGGCATACATAAATGTCATGTGACTAACTCTATGGGTCAAACTAATGACCAGGAAAAGGCGGGACCCAAAATTTAAATAACACATGCACCATTCAAAAAAGAAGCGATACCTTGTGTACGCGAAACGCGCATCGGGGTACATGACCCGGGTCTAGACGGGACCTTATACATACCACTATGGGTAATTATTTTGCATTACTTCTCTTACATATCTTTCCTTTATCGTGCATTGAATTATATACTTGTAAAGGCGCTAAGTAGTGTCTATGGGAGGTTATTTACCTAGCGGTATTGGAATTGTATGCTTTGGGGAAGCCATTATTGTTTAATCCCTATCGCTGGATAACATATGTCCGTTAATCACCTATAACTTTTTACATGATATTCTTTTTTGAATGGTGCATGTGTTATTTAAATTTTGGGTCCCGCCTTTTCCTGGTCATTAGTTTGACCCATGGAGTTAGTCACATGACATTTATGTATGCCCATGCATGTTTGTTAAGATATGATATTTGTATTACATATATTTATTAAAGTATAACTTTTCATAAATACAATTGTTCTCATACAATTTTTTGGCTATAAATACTTGTTGTTCCTCCTGTATTTAATTGTGAAAATGGTGGTGGTGGACCTACACCAATAAAGCTTGACTAAAATAGGATTACCCCTTTAATGTATCTTTTATTTAAAAATGCACAGACCCTTCTATAATTTACCTTTAATTGTTACATTTGGAAACTGATCTGTGACAGTACAGAAGGTTCAGTGTTCTTTCTACAATAACCCCGGATGTTATCTAGAAATGATAACTTACTATTATACGTGGAAGTTCCTGCCCTATTGGAATCATTGTCATCATCATTAAGAATGATGTCATCGGAACTGTGAAATAAATGTAACAGGTAATGAGCCACCATTAATCATTAATCCCCATCATGTACTTAGTAATGGAGGAGACGTGTGTCTTACCAGGTGGTACTGTCCGGACCATGATCTGATGATGGTGAAATCAGATCTGTGGGGGCAACACAACATAAATCTCTTATTAGAATATTGTAATAGCAATGACTGAGGCTCAATATCAAAATAAATAAATCCTAATAAAGTATCCAGTGTACTCCTATATGTACATGGGGCAAAAAATGCATTCAGCTACAGTAATCTGCCCTGTACATGGCCACCATGAGAAGAAATCCCCAAATCCCACTTCTGTCAGACTTCATAACTCCTGCATGAATATTCCTGACCAAATGCTGAAAAGAAATGGTTAATATGAGCTCATTTACTGTAGGCTTCCAATAGAAATAAATCCAAGCCCTGACCACAATGTGCACGTGATCTGCACCCAATGACTACAATATGGCATCGATATGTATCAGAGCCTTTACTCTGGATTAGGGATACAGTACCTGGTAAACTCGGAGTCGGGCCCGAATTGAAGCCAGTGATGTTATCTCGGCCTTGAGACCTAGGAATTGGCTTCTTTCTTGGATGATACTGAAAAAATGGCAAACATGTCAGATAGAATCTATAACCATGAACTTCTCCAATCTATAATATTTCTCCATATTCCACTGATTACAGGTAGACACAGATATGGATGTGGTTTCCATTGGCTTGTGCTTATTTCATATACAGAGTGTAAAGGGTGTACCGGACACTTATGGTTAGCTATGGATAGGGGCGGTGGTGACATTTATGTGTCTTCATATAATATTATTATGTATCCTGTACATGGACATATTGTCACAAATATTACAAGTGAGGGCAGCCTTTACTCTGCAAACATAATCCAAAGTATCACCCCATCTACTTGAAGCTATATTTTTGATCCCACCATCTTTTTCTGGAGCATTTATCCCAAATATATTTTAGTAATTTAAGAATATAAAATGATACCTGATGGAAGTCGTCATCATCACTGCTGTCCTCACTGTCAGAGAGAACTATAATTCGCTTAAATCGCTTTTTTCGCATCATATTAGCATAAGTCACTCACAACACTCCTCTCTCCACAAACGCCTACAAAAACCCTCAATGGAACCCTGGATGACGGAGCGTTCTATAGCCTCCAGCCAATTGTGACATCATTAGAATGCTGCAATTGTTTGCTCATTTTTTTGTATTTTACAGCATTAAAAGTACAAAGCATACTGTACAAATACAAAAAAAGGAAATCAGATAAAAACAACAATCTTCCTTCACTCCCGACCTTTTTCAAATTGTTCAGAAATATATAATAATTTAAAAAAACACATAAATCAACATAAAAAAATAAAGAAACTCCACTAATGTTTAAGCTGTTGATTATCCCTTTCTCCGTGTTTTAATGCTCTCCACTACATTTTTTTTCCAATTGTTCTCCCAATTTTCTAAATTCTCTGAGGAGCAAAACCAGACCCTGTCATATTTTGTAACTCTCTTAATTTCTTCTCTAGTGTAATACTCCATTTTTTCCTTATCCATTTCCAAATGAAATCCACTCTTCCTATATAAAGCCGCCTACTTAAGACTCTTCTTCCTCATTTCATCTCTTCCGCTCCAAAGAGCATTTTACAATTGTGGACTTGATCTCAATGGAGATCTGAGTCCCCAGTTTCCAATCTATATCTTCATACCCTCTGAAAAATGTATCAGATCTGCCCATGTTCCTTACACAGTTTGCAAGCATTGTCCGCTTTCTTCTTCATTCTGTATAGTGCTTGGTGAAAATATTGGGACCAATGGATCAACTGGGTCAATTTATGAGTTTATTGATTGACATCCCACTTATATGTAAGTATATATGTATATATATATAGTGACTCTAATATTTTCTCCATACATTAATCTTACTCTCAAAGATAAAATTATGCATGTAATCTTCAGTTATTAGTGTATAAATGTACCGTATTTTCCGGCGTATTAGGCTACTTTCACACATCAGTTTTTTGCCGTCAGGCAGGATCCGGCTATTTTTAGAAAAAAACGGATCCGGCATAAATTTTGGAGAACTGTAGAAACAGATCCGATTTTCTGCCGGATCCGTCTAGCAGGTAATATCTGTTTCCTGGGGGCTGGCAAATTGGATCTGAGCATGCGCAGACTTAAAAAAACGGATCCGGTGGCTGGATCCGTCTTTTTCTGGATCCGGCGCATTCCGGCGCCCATAGACTTTCATTGTGGCAAAAAGCTGGAAGCGTCGGATCTGGCGCTTCCGGCTTTTTCGCCGGAGACAAAAAACGTTACAGTAGCCGTTTTTTTCCAGATGCCGGAATGAGACAAGTAGCCGGATCCGGCAAAAAACGGATGAAACGCAATGCCATCCGGCGCGATCCGGCGCTAATGCAAGTCAATGGGGAAAAACTGGATCCGGCATTGCATTTCGCCGGATCCTGTTTTACAAAAAAAAGCCGGATCGCGTCTGATGGCGAAAAACTGATGTGTGAAAGAGGCCTAAGACGACCGGGCGTATAAGATGACCCCCCCCCCCGACTTTTCCAGCTAAAATAGAAAATTTTCTTAAAAGTCAGGGGTCTTCTTATATGCCATGTGTCATCTTATATGCCGAGTGCGGGGGAGTGGTCCCGATGACAAAAGGAGGGTGTACGTGGAGTTATCATCCCCCTTTTACCTCATTGATGGCAGCGGTGCTGTCTGCGGGTCTCTGTGCTGGGGATCGGCGGCGGCTCCTCTTTGACCAGTGTGGGGGCGCTGTGCTGGGGGCAGCTACGGAGGCTCTCTGTCCAGCGTCGGGGCTCCTCCGGCATTTCCCCAAAGCCCGGAGGCCCAGGCAGCTCCATTGCTGCGATGCGGTGGCCTCCCTGAAAATGGCCGCCGGAGCCCATGTATGCTCAAATTCAGATCTCATCTCCAAAGATCTCGGGACGAGATCTGAATCTGAGCATGCGTGGTCTCCGGTGGCCATTTTCCCGGAGGCCACCACATTGCAGCAATGGAAAGGCCTGGGACTCCGGGCTTTGGGGAAATGCCGGAGGAGCCCCGACGCTGGACAGAGAGCCTCCGCAGCCGCCCCCCAGCACAGCGCCCCCAAGCTGGACAAAGAGGCGCCGCCGCCACACTGCTGAAGGAGGAGCCGCCACACTGCTGAAGGAGGAGCCGCCGCACCGCTGCCACCAATGAGGTAAAAGGGGGATGATAACACCACTTACACCCTCCCTTGTTCATCGGGACCACTCCCCCCATATGCACTCGGCGCATAAGACGACACCCGACGTATAAGACGACCTCTGACTTTTAAGCAGATTTTCAGGGGTTAAAAAGTCGTCTTATATGCCGGAAAATACGGAATTTATTATATTATAGCATATGGTATATTATATACAAGGTTATTATTATTAGATTTTTTCGTGTGGCAAATGATCAATAAGTAATCCATTCCTCTATGAGTGTTGATGTGAAAGTTATTTGATTCCTTCGTACTCTTCACCGCTTGTTGAATCTGACAATATCTAAAATCGTGAACTCTACTTAAAGGGGTTGTCCCACAAACAAAGTTCATTTTAATCAATAGATCTCGGAATAGTAATAATTTCCACAATTGGATGTGTTTAAATAAAATGTTTCTGTGCTGAGATAATCTTATAAATGTACCCCTGCTGTGTACTGTGTAATGGCTGTGTCTCACCGTGCAGGAACATGGTCTGATCATACCACATCTCCTGGGCAGTGGAGGAAGCAAAAGAGAGTATACAGACATTAAAGTACAGGATCATAAATTCTTTCTTTGAGGTAAATCTTTTTTAAAAAATAGGCAGGGAAATGCTTTATCTCACAAAAAAGAATTAGCGGTGATCCAATGCTGTAATGTCTGTATACTCTCTTTTGCTTCCCCCCCAGCCGAGGAGCTGTGGTATGATCAGACCATGTTCCTGTATGGTCAGACACGGCCATTACACAGTACACAGCAGGAGCACATTTATAAGATTTTCTTGGCACAAAAACATTTTTTTTTTAAAAGACATCCAATTGTAGAACTTATTATTATTCCAAGATCTACTGATCTGGGAATAATAATAAGTCTGATATTAAGTCTGATAATAATAAGTCTGGTCTAATTGTACTGATTAAAAGAGAGCTTACTGCAGAGACCACAGCAGTGGGTGAATGAGAAGGATAAATGCGTTTGGTTTTTTTAATCAGAACTTTATGGTGGCCAGAATACTGTATGGAGAACTATGGGGGTGCATTATACTACATGGAGAACTATGAAGCGGTGAATTATAATGTGTATTTGGGGACATTATGAGGGTCTGGCTGTGGGGACATTACAAGAGGGGCTGGTTGTTGGCACATTACAAGAGGGGCTGACTGTGGGAACATTACAAGGGGCTGGCTTTGGGGACATTACAAGAGGGGCTGGTTGTGGGCACATTACAAGAGGGGCTGACTGTGGGAACATTACAAGGGGCTGGCTTTGGGGACATTACAAGAGGGGCTCTGGGGGACATCATATTATATAGGAGGATATTGAGGGCATTATACTGTATATTAAGGGCTGTGCTGTGACCATACTATATATTGGGGGCTGTGGTGGACATCATACTGCATAGGGGGCTGTGGTTGACATCATAGTGTATATTTGGAAGTTGTTGTGTATATACTGTATGGGTAGCTGTGGTGACCATCTTGCTGTGTAGTGGTACAGTTTGGAGAGGACAAAATGGTGAGCAGTATGAGGGCATAGTGTAAAGAGAAGGCACAAAATGGATATAAAAAGGGACAGCGTGAAATGGTGCACAGTATGGACAATGGTTAGCATAGCAGGGAACAGTACAGAGATATAGAGAGTGCAAGGGAAAGCAGTGGACAGGGGGCAACCATGGTATAGGTCTTGGTTCTTAATGGCTGACATTGTGGCAGTTATAGCTGATAATGGCAGACAGTGGGGAGGTTGTGGATCAGTAAGGCAGACTGTGTAGAGGCCATACACCATAGGGGGCTTATTTAGGGCATAGTATGGATTGATATTTTTTATGCAGAGGGCATTTTAGTTACACTTTGATCTTTAAGAGCACCGTGTGGGAATGGTGTCCAGAAGACTGAAGAAAGTCTGCAGAGAAGAGCTGTGGATGTGGAAAGTCATCATGGCATCTGGTCAAGATGGAAACAAGAAGAAAGAAACAACTCAATCAGAGAAGATGTCACCTATAAGTTACCTGGATGTAAATGTTTACACATGATACTGCCTGCGTTTCATCAGTATTGTGGTTCCTGTATTGTCCGCAGTCTGATAATGACTGATAACAACAACTCCCAGCATCTCCTTATCATTTTTTAAGACATATTGGGAGTTTTAGGTTCATGAGATCCATATGTATATGGGCCTGACTTGACATTACAACTGATGGCTGTACTGATGGTGTTTCTGGTGATATATTCACGTACTAATGATGGTTCTGGTGATGTACACATGTAATGATGATGGTGTTGTATTTATTTACTGGCTGTGGTTCTTGTGATGTATTCATGTACTGATGGAGGTTCTGGTGATGTACTTACAGTAAGTACTGATGATAATTTTGGTGATGTATTTATCTACTGATGGTGATTCTGGTGCTGTATTCATATACTGATAGTCGCTCTAGAGACATAGTTATTTACCAATGATGGTTCTGGTGCTGTAATTATGTACTGATAATGGTGATGATGTTGTACTTATTTACTGGCTGTTGTTCTGGTGATGCATTAATGTGCTGATAGTGGTTCTGGTGATGTGTTCATGTACTGATGATGGTTCTGGTGATGCCTTTATCCACTGATGGTGGTTCTGGTGCCATATTCATATACTTATGGAAGCTCTAGTGGCATAGTTATTTACTAATGATGGTTCTGGTGCCGTATGTATGTACTAGTGATAGCTCTGGTGTTCAATTTACGTACTGATGATGATTTTAGTTTTATATTGATGATGGTTATGGTTATAAATCAGTTGCCAGAGCATTCATCGCTACATGAATACATTATAAGAACCATCATCCATACAGGAATACGGCACCATAAGACACCAGAACTACCATGATGGAGGTAAAATGATCATTTGTATCCCTATAGCTATAATGGTATCTGTTTAGTTTCTATTAGGATATCTTCCAAATGCTGGACATCTTAACTGAAGCCAGACAGCCCCCATTATAGTTAAGCTTTGCTAGTTTCCGTGACAGTCATTAGGTCTGAGATTTAAAATATAGGATGTCAGGGATGAAAATAGCTAATTGTATTATGTTAATGGTTCTTAAACAATGAATTATTCTATACCTATCTTTGAAAACATACTCCCTGTTGAGCCACACCTCTAAAGTAAATCACTTTTTTTTACTTTTGCTGGTATTTTTTGAGTGAAAAGGTAACAATTCTAGTGAATATAGTCTTCACAGCTTGTTACTTAACCCACCGAAAGGGAAGGAGTGGGGCATTAGGTGACCTGTCACTTTAGTCTCTGACCCATTCCTTTACTTGGGGGCTGAGGGTTCATCGGACAAGGGGTCACCATCGGCTTTATCTGCCTACTTCACCAAAAGACCTTGTCCCGGTCTTGGATTCACCTTGTAAAATTCTCAACAAACCTAAATTACTTCATTACCCTTCATCCGGGCACTGTGTTCTAAGCCTTTGTGGCATTTGATGCCCGGATAGAGTGTTGGCTCCTTCTCCTAACTGAACATTTGCAAATGCTTTCCTCAAATGAATAATTTCCTGTCCCTGGTATAAAACCCAGTTGGAGCTTTTGAATGGGGGACCCATGAGCTTCAAGTTATGCAACTGTAGAAAACCATTCTGGCCAGAAAGTAAGTAGGGGCTCCAGAGATCTATAAACATTTGTTATATTTCACTGAGGATCCAGATACAAATTTTAAAGCAACTTCTTCCTTTAGGTCCATGAGCAGAATTGACAATTCACATTTATTCACCAATATGTAGTCTTAATAACAAAATACAGACACCACTCTGACCACTGTCATTCCTGTACACCTCTGCCTGTGTCCTCTGTCAGGTTTCTCTTTTCCTTTTCTGACAAGAGGTGTCTTCCATCCAAGGTGAAATAGACCATCTCTAATTTTTTTTTCTGCTTTAATGTCTCCTTTCCATGATGATAAATATGTTTTCAATTTGACTTATTGAAAGATTGCGTGAGAGAAAAAAATACAAATAACAATGATTACAGAACAAAAAATACATCATTATTTAACAGCATCGTATATGTTATTTTCTCTTCATACACATCTTCATACACATAATTTCAGTCAAACCTAAAGATAACAATACACATTACATAGTGACTTATAGCGGAAATACATTTAAAACTATTATCTCCCAGACAGATATAAGGCTAAGCATTAGAGATGAGCGAACCGTTCAAGGTTTGGTTCAGTTTGACGAACATCTCGATGCTCTCTGAATATGTTCACAGAACGGTTCACAGAACATAGCCTAACTCCATTAAATTCAATGGGATGAAAAAAAAAACGCATAGACAACACCTTAAGGGGAGCCAAAAAGCTTCCCAAACAGCTCAAATTAGGGGCAGGCACCAGGAAAAGTGGCATCACTTGACCCAGATTACAAATAAAAAACTGGAGTCTGAACTGAGAAAGTAAATTAATGTGTTTGCACAATGTAAGTGCATATTAACACATGACCATTAACCAGAGAAAACAAAAAGCAAAAAGCACAAATATCCTGAAATAAAAAGTAAAAATTAAACTGCAAATAATGCATAGAGGTAGTAATAATAATAAGGGTATTTAGTAAACATAATTTTGATCAAAATAATGTACAAGCCATCCCGCCACGTCACGGCAACCCTTGTGGGACAGTCCCTACTCTAGTATTTAAAACCTTTTCACTTGCCAAGTGACGTGAATGTGAACAAGGATCGAGGGACTGACCCACTAGTAAAAGCATAGGCCAGACTGGATGGCTTTCCCAGCTCAGAAAGAGGGCGGTCACACCCTTATATGCACTGAATGCACAATGAAATGAATAAAAAACTGGAGTCTGAACTGAGAAAGTAAATTAATGTGTATGCACAATGTAAGTGCATATTAGCATGACCATTAACCAGAGAAAACAAAAAGCAAAAAGCACAAATATCCTGAAATAAAAAGTAAAAAATAAACTGAAAAGAATGCAGAAAAGTAATAATAATAAGGGTATTTTGTAAACATAATTTTGATCAAAATAATGTACAAGCCATCCCACCACGTCACGGCAACCCTTGTGGCCAGATTACAAATAGTATATTTGCACAGCATTGATGCATGGGACAGGGCTTGGACCAGCATTTCTAGCTGAATCATTGATCAATAACAGGTGGATGAGTGAGAGGTGTAGGCCTGGTGCTCTGAGAGCCCTGCAATATTAATGCAACACACATGAAGGAGACCCAACTTGGAGTCTAAACCTTTCCAAAAAATTAGGGGCAGACACCAGGAAAAGTGTCATCAGCTGACCCACAGTAAAAATTTGTTAATGGCACAGGAGCAGATGGGCCATGCATGAGGTATCAGGGTCTAGGCCATCATTTAGAGCTTTGAATTTAAGTTTAAACTAATACGAGGTGGGTGAGGGACCGATGTAAGCCTTCTTTTCTGGGAGCCCTGATACATCATGCAACAGCTCAAACTGCTTTTTTCAACCACATTTGGGTGGAACAAATATCAGCTTTTTAGACCACAAATGTTAGAAAATTATAAGGATAGTAATACAGGTAGTTGACTGAAAGTAAGTGCAGGCCTGCCGGTCTGGGAGCCCTACTGCTACATGCAACACACATGAAGGAGACCCAACTTGTAGTGCAAACATTTAAAAAAAAATATTGCCACACATCAATAAAGTAGAAGAAACAGCTGCACTCAAACTTATGATTTTTCATATGCAAAAAGATGAATTTATTATAGTCACCACAGCAACAAAAAAAGTATAACGAGGTAACGTTTCGACCCAATTGAGGGGTCATAAAATCATAATTTTGAGTGTGGCTGTTTCTTCTTCTTTATGATTCCCACGGGACTGGTTCAGCTTGCACCTACCATATATTTTACAGAGTGCACGTCATTCATTTCTACTACACATCAATAAATCGTCATCAATTTCCCCATAGTAGAAATAGTATAATGAGCTTCTGGCGCCCCTTCCACTACAGGCAACCCACCAGATGGAGACCGAATTTAGAATCTCCACATTTCAAAAAATTATTGTCACACACCACTAAAGTGGCATCAGTTTCCCAGAGTAGAAATAGTATAATGGGCCTCTGATGCCCCTTCCACTACAGGCAACCCAACAAACCATTGAAGATCCTACTTCGAGTACAAACATTTAAAAAACAATGATTGTCACACACCACTAAAGTTGCATCATATTTCTCAGCATAGAAACAGTATAATGGGCCACTGACACAACTTCCACTACAGGCAGCCTACCAAATGGAGACCCAAAATGGAGTCTCCACATTTAAAAAAAATAGTGAACACCACTAAAGTGGCATCAATTTCCACAGAGTAGAAATAATATAATGGACCCTGACACCCTTTCAACTACAGGCAACCAACAGATAGAGACCCAACTTGGATTCTCCACAACTTTTTGATATCGGGTGCTCTGGTCCACTGTGTAATAATTATATGGGTACTACGGAATCTGATTGCGAGGGACAATATGAGACAGAGGCCAAAGTTGATGTAAATAAGTAAATTTCACAAGAGTGACAAAACTAAACAGAGTACTTCCTGCAACAGTAACAGAAACGCAGCACAATATGAAATAATGAAGGTAAAGCAAAACTGGCAGTACACTTTCTGCAATTGTAGCGAAAACTCAGCACAATATGGAAATGTCCTAAGTGACTGAAGAGCAGTGTAAGACTGCTAATAATAACCAGTCCAACAGTACTAATACACAAGTGCGCACAGGGCACAGAACATAGGAGTCCAGAAGCAGATATGTAAGCAAGTACACCATATTAATGAGGCAGTCCCATGATGTAATAAATCAGCATGCACACAGCACTAGGGTGCCTAAGTCAAGCTAACGTAAGGGTGAAATTGGCTCGCCCACAAAGGCCGTGGGGTACTCTGTCCCGGGCCCGTTGATTACAATGGGAGATGTCACAGTGGCAGTGACCCGGTCCATGTCTTCAGGTGGTCAATGGAAAAGGGGTAGAGTGATGGGGATAAAGTTGTTGAGATGATTCGTGACGCCACCTGTGGTTTCTGGTCAGTTTGACCAGTGCTGCAGGGTTGCTTCTCTGGGACGGATGGTGTGGTGCAGCAATGATGCTGTAGCCCTCCACAGGTAGGGCTGTAGTCCCAGGGCAGAGTAGATGAGGTTGGCAAATGAGGAGATAGTGAGGAGAAGTAGATGGTGCCGTGTTAGGCACAGAGATGTAGCAGTGCTGAGTGGGTTGGTGCAGGAAGAAGGCAATGAGACAGATGAATGCAGTTCCAGTTCTTTTACTCACGTTCTTGGCACAGACAGGTGCCCGCTTCAATGCTGCAGTCTCCAGATCAGGGGCTCAGCCAACTCCCAGGCAGATGGAATTAACCTTTCCAGCTCTCCCTTTCGTGTGCCTGTTCTGAACGTCTCCCCACTAGCGCTTATACTGAAGTACTTGTAGTTGTGTGTTAAACCCAAGTTCCTCCTTTTAGATGTTCCTTTGAACTCTACTCGTATGACAAGTGACTGTAGCCTGCTTCGGGGACTCCATCCATCATGTCCCGGCTCACACATAGGTTGCCACCGTGTCTTCGAGTCTTTTGTGGGAATAGAGTGGTCACAGCTCCTATTCCTCCGGTGTCTGCTGCTGGAACATTAGTTTCACAAACAGCCTCGGGGACCGGACCCCGGCCATGCGCTTCAAACTTCAGGAAGGGTTCTGCTCTGACCCTAGTCCTTAGTTCTCTTCTCCTTAAGTTCAGTACTAAACTTTCTTTCTTCTGAAGAATCAGGCTTTCTATTTCTCTTTCCTGTATCTCTCTGGGGACCTTCTCTCACAGACTGACCTTTTCCTAATATTCTCCCGCTCTCTTGTGCAGTCTAACCTCCACCCACCTCCCAGCACTCTTCGTGTTCCAAGCAGGGAGACATGAAGGTTGCTCTGCTACACTACTGTGTCTGTGAGGGATGCAGGTGTTGGAGGCTGGTCAGGTGTTACCATCTTACCTGGAGAGTGGGATACTTTACCTCAGGAGGAGGTGCAGTACCTCTGTGGCGACTGAACCCTCAGGGGTGCCACAAAATTCACACACTATTCAAACGTAGAAGTCCAGCATGACACAGGAGAGGCAAAACAGGAGACGGTCGCTATATGTTCCTATAGAGCTGAAAGTCCCGCACAAGTCCAGCAACACAGCCCCAACAGACACAGACCCAAAGGAGATGGCAAAAGTTATGATTCCATACTGGCCACAGCAGCTCCAAGTGTGATCATCTCCACACCAGAAGTCCACACAGTAGTTGAGCACAGCAGGGCAGT
This sequence comes from Dendrobates tinctorius, assembly GCF_039654945.1. Lineage (NCBI taxonomy): Eukaryota > Metazoa > Chordata > Amphibia > Anura > Dendrobatidae > Dendrobates > Dendrobates tinctorius. The sequence goes on along the minus strand of NW_027361870.1, from coordinate 16,559,809 downwards.
AGGCAGCAGAATATAGAGGGGAAGAGCACCGAGTAACGAGCAGCAGATGCATGAGTGAGTATACTAGCAGATGGGCAGGAGCAAGACAGCAACAAAATACTCAGGCACAGGAGAACACATGACCCGGACTTAAATAATCAGGACAGACAGGAAGTTCCATGACAGGGCAAGACCAAAGACTCCATCTTGGATCAGGGCGAACAGGCTCAAGGAAAGTCCAGAATCCTTACACACTGGCTCAAGATTGCATGGACCAGGGATCATCCTACTGAACGCCCACTTTTTTTTCTTACAAAGGATATAATACTACACAGACAACACAGGGTGAGAATAAAACAGTGTGGCAATACTTTATTGAACCACAAACAGATAATAACATATAGAACTGTCCCAACAAAATACCCTAGATGGTGCAAAATTACAGAATCTCCCCCTTCCACTGACTCGCCTGGATTAAAGGGCCTGTCACACTAAGCGATATCGCTAGCAATATCGCTATAATGTCACTGGTTTTGTGACGTTATAGCGATATTGCTAGCGGTATCGCTATGTCTGATACTTACCTCTGACCGGCTCCCCCACTGGTTATCGCTGATCGCGCGAGAACGTCCTGGACCGTTTCTCGTCGTCCGCGTCCTGCTGGGCTTCCTGTGGTGCCGTTGAGCGACGCTTGGACGCGGGCGGGAGGACGTCAGGATCGCCTCGTCTGACAGGTAAGTAGCGACCCCCGACCCCTGCTATGTCGCTGGTGAGATCTGCCTGTGTGGCAGCTCACTAGCGACCACTTAGCGATGCACCAGCGATCCTGACCGCGTCATATCGCTGGTCGGGATCGCTGGTGCATCGCTAAGTGTGACAGTACCTTAACACAGCTGCGACTTCAAGGGCCGACTACCTCCACCCGTAGACACGCACAGAGAGGAGGTAACAACAAGCTTAGGAAGCTGACAGTCCACTGAGGTAGGAGGCCAGGTGACCTGACCTCTCAACATCTACATGCAGCAAAAATAGTCAATCAGCATATTATCAAATACAAATTGTTCAATGGTGCCACACCCTTGTCTTGCAGAAATAGCAGAGAATAAGTTACAACAAAAAGTAACTCAAACATCAACATCCAGGCTCATACGAACAATAGTCTTTGCTTCTTTACCAACCAAAGGCAAACATAAATTCAAAAGTCAGCATAAAAATAATAGTCTATGCATACTTGCTTACTTAAACTTACATCTGACATAATTAAGAAGAAATGCTGTGTTGTCACATTGCTCCCCCATCTTAATTAGCCAGACGTGATAGACTTTCAATCATCCTTCTCTACTTACCGGGGACTATCCATCAGCATATCGTGAAGCTCAGACATAATTACACAAAATCATACAGTTTCCTCAGAGCATATTCCATGTTTTCCTTTGCGAATAAACTCCACATGTAATTGATGAGAACCAACTCATATCCATTGTGTCAACACATGGTGACCTCCACATCAAGTGGTTTCTGGATTAAATCCGATCTAGTGTCAGTGGCCTGGTTTTATTCTCTTAAAGCTGGCACAGCTCCTATAGTTGCCATTTCTTTTATAGTTGTGGTTTCTTGTTGCAGCTATACATCCACTCTGGTCATCTTCCCAAGGCAGAGCTGGTGGGGTTTGACATATGGCATCTGAAACCTGGTGTGCAAGCCTCACCTATGGTCTGCTGGGTCTGTTTGTATCTGTATGCCTTCCTGACTTTGGAGCCCTGGGATGGTGAACACCAGTCCCCTGCAGCTCTCCATATCCATTGGGCTGAGTAGTATCCCGCTGCTACCACCAAAATGTGGAGACATGGGGGGATCAACTGGTGCTGTAGTCCACTGGCCCATGACCGCATGGACTAGGGATCATCCCACTGAACGCCTGCTCACCTTTTACTCTGAGCATAATATTACTCAGACAACACAGAGTGAGGGTAAAACAGTGCGTCAATACTTTATTGAACCATGAACAGACAGTACACATAGAACAGGCCCAGCAAAATACCCAAGATGGTACATAATTATAGAGTCTTAGCCTTCTGCTGACTGACCGAGATTAAAGCAGCTGCGACTTCCAGGGCTGGCTACCCCCACCTGTTACACGCACAGAGAGGCGGTAATGACAAGCTTAGGAAGCTGACGGTCCATTGAGGTACAAGGCCAGGTGTCCGGAGTGTCACAACCTGGCTTTCCCAAGCGTATCCATGGTCTCAGGTGACTGGTGGGTCCAAATCCTGGCTTCCCCAAACGTATCCATGGGTTCCGTTATGATCTTCGGAACAGATCTTTATTCTTTCAGCCGGGGCTGTGGTCCCCTAAGCTGACATCCTGTTGAATGTCCCATCTGTGTCCCTTGTGATGGAGCCATGATATCCTGGCTGTTGTCTTGTGTAGTGTTCCTGGCTGTGGTTTTGCAAATAGTCTCTGGTTCTTTGGATCTCTTGATACAGAGGCATATCCCCTTTATATAGTTCAAAACTGTTGTATTTCAAGGTATCATGCTGATTTCAAGTGGAAGATGTGATGAGATTAACTCACATTGTTTGAGTATTTAATCACTATGCATAGTTCGTCCCTCTCTGGTTTGCAGGTCAACAAGCCACAGGGTCCCACACAATGGCCATGGTCATCATATTATCAAACACTGATTGTTCAATGATAGCTCACAGCTGTATACTTAGCCTTTACTGGCATGGGGTCCCCCTATAATTAATAGCCAGCAAAGGCTATGCAGACAGCTGCGGGCTCATAATAATAGCCTAGGAAGGGGCCCAAACTGGCTAAAAACATCAGCTCTCAGCCGCCCTATCTATTATATATATACTGTATATATATACATATATATATGTGTGTGTGAGTGTGTTTTGAAGAATATTTCGTTGGAAAACAATGTGTAAATGACAGAGAATTGCTGTATGTAAATGTCCATTTTGAAATCACATTGCAATCAGATAGCAATTGCACCGCATTCTGATGTAAATCGGATGCCAGGTGTGAAAAATCGGATTATACTCGCAGAGAAAACGCATGACACTTGCATAACATCGTCCGACTCTCCTGCATCAAAATCGGACCGATTTTACAATCGCTAGTGTGTCTCCAGCCTTAGTCTCCCAGCTACAGCGACCTGTTCAGCAGTTAGTGACATTTAGGTGATAAAAATATACTTTTTCATTCCTGTCATGTCACTTTGCATTAATTCCTGAAAATCACCTGAATGGTTCATAAACTACTTAACAGCAGTTTTCAATATGTCAGGGGGTGCTGTTTTTAAAGTGGTATCGCTTTTGGGGGGTTTCCAATATATAGGACCTCTAAAGTCACTTCAAACCTGGGTAGGTCCCTAAAAAAAATACATTTTGTAAATTTCCTTGGAAGAAGAAAAAATTGCAGCTACAGTATTAAGGGTGGCTTCACATTAGCGTTTCAGAGCGCAGCGACGGACTCCGCAGGCCACCGCTAAGCCCCGCCCCTGCCGCGCCTCCTCCGGTAGCTCCGCCTACGGGCGCATGACGCTGCATGTGTCCTGCGTCCCCTATCTTTATCACTGGGGACGCAGGCCGTGCGCAGCATGCGTTTGGCGGCGCATACGTCCTTTTGACGGTGCGCCAACCAGCGCCAAACGCAACCTGTTGCAATTTGGTTGCACTCGGCGCATGTGCCGCAAAACGCATACTGCTCACGGCCTGCATCCCCAGTGATAAAGATAGGGGACGCAGGACGCATGCAGTGTCATGCGCCAGTAGGCGGAGCTACCAGAGGAGGCGCGGCAGGGGGCGGGGCTTAGCGGCGGCCATGCGTAGGCCGTCGCTGCGCCCTGAAACGCTAATGTGAAACCACCCTAAACCTCCTAAAATGCTATCAAAATAAAATAACATTTTACAAATGGAGACGCCAAGGAAATGTTATTTATTAATGTTTGGCATGGATTAAAGGGATAACCATTCAAAGTTTGAAAATTGCAATTTTGTAATAATTTTTGTCAAATTTTGGATATTTTTAATAAATAATCACAAAACATGTTGACCTAAATTGACCATTATCATAAAGTATAATGTGTCATGAAAAAACAATCTCTAAATCAATGGGATGTGTTGACGCGTTCCAGAGTTATTACCACATAATGTGACACTGGTCAGATTTAAATAATTTGGAACATTTTTTAAAAAATTTTGTGGAAGCATGGTTCAAAGCAATGTCTGACTTTTATTTGTTCATTTTCATCGATTTTTGACTTATTATTACTTTTGTCAGATTCAAGTTATTTCTGTCACCATTGTGGGTTTTTCTGTCATTATATGAGGGGTACCAACAATTTTGACCACATGTGTATTTGGAGATATACAATTGAATATGCCTATTGTAATTTTATGTTACTCACTGATAGAATCCATATTGCCTTGAAATAGAAGTCCCCATCCTTACAGCAATCAATGGTTATTTCACGTGTAAATCACATTATGCTGGGTGAATAAGCGCCATTAGATGGGATGATATAGATCGTTGTAAGAACATCTGGGCACCGTTGCTGTCCTCCTCCCATGTTCCTGCCGAGGTTCGGTATTAACCCCTTCCTGACATCAGACGTACTATCCCGTCCATGGGACCCGGGCCCCTATGCCCATGGACGGGATAGTACGTCTAGCGCGATCAGCGGCGCCCACGTGGTGAGCGCTGCTGATCGCGGCCGGGTGTCAGCTGATTATCACAGCTGACACCCGGCACTATGTGTCAGGGGCGGTCACGGACCGCCCCCGACACGTTAACCCCTTGTGTACCGGGAGTTAAAGGGAAGCATCGGCAGGGAGGGGGCTCCCTCCGTGCTTCCCTGAGCCCCCCACGGCAGCGCAATGTGCAGCGCTGCTGCGGGGGACTCCTTTCCTCCAGGCCCCCGGATCCAAGATGGCGACGGGGGCCTTTGGGGGCCTGGAGGAAGCTGGCTTCCTCAGTGCCTGCAAAGCGCAGGCATGAGAAAGCCTTGTGCACTGCCTGTGACAGATTGCTGATCTGTCACAGTGATCTGTGATGTGACAGATCAGCGATCTGTCACAGGACAGTGATGTCCCACCTAGGACTATGTAATAAAGTAAAAAAAAAAGTGTAAAAATAATTTTAAAAAAATCGCCAAATAAATTAGTAAAAAAAAAAAAAAATATTCCCCAATAAATTCATTTTTTGAAAATAAAAAAACCCCAAAACAATAAAAGTACACATATTAGGTATCGCCGCGTCCATAGCGACCCACCCTATAAAACTGTCCCATTAGTTAACCCCTTTAGCGAACCCCTTAAAAAATAAAAATAAAAAACGAAGCAAAAAATAATGATTTATTATCATACTGCCAAACAAAAAGTTTAATAACGCGCGATCAAAAAGACGCATATAAATATCCATGGTACCGCTGAAAACGTCATCTTGTCCCGCAAAAAACGAGCCACCACACAGCATCATCAACGAAAAAATAAAAAAGTTATAGCTCGCAGAATAAAGCGATGCAAAAATAATTATTTTTTATATAAAATAGTTTTCATTGCATAAAACCGACAAAACATAAAAAAACGACCTAAATGAGGTATCGCTGTAACCGTACTGACCCGAAGAATAAAACCGCTTTATCAATTTTACGGCACGCGGAACGGTGTAAACGCACTCCCCCAAAAGAAATTCATGAAACGCTGGTTTTTGTTCATTCTGCGTCCCAAAAATCGGAATAAAAAGCGATCAAAAAATGTCACGTGCCCGAAAATGGTACCAATAAAAACGTCAACTCGTCCCGCAAAAAATAAGACCTCACATGACTCGGTGGGTCAAATACGGAAAAATTATAGCTCTCAATATGTGGTGATGCAAAAACTATTTTTACAATAAAAAGCGTCTTTTAGCGTGCGACAGCTGCCAAAAATAAAAACCGCCATAAATAGTCAATCAAACCCCCCGATATCACCCCCTTAGTTAGGGAAAAATAATAAAATAAAAAAAATGTATTTATTTCCATTTTTCCATTAGGGCTAGGGTTAGGGTTAGGGCTAGGGTTAGGGCTAGGGTTAGGGCTGAGATTAGGGTTAGGGGTGTGTTGGGGTTCGGGTTGGAGTTAGAATTGGGGGTTTCCACTGTTTGGGCACATCAGGGGCTCTCCAAATGCAACATTGCGTCTGATCTCAATTCCAGCCAATTCTGAGTTGAAAAAGTCATATGGTGCTCCTTCCCTTCCAAGCTCTGCCATGCGCCTAAACAGTGTTTTACCCCCACATGTAGGGTATCAGCCTACTCAGGACAAATTGCAAAACAATTTTTGGGGTCCAATTTCTCCTGTTACCCTTAGGAAAATAAAAAATTGGGGGCAAAAATATCATTTTTGTGGAAAAAAATGATTTTTTTATTTTCACGTCCGAGCGTTATAAACTTCTGTGAAGCACTTGGGGGTTCAAAGTGCTCACCACACATCTAGATAAGTTCCGTGGGGGGGTCTAGTGTCCAAAATGGGGTCACTTGTTGGGAGTTTCAATAGTTTAGGTACATCAGGGGCTCTCCAAACGCACATGACACCCGCAGACCATTCCATCAAAGTCTGCATTCCAAAATGGCACTGCTTCCCTTCCGAGCCCCGACGTGTGTCCATACAGTAGTTTTCTCCCACATATGGGGTATCAGCGTACTCAGGACAAATTGGACAACAACTTTTGCGGTCCAATTTCTCCTGTTACCCTTGGGAAAATGAAAAAATTGGGGACTAATTGATCATGTTTGTGGAAAAAATACGATTTTTTTATTTTCATGCCCGGGCATTATAAACTTCTGTGAAGCCCTTGGGGGTTCAAAGTGCTCACCACACATCTAGATAAGTTCCTTAGGGGTTCTCGTTTCCAAAATGGGGTCATTTGTGGGTGTTTCCACTGTTTAGGTACATTAGGGGCTCTCCAAAGGCAACATGACACCCGCAGACCATTCCATCAATGTCTGCATTCCAAAACATCACTACTTCCCTTCCGATCCCCGACGTGTGCCCATACAGTAGTTTTCTCCCACATATGGGGTATCAGTATACTCAGGACAAATTGGACAACAACTTTTGGGGTCCAATTTCTCCTGTTACCCTTGGGAAAATAAAAAAAATGGTGACTAAAAAATCATGTTTGTGGAAAAAATACGAATTTTTTATTTTCACGCCCGGGCGTTATAAACTTCTGTGAAGCACTGGGGGGTTCAAAGTGCTCACCACATATCTAGATAAGTTCCTTGGGGGGTCTAGTTTCCAAAATGGTGTCATTTGTGGGGGGTTTCCACTGTTTAGGTACATCAGGGGTTTTCCAATCGCGACATGGTGTCCGATCTCAATTCCAGCCAAAAACGTCAACTGGCGCTGCTTCCCTTCCGAGCTCTGCCATGCGCCCAAATAGTGGTTTACCCCCACATGTGGGGTATCAGCGTACTCAGGACAATTTGCACAATAACTTTTAGGGTGCTGTTACCCTTGGAAAAATAAGAATTGAGGGTGAAAAGATCATTTTTGTGGAAAAAATATGATTTTTTAATTGTACGGCTTTATGTTATAAACTTCTGTGAAGCCCTTGGGGGTTCAAAGTTCTCACCACACATCTAGATAAGTTCCTTAGGGGGTCTAGTTTCCAAAATGGTGTCATTTGTGGGGGGTTTCCACTGTTTTGGTACATCAGGGGTTTTCCAATCGCGACATGATGTCCGATCTCAATTCCAGCCAAAAACGTCAAATGGCGCTGCTTCCCTTCCGAGCTCTGCCATGCGCCCAAATAGTGGTTTACCCCCACATGTGGGGTATCAGCATACTCAGGACAAATTGCACAATAACTTTTAGGGTCCTGTTACCCTTGGGAAAATAAAAATTGGGGTGAAAAGATCATTTTTGTGGAAAAAATATGATTTTTTAATTGTACCGCTGTACGTTATAAACTTCTGTAAAGCCCTTGTGGGTTCAAAGTTCTCACCACATATCTAGATAAGTTCCTTGGGGGGTCTAGTTTCCAAAATGGGGTCACTTGTAGGGGGTTTCCACTGTTTAGGTACATCAGGGACTCTCCAAACGTGACATGGCGTCCGATCTGAATTCCAGCCAATTTTGCATTGAAAAAGTCAAACGGCTCTCCTTCCATTCTGAGCTCTGCCATGCGCCGAAACAGTCGTTCCCTCCCACAAATCAGGTATCAGCGTACTCAGGACAAATTGCACAATAACTTTTGCAGTCCAATTTCTCCTGTTACCCTTGGTAAAATAAAAAAAATTGAACCTGAAGTATTTTTTTTGTGAAAAAAAGTTAGATGTTCATTTTTTTTTAAATATTCAAAAAAATTCCTGTGACGCACCTAAAGGGTTAATAAACTTATTGAATGTGGTTTTGAGCACCTTAAGGGGTTCAGTTTTTAGAATGGTGTCACTTTTGGGTATTTTCTATCATATAGACCCCTCAAAGTGGCTTCAAATGTGATGTGGTCCTAAAAATAAAATGGTGTTGTAAAAATGAGAAATCGCTGGTCAACTTTTAACCCTTATAACGTCCTAACGAAAAAAAAATTTTGGTTCCAAAATTGTGCTGATGTAAAGTAAACATGTGGGAAATGTTAGTTATCAAGTTTTTTGTGTGCCGTATCTCTGTGATTTAAGGGCATAAAAATTCAAAGTTGGAAAATTGCGAAATTATCAAAATTTTTGCCAAATTTCCGTTTTTTTCACAAATAAACGCAAGTTATTTGAATGAAATTTTACCACTAACATGAAGTACAATATGTCACGAGAAAACAGTGTCAGAATCACCGGGATCCATGGAAGCGTTCCAGAGTTATGACCTCATAGAGGTACAGTGGTCAGAATTGTAAAAATTGGCCCGGTCATGAACGTGCAAACCACCCTTGGGGGTGAAGGGGTTAATCATCAATTTAAGCTTACTACTTGTCTTTTCTGATTCTGGAAGGGGGTGCATTCTGTGTTAATAAGTTACTTGATATATAATTGTTTTTCAGACTGATGATGACTTTGTAATACTATGTTCATATTACTTCTTCTGTAAATCTGTAACCTCACATGTTGCATTAAACCATGTTCTTGTCTTTTGACTTTCATGATACTTTACACCTCTTAAGTTTATACGTTTGAGGCTAAAACTAAAAACCGTGCAAGCTCTGACTGCAAGAAGACAACACTCTATAAGGACTAATATGGACTATTGAAGTGAACTTTCTCCTTGAAGACATTTTATTATTCTATTAGGGCAGGCGTGTGGAACCATTTTTTCTGCCAAGGGCCATTTGGATATTTATGCCATCCCTTGGGGGCCGTACAAATCACAAAGTATGTCCTGATGCTAACAGTGGTGTCAGGACGTTAGGTTTCATTGCACGTGCCTCAGTGTTCAGTAGTGAACATCATGTGCTCACAAAGCAAGAGGAAGTTAAAGGCCTGGCAGCTGTAAAAATACAGCTACCGGTCCAAGCACTGTGGTCTCTGGGAATCTGCCCGGGGGCGCGTTAAAAGGTCACCGAGGGTCATGAATAACACGTGGATCGGAGTTTTCCCACCCGTGTATTAGAGCATTGCACCATTGTAGATGGACTGTCCCCACACTGATCGGTACATTATATTCAGAGCAGATGAAACATATTCTAGCTACTGCCTCTCTCTATTATTAGATTTTGTCACTGTAAATCTCTTCAGGCGACGTGTCTCATCTGTCTGAAGTTACGTTTGCCTTGAAAGTAAAAAGTTACTGTAGGAATCTGAAGTTAGTAAACCTTATCTGGATTGAGCATTTAAAGGGAAACTGTGAGCAGGGTTGAACCCACTTATTTACATGCACATGTAGGTCTTTCAAAGACAAGTCCAACATTACCTTTTACATGGCCACTCCATTCCTCCGCTACTGAGAACTCAGCATTTAAATGGTTATGCAAGTAAGGTTGAAGTGCTTTTGGCATGTGAAAGCTCTTCCAGGGCCTCTGTCACTCCCGCTCTATTCCCTGCCTGGCATTGCCACCTCCTGCTTGAATGACTGCTCCTTGGCTTGAAGTTACACTACAAAGTAGCCGACACTCATGCAGAAGAAGGCAGAGAATAGAGCTGGAATGACAGTGGCTCGAGAAGTGTTTTCTTGCACGGAAAGTACTTCAGCTTCATTTGCATATTGATTTAAATGCTGATTTGTCAGTAGCAGAGGAACAGACCAGCCATGTAAAAGGTATTGCTGGACTTGTCTTTGAAAGAGCTACATGCTCATATAAATAGTTTGTGGAGTGCATTTCTACTGACAGATTCCATTTACCTTCATGCATTATATGTCGCTCTAAATCCCATTTTGATGTCCTATGATGCACACTGGACATTAAAGACTTTTGATGGAGATAGAATATTATCACAATGACAACTGTTGTGACATTTATTAAAAAGCTTCTGTCACCGCAGATGAGCTGTTTCCCTGGGCTGCTCTGTGACAAACAGTGCAATGTCATCTGTTGTGGTTGGGCGTCTGGAGAACCACAGAGCACCAGGAGGTACGATGTTATGTGTCCCATCTGCTGATGAATATACTGGAATCAAGTTTTTAACATTAGGATCTGATTAAATGCTAAAAAGTACATAAAAATGTTCATTTGGCAAATCTTGGGGCAAAGTAACGTTTGCCAAGAAATGCGCAATTAGCCTCAACTCCTCATTTTCATTAATAAAGGGCTTTGCTTAAACCATATGTTATACATGTGTAAACCCGAAAGTATGTGTGTCATGGCAGAAAGAGGACTTCTCTCAATTGTTTGCCCTTAAAGAAGTATTTTTATATTTTAAAATTATGGCATAAGGTGGATGTCTGAGCTCTCGGAACCCCACAATCCTTAGAATGAAGAGGACACAGTGCTAATTTAGTGTTACGTCCCTTTTACTGCTGGCTGTGCAGGCAACTATTCTCTGTTTCTTTAAATGGGTCCATCAACAGTTTCCTGATGAACCATGAACCCTCAAATTACAGGCAACAGTTGTTTTAAAGCACCACTCCGGCAATTTTTCTTTTATTTCTCCACAGGAGTGGTCTTACTAATGTATGTTCCTGCCTGTAATAGAATACTTACTTATCGCTGTCTTCTGATGCACCTGGCTCAGATCCTATTCGGCTTGTTGTGACCTGCATTTTCTGGGAGAACTGGAACTTACTTCTCAATGTAAGTCTATGAGAGCCAGAATGAGACTGTCATAGACTTGCGTTGAGAATTTGTGACCATTAGCTCTGACCTACAGGCGGTCAAGATTTGTGGTCACTAGATGGTAGACCTGGCCCGAAAGAGCAGAAGATCTATTGGGAGTCGCTCCCATAGAGGGGCTCTTCTTTAGGGCACATTAAAAGTGGTCCTGAACAGGGGGTCACCTTTATGATATCCATGTGCCCTGGAAGATCATGTATATAGGGATTGTTGTCATGAGATTACCGTATTTACTCGCGCATAAGCCGAAATTTTCAGCCCATTTTTTGGGGCTGAAAGTCCCCCTCTCTGCTTATACACAAGTCATATACGCCAGGGGGTCGGTGGGGGAGGGGGAGCGGGGGTGTCAGATCATAATTACCTCCCCTAGCGCATCTCTGCAGCCCCCCGCTTCTCCCATGGTCTCAGGCTCCTTCTTTCAGCGGTCACGTGGTACCGCTCATTAAAGTCATGAATATGCGCATATTCATAACTTTAATGAGCCCTACCACATGACCGCTAAAGGAAGGAATAGCTGCCGGAGAGAAGCAGTGGGCTGCAGAGACTGCACCAGGAGGGGGTAAGTATACGCAATGTTCACCTGTCCCCAGTCCACCGCTGCACACCGCTCTGTCTGCCGGGTCCTCTGCCAGTGACGTTCAGGCAGCAGAGGGTACGATGATGTAGTTAGTGTGCGCCGCGCCCTCTGCTGCCTGAATGTCACTGACAGAGGACCCGACAGACAGAGCGGTGCACAGCGGTGGATCGGGGACAGGTGAATATCTCAGGTGCTGGGGCCCTGAGCCAGCGGCGACACCAGCACCTGGCCCCCATAGCGCGCCAGTGTCCCCACCTGCTCAGGACACCGGCTCCTGGCCCCCAGGGACAAGAGGTGAGTATGTCTTTTTTTATTTGCGGCAGCATATGGGGCACAATCTATGGAGCATCTTATGGGGCAGCATATGGGGCATACTCTATGGTGCATTTTATGGGGCAGCATATGGGGCATAATCTATGGAACATCTTATGGGCCAGCATATAGAGCATAATCTATGGAGCATTTTATGGAGCATCTTATGGGGGCATAATCTATGGAGCATTTTATGGAGCATCTTATGGGGGCATAATCTATGGAGCATTTTATGGAGCATCTTATGGTTGCATAATCTATGGAGCATTTTATGAAACATCTTATGGGACCATAACCTTTATGGATCAGCATATGGGGCATATTATTCTATGGAGCATCTTATGGGGCCATTATTAACCTTTGTGCAGCATTACATAGGGTGTATTTTGTATGGAGCATCTTATGGGGCGATCATGAACTGTATGGAGCATTATATGGGGCTCCTGATTCAATACGGATATTCAAAAACATTTAACCTACTGATGTTTCAAATAATTTTACTTTTATTGGTATCTATTTTTATTTTAGAAATTTACCATTAGCTGCTGCATTTTCCACCCTAGGCTTATACGCGAGTCAATAAGTTTTCCCATTTTTTGTGGCAAAATTAGGGGGGTCGGCTTATACTCGTGTCGGCTTATACACAAGTATATACGGTACCTCTTTAAGGAAGTACTTTACAATGAAAATGATCTATGTTTCAGAATTGTAATGCGGCCTGGACTTTCTTCTAAGAACTAGAAGGACCATTTTTTGTTAAAAAGACTATAGTATTCTATAACAGAAAGGGAAGAATATGTTCTCAGCACTCCATCCAGGTAAAATTTATTGGTTTAAAACAAAAAAACATAAAACAATCTTAGGTAGTTTTATGTTTTTTTGTTTTAAACCAATGACTAGAGTTGAGCGACTTTAGTCGGATCGGGTTTCATGAAACAAAATTTGTTTCAGATGAAACTGGTCCGACTAGGGCAAAAAAAGTCGGCGTTTCGTCCGAAACCCGAGCCCAATGCAAGTCAATGGGGAATAAAAGTCGGCATTGAGTGGATGAATGTCATCCGCTCAATGCCGACTTTTATTTCCCATTGACTTTCATTGGGGTCGGGTTTCGGACGAAACGCCGACTTTTTTTTCCCTAGTCGGACCAGTTTAATCTGAAACAAATTTTGTTTCATGAAACCTGATCCTGCTAAAGTCGCTCAACTCTACCAATGACCTAATAAACTTCAAATTGATTTGACCTGGATGGAGTGCTGAGAATATATCTTTCCCTTTCTGTTACCAGTGCTGTGCTCACCAGCAGGATTGGCACTCTCCTGTGGTATCTTGCTACCTCTCTTGGATCTGGGCTACTTGCGTGGAGACTCCCTGTTCCCCCTCTATAGTATTCTATAAGCTCTCCCCATTTTTTGACATGCAAGGTTTTTCCTCATGATTCATCAATGGTCTATTATGCACATTGTTCAGAATTTTCTAAGAAGCATGTCTCCAACTTCAAATGTCATGCCATGTCCACCAGAACTGGAAGTACTAAGAGGAGCTATTCTTTCAGGCTCATAGAGAGGGGTCCTTAGAGGGAGTCCACTGTATCAAAGATGTTCTAAGGTTTAGTACCATATGGCAGCACATACTACATGTACTATAGAGCCGTTTGCCATTTCCCTGTCTTTTTCTGTGGGTTGTTTAGTAATAATTTTATCCCAGGTGAAAAACAATTTTAGGCTCAGGTACAGCTCTGCCATCGTCTATTTTGAGACCACCTGTCACATTGCGAGGTGAGTTATTACTATAGGGACCAGGTACGGACTGGGACTGAAATTTAGCCCTGGCATTTGCAATCAAACAGGCCCATGTTGTCCCCGTCTCCAAGCACCAGATGTTGATATATTACTGATATTACCTTGGATGGAGGAAAGCAAGATTTGCTACAAGACCAATATATCTAATGATACCCATGGCCTGCTGGGGTAAGTGACGCAACTTTGTGCTCTGTCACAACTGATAACAGTATGGGTGTCTTGAGAAAACTGATTCAGTTAACAGCTTAGGCTTGTTTCACACTTCGGTTTTTTGACGTCAGTCAAAGTCCGCTAATTTTCGAAAAAAACGGATCCGCCAAAAAAGGGGCGGATCTGTTTCTTCCCCCATAGACTTACATTAGTGGCGGATCTTGACTGACAGTCGTCCGTCACACCCGTTTTTTGACGGATCCGCCAAAATTTTACCATCTCCCGGGCGGATGAGACGGACTCTGCAACGTTTTTTTTTCTTGACGGTCCGTTATTTTGAACTTTGCTCCGGGAACACTTTTAACCCTGAAATGCCGTTCCAGGATCAGAAAAAATTCTCTCTTTCCTTTTCCAGGCTGCGGTTCCTTTAAAATTCAGACTTCGCCGGATCCGTCAAAACAACGGTCCGGTGGCACAGGTTGGGGTCAAAATGGATACGGATCCGTTTTCCTCCTTTTCCACGGATTGCAACTGACGGCAAAAAACGTAAGTGTGAAACAGGCCTTAGCAGACAAGGCAGCCTACAACCAGACAGGCCCTTCTAGCATTTTACAGAATTGCCAGATGGCCAGTTCGGCCCTGGTAGGATACACCTTGTTGCGGTTGGATAGCTTTTGTGTGCTTTTTTCATAAAAAAGTTAATTAAGTATGGTATGTTTTTTATGTGTTACTATTTATGTACTATAGGGTTTTGATGCATTGTTTTTATTTTACGTGATATTTGTCTGTTACTGGTAACACTGTGACGGTGTACCAACATGTTACACTTATACTAACCGGTTTGCTAGTCTTTGTTTTGGTTTTGCTTCCCCATTTTAACTTATCTAGAATCTTGCTAACACAGTTGTATTTTTTTGTGATTTTTTTTAAGCCTATGAGAGGGTGGTTCCTACATGAAGATCAGAAGGGAAAGACATACACCTTTCCACTTTTTGGTCCACTACCCGCTTTGACTATTAATGAATCCATGACAGATCCAACAGTCTGTCTTCTAACCACAGTCCTTGAAGCTAATATAATTCCACTGCTTAATATCTTACAAAAGTTAAAAAGATTTCTGAGACCATGTAGCCTTCATATGTCACCCTGTTGTAGATTATGTTTGACACTGAACATTTTCTAAATTCTCCAAAGGCCAAATACATTTTGTCTTTAAGGCCTTGGGTTTTGCCAGTTCAGGTCACCTTCTGTTCTCCTGTCTTGACAATGATACTCTTTCTTTTGTTCCGAGCCAGAGAAGCAGTAAATATAGCTGGGTTTGTAGGAAAGTGTTTTATGGTTGTGTAGGGGGCTTTGTGACTCAGACCTATTCATGATGGTCCATTTTATTGGAATTGAACTTTTCCTGTTCTTTTCGTAAGAAAAAAATAGTTTACTGGACCAAGGTGAAGCAATATCTGATTGCCTAGATGTTACCATATTATTCAATGAGTAGGAATCTGGTAAAATTGTACGATAGATGAGTTGGTATTTTAAGTTACTGTTAACAGGAAAGCTAAATATTACCTGCCCTTCTTAGCTTCCTTAGGTTTATAGTCATTGCAGTCCAAAGGGTGATTATGTTCCCTAATTTATAGATACAGAGTAGATGCTCTGCGATCTTGTACTCTGTAAAAACTTGGCAAATGAGAAGAAGAAACCGGTAAAAGTGATGCACTTACATGTTGTAAAATGCTTCAAAATGCAATTTACAATCTTAGCTTCCCCTATACCTGTAAGCTTCAATACTTTCATTGTCCTATGGACAGCGCTATCTACTTTATCTTTAGCGGTGCTACTTGGTGGTCCCTTAAGAATTTTGGCATGGTGCAAGTTCAACCTTGTTTGGTGTCTCATTATCAAAACTACGTTATAATTTGTGAACAGCATATTTATGTTCATTCAATTCAAAAATATTAGTTTTTGCTCATGTAACTGCATCTAACGTAGACTAGCTTAGGATGGGAAATATGAGATGAACTAAAAATGTAATTTCATAGGGAGGCACACGATCTGGCATCCACCTTAGAAAATCCCCCATCTTGTGTTATGTCTATTTTAGTAAATACAGAAATTGTGGTGAATCTATCTATCTATCTATCTATCTATTGTATTATTGATTTTCTCAGTACTGGGATGTAAGATGCAATAGATTTATTACCAAGATTGTAAATTTTCGTCTATCTATATGAACTAACTGAAATCCTAACAATGGGGCTCTGGAACCGCTATATTCAGCTTCCCATAGACAATGAATTGATCGGAAGTAAAGTATTCTCACCTCCGCTCCATTGAAGATGAGTCTGTTTCCAGTTCTAGAGCTCTGTTCTATAGCTTGATAGAAGATTGATTACTATATTGGGAATAACTCTTTAACATTGTGTTCTGTAAGTATTTTATTTTTTTTATTTACCGTATTTATTTTACTCACTTAAATAGTGCTATTAATTCCACAGCATTTTACATGGGGCTCACAATCTAAATTCCCTATCAGTATGTCTTTGGAATTTGGGAGAAAACTGGAGAACCCAGAGGAAAACCACACAAATACGGGGAGAACATACAAACTCCTTGCAGATGTTGTCCTTGGTGGAATTTGAACCCAGGACCCCAGCACTACAAAGCAACAGTGCTAACCAAGCTACTGCAACACCCTTCACATGGGGTAAGCGACATAGTGAATCAGAAGAACTATACTACATTTCTAAATGGAGGTATTTGCTAATATTATTATTATTATTGCACCTACTACATATTGGAAATAGGATCTTGGAGATGGGAATACCCCTTTAAATGTAGAATAACTTTTTATTACACAAGGAATAAGCCTTATTAACATAAAAATTGGAAACACCTTTGAACCTAAATTGCTAACAGACCAAGCTCACTTGAGGTTTTCCATCTAATATAAGAATGCTGAAGTCTTCAGTACTACTTGAATTCTCCTGTATGCTCTCCATGTTTTCAGTTTTATATTGGTTTTCAAGACACAATAGCTCTTAAAATAAGTTATTTTTATTTAATTGTACTAAGAATGTACCATTGTCTGGCAATCGTCATCTAACCACGTTCAGTCTCTGAGTTACTGTATATGTTCTTTGTACAGCACTAGAGTCAATGCCACAAACAAAAAGAAAAATCTCATTATTATTTCTAGATTGCTTCTAATTTATTGAATTTTCAGGATACATTTTCATATCCTTAAATGGTTATTGTATTTTAGGACAACTTGATCTCATTTGAAAGTTGTTCTGTTAAATAGGCAATCTGTAAATCAACTTATTACCTCCTTGAAAAATCACTTCCAAGTGCCAACCACTAGGTGTCCCTCCTTTGTCTAACTTGCTGCCTACTGACTGTTGTCAAGTCTAATCCGTCTCCCAGTAGAAACCCGGAAATGGATGGTATACTTGGACAAGCCTCATCATGGATACAATAATCCGTGTTCAGATAATTTTTCCAGAGAAATAACTGGGTGAGCCAGAAAAGGGATGACAAATTTAGAGACATGAATTACAAGAAGCTAGACCATTTTTCATATCTGTACTCTAGCTCTCCAGTATGTCAAACGGCACACTGACATTCAAATTTCAGTTTAAGTTTCAGTTTCAGTTTAAGTGAGGCAAGCCAAACAGAAATCAGGTGTGAACAAGTGCTTTCTAACAGTAGCTATCTCCATATATAACCAACAAATAAAATAGCACTCGGTAACACTATAGCATACAAACATTACATTTCAATTCCATTACTGCTCTAGAAATTATGAAAAATTGAGAATACTTAGCACATAAATCAGCCAATTCATGTGTACATGGCAGCCACGGTAAGGCGATTATCGTTGCTGGGAACCAATCCAATGTGTGAGTCCTCTCTTAGGCTAAAGCCTACATTTCTATGGGAAGGTAAGATCCTGTTGCAAATAAAAGCACCTGCGACTGAGGGGTGGGTTCTCAGTCAGAGAGCCTATGTATACAAATATCAAAAGACTGACTGTCACTTCCAAACAGAAATCAGGTTTGTATGCTGCTAAGTGAACAAAAGGAAGTTCCAACACCTATTATACTGGCAGAATGTGGATGAAAAGGAACTACCCATTGAAAATCAGTAGATGGTAAGTTACAGACCATGAGGATTGGGACAATTCTTGGATTTATTAGGCTGGTATGTGTACTGTAAGGAGGCTAAAGTCCATGTATCAATAGGAGGTATGTGTCACAGGGATGACTGCTCCCTGTGATGTAACCTGGTGTATTTTTCTTTAGTGTACATAAGCACTAAGATGTCATTTAGTGCACCTGGGTCCAGGTTGCAGGTAACTATGAAAGATGGGCGGATCTGGCTACCCACATACCTCACATGTGGGTGTGGTTACAGCCTACATAATTGAGGCAGTTATTTGGCACATGACCTGTGTGCAAAAAGGGAGAAGCCTTCCTGTGTGTGGGGCTCCAGACTGAGCCTGCGTGCTGGACATTGCCCAGCCTGTGTGTCCACAGGCCTGAGGGAGCAGAACCCGGCTAAGGACATTTTGGGTGTTACTTTGTCTGCTCTGAAGGTTGTTTACCCTTTGTTGTGCTTAGGAGTTTATGAAGTAGATAAACCCGCACAGACTTTTTAAAGAAATGCGCCTCCTGTTTTCCTCCTGCTGCATCTGAGTGAACACAACCCCTACAGTACCAACAGCAATCTTAAAGAATTACTCCTCCCATTTAAAGTTTTTATCCTTTTAATATATGGCAATCATCATGTTATATAACACAACTGCTTTAAACTCTTTCTGAAAGGACATGGAATATGAGTCTAAAATAACACTAGTGGACAGTATGAAAATTGAAAGATTTGTCAATTTTTTATATGCAGTGTGATATGAAAATAAAATTGCCAAAAAAGTTAAAAAATACATTTAACTAATAAACCTGATTTAAAAATTAGTAATTTTCTCACTATACAGTGGCATGTACAAGTTTGGGCACTCATGGTCAAAATTACTGTTATTGTGAACAGTTAGGCAAGTTGAAGGTGAAATGATCTCTAAAAGGGCTAAGGTCAAAGATGACACTTAAACAGATATGGCCTTCATGGAAGAGTCATCAGAAGAATACCTCTCCTGCATCTTCACCACAAAGTTCAGAGTGAGAAGTATACAAAAGAACATCTAAACAAGCCTGATTAATTTTGGAAACCAGTCCTGTGGACCAATGAGGTTAAAATAGAACTCTTTGGCCACAAAGATCAAAGGTGTGTGTGTAGAAAAAAGGGCACAGAATTTCAGAAAAGAATATCTCACCAATCATTAAGCATGTGGGTGGATCAACCATTCTTTTGAGTTATGTTGCAGCCAATGGCATGGGGAACATTTCACGGGTAGAGGGAAGAATGGATTCAATGAAATTTCACAAATTCTTGATGCAAACATAACACAT
Source organism: Dendrobates tinctorius (assembly GCF_039654945.1). Lineage (NCBI taxonomy): Eukaryota > Metazoa > Chordata > Amphibia > Anura > Dendrobatidae > Dendrobates > Dendrobates tinctorius. Next base: position 16,540,281 of record NW_027361870.1, on the reverse strand, counting down.
CTGTAAAAAGATGAAGTGGAAAAGAGGATGGCTTCTATGAATGGATAATGATCCCAAACATGTCAAAATCCACAATAGATGACCTCAAAAGATGCAAGCTGAAGTATTTACAATGGCCCTCACAATCCCTTTATCTGGACATCATTGAAAATCTGTGACTAGAACTCAAAATAGTAGTGCATGCAAGACAACCCAGGAATCTCACAGAACTGGAAGAATTTTCCAAGTAAGGATGGATTAAAATCCCTCAAACAATGACTGAAAGACTCTTGGCTGGCTACAAAAAGTGGTTACAAGCTGTGATACTTGCAAAAGGGGGTGTGTTATAAATGGGTCACCAAGGAGGAAAACTAAACAAGCTAAGACACAGAAAAGCAGAGAGGTTGGTAACTATGCAGACTGCAGACCCCTGATCCTAACCACACAACTAGCAGCCGTGGAGCGTTCCTACGATGAATCTAGACGCCTCATCACAGTCGGAGGACTAAATAAGCCTAAAGCAAGAAAAGGGGAAAACTAACTGCCCCAGAGCAGACCCCAAAGGAATAGACAGCCCACACACATGTATTGACGGTGAAAAAAGATGAAAACACAAACACAGGCAGGAAAATAGGCTGAGCAAACAATGGGGCCCAAACTAACTAGACAGGAAAGGAAAGGAAAGACACTGTCTGCAATCTGCCCAAAAAACCCTACAAAAATAATGTCCAACACTTCTGATAACAAAATTAACCCTGAAGTCACTAGACTTCTCCCACTATATCAGCACTCTGAAATATTCTGAGACAGAGCAAAAAAGAGGCCAATCTAATAAGGGACAAAAAAGCAAATTGGCAAATACAGATAAATAAGAGTGGAAATTTAGCACAGCCCCAGCCGGGGCGGGCTGACCACACAGAAGGCTGAATAGACCAACAAAATCAAGTGTGAACATTAGCAGAAACACTTAGCTTGAGATGACTGGAACAGAGCTGAAAACCAAGACCTGAAAAGCCAGAAGGAATCACCAGCACCAGAATAGGGCATCGGCTGTCTTAAATCCAGTCTGAGATTCCAGAGATCCAATCGTTATCCTCATCATCAGGTGGCAGATCTCTACTAATTAAATCAACCTCACTACCTCCTGTTACTACCAGAGGGAGCCCGGAAGGAGAACTCACAACTGGTAGACCAGAAAATGAGTTCACAACAGGGATGCTACAATTTACTGGCCATGGAGGGAGAACAAACTTTTGCACTGGCGCTCTGTTAGCACCGCACACGGTAAGGCGGAAATTTCCCTGGAGTGGACCCTCTGGACCGTGGCACCGAGGGACCCCGAACGAGCGACCAGGTGTGGCCGACCCCTATACAGGGACCGTTAGGCGCAGGTCCGGGGGTTCGAATGCCACGGTAGCCGGAACCAAGAGGGGCGGCTCGGAATAGATCCGGTAGACTGGACTGGAGCTGGACCGCGAGCTGGAACCCGGGTTGGTGCGGCTTGTGATGGACAGCAGGTACGGAGTCGGGTAGGCAGTGCTGGAGCAGGTACGGAGACTGGGCCGGAACAGGTACAGACCCAGGACTGGAGCTGGTACGGACCCAGGACTAGGACAGGTACGATCCCAGAACTGGAGCAGGTGTGGACTTAGGACTGGAACCGGTACGACCACAGGACTGGAGCAGGTGCGGACACAGGGCTGGAACAGGAACGGACACAGGACTGGAACAGGTGCGGACACAGGACTAGAACAAGAATGGAGACAGGACTGGAACTGGAATGGACACAGGACTGGAACAGGTGCGGACACAGGACTGGAACAGGTGCGGACACAGGACTGGAACAGGAACGGACACAGGACTGGAACAGGAACGGACACAGGACTGGAACAGGAACGGACACAGGACTGGAACAGGAACGGACACAGGACTGGAACAGGAACGGACACAGGACTGGAACAGGAACGGACGCAGGACTGGAACTGGAACGGACACAGGACTGGAACTGGAACGGACACAGGACTGGAACTGGAACGGACAAGATAGATTAGCACAAGGAGCCTGATAACAGGCGAGCGTGCAGACCCAAAGGTGCTGAATGAACAACAGCGGTCAGGCGCCTCCATTAAGGGAGGACGACCTGATATAGCAGCCGCTGTGCTCCCATTGGCCCGGCGGCGCCATCAGGGCAGGGCGCCGCCGGAGGCCGGGTCAGATGGGGAGAGCTGACCGCGGCCTACGGCGCATGCGCGAGACCCGCGGTGACGTCACCAGCTGCGGCCGCACAGAGAAGGAAGCCGGCGTCGGGGCTGGGAGGAGCGCGGCTGCCGGACGCGGTAAGTATGGCTGCGCGCGCTGGGAGACCTGACGGGGAGCGTGGCAGGGGGCCCGGGGGCCGAAACGGCAGGGCCAGGGGCCGTGACACGCTTTTAGAGATCATCTCATCTACAACTTGAACATGGGTGCAAGGTGTATATTCCCTTTAAGGAGACACAATGGCTGCTCTCACCAACCTACAAGGGGGTTGCCCTACAATTATTAGCATCCAGACAATAGGTTACAAATGTCTGATCACCACTGAACACAATAGTTGAGATAAAATGGCCTCAATATCAAGAGTGATAATATGTAATTGTGGGAAAAATTCTTTAAAATTCTTCACTTCAAATAAAAATACAAATAAAATAATAAATATTTAGATATACCAATATAAAAGAAATATGTTTTGACAGTCTGGTCATTTTTCCTTGCGTATAGCTGTGAGATATCATGCTCAACAAACATCCTTCTTTCTAGTCCAAAGACTTTGACTTAAACATGAGGAATATAATAAGGATTTGAACCTAGTCCTTTTTCTTTTACAGATAATATCTAAGTAATAAATCACACTAAATATGGTCTGTTCATTATTCCAGAATGTTCCCATGCTTAGATCTGGACATCATTGTTATTAGTTGGTTTGCAGAAAGGCCAAATCTTAAAACAACAGTAAAAGACTTCAAGTGATAGACTTGGAGGACTGTTGGAAAGATATCAATGGCTGTTGTTACCCTTTAGGTCCCACAAGAGCCTTGATGATTGCATTCAGAAACATGTTGCAGACTCAGTGTATTTATCACCCAGGCATAAACATGGGAATATGCAAGCATGAGGAATATAGATTATTAAATCCTATAAATATACATAAATGCAACATTAGCCATAATTGAAAAAAATGTGTCATGATGCATCTGGTTACATATACTGGGTTTTAGGAATCAAACATGTACCTACTTTATTAAAGTATGAGTTGGCAAGTAGAAGTACAGGATGGCTGCACAAAGCTGAATCAAAGGGGTATACAGTTGTGGCCAAAAGTATTAACACCCCTGCAATTCTGTCAGATAATACTCAATTGTGCAAACACAAATTCTTTGGTATTATTATCTTCATTTAATTTGTCTTAAATGAAAAAACACAAAAGAGAATGAAGCAAAAAGAAAAACATTGATCATTTCACACAAAACTCCAAAAATGGGCCAGACAAAAGTATTGGCACCCTCAGCCTAATACTTGGTTGCACAACCTTTAGCCAAAATAACTGCAACCAACCGCTTTCGGTAACCATCAATGAGTTTCTTACAATGCTTTGCTGGAATTTTAGACCATTCTTTTTTGGCAAACTGCTCCAGGTCCCTGATATTTGAAGGGTGCCTTCTCCAAACTGCCATTTTTAGATCTCTCCACAGGTGTTCTATGGGATTCAGGTCTGGACTCATTGCTGGCCACCTTAGAAGTCTCCAGTGCTTTCTCTCAAACCATTTTCTAGTGCTTTTTGAAGTGTGTTTTGGGTCATTGTCCTGCTGGAAGAACCCATGACCTCTGAGGGAGACCCAGCTTTCTCAAACTGGGCCCTACATTATGCTGCAAAATTTGTTGGTAGTCTTCAGACTTCATAAGCCATGCACACGGTCAAGCAGTCCAGTGCCAGAGGCAGCAAAGCAACCCCAAAACATCAGGGAACCTCCACCATGTTTGACTGTAGGGACCGTGTTCTTTTCTTTGAATGCCTCTTTTTTCTCCTGTAAACTCTATGTTGATGCCTTTGCCCAAAAAGCTCTACTTTTGTCTCATCTGACCAGAGAACATTTTTCCAAAACGTTTTAGGCTTTTTCAGCTAAGTTTTGGCAAACTCCAGCCTGGCTTTTTTATGTCTCGGGGTAAGAAGTGGGGTCTTCCTGGGTCTCCTACCATACAGTTCCTTTTCATTCAGATGCCGACGGATAGTACGGGTTGACACTGTTGTACCCTCGGACTGCAGGGCAGCTTGAACTTGTTTGGATGTTAGTCGAGGTTCTTTATCCAACATCCGCACAATCTTGCGTTGAAATCTCTTGTCAATTTTTCTTTTCCGTCCACATCTAGGGAGGTTAGCCACAGTGCCATGGGCTTTAAACTTCTTGATGACACTGCGCACGGTAGACACAGGAACATTCAGGTCTTTGGAGATGGACTTGTAGCCTTGAGATTGCTCATGCTTCCTCACAATTTGGTTTCTCAAGTCCTCAGACAGTTCTTTTGTCTTCTTTCTTTTCTCCATGCTCAATGTGGTACACACAAGGACACAGGACAGAGGTTGAGTCAACTTTAATCCATGTCAACTGGCTGCAAGTGTGATTTAGTTATTGCCAACACCTGTTAGGTGCCACAGGTAAGTTACAGGTGCTGTTAATTACACAAACTAGAGAAGCATCACATGATTTTTCGAACAGTGCCAATACTTTTGTCCACCCTCTTTTTTATGTTTGGTGTGGAATTATATCCAATTTGGCTTTAGGACAATTCTTTTTGTGTATTTTCATTTAAGACAAATTAAATGAAGATAATAATACCAAAGAATTTGTGTGCAATCATTTTCAGGAAGAAACTGAGTATTATCTGACAGAATTGCAGGGGTGTCAATACTTTTGGCCACAACTGTATGTGCCCCAAATGTGCTGTACAAGCAATACATTATAGAACAGACATTAGGCAATTCTCACCTCCAAGTCAGTCATATGGCAGAAAAAACAGTTGGTAGTTGGTGGACCCAAGAGGTTGCTGCGCCAAGGATCAAGAAATCATGCAAATTATTCAAGAAGATGTCAGAACCCTAGAGAACACGTCAGGACATAGTTGACTGTATAGAATGATATGTGGGATCTTCAAGAAGCTGAGTGTTGAGCCTACCTTTGGAACAATTTGTATAGATGTGTCCTTAGTTGCATTTCCCATCCGCTAAACATATTCTGATAAAGACCAAATTAAAAATGCTGGAACTACCACTGTATGCAGTTGCAAGGAAAAATAGGATAAAAAAAATCCAGATTATAATTGCCATACTCTTGTGGTTCTCAGCTTCATAATTGTAGAAAATCATGAACATTCAGAGGAGAGCAAGAGAAGCGACACTCACCACTGGCAATTTCAGTAAGGGTCCCGTTACATTTAACGATGCACCAGTGATCCCGACAACGATACGACCCGATCAGGATTGCTGGTGCATCGCTAAATGGTCACTAGTGAGCTGCCAAACAGGCAGATCTCACCACTGACGTAGCAGCGGTCTGCGGTCATTACTTACCTGTCAGACGCGGTAATGAAGACATCCCGCCCACGCGTCGCTCGTCAGCGCCAGCAGGAAGCCCAGCAGAAAGCCACCACTGAGAAACGACCCAGGATGTTCTCACGCGATCAGCGATAACCAGTGGGGGAGCCGGTCGGAGGTAAGTGTCACATATAGCGATATCGCTAGCAATATCGCTGCTGCGTCACAACATTGGTGACGTTATAGCGATATTGCTAGTGATATCGCTATGTTTGAAACCCCCTTAAAATGCACTTTATTTTGGCCACAGGATTGCAGGCAAAGGCAGCTGTTTCGCTGGAGTATACTCTTCTTCCTGTGCATATGAGCTGGAAGCTGGAAGAAGCATGTGCTCAAGCGAAACAGCTGTCACTTATTTCAGTGATGTCTCTGCAATCTTGTGACCGAAATAAAGTGCATTTTACTGAAATCTCCGGTGGTGAGTGCCGCTTCTCTTGCTCTCTTTTGAATTTTCATCAACATATTCTGAGATATGTGGCATGAGATTACGTTTTAAAAAAATAAAGGATTTTTGCTAATCTGTCTGGAAATGCCATATGTGTCTATAGGCCATATGTGTCTACAGTATATGTGGTTACCAAGTGGTTGTGATATTCATTAAAGCATGCAGAGGGTTTTGCCAGCATGTTACGATAATGTATTGGACTTGTATAGTGAGAATATAGAGCTATTAAAATTAGAGGAAAGGTAAGGGTGGATACATCTGTAGGTCACAGGCTGTAGAACCTCTTCATACAGTTTCATGGGGCTATAGACTGCAGAGCCTACAACTTGTACACTCATGTTGTTTTTTAAGGGGCAGTAAACAACAGTGCTACATGATTGTTCACTTGCCTAATAACATGAGAAACCTATCAATCCTTACGTTATGGCCGATTTCATGCCAGACGAAAACCATTGAACCATTTACTCCAAAAAGATATAATTAGAAGTGTGTCAACTCTACTGGGAAAAGTTGACCATGCTTTGATGGTGAGTTAGGGGCCCGTCAAACACAGCGATCTCGCTAGCGAGATCACTGATTTTGTGACGCTACAGCGATCTCGCCAGCGAGATCGCTGTGTGTGACGGGGATCAGCGACCGGCCCCCCTGCCAGTTATCGCTGATCGTGCTCGAGCGGCCAGGGCCGTTTTTTGATCACTGGTATCCCGCTGCCCAGCACGCATCGCTGCGTGTGGCAGCGAGAGACCAGCGATCAGCGACACTGGACGCTGGTTTCCAAGGTAAACATCGGGTATCCAGGAGTCGCGCGGCTCCTAGATACCCGATGTTTACCTTGGAAACCAGCGTGTACGCCGGTTACCCGACGTTTACATTAGAATCCAGCGTCCAGCGTCGCTGGTCCTGATCGCTCGGGCTGTCTATGTGACAGCCTAATGATGTCCCAGCGTTTCCATCATGTCGGATCGTTGGTGGGATCGCTGGGACATCGTTTAGTGTGATGGGGGCTTTACTGTATCCTTGGCCAAGAAAATTATCTGTAACAATAAGGGCTGAAGGGAGATGTGCGTCATTAAACGGCGTGTGATATGGTAGAATGAGGTCAGTGTATTCAGAAACTGTACATGTTAACTTGAATCTGGTGGACCAGTTAAAGTGGTTGTCTAGGCTTGGGATGAAAATCTTCAGTCACTCAACGGGACGAGAGTGAGCGTGGGCAGAAACATGACAGCAAGGATGCAATTTGCATGTATACAGCCTAGTAGATGTACATAGGTAATTCACTTGTATTGTGTGAGCCAACGCATGTGCTAACTGCATACTTTGGGGTTATGTGACTGTCCGCTCTCACCCCGGCATTAAAGAATCTAGAAAGTGTACAGTGTGCATGCTGTGAGAATTGAAAGTCTGCAGTCGCATAGAGTGACTGTAGATAGTGATGAGCGAATGTGCTCAGATAATGTCTTATCCGAGTATGCTTGGGTGTTACCCGAGTATCTTGGGCGTGCTTGTATATTACGTTTTTCAGTCCCTGTGGCTGCATGATTGGTGGCTGTTAGACAGCCTGGACACATGTGGGGATTGCCTGTTTGTTAGCCACCAATCATGCAGCCGCAGGGACTGAAACATAATATACAAGCACTCCCAGATACTCGGATAACACACGAGCGTGCTCGGATAAGACTTTGTCCAAGCACGTTCTCTCATCACTTACTGCAGACTTTCATCCCAATCCTGTACATACCTACATACAGTACATACATTTAGATTACAATAAAAAAAATGTAAAAAAAAAAAGGGTCTGCACACTGTATGGAAGAGTTGATAAATTAGGAAAAGAGAATTATGGTTATTTATTTCCATTGTGTTCTATATAAAGACAAGAGTGAACACAGCCTAAAAAGTATAACAAACATAGTCATACTGATAATGGAATAAACCAAAAAGTCCCATGCATGGCATAGACAAGAAGATACACTGCTGATCCGATTAAGCGCCCTGATATGTGTGGCTGTACGAAACGTATCGCCTGCGGACACACCGTGACTGCTAATCTGCACATGTCTCTATATGGTCATTTAAGAGCTATTGGATCATTCTAATGAATCTGCATAGAGGTTTATGCAAGTGATTAAAGAAAATGTCCTGTTTATTTTTCTTTATTAGGAGAACACATGAGGCTTTAATTAGCATGCCTCGTTATGGAACATGGATAGCAGCTTACAGTTCTGGATGAAATGTGTTTTTGACATATAAAAGCCATGCAAGGCATATGCGGACAGTGTCTGCGTATATAAAGTACAAGGATTTTCTTCGCTAGTAAATAGGAAACACGTGTATGATTATTATTGTGATTGCAAACTGTTGACATAAGAAGTGGAATATGTGATGTTTTTAAGTTACTGCTTGTAGAATTGTACCAGTGTAGAAGTGTGATATCTATAAAATAGTAATGACATTGCCTGCTGGGCTTTGCCAAGTGGGGTTTACAGTACAACATGACCCTACAACATAGTCAAGCTTTGTGCACAGAAAACAACCATATACCGTGGCGCCAACTACCCGTACAGCGCCATATTATGGCCGCTATATGACGCCTCTGTATGGTACCATACAAGCATTAATGTCTCCATTTGGGACCCTAGAAAAATTGCTCCATAATAAAACATCTGTTTGACAATGCCAATTTTTTGGTTGCATTTGTCATAAATTTAATAAGGGGTGATCCAATGGACATTAGCAGAGCTCTGAATACCTCCTTCCTAAAAATGTATGCTTGAACTGACCAAAGTAACTAGTGGCCTGTGTCTTTGTATACCACATTAACCCATGTGATGATTTGCACAAGAATTGTATTTAATGCTTGAGTTTCTTGCTATTTCGGTAATATAGAGCTCAACATTTTCCACAAGAAGGTATATCATGTGGAAAAAAAAGTGAAAATAAGAGAAAATATTGATTGTTAAAAATAACTCTTTATTAAATATTATTAAAAAGAGAAGATAAAAAGACAGGGCAAAAGGCCACGCCCCTGGAAGAAGCTACATAGCGAAACGGCGCTCGTCGTGCGGGGGAGACTCCTGGGGCATTCCCTCTGTTGTTACCGGTGGACGCTGCACCGAATCCGGCACATTCTTCTAACTCAGGTATTAACAACCAGTCCCCGGTTTATATCAGGCACTTTATTTCTATTATACTCTGTGCAGCTCCCTGGCACACTTTACTCATTAACCCTTTAGCACACTCAAGACGCTAATAGTCACATGGGCAATGTGCAATACTGTTTCCTTTGCAGATACTCAGCAGTAACAAACAATGGCTTTTGTCTACTGAAGCATGTTGAACCCTGCTGTGATTATTTTGCATGTCAATACCTCTTTATATTTACATCTAATTTACATCTACTTTTTCCACAGCCACACGGGCAACGTGCAATATTGCCCTTTTTGCAAAACCTAGTAGTAACAAGCAATGTGTTCATTGTCGTCTACTATGGTGCACTGACTCTGCAGGAATTATTATTAGTACTTTTGCATGCAAGAACCATTTTTGTATTTATATTTAAATCTAGTTTATTATTGTGTGTGTAATATTATTTTTTTACATCATTGTATACTGTTTTGCCGCAGCCGATCCCCCTTTTTTTGGAGGCCTTTTGCCCTGTCTTTTTAACATCTCTTTTTAATAATGAATTATTTTTAACAATCAATATTTTCTCTTATTTTCACTTTTTTTTCCACATGATATACCTTCTTGTGGAATATGTTGAGCTCAGTATTGAAGTGACTTTGCCTTTCTAAAAAAGGACTATGAGATTTATTTTGGTAATATAGCCTTATGAGCATAGAAAGGAGCTCAGATTGAAGACCCTGCTAGCGAGACTGGAAAGTGACAGCAAAAAGCACCTCTGGACAGTGACATAACCTAAAGCTCATGAGTTCCAATGCAAAATCTCCAACAGGGTCTCCAACTACTATGGATCTTTGTTAGAATTGAATAAGTCGCATTGGGTCTATTGGACCCCAACTAAGTTTACTTCGGTCATATTTCTGCAAGTATGTAAGATAGCCATTTTGGCAGTTTTCTAGCTCACACACCCCTCTCTCCTCAGTACATCGCAAAACACTTCAACTAAACATGCCACAGCAAGGTGTACACGACTAATAGTGTATTTTGTTGCGACTAACTGTTAATATTGGTCTTCTCAGATAGACCATCGGGACCATTCGAGCTCCCTTAATATCCCATTGAGCCTGAATGCAACTTGTTGATTACCTATGACTCAATTTGGGGGAAATGAACACTTGCAAGGTTCTCCATAGATTACATCTGATTGTTGTGTGTCCCAATAGCAGAGGGCACCATTATGAACTATGCAAAGCTGAACAGCTACAGGGAGGCGCAGCCAGATCCTGCAGGAATTTAACCCTGCTGTATCCTGCAGGGTTTGCTTTCCCCAGCGTATTCTCTGCCCACAGGGGATATATTAGGCTGCCTTTCCTCCTGTTCCCTGCTTAAACATAGGGTCCTGTTCCTGTCTTTCTCCATCGTTCATTCAGTGTGTGTTCTTGTTTCGTCTCTCCTGTTACTGACCCGGCTTCCTTTACTATTCTGTTTGACCCCTCCATTCTTGACCTCTGATTTATATAATGAACCCATGCTGCCTGCCCTGATCTCCCATGCTGCAGGTCCAGGAACTGCCTTGGATTGAGACCTGGTGACTACCTGCGGCCAAAACCTATCCTCACCACCAGAAGCTTTAACGAAAACCAGGTAGTCACTTAGTCATGGCTCTCCAGGGTAAGCCCAGCCTGTGGTGCAGTGTTACCTAGAATCTAAAGCTGGCAAAGCAGAGGAGTAGCCATAAGAGGTGCAGGGATTGCAATTACACTTGGTCCCTGGAGCCTAGGGAGTCCAAAAGTTAGATTTGGTCAAAATCAAAACATTATTATTAGAGAACTGCAACAGTTGCAGGCCCCGTTGGAGATTTTTCATTGGCGCCAACAAGCTTTAAATTACTCCACTGTGGCCAAGACCTTACACTTTGGCCAAATCTGCCAATTTTGATGGTACCGTGAGCCATCCAATGTGTTATGGGGTCCTCCTGATACTCCTCCAACAGCAGATGTTGAGTGAAGGAAAGATCAGACAGCTGGATCTTAACACGCCCTATCCTTTTGTTCTTGGTGGAAATAAGTCATCACCAACTCACGTGTCTGACGCCAGTTATTCTATGTAGAAAATATGCCCACTTAGCTGAACTTTGAGTAAAAGTAAATAAATAGGAGTAGGATGGGTCTGTCGGGAGAGAGAACTGTTGGCCCAACACACAAGAGTCTAATGTGAATGACCAGGTGAAGAGTTACCTGAAAATTTTAGGGATTTGTCAAGCTTAGAGAACTGACTTTAAAATACCCCAAATAAAAGGACTTCTCCAATTTTTCCAATGTAGCAACACCCCAGATGTTTGCTCTCCTTAAAAGTAACAAAAATATTGGTTTGCAAACTGCATATCAAGGTGTCTGAAAACGTATGAAGGAAGGAAAATTGCAGACTGCCTCTTATTGTAGTTTTGTTAACTAAAGGTAGCCATTATATGTAAAATTTAATTTTCCATGTCAAAGGTGTCCATAGTCATTACCAAAATTGAAAGCTCTGCTCAAATAATGGCAGAGCTTTCAGTTTATTATAGGGCAGCTTCTTATCCAAATTTAATCTTCATAACAAGTTCCACTGAGCTGCTATGATATAATCAATATGGTACCTTGATACATTTGTTGTAGTGGTTTCTGAACACTTCTGTGCCTCCTCCTGCCTTTCATCATGAGTGATTAATGACACGTTAACCCATTTGCGATAATTAAAGCTTAGTTTTCCTTCTTCTTATGACCTGGCCATTACTTTTCATGTGAGTTTGTACTTGAATCCTTGTGTCCAGGGTTTCTCTGAAGAAAATGTCTAGATATTAAAACAAACACTTAAAGAAGGTCTTTCCTGTAGATTTTTACAAGGTGCTCACACTTAGGCCCAACATCAAAGAGTAGATAAGGGATGTACATGCCATAGGAAAGGAAGTCATACATGCTGTGAAAACACCACTGATACAGTTAAGGGGGTTTTACACTAAGCAATATCGCTAAAACGTCACTGGTTTTGTGACGTTATAGCGATATTGCTAGTGATATCGCTATGTGTGATACTTACCAGCGACCGGCTCCCCCGCTGTCCATCGCTGATCGCGCGAGAATGTCCGGCTCCATTTCTCGTCGGGCGCTTCCTGCTGAGACTTCCTTCTGTGACGACGAGCGACGCTGGAGGCGGGCGGGAGGACGCAGGATCGCTGTGTGTGAATGGTAAGTATCGTGCGCTGCGTCGCTGCTGAATCGCTGTGAGGTCTTTCTGTATGAAAGCTCACTAGCGATCATTTAGCGATGCACCAGCGATCCTGACCGGGTGGGATCGCTGGTCGGATCGCTGGTGCATCGCTAAATGTAAAAGGGCCTTTAGTTTCTTTCCTGATAAGCATCATTTCAGATAAGGCAGTGTATGACATACAGTATGTAGCAAACTTTAGATTTCAAGTTCTAATAGGGTTGATGGATGATCATCACTGGTTTGTGTATGTTGCTTTGGTAGGTGACTATTATGAGCGATCATATTATATAACATTAGTAGAGTAAGGGTCCCGTCACACTAAATGATGCACCAGCGATCCCAACAACGATACGACCTTGTCAGGATTGCTGGTGCCTCGCTACATGATCGCTGGTGAGCTGCCAAACAGGCAGATTTCACCAGCGATCAGGACCAGCGAGGACGCTGGTATCCAAGGTAAATATCGGGTAACTAAGCAAGCGCGTCGCTTAGATACCCACTGTGTACCTTGGATACCTGTGTGCTCGCGCTGGGAACTGTTATCCAAGGTAAATATCGGGTAACTAAGCCACGCGCGCGCTTAGTTACCCGCTTTTACCTTGGATGCCAGCTCCCAGCGTCTGCTTACAGCACTGGGAGCTCGCTGATCGTTGCTCTCCCGCTTCCACACGCAGCGATGCGTGCTGGCCAGCAGGAGACCAATGACCAAAAAATGGCCCAGGACATTCCTGCACGATCAGCGATACCCAGCGGGTGGGCCGTTGCTGATGCGTGTCACACACAGCGAGATCGCTGTTGCATCACAAAATCAGCGATCTCGCTAGCGATCTCGCTGTGTGTGACGGGGCCTTAAGACTTAAATTAAGAATGGAAGCCATGTCAGCTGCAAATTGCTGATGGTTTGCACGGGGGCAAGATAAAATTCACTTTTTCTAAATAAATTGTTTAATAATTGAATATAAAAACGATGTAATGAACACATGCTACAAAGGAATTATAGGATACATTTACTGACTATAGAGTCAATGTCAATCAAAAGTGATTGACATTGACTTTTACTTAAATAATGCTTATCATAAATCTGGGTCTGCCCTTTTTATTTAATAAAATAGTAGGCAGACCCAGACTAGTGATTGTGCTAAATATAATCCAGTAACAAAACCTCTCAGAAGTAACCCTAATGTCGCCCGATAGAGCCCAAGCCTTGTGGGATCCAGGAATTCAGAGCAAAATCCCACAACCCTCTGTGGCTGACCTAGTAGTGAAAGAGCAGAATATCGCAAGATCTCACTTTTTCCATTAATTTTCTTTCTTAAAGAAGCACTCCCATCAAAGTTTTCATCCTCTTGATATATTGCAATCATCATATTACATAGCATTGTGTACTTACAATTGCTCATTTTGCCTTTCTACCTAATTAATTCTTCTCTTTTCCATTAGTGCTATGACATCATGTGATTAAAAACTGAATATATGAATCCTTCTAATCTTTATGTAGAAACAGGAAGTAACTTTTCCCTGCATGAGTCATCATTAGAACTATAATTCTACATCTCTGTAAAGTGTATATATGTACAATGAAGAGCAAAAGGTAACAATATTTTTAACTTTTTACTTTCATTGTATCTCTTCGTATCTATATTCACTTCTGCTTTGAATGTGAGACTACCATCATTTTATAGACAATCATCTTGAATATCACATACTTAAATTTGACTTGCAATTATTTATCATATAATTAGTTATGCCGATTCTTGTCATGTCACTGCATTGTTACTGTTTTGCTCCTAAAAATCTAAATTTTAATTTTTATTATTTTGTTAGTATCTTGTAAATCCATCTTTGTCTTTCAACAGTCTGAATCCTTCTGGGCATGCCCTCATTCAGATTCAAACATGTGTCGAGTGAAATTTGATCTCGGGTCTCTTCTACACGCTTCCAAAGTTGGTGCATACTGGATGACTCACTTGGGTATGTATTAAGCTTTTTCTTCAATTCTATCCCCATGTATTTGACTAGATTGAGTTTTGAAGACTGTGAGGGCCAATCCAGCACCTCTACTTCATTGTCATTGAACCATTTCTTCGCCAATCTCGACGTATGCTTCGTGGTGTTGTCCTCTTGGAACACAATGTCGTCCTTTTCATACTCATAGTACCTGAGAGTACAAAAAAAATCGTCTTGTAGGATACTCACATATAGCTCAGCATCGAGACCACCATCTTTTTCTCTTGTTTCTTTCAGACTCATTTGCACCCATCAGAGCCTAGTCTATTGACTTTCATGCAATCGCTCCAGATCACCTGTTTGAAATCTTGAAATGTCCACTTTTCGTACTTGTTTGCAGACTCAAACTGATGCTTCCTATGACAATATTAAAGCTGAGACTTCTTCACCTTTTTCGGGCCACCAGTCCAGACTTGAGTAATGTGCATAGCATGGTGCTTGTGTGGCGCCCCTGAGAGTTCAGTCGCCACAGAGGTACTGCATCTCCTCCTGAGGTGTGGTACCCCAACATCCAGGTAAGGTGGAGACACCTGACCACACTCCAACACCTGCATCCCACACAACATAGTAGTGTAGCAAAGCACCCTTTGGTGGCTCCCTGCTTGGAACACGAAGTGTGCTGGGAGGCGGGTGGAGATAGTCTGCACCAAAAGAGCGGGAAGAGTTTAGGATTTGGTCAGTCTGACAGAGTCAGAGGGAGAGTGAAGATCCCCTAAATGGGATGGATGAAGGAAGTGTTGCAGCCGACCTCAGTGACCTGGGTCCGCTGGCACAGGAAAGAGAGGGGAGGAGGACTGAGGATTAGGGTGAGAGCAGAACCCTTCCCAAGTTCACAGCGCAAGGCCGGGGTCCAGTCCCCGAGGTTGTATGGATACTGATGGTCCTGCAGCAGACACCGGAGGAATAGAAGTTGTCACCACTTTATTCCCACACAAGACTTGGGGGCACAACAGCAACGATAGTGAGCCGGGACTTGGTAGCAAGGAGTCCCCAAAGCAGGCTACAGCTGTCTGCCGTACAAGTAGAGTTCATAGGAACATCTGAAAGCAGGAACACCAGTGTAACTCAGTACTGAGAGAACTTCACTATAGGCGCAAAAGGGAGACGTTCAGAAAAGGCACATATGTTGGTGGAGTGTTGGAACGGAGTACTTCATCTTGCCTGGAGGTTGACTGAGCTCCTGACCTGGAGGACACGGCACGGATGCGGGCACCTGTATGCACAACAGACTGTGAGTAAAACTTTGGAACTACATGCCCTGGTGTCCTCCACTTATTCCTGCGCCAACACACTTAGCACTGCTACATCTTGGCGCCGGACACTACACTCTCTCCCTTAACACCTATCTTCTTCATCTACTCTGCCCTGGGACTACAGTCCTACCTGTGGAGGGCTACACCATCATTGCTGCACCACACCATCTGTCCCAGAGGATCTGTCTGTAGCGTCGGCTTAACATCTTCATTGCCGAACACCACAGGTGGCGTCACGAATCATTCACTCATAAACTTTAATCATTATCAACCACACGCTCAACATTTCCCTTTTACAATGGACGCCCAAGGCCACGGACCGGGTCACAGCTGCCGTGACGCTTCCCATTGAAATCATCAGGCCCGGCTCCGAGTACCCCGTTGCCCTGGGTGCGGGTGAGACCGATCCACTTGCATCGACGTCTGTGATCTCAGTATTATAAACCATACGAGCCACCTCAACTGCCATGTTTATCATGCCAGAGCAAATAGACCTTGGGATTAGTCGAATTGTTGCCTCCAATATTTTGCCTGGATGTTCACCGTTTGGATTTTGAATGGATGGACGGACTTCATTTCATATTTATCCAATTATCATGGCATTCACGTGATGCAGTTTGCTAATTTTCTTCACCGAGAGACCGCTGTCGATAAGCTGGATGATGCTGTTTCTCTTTTGTTGGGAATTCGACTTCATGGCTGCGCCTCGATTAGAGCCAGGGAACTTTCACTTGGGAATCAACCTAATAACACACTGAGCAATTAGAGAATGTGAGAACAGGTTGTATTTTGTAGTATTCAGAATGTAAAATATTTTTCCACAACCAGGAGCAAAACAGAAACAATGCAGTGACATGACCAAAATCTGCACAACTAATCATATGCTAAATAGTTGCAAGTCAAAATCATGCATGAGCTAGCCAAGAGGATTGTCTATAAAATGATGGGAGTCGCACGATCAAAGCAGTAGTAGATGGTGAGATATGAAGCCTGAAAGTCAAAAGTTCATAACATTGTTACCCTTTTGGTCTTCACTGTATTCTGATTTAAATAAGTCCCTTTTTGATGACACATTCTTTTAATATATTTGTCTCTGCCTAAGCCCATTAATTATAACCTGCTAAAACAGTGAATTGCTGCAGCCATATACTTATCTGTGGAGCCATACTTTTTTTTCTTAATAAAAGTTGATAAACCTGCATACAGTAGTTTAAACTGCCACTTGAGGATAAACCAAAGGCTTTTCTAGCATCTGAAGTAGAAAACCAACTTTCATGACTCGCTATTCATTTGAACCTTTTGCCCATATAATCCTCTATAAACACAAAGGAGATTCAGCGCTTTGCACATGTGTTTGTAGAACTGGCCATTCCAAACCCTCCAGCATTATTTTGCGTGTTTATCCAACTTCTTCTTGTTATGAGCTCACAAGCAGCTTGCGCTTTAATGATAATCATAAATCAACAACACAACATCTTCAATTCTAAAGGAGCATGTAAAGTGATTCCAGGCTGTGTCTGGATCTTGTGAAAATCATGGTACCAGACTGCCTGACTATGAAACAAGGCTGCCTGATGTGTCATCAGTGAGTAACCTCATACCTGACTCAGCATTTTACAGGAAAGTAAAACAATGGGTTTGGTATTGACGACAGACAGACAGAATCTGCACATAGAAACATGTTTCTAGCTGAGTAAGCAAGAAAAAAACAAATATTATTAGTAAGTCAGAACAGGAGGAATATGGTGGTTCAGAGTCTGCACTGCCCAAGGTTCAAAGGTGTAGTCACACAAAAGGTGAAAGCATTAATGTGGTTTATAGTGTCACAATGAACATTGAGGTTTGGTCCAGATAAAGAGGATTGGAAACCTCGAAATGTGTTGACACAATAAACTACTAGCAACATGGCAGCATAACACCTCAAAGGCATGGAGAGACAGCTCATGCGAGGTATTCAGCTTTGAGACCCAATAGCTGAAGGTCACAGAGGAATTAATGAGCATACTGGATTTGTCGGCCAAGTATTGCTTGACCATCTTTAAAATCTTTTCCCTCTTTGTCAAAGATACCCGTTCATAAGGGCATGGATGCTGGGAGGGTGCCAAGAAATTGATCCAGGCCTTTGACAGTGTACCCCCGCCTCTGCTGTACCTGGCGTGTGTCTCCTTGGCCTCTCCTCCTTGATTGAGAAGCTTGCCCCCTGCCGCTAGCATTGTCTGATGGGAATTTTTTCAACATATTTTCCACAATGGCCTTCTGGTATAGCACCATTTTAAAAGACCTCTCCACCTTAAGAAGAGGAGATGCAGTGTTCTCTCTGTAGTGTGAGTCTAGCAGGGTGAACAACCAGTACTCTTTTTTTGGCCAAGATGAATGTAACACAAGGGTCGCAGGAAAGGCAGCTGTACATAAACTGTGTTGGGAGGGGCATGGGTAATGTTCCTTGACACATGCTGATACAAGGTGGAGACACCACACAGAGTGAAAAAGTGGCGGCTGGGACCAAGTATGGAGGGATGGCTGCTGCCATGAGTCGGCGGAAATCCTCCTTGTCAACAAGCCTTAACAGTAATATTTCCAAGGTAAGTAGCCTGGAAATGTGCCCATTTAGCATTTTGAACTGTGGATGGCGGGTGTTCACACATAACCATGCCTGGATTTTGGCTTAGCAGCTAGAGTCACAGATCTGTCTGGTCTGCTATTCCTTTCAATAACTGTCGCGGTGTGCAGTTTGTCTCCTAGACATATTAGCTTCAG
Organism: Dendrobates tinctorius; assembly: GCF_039654945.1. Lineage (NCBI taxonomy): Eukaryota > Metazoa > Chordata > Amphibia > Anura > Dendrobatidae > Dendrobates > Dendrobates tinctorius. The sequence goes on along the minus strand of NW_027361870.1, from coordinate 16,521,842 downwards.
GTTCGCTGAGGCAGTGCTGCGGCTGATGTGGATGATGTATTCTGAGATAGCACATCGGAGATGGAGGCTTAGGAGGAGCAGGAGGGGATACAATAACTGCTGTAGGAGGTGGAGGAAACCCTTAGTTAAGTAAAGCCAGCAATCTTTGACGTCGGTAGCAAAGATTGACCAAAGGGACCAAATTTGTACAAATTTTTTATTTCACACCAGTGAAATTTCACACATACCAATTTCTACAGTACATATGACAATAGTCAATTTTTGGATCAAAAATATTTTGCAAACTGTACGAGGCCAAGTGGATTTTAAAAATTTTAACCGATCATAGTATTACAAAAAACTTTGAACTTTTTTTGAGTTTTAGATACCATCGTAATGTAACAATAACTGTGTTAAATTGTATAAATGACTAATTTAACCCCTTAATGTCCAATGACGGACACAGTCCATCATCAGACATTTCCCCTGCTTTGATGAGGGCTCCGGCGCTGAGCCCGCATCAAAGCCGGGACATGTCAGCTGTTATGAACAGCTGACATGTGCCCGCAATAGGTGCGAGCGGAATCGCCGTCCGCCCGTGCCTATTAACTAGTTAAATGCCGCTGTCAAAGCTGACAGCGTGCATTTAAATAGCATTTCCGGCCGCCGGGCCGGAAATGACGTCACCGCTGACCCCCGTCACGTGATCGGGGGTCGGCGTCATGTTGCCTGGACAACCAGAGGTCTCTATGAGACTTCTATGGTTGTTCCAGGCATATGGCTTTCAGCGCCACCCGGTGGTCGGCGCTGAAAGCACAGCAGTAAATCTGCCACATATGGGCGATCTGCTCATCGCCCATATGTAGCAGAGCCGATCGGGTTGCGCAAGCTTCTAGCCTCCTATGGAGGCTATTGAAGCATGCCAAAAGTAAAAAAAAAAAAATGTTTAAAAATAAAAAAAAATTAAAAAAAACCTAAAAGTTCAAATCACCCCCCTTTCGCCCCAATCAAAATAAAACCGTAAAAAAAAAATCCCACATACACATATTAGGTATCGCCGCGTTCAGAATCGCCCGATCTATCAATAAAAAAAAGCATTAACCCGATCGCTAAACGGCGTAGCGAGAAAAAAATTAAAAACACCAGAATTACGTTTTTTTGGTCACCAAGACATTGCATTAAAATGCAATAACGGGCGATCAAAAGAATGTATCTGCACAAAAGTGGTATCATTAAAAACATCAGTCCGGTACGGAAAAAATAAGCCCTCACCCGACCCCAGATCATGAAAAATGGAGACGCTACGGGTCTCGGAAAATTGCGCAATTTTTTTTTTTTTTTTTTTAGCAAACTTTAGAATTTTTTTTCACCACTTAGATAAAAGAGGACATAGACATGTTTGGTGTCTATGAACTCGTAATGACCTGGAGAATCATAATGGCAGGTGATATTTAGCATCTAGTGAACCTAACAAAAAAGCCAAGCAAAAAACAAGTGTGGGATTGCACTTTTTTTGCAATTTCACCGCACTTGGAATTTTTTTCCCGTTTTCGAGTACACGATATGGTAAAACCAATGATGTCATTTAAAAGTACAACTCGTCCCGCAAAAAATAAGCCCTCACATGGCCATATAAACGGAAAAATAAAAAAGTTATGGCTCTGGAAAGAAGGGGAGGGAAAAATGAAAATGTAAAACCAAAAATACCCCTGGTCATTAAGGGGTTAATCCCAAACATTTTTGTGAACGTAAATATTTTGAAAGTGTAGTTAATATACTCCTACACTCATAAAGGTTTTGCACAGATTGCAAATCCAGGGAAAATTATAAGGAGGTTAATACAGTAATCCTCTTCAGGTGTCCGCTTCTTCTCGTTCCTCGAGAGGCTGGGGGAACTGTCTCTACGTGCTTCCTGTAGCCCGATTCCCAGGTGTCTGGGTTGTAAGTGACCCGGCTTCAGGTAGTGTGGGAGTTCTCAACTTATAGAAATGTGCAACAGCTCCTTGTGTCATCTTCACCTTTGCCTGCTGCCGCATAGAAGATGGTGAACCCCAAGAACAGTCTGATCTCTCGAGGATGGTAGCCCCTTCTCAAGCTGCCTCAAAGAGCCTTTCACAGGCCCATTAATTTCTCAAGAAGAGTTCATCCTGCTCCCTTCCTTCTCGGATCACACCCACCACATCCCAGCGATGTTATGCCTCCATTTTCAGGAATGTGACCCTGATTCCAGCTGTCAACTCTTGCAGCTTTCAAGGCAAGTGTTCCGTTTCTGCTGCCCACTGGTTGAACTAGATGTGATGACTCTTTTATTGACCTCCTTCTCTGCTGCCATTTGTACATATCAACCTTTCCCCTGGATACAAACTGTTGGTAGCTTGTGGCTAGCTTGCCCGCTAGTAATTCTCCAGCCCTGGTCCTGGCTCACCTCCTTGTCTCCAGCCTATGCCCCACAGTCCACTCACCAGTTACTGAATCCTGGCTCTCCTGTCCGCAGTACGCAAGAACCCCAGCAGTTAAGTCTGCTTCCTGGCCTGAGTTCGGGCCTTGGTTGTCCCAGGAAATCTGCCAGTCCCGGACCACAGGCTTCTAAGACCTCCACTGTCGCACTGATTTCCTCGGGCTCTGATATTCCTCTGGTCACTACCTCGGGATTCTCACGTGATTCTGTCATCTTTGTCGCCCACACAGCATGTAATACTCTATGGATGAGTAACTGAACACAGAAAAATTTTTCAACTCTTTTTTGGACTGTTATATAATGCTGAAATCTACCACAAAGTATGTAATACTGTATTGGTGAGTAATTAAATCCCGAAAAATGTTTTAACGCTTTTTGGGAGTGTTATAAATCACTGAACTCTACAACAGAGGACATAACTTTCTATGGATAAGTAATTGAATCCAGAAAAATATTTCAATGCTTTTTGAGAGTATTACATAGCACCAAGATGTAGCGCAAAGCACATAATACTCTATGGGTGATTAATTTAATCCAGAAAAATGTTTAAATGCTTTTTTGGAGTGTTATATGCCATGGAAATGTACCACAGAGCATGTAATAGTATGTGGGTGCGTAAAACATTTTCATTGCTTTTTTTTTACTGTTATATAGCACCAAAATGAAACACAGAGAACGTAACACACTATGGATGAATAATTGAATACAAAAAAAATTTTCAATGCTTTTCTGGACTGTTATATAACATAAAAATGTAACACATAGCCCTAATAGCTCCATCTCACAGATCTTCCTTACCTATCAAAATAAATGATATCACTCTTTTTCCCCTGTACCAGAAGTCCACTGCCTCGGAGTAACCCTTGACCCTACCCTATCCTTCAAACCACACATCCAAGCTCTTTCCACCTCGTGTCACCTTCAGCTCAAAAATATTTCCAGAATATGTCCCTTACCCAACCCTCAATCTACTAAAATGCTTGTGCATGCCCTCATCATCTCCCGCCTTGACTACTGCAACATCGTTCTCTGTGGCCTCCCTGCTAACACTCTCACACCTCTCCAGTCCATCCTTAACTCTGCTGCCCCACTAATTCTCTCTCCTCCCTACCCCTCTGCTTCTGCCCTCTGCAAATCTCTTCACTGGCCTTTATTCCCGCCGCATATCCAGTTCAAATTACTAATACTAACCTTCAAAGCCATCCATAACCTGTCTCCTCCATATATCTCTGAACTAGTCTCCCCTCACGTAATCTCCGGTCCTCCCAAGACCTCCTTCTCTCCTCCACACTTATTTGCACCTCACCTAATTGCCTCCAAGACTTCTCACAAATATCCCCCATCCTCTGGAATTCTGTGCCCCAACACGCCCGACTATCAACCACATTCGGATCCTTCATATGGAACCTGAAAACCCACCTCTTCAGAAAGCTTACAGCCGGCAATGACCCCGCTGCCTCCTCACCACTACCGAGCTACCACCTCATCAACACTGGAGCTGCTGCAACCACCCAACCTACTGTCTCCTTCACCACCATCCTGTAAAATGTAAGCCCGCAAGGGCAGGGTCCTCTCTCCTCTGTATCAGTCTGTCATTGTTATTTTGTTTACTGTAAGTGATATCTGTAATTTGCATGTAACCCCTTCTCGTGTGCAGCACCATGGAATCAATGGTGCTATGTAAGTAAATAATAATAATAGTATATGGATGAGTAATTGAATACAGAAAAATGTTTCAACACATTTAATATAATAGTATGAGTAATTGAATGATTATGAGTATATGGATGAGCAATTGAATAAAGAAACCTTTTTTGTGAGTGTTATATAACACCAAATTTGTACCACAGTGCACGTAATACTATATGGATGAATTGTTGCATACAGAAACATTTTTCAATGCTTTTTTGGACTGTTATGCAGAGAAAGATTTCCAGTTTGTCAAGGAGCGCTTCCGGCTGATTCATTAATTACTCCGAGTATTTCAAGGAATATCCAGAAAAAGAAGGGGGGTGCAGATCTAAGTGCAGAGTTTTAATTATGTCAGATAGAAATAAAAAATTCTTCTCACCTTTTTGGTGTCTTGTTGCTCAGCGTATAACCCTGTGTTTGGGTACTGGAGTTATCGTCTGGATCTGCTGGCCTGCAGCTCAAAACAGGTGGAATGAACTACCTTGTAGGAGATTCGTCAGAGAATGCAGAAAAGGATTTCCAGTTTGTCAAGGAGCGCTTCCGGCTGATTCATTAATTACTCTGAATATTTAAAGGAATATCCAGTTTATCATTGACATAAAAACACAACGCGTTTCGGCTATACATAAAACTAGCCTTCATCAGGTAAAATCCGGAGTAATTAATGAATCAGCCGGAAGCGCTCCTTAACAAACTGGAAATCCTTTTCTGCATTTTTGGACTGTTATATATCACCAAAATGTATGAAAGCATGTAATACTCTATGGGTGAGTAATTGAAGCCAGAAAAATGTTTTAACGCTTTTTGGGAGTGCTATATAACACCAAAATGTACCACAGAGCACGTAATAGTATATGGACGAGTAGTTGAATACAGAAAAATGTTTCAATGCGTTTTGGAAGTATTGAAATGTACCACAAAGCATGTAATACTCTATAGGTGATTAATTAAGGCCAGAAAAATGTTTCAAAGCTTTTTTTTGACTGTTATATAACACCAAAATGTACCACAGAGCATGTAATACTCTATGGATGAGTAATTGAATCCATATATTTAGCAACGCATTGAAAAGCCCTAATCCCTACCTAGAGACTATATCCAGTCACTCTCCTTGCTCTTGCATCTCTCCCTTCCTAGGCTAAATGCAGAATGTATCTGACACAAACAGCGAAGCACAAAAGTAGCCCTTACAAGGACTTTTAGTATGATGGTTCAGCTTCATCACCAGTATCTACACTACCAGACTCTGATTCATTAAACTGTGCACACACTCCTGAACAAGCACTCTCTTCCTCCAATAAAAACTGTCATAAAGTCGTGCAATGGAATCAGTGTGTCAATACAGACGGCGCCTGTTCTTTTATAACTCCTGATGATGTCATATGGCCAGCCAATCACAGTAATGCCATTGCCAAGATGGCTACGGCATTATGGTGACTCACAGGCGCCAAACACTCGGGTCAGGGATTCAAGTTTGAAATCGTGCACTGGCTTATTCTCGCTGATTGCCGAACACATCCGAGCACCCAGATACTTAAGTGATATTCGAGTATCACCGAGCATGTTCGCTCATCCCTAGTTTTTACAACAAACTTAAAGCTGTGGAATTTCCTGATTGTGTTGGATAGTGCATTCTAGACAACTGGTGCAGCTCAAGAAGTCATGGAGATAGGAGTGGAATGTTTTACTTATGAAGGATATGTATCTAAGTGGATGCAATTCGAATTGGCCAGTTTCACCAAATTTTCCCCCAAAATTGCATTTCTGGCAAATAAATTCGAGCAAATCACAATCCTGGAAAGCTTGTAATTGGTTGGAAAATTCACGCGGGAGAAGAAAGACAAAATCCCTCTGACCATCTGACCATAAGAGCTTACATTTTACAGGAGAGAAAAGCTCCTGCTGTCCAAAAGAGCTTGCACTCTAAAGAAGAGAGAGCTTACCCATTGACTCTGGAGATGGAAAACAATTCTGCTGTACAAACTGTGCTCCACTGGGAACCGCTGATCTGTGATGTCCCATTTACTGACCACCCCTGTACAAGGTATGATAATCCATAAAATGTCATAGATTCAGGGCATTATTGGGAGTCCCGTGCTGCAGTGCAAAATGATATTAACCCTCTCTCTGATACTTCAGCAGTGTGGTATATTCAGACTGGTAAGTTTTTTTGTGATCCACAAATCGAATCTTAATATGTTTGAATTTGCATGAAATCGCGAATCTCAGGAAATTCAACTAGAACTCAATTCTCCATGGATTATTTTTGGTGCATATGCCAAACATAAACATGAAATGTGATGTTAACAAATCCAGAGCTGACAAGTGAGCTTTAGGAAATGAGAAGCCATAGTTTGTTCTTAAATGGGAATTTAAAGTAAAATATCCTGTTAAAATGTACAATATGTTTATAATAAAAACCTGATTTAAATAATGTCATTTTCTGACAATACATTTCCAACGGCTCCATAACATGGTGGACGATAAAAATGAGTGTGGTGCAATATTTGCTCTGAAGGGGACATCCCATCGGATGACAAGACAAAACAGAACACTAATCAGCCTAATGAGATCAGCCACATTCAATTTTGTTTAAAAGATCTTTTTTTAATACAATTCTTATAATTATTGCTCCAATTATTATGTACATTCAGATCAGCATATTCTGTATAGTTTATTTCCAGATTGAACTCGATCGTCTTTGTCTTCTTTCAACCTTAAGGCTATGTGCACACATTGCGGATTTGCCTGGGGAAATTTCTGCATCTCTTGGCAGAAAACAAAGTAGAAATTCCACGTGTTTTTTGTGATTTGGATTGACATGTGGATTTCGATGTGGCTTTGTCTGCAGATTTGATAGCTCAATAAAGATGCACTACCGTAAAAAAAAATCCCTTTTCAAGTCCTACCTCGGTTGTTTTGCTTCAATCAAGATTGGCTCTATTTTTGATTCTCCACCCAGACACTCTTACTCCTTCTGATTTATTTGCATTGTAAAAAAATTTTTTCAGCCAAATCCGCAAACATTTTGACACCTGCGAGTTTGTTGCCTGATTTGAATGCCTCAATGGAGGTCAATGGGGGAAAAAAACGCTGCAGATCCGCAAAAAGAATTGACGTGCGCCTAAAACTAATAAGTGCTCAGTCTTGTGCAAGTTACTTATTGTCATGCTTCTGTACTTTTTCCCACTCTGAAATTGGAATTTATAGTTGATAGTCCACAGATATCCTGTGAGGTATTTATACAAATTTCCACTTTTAGGAATTTTCATTTTTTTTCAATTTTGGTAAAATATTTAGATAATAAATACAAGCTTGTACAGATTTAACAAATGATCATGCTGCGGAACAGGCATAAAATCTATAGCGGAAAACAATACTACCAGAAAGGATGAGATTTTTTGAACTCTAATTTTCTAACTGCTTTTTTTCATTTTGGAAACTGACCTGTTTTGTGGAATTTTCTATACCACCTCGGTTTCGTCTCTTTATTTATTGCATTTTTACGGTGGATTTACCCCACAGACATGAATAGTGTAGCTAGAATCTACATTAAAAGCACACTACTGTAGATTTTGTTGTGGGTCTGTAGCCTATCACCATTGGCATTGTTGCCTTGTTAATGTCATGCCCGCCATGTCCGTTATGCCTGTCATGCCTGCCATGTCTGTTGTGCCGCATGACCCCTGGAGCAGTGTGCACGTGCACTGAATTCTCATGCCCGTTATGTCTCATGCTGCAAGATCCCTGGAAGCAGTGTGCACACGCACCTCGTGACTGTTGTGCTGCAAGATGCCTGGAGCAGTGTGCACGCGCGCCTTACCTCACGGCTGCACGCTGTTGCTAGGTTACCATTCGTCTCTGCTCTGATTCTGCAATCCTCTCTGTATTCCTGGAGCCCCTGATCATGTGACCTTTCCTATGTTCCAGCACTGCCTGACCCAGCTAACCTCTCAGTGTTTGTGGAGCCCCTGATCATGTGACCTTCTCTATGGTCCTGCCCAGTCTGATCTATCGGACGAAAAAGAACGATGATTAAAAGGCCTTTATCACTAATATAAAAGAAACTTTATTATTTAGAACCACAGATAGAATATTACATATCACCAATTAGGGGATTAAGGGGAAGTAAACATACACATATGTATAATGTGATTACACATCTAAAAAGACGCACATAACCAGCACCTGAAGGTATAACCTATACACCTCCAATTATATGACTATCCACAATTAACAATTTTGCTGAAAAATAGTACATCAATCTCAAAGTGGATACTACAATATTATGTCCTCATATCCTTCAGCCAATTTAGAAAATTCATATTGGATGACTATTATATCATGCCTCCACCACCGAAAAACTGACCGCTGTATATACAAAGGGCGTAATCACTTATAATAATAAACTTTATATGGGGTGGTACTATCCTGGCTAATCACCCATAATATTATCTACAATACCGCCAACAAGTGGCCACTAAACATGCCATAGTGATTATCCCCGGCAATAGCCGCTGTATACAAAAAATCACTTCACACCATAATGGTCATTATCAGCAATGGCCGCCACATATATAGATTACGGTCCATATTAAACTAATTATTACCGGCAGTGGTGGTCAGGAGGTGTGCAGGTGCCTGGGTAGCGCATCCGCCCCGACGCGCATTTCGGACCTGCCTTTTTCAAGGGGCCTGACCGGTATGTACACCAGCGTCCTTAAATAGTGTGCCCGGACGCCGTGAGGTCGGCGTTACTGGAAGTGATGTCAGCGGCCCGGAAGTGACGCGCTCTGTCACCGAGGCAACCACCACACCAGTCAGCACCGGCGTCACACAGTGGGAGTGGCCGGGGCGGGCCAACCCCACCATGTAGAGACGCCACATGCGGACAGGGGCAGCGGTGACAGGGGGACAGGCGCGTACAGGGCCGCTGGCACCAACCCACAACTACACAGAAAACATACAAAAAACATATTTATTATAATATATACATACTATCAATTATACAAAGGACCAACAAACATCTATAAGGATACTGCCATATATATTTTTTATAAGCTATTACATCATAGACAATAATCATTGCATATCATTATTAAACTAAGGATATATATAATATAAACATCCTGATCCTTAGACTTCTTCATTTCTTGGCAACAATTGTTCACCCACAAGGGGCTAGATTATATATGATGTCCATATATATACGGTTCACTATATCCGTCCTTATAGATCCCAACACTAAAATAATAGAATAAAACTATTATTTTAGTGTTGGGATCTATAAGAACGGATATAGTGAACCGTATATATATGGACATCATATATAATCTAGCCCCTTGTGGGTGAACAATTGTTGCCAAGAAATGAAGAAGTCTAAGGATCAGGATGTTTATATTATATACTGTATATCCTTAGTTTAATAATGATATGCAATGATTATTGTCTATGATGTAATAGCTGTTATATCTTATAAAAAATATATATGGCAGTATCCTTATAGATGTTTGTTGGTCCTTTGTATAATTGATAGTATGTATATATTATAATAAATATGTTTTTTGTATGTTTTCTGTGTAGTTGTGGGTTGGTGCCAGCGGCCCTGTACGCGCCTGTCCCTTCCGGTAACGCCGACCTCACGGCGTCCGGGCACACTATTTAAGGACGCTGGTGTACATACCGGTCAGGCCCCTTGAAAAAGGCAGGTCCGAAACGCGCGTCGGGGTGGACGCGCTACCCAGGCACCTGCACACCTCCTGACCACCACTGCCGGTAATAATTAGTTTAATATGGACCGTAATCTATATATGTGGCGGCCATTGCTGATAATGGCCATTATGGTGTGAAGTGATTTTTTGTATACAGCGGCTATTGCCGGGGATAATCACTATGGCATGTTTAGTGGCCACTTGTTGGCGGTATTGTAGATAATATTATGGGTGATTAGCCAGGATAGTACCACACCATATAAAGTTTATTATTAAAAGTGATTACGCCCTTTGTATATGCAGCGGTCAGTTTTTCGGTGGTGGAGGCATGATATAATAGTCATCCAATATGAATTTTCTAAATTGGCTGAAGGATATGAGGACATAATATTGTAGTATCCACTTTGAGATTGATGTACTATTTTTCAGCAAAATTGTTAATTGTGGATAGTCATATAATTGGAGGTGTATAGGTTATACCTTCAGGTGCTGGTTATGTGCGTCGTTTTAGATGTGTAATCACATTATACATATGTGTATGTTTACTTCCCCTTAATCCCCTAATTGGTGATATGTAATATTCTATCTGTGGTTCTAAATAATAAAGTTTCTTTTATATTAGTGATAAAGGCCTTTTAATCATCGTTCTTTTTCGTCCGATATGTTATAGTTGATGATAGGCATAACTAATCCGAGTGGACACATGGGGACTTAAACTAATTATATGTAATGACTGTTACCATGTGTCCTAGTCATACTTGGTATATTTAACCAGTCTGATCTAGCAGCGCTCTCTATGATCCTGGAGGATCTGAACCGGAAGTTCTCCCCTGATCTGACCCGGAAGTGCAGGTGCTAATGCCCTATATCAGACCGCCCCTTCCTATGGTCGGGGCCTGAGTATCGTGTTGCTTCCCTGCATGGCTGCTTGGTCTGCTCGGTCGCTCCCTGTATTCTGTGCCCCTGCACTCTGCCCTGTAGTGTGTCTCTGCACACGCTCTGTGTGTACTCTGCCTCTTGTCCTGTGCCTTGTCTTGTATTTGTCCTTTGTGCAATGTTTTGTCTCTGTCATGCTTGGACTTGTAGTCCTTCCTGTGTTTTCTGCCTTGCCTGCTTTGCCATGTCTTGCCTTTGCTACGCTTTGACTTGTGGTCCTTCCTATGTTCTCTGTCTTTGCTTGTTCTTCCTTGCTCTTACCTATGGTGCTCTGTAGTGCCTCCTGGCACACGCAGCATTTCTCTCCTTTTACTTATGGTGCTCTGTTGTGCCTCCTGGCACACGCCCCATTCCTCTTCTCTTACCTTTTGTGCTCTCTGGCACATTCTGGAGCTAGTCTCAAGGTCTCCCCCTTGACCCGGCTCTGGGCTTCAGCCTACGCTCCACTGCTAGCTCTGTTCTCGCTCTGACCTGACTCTGTGTTTCTGCCTATGTTCTGCTCCTTGCTCTGTACCTTGTCTTACCTTGTTTCTTGCATTGCCTTGCCTTGTTTCTTCGTGTGCTCTTTGCATGCGCCTGGCCTTCGTAGCCTCCTGTTTGTGCCTCAGCTGTGCCCGCCCTAGCCGTGCCCGCCTGCTTGTGCCTCAGCCGTGCTCATTGGCCAGTGACAGCTGTGTCGCCTGTTATGCCCCAGCCGGGTTCGCTGGAGTCTTGCCCGCCTGTCTGTGCTGCAGCCCGACCAGCTAGCCAGTGCCCCAGCCATGCTCTCTGTGCTTCCTTGCACCCACGCTGTCCCTGCACTGTGTTTGGGTGCTTCTCTATTAGCACGCACAGGCCCTCGCCTGCCCCGTGGCATACCTCCCTGTGCTTCTGTAAAAGTATTGCAGGTCTTGCCATGTACCCTGTCGTGCCATCTAGCACGCACAGGTCCTAGCCTATACCCTGGCGTTCCCCTCTGCACGCGCAGGACTCTGCCTTGAACCTTGACCCTCGCGTGCCCCTCTGCACGTGCAGGACTCTGCCTTTAACCCTGACCCTGGCGTGTCCCTCGGCACGCACAGGACCTTGCCTTGGACTTTGAACCCTGGCGTGTCTCTACACACACACCCTGTCTCATATATTGAACTTTGAACCCTGGTGTGTCCCCTACACATGCACCGTACTTTGCACGTTGAACCTGGCAAGTCCCCTACACAAGCACCTTGCACCTTGACCAGGACCCTGGTGTGCCCCTAGCACGCACCCTCCTTGGAATCTTGCCTTGGACCTCGGCATGTTCCCTAATACGCACCATGTCTGGAGATCTGTTGTGCCTCCTTGCCTGTACCCTGGTTTGCCTGCTGGATTCCCGGAACCTGCCATCACTGCCAGAGATTGTAAACATGAAGACTGTGGCCTGATGTCCGCAGCCTGATGCCCTGATCCTTGCCAGCTGTCCGGAGTCCGATTCCATCGTGTCCTTGCCGGTAACCGGGCTTACCTTCGGGCACGTACCATGCCATGGACCTTGGCATGCCACGCACGCACCTTGCTGTGTTTGCCTGTTATCACGTTTTGCACTTAATATTATCCTGAATTTGCCTTAATGAAGATACCTTGAATTCACGTATTGTCTTGTCTTGTTTCCTGCACGTCCTTTGTCGTCAGATACTCGTACCTAGTGTCTACTTGAGCCGGCCGTCTGGTTCCAGCAGTCGTGGTGGCTCACCCCCTTGGTCTTGCCCCTGACACTCCCTGTATAGGGGGTGGTTCATCACAAGGTCAGCTCGCCCTAGGTGGTTGGGTGCCACGGCCCAGAGGGTCCACTCTAAAGAAATTGACTCAGCGTAAGCTGACCTCGTCACAGTTAAGAGAGGAAAAATCACAAACAGGGGTGAATTTTTCTCATTCTGCTAGTCTACGTATTTTGATGTGGGTCCCTCTGAAGACTTGCAAATTGGTACTGAAAGTGTCTCCAGGAAATACTCAACATGTGAACATATCCTAAAAATTACTTTGCTCAAAATGGAAATACATTTTTGCACTAGCAAGAAGGAACGTCCAACTTTCTGTTTAATACCCATTGTAGGAATCTCTACTCACTCGACTGCGGTTGAGGTAGGCACAGGAAGCAGTATTGTTGAAATGTTCAAACAAGTTTATTAAAACTGCATAAACCACTCTGGATAGCCAAAACAAATGAACAGCCTTTTCTAGCACAAAGTGAAAAGCAAACAGAAAAATAAACAGTCCATATAGTACTGCGGGTCCGCTCGCTCAGGTCAGTATGTTTAGCACACACACGCTAGAGGTCTCCACACCTCCAGCCATAGACCCTGAATGAGACATTTGGCCTCCATTTTATTAGCTAAACCACGCTCCTGGGATTGGGAAATGTGAGCGGTCATTCCCACCCATCTCTTAAGACCGCTCATAAAACCCGGCCCTGGAATGACCAAATAACTCTCTCAGCACTATATGTGTTGGAGCATACTTCCGAGCTCACATCACTACAGCTAATAGTCGTGATTACACATATTTACCCTCCAAGACTCATCCTGCGGCCATCTTACACCATTTAAAACCCCAATAATGTCAACTGCATTGTTGTCTCTGTGTCTTTCCACCTCTTTTAATTTATCACATACCAAGCCATTGTCAGACTGGGTGTCACATACAGGATTGGACTGGCCCACAGGAGAACAGGAGAATTCTCTGGTGGGCCCCTGTGCAGAAGTTGGCCACCACTCTCTTATATGGGCATTACTTGGCACAAAATATTTGAATCGTTATGTACAGACAAAGGCAGCATCTTATTCATTTAACAATCTACCCCATCTCATTGTTATATAAATTTGTGATTGAGGACAAGGTTACATTTGCATGGAGATGAAAAGTGGGGGCCTGAAGTAGGTTACTGGTGGGCCCTTGGCAGAGTGGTCCAACACTGGTCACATATGATGTCAAACACTATTAGTATACCCCTCTTCCATTGCCAACACTCCCCTATCTCTAGCTATTTCTTTTCCATCACCTTTGGACTCCTGGTGTAGGATGTTCTACAGATAGAAAATAAATGTAATAGTACTTATCTGTATATTTCCTGCATGATAACATTATCTGTCTGAGAACTGGCATTGCTTAGTCATTTGTGTTCACCTTCCGTAAAGTCAGTATCTTTAATTCAGTAGAATATCTAAGTCTGACATTTTGGGGAGGATGAATCACTTGATTCATGATGAAATCCAAGCAGCCATTACTTTAGATCAGTCATTTAATAACACACATTTATCATAATCTGAGATATGTCATCACCATATCTCAGGGAATATCTGCACTGTGGACCAGTTGAGTTCACGTTGTGTGATAATTAATCTGTGAATGTTTAGATGAAATTGCCAAAGAGTGAACAAACTTTTTGGCATTACTGTCCACACTTTTGCTTTTTGTTGGCAAGTATTTAATTGTTTGGGATTATGTCCAAGGTACACTGCCCTTCCCGTGATTGATCTTCAAAAAACAGGCAACTTGTTATGCAGAGAATGGGTTTTAAAGACATAGACTGCTATTAGGATAACTTCCCTGTGTTTTGTCAGCTGGGTCATTATCAGAAAAGAAATGAGATGTAATAAAGCAATAAAATGATTATCATAAAATTACTAAAATGGTCAATTTGCTAAACCAATTTTTTAGAATTGGCTACAAAATTTTGGCTGCATGAATATTTGGTTGGACAATCTAATAGGTATTGGGGCCTCCTGCCTGTTTCTTAAAGAGAAAAAGATGAAAGGTAGCAAGTATTTGCATTTTATTCTTTCTGCTCTCTTGAGTGACCTTAATATTTTTTTGGGTAAATCATATAGTCCCAGGGATATATATCTTTTGTTTAGTGCTAATTGTTATGGTTTTTTTTACCAACAGGGTGTGGCTCAGAGGATTCTCTGGGGATGTGTTTATAGGCTGCTCTGCATTACTACAATATGAGTTACACCCCCTTGTAAAGACCAGAAAAATTAGCACATAGCTATATCTTTTGAATGGTAGATTAGAGAAAAAGAAAGCCCAGAATAATCAGGGCAGCAGTGGGAGTAAAATAATAGTTAAAACTAGACACTTATGACCTGGTGACAACTGCTGGATTTAACATATACAACCTTTTGCAAAACCGAAAAAAAATGAACTGGAGTATAAGTTGTTAAACATGCAACGTGTAGGAGCATTTTCACACTGGCCATTAAACCGACAAAACTTGCATATAAATAACATAAGGTACTACTACTTAGTAAACACTATTTTTGATCAATGTAAAAGCCATCCCACCATCGCCAAGGTGTACCAAGTCGGAACGGTCCAACCTCTAGTATTAAAATCTTACCATGTCTCCAATGACCTCAAACTGATTAAGGGCAGAGCAGGACCGGGTCCCGAATTTGGACATCCAGCAATGGGAAGCTATATAAATGTAATGCCCCACTCAATGAAAGGAAGGCCGCTCCCTTGCGTTTACTGAGCGCAAGAATCTGGTGACACCGGCTGGGTTTTAACATGTCTAACCTTTTGTTGCCTCAGGAAAAAGACCTCTCTGGCAGTGGCTTATTCTTTTCTTGGCAATGGAATAAACACAAATGCTGGGAGGAGTGTAAATGCAGGGAGAATTATTATACAGTTCAGGTGTGTGTCTTCATGCAATGTTGTATTACAACATACTATGACATGTATGTCTCCTTGCTTTATTACACAGGATTTCCTTCTTGGAACCATTATTCAATGGTCAGTGGCCAAGAGGAAGCGTAAAAAGTGGCCATCACTGTATAGACTTCCTTGCCTACTATTCATTGATGTAATGCTGCATGTCAAATATTAAGAAATGCTGTTATTGTGTTGAGTGCCTTGCCATTTTCTTTGCTTGGAGATATTTTTTTTAGATTCCTAAACTTGAGCAACACCAAACGCTGATTTTCCTCCTATTGAAGCAGTTGAATGTGCACTCAGTTGGCATAGCGACAGCCAAAGAACAAGGGTCAGGGGTATCTACCACATAAGGCACCCAACAGAGCATTTGTTGGCACAAAGAGTCCCTGTAAAATATGTCGTGCAGCATACAGTACAAGGCACTGTAATTTTTGGGATGCCTAAAGTTTCATGGAACCAATGTTCGTGTACTTGGGCAGGTGACTGATGAGTCTGTATGGCTGCATGTTATATCTATGCTTGACAACAGTTTTGTAGCAAAACCATATCCAAAAATGATGTGGTCCTGGTGTGATGTAACATGACGCGGGGTGGTAGCCGTGGATTAGGTACTCATCTCTTGCTTCCCGGCACGTTACATGAAGGTGGGGGTCCTGTCTGCATGTGTGGACTTGTGCTGTGGCGGCACTACGTCCCTCCCTGCAGGTCGCATGTAACCAATGACTTGGGTTAGCCAGGACCAGGTGTTTGACAGTTCAATGAGGGAGACTATCAGTCAAAAATAAACTTTATACTCAATGATAACTTGCAGAGGATTATATACATTAGACAGCAGGCACACAACTTGGTGAATATTTCTTTTATAATATGGAACATTTTTTACACACAAATTCCTTCCTCTTCCCTCAAGTGTCCTATATATCCTTCGTTTCTCTTTATTTCACCAAAGCTCAGCTCACTATTACTCTCCAGTTAGCAACAGTCCTGTTCTCAACACACAGTGCTGTGTCCTCGTTCCCTCTAGGAAACTATATTGCCAGGATGGCCTGTACTTATCATCTCAGTCTCTGACACTCTGGAACTCTCTTCTGGTTACGTACTCTGTGTGCTGTCTAGGACTATTACCTCTGCAAGTTATAAACTCTGGGCCATTCTGTCAGGCATCCTGAAATGAGAGTGAGACCTATCTCTGATTGATCACTCTATTCCTTCTGTCTCTCACTTTCCGCTAGGATCTCACTATCTTTTATCTCAGTCTCCTCTCTCCTTAAGGACACCCACATCATACATCAATGCTCACATCAGATCTTAGGTCTTCTTTCTACTTACTCTGGGCCCTTTTCTGCCTTTCTGACAGGAAACGGTCTCTGTCCCTTCAGCTTCGCTCCTACAACTCTGGATTAGTCCTAACCATTCACTCTCACTTTCCCTACTGTCGAGTAACATGCTTCATTAACACCATTACATAAAGCAGTGTTCCCCAACTCCAGTCCTCAAGGCTCTCCATCAGATCATGTTTTCAGGATTTCCTTAGTATTGCTCAGGTGATAATTGCTTCACCTGTGCAATACAAAGGAAATCCTGAAAACATGATCTGTTGGTGGGCCTTGAGGACTGGAGTTGGGGAACCCTGACGTAAAGGATAATTCACAATACACATTACGTTAACACACTTATTAATCAAGGGGGAAATGTGGGTAACATCTCCATCTCCTTACATTGGGACATAAATTTCCCAAATTTGGAATTATAAATGTTGGCAAGTATGAAATTCCCTTCTACATCATACTTCAAAACTGTAACCAATGCAGGCTTCTGTAAAGAATCATGTTATCCATTAGAAGCAGTTATTCTAGGGAAAATAGTTCTATAATACTATAAGAAATGAAGCATGCCATTTTTTTCCGATTAAGTATGCCTCAATGAAATATTGCTAAATTACGGAGATAGAGTAGAGTTGATAGACTTGTATGGCTGCCACTTAATGGCTTTGTAGACCTCAGAAGCTCTAATACTGTAGTATTCATTATCACTAAATCATCATAGTTCTCAACATAAACTTACCTCCAGCTCCACCATAATGGTTAAGATTTCTAAACTTTAAAAAAAGAAAACCCTTTTAAGTTATTACCTTTGGTCAATAATAGACTGGTTCTATCTATAAACAGTGTCAGATGGTGTCTCACACATTGCACTTAAGAAACCTTATTCCTGATAGTGCCTTGACCTCGGTGGCCTCAGAGACTAGGTAGCTTAAGTGACACAGAGCAGAAATCCTTTAAAGGGTCCACTTTTTGATATAAGAAGACAGGCAGTAAAAATAGTTGAGGAAGAGCCTCCTTCCCCCATAAAAGAACTGAGAAGTGTGTTGTTATTCTTCACTGAATTTCAGAATTCTCATGGGTCCAACATACAAAGCAAAAGTGGTCATTGTGTACATTGATTATGTCCTGCTGTCTATTTGCATACTCAATGCCATCAGGTAAACTATTTGCACAGCTGTTCTGTGGACATAACAGTTTTCTCTAGTCGGATAACATTGTTTTTATGTGGTATGGTTTATTTTGCTAAGGTCAATCCTCACATAACAAGTTGAGATCTACAGTGTTTTAATTAAGTCAACTGAACCCTATTTATTTAACCAAAATTAAGTTTGTACAGAAGTGCTACAATTTTTAGAAAGAACATTTTTTATATTTCCTTATTTATTTTATTTTTTTTTGTAATTATTCATTTTTCTTTTTTTTATTTTTAATGATAGGAATTAAAAGAACAATATGATATATTTATATACAATTTTATTATATAAGAATATATAAATAATAGTTTAATACATTGCAATCAAGTTTAACAATCAGACATAGTTTAACCACTCTAAGAGAATCTGTGGATTTCACTCCCCAAACTATTTATAAGTGCATCATTAACACATGTCTATCCAAAATAATTATAAAGCAGAAAAACCTACAAAATCTGCAATTCAGAATAACGTATAACATCATAGTTTGAGGGTGAGTAGATCCTGCGTTTCGCCAGGCTTCTTCTGAGGGTGAAACACACTTCAGGTGGAGGGACACAGCACCTGGATCCATCATGTACATGAACCCTAACTTTACTCTAAGGTAAAATTTACAACTAGAATTACTATTATCTTTTGGTCACTATGCTATATTCTATATAGGCCAAGTATCACTATGTCTACACTGCTCATGGATGGTCACTAACTGAGACATATTTCAAGTGAAATTCTGGTGTCAGATTCCCTTTAAGGCTCAAACCTTTTTAGTTTTTGTTTCACATTCTGTCAACTATAACTTTCTTTAAAAGATATTTGTGTCCTTACTTTTTTTTGCAGATCAGTTATACATTCATAAAGCAATATTTTCAGATATGTATATGGGAGTGAGTAATATATATGATTTTTTTTAGCATATAACCATTTTTTTATTTATCTTTTACCCTAATAGATGACAAATCTTTATTAGAACATGTATAGAAATGACACCATGTGTGTATATATTTTTATTATGGATCACCATCCCATGAAAGAAAGGTACACTTAATCATGGCTGGTTGCTACTTATGTATTGGCCCATTTTGTGAGCTAAGTACCTGAATTTTATAAGTATAGTCTACTGAGCAGTGATACTGGTTAAAGTTCATAGATAATCAATGTTTGCATATATCTTTGTACAACCACAAATATATTAATAGCTATAAATAAGTCATAACAATTACTTATTTGAAAAATGTGTTCAATTTAATTTACTTTTAACCAACTTTTTTTCAACGATAATCGATTCAGAAATATGATAATATGTTAGCAGTGCATCCAGCTTCTGACCACAGTGGTGAAATATTTAAATTTCTGATTTAATAGGAAACAATAATAAAAAAAAATTATATATTTTCAGCCAGTTGAACTATAATTTAGTTTGCTTCCAATTTGAAGAGGTTGTCATTATTTATAATGACAGAATGCATCTCCATTTTAATAGTTATAATATCATTAATGTGTGTTCTACAAATTCTTTATTTTAAGTCATGTTTAATATATTTACTTTTATTTGAGGCCCTGTTTTGTTAATATCATTTACTTTAGTAAAATTTGTAAACTTTTTTAGTCTTAGAGAGCTTTATTTTTACAACATCGGTATGTCATATGTCTATATAATTTGATATTATTGCTTATGCAAGCCAAGGGCAGTCAGAACAGCAATCGCGATGCTCAGCCGGTGATTGTGTGAACACAAGTTCCTTGCTCACGTAATTGCCTTGAAGTCAATGTTCAGCATTTTACACAAATGGGATGAAGTTGAGCTAAAAATTATGCTTGGAAAAATTATTGAATTACAAGACACAGAATGAGATGGTAGGAAAGTCTATTTGATGATTATCTGAATTTTTGGTTGTAATAGTGTCAGTCATAGCGTGTTGATAATTAGCACATCATTTAGTTTATGGGCATGTATTGATTTTGGGGAGATTTTTGCCATAAACTATATACAGTACATTTTTTTGAAAAATCCTTCCCATAATTGTGGAGAAAAATGTGAGTTGATTATCAGAAGAAATGTAGTGAACAAATATTAGGTATATAATCAAAATGTGAGCTTGTGGCCAGTTGTAATAGATTCCCTCAAGTGTAAAGCATAAGAATATTAGCAGACTTAGAGGAGCTACATTACCATGTGAAAGTGTAGCAGCACTAAGTATATCTACACAGACTGCTGAAGTGTAACATAGCTTCTCAAATAAATTCTTTATGAATAAAAGTAGATGGTAGATGACACCTGCAAGCAGCTAAGCTGCTGCAGAACTTCCATGTGAAGTGTCTGGGTAACACCCCATTCATCATTTATTAATATATATACTGTATATATATATATATATATATATATATATATATATATATATATATATATATATATATCTAACATATAAAGCTCAAAGTGTGTATGCATGTGTGTGTGTGTGTGTGTGTGTGTGTGTGTGTGTGTATGTCCGGGATAGGCATCTGCACCGTCGCATCTACAGCCACAAAATTTGGCACAGTCACACGTCTGGACCCCGAGAGCGTCCTAAGCTATGTTGTGAGGCGAAATTTTAACCCCGCGCGTTCCAGTTCACCAAACAATTTTGCCCCTATCTACATACTGGGGGAAAAAGTGTGTGCGTGTCGAGCCCCGCCCCTCATTGTGATGTCATAATGCCCCTATTTGCATACTGGGGAAGCAGTGTGTGCGTATCAAGCCCCGCCCCTCATGATGTCACAACGGTTGCCATGGCGACGCTGATGTCATCATAGGTCGCAAGCCCCGCCGACGCTCATTATGATGTCAAAATGGTTGACTATGGGATGGAGGATGTGTGATGGGTATATGGGCACTGGACTATGGGATGGAGGATATGTATGACGGGTATATGTGCACGGGACTATGGGATGGAGGATGTGTGATGGGTATATGGGCACTTGACTATGGGATGGAGGATATGTTTGACGGGTATATGGGCACGGGACTATGGGATGGCGGATATGTATATGGGCACGGGACTATGGGATGGAAGATGTGTGATGGGTATATGGGCACTTGACTATGGGATGGAGGATATGTTTGATGGGTATATGGGTACGGGACTATGGGATGGCGGATATGTATATAGGCACGGGACTATGGGATGGAGGATGTGTGATGGGTATATGGGCATTGGACCATGGGATGGAGGATATGTATGACGGGTATATGGGCACGGGACTATGAGATGGCGGATATGTATGATGGGTATATGGGCATGGGACTATGGGATGGCGGATATGTATGATGGGTATATGGGCACAGGACTATGGGATGGAGGATATGTATGATGGATATATGGGCATGGGACTATGAGATGAAGGATGTGTGATGGGTATATGGGCATGGGACTATGAGATGGAGAATATGTATGATGGGTATATGGGCATGGGACTATGGGATGGAGAATATGTATGATGGGTATATGGGCATGGGACTATGGGATGGAGGATGTGTGATGGGTATATGGGCACTCGACTATGGGATGGAGGTTATGTATGATGGTTATATGGGCACGGGCTTATGGGATGGAGGATGTGTGATGGGTATATGGGCACTTGACTATGGGATGGAGGATATGTATGATGGGTATATGGGTACGGGACTATGGGATGAATGATATGTATGATGGGTATATGGGCATGGGACTATGAGATGAAGGATGTGTGATGGGTATATGGGCATGGGACTATGGGATGGAGGATGTGTGATGGGTATATGGGCACTCGACTATGGGATGGAGGATATGTATGGTGGGTATATGGGCACGGGCCTATGGGATGGTGGATATGTATGATGGGTATATGGGCACGGGACTATGGGATGGCGAATATGTATGATGGGTATGTGGGCATGGTACTATGGGATGGAGAATATGTATGATGGGTATATGGGCATGGGACTATGGGATGGAGGATGTGTGATGGGTATATGGGCACTCGACTATGGGATGGAGGATATGTATGGTGGGTATATGGGCACGGGCCTATGGGATGGTGGATATGTATGATGGGTATATGGGCACGGGACTATGGGATGGAGGATAATTATAATTTGTTATAACTAACCACAGTTAGTTACTATGCCTGGGCAGCGCCGGGCTCTTCAGCTAGTATATATATATATACAGTGAAGGAAATAATTACTTTATCCCATGCTGATTTTGTAAGTTTGCCCACTGACAAAGACATGAACAGTCTATAATTTTATGGGTAGGTTAACATTGAGAGATAGAATATGATAAATAAAATCCAGAAAATCACACTGTATAAATTATTTAAATTTATTTGCATTGCCACATCTTCTTCTCTCATGATGCCATCTATTTTATGAAATGCACCAGTCCCACCTGCAGCAAGACAGCCCCACAACATAATGCTGCCACCCCCATGTTTCACAGTTGGAATGTTGTTCTTAGGCTTCCAAGCGTCTCCCTTTTCCTCCAAATGTAATGATGGTTATTATGCCCCAAAGGTTCCATTTGAGTTTCATCATACCACTGGACATGTCTTCAAAAATGAAGATCATTGTTCCTGTGTGCATTTGCAAACATTAATCTGGCTTTTTTATGTTTCTTTTAGAGTAATGGCTTCCTGGCAGAGTGGCCTTTCAGCCCATGTTGATACAGTACTCGTTTCACTGTGAATATTGACACCATCTTACCAGCTTCCGCCATAATCTTCGCAAGGTCTTTTTCTTTTGTCCTTGGGTTGATATGCACATGTCGGACCAAAGCAAGTTCATCTCTGGGACACAGAACCCGTCTCCTTCCTGAGCAGTATGATAGCTGGACATTCCCATCTTGTTTGTACTTAGGTTTCATTGCTTGTACAGATGAACGAGGCACCTTCAGGTAACTTGAAATTGTACACAAGGATAAGCCAGACTTCTGCAAGTCCAGCATTCGGTTCCTGATATCTGTAATGAAACCTCCACCAGGGGGAGCTGGTGAGGTAAGAGAGGTTACACACTAAGAGCAGCAACCCTGAGCAACAGCACAGGTGCCACAGTTAACGAAAGAGAATAGTCAGATGAACCGAGCCAGAAACTAGCAGGAGCAGATGTACCAGAAGGAGCAGCAATTCACGTAGTCAAAATACTAAGCTGAGAGTCAGAAAGCCAGAACATGAGCTCGGGGTCCAAAACGTGAGACAAAATACATGGTTGGGGTACAAGCCGGGGGGTCAGATGCCAGAGAGGGAACGTAACAGCAGAGACGAATACCAATAGATGGGGTCAGAGATCAGTCCGGGTCATACATGAGAATATCAGTCAAAGGCAGGAGGATCACCAAGGTACAAGGGTCAGAGGCTCTAAACTGGAAGCTTGAGCTATCACTAACACTGGTCATCAGGCTGTGAGAGACTGAAATAGCCCAACTAACTCCAGAACGAGGCTGAGGAGATTAACCCCCTCATGACCAGTCCGGAGTGAAGACAGCAGAAGATAAACTCCGGACTGGACCATGACAGTACCCCCCTCTCAATGGGGGGCCACTGGACCCCCAGGCTTCCCTGAATGACGAGCATGAAAGGCCCGGACCAACCAATCCGCATGGACCGAACGTGCCGGCACCCATGACCGATCCTCAGGACCGTATCCTTTCCAATGGACCAAGTACTGAAGTGAACAACGGAGCATGCGAGAATCCACCACCTGTTCCACCTCGCACTCGGTCTGACCATCTACCATAACAGGCGGCAGGTGCGAAGGAGACTCATCAGAGGAAGGCACTGACGGCTTCAGAAGTGCCTTATGGAACACATTAGGAATCCGTAATGACGGAGGCAAACGCAGGCGAAGGGCCACAGGATTAATCACCTCTAAAATATCATACGAACCAATAAACTTGGGACCCAACTTAGCAGAGGGAATTCTCAGCCTTATGTTTTTGGTGAATAACCATACCTTATCCCCCACCTGATAAGTCGGCCCTATCGAGCGTCGTTTATCCGCAAAAAATGTATATTTGCCCTGAACCTCCCCAATGTTTCTCTGAACCTCCCTCCAAACCTCCTCCAATCACAAAAAGGCAGAATCAGCCCCTGGACACTCCGAATCTAGTCTGGAGAATTCACCAAAATGAGGGTGAAACCCATAGTTGCAGAAGAAATGAGAAGTACCAGTAGACTGATTGACACGATTATTGAAGGCGAATTCCGCTATAGGTATCACAGAGCACCAATCATCCTGTCTGGATGTGACAAGACACCACAGGATCTGCTCCAAAGACTGATTGGTCCTTTCAGTCTGACCATTGGTCTCGGGATGGTAGGCCGATGAAAAGGTCAGACTGATGCCCAGCCTTTTACAAAAAGCTCTGCAGAATTTTGCC
Source organism: Dendrobates tinctorius (assembly GCF_039654945.1). NCBI lineage: Eukaryota > Metazoa > Chordata > Amphibia > Anura > Dendrobatidae > Dendrobates > Dendrobates tinctorius. The sequence goes on along the minus strand of NW_027361870.1, from coordinate 16,497,485 downwards.
ACGAATTGCACCCCTCTATCAGACACCACACTGACAGGCACAACATACAACCGAATCACATGCTCAATGAATAGCTTAGATAGAGTCTCAGCATTAGGAAGGCCCGTTAAGGGTACAAAATGTGCTTGTTTACTGAACCTATCCACAACTACCCAGATCACGGTTTTGCCATTAGAGGGTGGGAGATCGGTGATGAAATCCATGGACAGGTGAGTCCACGGTCTCTCCGGAATTGGCAGTGGCACAAAATTCCCCGGCCGGCCGGTTGTGGGAGGCTTTAGCGCGGGCACAAATTTCACATCGTCGTGGAACTCCCGAAGCACCCTTAACCGATACTGGACAGGCACGAAGAGCTTATTTTCAGGCATGGACGGAGGAGCAAGAGATTGGGCCTCACAAATCTCCTGCTTCAATCTCAGGGACACCACAGCCACCACCACCCTGCGCTGAAGAATGGAGGATGGAGGCTCAGGAGGTGATACCGGATCTAGGCTGCGAGACAAGGTATCCGCCTTCACATTCTTGGAACCTGGTCTGAAAGTGATGGAAAACTGAAATCGGGAAAAAAAGTGACAACCTTGCCTGTCTCGGAGTTAGACGTTTGGCGGATTCGATGTAAGACAGGTTCTTGTGATCTGTAATGACAGTGATATGATGGACAGCCCCCTCCAAAAAATGCCTCCATTCTTCAAAAGCCAATTTAATGGCCAACAACTCTCGGTTACCCACATCATAATTTCTTTCAGCAGAGGAAAATTTTTTAGAAAAGAAGGCACAGGGTCTTAAGTTAGTTAATGTGATGGGCCCCTGGGACAACACAGCCCCCACTCCCACCTCAGAGGCATCCACTTCTATGATGAATGGTTTAGACAAGTCAGGTTGAACCAGTACTGGAGCAGTCATGAAATGTTCTTTTAACAAAGAAAACACCGCCACAGCTGGAGCTGACCAGTTTTTGAGATCCGCCCCCTTTTGGGTGAGATCAGTGAGGGGTTTGACCACTTGAGAGAACCCCTTGATGAATTTTCTATAATAATTAGCGAAACCCAGAAATCGCTGAAGACCCTTGAGATCTCTGGGTTGCACCCAATCCACAATGGCCTGTACCTTCCAAGGGTCCATACAAAACCCCTTAGCGGACAGGATGACCCCTAGAAAGGACAATTCTTGAGTAAAAAATGAACATTTCTCCAATTTGGCAAAGAGTGAGTTCTCCCTGAGCCTCTGGAGGACCGCATGAAGATGACCCATATGACTTTGTCTATCAGAAGAATTTATCAAGATAAACAACTACAAAGCGTCCAATAAAATCAGAAAAAACATGGTTAATGAAATTCTGGAATACCGCTGGTGCGTTAGTCAAACTGAAGGGCATAACCAAAGTTTCAAACAGACCCTCAGAGGTGAGAAATGCAGTTTTCCATTCATCCCCTCCCGCATGCGGATGAGATTGTACGCTCCCCTGATGTCCAACTTAGAGAACCACCTGGCCCCCGACAATTGATTGTACAAACCAGGTATCAGTGGGAGAGAAGTGTTTCTTATGGTTATTTTATTCAGTTCTCGAAAATCGAGGCATGGGCGTAAACCACCATCCTTTTTTTTTTACAAAAAAGAACCCCGCTGCCACGGGAGAGACAGATGGCCGTATATGCCCTTTACGGAGGCTCTCAGAGATATACTCCTTCATAGCAGACCACTCAGGGCCGGAGAGATTGTACAGCCGGGCTTTGGGCAATTTGGCACCGGGAACAAGATCCACGGCACAATCAAATGGGCGGTGTGGTGGTAGAACCTCAGCCTCCTTTTCGGAGAACACATCCTCAAAATCCTTCAGGTACTCCAGAATACCCTCCAGACTGATGGATGATATAGACACAGTGGCAAGACAATTTTCAGAACAACCAGGTCCCCATTTAACAATATCCCGGGACCCCCAGTCAATATTCGGGTTATGCCGTTGCAACCAGGGAAACCCCAACACCAGACCAGCAGGGAGGTTATCCAAAACAAAGCATGACATGCGCTCCTGGTGTAGGGCCCCCACCCTGAGGGTGAATTCTTTAGAAATGAAATGGAGACCATCCTTAGTGAGAGGTGTAGAGTCAATAGCCACAATTTTTAAGGGAGTTCCCAGCCTAACTGTCCCTAATCTACAGCAAGCCACCAGCTTAGAATCAATCAGGTTCAGGGAAGACCCACAGTCTACAAAGCCAACGTATGGAAAAAGCCATTCTCAACACCAAGTTCCACCTTTAGCAGTATCTTTGAAAATGAAGAAAAAGGTACCTGAGAGTCTGGGTGACATCCACGATATCACCCAGACTCAGTCGCTTGTTAGTCGGAGGGCAGAAGGGGGCAGTCTTTTTTCCAATGTCCGGGATCTCCGCAGTAAAACACAACTTTCCATCACGTCGCCGTTTCCTCTCCTTCTCCTGGGGGTTGGTGGCTCCCACCTCCATAGGTTCAGATGGAAGCAAAACATCAGGGTTAGCAGGGAAAAACGGAAACCCTTGCTGAGTAACACCTCTCTCCCGCAGTCTCCGATCCATACGGATAGCCTGCGTCATAGCCTCCTCCATTGAGCTGGGAGGTGGATGGAGAGCCAGAGCGTCCTTCAAGCAATCTGACAGTCCCTTTCTGAACAGACATCTCAGTGCGGAGTCGTCCCAGGACACCTCAGTGGACCATCGACGGAATTCGGAGCTGTACCATTCGGCTGAGTGCCTCCCTTGCCCCAGACCCATAATAGTGTCCTCTGCCACCCTAACATGGTCCGGTTCGTCATAGATAAGCCCTAGGGCCTCAAAGAACGTATCCACCGACATCCGTTCAGGGGCAGTAGGGGGCAACGAGAAAGCCCAGGATTGGGGACCCTCCCTAAGTAAGGAGATAACAATCCCCACCCGCTGAGTCTCATCCCCAGACGATTCGGGTCTAAGAGAAAACCATAATTTACAACTCTCCTTGAATATGTGAAATTTATCTTTTTCGCCAGAAAATGTGTCAGGAAGTTTAACTGAGGGTTCATGAGAGTGCAAAATAACATCTACAGAGTCACCTGGTGGACAAACAATATGAGAGGTGTTTCCCTGCATGGTCTTAATAGTATCAGCCAGTTCTTTCTGTAAGTGGGTATGAGACATGACAAGGGACTGATGATTTACAGAAAAGTCCTGCGCCATCTGCGTCAAACTGGACACTTGATCTGCCAAGTTATGCAGCAGATCCATGACCAAAGAAAAAAAAAGTGCAAAATCCTGTTTAAATGTATAGGTTAGTGATAATGTAGTGAAACCTCCACCAGGGGGAGCTGGTGAGGGAAGAGAGGTTACACACTAAGAGCAGCAACCCTGAGCAACAGCACAGGTGCCACAGGTAACGAGAGAGAATAGTCAGACGAACCGAGTCAGAAACTAACAGGAGCAGACGTAACAGAAGGAGCAGCAATACACGTAGTCAAAATACCAAAGCCGAGAGTCAGAAAGCCAGAACATGAGCACAGGGTCCAAAACGTGAGATGAAATACATGGTCGGGTTACAAGCCGGGGGGTCAGATGCCAGAGAGGGAACGTAACAGCAGAGACGAATACCAAGAGATGGGGTCAGAGATCAGTCCGGGTCATACACGTGAATATCAGTCAAAGGCAGGAGGATCACCAAGGTACCAGGGTCAGAGGCTCTAAACTGGAAGCTTGAGCTATCACTAACAATGGTCAGCAGGCTGTGAGAGACTGAAATAGCCCAACTAACTCCAGAACGAGGCTGAGGAGATTAACCCCAGCATGACCAGTCCGGAGTGAAGACAGCAGAAGATAAACTCCGGACTGGACCATGACAATATCTTGGCTGATTTCTTTAGACTTTCTCATGATGCTGCATAAAGAAGCAGGGTGTTTCAGGTGTACATTAAAATACATCCACACTTGTGTCTCTAATTAACTCAGATGTTGCCAAAAAAACAGAAGCTTCCAAACACATGACATCATCATTTTGGCAGTCCAGAATTTTTTAAAAACATAGTAATCTTAGTGTATGTAAAATTTTGACTTTACAAAAAGTAATAAAAGTGCCTTAAAACATTCTCTCTTTCATTATTCTGGCATTTGGAAAATATTAGTAATTATGGTAATCCTAATTGACCTAAATCGGGAAAGGTTTATTCTGATTTCTTATCAGATATTGAGAAAAGCATGCATGTGTCTTTTTATATAGTGTACAAGCTGAAGAGCCTGGCATTGCTTGGGTATAGTAACCAACTGTGGTTAGTTATAACAAATTATAATAATTATAATGCACATAAAAACATTTCACATCATATATTCAACACTCCAGATTTGCAACACAAATTAACTAAACAATTACCCAAGTATTGATACTATTTTATTTTCAACTCATTCAAGAGCCTTTTGATAAACAACATGTTTGGTTTTTCCTTTCGGTGCAAAGATGAACAGATTTTTGGCAGTTCCAACTCTTGAACAGATCACGTAAAGTTGACCACGAGAAAAGCATGGAGATTGCAAATCGATCCCTACTACTAGAGTTGAGCGACTTTGGTCGGATCGGGTTTCGTGAAACCCGAATGAAACAAAATAAGTTTAAGATGAAACTCGTCCGACTAGAGCAAAACAAAGTCGGAGTTTCGTCCGACTTTTATTTCCCATTGACTTGCATTGGGGTCGGGTTTCGGACGAAACTCCGACTTTGTTTTGCTCTAGTCGGACGAGTTTCATCTGAAACTTATTTTGTTTGGTGCCATCACTCTCATTCTTTAAGTCCCCCTTGTTCACATCTGGCAGTGTCAATTTGCCTCCAACACTTTTCCTTTCACTTTTTCCCCATTATGTAGATAGGGGCAAAATTGTTTGGTGTATTGGAACGCGCGGGGTTAAAACTTCACCTCACAACATAGCCTATGACGCTCTCGGGGTCCAGACTTGTGACTGTGCAAAGTTTTGTGGCTGTAGCTAAGACAGTGCGGATGCCAATCCCGGACATACACACATACATACATACACTTTTTCCCCATTATGTAGATAGGGGCAAAATTGTTTGGTGAATTGGAAGGCGCGGGGTTAAAATTTTGCCTCACAACATAGCCTATGACGCTCTCGGGCTCCAGACGTGTGACTGTGCAAAATTTTGTGGCAGTAGCTGCAACAGTGCAGATGCCAATCCCGGACATACACACATACATACAAACATACACACACACATTGAGCTATATATATTATATGGAACCTTTTGGTTTTAACTGTATCTACAGCACTGTGCAAAAGATTTACGCAGGTGTGGAAGAATGCTGCAAAATAGGAATGCTTGCAAAAGCAGTAGTGTTAATAGTTTATTTTTATCAATTAACAAAACGTGAAGTGAATGAACAAATATACATCAAATCAATATTTGGTGTGGCCGCTATTTACCTTAAAAAAACAGCATCACAGGAGTAATTCTTCAAGGCACACTTTCTCATGGTTTTTGAAGAAACTATTCAGGGAGGCTGTTCCAAACATCCTAGAGAACTAACCACATATCTTCATTGTATGTAGGTTTGTGCAAATCTGTCGGTCTCATCATGGGCAGATGCTTATCCATCATGTAATAACATTACGAAGGCATCTAGTTGGCTCCAAATTTATTCTGCAGCAGGACAACGACCCCAAACATACAACTAATGTCAATAATAACTATGTTCAGCATAAAGAAGCACAAGGAGTCCTGAAAGTGATGCTATGGCCCCCTGCAGAATCAGAAAGAAGGATTTGCCCAATCCTACATGCACTGGTTAGTTCTTGAAGATGTTTGGAAGAACCTAAAAAATCTGCAAATCTGTGTTCAAGTGCGGTCACACCAAATATTAATTTGATTTCAATTTCTTTTTGTTTATTAATTTTGCATTTTATTAATTGATCAAAATAAACTATCAACACTGCTATTTTAGAAAGCATTCTTATTTTGCAGCATTTTTTCCGCACTTGCCTAAAACGAAATTTATACAGATGTGCATTGCAATTCATAATTACACTTATTAGAATACATAAAGTCACATTAATAGTGCAATAACTATGTATATGATTGCATTTTGTAAATAATATAGGATGTGCTCTGAACAGACTGCTCCCAGTTAATTGGGATGGAATTGCACTGATTAGAATTACATTAGATTGATGGGAATGGTGAGATTCCCTTAGTTTGACAGAGAGCCTTCTGCCCCCTGCACAGATGGTGGGAGACGAGGCCAAATCCCAAAGACAGAACCCCCATATGCCCCATACATGTTTGCCAGTCACATCCACACATAACAAGTGCCGTAGCCCTTTTAAAAAGTATCATTAAACGTGCCGCCTTTGTAAATCTGCTCATTATGATTTCATTGTTGGCACAATCCTTGCTTGATGCAATGAATATTGACTTCGTGCTTGCTTTTCTAATTGATTTACTTGAGAACTGAGTGACTGATTCCCCTGCCCCGAGTCCCGCATCCGTGGCTATTGATTCAATAGGGCCTGATAGGCAGGTCGCTTGTCTGAGCATTAAGGATTACAGAGCAAGAGTCCTGGTTCAATGAGAGGCATAAAACTCAGAGAAAAGGGACCGATGTCTTTCTGGTCTTGGCTGGAGTCTAATCTAAGATTTTCAAGAAAACTCTTAAAGATGTGTTTGCCTATTTCTGTTATGAAAAGCACTTAAAAATATAGCTAAATTAGCCTTTACCCAAATGTGACTGTCTTACCAGAGTCAAGCCAGCTAAGATCACGAGCCACTATTATTTATCATTATCTCAAAATTTGATTCTCAAAAATGATCTTTGTAGCTGACTTTACAACAGAGAAAAAATATAAAACAGATAGTAATAGATAAAGGGAATAAAGTTGCTAATTTTTAAGGCAAGATAATAGTGATGTTTACCATTTGTGAGAATATAAACTGAAATTATGAATAAAATTTATAGATCTTCCATATGACCAAGAAACAAGTTCTACAAATAATTGTGCAGCGGCTGATATAATACTGGTGCAAGCTGTACCACCGCACCTGGGCCCAAGACATAAGGGGGCCATTGTCACCCTGTGCTATCTATTATATGCTGTATATAGCTAGACATCTATATACAGTGGGTTCGAAAAGTATTCAGACCCCTTTAAATTTTTCACTCTTTGTTTCATTGCAGCCATTTGGTAAATGCAAAAAAGTTCATTTTTTTCATTAATGTACACTCTGCACCCCATCTTTACTGATAAAAAACAGAAATGTAGAAATTTTTGCAAACTTATTAAAAAGAAAAACTGAGATATCACATGGTCATAAGTAGAGTTGAGCGTCTTTGGTCGGATCGGGTTTCGTGAAACCCGAATGAAACAAAATAAGTTTCAGATGAAACTCGTCCGACTAGAGCAAAACAAAGTCGGAGTTTCGTCCGACTTTTATTTCCCATTGACTTGCATTGGGGTCGGGTTTCGGACGAAACTCCGACTTTGTTTTGCTCTAGTCGGACGAGTTTCATCTGAAACTTATTTTGTTTCATTCGGGTTTCACGAAACCCGATCCGACCAAAGTCGCTCAACTCTAGTCATAAGTATTCAGACCCTTTGCTCAGACACTCATATTTAAGTCACATGCTGCCTATTCCCTTGTGATCTTCCTTGACATGGTTCCACTGCTTCATTGGAGTCCAGCTGTGTTTAATGAAACTGATAGGACTTGATTTGTAAAGGTACACACCTGTCTATATAAGACCTCACAGCTCACAGTGCGTGTCAGACCAAATGAGAATCATGAGGTCAAAGGAACTGGCCAAGGAGCTCAGAGACAGAATTGTGGCAAGGCACACATCTGGCCAAGGTTACAAAAGAATTTTTGCAGTACTCAAGGTTCCTAGGAGCCCAGTGGCCTCCATAATCCTTAAATGGAAGAAGTTTGGGACCACCAGAAGTCTTCCTAGACCTGGCCATCCAGCCAAACTGAGCAATCATGGGAGAAGAGCCTTGCTGAGAGAGGTAAAGAAGAACCCCAATATCACTGTGGCTGAGCTCCACAGATGCAGTAGCGAGAAGGGAGAAAGTTCCACAAAGTCAACTATCACTGCAGCCCTCTACCAGTTGGGCCATTATGGCAGAGTGGCCCGACGGAAGCCTCTCCTCAGTGCAAGACATATGAAAGTCTGCATAGAGTTTGCTAACAAAAAAACATGAAGGACACCCAAACTATGAGATATAAGATTCTCTGGTCTGATGAGATGAAGATAGAACTTTTTGGTGATCATTCTAAGCAGCATGTATGGAGAAATGCAATTGAAGGAAACATGAATGTGGTCAAGTACAGAGAGATCCTGGATGAAAACCTCTTCCAGAGTGCTCTGGACCTCAGACTTGGCCAAAGCTTCACCTTCAAACAAGACACTGACCCTAAGCACATAGCTAAAATAATAAAGGAGTGGCTTCAGAACAACTCTGTGACCATTCTTGACTGGCTCAGCCCAATCATTGACCTAAACCCAATTGAGCACCTCTGGAGTGACCTGAAAATGGCTGTTCACAAACGTTTACCATCCAGGAGAACGATGAAGAAATACATCAGGATAAGACTTTGCCCACAAACAGCAACCTTGTACGCCTTCAGAATCCTCCTGGATGGAGAAAGAAAAATGTTGTGAAGAAGAAACGGAGAGTGGTGGTCATGGGGGATTCCCTGTTGAGAGGAACAGAGGCCGCTATCTGCAGACCGGATATAACTTCAAGAGAAATGTGCTGTCTTCCAGGTGCAAAAATTAAAGATGTGTCTGACAGGATATCAGGACTCTTCAGACCTACAGATGACTAACCATTCCTGCTAATACATGTGGGGACAAATGACACAACAAGAAACGACCTGGAAACCATCTGCAGTGACTTTGAAAACTTTGGCAAGAAAGTGAAAGAACTGGGAGCGCAGGTGGTCTTCTCTTCCATTCTTCCAGTGGATGGCCATGGAACAAGGAGGTGGAATAAGATTCTGCAGGTGAACAACTGGCTACGTCGATGGTGCCATCAGCAAGGATTTGGATTTCTGGATCACGGAGTGAATTACCTATATGATGGACTACTTGCTAGAGATGGGGTGCACCTTGCGAAGACTGGAAAACATGTATTTGGAAATCGTCTTGCTACACTCATCAGGAGAGCTTTAAACTAGAACAATGTGGGAAGGAAAGCAAAAGGCCAGAAAAAGCCATACACCTGACAAATGCTATTGAGAACTCTGGTATTAGAAGTGGGAGGAAAGAACAAAGACAAAAAAATCTAAATAATAAAAATATTGGAGAAAGAGAAACCAATCACAAACTAAAATGTTTCTATACTAATGCACAAAGCATGGGCAACAAACAAGGATAACTGGAACTACTAACACAGGAAAAGAAATATGATGTCATTGGAATCACTGAAACTTGGTGGGACGATACACATGATTGGAATACAAGGCTAGAAGGATTCAACTTATTTGCAAGAAACAGACTTGATAAACGAGGAGGAGGTGTCGCATTGTATGTTAGAAACGCGTATATCTGCACAGAGATTGAAGCTTCAGAGACTGGAAGTTCTGTGGAAACTGTTAGGGTAAGAATACAAGGACAGAACATTGGAAACGACACCATTGTAGGCATTTAGTACAGGCCGCCTGTGCAAGCTGAAGATATGGATGAACTCTTTATGCATCAAATGGCCAAGTTCTCCAAAAAAATATAACATAGTTGTCATGGGAGATTTCAACTATCCAGACATTTGTTGGGAATCTCTCTGAGGCAAAGCTAACAGGTCAAGGAAATTCTTATCCTCTCTTGCTGACAACTTTATCTTCCAAAAGGTAGGGGAGAAAGCAAGGGGAACTGCTACCTTGGATCTAATCCTTATAAACAGGGAGGAAATGGTTGAGGAGGTAAAAGTGGCTGGGACCCTAGGAGGTAGCGACCATGCTATTTTAGAATTTTGGATAACTAGAGGAGGAAGACTTGTGAAGACTCAGACGTCAAGGTTAGGTTTCAGAAAGGCAGATTTTAAGGGATTCAGAAAGAGAATTGGAGGGATCCAATGGCTGGATATCCTTAAAGGCAAAAATGTCCAGGAAGGATGGGAAATCTTGAAAAATAAAATTCTCAAAGCACAATTGTTAAAAATTCCAAAAAGAGGGAAGAATAGGAAGCATTTACGGAAACCAGGATGGATGAACAGAGAACTTAAGCACATGCTAAAAAGGAAGAAAGAAATGTTTATAGAATGGAAAGAGGGAAGCATATCTAAAGAAGAATATAGTGCTGTCTGCAAAACCTGCAGGGCACAAATCAGATTATCTAAAGTTGACAATGAATTGAGGCTTGCAAGAAATGTAAAAATAATAAAGGATTTTGGGGATATGTCAAAAGTAAAAGAAAAGTCAAAGATGCTATAGGATTTTTACAGGATGAAAATGATGAAATGGTAAGACAGGATGTTGAGAAGGCCGAACTTTTAAATTCCTATTTTGCATCTGTTTTCTCTCAGAAAGGAAATGTAACATCAACTGTTCTTCACTGTCATATTAAGGGAATAGAAGAATTCAGGATATCTATAAACAGAAAGATAGTGAGGAAACACTTAGCTAACCTAAATGAATTCAAGTCTCCAGGTCCAGATGAATTACACCCCAGAGTACTGAAGGAGATAGCAGAAGAAATTTTTGAACCCCTCTCCATAATCTTTGAAAATTCTTGGAGAACAGGAGAAGTCCCAGAAGACTGGAGAAGAGCAAATGTTGTTCCTATCTTCAAAAAAGGGAAGAAGGTGGACCCAGGCAACTATAGGCCGGTGAGTCTGACTTCTATACCAGGAAAGATCTTTGAACAAATTATTAAACAACATGTATGTCAGTACCTGGATAAGAATGAAGTGATTAAACAGAGTCAGCATGGGTTTGTAACTAATAAGTCATGTCAGACTAACTTAATTTCCTTCTATGATGGAATCACTGATTGGGTGGATCAGGGAAATGCTGTAGCTATAGTATATCTTGATTTCAACAAAGCATTTGACAAAGTATCTCACACAATCCTTATTGAAAAAATGACTAAGTATGGAATGGACAAGGCAACTGTTATGTGGATTCATAACTGGCTTAGTGATCGGACCTAAAGAGTGGTCGTAAATGGCTGCACATCCAGTTGGAAGAATGTGTCAAGTGGGGTACCACAGGGCTCTGTCCTGGTCCCTGTATTGCTCAACATCTTTATCAACGATTTAGATGAAGGAATTGAGGGTAAACTGATTAAATTTGCTGATGACACAAAGCTAGGAGGGATAGCTAATACTAGAGAAGAGAGAGAGGATTCAAAAAGATATAAATAAACTGGAGCAGTGGGCAGCAACTAACAGAATGGTTTTTAACAGGGAAAAATGAAAAAAGCTTATAGAGAATGGGAGGAATAGGGCTAAGCAACAGCACATGTGAAAAAGACTTGGGTATACTAATAGATCACAGACTGAATATGAGTCAACAGTGTGATGCAGCAGCCCAAAAGGCAAATGCAATTCTAGGATGTATTAACAGAACCATACAGTCTAGATCACGTGAAGTCATTATTGCCCTCTACTCCTCTTTGGTCAGACCTCATCTGGAATACTGTGTCCAGTTTTGGGCACCACATTTTAAAAAAGACATCAATAAACTGGAGCAAGTTCAGAAAAGAGCGACCAGAATGGTGACCGGACTGCAAACCCTGTCTTATGAGGAAAGGTTGCATGATTTGGGAATGTTTAGTTTGCAAAAGAGAAGACTGAGAGGAGACTTAATAGCTGTCTACAAATATCTCAAGGTCTGTCACATTGTAGAAGGATCAACTTTATTCTCATTTGCACAAGGAAAGACTAGAAGCAATGGGATGAAACTGAATGGGAGGAGACACAGATTAGATATTAGAAAAACTTTTTGACAATTAGAGTGATCAATGAGTGGAACAGGCTGCCACGAGAAGTGGTGAGTTCTCCTTCAATGGAAGTCTTCAAACAGAGGCTGGACAGACATCTGTCTGGGATGATTTAGCGAATCCTGCTTTGAGCAGGGGGTTGGATACGATGACCCTGGAGGTCCCTTCCAACTCTGATTCTATGATTCATCTTGACGGAACTGGAGAGGATCTGCAAGGAAGAATGGCAGAGGATCCCTAAATCCAGGAGTGAAAAACTTGTTGCATCATTCCCAAGACGACTCATGGCTGTACTATCTCAAAAGGGTGCTTCTACACAATAGTGAGCAAAGGGTTTGAATACTTATGACCATGTGATATTTCAGTTTTTCTTTTTTAATAAATTTGCAAAAATTTCTACATTTCTGTTTTCTTTCAGTAAAGATGGGGTGCAAAGTGCACATTAATGAGAAAAAATGATCATTTTTGAATTTACCAACTGGCTGCAATGAAACAAAGAGTGAAAAATTTAAAGGTGTCTGCATACTTTTTCGAACCCACTGTATATAAAACTGAGTGTATGTTTGTATATATCAAGCCACTCCCACTCCACATAGCCCCGCTGTTGGAATATATTTGGTGCAACAACTCCATTCCTGTCTATGAGTGTTCAGTTGCAAGATTTGTATGCTGTTTATAATGTTGAAAAAGAAAAACTCACACAGGGAGAGCATGTGACTGAGTTTCCTGTTTTTCCTGTGTCTGTGTATGAGAGAAGCAGCCTGCTGTAGATGCTGCCCAGATAGAGACACACAAATGTTTTATTCCTGATCTATTAAGCTTTTCTTATATTGTTCCTGATTGCTCCTTAATAAACAAGTTCTGCTGTCACACGCTTGGAGAGTATCATGAGTAATCCGCTGGAATCACCCGCTCTGTCCGCATAGCCACACTCATTCCACATGCAAAGTCCCGTCAACTCGGCCCACGTTGCTAGCGCACATGGGCGGAGACACATTCACCTCGAAAGCCACCCTGCAAAACTCACCAGCTCTGAGGTTCCAGCCACTGTGAGCTACAATCAGGGCTGCCGCCTTCAGAGTATCAGTGCGCGGCAGTCACAGGCCACATCTAGCTCTGTCATGTCTAGAATGAAGTTGCTCCTGTCAGTTATGATATCATGGGAATGGGAGGAGCCTCATGGATTACACCGCTGTGCTCATAACAGAAAATTGCTGGGCACGTGTGAGGTGAAAATGAGAGGAGTGAGGGGAAAATAGTGGAGTGAGGGGAAAATGAGAGGTGTGAGGTGAAAACGAGAGGTGTGAGGTGAATATGAAGAGGTGTGAGTGGAAAATGAGAGGAGAGAGGGGAAAATAATGGAGTGATTGGATAATGACAGGTGTGAGGTCAAAATGATAGGTGTGAGGGGGAAAATGAGAGGTGTAAATGATAGGCGTGAGGGGGAAAATGAGAGGTGTGAGGGGGAAAATGAGAGGTATGAGGAGGAAAATGAGAGGTATGAGGAGGAAAATGAGAGATGTGAGGGGGAAAATCATGGATGTGAGGGGAAACTGAGAGAAGTCAGGTGCTGCTGCAGTATGAGGCTGTGTATAGAGAAGAGTGAGGCGCTGCAGGTGGTGGCTGCTTATAAGGCCACATTCACACGTTCAGTATTTGGTCTGTATTTTACCTCAGTTTTTATAAGCCAAAACCAAGAGTGTGAGAACTGCCAACAATCTGTTCATCTTTGCACCGAAAGGAAAAATCAAAAATGTTGTTTATCAAAAGGCTCTTGAATGAGTTGAAAATAAAATACTGTCAATACTTGGGTAATCGTTTAGTTAATTTGTGTTGCAAATCTGTAGTGTTGAATATATGATGTGAAATGTTTTTATGTGCAATATAATCATTCTAATTTGTTATAACTAACCACAGTTACCGTAGTTACTATGCCCGTGCAATGCCGGGCTCTTCAGCTAGTATGTTTATAAGCTTGTGCTTTCTCTCTCTCTGTATATATATACAGTGGAAACCAGAAGTTTACATACACTATATAAAAAGACACATCTACATGTTTTTCTCAATATCTGACATGAAATCAGAATAAACTTTTCCCGATTTAGGTTATTTAGGATAATTATTAATATGAGAAAAACATGCATATATGCCTTTTATATAGTGTACCGTATGTAAACTTCTGGTTTCAACTGAATAAATGAGTCAGAGCCATTTGTTATGAGGCCGAATGAGTCACTTTGGATACGTGGCAGACCACATTTTTGTGCATGTCTGAAAGCGTGCTTAGCCCCTACATTGCTCTGTTGGGGTGTCTGGTGGAATCCTTTTTGACTCAGCGCTTCGTACTCTACTTCTTTTTTATCGCTCTGCCCCTGTTCCTTCTTCTCATTCTTGACACTTGTACATGTACTTATAGCTCACAAATGACAAGACCAATCACCTGTTTGTCCCACTTCTCCACCCTGTACCATTCTCTGCCTTTGAGCTCCCTTTGGTTTCTCCAGTTTCTCCCATGGCAGATCCCAGCTCCTTAGGCCTCCACATCACTATATAAGTAAAGCCACTTGTGCTTGTGTGCACTGCATGCGGTTTGATAGTGCTGCTGTGGCGGTTCTATGGAAGAGCACAGTGCCATAACTAAGCTATAATGAAAGAAACTTCATACAACATTTAAAATTGCTGTGCTGTCAAGATTGAGGGCACTGGACTAATAATTCAGGCCATGGACTTGAATCAAAGTGCTTAGCAACACTATTGCTATTAAAATTTGTATTGTGACTAGAAAAAGTATCGTAAAGTATATGCATGTACTGTGACTAGCAAAAGAGTAGTAGGGAAGCCAGTATTTTGACTAGAAAAGTACTATGAAGAAAAAAATAGTATATCATAATAGCATAATTGCGGGGAGCCAGCTGTGAATCCACATGTCTTTGGCATTCAAGCCCCATCGGCAAAGCCGCCCAGAACAGAGAGAACTGCTGTCACGGTTTCATAACTGACTGTGGTCTAGGGACGTTGTGAGTGACAGCTCACCCTATAGAATTTGGAGTGTGCTGGACTGTCAGTTTTGTGAGTGAAAGTCCAGCAATCCAATCTGACCCTGGGGTGTGCTGGGCTGTCAGCATTTTGATTGACAGCACCGTTGCTCAATCAGGTCTAGTCTGCGGTCATTTTCCCAGTTGCCTCCCTTCCTCAAATGATTTTCTACATATTAAGCTGGCTTGCTGTGAGCAACAGATTGCTATTTGTAGCTTTACATTTGTTAGGTGTGTGTGTGTGTGTGCTTTCTCTGTGTCTGAATTCTGATCTTGTTTATGCCTTTGGATCCATTGTGACAATTCTTGTGGATTATCCCTTCTGCTTTGGACACTCTCTGACTTCAGGTATCTGACCCCAGAACTTGGCCTCTGACTATCCTTAAGTTCTACTCCCTTATTTTGATGTACTCTTTTAGCATTTAACCCCGGACTGTTTCCTGACCACGCATTTAACTTACCTCTCTGTACTTCGAGCCCTCCTGGTATCTGACTTCGGACCAATTGACTACCCTGTCTCACGGCTTGCTCATTAGTGGTGACTCAGTGTTACAGCTGCTCTGTAAATAAACTGGGAATGTTTTGCTTGGAAAAAAAGAAGAGTAGACTTACTAGAGCTCTACAACTATCTGGATGAAGGTCACAATGTAGAGGAATCATCCTTATTCTCATTTGCACATGGAAACATGAGAAGCAATGGAATGAAACTGAAAGGAAGAAGATACAGATAAGATGTAAGAAAAAACTTTTTAACAGTGAGGGTGATCAGTGAGTGGAACAAGCTTCCATTAGAGGTGGTGAGTTCTCCTTCAATGGAAGTCTTCTAACAGTGGCTGGACAGACATCTGTCTGAGATGGTTTAGTGAATCTTGCATTGCGTTGGATACGATGACCCTGGAGGTCCCTTCAAACTCTAACATTCTATGATTCTATGATTCTATGTTGAGGTGAGGAGAATCCCAGACCGTTTCAGCTGACGATTCTCCTCACCTCAACATAGAATCCTATTTGCCTGTCAGTTCTTATTCCCATGAAAGAAAAAGTCCTGGATAACTCCTTTAACCCCTTGATACCATGGCCAATTTCTGTTTTTGCATTTCCCTTTTTTCATCTCCATCATTACTTTTTTTTTTTCTGTCCACATAGCCAGGGATTGTTTTTTGGGGGACAAATTGTACTTTTGCATGACACCATTCGTATTACCACGGTGTCCTGGAAAATGGAAAAAAAATTCCAAGTACGATGAAAAAAACGCAATTCAGTTATTTGTGAATTATATTTACGGTGTACATTTTGGCTTAAAAATTACCTTTCATATGATTGTCTTCATCAATATAATTACAGCAATGCCCAACATGTCCAGTGGTTTTCTTATTTTAGTTGAGAAAAAAATCAGAAGTTTGCAAAAAAAACAAAAAAGTTTTTTAGGTTATGTCGCCATTTTCTGAGACCCGTAACATTTTTTTCAGCCATTGGAGCTGAATAATGGCTTAGGCCTCTTTCACACATCAGGTTTTCGCCGTCAGGCGCGATCCAGCGCTTTTGACAGAAACCGGATCCGGCGAAATGCAATGCCGGATCCGGTTTCCCCCCCATTGACTTGCATTTGCGCCGGATCGCGCCGGATGGCCATGCGTTTCATCCGGTTTTCGCCGGATCCGGCAATGTGTCGCGATCCGGCGTCTGGAAAAAACGGCTACTGTAACGTTTTTTGTCTCCGGCGTAAAAGCCGGACACGCCGGATCCGGCGCGTCCGGCTTTTTCACACAATGAAAGCCTATGAGCGCCGCAATGCGCCGGATCTGGTTTTTTTGGTCTGAGCATGCTCAGTAGCTCTGCCCACAAGACATATATAAAAGCAAGACAGTGGGACCCACAGCCACACCCAACATGCCACCCAAGAAAGCAACCAAGTGCAGCAGGAGAAGGCAGGAGACCACTGCAGCACCATCAGCACCACCACCACCCCAAATGGAGCAGCAAATGGAACATGCTGAGGAGGGGAGGCCAGCAGCAGATGAGAGACGGTAATTATCAAATCCCCCATTCCTCCAAACTAGGGCTATTGAATATCAAGATATTCATTGGCCCTTTGTTTCTCTTTATTCAACAGCCGCCCAATAGATGCAGCAGCAGCAATGGCAGCAGGTGGAACACCACCCACAGGCATGGAGTGTGGCCACCAGGAAGACAGCACATCATCTTCTGGGAGCCCTCCCTCGCATCGTCAGCGTTTGACGGTAAGTTTTTATTTCCAAAATCCATCATCTCTGTAATATATGTCTATTCATTGCCTTTTATTTCAAAACAGGATTCACAAGATGAAGAGGAGCTCCCAGAAGAAGAAGGAAGGGGTGGACAGACACTTGGAGTGGGCTCACAATTGGTAAGTTTTTTGCATCAAACACAACATCACACTACACACAACACATAGAAAACAATGTTCTGCAGACCACACACAGCAAACAAATGCCTACATCCAAAGACATAACATTTTTTGTTTTCTTCTCTAGTCTTCCCAATCTGGTGCTCGGCCAAGAGGTCCTCGCAGTGCCTCCCAGGGTCGTCGGCGACAGCAACGCGGCGGTCACCAGCGTGTAAGTATAAATATTTTTGCTTTGTTTTTTTGCACTTTTTATTTCATTTCTTTTGTGGAGGCTAATTATGTTATTTTTGTCTTTTTCTTTAACAGCCTTCACAGCGTGCTCCCGACTCTGACGGTGAGGATGGAGGACTCGATGTGGACCACCTCATCGATCTCGTCAGAGAAAGGGAGCCGCTCTGGAATATGGCTGACCGCCGCCACGCTGACCTTATCGTTACCCGACGACTCTGGGAGGAAATCTGTTCGCTCCTTGTGGGCCGCTGGTAGGACCTCGATGTTCGGGCCCAGATTAAAGAGCGTAAGTATATACAGTACCGGTTGCTTGATGTAAACCAGTGTTTCCCGAACTCAAGTCCTCGTGGTCCCCACGGATCATGTGTTCAGGATTTCTATTTACTATGGAAATCCTGAAAACATGACCCCTGGGGACCATGAGGACTGGAGTTTGTGAAACACTGATGTTGTATACTAACCACTTTGTCCTTTCTCGTTTCAGGGAACAGAATTGTGAATCGGTGGCGGTCTGTGAGGGATCGTTTCAAGAAGGAGTTCAATAAAGAGATGCGGGCCCAGAGTGGATCTGGAGGACGCAGGAGCAAGTACAAGTACGCAGAAGCCCTGTCGTTCCTCCGGGAAACAATGGTCACTAGAAGGTAAATATTACACACCACATGTGAAAAAAAATGTTAGATGTAAATTTTTTTTTTCAGCCAGGGCCATACCATGTCAGTATTTTAATTGTTTTTTTTTCTCTTTATTCCACAGCACGGTGAGCAGCACTCGGGAGCCTGCACGATTGGACCCTTCTGAGGCGATCCCTGAGGAGACCGGCACCGAGGGACACTTCGACCGCCCCGGTACATCTGCACCTTCCCAGCCTTCCCACACATTCGACCCATCTGTCCCATCCACCAGCACAGGAGCATCGTGGCCGCCTACATTACATGAAGCTGCTGGTGAGGAGATCGCTTTCCCTTTACCCCACCCTTCTGCCCCTGCCACCTCTAGTACACCTGCGGGTACTGGGCGGCAGCGGCAGAGGGGTCAGGAAAAGACTTATGCGCCAGAGTTCTTGCATCTGAATGCATCTTTCCAGAACTGTCTAAAAGTCTTGTCAGAGCAAATCTCCGCAGGCTATCAGCAGATCAACTCCAGCATTCTGGAGGTGAAGACACTTCTGCAAACCATGCATTCAGAAGCAAGATCTTCGCCAAACCACACCTTTTTCAGGTCTGTTGTGGAGCGCATGGAAACGCTCTCTCCTGCCCAGCAGATGCATGTAATGCATTCATGCCACGCTGCTCTCCAGCAAGTTACCTCCCAACCTCCTCCTCCCACCACAGTAGTTCCTCCACCTGCACCCCCTCCAGCCACTTTCCATCCTCCCCCTCCTATTACATCTACACCCCCTCCAGCCACTTTCCATCCTCCCCCTCCTATTACATCTACACCCCCTCCAGCCACTTTCCATCCTCCCCCTCCTATTACATACCATCCACCTCCCCAGCACCATCCACCTCCCCAGCACCAGCAACCTCCCCAGCACCAGCAACCTCCCCAGCACCAGCAACCTCCCCAGCACCAGCAACCTCCCCAGCACCAGCAACCTCCCCAGCACCAGCAACCTCCCCAGTACCAGCAAACTCCCCAGTACCAGACATCTCCCCACTTCCAGCAACCTGCCCCGTACCAGACATCTCCCCACTTCCAGCAACCTGCCCCGTACCAGACATCTCCCCACTTCCAGCAACCTGCCCCGTACCAGACATCTCCCCACTTCCAGCAACCTGCCCCGTACCAGACATCTCCCCACTTCCAGCAACCTGCCCCGTACCAAACTCCTTCCCCATACAACTTGCCATCAACATCATCTGCTCCTACAGTCCCTGCCCAACCCTCCACTCCACCACCCACCACCTCTTCTGCTTCCCACATGTCCACCCATTCTGTAGTTTTTTCCACACCTTCACCTCTAACTGTTCCTTCCCGACCACGATCCCAGTCCTCTCTCCACACTCCCAGTGTCGAAGTGTCCCGCAGCCCCTCCAGCAGTATTTCCACCACACACTACACAGATTTATAATGTGTGTATTTAAATAAAAATGACCAGTTTTATGGTTTCAAAGCTTTATTAAACAAGTTTATTAAAATTTTAAAAAAGTTTACTAAAAAAAACATTTTTCAATAAAAGTTAAATTATTTTACACTGGTTGTCTGTCATTTCTTTTTTTGCGGCGAAAAAGGTTAAATACAGGGTATTTAAAAGGTGAAATGGTATTCAAAACTAGGTATATAACTGTGGGTAAATTTTAGCTTTTTGCCACAGTTGTGTTCCTGGTTGTGTTTGAAGCAAAGTATTTCACCTAAAAAGTTGTGTTTATTGTTGGTGATTTCCTAACAATGTACACAACTTTTGTTAAAAGGTGAAATACTTTGCATAAAACACAACCAGGTACACACCTGTGTCCTAAAGCTAAAAATAGTAAGACCATGACAAGATAGCGAACTTTGGTTGGCAAAGGTATATACTGTTGGTCCAGAAGGTACACAAGTTTGGTTAGGGCACAAATCTTTCACACTCTGTCATCCTGCCAGTGTACTCTGCCTTGAGGTGACATAAAGTATATTGCAAAATTGTCCCTCATTACTGAAACCGTCACAGAACTTCTAGTGGTAATGTCATGGTAATCTTGCAAGGTGGTTTCTTCAGAGGTGTCCTCAATGGAAATGGGTTCCTTGCAGATAACAAAATTGTGGAGTACCACGCACGCTTTGATCACCTCGTCCACAGTTTCTGTCTT
The DNA here is from genome assembly GCF_039654945.1 of Dendrobates tinctorius. NCBI lineage: Eukaryota > Metazoa > Chordata > Amphibia > Anura > Dendrobatidae > Dendrobates > Dendrobates tinctorius. Next base: position 16,477,109 of record NW_027361870.1, on the reverse strand, counting down.
GAGGTTGATCGCAGTCAATAGGACCCGCCATTTGGCTGTCAGAATACCAAAGGTACATTCAACCATTCTTCTTGCTCTTGTGAGGCGGTAATTAAAAATGCGTTTTGGTCTTGTCAATCCTCTGCTAGAGTACGGTTTCAAAAGGTGTTCTGACAGCTGGAAGGCTTCATCCCCTACACAGACAAATGGCATAGGTGGACCAGATGTTTGCGGCAGCGGTCTAGGTGGTGGGAACTGGAAGGTGTTTCCATACAGTTTACGCCCCATGGCAGTCAGTTTGAAAACTTGAGAGTCATTGGAGCGGCCATAGGCCCCAATATCAACCGCAATAAATTTGTATTCCGCGTCAGCGATGGCCATGAGGACAATTGAAAAATATTTCTTGTAATTGAAATATTCCGATCCCGATCCAGCTTGCTTTACAATGCGGATATGTTTCCCGTCCACAGCGCCCAAGCAGTTTGGAAACTGACATATCTGTTGAAACTTGTCAGCAATTTCAATCCACCTCTCTGTTGTGGGCTCTGGTAAAAACTCTTCAGCTAAGGAGTCCCACAGTGCACAGCATGTGTACTTCACAATTCCAGATATGGTGGAAATCCCGAGTCTGTACTGGAAATGCAGTGACGAAAGGGATTCTCCAGTTGCAAGAAATCTGTGGGGAATTAAAAAACAATAAATTAGTTTTAAATCACAGCATTACATACCAAAACTCAGCTATAACACTTGGAGATACAAACTACCACCAACAAGATTGCAGTGAAAGTGTGCTCTGATGCGAGCATATCCAATAAATGTGGCTTACCTTAAAGTCACCATCAGACGCTCTGCGGGTGAAACAGAGAAGCGGCAATAGGTGTCCGCTTTTCTTATGAGGTGTGCAATGCGCTCCACCAAGTAATCAAAATTCTCCATTTTCATCCTAACATATCCAAAAAATTTATCCGGGTTTCGTCGAAGGTCCATGCAGAGTGTAGAATAGACCCCACGCGTCATTCTCTTGGCTGTGATGGGGTGGATCCACAAACGTCGTCTACGATGCCTGATGCGCTGCTGTCTCGCTCTCTCCTTCTCCAGAACAATCACCCTCAAACGATTCGCCTCCGCTATAAAATCCGCCAAATTCCTCAAAATATTTCCAATGACAACATCCATCTTCGCCAGTAACTTGCTCTTCTCTCCAACCTGCACTTTCTCCTCTACAACCTGGCAAAGAAGGGCTGTAGGAACATGCTATATATAGTTTTCCAGTAGCCAATCCCGTTCGGAAGGCCACAAGGGTCAATTTTAAAAACCGGATCCAGCGTAATCCGTCGAAAAACGGATAGAAAAACGGATGAACCGGATGAGACGGATCCGGTTTTGTCTGTCAAGAAAAAGACGGATCCGGCAGAAAACCGGATCCGTCACATCCGGTTTTACGAAACATTTGCCTGATGCCGAAAACCTGATGTGTGAAAGTAGCCTTATTTTTTGATAGGCAAGATGATGTTTTTTTATTAATACCATTTTGGGATAGATCTTACTTTTTGATCGCTTTTTACAGCCTTTTTGTGGAACTGCGGCTACCAGAAAAAGATAATTTTGGCGTCCTTGAATTTTTTTAATGTCTGCGGTATGTTTACCTGTCAAATTAATTATTTTTATATTTTGATAGATCGGACTCTTCTGAACCCGAACCTGGCGATACCACAAAGGTGGAAAAAGGAGGTGATTTTTAACTTTTAGGTTTTTTATATTTTTCATATTTTTAAAACATAATTTTTTTTACTTTTCACTATTATTGTTAGCTTCCTTAGGGAAATTGAAGATGTGACCGCCTGATCGCTTGTGCTATATACATCGATGCCACAACATCACTGCATATATATTAGAAATCACGGTCTCCTTTGAAGCCGGGCCACAGGCAAGGTTTCAAAGAAGCTTGGTAATAACAGCCACAGGGGTCATCAGCTGACCCTCGGCTGTCATAACAACCCATTGGCAACCCTTGATGACATCACAGGCGCACCGATGGGCAGAGGGAATGACGTGCATGCATATCGGTGCGTATTAAATGTCGCTGTCAGAGATTGACAGTGGCATTTAACAAGTTAACAATCTCGGGAGGAGCACCGCTACACTTGTGATTGTTAGCAACGTATCCTAGCTGTGATATACAGCCATCACCTGCCAGTTATGGGGATGGCTCGGTGTGGGAGACCAGCTTCCAAAATGTGCCATGCATGGACGGCAGATGTGTTGTGATGGCTTTGTCCTTTGTTGGTCCTATGTATCTCCAGAATATCCAGTTTTCATACCTCTCAATGCCCTGCCTGAAAAGTAGAAATGGTATCATTAATTTTTTGTTAACCATTGTCTAATACAAATAATAATATATTTTATCCCAATGAACTGATTCTGTTCATAATGTTTCTATTGTTGCTCCAGATGTTTGAGGTTACTTACTGAGATGAGGAGATGGTGAGGACACCATTGGAATATCCACATAAATCAATGATCAAATATCAAATGTGACTTTCATTTAACCCTAGCCTAACCGCCATGATTGCCTCAATGACCTGTTGACAGCTGTGCAGGAGGTCTTCAGGTGATTGTACAGGTGGATACTTTCTCCTGTTTACATAGGTAGGGAAGGCAAACAGGAAAATTAGAGCAACTCATTTCTGTTTTATGGGAACCTTCACATATTGTTAGCTTGTTTGCATTGCAAAAAGAGCGACTGTATTCACACCAATGTATCCATCATGATAATTATTGTCCACATTGCTAAATGTTGTCTGACCTAAGGTTAACTAAATAACCCTCATATATGTACTGAAATAAGCATTACATGGAATGTACCTATTCGGCATCTGGTCACTACACTATCTTCAGATAGGAAGTCTGAATGGTCAGTCATGGAATATGCCATCTTTAATCTAAAAGAATCCAAATATGTGGACTTTTGATGTAATAGAGGATGAAAGCCAAGCCCTGGAAAGGACAGATGGCTGTCTCTGAGTGGCAGGAAATCAGTACAAAAAGTGATGGCATGTCTGAAATTTGACATACGCTGTAATCTCAAGCAAATGATTGCTGACTCTCAAAGGTAAAAGTTTTGTAGAGTTTAGATAAATTGGAGACATTAGATAGAAAATTTTAAAAGCAATGAAAAGCTCCACAAACAACTTGTGCTAAAAAAAATTGTTTAAAAAAAAAACTCTCAAATTTAGAGATTAGTTGATTTTTTGAAAGTCAAATTTGACAGCTTGGTCAAATTTTCGGCAAATAAATTTATGCAAATCTTAATACTGGAAAGCTTGTACTTGCTCGGAAAATACATGTGAGGGAGATGAGAGAGAAAAGCCCGGTGACCCTAAGAGCTTACACTGTACAGGAGAGAGAGGAACCCACTGATCATAAGAACTTACTCTCTACAGGCAAGAAAGGACCCTGCTGACCATAAGAGTTTACACTCTACAGGAGAGAGGACCCTGGTGACCATAAGAGCTAACACTCTACAGGAGAGAGGACCCTGCTGACCGTAAGAGCTTACACTCTACAGGAGAGAGGACCCTGCTGACCATAAGAGCTTACTCTCTACAGGAGAGAGGACCCTGCTGACCATAAGAGCTTACACTCTACAGGAGGAAGGACCCTGGTGACCATAAGAGCTTACACTCTACAGGAGAGAGGACCATGCTGAACATAAGAGTTTACACTCTACAGGAGGAAGGACCCTGCTGACCATAAGAGCTTACACTCTACAGGAGAGAGGACCCTGCTGACCATAAGAGCTTACACTCTACAGGAGGAAGGACCCTGGTGACCATAAGAGCCTACACTCTACAGGAGAGAGGACCCTGGTGACCATAAGAGCTTACAATCTATAGGAGAGAGGGCCCGGCTGATGATAAGAACTTACACTCTACAGGAGAGAGAGAGAGAGAGAGAGAGAGAGAGAAGGAGGACCTGACTGACCATAAGAGCATATACTTTGCAGAAGAAACTCTGCCGTACAAGCTGCACTCCACTAATCTGTGATGTCCCAGATACTGTGATCACCACTGTACAAGGTATAATAATCCATCAGCTGTCATAGCTGCAGAGCATTATTGGGAGGCCTGCACAGCAACACAAAATGACATTAGCCTGCCCTCTGATTCAGCAGCGTGGGAAATTGTGCTGGGCAAGTATTTTTTTATAAACCTCAAATTGAATCTCGAAGTGCTCAAATTTTTATGAAACCATGAATTTTTAAAAAATTCAACTTGAACTCTATCCTCCGCAGATTGATTTCCTCATCTTTAGACCTCCTTCATATGTCCATGTTTCCAGTACGTGTAGTATCTGGTTTTTTCATGGACACCATACATGTCCATTATATGCTGCTATGCACATGTCTGTGTTAAGACATGGACCATGTGCTTGTTGTTTTTTTCCAGATGCTCCAATGACGAGGGCCAATACAACTCTATGGGTCCACGAAAAACTTGTATGGCACATGAATGGCATCAGTGTGCCATCCATGTGCTGTACTTGTAGGGATTGCTCTTCCTTTGGCAGCAGTTAAGGTAAGTGCACAGGAATTAAATAGGCCATTCCAATACCTGGGACTGGAGGTAAGGGAGCAGCCGATCCCACCCAGCTTTTTCAGCTGTTCCTAAAACCCGGACCCAAAAATCTGGGCCCATTAAACAACCTATCAGCACTACCTGTGCTTGAGACTGCTTTCAGGGTTTCACCTCACCGAATCTAAGCACCTCGGTGACACACACACTCTCTCTAGGACTTGTCCGGCTCCAACCTTACAGTTTTTAACATTGCAAAGTATAAGTGAAGCTTTGTAATTTAATTTTTTCTTTAACCATACTGAAAAAACACTGACACACTGATGGTAAAAATGAGCACACGGATGACACACTGATGTAAAACACTGATGACACCTATACCAGTTTTTGATGTACGTGTTTAAACATGGACGTGTGAAAGAGGCCTTACTAAAATTTCAGAAAAACACAGTATAAATTGAAAAAAATTATGAACTTGAAAATAACTTTTTTAATTATGTATTTATTTATTATTTTACTGTTAATTGTTTTTTCTTTTATTGTCAAAAGTTGTATCAGGTTATTCAGATGATGCCAGGTGGGAATTTAAAGAATACTTCTATATAAAATGAATGAAGATATAAATATATATGTATAAAGTATAGTAAGAATTAAGATGAATACAATATAATGTTGTCTGTATATTGATCGGTTCATATAAAGGGTAAATATGGCGATAACTTTGAGTATGTATGTTATAGTAATAGGAATGAAGCAGTAAATACCAGGACATACAGACCTTATGAAGAGACCATTATTTTTTGTTAATGTTCTTATCTTTACTTAACATTTTTCACTGCAGTCACTGAGATAACCGACTATTGGGAACCTGACATCACAAAAAACAATATTAACCTGCAGACATAGGGTTAATATGCAGATTAATAGCATTACTAATCTGCATTTAGCCAAACACTGCTGGAAGAAAATTAACTTTATTCCCCACTCAGCATTCCGGTTTCTGTTATGAGGGCGGCGCTGATGCTTGTTTAGTCACAGCTGAGTATGCAGAGCAGTGGCTGTAGCTGCGCCCCCGGCCCTTATGTGACACCACCCCTAGTCAGGGCTGAGGGTGGTGACATAGCGGTAACTGTATCTGCACTAGTTCCGCCCCGTGACTGAAGCTGGAATAAACTTCATTTTCTCCCCACATCTAAAGGGCCTGTCACACTAAGCGATATCGCTAGCAATATCGCTATAACGTCACTGGTTTTTGTGACGTTATAGAGATATTGCTAGCGATATCGCTATGTCTGATACTTACCTCCGACCGCTCCCCCGCTGGTTATCGCTGATCGCGCGAGAACGTCCTGGACTGTTTCTCGTCATCAGCTTCCTGCTGGGCTTCCTGTGGAGAGACGAGCGACGCGTGGACGCGAACGGGAGGACGTCAGGATCGCCTAGTGTGACAGGTAAGTAGCGACCCCTGACCCTTGCGATGTCGCTGGTGAGATCTGCCTGTGTGGCAGCTCACTAGCGACCACTTAGCGTTGCACCAGCGATCCTGACCACGTCATAGTGGGACCGTACCTTAAGGCCACTAGGCCAGTAATTTTTCGGGATTTCATTACTTCTCCTAGATAGTAGATAATGTGGGATAATCATAGGACATGATACCCACAGCCATCTAAATGGGGTGGAGTGAAAGAAATAAACCCACAAAAAGTGGCTGGAAAAATCAAATGAATTAAAAAAGTACTTTATTTAATTTTCATGTAAAAAAAATCCCAACAATATGGTAGTGGCATGAAAAAGCCTATTAGGCCCATACAGCATATTTTTTGTGCAGAAAATCTTCTGTGTGTAATGGGGTTGTTGTCCACTTCTCAATCCGTATGTTTCCCCCTTTAAAAATAACAATACTTATATTACCTAGGGCGCTGTTACAGCGATGTTGGCACTGTCTCTCTCGTCGATCACGTAACAGTGTGGCCCTGCAGCCAATCAGCAGCCGCTTCACTCTCACCATTTTCAGACGTATCACATACATCGGGAGGAGGATAGAGCAGCAGTGCTCGCTTCCTCCAGATGAAACCAATATGTCCGATGGTGGGGAGAGTGAGAGAGTGAAGCGGCCGCTGATTGAACACTGTTGAAATGTGTATCTTTGATGCGTTTTTTTTTCTCTATAGGCTTTTATGGAGACCATGAAAAAATGCATGTAAAAAAAGTAGCAGTATTTTTAAGTACGGAAAAAAGTAGCTCTAAAATGCAGCATTTATGCCACATGTGAACACGGTTTTAGGATATTGTTTCATACCCCAGATCCTAAATATGCATATGACGCCCTGTAGACCATAGAATGCACAAGTTCAGCGTGTAGTTAACACTTTCTAGCCCAGAATGGTTTCAATACTTGTTGATACAGTGACCACAGTGACTGGATATTCAAATAAAACCTGAATACCTCACAAAATAAATTGTTTCAGACATGTATGAAGCTAGACATATGGTGGACTGCACTGAATGGAGTGCTCTTGACACAATTATTAATTATACCTCCCGCGGAGGGTCAGCCTGCTGAAGTCTTGTATGTATCATTGATCTGTCCAGTTTCAAGCTGAGAAATGCTGATTTAAAACAAATGTGCTATTTTCAATTTTAGCAACTGATATCCCTTAAATAATTTACCACCCATTTAACACGTCAATAATCGCAGAAAATGGGTCTGACTTGGAATGAAAAAAGTCTTTTCAAATGACAGCATGAACATTTTATGAACACTACAGCCCAAGGTATAGATGATATCTCCACAGATAACTCCGGAACAAATTTGTGAATAATACTTAATGTAATAACGATATCAAAGGCTCTATGTGCTCTACATATTATCTGATATACAGATGGAGCAGATGTACTTTGTTATTTAACTAGTTCCTTAGGGCTTCTGCACGACAGTGGCAGTATGGCTTTCTGCTAGACTAGCTTATATTATCTCATCCAAAAGATGAGACAATTCAGACTCTGAGTGATCTGAGTCTCTTGGATGAGAAAATGGCCAAAAAAATTGATCATCTTCTTCATTGTGTCAGTCCATGGAAATCGGCTGCAGTCAGATGTAATCAGAATGCAGTCCAAAGGTTTCCATGGGCTCACAGACTTGCATGGATGAGTGTGATCCGAATATCTGATCAAACTTGTGCATGCTGTGATTTTAAGAAATGTGCATGGCCCCAAAGGATAACATGGGGACTAGTGTCATCCATAGGACTCGTCCAATTATTACACTCAATTGCACGAGCTCTTATACAAAGCCATAATAGGTCTCTGATTAAAGGGAACCTGTCATCAGAAAAATGCTATTAACCTGCAGTTATAGGGTTAATCTGCTGCTTAATACCCTTGTGCTTGCTCTTTATTATTGCCGGCTGTCAGTCAGTGCCAGGGACGCGGTTACAGCACAGTGCAGTGAGTCAACCTGCGCAACGCAGCCACTGTGACTGGAACCCGAACGCTGCTGGGGGTGTAAAGTTAATTTCCTCCTGGTAGCGTGGGTCTAAGTGTTGGAGCCGGGCAGGTTCACACCACTAAATATATTACAAATTGACAAAAGATCACTTGTTCTTGAGCCAAAACGTAACCACCTGCCCACATGGGCCAATAAAGACACCAGTTGTTTGCATTGTATTTGAGTGATGCCCACTTTCCTTGTGTTTTAGGTTGGTGGGCTGCAACCTGTGGGCTGGTACCTATACCTGCTTGTATTACTCCAATCTGTTGTATAAATAAACAATGAAACAAGGAGACCAGTTCTATACCCACTTAAGGCGATTGAAGGTATGTAGTATGGCGATGGTGTGAGAACTCCTACCTTCGTGTCCTTGAAGCGGGGCAGACAAGACAAAGTGTCGCTCCTGGGTGGATGGATTCAAACGTGGGCACAGAGATGAATCAGCGATGGTTTATTTGAACCATAACACAAAAACATGAGGTGGTATGATGCAGATGGTACAAGTAGCCGTTACTATGGTTGTGTTGTGGGTGTTCACCCCAGGAGCCACTACTGAGATCAAAAGACTTTGCTTTTTGCAGCCCAAAAGAGATGTATACTTCTCACACGGTGACTGGAAGTAAAATCTATTCCAGGAAGTGAGATCATACACAAGGCTGCAGGACACTCCCACATGCTAGAAAAAATGTAAAAGGAGAAGCGAGGGAGTGACACAAAGCTTTTGGTCAGTGGGCATCAGCAGCAGACAAGCATGAAAAACAAGCTAATAATGCAAAAGTAAATTGAAAGATATGAAAAGGATATGAAGGGAACAGCACACTCCGCATCTGAAATTCTCTTTGGGGATTTCACTACTAGAGTCCATAACAAACAATCTGTAAAAGAAAAACATGTTAAAATACAACATTAAACAAAACTCAAGTTCATACCAAGAGGTAGACTCAATGACTCTTGGTTCAAAATCGGTACTGTTCATCTCGCAGGGATGATTTCGACAGGCAACAACAGAACAAGTTCATGGATGCGTCTTGTAAAAGTATTTGCCTCGCCTTTCCTGACATGTTGCCGTCCTGGCTAGGGAGTATCTTAGTAATTAGTCCCATAGGCCAGTCAGGCTTTTCTGTGGGTTGGTCTCTCATGAGCCCTAGGTCCCCTTCCTTGAGGTTCGGCTTGGGGTGTCGCCACTTCCTTCTCCCTTGAAGAATGACGATATACTCCTTTCTCCACCTGTTCAAGAAATAGTCCTCCAAGTATTGAACACGCTTCTGATAGGTGTTTGCATGGGTAAACTCTCCGCTAGGCATTACTGCGTTTTCGGTCTTTTGAGTAATAAGAATTGCAGGAGTCAATATGGTTGGGGCTTCTGGATCCATGGTTACCAGCACGAGGTGTCTTGAATTAATGATGGCTGACACTTGAGCTAGAAGGGTGACTAGAGTCTCATGTGTGAGTCTTGAGGAGTTGACGTCCATTAGCATGGAGTTCAAGATGTTGCGTAAAATCCCGATCATTCTTTCCCAAGAGCCTCCCATGTGAGAACAATGGGGAAGGGTTGAAGATCCAGGAGCAACCCATTATTGCCAGCTGATCTTGGATATGCTTGGTGTCAATGTTCAGTTCTCTACATGCTCCTGCAAAGTTGCATCCACAGTCAGACCTCAGCTGTTTCGCAGGTCCCCTGATGGCAAAGAATGTTCTCATTGCATTAACCAGACTGTAAGTGTCCATGAATTCTATCACCTCGATGTGAACGGCCCGTACACTCATGCAGATGAATGTCAACACACAAAGAAACACCTGTAAATACCGCAATATCATAAAACCTCAATAAAATATTATATATATAGTGATTACCAGGTGCAGTGTGAAAAGGAGTGAAAACCACTCAAATAGCAGGAAAACCAATAGTAAGGTACCGAAAACAGTTGACTAGAGGAAATACCGGACAAAGGAGTGTTCCAATAGAATTACCTTTATTTCACAAAATCGTAAACAGTGGTACAACATTAAAATAAAGTAAAAACATGTGCCAATACTTGAATATATACAAAATAATATAAAAAATAATAACAATATACATGTTTGTATCAAATACTATAAGCGGCGGCCCAAGTGAGAAAGCAAAGTGAAAATTATTGGTCATATAAAAATTAATCAAGCTAATTATGAACACATACATAGCCTCAAGGGAATTGATTCAAATCTTCATATCAAAACATTTATTGTGTAAGGCAAAAAGAGGGGGGTAAGCACAAACAATTGTACTGTATATCATATCCACAAGGGAAGTATATAACAAAGAGTGAAAAATAGAACAAACTACTAAATAAATAATCAAATTAAACATGTGAGAAGAAAATATTCTCAAATATAAAATCAATTCAAAGTGCATAAGTGCACAAAGGCAAGTAAGATCAGTGTGGCACATAAAGTGCTTTAAGTGCAAGGAGTGATAATGCAGGATCAACAATAGGGGACTGTACCTTTAAGGTCCACCGGTTCCTAATACAGCGCCACTAATAGTATTTGATACATACATATTTTTTATTATTTTTTATATTATTTTGTATATATTCCCAGTATGGGCACTTTTTTTTTTTTCTTTATTTTAATGTAGTACCACTGTTTACCATTTTGTGAAATAAAGTTAATTTTATTGGAACACTCCTTTGTCGGGTATTTCCTCTAGTCCACTGTTTTGTGTACCTTTTTCTTGGAACTCATGCAGGTGAACAGTACAGCCCAACGATTACTGTTTGCATGTCCGCCCCAGGTCCTGTGTGTGGTCACATCCATGGCCTGAAGACAGACTCTAGACCAATGTAGGTAAAAGGTGGCTCTGTAGATAATCTGTCTGCAGGCGAGTCAGCCATTTGTTGTTATAGTTGTCTTCCTCTCGTTTTTCGACAGTGCACACAGTCATTCAGTAATTTTGCCACACGTATCTTCATTCCAATAATCCAGAAGCTTGACCGCAACCTGTCCTCATTGATTTGCCTGCCTTTATGTTGGGTCCTTTCATGATGGTATCGAATTAGCAAGACTGTGACATGGTGTTTGCTGGGAATGATGAGAGGGTTTTGTTCTGCAACTCCAAGGCGGGCCTGCTTCAAACGACCACCAACTTTCAGTAAGCCAGAAATGTCCAAAACTGGGTTTAAATTGGCGAGAGGGTTTCTTATTGGAATCTGCTGTTTATTGTGTAAGCACTTCCATTCTGTGGCAAATTCTTACTGTTGGATGTGACGTATTATGAGGGACTCGCTGTGAGAGATGTCCTCAGTAGAGAGGGGCCTGTGGCACATATGCCAACCGTGACAATCCTTATCTTCAAGGTTATTACGATAACATCTGGTGATATGCACTAACCTTGCTATAGTCCTGACCAGTCCTCCCCAGCTGAAGAAACGTTTGAATCGCTGACAACCAAGGCAGGAGATTTTCTCTGTGCCGGTGACCATGGTGTTAACTTCTGCGCTGACTTCTGGGTCATTATCTGGATCTTGGATGCTGAAGGCTTCCTGTACACGTTCATCTGTCTATCTCAGCAGAAACTCGGGACCTGTAAGCTAAGAAGAGTTAGCAAAGGAGCCTACAGACATAGGCCTTGTGGCGTGGTCTACTGCGTACAGTTTGGATGGTACATAATTCCATTGTTCGGCTTTAGAGGATCTCCTGATCCTTTCAATGCGGTTAGCAACGTATACATAAAATCTCCTTGTTTGGTTGTAGATTTAACCTAAAACGACCTTATTATCTGTGTAATATTAGACATGGTCTATGTCGACACTTAGTACTTGTTGTATAAAGTCGGCGATCTCCACTGCCAACACGGTCCCATACGGTTCGAGTCTGGGAATGGTGTGATCAGACTATAGGACTAGTGTAGCCTTGCCAAAGACAAATCCAATGTAGTTTTGCCTGTTCAGTTCCATCACTTTCAGGTAAGCAACCAATGCTATAGCCTCTGTAGAGGCGTCTGATAAGACGTGGAGCTCCTTTATACTAAAGGTGAGTGATATTTCAACGTAGCATCTAAGGATGTGGATGTTGTTCAAGCTGCACAAAGACCTTTTCCAGGCTACCCATTTTTCCTCCTTGTCAGGAGGGAGTGGGTTATCCCAGTTCTTGACAGTTTCAGAGAATTGTCTCAGCAGGGATTTGCCTTGTATGGTGATGGGTGCTACGAATCCAAGCTAGTCGAATAAGCTGTTCACTACAGAAAGGACACCACATTTTAGGAATGGCTTGTCTGAGCAACTTACTTGAAATCCAAAGGAGTCATCTGCAAGTTCCCACCTGATGCCCAGGCTCCTCTGCACGGGAGGACTATCAATCCCCAAGTCAATGTCCTTGAACTCGGGCGCATGATCACCTGACTCGAAGGCTCTCATTACAACCAGGCTGTTTGAAGCAATTTTGTGTAACCTGAGTTTAGCCTGGAACAGCATACCTTGAGTTCTTTTCAGCAAATCGATTGCTGCTTTTTCGGTGGGAAGTGATTTGAGCCCGTCATCTACATAAAAGTCTTTCTCTACATAAAAGTCTTTCTCCACAAAGTCTCTGGCATCTGTTCTGTACTCGAACTCTCCCTCTAATGCAGTTCTCTGAAGGTCATAATTTGCAACTGCGGGTGAAGGGCTGTTTCCAAATACGTGGACCCTCATACGATATTCCACCATCTCTTTATTGGTATTGTTATCCTTGTACCACAGAAATCTGAGAAAGTTCAGGTGGTCTTCTCTGACTAGGAAACAGTGGAACATCTGTTCAAAGTCAGCAGTCATTTCAAAAAGCTCTTCTCTGAACCTCATCAATACTCCTACCATGTTGTTTGCCATCTTGGGACCTGTCAGGAGAACATCATTAACATTATATGCCTTGATGCTTGGCACTGGAGTCAAAGACAACCCTGATTTGATTGGGTTTCTGTGGGTGGTATATTCCAAATTACGGATGAGGCAGCTTCTGCGTGGTTTTTGCAGAATATCTTGTCCATAAAGGTGACAATATGCTCTCTCATTTCAGGCTTGTTGTTCATGGTACACTGAAGAGAATTAAATCTAGACAGAGCTTGTTCCTGATTGTTAGGGAGTCTTACCCTGGTAGCTTGTAAGGGTAATGGAGAAACCCAGTGGTTGGTTTTGTCTTTAGAGAATTCACAGTCCATTATTTTGATGAATCCCTTTTCCTCTACTGACAGGGCTATTGTTTCGTCATCCTTATTTGTTTGAAAGACTGATCTTCCCAAGTTGTCGATACATAGAGATGAAGCGATGCCAGGTGTCTGTGTGGGGTCTGGAGACTTCTCTTTCATGCCGTAATGATGAGGACATGGCTTGATAAAAGTTGTGCGCCCATCTCCATGCACGTAAGTCTTGAAGGAGTTAATTCCTAAATGATCCGCACATACATTTCCTATGGCTAACCATCCCAAGTCCAGTCTCTGGGCATATGGTGCATAGTCAGGCCCATTACACTATTGACGCACCTTATGTACTCTTAGATTGTCTCTGCCGAGTAGGAGCAGAATCTCGGAATTGACGTCCATAGGAGGAACAACACTGGTCAGGTGCCTTAGGTGTGGTTGGTGAAATGCTGCTTTAGTAGTAGGAATCTCGTCTCTGTGATTGGGTATCTGGTCACATTCAATAAGGGTTGGTAGAGGTATTTCGATATCTCCATTGATAGGAGAAGCAATGAATACCTGAGCTCTTCTGCCTCTAGTCTATAAGCGGCCTGATCAGGTGTTTAAGGTGTTTGGTTCTGATGAACCTTTAAGTCTAAAGGCTTCAAAGAACTTGGGTCCTGCTAAGGACCGTTCTATGATGGCATATATTTTCACTGCCTTTTCTGGAGGCCCCTCTGGATAGACCTACCTTGATCAGACATATTCGGGCACAACATTTCTCCCTTTGGCCATCACGACACACATCAGAGCATGAGCATGAGACGACCTTGGTGGTGTTAGTCTGATTCTGGGGCTCTCTGCCATGACTTGGAGTGGGAGCAGCGGTGGCGACTGCAGCCAATGAATCTCTGGTGAGTGGGGTTGTATGCATAGCTGAGGCGTGTTTTTCACTATGACACTCCTCACACTTGATGACAGCTTTTCAGTCCTTGGCCATGTGCTCCAGTGATGCACAGCATCTGAAACATACCCCAAGCTCAGTGAAGATTTTCTTGCGGTCCTGTAGGTTTTTAGATCTAAACCCTCTGCACTTGTTCAGTGAGTGAGGTTTCTTATGAATGGAACATTCCCGATTGAAGGACTTGTCTCCCGATGAGGTGGTATACTGTTTACCTGTGGGTACTGCAGGTGATGGCAGATTAGTCTTTCTAACACTCACCGTGTTCTTAAAGTTTCTACGTTTCTATATGACGCCTTCATACTTTGATGATCTTGTAGTTGAAGTTGCAGTGTTGAACTCTAGGAAGTCGAGGCTGGGGTCATTCCTCATCTGGGACTGCTCGTCGATAAAACTGCAGAAGTGAATAAATGGGGGAAGGTGACGTCATGCACTCTTTTATACCTTGTGACTGATGTTGCCCACTTTTGCAGACTGTATGGTAGCTTCACCACAATTGAGTTCACTCCATCCACTGTATCCAGGTAACACAGACCGAACAGACGAGGGTCAATTTTGGTGAGCAAATCACTTAGGTCTTGAAGCTTGGGGACTTCTTTGAGGTTGATCTTTGGGACGTTCTGAAATCTCTTGAATAGGGCTTTCTCTATTGCTTCTGCGCTGCCAAAGGTGCGTTCCAGTCTTTGCCAGGCGGCAGTGAGACCTACTCCTGCTTGTCCCATGTAGACAGCTCTAAGATTTTTGATTTTACCATCAGTCATCCGTGTATCCATTTTTACCATCAATGTGTGATCTGTGTGTCTGTTTTTACTATTAGTGTGTCCATTTTTACAATCAGTGTGTGAATGGTGTGTCTGTTTTTACCATCAGTGTGTCATCCGTGTATCCAATTTTACCATCAATGAGTGATCCGTGGGTCTGTTTTTACCATCAGTGTGTGATCAGTGTTTTTCACGGATGGATAATTAAAGAGATAATAATGACAAAGCTTCTCCTTTACTCTGCAATGTTAAACACAGACGGCACACGGTTGTGTGTTTTCATGGACCCATAAATTCATTTTGGCCCTTGTCATCCGTGCTTTTGGAAAAATATGGACATGTGAACAGCACCATAGATAATAATGGGTACATGTAGTAGCTGTAAAAAACAGATCTAACACGTACGTTTAACACACACTTCTGAATGAGGCCTTATTCTCAGCTTCTGGGTGAGCACAAGTTGTACCAATAGAGTCCCTTGAAGGCTGTTCGGCAGGATATGGCAACTGTATCACGCCTTGGTAAAGAAACCGTACAGGCGGCTATGCTTTGTGCACGAAACCTTATTGTAATAATGTTAAGTAAATGCTAGATCAAGCTAGATCAATAGGTACACATCCTAATATTGCTATCACTTTTGCATTGACAAACTCAGCTAGGTTACAGAAATCAAGAGTCTCATGTCAGCCCTTGTATACTGGCTGAGGTGTGCGCATGGTCCTCGTACAGGGGAACACAGCATCCTCATGGTCTATATCTGTGTATCAGCCCACAAAGTAAAATGTGGCTAGAACAGCACCTACATCGTCACTTATGCTTATTTTGTAGTCATAGAAATGGTTATTTCCAGGAAAAAGAGTCAGGTTCCTTACTTTGAGCTTTAAATAATTCACTTTCTTTGGATAAGAGGCCAAAGTTTAGCTCAACTAGGTGGGATCGGTAGGTTGATGTAATTCTATTCACACCATTGCCATTGATACTGGAAAATTGCTCACCATTTGGCACATCTGGGGCACTAAAAGAGAACCATTGCTGAAAAAACATTTGATGAATGTCTACTGCATAACTTTTAAATATACTAAAAATTGTTAACCTCAGTGAATTACATCAAGTAATGTCCACGGCCAGCTGTAATGAATTTAATTGCCTTGGTCACCCACAGATATAGATGAACTGAAAATGGATCAAGGTGCCTACAGGTCAAGCTGGAATTTAGAATAATAAAGGGGTTGTCTGATAACATATTGATGACCTGTCAATGACATCAGTCACAGTGGGTGAGAGTAAGGGTCCTGTTTCACTTAGCGACACACCAGCGATCCCGATAACGATACAACCTGGTAAGGATTGCTGGTGCGTCGCTACATGGTCGCTACTAAGCTACCAAACAGGCAGATCTCTTCAACGACGCACCAGCGATCCCGACAACGATACGAACTAGTAAGGATCGCTGGTGCATTGTCACACAGCAGCTATTCTGAATGATTCCTGCCTGCGTCCCTGAGTTCTGCGTCGCCAACGATATCACTCGTCGGCGTCAAACACAGCGATGCATGCTGGCCAACAGGACACCGATGATGAAAGAAATGGCCCAGGACATTCAAGTACGATCAGTGATATCCAGCAAGGGGGGGGCAGTCGCCGCTATGTGTCACATGCAGCGAGATTGCTGGCGAGATCACTGTTGCGTCACAAAATCGGTGACGCATAAGTGATCTCGCTAGCGATCTCGCTATGTGAGATAGGGCCTTTAGTGTTTTCTTTCCTGGGGGCAAACATGCTGATTGATACTGGGTTGCTCCAGTAATGGATAACCCCTTTAATAGCATATCCTTTTGTTCTTCTGGGAGATTAGTCTCTGATAGAGGTGTCAGACAGTGATTTACTGCACTCTGCCCCACATTTGCATGCTCGAATGAGCTGAGTGTGCATGTGTCTGAAGGATTTCTATGCCTCCGCACACTCTAGTCCGAGTGCCGGCAGTGCTGGGTATTGATGCGAGAGACTCGCATCACACTCGCAAGTGTGACCCTGGCCTAAGGGTATGTTCACACTAGGCATTTTTTCAGAGTTTTTTTCTGCAGCAAAACTTGATCTTTTAACAGGAGAGAAGCTGCAGAAAAAAAGCTTGTTTTCCTTCCGTTTTTGATGCGTTTTTTGCGGCTGTTTTGGCATGCTAGATTTTTGTCTTATGCATATGAAAGCTTAGTGTTGAAAAAAAAGTCCTATTCTATAGAGTCAGGTTTTGGCACAAAAAAATGCAGCAAAATATGATACTTGTGTTTTTGGTACATTTTTTTGAAAACCCATTGAAGTCAATGGATGAAAAACGCTGAAAGAACCTGAAAGAAGTGACATGCTCTATGTCCAAAAAACGCTGCAAAACACAAAATACAGATGAAAAAAAACCAATGTGTGTGCATGAGATTTCTGAAATCTCATAGACTTTACTGGCACTGTAAGTCACTGTAAAAATGAGCATAAAAATGCATAAAAAAATGCAGCGAAAACACACAGTGTGAACTTAGCCTAAGGGCTCATACTCACATGCGAGAAACTCAGATGAGTCTCGCACGTCAATACCCGGCAATTCCGGCACTCGGGAGCGGAGCGTGCGGCTGCGTAGAAATACATGCAGCTGATCGCTTCGATCTGAGTGCTGGCGGCAGTGCCGGGAATTGACATGCAAGACTCATCCAAGTTATTTGCACATGAGTATGAGATCTAAGGGTGCATGTACAAAGCCACATTATGGAGCCATGCATAGACTGCTTGAGCCCATCCTGTAGTTTCTTGTGCCATGATTGGAACATATTTCATTGCATGCTTTGTTGTGGAGGCGGAAGAATATGATGCCTCGCTGAGGCACCATGTGTTGACTCATTTAGTCCCTATCACATTGTAACATGAAATCTGTGACCCTCCATATACTGTAGGGTCCAGGAGCCTATAGTTTGCTAATTGCATCAAAAAAGTTACTGGATATTTTGTAAATTCCATATTGTATTTATTATGAATAGAAATCAATGAGAACGAGTCTTGAGATAGTAAAGTAAGTGGAAAACAAGGTTTGAAAATTTTATTTTAAAAAGTATAAAAAAATGGTCTAAAACTGAAAAAAAAAAGATATTTCCATAATATGTTCACAATGATCATTTATGTAATAGC
The DNA here is from genome assembly GCF_039654945.1 of Dendrobates tinctorius. Taxonomy (NCBI): domain Eukaryota; kingdom Metazoa; phylum Chordata; class Amphibia; order Anura; family Dendrobatidae; genus Dendrobates; species Dendrobates tinctorius. The sequence goes on along the minus strand of NW_027361870.1, from coordinate 16,459,048 downwards.
TTGCCTCTGTTCTGAATCATCTAGCCGAAGACCCGTCCGTCCGGGACATCAGATTTTGCCTCGTCTTAGTAATTATTCATCCCTAATAAGTGTTGACTTAATGACTCGGATTCACTGACTGAGAGAACAGCGTGTGTGATACTTGATATGGTCCAAGGGGGTTTCTGTAAGAGGTCATCCAAGAGGTTCCTGCTAATCTCCTGTGTCATGTCCCTTTAACAGCCCGGCAATGATATTAATTGCTTGGTGTCAATGAACATATTACCTAAAGCAGGAAACTTGCAATTATATTTTCAGAACCAGGAAGGGAATACTTTACTGCACATTGATGGACCTCCAGCATGGATCAAAAGAAAGGAGGAAAAAATAAATGAGAAAAAGAAATATATTATGGGATGGAACCAATAAACATACAATGAGCTGCAATCAGAGCTACACCTTGGGAACAATGCTACATCCAGGTGGCAGGTGGTACCGATTGTGTAAGGTGTTATGGCGTCACTTACTATTGTGTGGTTTATTGCCCTGTATAAATATTGGACTGGTAACAAGAACTCAGAAGTCATAATCGTCTCCTTTTACTACTTTGGAATAGACGAGAGGGGCTGTCAATCTGTTACTGACCCTCTCTGGTCTGTCTGTTTTGAAGATACAGATCACTATAATTTCTGTCCGAGTGCGATCCGACAAAACATCGGATCGTTCTCGAACCAATGTTAGTCTATGGGGCTGCGTACATATCTGATTTTTTCTTCGAACCGTGGCAGTCTGAAGAAAAGATCACAGCCTTATTATTATTTACCTGATTGTGTCCAGATAGTAAAGGCTCTGCTTTAAGAGGTCACCTCGGCGTCCCCTCACCCTGACGTGCGGGCCCCCGGAAGAAGCTGGCGGCAAAACGCGCATCGTATCGTGTCTCTTCTACAATGGAAAATATGATTATTATGTGTGTTAGGCTGTATTCCTTAGCTCTAGTCACACTGGTGTTAATATAAATTTTGACTAACAGTACCTACCTCAATATTCATATCATAACACCATAGTTTTGAGACCTTTATTGCGCAAACCATCATAAAAGGAAAAATGCCATAACAGTAACGTATGGTTTGTACAGTAATTATAACAATGTGTATGCATATATCACCTGATTTATGATCTATTGCTCCCCCGGAATTGAAATTTAATATAAGTTTTACTAAATTATTAGTAGATATATTCTGCTTTATGCCCCTTTGAGTGTCACCTCTGTGCGTCCCCTTTTGTGACATATCTGCTTATTTTTTATTTTGTATTTTAGATTGATTAAATAAAAGTATGTTTTATTAAAATCTCTTCTGCAGTTCGACTCATTATTTGGTTCGAATTTTGTTATGTACCAATGATATGTCCGCCCCTGCATGGGAAACATCAGACTGCAGTTGGACGACATCTTCGTGCAGTCCAATTTCCCCGCACTGACACAATGGAGAAGATGGAGAAAAGCTGTTCTCATCTTCTCTTCATCTGAGAGAATTCGCTGACACTCTGATCAGAGTGTGATCATTGTTTCATTTACATAATCAAACTGATTTTCCCATGTCAGAGAATCTACGGTGGTCTGATCCTAGCCTTACTTACCTAAATAATAATAATATATAGTAACAGAAACCACAAAACTCACTTATTCACCGTTCCAGCCAATTAGTGGCCGCAGTGGTGATGCCAGTAAATATGACATTTCTACTGCCATTTTATTTTTACACTTTATGAGAAAGGCTGGATTGCTTACTCCTCTCTATGTTATGAAAAGTCTTCTTCAAGGGGTTATCCACTACTGGAAACCCCTTATTTATGTGCTGGGGGGGGGGGAGAAAAAATTAAAAAGGATGATACTTACCTCTAGGACTGGCACTGTTACTTCATAGTCAGCACTGTGTTTCCTGCTGGTCTGCTGGAATCAACGTCCGGTGGGGATAGCAGTTGTAGCTAGAGTTGAGCGAAACGGGTCGGTCATATTCAAAAGTCGGCGACTTTCGCTGAAGTCGCGTTTCATGAAACGAAACCCGACCATAGCATGAGGTCGGCCACGAGGTCGGCGACCAGAACGCCAAAGTCGCGTTTCAAAAGATGCTTCCAGCGCCCTTTTTCAGCCAATGATGGAGGACGCACACTGTGGGCAACGCGATGACATAGGCATCGGTCACCACCATCTTTGAGAAGGGCATGCAAGTGATTGGCTGGCTTTGTGTGGCGTCACAGGGGCTATAAAAGGGTGTGAACGCCGACCGCCATCTTACTTATGCCGATCTTAGCATAGGGAGAGCTGCTGCTGCTGCTGATTCTGTAGGGAGAGCGTTAGGCAGGGAAGAAGAACAAAAAAACTGCTTCTGCTGTTAGCGATTTCCACTTACAACACAACACTTTGGGTGCAGTGACAGGGGAGGCTCTATTTTTGTGCATCAGCTCTGTTGGTTATTAGGCTGCCTTATAAGGCTCCCTGATAGCTGCATTGCTGTTTGCACACTGCTGTGCAAACTGCTTTTTTAAAAGCAAAAATACTTTTCTTCCTCTTTTCTGCACAGTTACCAAGCGTTCGTTGTTCCACCCTTTTGTGTGTGCACTATGCAGCAGTCCTGCTTATTAGGCTGCCTGCATCCATACTTGGATGGAGAGCATCATTGTCAGCGTCCTAAAATCTCTAGTGAGATCCAAATTCTCACCAATCCTATAGACACCCTCCACCTTGTCATACACCATCCAGTTTCATGAGTATCAAAAAAGTCCACAAAATTCAAGGTTCAATTTATAACATAAAGAAAAACCACCTGTGCATTTTAGGACATAAATAAATGTCCAATACACCACAAAGAACCAAAAAACCAAAAGGTCCGTTAAAAAATCATGCTTTATTAATACAATTATTTTCATATAAAAAAATGAACCAATTGTTACATAATAATACACATGGTGACTAAAATACACCATGTGTATTATTTTGTAACAATTGGTACATTTATTTATATGAAAATAATTGTATTAATAAAGCATGATTTTTTAACGGACCTTTTGGTTTTTTGGTTCTTTGTGGTGTATTGGACATTTCTTTATGTCCTAAAATGCACAGGTGGTTTTTCACCATCCAATTTCAGCCTGTTACATTGAGGTGTAATCTCTACTGGGCCTGATACAATAGTTCAGCGTCCTCAAATCCCTAGTGAGATCCAAATTCTCCCCAATCCTATAGACACCCTCCACCTTGTCATACACCATCCATTTTCAGCCTGTTACATTGAGGTGTAATCTCTACTGGGCCTGAGACAATAGTTCAGCGTCCTCAAATCTATAGTGAGATTCAAAATCTCACCAATCCTATAGACACCCTCCACCTTGTCATACACCATCCAATTTCAGCCTGTTACATTGAGGTGTAATCTCTACTGGGCCTGAGACAATAGTTCAGCGTTCTCAAATCTCTAGTGAGATCCAACTACTCCCCAATCCTATAGACACCCTCCACCTTGTCATACACCATCCAATTTCAGCCTGTTACATTGAGGTGTAATCTCTACTGGGCCTGAGACAATAGTTCTGCGTCCTGAAATCTAGATTCAAATTCTCACCAATAGTAGATACACCTTCTACCTTGTTTTACAGTACCATATAGCTGGTGGTATTTTGGGTACATTTTCACAAAAAAGAGGAAGTATGGTGGATGAAGCCATGGAAGTGGGCGGGGGTTGCCAGGTGGTCCCAATGGTGGTGGCAGTGGTGTTGCATCTGTTGGTAGTGGCAAAAGCACAATAGCACCTAAGGCAGGAGGTGTTGAGCCTGTGTCATCGTCTGGCTCCACAAGGCCTCGAAGACTCTCTTTTCTGGGAGTAGGTAAACCACTTTTAAAGCCGGAGCTTCAGGAACAAGTTTTGGCTTACATTGCTGACATAGCCTTCAGCTCTCTCGCCTCCTCTTCTGAAGTTTCAAAAAATAAAAGCACTGAGTCGTCAGTGGAGGCTCCTGGTCAGGAACAACACCTTTCCTTGTGTCCTTCACCTCTACCAAAAGTGAAGGATTTGGCAGGCCTCACTACCGATTACTCCACGGAGCTCTTTTCACATACCATGCCTGGGTTAGCAAGTCAAATCGTGAATTCCCCAGTCCAAGATGAATCTGACATGGAGTGCACTGATGCACAGCCACTGCTAGATTTTTCTGCTAGTACATTCACTCAGAGCACTACATTGTCCTCGCAGTGTACTGAGGCAGAATCAGACCCTGATGAAACTCAGGTGCCCCTTCCCGCATACTATACCACTTTCACACGGTGACACAGAGGAAGGTGCACATGAAATTGAAGAGGAGGTGATGGATGACCAAGTTGCTGACCCAGATTGGCATCCATTGCAGGCAACGACATCGCAACAGCTGTTATCTGGCTTGACCGTAGCAGTCCAAAAACGTTTTACAAAAACCAAAAGAGTTGCAGGACAGCTTGGCCAGACGGTCAAATTAGCACAGCGTGCAAGGTCTCAAAATGTCTTCCATAGTAGGAAGAGTGTGGCAATCCTAATGATCAGGCAAAAGTTATCTGTAAGAAGTGCGCAAAGACCTTTAGCCGAGGGAAAAATCTGAGAAATTTGAATACCAGTTGCATGCTTAGACATTTAACCACCATGCACTTGCAAGCGTGGACGGACTACCAAACCTCACGTACTACATGTGCACCTGCTCCGAATGAAGGTAGCCAGCAACGCTACGTCGCTTCCCCCACTGTAAGCCCACTGGTTAGCACACCACCAGCAGCAAATGTCGAGGTGTCGTCGCAAGGGCAAAGTAGTCATGGAATCACAATGTTATTGCTACGAAAGACTGAATCTAGGCCAACAGCAACACCATCAACATCACCAACCCTCTCTCAGTCCGCCATGTCCACCACTAGTTCCACCATATGCAGCTCTCAAGTCCAGCTCACCCTACCATAGACTCTGAGTAGGACAAGAAAGTACTCATCCTCTCATCCGCGTACACTGGCTTTGAACACCCACATTGCCAAACTAATCTCGTTAGAGATGATGCCCTACCGTTTGGATGAAAGCAAAGCTTTCCGCGAGCTCATGGCCTACGCAGTTCCACTCTATGACCTACCCAGTCAGCATTTCTTTTTGCGAAAAGCCATCCCAGCCCTCCACGTGCATGTGAAAGACCACATTGTCCATGCACTCAAGCAATCAGTGAGTGGAAAGGTGCACCTCACAACAGATGCATGGTCCAGTAGGCATGGCCAGGGCCGTTACGTGTCCATCATTGCGCACTGGGTTAATGTGGTGGATGCAGGGTCCACAGGGGACAGCGGCGGTGGGACAGTGCTGCCTAGCCCATGGTATAGGAAACAGTTGGCTGTAGGCGTTCGACCCTCCTCCTCCTCCTCCTCCAGAAGTGAAAGCTCGTCCACAGAGCGCAGTCGCACGAGCACTCCATCCGCAGCTGCCATTGTTGCACACAAGGTGTCCCACTATCGAACAGCTAGTGGTAAGTGTCAGCAGGCTGTGTTGAAGATGATGTGTTTGAGCGACAACAGACACACCACGGAGGTCCTGGCCGACTACTTGCAGCGACAAACTGAGTCAAGGCTGGGCAGCCTACATCTTGAGGCAGGCAAGGTAGTTAGTGATAACGGCCAGAATTTTGTGGCAGCCATAGCCCTTTCAAAACTCAGACACATACCTTGCTTGGCTCACACCTTGAACCTGGTGGTGCAGTGCTTCCTCAATAATTATCCGGAGATAACACCCCTGCTCCATAAGGTGCAAAGACTGTGCTCGCACATCCGCCGGTCGCCCGTACACTCCAGTCGTATGCAGAAGCTGCAGCGATTGCTCCACCTTCCCAAGCACCGCCTAATTATCGACGATGCAACAAGGTGGAACTCGACCCTGCACATGGTTCAGAGGCTGTGCGAACAGAGGCAGGCTGTAATTCATTTGTGGGAGGATACATGGGCAGGCAGTTTGCAGGCAGACATGGAGTTGTCTGGTATGCAGTGGTCGAAGCTGAAAGACCTCTGTAAAGTCCTTCAGTGTTTTGAGGAATGCACACGGCTGGTAAGCGCAGACGACGCCATCATAAGCATGAGCATTCCACTTATGCATCTGCTCATGCAAACTTTGACGCACATTAAGGAGCAGGCGTCTGCAGCCGAGGAGGAAGAGGATGAGGGAAGCCTTGATGACAGTCAGCCATTGTCTGCTCAGGGAAGTCTCGTGGACGAGGTGTAGGAAGAAGAGGAAGAGGAGAAGGAGGATGATGGGGATGATTATTTTGTGGAGGAGGATGCTTCTCAGGGGGCAAGAAAAAATGTGGAACCTGGAACATTGGCCCACATGTCTGATCATGCCTTGCAGATCCTAAAAAGGGACCCCCGCATTGCCAAAATGATGACGATGATGACTTCTGGTTGGTCAGCATCCTGGATCGATGCTATAAAGGCAAATTCCAAAATATCATGCCACAGGAGAACGTAGAGCTAATATTGGCTAACAAACAAGCAACTCTGGTAAACCGTTTGTTTGAGGCATTCCCAGCACACAGTGGTGGTGATGTTTTTCCAACGAGCCATAGGGGGCAACATGGAAGAGGTGCTCGTGGTGCACACAGCCGAAGTGGCGTTGGACACAGGGGTTTCATGACCATGTTGTGGACTGATTTTTCAAGTACTGTTCACACGACTGGTAATACTGCATCGATCGAAAGTGACAGGAGACAGCAGTTGTCAACTATGGTAACAAACTACTTCTCCTCCCATATCGATGTTCTCCCTCACCGGTCATTCCCCTTTGACTATTGGGCCAGTAAACTTGACACCTGGCCTGAATTGGCACAATATGCCTTACAGGAGCTTGCTTGCCCTGCTGCTAGTGTGTTATCTGAACGAGTCTTCAGTGCTGCTGGATCAATCCTGACAGAAAAAAGGACCCGTCTGTCGACCCAAAATGTTGATGATCTAACCTTCATTAAAATGAGCCATGCATGGGTTTCAAAGGATTTTGTCCCACCCTCCCCTGCTGACATGTAGGTTGCCAGAAAAATGGCTTGCTTTTGTCCTCCTCTTCCGCCGACTTCTATAGTAACTCCATTTGCATCTGCTGAATATCCAACATCAACATTTTTTCCACCTCCCTATCTGGGCTGCCTCCCCCCACAGGGCCGGGGTCACCACCTGGCGCACGCACCCGTGCGAGTGCCGTTGCCATGGACAGGTGGGTGGGCACACTCTTTGGCAACGGCACTGGCACAAGGTCCCTCATAGTAGAATCAAGTGTCTCTGATGGTGGGGGTGCACACCCGCCGTCAGACACACCGGCGTACTATGAGGGGCCCTGTGCCAGTACCGCCTCCCACGAGTGGGCCCCCTCTGCTTGCTCAGGGCACCAGCACTTGCAATACTTACCTCTCCCTGCTCCACCACTATGTAGTCTGGCCTGTTAAATACTTCACTGGGACTGCCAATACAAATTTGGTGAAATGATAGATGATGGTTAAGGGTACCGTTACACATAGCGATGCACCAGCGATCCCGACAACGATATGGATCGCTGGTGCATCGCTAAGTGGTCGCTAGTGAGCTGCCACACAGGCAGATCTCATCAGCGACATTGCAGGGGTCGGGGGTCGCTACTTACCTATCAGACGCGGCGATCCTGACGTCCTCCCGCCCGTGTCCACGCGTCGCTCGTCGTCACAGCAGGAAGCGTAGCAGGAAGCGCAGCTGGAAGCTGACGATGAGAAATGGTCCAGGACCTTCTCGCACGACCAGCGATAACCAGCGGGGGAGCCGGTCGGAGGTAAGTATCACATGTAGCGATATCGCTAGCAATATCGCTGCTACGTCACAAAATCGGTGACTTTACAGCGATATTGCTAGCGATATCGCAGTGTGTAACGGGGGCTTAAGACGTAGCTATGCCCTGTCCTGCTGGGCTCTATCTTCAGATGATCAATGGCTTCCATTTGTTATGGACGTCGACTCACAATGAGATGCAGTGGTGGTTTATCATCAACTTTCATGGTTTTCTGACTCACAGACGTGTGACATTCCTGCCCACATTTTTAAATGTGTCCTCTCATTCCAATCCAATAGAATCGTCTACGGCCTGTGGCTTGTGTCTTTTGCACTCCAAAGTTACCTGACAGATCATGATAGGCAGTGAGGACAATGTCTACATCTATCCCTGTGATCACAATTTGATGGAGATGAGTAACAGTGATGGGTTCTATGGTACTGCGATACAGCAAACCTTTCTTCACAAGAACTGTTTTCGCTGTCTCCACAGACAAAGTAATTGAGGGTCAGCATCGCCTATGAGAATTCTTCCGGGAGTTTTTACCGTGATTAGTAATTCCAAAATTTCTGCAATCAGTCGACTTTCCGTCTGTACTTGTAGCCATCTCGTTTCCTCTTGCGAAGAGTCTGGACTGTCTTATTGAGACTGAAATATATATGAAGTTTGAAAAATACCCCAACATTGTATACTGGTGTACGGTTCGAATACATAACCCTTTTTCTACTTTTTAATTTCTTGTCTAATCCATACTGAGGCTGTGAGTGTCTTTGTCGGACTCCGGAAATATACACGCAGATTTTTAATGTTTAAACTATGCTAAATATACCTGCTATCCAGTGATACTGTACCCTTTCTCAACTTTCTACAATCACGTCAAATCCATACTGGGCCTGAGACCCTCTGAGTCTGCCTCATGATATATAGACATAGGTTTTTCAGGTGAACACTATGCTACATATATACCTGTTATCCGGTGATACTGTACCCTTTCTCAACTTTGTACAATCACGTCAAATCCATACTGGGCCTGAGACCCTCTGAGTCTGCCTCCTGATACATAGACATAGGTTTTTCAGGTGTACACTATGCTACATATATACCTGTTATCCGGTGATACTGTACCCTTTCTCAACTTTTTACAATCTTGTTGAATCCATACTGGGCCTGAGAACGTCTGAGTCTGCCTCCTGATTAGAGATGAGCGGTGTTCGAGTCGACCTGTTCGCCAAGTTAAAATTCCAGCTGTTTTGGGGGGTGTTCGAGCCATTCGTCGAACTCGAACACTTTTCTTAAAATTCGACTGTTCGAGGTTCCGTTCGAGAACGGTTCGTTCGCCAAAAGCGTAACTTCATTTTCACATTAATAATGGTTTTCAATGTTAATAGACTGTTTCATGGCATAGTAGCGGTGTGTGGTAGCAAGCGGTGAAGTATTCCTGACAAGGAGCTACACTGTGTGTGTTTCTAATTATTTTTTACCGCATCTTGTCCAGAAAATCCTTTTGGGTCTTGTAGCACTGTCTGCTACTCAGTAGAGGAGCCCACCAGTGAACCAAGCTATGCTGCCTATTTATGTATGAACTGCATGCCACTCAGCATAGGAGCCCAGCTGTTAAGCAAGCTACAGCAGCTGTGGTTTGGACACTTAATTTTTTCATTTTTTCTGGAATGCCAGTTAGGCCTAATTCCGGTTGACCTGCACTTACTGGGAAATCCTCGTTCGTGGGGAAGAATTGTTATCCCAGATCCCCATCACTAACAGGGTTCAGCGGGTTATCTGCACCTGTAAGCGACACATGCTGGACCTTTCAGTGTAGCGCGCATGCAGCCCCGGACATGTAAGGGCATGACAGACCTGTTATTGATCGATCTCATGTGCCAGAGCCTCGCGTGTCCCTCTAGTAAGCTTGACGCGTAACGCGGGGGCATGCCGGAGTCTCGTTCGTTAACGGAATTAAGCTGACAAATCGCTAGCACAACTAAAAACGGACATCCACCACCACCCACAGAATCAACAAAGCTTGCAATCTATCAATCTTTTCTGTAGCTGGCATGGTTGAGGTGTCCAGGGTGGAGTTGAATTAATCTGCAGGCTCCACTCCTGGTGGTGCCCTTCTGGACATTTCTTTAAGGTTCAGCTTTGCAACCATACTGCCCCAACCAAACCAAACAGGTTTGTGGGAATAACGCTGCCCGATCAGCAGTTGGCCTAATTTATGGTGGGAAGTCCGACGGTATATGATCGTCTTCGATTTCAGATTTTTACTGTTTTTTGGTGTTTTACATTTTTATTCCAGCCTTTCTTGACTTCATAAGGGCATGACATGCCTATATCTGTGTCTCCTCCTCCTCCTTTTACTCCTCCACCTCTTTTCTATATGTAGTTGCCATTTTCCATATGTTATTTTTGTATTCTGAGCATTTTGTCTGCTTTGGGACATGTTTTAAGGTGTTTTGCAATTGTTTTCTATGTGTTTGTATGTGTTTGTGTTTGCCTGCCATTGTTTTCAATGGTGTTCGACGTTGTTCGTCGAACGTTCGACAAACATTCGACAAACTTGCCTCGTGTTCGACGAACCAAAACGAACTGGAACACTAGCGGGTTGGCTCAACACTACTCCTGAATATATAGATGTACATTTTTAATGTTTAAACTATGCTATATATACCTGGTATCTGGTGATACTGTACCCTTTCTGCCAGGAAGTCCTCCTCCACCCACCACTCTAAGTGTATCATTGACACCTGAAACATTGTCCCACATGTGTGATAATTTCTTGCAGATCTTCTTGTTATATTGTGGTGTGATCCATCCTGAGCGTGTGACAGTCTGTGAGTTACTCCTGCAATTTAGATGTACATTTAAAAATTACCCCAACACTAGTGTATACAGCTCTACGCTTGTGATACATTACCCATTTACTGCTTTTTATATTCTTGTCTAATCCAAACTGACCAAGTGAGAGTTATTTTCTGACTGTGGAAATAAATACTGAGATTGACAATAATGACCCCTACACTGTGTACAGCTGTACTCTTCAGATCCATTACCGTTTTATGGCTTTTTATATTGTGTTGTAATCCATACTGAGCCTGAGAGCGTCTGTGTCTGCCTCCTGAAATATCTGCGGAGATTTAGAATGTTTAAACTGTACTATATATACCTGCTATCTGATGATACTGTACACTTTTTCTACTTTTTATATTCTTGTCTAATCCATACTGAGCCTGTGAGTGTCTCTGTTTGACTGATGGTATATATAGGGAGATTGACAATCATCCTTTGACTGTATAGAGCTGTACGCTTCTGATACAGTACCATATATCTGATGTTATTTTGGGTTCATTTTCTGCAACATTTTGAAGTTTGGTGGAAGAGGCCGCGGACGTGGATGTGGGGGGGCCAGCTGGTGCTGATGGTGGTGGTGCATCTGCTAGTAGTGGCAAAAGCACAATAGCGGCTAAGGCAGGAGGTGTTGAGCCTGCGTCATGGTCTGGCTCTGGAACGCCTGGAAGGCTACCTTTTCTGGGAGTAGGTTAACCGCTTTTAAAGCCGGAGCATCATGAACTGGTTTTGGCTTACATTGCCGAAACAGACTCCAGCAAATATTCCCTCTTCTTCTGAAGTTTCAAAAAATGCAAGCACTGAGTCATCAAGTGCTGGCTCCTGGTCAGGAAGAACCCCTTTCCTTGTGTCCTTCACCCCCCCAAAAGTGAATGATGCAGCAGGCCACACTTCACATTAGTCCATGTAGCTCTTTCTATCATACCATGCCTCGGTTATCAAGTCAAATCGTGAATTCCCCAGTCCAAGATGAATCTGACATGGAGTGTGGGTGGCCAGCCAGGGCAGTGGGGTTAATCGGTACTGGGCCGGTGTCTCAGAGGGATGTGTCACGGTGGTGGTGACCCGGTCCGTGGCCCTGGGCGTCCATTCAATGGGGTGAATAACGTTTATAGGTGAATGATACATGACGCCACCTGTGGTTTCTGATCAGATTGACCAGCGCTGCAGTGTCGCTTCTCTGGGACAGATGTTGTGGTGCAGCTAAGATGTAGAAGCCCTGCACAGGTAGGGCTGTAGTCGCAGGGCAGATGAAAGAGTTGGTAGATGGTGTGCAGTGCAGGATGTAGCAGGGCCGTGCGCCAGGTGCAGGAGAAAGATGACAGACACAGTCGTGCAGTTCTTTTACCTGTACTTGGTAAGTGCCGTCCAGGACCCAGAGTACAGATGGATAAGGAGTTGGTCAGCCTGGAAGCAAATTAGGAATTATCTCTGTAGATAGGTGGTGTGACCTCCGTTCTAGCGCTTATCTGAGGTACTCGCAGTACTGAGTTCACTGAAGTTCCCCCTGTTGACTCTCTTTTGGAACTTTCTCGTATGGCAGGCAGCCATAGCCTTTTCCTTCTGGCTCACACACGTCGCTGCTGGGGCCTCCGAGCCTTAGTTGGGAACAGAGCATTTACAGCTGCTACTTCCTCCGGTTTCTGCTGCAGGACCGTCAGTGTCCCTACAAACTTGGAGACCGGAATCCCGACCATGCGCTCCAGCTAGGAGTGAGCCTTAACTCTGCTCATCCTCCAGCTCCCCTTCTCACGTCCACACACTTCCCCTTCCCTTCACAGACTGCCCTAACTTCCCTCCTCCCGACAACACAGAGAGCAGCTCCTCAGCAGTCAGGTTCAGAGGTCTCCCTGCTGGCCTGGAGTGGGAACTGTGTTGTGTGTTGGTTTAACTGCTAGAGAGATCCTTCGCTGCTCCCAAGCATGACATCACACTCCCTAGGAGGAAGGTAATGCCACTGTGGCGACCGTACTCCTGGGGGTGCCACAAGTGCACTGATGCCCAGCCACTGCTGGATGATTATGCTGCTACAATGACGCAGACCACTACATTCCCCTCGCACTCTACACAGCCAGAATCTGACCCTGATATGAAACTCAGGTTCCCCTTCCCGCATACTATACCACCTTACATGGTGACAAAGAGGAAGGTGCAGATGAAAGTGCAGGTTCCTTGAGCAGGTGGGGGGGCATACTCATGGGCGACGGCACTGGCACAGAGCCCCTCATAGTACGCAAAAGTGTCTCTGCCGGTGGGAGGGCCCACCTGCCATCAGACACACCACCATACGGGCCCACCCGCCATCAGACACACCACCATACTATGAGGGGCCCTGTGCCAGTGCCATCATCAACGAGTGGGCCCCCCTGCTTGCTCAGGATCACAGCACTTGCAAAGTTGAAATACTTACCTCTCCCTGCTCCACCGCCGTGATGTCTTCCCCATTTCCTGACAGTGACATTCTGGTCAGAGAGCACGATGATGTCGCGTCTGTATGCCCTCTGCCTAAACAGTCCAAGTGCAGTGATATGGAAGATGGGGACGACGAGGAGTCCAGACTAGTACAGGGATTCCCTAGCGAGGAGACTTATTTAATTGTTTTCAATGTTGGGACAGCTATATTTGGGGAGCACTATAATCTGGAGAATGATATATGAGGCCCACCATACACTGGATCATTCCAAAGGTGGACATCAGACACTGGAGTAGCATTTTCAGGGCCCATTATGCACTGGAGTATTAGAAATGGGGCCCATTATATATGGAGCATTATTTGGGCCCATAAGACAGTGGAGCTTCATCCATGGGGCCCATCATATACTGTAGCATTATGTGGAGCTCATCATATACTGTTTCAAACATTATATGGGACCAATGATTCTGTATGGAGAAATATATGGGCCTCATTACTCTGTATAGCGCACTATGCGATGGCCATAATACTGTATGGAGTAATATACTGTCCGTTTTTGGAGCTATTGGAGAATTTAAAATGGATATCAGTCATGAGATGTAATAAGTGAAGTATTTGTCATTGTACTATACCGCTATTTCTCGGCCGTATCAGAGGATCATGAATTGTGGCATGTGTTAAAAGAGCCCAGTGACACTCTTTGGCCCAGGGCCCACAAAAGTCTGGAGCCAGCCCTACCCCCCACAACTTTAGCCAAATATCCCCCAGTTTTCAATGCCTATTATTATAAAATAAATTAAATTAAGGTTGACAAGCTTAAGTAATAAGAATTTATGTTTTTGTCATTAAAATGGGCACTGTAGATGTGTTTCCTGTCCTCCACTCCCTGCCGACCTTGCTTCCCCATTGACATGCATTGGGTTTCGTGTTTCAGTCGGCCTTCGACTTTTCACGATAATCGGCCGATTTCGTTCTACCCGACTTTTGAGAAAGTTGGGTTTCATGATACCCGACTCGACCTGAAGAAAGGCAAAGTCGCTCTTCTCTAGTTGTAGCTGGATGGCTGCAAAATTTCAATTTTGTCTGAGCCGAGCCAGAAGAAACATTGATTTCTCATGCTCTACTCAGAATAAGGTCTCATGCACATGGCCGTATTAGTACAATCTGATAAAACATCAGATCACACTAGGACCAATGCTATTTTTGAGGCCGTGAGTCACGACACAACAGGGGTCGGTCCAGCGGACGGCACAACACACACACACAACGGAATGGTAAAGGGGAGAGGAAGGCCCTGACAATAGGGAATGACGGATGGGATGCCTCCTGAGCTCCAACTTGAGCCTGTCCCTGCACTTCCCTAACGCCCTAAGTGGGTCCTTCCCCCGCTGCCATTCACGAACCTCATCCCTCACTGTCACCTCACACTGCCGTGGCTAGTGCACTGGCCAGCAAGGGCGCTAGAATCACTACTGCAGATGGTACAAACACAGGGAATAGTGACAAGCACGAGACAGACAAGGCAAAAACACCAAACTTGGCTCCAGACTCCACTGACAAGGTCCACACCGCAGAGGAAATGGAAACAGGACCTCGAAATCCACAAAAGAAGCAGATTCAGCACTGACACCAGATAGCTGCATCTGCACGGCTGATCTCCATAGAAAGCTCTATCACCATCAGTCAGCTGGTGCATCATGCATCATGTGGCTATTTAAAGGATGGTGGGAGTGGTCACCACCCACATCAGCTGACCTAGCAACACATCAGTCTCCAGCAAGGAAAACTGACATTAACCCTTGCTGGCACAAAAGCAAAAAACATTTAAATTTAAGCAGAGCCAGAGCTGCCACGAATCCAAACCTGAATTGTGACTCCGTGCACATGTCTGTTTTTTTCCTTGAACCGGCTCAGTCACAGCCTGCCCAAGTTGTATCAGAATATTGGATTGCACTCGGCCATGCCAGTTAATGAGTCCGTGGAGAAAAATCATTCTGCGCTTGGATGACTTCCAAGTGCAGACCGATTTTCATGGGCTGACAGAATGGAGAAGGAGAAATTTTTGTTCCATCTTCTCTACATCAAAGAAAATAGGATCACACCTGATCAGAATGTGATTAGCATAATCGGCTTCATTCTGTCCGATGAGTGAAAATACAGTGGCGTGACTTTAGCCTCCTTGTGAACACTGTTTCTTCGAGCTTTGACAAATCATAAATACTGCAGCCAATCAGATACCGCTGATTGCCTGCAGCGCTAACATGAGGCCCCAGTCATGTGTCGTTACCAACAGACTGGCATGGGATACAGCGCTGATCATGAAGGAGAGGAAAGAAATGGATCACCCAGTTGTATGATAACAAATGTAAAAAAATATACGCCCATATTTTCAGTGCTATGTATCTCTACAATGGAATGGAGAAAATAAAAGCAGAAATTTTTTTTATCTACATTCCTGCTACTATGTGGTAGAACGTACAGTTTCTAAAGTCAAAAAGGGATACTACTGAAAAATGTTAAAACAAATAATCAATGTTT
Source organism: Dendrobates tinctorius (assembly GCF_039654945.1). Classification (NCBI taxonomy): domain Eukaryota; kingdom Metazoa; phylum Chordata; class Amphibia; order Anura; family Dendrobatidae; genus Dendrobates; species Dendrobates tinctorius. Next base: position 16,443,439 of record NW_027361870.1, on the reverse strand, counting down.
CTTTATGGAGGACATTACAAAATGTAATAATCTCTAATATAACCTGCAGTCTAGCAACAGTCAAGACTATTTTCCCACATCGAGGATTGCACACTACACATTTTTCCTCGCGTACTTAACAGGAAGATTTTCTATTACTGTAGTAAAAACGTCACTTTTTTTACAGATTTAAAATATCTGTAAAAAAGTAATGGTAACAACTCCTTCTCCTGAATTGGATTTTGCCTGATACTGGCGTAGGACTGCCTTCAAGAACTTATTAAAGTCTAGACACAAGTTGAAAGCATATAAATTGGTTCCAGCCATTTCAAGTAATAACTTCACTTAGAGGGGGATCTGATTGATGTCATTCTTAAAGTAACCAGAATATGATGTAGGAATTAATTTCTATACAGCCCGTTACTTTCTTTTCCTAAGTTGAGTTTAGTATCTCTGCAAGAAGGTAAAAATTTATTTCTTATAACTTATTAAAGCAGAATGTCATTTTGGACAGGTTCGACATTTCTTCATCCCTGGTGGTCCTCTCTTAGCAACTTTCCTAAGTATGTTTTATGCTGACATTTACCGCAGTCTAATTGTGTTTTGCCAAAAAGGAAAAGAACACAGCTTCTGACACTTTTTAGAGTCCAACCAACTTATAAAGTTTAGAAAATCCTAACAGAGAAAATATACTTTCTTTTTTAGTTTCCACTATTGGCTAACATTTATTCATCATGCTCTCCCCTCCCAGTGAAATTCCTTGTATTGCTGTGTGTTCCCTGTGCTCTTCAGGAATGCCCTATATAAAACAATCAGAAAAGGAGTGTGTCTGTCAAACATGAATATTGTTATAGTCACGTACCGGAGATGTGGACTATATGAGCCACAATAAGTTTGGCACTGGCAAGACCGTGATGTTTAGTCTCAAGATACCTTTGGTCTTTACTTCCAACTCATGCCAGAAGGTATGGGCTTTGTTGCAGGAGGATCCTCAGGTTGCAAAAATAACAGATTGGTGTCAGTAAAACTAACGGAGTGGTTAGGCAGTCAAGAATGGAGCCAAGTGTTGTCACCATGAGAGCGATCGGTTGGCAGAAGGTTAGAGGATGAGATGGCCACATAGCCAGGAACTGAACCAAGAGTCAGAACCAGGAATATCAGATGAGTAATCCCAAGGGCAAAGTGGAACTGATATCTAGGGACAAGACCAGTGTTAAGATCTAAGTCATTTTTCAAATCAGGTTCAGAAACAACAAAAATTATAGCCAGAAAAGTGTATAAACCTCTATAAGGAGACAAGGCATTGGAGTTTGATTACCCTTTAAATAGGCCACCATGCTTGATGTTCTCTTCAGAAAGAGTAACATCCTGCCAGAACAGGAAAGACACAATGTGATTTAACAAGGCCTGGATGTCTTTCTTGTAAGGATACGATATTACAGGTTATGGGCACTAGATTGTACGATGAGATGTTGATCCAGGGAGCTAGTCAGATTGCCGTATGTGGAGTTGGGTAGAATTTTTTCCCATTTTATAAGGCAATTATCTGCCCCATGAGGTTTGTGCCTTCTTCTGGATCAACATGTTAGGGTATAGGTTGAATTTGATCGACTCATGTCTACTTTCAACCTTAAAAACTATGAAGTTTAAAAAGAAGATAAAACTGGGAACAGCAGAGGAGGAAGCAATCGCTTGCCTAACAGCCAAAGAGGGCTATTGGTAGGGGTCACAGCTGCTGGGAAGTGGCAGGGCAGAATGTAGGCAGAGTGAATGAGAGATTCTAATTATTTTACCTACCTATATAGTGCCATCATATTGTTCAGCTCTTTGCAGACATCAGTATCACTGTCCCCACAGAGGCTCACAATCTAAAGTCCCTAACAATATGTCTTTGGAGTGTGGGAGGAAACCGGAGACCCCAGAGGAAACCCACGTGAAGATGTTGTCCTTGGTGGAAGATTTAAACCAACTACTATCAGTTTATTTAGTTTAGTCTAAAAGAAGTGGTCTCCAAACTGTGGACCTCCACTTCTTGCAAAATTCTTGTCTCCTGCATTCCCTGACCTACAGCCACATATTGTAATTTTCCAACAATTTGAAATCTTTGATCTTAAGGATTTCAAGGAAAAAAAATAACGAAACATTTTCTTTTACAATCTGATAAACGGTAACCCTTGAAAGCTACAGAAGGTAGTTCTGATGGTGACCACAATACTATTTTATAATCTTCTTTGTCTAAATCAGTATTTAATCGGTATTTAAATACAGCTTTTTTGGATCAGTAACCAGGAAAATAACATATGTAAAAGAAGACAGGGAAGGATTTGCTTTGTGGAAGCCACATTGGATCATCACAATTGGTACATGCTCAGAAACATGAAGACACAAACATTGGATCATTTATTTTCAAGCAGGCTGCCTAATCCTGTTATTCATAAATGTTTAAAGCATTGGACAATATTTCTTTGCTATTCATTCCGTTCTTCAATGCCATTGTCCCGCTGATCCGTATGGAGCACCAGCTGCCAAGGATCCGCCTTTACATTCATAATCTTATTATAAAGCGTGCCATTATCATCCTGATACATGCACAATGACATGGGCAGCTCGCTGCTAGCAGGTGACTCTCTCTGGCACAAGCGAACAGTTATGGGATCAGAGTCTCCGCTGGAGCTTGTAGACATGAATGTCAGCATGCAGAGATGAGTGGGCACTCTATGTGCCACACAATGGGGGCTTTTTTAATGTGTACCATATGGGCATTGACCAAAACAGCAAACATTGATGTAACTTTCGATACACGGGCAACTTTTTAACTTTTTCGTATGCGCTCGTTTTTTTATAAACTTCCCTCTGTGTATTATTTCATTGATGACCTCTGAGAGCAGCGGCTGATTTGTGGCACAAGCAGGAAATCTGACAAGCGTGAAATGAATCCTGATGTGGCAGGTGGATTCGGTTAAAGGGACTTCACGTATAATCTCTGTTCATAGGTTTTTAAGAGAAACTATCTCAGATTGGCAGATGAAAGAAAGCACAGCCCTATCCATGCTACCATCACAATTGATCAAAGGACTTTATTTTAAATGTTCGCCAAGGGAGAGGAACTGAGCCCAGAGCTCGTATGTGAGATTTATATGGGAAGAAGTTGACTACTGGCATACGCCATAATGACCTGCAAAAATTGCAATTCAAAGGGTATGTATTTCTATGTGTGTCAGATAGCCATTTTTCTGGCACTGCACTGCTGTATTTTTTTTATTACAGTTTTTGTGCATTTTTTTTTAATTATTGTTGCATAGTACCTACATTTCGGTTGTAAATTTTTTATGACTTTTTTAAACTTTCAAAAAAGCAATTCCAAGATTCCTCTTAGAATTACTTGATTTATAGTGTCAAAACGCAGCAAAATGTCACTAAAATACACATGCAATTTTTAAAAGGGAAAAATGCAATTGCGGTTCATAGGAGATAAGGGGTAAGTTTTCTCCTTATGTGAGTAACATGCCTGGTCTGGCACACCAGTTTGAGGAGACTTAAATGCCTTGCATGCTCCTCTGGGAAATTAAATATGGCTTTTAACCTGTCATACTGCAAGGCTCGTTAAAGGGTCGATATTGACTTGTAGGGTTCCTATTTCCAATAGGTGGCACAAGTCCTCTTCCTCTCTGAAGAGCACTGGCATAACTAAAAGTTATGGGCCCCAGTGTGAACTTTCAAATGAGGCCCCCCCCTTGTCAAAATATTTTCCACCCAAATTCATATTTTTCCTATTCATTTTGCACACTATAGCTTTGGTGCAATGTTGCATAGTCTGACCTCAGAGGCGTAACTATCCGGTGCCCCATCCTGGTATACAGTATATTTGTCCTCCGTTCTGCCGTTGTTCTGTAATGTATAAAAGAAAATAAACCATTATACTCATCAGGGGCTTACACAGAAGTCATGGTGATCCATATAAGAAGTATAATGCACCCCATAGTCCTCCATATAATATAATGCACCCCCATAGTCCTCCATATAATATAATGAACCCCCAGAGTCCTCCATATAATGTACTGCACAGTTCATAGTCATCCCTGTAGTATAATCAAATGCACCTCCATAGTCATCCATAAAGTATAATGCGCAGCCCATAGTCCTCCTATAAAGTATTATGCACCCCATAGTCATATATAGTATAATGCAGCAGCCCCATACCAGCATAAAATGCAGCAGCCCCATAGGAGTATAAAATGCAGCAGCCCCATAGCAGTATAATGCAGAACACTATTAACCTGCAGATTAACCCCATATGTGCAGCTGGTTTATAGCATTTTTTGACATAACAGGTTCCCTTTAAATCACCATAAAACAACTGCTGGATTCTGTGCCTTGGCTTTTATACAGGCTACGATAGTCTTTCCTAACTGGCTGAATCACAAATTGTTCAAATTTAACGTGACCTAGAAATTGTATGGAATTCAACTAGAATTCAATTCACATTTAATAATTTGCTCATCTTTAACTGTTACATCAACCATTAAAAAGGCCCCAGACCAGAGTGTTTGACGTAACAGAAATCTACCGTATATTCTTTTTGAATTCTCAGATTATAGAATAATCATTATTAGAATTTACAACAGTAATTAAGATATTGCAAATAGTTTGTCTTGCTAAATTACATAAAAGTCTACTTTGTAAACTATCAGGTATCTGCTTGTAATATGTCTAATTATATAAATAGGGATTCATCAGAAAATATGAAACAAATTACAATATACCGTAAGTGAAGCGACGTACTAAAAAATAGTAAGCATTTACAGGGTGAGCTGCAGATTTCCGTATCTACAGTATTCCTTGTATAATGCAAATTTTTTCCAAATGCTTTTGTCTCCAGATTCATTCTAGGCAGTGCAGATCCATAGGAAATCTGGGACAAATGTTAATAACATTACTCAAATTTCTGATATCCAGCTATTCTTTTCTGTTCTATTCTATTACTATTATTCTTTGTCTACTAAGCATAAGAGAGAGTCATGCAAGTTGGCTAAAATATGTTGTCTTGGCACATTAGGAAAAACTTTGACAAAATTCCTTTATATATGATTCCAGAATTATTGGCACAGGAATGAAACATTAAAATCGATCTGCAAATATACATTTTTCAGGAACAAGCACAAGAACACATGAAATATGTTACGTAAAAAGTACCGTAAGATGGTTTTCATTTCCAGAGAAATGCTTCAGTCATAACAAAGAACTTGTCCCGCAATATAAATTTATAATAACACACAATAAAAAAATCGCTTTAAATTGTTTACAGACATTTTCCAGAGAAAAAGCGCAGAACATTTTTTTTTTTAGTCTCGGTCTGTAAGTGGACAACGCTAACCGTGTATATTCACAGGTAGCATTATCATTACATAATTGCCATATGTCATTTCATCACTATCCCATGGACTTTTTCATTGAGTTACATTACATTTGACTTAAAGGGAACCTGTCAAGTGATTTATACTGTCCGAGTCACAAGCAGCATTAATCAAAGACAGGCTCAAGCAGATCCAGGCTGGAAAAGCTCCATCACAGAATTTCACAGTAAAACATGAATTTGTGTAACATAGAGCTTAGTTTTAATTGTGCTTAAGGCAGTATGAATCACCTGACAGGTTCCCTTTAAATAATTGCACTCATTGCTGTACATATTGTTGTCACTAGCCAATTAATACATTTTTCTATAGGGTAAAATGTCCCAAGTTGTGGCAAAACAATTAGTTAACCGATCATTTTATGTTTATTAAGCCCTATGTATCTCCATGGTTACAGACAATAAACAAACCCGGTGTAGTCTGATCCTTCATTCAAACTCTCTACGATCAACAAAGTGGGACATCCGTAGATGTGAATCTGTGGGAGTTTGCTGCTGAGTAGAGATGAGCGAATTTGTTTGGATTTTGGCCCCGAATCTGATTTTGCCATATTCGAAAATTATTCGGGCCGAATGTATGTCTTTTGTTCGGTTCCGAACATATTCGATGATATCTACTCCCATTGACTCTAATGACGTTCGGCTGTGTTCGACGAATATTGCAAAAATATAATGCAAATCTGATTGCATTCAGAACCGAATCTGAACAAATTCACTCATCTCTACTGCTGAGGCCTACAGTGTCCCTACTAGAGTTGAGTGAATTTTTAAAAATTCGGGTCCGATTACGATCGTAGACGAATATTGTTTTTGCAATATTCACCAAACGTCATTGGGAGTCAATGGGAGTAGAAATGACCGAATATGTTCGGAATCAATCATCAAACATAAATTCGGCACGATTAAGGTACCAATATGGCATGAATATGGCAAATTTAGAATCGGCGACCGATTCCAAACATATTCCTCAACTCTAGTCCTGACTTGGTCCTAGGTTCAAGAGGCACCTTCATGTATTCAATTAATTCCAATTTCCTAAGACTAAATAATTCAAAGGCTTAGTTATTATGTGTTTATAATATGTATTTATTTTTTGGTGTCTGAATAACTATTTAGGTCTATATACTTTTCAGGTACTATCTACAAGCGGAAAATTTATGAGTAAGTGGGCATGTTCTACATTTCTATTGGTGTCATGTAAGCTGCTGAGCTCACTAACTTGGCTAATTCTCTATGAATGGTGGCAGCCTCTTCATTCATCGTGTCTGAACTGGAAACCATTAAAAGAAGTGACATAATATGGAACATGTGCACAGCTATAACTTTTTGACATTGCTGTGTGTTATGTTCATTTTCTGAGGCGCTTTTGCGACATTGTGTGTAGATAGCCTAAGGCTGGTTTCACATGTCAGTGTCTCCGGTATGTGTGGGGGCAGTTTCCTCACATACCGGAGACACTGACACACGTAGAATTCAAAAGAATGGGTCTATGCACATGTCAGCAGACATGTCCTTTTTCACCTGGACACACGGGCCGCAAAACATGCCGCACATATGCAATGGAGAACAGTGCACATTGTCCTCTGTGTGCACGGACAGCCGCCAGGGAAGTAGCGGTACTGTAAACCGCTGTTCCCCGGTGGCAGGTGCTGAACGCGGCTGTCATTATTCTCCCCTGCTCTGCCCGCGAGCAGAGGAGAATGAATGAATGAATGAAAAACCTGACGTGGGTTCCCCCTATGTTTTTAAACCAACGCAGCAAAACTCACAGGTGTGGGCTGCTATTCTCAGGTTGGTAAGCGGCCATGGATATGGGCCCCAACCCAGCCTAAAAACAGCAGCCTGCAGCTGCCCAGAAAAGGCACATTTGCCTGGCTCTTCCCACTTGCCCTGCAGCAGTGGCAAGTGGGGTTAATGTTTGTCGTGTTAATATCACCTTCCTATCGTAAGGTGACATCAAGCCCACGGCTTAGTAATGGAGAGCTGTCAATAAGACACCTATCCATTACTAATCCTATAGTTGGTATAGGGTTAAATAAACACCACACAGTAAGAATAAAATATTTTAATGAAATCATACATCACACTGTTTTGCCATCTTTATTATATTGCTAATCCAAGCGACACCCTCAATCTCCTGCAAAAAAATTTAAATAATAAACCAACAATATAACATACCTGTCTGGCGTTACGTCCCACGGCGTAATCCATATCTGGGGAATGTACAGTTTACAACCCGAGTGGTGCTAATGCGACCGCTCCGGCTGTAAACTACTGGGGAATGAATGAAAAGCAGCAGGCGCAGTCTCAATAGCTAGCAGTGACGTCACTGAGTCTGTGCTCACTGCCGGCATGAACTCCTGTGACCTCAGGACCGTGGGAGAATGCAAGTGATGAGGTCACTGTGACAGAGTTTGAACTGCCATGACATCATCACTTGCATTCTCCCATGGTCCTGAGGTCACAGCAGGTCAGTTTTTCATTCATTCATTCTCCTCTGCTTGCGCTGATCGCGGCAGAGCAGGGAAGAACCTGTTCAGCACCTGCCGCCGGGGAACAGCGCTTACAGTAGCGCTTCTTCCCCGGCGACCGTCCATGTGGTACTGATGAGGCACACGGGTGGCATACGGTTGCCACACGTGTGCCGCACATAGTACACACACGGACACATGGACACTGATATCTCCGGTACCGGATTTTCAGGTACCGGAAGTATCAGGACGTGTGAAACCAGCCTAAGAAAGCATTCACCTTTGCAGTTACACATTGGGATTGAAATTACCTAAAACAACCAGGATACACAACATTTTTGACTGGACTACATTAGGGTAGGTCCACAAGGGTTGTGTTCAGCTTACAAATTCACACAACTCTTCGGTGGGGATTTGGCATGGATTGGCCTCTTCAAATTTCTTTGCAAAATTTGAAAACAAGAGAAAAGAAATTACTAAGAAGCCATGACCCATTAAGACTGGCGTTTTGTTGCTTGGTCTTAATGAGGGGGTGTGTAGGATTGGTATTCAACAAATTAATTTGGATAAAACTTCTCAGTGGTGTGCGCATCTCTGCACCTCGCCAGAAAAGTTACTCCTGTCAAGGACTGTAGTAAAATTTCTGGCATAAGAACTGCTTCCACTTTTCATCAATTTGGCTGAGTCGTCTGAAGCTGTAGAAAAAAAATTCCAAAAGCCATAAAATCTTTATGTAAATTCACATTGAGCAAAACTTTTGTGAATTTTCAAAGTGTTTTATGACAAGTTTTTTTGGTATGAACACTTTGATGAATCAGGGCTAAGATTTTTTTAAATGCGCAATAGCAATTTTTTTTGTTTTGTTGTATTTAAAAGGGAAACGCCACAACAAATCTTTGCTCTTTTCCAAAACACGAAATGATTTAAATCCACATTGTATGTCATTTTCCATGTGGAAAAATTCCTGTCATTTGTGGATTTACCTTCATTTTTATTTACAGCAGAAGTGATTGTGAGTTTTAGGTTCTGATGATAGGTACCATTGGGTTATGTTCATTTGTAGCTTTTTTATGCCTTTTTTCTGCATTAATAATGCAGACAAGGACAAGAAAATCAAAGCGGAAACTATGTGCATTTTTGGTGCTATTTTTCTTGCTGCTTTCTAATTTTGATCTCAATGGGAAACAACAGAAAGCATTGTCACTTTTTTTTTAATGTACCATAGATCAAAAATGCAAGGAATTTTTTTAAAATCTCATTTATTTTATTATTTCTGTAAAATGCTGCATTTTTTTCTGCAAGATAAAGACAAAAAAAAACACATTAAAAATATGTTTGACCAAATCCCTAATATGTCAATTACATTGCTTACAATTAGTAGATGCATAATAATTAGGAAAGTGCCTGTCGATAAATTTAATGTCATAAATTATTTTTGTCCTCCCTTACCACCAGTACGTTATCATGACATGGTCTCCAGGTACCTATCCACACGCAACCTTCGATCGGCTCAAGATCTCCTTCTCTACTCCCCTCTTATCTCTTCTTCTCACAACCGCATACAAGACTTCTCCCGTGATTCCCCCATACTCTGGAACTCTCTGCCGCAACACAGCAGACTCTCACCATCAACGGAAACCTTCAAGAAGAACCTGAAGACCCACCTGTTCCAACAAGCCTACAGCCTGCAATGATCCTCGGTCTACTGAACCACCGCATGACCTGCTCTACCCTCTCCTACTGTATCCTCACCCATCCCTGTAGACTGGGAGCCCTCGCGGGCAGGGTCCGCTCTCCTTATGTACTTGTGTGTCCCTTGTCTTATACATGTTTATTATACTTGTCTATATTTCCCCTTTTCACATGTAAAGCGCCATGGAATAAATGGCGCTCTATAAATGCATAATAATAATAATAACGAGCACACAAGTTCTAACAGCACAGTCAGTTCTAAACAATAACTCCAGAAACCTCTGAGCACATTATTTTAAGGACATTTTATATGTCAGCATCATTTTTCTATGACCTCATTCAAATCCTTGTCAGAGATCAGCTTTTGATCAAACAAAAATATTTGGCAACCCTTCAGCGCTGTCAAACAACCTCAGCTTGATTGCTATTTGTCTAACGATCTCCTCAGAATTTTTATCAACTGTGATGTTGTCAAGGAACAAAAGTGAAATTTCAAAATTCCAATTATTACCTTACATTGTCCTCCTCATTTGCTTTGGTTTCCTTCCAAATAAACAGCAGGGCTTACACTGAAAGCGAAACACATTCTTCATCTCTTATTTGGCACAAATACATCATTTTCTTGGCATATAATGGTATATTCATTTAAAAAAATACTGGAAAATATTAGAAATGGCAGTAAAGTAAATGAATGGGTGTTTCCATTGTAATATGGTTTACACTGAACCACCCAGAAGAGGGGAATTTCAAGACAGACCAAATTGAGTGGTAAGAAGAAGATACAATTTCTTCTATCTGCATGGAAAGCCTAAGGTGCATCTGGACCCTGGGACTGCAGGGTCAAATGTGCTCCATGTCTCTCCAACCCTTCATCCTTACAAAAGTTAATCATATTTACCATATTGGCCTTAACCGGATTGTCTACAACTCCCAATAAAGGAGAAGACCTCCCAGGCTCTCAGATGAGAAAGCGTTCACCAGTTCTGCATCTAGATATTCACCTATCCTCCTTCCATTTTTACTCTCATTTGGGCTGGTGTCAACCATGGAGTGAAGAAGACTGCAAACTACAAAAACAAGGAGAGGTCAAGGATCTGCAGAATCTAGTCTGTGGTCTATATGACATTTCATTTGGCCTGATTTGCAATTTTAGAAAATCTGGTCTGGGTCTGTACTTAGTGGGTCTGTTTTGGGATATGTCTACAGTATGTTCAAGGGTTCTGGTCTTAGCCTGTACATGGTTAAAGGAAAGGTCTGGGATTAATTTGGGGTATGATGCAGGTGGCCATATGCATTCATAACTCTTAGGACTCGTTCAGTCAAGCATATATTTGGTCAGTGTACTGTCTGTTCAACAAACATCATATGGTTAGTATACTGGCTATTAGTAACCTTTGAGGAAGTACCCACAAGAGATTATCCACATGGACCAATTTTCCCTGTTTACAAATGTGCAGCATGCAACATTTTGATCCATTTTCCGGACCTAAATAGTGCATGAAAAATCAGGCACTTATTCATGAAATGGACATGCACAAGAAGCTAGTCACAACCACCATTTACGAACGTATCTGGCCTAATTTTAGCACTGACAAGTCTAAGCCCAGTCTTAGACCAAATTCATAAATGAATGACACACAGTCTGAGCATGGACCAGGATGTCTGGATCGGCCAATCGTTTACTGACTGTAGCTCAACAGCCTAATATATGGTTGGAGGATGTTAAAATGGTTGTCCACTACTTGTACAACCCCTTCTCAATCACTGTTTTTCCCCCAAATAATAGCAGCTTTACTCCCCTATAATGCAGCTATTCTCATCGCCAGGGCCCACACCCTTCCAGTGATGTGAGCACTGGCTCTCCTGTGTCTCGCATAACTTTGGCTGAAGGAATAGGGTCACATAGCAATCTGTGGTCACTACTCTCTTCTTCAAACATAACTGACATCCGGAGGAAGCTGCATCTGCTCTCTCACATCTGCCAGATGTCGGTTGGGTCCTAAGGAGAGGAGTGAGAAACCAGTGCTGATTGGCCACAAGGATCGCATAATATAACAATGTTATGTGAGCCCTGGGAGAGCCAGTACTGACACCACTGGATACCAAAACCAAAAGTGAGTAAAGCAGCTGTGGTCCGAGTAGTGGACAAGGGATTGTCTGAGTAGTAGACAACCACTTTAATTTCAGGTCAGGAGGCCCTTAGTTAGTCCAGATATCACAGTCTGTACTCAGACTGTGTTCTGAATTTGGCCTAAGTCTTACGGTGTAGATAGACGGGGTATATATTAAAAAGAAACTTCTGATAGTCCAGTATGATATTTCTTTTCATAGCCATGGATGTCAAGGCTCAGTGGGACCTGGAATCTACCTACTATATGTTTACCAGATGCTGCCATCCTGAGATGTCAGAAAATTATCATATACTAAGCTCTTAATATATGGGACTATCCAGGCTTCTTCGACCATTGCACATATTAATTTTACTGCTTTTTGACCCCATAACATAAGGTAGATGATAATGACAAGTAAATAGTTTAGTGGCACATAAGACAAAGCTCCTGCGTCTGTGAACACATGCTATTTTACATTTACTTCTTTGGTTACTATGATAACTGAGGTTTACTTGACAGTTTTTTATGTCGGAGATTGAGCCCATCACCCAAACATTCTTATATTACAGTTCTGGCAGACCTGCAGCGCGAGGACCAAAGAAACAGCTTTCCAAGCTCCATAGATGAGGAGGTTATGGGACAGCTGAAAGGCTTTTAGATATTACACACGACTCTTATCTGAATTTCTATTACAGGTAATTAGATTTATTTGTTGAACTGAAGGATACAATCTGATTGTATTTCCTTAAAATTGTTTCCAGAGAACAACTAGGAAAACATTTAAGTACGAGAGAGAACGGAAGAGCTTGTAATGTGCACGCAGGATGAACTGCTTATGTACGTGTTATTGTAACTGTTAATTATGAGTCTGCACTAATTCTATAGCAAAAAAGATGGCTGATGACTAGGGATGAGCGAGCACTATAATGCTTGTGTGCTCGTTGCTCGAACCGAGCGATTCCTAATACTCGGATGCTCATTTCGAATGACGAAGATAATTAGAGTCAATGGGAAAGCCAAGTTTTTTTTTTCTGGCAGACCCTACAAAGAGGTCTGGGGGCAGTGAAATTGTTCAAATGGATGGGAAAAGTGCTGAATGGAAGGAGAAAAGCATGGGGAAGACCGCTGGAAGCCTCTCTGGCTCTAAGATCATTGCTGAGAACAATGGTGTCACACTTTTACTCCACTTTAAGGAGAATTGCATTTTACAGGAAAAAAAATGTTCAAAAACATTTTTTCCTGTATAAGGACTTATATATGAAGCAAAATTAAAAAGGATTTAAAGCAAAATATAATTTAAGTGATCGAAAATTGACTTTTTTTAAATTAAAAAATAAGAAATTTCTGTGTAATTTATGAAGGAAGCAAAACTGCCAAAAATTAGTGACTCAGATACAACCTGTATTAGACATAAAGGAAGGCCTCATACACATTCTGTTCAAATTGTCACTTATTGGTCCTAGACTCATAAAGGTCATGCACTTTTGAGGGTTATATACCATGGAAATGTATTCCAGACCACAGCATGGTCTATGGGTAAGCAATATAATACCGATACATTTTTTAAGACTTTTTTGAGGGTTACATACCAACAAAATGTACTCATGTACTCCAGACCAAGGAATCGTCTACAGATAAGCAATATAATACTGATAAATTTTGAACACGTTTTTTGAGGCTTATATAGAAAAGAAATGTACTCTAGACCCGGGAATAGCCTGTGGGTGAGCAACATAATACCGATAAGGGTGTGTGTGCATGTGGAGCAAAAGTTCTGAATCTCTTGACAGGAAAAATGCAACTGCAAAATGTTTTTCATTGATTGGAGTGAAGTTAATGGTGAAAAATGCAGGGCAAAAACTTAGAGAAATGACATGCTGCAGATTATTTTCTGTACCAAATCTGCAAGTCAAAAATACTCAACATGTAGATGACACGTCAGGTTTCTCATTCATTTTGCTGGCATCAAGTTTTGCTTCAGGTTTTGACACCATGTAGAAAAAAAAGGCAACAAAAACGCACCAAATCTGCAACGTTTGCACACAGCATATCTTTTTGAAGACTTTTTTTTAGGATTATATGCCAATGAAATGTACTCCAGTCCAAGGAATAGTCTATGGATGAGCAATATAATACCGATAAAATTTTGAACACATTTTGTGAGGCTTTTTTAGTAGCAAAATGTTCCCAAGAAGATGTAATACCCAATGGAGCAATATGATACCGATAAATTTTGAACAAGTGTTTTGAGGGTTATATATCAATGAAATTATGAAATGTACTCCAGACCATGGAATAGTCTATAGGTGAGCATAATAATAGCGATACATTTTTCAACAAGTTTTTTGAGGCTAACATAATACTGAAATCTACCCAAGAATATGGAAATGTCTATGGATAAGCAATATAATACCAATACATTTTATAAACAAGTTTTGGGAAGTTTATATACCAATGAAATGTACTTCAGACCACAAAATAGTCAATGGATGAGCATTCTATTACCAAAAAAATTTTGAACAATTTTTGACGCTTATATAGTAACATAATTTACCCAACAAGATGTTATACCTTATGGATGAGCAATGTTATATATCAAGAAAATGTACACTAGACCTCAAAATAGTCTATGCGTAATCAATATAATACCGATGAAATTTTGAGCAAGTTTTCTTTAAGGGTTATATACCAACAAAATGTACCCCAGAGCACGTAATACTATATGGATAAGAAATGTAACCCAGCAAAATTTTTGAGCTTTTTTTAGTGTTACATATCACTAAGATGTACCTCAGAACACGGAATAGTGTATGGGTAAGAAATGTGAAGAAACAAGCAACATTTTCAAACGCTTTTTTCTACTATTACAGTGGGGAAAAAAAGTATTTAGTCAGTCAGCAATAGTGCAAGTTCCACCACTTAAAAAGATGAGAGGCGTCTGTAATTTACATCATAGGTAGACCTCAACTATGGGAGACAAACTGAGAAAAAAAAATCCAGAAAATCACATTGTCTGTTTTTTTTTTCATTTTATTTGCATATTATGGTGGAAAATAAGTATTTGGTCAGAAACAAGCAATCAAGATTTCTGGCTCTCACAGACCTGTAACTTCTTCTTTAAGAGTCTCCTCTTTCCTCCACTCATTACCTGTAGTAATGGCACCTGTTTAAACTTGTTATCAGTATAAAAAGACACCTGTGCACACCCTCAAACAGTCTGACTCCAAACTCCACTATGGTGAAGACCAAAGAGCTGTCAAAGGACACCAGAAACAAAATTGTAGCCCTGCACCAGGCTGGGAAGACTGAATCTGCAATAGCCAACCAGCTTGGAGTGAAGAAATCAACTGTGGGAGCAATAATTAGAAAATGGAAGACATACAAGACCACTGATAATCTCCCTCGATCTGGTGCTCCACGCAAAATCCCACCCCGTGGGGTCAGAATGATCACAAGAACGGTGAGCAAAAATCCCAGAACCACGCGGGGGGACCTAGTGAATGAACTGCAGAGAGCTGGGACCAATGTAACAAGGCCTACCATAAGTAACACACTACGCCACCATGGACTCAGATCCTGCAGTGCCAGACGTGTCCCACTGCTTAAGCCTGTACATGTCCGGGCCCGTCTGAAGTTTGCTAGAGAGCATTTGGATGATCCAGAGGAGTTTTGGGAGAATGTCCTATGGTCTGATGAAACCAAACTGGAACTGTTTGGTAGAAACACAACTTGTCGTGTTTGGAGGAAAAAGAATACTGAGTTGCATCCATCAAACACCATACCTACTGTAAAGCATGGTGGTGGAAACATCATGCTTTGGGGCTGTTTCTCTGCAAAGGGGCCAGGACGACTGATCCGGGTACATGAAAGAATGAATGGGGCCATGTATCATGAGATTTTTAGTGCAAACCTCCTTCCATCAGCAAGGGCATTGAAGATGAAACGTGGCTGGGTCTTTCAACATAACAATGATCCAAAGCACACCACCAGGGCAATGAAGGAGTGGCTTCGTAAGAAGCATTTCAAGGTCCTGGAGTGGCCTAGCCAGTCTCCAGATCTCAACCCTATAGAAAACCTTTGGAGGGAGTTGAAAGTCCGTGTTGCCAAGCGAAAAGCCAAAAACATCACTGCTCTAGAGGAGATCTGCATGGAGGAATGGGCCAACATACCAACAACAGTGTGTGGCAACCTTGTGAAGACTTACAGAAAACGTTTGACCTCTGTCATTGCCAACAAAGGATATATCGCAAAGTATTGAGATTAAATTTTGTTTCTGACCAAATACTTATTTTCCACCATAATATGCAAATAAAATGAAAAAAAAAACAGACAATGTGATTTTCTGGATTTTTTTTTCTCAGTTTGTCTCCCATAGTTGAGGTCTACCTATGATGTAAATTACAGACGCCTCTCATCTTTTTAAGTGGTGGAACTTGCACTATTGCTGACTGACTAAATACTTTTTTTCCCCACTGTATATACCACCAAAATGTGACCGAAAGCACATAATACTGTACGGATGAGTAATCTAATCCTGATCTAATTTTTTACCCTTTTTGTAAATTTTATATACCACCGAAATGCAACAATAACCGTCTTAAACTATATGGATGAGTCAATGAATCTATAACAAAATTTTGAACGAAAATATTTTGAAAGTGTAGTTCATGTACTTATACAGTCATAAAGGCTTTGCAGAAAAATTATGAGGAGGGTCATTCATAGACCCCTCAAAAGCAAGAACTGGTGGGCCTCATTCAAATATTGACTATTACAAACACTTTATGTGCTGCTGTCATCTAGTCTTGTGGAAAAGTGTGGGCTAATCCAGTCTTTGTTTTATGAGAGTGAGCCTGTCTGCATTCTCTGTTGACAGGTGAAAGGGCCTGTTTTTTATGACCCCGCCAGCGGCACTAAAAACCCGCTCAGACAAGACGCTAGCGGCAGGGCAGCACAACAACTCCAAGGCAGAGGGATAGCTCGTGCCAGGTGTCCAGCTTTGAGACCCAATATTCAGAAGTTGCAGCAGAATTAGGGATTTCACTGGTTGGATCAGCCAAGTATTGCTTGACCATGTTTAAAAACTTTTCCCTCTTTTTCAAAAACCAGGCCCTGCTGGGCTGGTACCATGAAGTTGGCCCACACCTTTAACAGTGTACCCCTGCCTATGCTGTGTGTCTCAGTGGCTGCTTCTCCTTGGTTGGGCAAGAAGCTTGCCGCTAGTGTTGTCTGATGGGAATTTCTTTCAACATATTTGCCACAATGCATCAATGCACCATATTTGCACCATTTTAGAAGACCTCTCCATCTCAGGAAGAAGAGATGCAAAGTTCTTGTAGCGAGCGTGGGCCTAGCAAGGTGAACAACCAGTACTCTTTTTTGCCCAGATGAATGTAACATGAGGATCACGGGAAAGGCAAGGGTACATAAAGTCAGCCATATGTGCCAAGCTCCATACAGCCAACACTTCTCTGTCTCCACCATTGTGATGATTCTCCATCTCCCCCTCCTCCTCTTTCTCTTCCTCCTCATCCTTTCCTCAGCCTATCCATGTAGGAGAGATGGGACGAAGGTTGTGTGGCTACTAGCCTCTGTTATGCTAGCCAAGAGCTCCTGTTCATCCTCTTCCCCCTCCTCAGCATCCTCATTATTACTCAATCTGCGCTGAACAGATGAGATAAGGCTGGGCTGGCTACAATCGGTCTGTGTTATGTCCTCCACTATCCCTACCTGGTTCAAATGCAAAGCTTCATTTAACCTCTGGTATAGACTAAAATGTATCTGATAGCACTGGTATAGCCATCATTCACTAGACGATCATTCATTCAAATGTTATCATCTTAATAACATTATAATTGCATGACAGGTGCTGTGCAGTCGTCATTATTATCTGTGATAGCAGCTTCTCTTTTCCACCTGTACAGAACATCCAGGGTATATTCCATGAAATGTCATCATCCAGGAAGTTATGGTGATTGAGATGGTAACCTCCCTCCTCCAGATAAGAGTTCCATAGCACCAAGTCCAGAAAATGTAAGTTAAAGGAACAACAAAATAATGTAATATTAGCTGAATTATTTATATTGAGGGACTAGTGATTGGCTGAGTTAAAAAAATTAATGCAGAGCTACTTTAAAATAATATTCAGAGACCGTGTTTTTTTATCTTAAAAATGCTGTGAAAAATGGCAGCACAAAGTCCACAAATAATGCAACAAAAATTAATGTAACATAAATTGAGAACAAATATAAGATGCTTTTTGTATTTTCTCACTGCTGTCGCTAAAAGAAAAGGACTCCAAATAGCAGAATGCCTCAGTACCCTCTCCTACTGTATCCTCACCCATCCCTGTAGACTGTGAGCCCTCACAGGCAGGGTCCCCTCTCCTTATGTACTTGTGTGTCCCTTGTCTTACACTTGTATATTACTCTTGTATATATTACACTTGTCTATATTTCCCCTTTTCACATGTAAAGCGCCATGGAATAAATGGCGCTATATAAATGCATAATAATAATAGTAATAATAATAATAATAATAATAATAATAATAATAAAAGCATTTAAAAATTCCTTAAACTGCATGTTTGAAAGCAATTTTTGTAAATCTAACAACTTCAGATTAGTGAACACCTTTTTTCTTCTACTTATGTATGCTATTTTAAGGTGATTTCCATTTTTCCTTTCTTTATATTTTTGATATATTTGATTAACCCTCCATAACTTCAGCTACTATTTACAGTACTACATGTCATCCCCTATTTCTTGGAACTCAGGCTGTCACTATAAAGATCAATTCCAATTCGCTCAGCCTATGAACAGTCTGGTTCTCATTCAAGTGAAACAGTAGCTAATGACCTTAAGTATTCTTATTCTCTAAGTAGTTTGTCCAGGACTTTATTCTGTTTGATCTTTGTAGCTGCTCATGATACTGTTGAACTCATCATTACAGTGTATGTTCGTTTACAGGTAATAAATCCACACTGTACCAGGAAACACATCTAGTTCTTCTCCTTCATTGCTTACAATATTTGACATCCTGGCATACTATATCCGGGTTCATCGGTTTGCTTGTTTATTTCCTGTGTCTGTACTATTATCAACTCATACAACCATCAACACTCATTCCCAGAACTCTAATTATCTTTTTGCTCCACATCAGTACTCTCTTAGATCTTTCCTTTACTTTTACATGACTATGATTAAACATTTAGATGTAGCAATTAAAAGTTGCTATGATGGAGATTCCACCACAGAAAGAGGCCAGAGGATCGCAGCATCTAGTCACACGAAATCCTGCACTGATTAGAACTGCCTCACCATCCTATTAAACAGTGCAGATTTTTCTTGCTCTGTCATTGCAAGGGTTAATCAGTTCCATCAATCCTCTGGTATATATGCTTGCAACTGGCACTTGGGAACTGCTAGTGATAGTTCTTACTTCCTGGTTAGATGTTGAAGAAGAAATTCAGTGTTTGGAGTAGACGGTTGGAGAGTTGTTCAGGAGATTTCTGCTTGGAGTCAGTTTGCATGCTTATCCTCATCCTCTCCTATTTGGTTTCTCCTACCTATCCCTCCCCTGTGTTCCACTCTGCTGTTTTGTGAGTATATTTGTATAATTGTAGTTTTCTTTCATCCCTGTCTGTCTTCCATTGTCTGCCTGGTTAGTATAATTCTATACACTTCAGCCTCACACCTCTTTGGGTGGGGTAGGGAAAAGATACGGTATAAGAGAGGAGTATAGCAAGGTACGTGACCCTGGCATCCCCACCTTTTGAAGTATTCCAGGGGACAGGGATAGACTAGAGCACCCCCTAATTTGAGGGATCAGGTAGGCTCCCACCGTCCCTAGTCACTCACTACATGACAGCTGCTTTGCCTTACAAGATATTGCGATGGGCTATGGCTACCTAGGTTAGACTGTTTACATGTTGATATAGCTTTACATAAAAGGTATGCATTGCGAATAATCCCATTCATGTACTTCCAAAATATACCACCGACTTATTCCACTATATATTGTAATACAGCGACTTTCACAACAGTGCGGTAATGAGGCAGTAACCCAGGTTAGTCCAACTTAATGTCTTTATTTTGGTAACTTACAAAAATAACTCCT
Source organism: Dendrobates tinctorius (assembly GCF_039654945.1). NCBI lineage: Eukaryota > Metazoa > Chordata > Amphibia > Anura > Dendrobatidae > Dendrobates > Dendrobates tinctorius. The sequence continues at coordinate 16,423,658 of NW_027361870.1, read as the reverse complement.
GTTCAGATGCTTGCGAAACAAAACTGACACACCCAAAACTTAATTGAAAGTTTGTATGGGAATAGTGGACATGGACCACTCCCAAGACCCGGAGTGGAGGGAGAGATTCGATCCACTACCATCCTAAAGATCTCTCCAAAAATAAAAGTCTATGTCAGGTTTTCCTAAAACTGACTTAGTCAAATAACTTGATCAAGTTCACACTCTCTTTTATTTTGCTTTATAACCACAGCTGTGGCTGTAATTCAATGTGCTCCAATGGGTTTAGTATGTTTCTATGCACATTCTGTGGGACAGATAACGACCCTCACATATTATTAACCTAACTGCCTCACATACTCCCCTCTGTTCAAACTTGTGGGGTTGAACACCTGTTACCATACCGGGTGCACTTGACAGGGCATCCACATTTCATTCTGCCTTCCCAGCTCAACGTTCCACTGAGAAACTAAAGTCTTGCATTGACAGAAACCATCTGGTGAGAAGCTCTGGAGAGGGACAGAAGCACACAAAAAATAGGGCAATACTGTCTGGTAAGGGATAGGAATAATCAATGGTAGCACTCACTTAGAGGTGTGTGCAGGCACAACATCTATGAAGGCATGGAAAGCCGCTGCTGTTTCCCTGTGGCTGGAGAAAAAGTTTCTTCCAGGGTATAATGGCAAAAATGGAACTGGCACGTTAAGGCGGGATGCGCTGCAGAAATGAAGAGCCTTGGGATTCCAAAACGGTTTTTATTAATATCAGCACATTTCTGTGCCACGTCAGCACCTTTCTCAAGGTATAATCACCAAGTGGTTTTTATATGAGTATACTCTGTAATTCTCCTCCCAAACCTTTTCCCGGATATCATATGGCCCTTGCCACTTTGTCATGAGCTTAGTTTCTGCAGGCAGTGGGCACTAAAACTAATAACTAGTGATGAGCGAGTATACTCGTTGCTCGGGTTTTTCCGAGCATGCTCGGGTGTCCTCTGAGTATTTTGGCGTGCTCGGAGATTTAGTTTTCGTCGTCTTATCTGCATGATTTGCGACTGCTAGACAGCTTGAATACATATGTGGAATGCCTGTTTGTTAGGGAATTCCCACATGTATTAAGCCTGTCTACAAGTCGCAAATCATGCCAATAAGACACCAAAAATTATATCTCTGAGCACGCCAAAATACTCGGAGGGCACCCGAGTGTGCTCTGGAAAACCCGAGCAACGAGTATACTTGCTCATCACTACTAATAACCTATCCCCTTTTTTAAAGGAACTGTCTGTGGCCCTTCTATTGTACACTTGGCTCTGGGTTGCCTGGACATCCACTAGATGTTCGCTTACAATCGACATTACGGCCGCGATTCGGTCCTGCATACTCACCACACACTCTATTACGCATTTATGAGGTGCAGGCTCCTTTTTTTCACGTCTATTTGGCTATGTCCAGCAGGCCCCTGGAATGTCTACCATGTAATAGTTGGAATAGAATGGAGAGAACCCTGTTGAGGACTATGTTTTTTCTCGGACAGCAAACAGTAAATAGAGCATTAACATATCCCAATCCTTCCCATCTTTGGAGACCACTTTTTTTTAACATAGATTTAAGGGTCTTTAAAAATCTTTCCACTAGACCATCTGTCTGAGGGTGGTACCCTGATGTGCACAATTGTTTTATATGGAGCAGTTTACACAATTCCTTTGTAATCTTGGACATAAAAGAAGTCTCCTGATCCGTAAGGATCTCCTTAGGTAGCCCAAGTAGAATCCTCACAGTGTGCAGTGTACCCTAAGGCCAAACAAATCCTTTAATACAACCTTCACACAACCATTTTGACACTGTATAACTAATGAAGTAAACCAAAACAATCAAATCCACCTCCTCTACAAAACAGAAAAATTATGCTAATTTGTTGGATGCTGGGACCAGAATATTTACTGAAGTAAAAGACACCTTGGAGCCCTAAACTTCTATATTTATTAATTACCTATTCATTTTTATTTTGACAGTGACCATTAACATTACTGTCACTGTGATGGCAGGCTGGGGGATTCCCTAGTTAGTGTGCTTTCAAATAGAAAAAAAGAACAGCATCCCTTTCAGGTGATTAGAAGTTTTCAAAAACTTTATTCTGCCAAAATGCAACGTTTCGACCTTTGCAGGTCTTTGTCATGGAAGGGATGCTGTTCTTTTTTTTTTCTATTTGATGGTATATGCTCCAATTGGGTCATTGGACCAGAACGTGCATCTCCCTATTGAAGTGCTGTCGGCGAACATATGCTGATATTGGACTAGTTAGTATGCTTATCTGAAGAGAAAATTTGGAGGGTGCAAGAGTTTTGGATGGAATGAGTGAAGGAGTTCCCTAAAAGATGGGTGGCTTCAGAGAAGTCTTCTATTCGGAGGTTGTCATTGGCAGAGGTGGCAGCTAGAGATTCACCTGGGAATTGGATTAAAAATCTGGGATGGAGTTTTGATTCTGGGAAAGCGTTTAATAAAATTACTAGTTATGGTGTCAAGGATTTGTTTCAATAGACAAGCATCGCCAAGTGGTTTAACAATTGTTCTCTGTTACTAACACATTAAAAACATTTGACTTGCATATAAAGTACAAATAAAACAAAAATAAAAAACAATTGCCACATCTGATGCATCTTGGACCAATAGGGGTGCTTAGTCATTGAGTGTCTAGGTCTACCTGGAGATGCTGGAGTATTTAGATGAACCCTTGATATCGTCTTAAAGCACCACTACAGCATTTTTTTTTAAGGCATTGCTGGAATGGTGCTTCTAACTTCCAAGCCCCCAGTCTTATAGTCACTTGCCGTCGTCTTCACTGTCTATCTCCGTCACTCATGTTGGTCTCAAGCAGATTGTGACCCACCATACGGCACCCGTGTTTGCTGAGTGAACCAGAGGTCACTTTTGAATACCAGTCTGTGAAAGCCTTGTTCTGGCCTCATTCTGGCTCTCATAGACTTGAGAGCTTAGGACGTGACTTCTGGTCAGTTAGAAGTTGCGCTCGCAATGCTGCGCAGAGAAAAGTTGAAGTCAGTGAAAGGTAAACCCTGTTTCATACTTCAGTTTTTTGTTTCAGTTAAAATCCGCCAAAAAGGTGGAAAGCGGATCCATTCCAAACTGATGTGAACGGAAGCCACCGGAACCGTTTTATTGACGGATCCGCCGAATGAAGAATTTTAAAGGAACCGCTGCCCAGGAAGGGGAGAGAGAGAGAGAGAGAGAAGAATTTTTCTCTGTCCGCCAGAAATGATTTCAGGGTTAAATTTCCTCCTGACTTCATTCCTCCGGGCATGCGCTGTATAGAAATACGGATCCTGCAGTAAAAAAAACGTTACATGGTCCGTCCAGGCACCTCGGCGGACGCAAAAAATTGATGGATCCGCAAAAAAACGGATCCAACGGATGGCCATCCATCAAGATCCGCCGGTAATGCAAGTTAATGGTGAAAAAAACGGATCCACAAAAAAAAAAATGGCGGATCCGTTTTTTTGCTAAAACGGAGGATTTTGACTGATGGTCAAAAACGGAAGTGTGAAACAGGCCTAAGTATCAGACCACAGTCAGGGACCTTACATTTGAAGCACCACTCCAGCGCTGAAAAAAACCCGAAAGCGTTCGAGTGGTGCTTTAACAGTCAAAGGCCAGGTGGTATTAATCGTCCATGCACCAACTTAATATTTCTCTAAGAAAACTATATGATGAGCTGACAAGTTTTGCTACTTTTCTACTAATTACACATTTTAACAATATCCTGTTTTTGCAGGGTTATTATTTACATATGCTTAATAATCTTGCATTACAGGACTCCATACCCTCCAATCATAATTACGCTGTTCATGTTTTATTGTACACTAAACATTCTAAGCCATTAATTATTATTTTTCTTTCTTTAACCTAAATGACTGAAAATTACAGCAAATGGTTCAACTTAAAATTCCTAAAAACAATGCAATTTAGTCCTTTGAGCCAGCAAATTGCCTCTGTATACTGTACCCATTTCTACGCATTCATTTCCTTTTGCAAATAAATGTTGGGCTTGAAATTTAATTTATCTTAAAGTAGCATTTCAGAAAATATTTACAATATTTTTATGCAGATTTTTTTGACAATTTTTGACTTGCTAATGGAAAGACATTTCTTTTCGATACAGACATTTACTTTTTTATGCTTCCATACTCCCCTATACTGCAACATTGTAAAATTCCATAATAATGAAGAATGTATAGCTTTATTTGTTTACTCGTTGTGAGTTGTATGTTGAGGAAATGATGAACTACCCAACTGTTCAAATGGAAATGTCACGTAGGTATTTCTGTTAAATTATCTAGCTTTATACAGAGGACTGCTGTTTTCTTTCACTGCATGAGGAAATGTTGAGCAAAAATGTTTATTATGATTTCTTCATTACTCTGTATGTTTTGCCAGCATGATATTTTGATATTTTGACCATCCTCAGTGGTGGGTTGAATGTATTTCTTGTTTTTATCCAATACACAACATGAAAAGCCCACATGTTCAAACTTGCTTGTTACTGGACCCTAAACATATATGACAGTAACTTCAGACACAAATGATATTATTTAGCTTCTAGGAAACTAAAATTTGTATTTTCGTTTTAATTAAAGGGAACCTGTCAGCACGATTGTGCATAGTAACCTACACACAGTGTCAGGTCGGTGCCGTTATACTGATTAAAATGATACCTTGGTTGATGAAATCCATCTTGTGGTTGCTGTTTAATCTTTATTTTCAGTTTTCAGTTAATGAGATTCTCATGCTCCGGTGCGGCCTGTGGGTGGGGCTGTGGACGGGGCTTTATGTGGTGCTCTGCTTACATATGCATCTGTATGGCTTCTGACCGATCATTGATGCCTCACTGACCTGCCCCCTATTTAAATACTGCATATGTTATGGTTTGAAAACAAAAATTACATTCATCATGCAGATGCCGGCAGCGGCGTCTGCGCTCTAGCATGGTCGGATCTATAATATCAATATTTTTATTTTATTTAGTGATATAAATTGCTTGAGAAAAAAAATTAATTTCTTCCTCAAAATGGCGTCTTCCTCAAAATGGCACCAACACAGTAGCATAATTTGGATGGCCCATAGATGCTACTGCGCAGGTGTGGCCGGTGCCATCTTGGTGGTGACAAATTTTTTTCCTCTAGCAAATTAGCAACGTTGGTGGCACCTGTGCAGTATCATCTATCGTGGGAGATACTTTGCAGAGGGGCAGTGTGTGAGGATATTTTGCACAAGAGGCTGTGTGTATGGTGATATTTTGCAGAGGGGCAGTGTGCGGGGGATATTTTGGAGAAGAGGTTGTGTGTAGGATGATATTTTATACAGGAAGCGCAGGCAATTATTTATTCAGGCATCCTGCAAGGGAGATATCTTTATTTATGGGGCAGAATAATGATACTTAAATTTTTAAGGGAACAGTGTCGGAATCGCTGCTGAAGATGGAGAAAATAGAAGTCTGTGGAGATGAACCCTGTGTCACGTGGACCCGTCCTGTGTGACGCGACCAGCAGGCCGGTAACTGAAACAACAAGACACGGCACGTGAAACTCTCCTGTGTGACACGACCCGCAGGCCAGTAACTAAAACAACAAGACACGGGGGAAGGGGAAACAATTACAACGGTGGGCCCTGCAATAGGGAACGGGGACATGGAGACCTCCTGCACTCCCCTGAATCAGTGTCCCTCACACTCCTATCGTTCCCTAGGCCGGTTCCGCACCGGGTGCCGATCAGGATACCTGTCACCCTAGCACACCCTACACCTATCCCTTGCTAGGGAGCTGGGTGATGCAGGCACTGGCCCCACCGCTGTACTAATATACACCAGGGAAAAATACAAACAGGGAAACACCACTTAGCTTTGCTCTGTTGCCCTTGCTCCCAGCAACAGAGTCCACCACCAGAATGCAGCTTTCCTCCTGAATAGCTGCCACCAAGCTCTGTCAGAGCTGCAAGGAAATCCCCTCTGACTCCTTCCACACCAGGGCTCTGACTGAGCTGCCAGGACCTCTCTCGAGATCCTTCCTCCACCAAGGATGGTTGAAATGAAAACTATCACCAACAGTGATTGCAACACCTGACACTCTTTTATAGCAGAGCCAGAGCAATCACACCTGCTTTATAATCACATGCACTAAACTATAGAAACCAGAGTGCAATGACCCTAACGGCCACTGGGGGCAAAACTAGAACTGAAACCACCACAGTGCAATGACCCTAATGGCCACCAGGGCAAAACTATCTTTAAGCACCAAGCTTAGAGAAAAAAAAAAGTTACTAGTGCATTTTATCTGTTATGATCCAGCATGGATCATGACAGTACCCTCCCCTTAATGAGGGGCCTCTGGACCCTTAAGACCGCTCCTCATCAGGGAACCACCTACAGCAGGGATGCCCAGTTCCAGAGTTCACCCCCTGCAACTACCTGCACGTTTGGTTGGTGACAAATGAGCACCGCTGGTATTGGCAATGTATGCTCTGGAGGCACCACACATCTCTGAAGCGCCGACCTGGGGAACGAGTTGTGTATGTGTATGTTTGGGGGTAACTCGAGCTGGTAAGACTCTGCAACACACTTCCACTGGATGTTTTTTGGTGGCCACCCATACATGCTCGTTCACACACAGGTCCAGATCTGAACAATTATTGCCACACATTCGTTTGTCACAATTCGGTGAACTCTTTCTGGGATTGACAACAGAGGCGTCCCCCTGTGTCACCACACTCACACCCCTGCAATTCACCACGGGGTACACAACCCTCCAACCCCTTCCACCACGAGGTCTGCACCTCCCAGGGTTGGCTAATGGCGAGGGTTGAGATTTGCCCCTACTCACCTGCAGCATCTCCGCTGCTCTCACTGGAGAGGAAGGGGATGATTGTAGAGAGATGGCACGGACAGTAGCCTCTAGGCAGCAGCCCTCACACGACTGCCCCAGCTGACTACTCCCCTCGCCCGCCAATCTATCACCTCCGGTCGCCGCCAGCCAACACCTCTGCTGACATGGTACCTTGGGAGGGCAAAATGGAGGAAATATACACTCCCTGGTTGCCTCCCTCCAAGCGACCAGGGGAATGCGGCTTCTCAGATGGCACAGATAGTTTGGCGCGGGTTGGGCAAGCCTTCAGGACATGACCAGTCTGTCCACAGTAAAAACATGCCGACACTACTTCCCGAACCCTAGGCAGCTACGTACACAAACTAGCTCCTCCTACTTGCATAGGTTCGTCTGGAGACTTGGCACGCACTGCGCAGGCTCTCATGAAATGGCTCGGCTTCCCACAGGAAAAGCATACCCCCCCACCACGACGAGCCGCAGACACACCCTTTTTTGCACCAACAACACCGGGATGTCTGGGTTCCTCCGTCCGCACTGGTGGGTCCTCCTCCCTAGTGAGGACAACAGGGGGCACATTTTGTGTATGTCTCTCCCTAAGGGGTCTATCCACCCGGATGGCAAGGGACATGGCGGCCTCCAGCGACATGGGGGCAGCGTACTGCACCAGAGTATCCTGCAACTTTGGAGACAGACCCTGCACAAATTGACTCCTAAGTGCAGGGTCATTCCACTGAATGTCAGTGGCTCATCTCCTAAACTCTGAGCAGTACTCCTCAGCAACCCGGTCTCCCTGTTTACACCTACGGAGTCGGGATTCCGCCAGGGCGATGCCATCAGGATCCACATACACTAGCGCCAAAGCCGCAAAAAACTCGTCCACGGACTCTAATGATGGTGAATCGTCCGGCAGGGAGAAGGCTCAGGATTGGGGATCCCCCTTAAGAAGGGACATAATGATTCCCACCCGTTGCTCTTCACTCCCTGATGAACGAGGGCGCAGTCTGAAGTATAGTTTACAGGCTTGCTGAAATACCAAGAATTGATCTCTCCCTCCAGAAAACCTGTCAGGGAGGGATATCTTGGGTTCTGGCTCAGCCTGTCTCTGAACCAAGCCCCCAAAGCCCATCAACAGCTGCAGTTGCTGCACCAACTCACCGTGCAGCCCCCTAATCTCATCCGTAAAGATTTGCAGCATTTGGGCAAAGGACTGCATTGGGTCCATGGCTCAGCAGAAGAAAAAAAAATGGTTGGTGATAATGTCACGTGGACCCGTCCTGTGTGGCGTGACCAGCATGCTGGTAACAGAAACAACAAGACACGGCACGTGAAACTGTCCTGTGTGACACGACCCGCAGACCGGTAACTAAAACAACAAGACACGGGGAAGGGGAAACAGTTACAACGGTGGGCCCTGCGATAGGGAACGGGGACGTGGAGACCTTCTGCACTCCCCTGAATCAGTGTCCCTCACACTCCTAACGTTCCCTAGGCCGGTTCCGCCCCAGGCACCGATCAGGATACCTGTCACCCTAGCACACCCTACACCTATCCCTTGCTAGGGAGCTGGGTGATGCAGGCACTGGCCCCACCGCTGTACTAATACACACCAGGGAAAAATACAAACAGGGAAACACCACTTAGCTTTGCTCTGTTGCTTTTGCTCCCAGCAACAGAGTCCACCACCAGAATGCAGCTTTCCTCCTGAATAGCTGCCACCAAGCTCTGTCAGAGCTGCAAGGAAATCCCCTCTGACTCCTTCCACACCAGGGCTCTGACTGAGCTGCCAGGACCTCTCTCGAGATCCTTCCTCCACCAAGGATGGTTGAAATGAAAGCTATCACCAACAGTGATTGCAACACCTGACACTCTTTTATAGCAGAGCCAGAGCAATCACACCTGCTTTATAATCACATGCACTAAACTATAGAAACCAGAGTGCAATGACCCTAACGGCCACCGGGGGCAAAACTAGAACTGAAACCACCACAGTGCAATGGCCCTAATGGCCACTGGGGCAAAACTATCTTTAAGCACCAAGCTTAGAGAGAAAAAAGGTTACCAGTGCATTTTATCTGTCATGATCCAGCATGGATCATGACACCCTGGGCATGAAATCTCTTCATGGCAACTATGCTACAAGGAGACAAAAAGTGATGGGAATGGCTTCAATCCGAAAAGATGTCAAATATAAGTTACCTGGATGTAATTGTTTATTTGTGATACTATTTCTCATCAGTACTGTTCCCTGTGTGGTGCGCAGTCTGATGATGACTGTTAACAACAAGTCCCAGTATCTCCTAACCATTGTTAAAGACATACTGGGAGTTGTAGGTTCATGTGATATATAAGTGTACTAGCTGAAGAGCCCGGCGCTGCCCGGGCATAGTAACTAACTGTGGTTAGTTATAACAAATTATAATTATCCTCCATCCCATAGGCCCGTGCCCATATACCCATCATACATATCCTCCATCCCATAGGCTCGTGCCTATATACCCATCACACATCCTTCATCCCATAGGCCCGTGCCCATATACCCATCATACATATCCTCCATCCCATAGTCGAGTGCCCATATACCCATCACACATCCTCCATCCCATAGTCCCATGCCCATATACCCATCACACATCCTCCATCCCATAGTCCCATGCCCATATACCAATCACACATCCTCCATCCCATAGTCCCATGCCCATATACCCATCATACATATTCGCCATCCCATAGTCGAGTGCCCATATATCCATCACACATCCTTCATCTTATAGTCCCATGCCCATATACCCATCATACATATCCTCCATCTCATAGTCCCGTGCCCATATACCCATCATACATATCCGCCATTCCATAGTCCCATGCCCATATACCCATCATACATATCCTCCATCCCATAGTCGAGTGCCCATATACCCATCACACATCCTCCATCCCATAGTCCCATGCCCATATACTCATCACACATCCTCCATCCCATAGTCCCATGCCCATATACCCATCATACATATTCGCCATCCCATAGTCGAGTGCCCATATACCCATCATACATATCCTCCATCCCATAGTCGAGTGCCCATATACCCATCACACATCCTCCATCCCATTGTCCCGTGCCCATATACCGGTCATACATATCGTCCATCCCATAGTCCCGTGCCCATATACCGGTCATGCATATCCTCCATCCCATAGTCCAGTGCCCATATACCCATCACACATCCTCCATCCCATAGTCCCATGCACATATACCCATCACACATCCTCCATCCCATAGTCCCGTGCCCATATACCCGTCATACATATCCTCCATCCCATAGTCCAGTGCCCATATACCCATCGCACATCCTCCATTCCAAAGTCAACCATTATGACATCATAATGAGCGGCGGGGCTTGCAACCTATGATGACATCAGCGTCGCCATGGCAACCATTGTGACATCATAATGAGGGGTGGGGCTTGATACGCACACACTGTTTCCCCAGTATGCAAATAGGGGCATTATGACATCATAATGAGGGGCGGGGCTTGACACGCACACACTTTTTCCCCAGTATGTAGATAGGGGCAAAATTGTTTGGTGAATTGGAATGCACGGGGTTAAAATTTCGCCTCACAACATAGCCTAGGATGCTCTCGGGGTCAGACGTGTGACTGTGCCAAATTTTGTGGCTGTAGCTGCGACGGTGCGGATGCCTATCCCGGACATGCACACACACACACACACACTTTGACCTTTATATATTAGATGTATTGCTGACCTGACATTGCAATTGATCACTGTACTTAGCTTGGTGACATTTTCATGTACTAATGGTGGTTCTGTCGATGCTTTCTTGTACTGACAGTGGTTTTAGTGCGTCACTGAATCCATGTACTAATGATGGTTTTGGTGCTGCATTCATGTACTGATGATGTTATGGCGCTGCATTCATGCAATGATGGTGGTTCTGGTACTGCATTAATTGTACTAATGGTTTTGACCAGCAGAAGCGCTGGAATAGGCACAAAACAGCTGTTGTCCTCCTTCACTTCCCTGCTCACCCTGCATGTTAAACAATTGTCCCATCACATGGAATAAAGGACATTGACCTTTTTTAAGAAGCAATGGTGAGTGGTGTTTCTTTTTTCAAAATTGAACACTAGTAGTGTTTCTACCTCTGCATTCATGTGCTGATGGTGTTTCTGATCTTGTACACATGTAGCAATCCAAAAATTGCAACATGGCTATGTTAAAATTTAGAAATACTCAAAATTAAGAGTTTTGAGATTATAAGGAGGATTTGGCTAGATTCTGCTCTAAAAACTCAGTGTAAGTTAGGCTATATTCACACATTACTTTGTGGAATAAAAACTGAGTAGAATCTCTATAAAACCTCTTCAAAAACTCAAGACTTTGTTCTGATGCTCCATTGATATAAGAACAGCTTTAGATTTTTTGTGGCCATTGGGATTAGTTCAGTATGGCATTGTGGGCATTAGAACAAAAAATGATGTGCACCCCTGTCTTACATCATTGCTGATTATATTTAACCTTTAGTGATGAGCGGACACGTTGAAGTTCAAATGCTAGTACCGACTGAACTTTAGCTTAACTTGAACATTAACCCAAATGTATGGGGACCCGTAGTTTAGAGCTAGAAAATTCTCTCTGTCTCTGAACATACCCCCAGAACTCTGAACATTAATTCGAACATCTGGGAGAGGCCCGTGTTTGGAGTTCAGCACAGGCCACTTAGTTACGAACCCTGAACTTTAAGGTCAGCAGACCCTTTTTTATGTCATCTCAACCAGAGGTCCCGTATTTGGAGACGTATCTGGGCAGACTATGATGGGTACCATGATTGCGGTTCTGTAGCCCTTCCTCAGATCTTAGAGCTTAAACCAAATATGGGTGAAATGTAAAGGTCTGGGAGGTCTAGTCTTCAGCCGAAATGGAATATTCTCTTTTTGACTGAAGTTTAACTTTAGAAGTATTTTTAGAATAATGAACAAATATACAGAGTGGCGGATGCCTTAATTTGTCTGTGGTTAAAACATACCATAATTATTTGCTAATTTATCCTTGCTTTTGATTTCTTTTGTTTTGCTACAACACCATTGTTTTGTTCTGTTCTGCTTTCACAAAGGTTTTGAGAACAAAGATTCATAAAAAAAATAATAATTTCTTGAACAAACCATTACAACGTATCAAACAACAGCTCTTTTCATTTGGATGAGAGAAAAGCATTAGATGAACTTGGTGGCCGACTGCCAAAGGTGCACACGGCCATTTTGGAATATACTTTGTGTGAACATAAAACAATTATCAGCCATTTTTTATGAAAAAAAGCCCCTTTGTCAGCTGTTTCTAATAAGATTTTAAATGCCATACATTTTTTTTACAAACCAAACCCTTAATGAGAAATATGCTTTTTGTTTTGAAAGCCAAAGAAAGTACAACATAATTTTGGATAACAATGTAAAATCCTTGGGCACTAAATATGAGTGTGCATTACAGTTTTGCATACTTTACCTTATTTGTTTTTTCAGCTGCACTTGGGACTAAGCTAAACAGCGAGTAGATCTTTCACATAAATACAATGCTGGTGATTAACTGTCTCTGAAGTACATCTGCTAAATAGTTCTGCGCGGTGTTTATATTTATGCTCACAGTGCAAGGCTGATTTCAAAGAATAAAACATTGGATTTTATGTAACTGCATAAATACATAGAAAGGCAAGGCAATAAAATCGTCATACGAATACTAAAAAAGAGTCAGGGGGGGGGTCACACGGAAACACTACTGCAAATAAACAAGGTTCCATCCTGAGCTGCCAGGCTACATTTGCTTGCCGTGGGCAAATTATTTTCGTTATAAATGACCCTTAGAATGTAATGGGGAACCCTGCTAACTTATATACTGTATATATATGTATACATATACAGTGGTGGGAAAAAATGTAGGCCCCCTTCCTGATTTCTTATTCTTTTTCATGTTTGTCACACTAAGGCTAGTTTCACATTAGCGTTTTTTTGCGCAGCGCATCGGGCGCATAAAAAACGCAAAGAAAAACGCAAAACAAACGCGCGTTTTTTTAACGTCATGCGCACGCTGATGTGTAAAAAAAACGCAGCGTTGTTTGCGTTTTACATGCGTTTTTTGCATGCGTTGGCGTTTTTTATGCGCATGCGTTTTTAAGTGTGACGTTTTTTCCATTGTCTAGAGAACATTCTAGACTTGTTTCACTCAAAAACGCATGCGTAAAAAAACGCAACCGTGCGCAAGACCATGCGCACGCATGCGTTACCATAGACTTCAATGTGTTGTTTTTGCGCATTCCGTGCGCAAGCGTGCGCATGCGTTTTTTTGCCGAGACAGGGCGCACCAAAAAATCCAACATGTTGCGTCTGGCGCACCTGGCGCAAAAGACAAAAAAACGCATGCGCACGAAAACGCAAGTGTGCGCAAAAACATGCGCACGTCATGTTAAACATAGGTGCGCAGTGCGCATGCGCACGGGTGCGCACGATGCGCTGCGCACAAAAGCGCAAATGTGAAACCAGCCTTAAAAGTTTCAGATCACCAAACAAATGTAAATATTAGACAAAACTGCAAGTCCACCTCTGAATGGCTTAAGACAAACAAAATAAAGACTTTGGCGTGGCTTAGTCAAAGTCCTGATTTTAATCTAATGGAGATTCTGTGGCATGAGGGTTATTAGGTTTAGGGGGCAATGATTTTTTCACACAGGGCCCTGTAGGTTTGGATTTCTTTATCCCTTAATAATAAAGACCTTCATGTAAAAGCTGCATTTTGTGATTACTTGTGTTATCTTTGTCTAATATTTAAGTGTATTTGGTGATCTGAAACATTTAAGTGTGACAGACATGAAAAAGAATAAGAAATCAGGAAGGGGCAAACACTTTTTCACAAAAATAAATAAATATATATATATATACTGTAAATAATATATATATATATCTATATATATACAGTATATATATAGATATATATAGATATTGTGGGGAATAGATAGCTCAGCTGGGATCTTTGCTTTGGCACAAGTGTGTGGCTATGAAGTCACTTCAGCAGACTAGCAAGTTCCTCATGAATATGGACACGGCATATTTATTGTGCACACTTGTTATTCAATGTTACACATGCCAAACATGAAATAAAACATCTAAGGCCGTCTGGCTACTAACTAACAATAGCAGGCTAACTACAAAATAAACCTATATAACAGCAAACAAGTCCATGTAATCTTACTGTGTCAGCTCCCAGCTCAGCAGACGAGATGGACTGAGAGATCCCAGCTCCTCCTGATTATATCAGCTGGACCAGTCAGGAAACCAAAACCTGGATTGAATAAGTGGAGGGGGAACTACCAGTCCTTTCCATGCTGATCACTAAGGAAACCAGGACTGGATTACAGTGAAATAAACTGGCTTCATCATCAGTACATGGAGACATATGAAATGAAACGGGGAGAAATATACCTGTTTTCTAGTACCTCTCCCCTTGGCACCTCACAATATATATATATATATATATATATATATATCTATATATATATAGTAAGATGGCAGCCGGACAAGTCCTTGAGGGGAGATATGTGTCATTGCGGCTGTTAGCTGAGGTGATGTGAGCTCGGAAGTATGGTCCAGCACCTATATTGCTGAGAGAGTTATTTGGCCATTCCAAGGCCTGGTTTTACGAGTGGTCATAAGAGATGGGTGGGAATAACCGCTCACATATCCCAACACCAGGGGCATGGTTTGGCAAATGAAATGGAGATCGAGTCTCTTATTCAGTGTCTGTGGCTGGAGGGGTGGAGACCTCCAGTGTGTGCTGTTAAAGGCACTGACCTGACCTCATCGAGTGGACCTGCTATGCTATTTAGCTATTTACTTGCAGTTCATGTTCACCTTCAGTGTGTGTTGCTAAAGACACTGACCTGAGCGGGCGGACCCGTAATACCATATGGACTATTTGTTTTCAGTTAGTTTTTTCACTTTGTGCCTGACAAGGCTGTGTTTTGTTTTGCCACCCGAAGCGGTTTATGAAGTTAAATAAACTTGCCTGGACTTTGCCTGACTACCGCCTCCTGTGCCTACCTCAAGAGCAGCTGAGTGAGGACAAACCTCCACAATATATATCTATCTATATATACAGTGGGGCAAAAAAGTATTTAGTCAGTCAGCAATAGTGCAAGTTCCACCACTTAAAAAGAAGAGAGGCGTCTGTAATTTACATCATAGGTAGACCTCAACTATGGGAGACAAACTGAGAAAAAAAAATCCAGAAAATCACATTGTCTGTTTTTTTTCATTTTATTTGCATATTATGGTGGAAAATAAGCATTTGGTCAGAAACAAAATTTCATCTCAAGACTTTGTGATATATCCTTTGTTGGCAATGACAGAGGTCAAACGTTTTCTGTAAGTCTTCACAAGGTTGCCACACACTGTTGTTGGTATGTTGGCCCATTCCTCCATGCAGATCTCCTCTAGAGCAGTGATGTTTTTGGCTTTTCGCTTGGCAACACGGACTTTCAACTCCCTCCAAAGGTTTTCTATAGGGTTGAGATCTGGAGACTGGCTAGGCCACTCCAGGACCTTGAAATGCTTCTTACGAAGCCACTCCTTCGTTGCCCTGGCGGTGTGCTTTGGATCATTGTCATGTTGAAAGACCCAGCCACGTTTCATCTTCAATGCCCTTGCTGATGGAAGGAGGTTGGCACTCAAAATCTCACGATACATGGCCCCATTCATTCTTTCATGTACCCGGATCAGTCGTCCTGGCCCCTTTGCAGAGAAACAGCCCCAAAGCATGATGTTTCCACCACCATGCTTTACAGTAGGTATGGTGTTTGATGGATGCAACTCAGTATTCTTTTTCCTCCAAACACGACAAGTTGTGTTTCTACCAAACAGTTCCAGTTTGGTTTCATCAGACCATAGGACATTCTCCCAAAACTCCTCTGGATCATCCAAATGCTCTCTAGCAAACTTCAGACGGGCCCGGACATGTACAGGCTTAAGCAGTGGGACACGTCTGGCACTGCAGGATCTGAGTCCATGGTGGCATAGTGTGTTACTTATGGTAGGCCTTGTTACATTGGTCCCAGCTCTCTGCAGTTCATTCACTAGGTCCCCCCGCGTGGTTCTGGGATTTTTGCTCACCGTTCTTGTGATCATTCTGACCCCACGGAGTGGGATTTTGCTTGGAGCACCAGATCGAGTGAGATTATCAGTGGTCTTGTATGTCTTCCATTTTCTAATTATTGCTCCCACAGTTGATTTCTTCACTCCAAGCTGGTTGGCTATTGCAGATTCAGTCTTCCCAGCCTGGTGCAGGGCTACAATTTTGTTTCTGGTGTCCTTTGACAGCTCTTTGGTCTTCACCATAGTGGAGTTTGGAGTCAGACTGTTTGAGGGTGTGCACAGGTGTCTTTTTATACTGATAACAAGTTTAAACAGGTGCCATTACTACAGGTAATGAGTGGAGGAAAGAGAAGACTCTTAAAGAAGAAGTTACAGGTCTGTGAGAGCCAGAAATCTTGATTGCTTGTTTCTGACCAAATACTTATTTTCCACCATAATATGCAAATAAAATGAAAAAAAAACAGACAATGTGATTTTCTGGATTTTTTTTTCTCAGTTTGTCTCCCATAGTTGAGGTCTACCTATGATGTAAATTACAGACGCCTCTCATCTTTTTAAGTGGTGGAACTTGCACTATTGCTGACTGACTAAATACTTTTTTTGCCCCACTGTATATATATATATATATATATATATAATATGAGTATTTGAGCAAAATGGCCAGTCGTTATAGAGCTATGTTTGGCCACCCAAAACAGAAGAGCCTAGCGTTTATCGCCCACTTTGCGCTCTTCCCATGACTCAGTTTTCCACCTTCATAGGGATGGCTCCTCCTCCTTTTAAGACACCTGGTAAACTGCATGGGAAATTTGGATTTACTGCATATAGGTGATCTGTATGATGGTGGCACTTGGCAAACAAACAAAGGGAGGAGAGGAAGTATGAGAAGGCTTAGCTGTGGCTTTACATGAACAGCCTGGTGCTTCTCAGGGCTGTTGTGTGATATGTTCATTTAGTCTCATAAATATGCCTCAATGTAAAAAATCAAAGGTCCCGATTCATTTTGGCATTTTGTACAACAGTATTAATGATGGCTGCGCAGGAATAAAACATAATTAACTTCAATAAGAAGAGCAAAAATTCTGCACCATTAGAAAGTGTTTCACACCAGAATACTGACATAAACACCATGATCAATCAGGGTCAAAGTGTTTTAGGAGACGCAAGTTACACTAGATCTACCGGAGGGGTCATTTTGACCCTTTTGCTATTTCTTTTTCCTATAATTTCTAAAATTTTAACAAATGAGTTCTGACTTTTTGTGACTTTTATTTATTCATGGTAGTGTATATTTTAGGACACAAAAATGAATTGTAACTTTTTCAGGGGCCCGGATTTTACAGTTCATACCTATAAGTACTGAAGGGGTCAATTTGACCCCATACATAAAAGTAGTAGTAGGCAAGTCACCTAATATTACAGAGTACAGAAAATCACAGTGCTTCTCCCTAGTTGTAGAGTATAATTGTACCTTTGCATATCAGGGATGATTCAGCATTTTGTTTTGTGTAAACTTGTCTGAACATGTTTGATCCATGTCTCTTGTAGCGATTTCTGTCTGCACTTCAGTAGCAAACATTACACTTGAAGCTACAACTCTGCATGTTTGTAAAGTGTTGTTTTATTACTTCTGCGATCTTACAAGTCCCTTTTTGCGACGTATATTTGAAGCATGAGTAAGCAGAGGGGTCTGACAAGTGTTGAAATTTTGAAATGTCTTCAAAATTTATCTGAAAATGAGTCAGAAGAAGTGGCCCATCATCCGCAATGTCTGAAACACAAACAAAAGGACAAGAAATCCGCAAGCGGTGAAAATGTGGGGTTGGAAGATGCAACGAAAACAAAACAACTAAAACTTGCGCAAGCTGTAACAAACCAGTTTGTGGAAAATGCACTGGGAAAGTGGAAGAAAGTACTGTTTGTGTTAACTGTTGGACACCGCATGCTATGACCATGTAAAAGGAAAATGCGTGCTGTACTTGATCTTAACACTGTTCCTAATAAGTTAAAATAAATGTTCTTTAATTTGTTGGCAACAAAAAAGTTATTTTTACTCCAGAGTCAGTACTTTTGAATGGGGGTCAAAATGACCCCTAATGGTAGTTATAGGTATTATGAAACATGCGGTAGTTCTAGTGTTAAGCCTTGGTTATCAGCAAGTGGAATCATTGTTAATATAAGGTAATAAAATTGTTTAGAAATTGAGTTTCTAGAAAAGAATATTTTAAAATTCACTTTTCTTATCAATTTCTTATCCTCGAATTCCTAGGTCTTTATATTGTGTCATGGGGTAGTACGATAAACAATTGTCGTCTATAAATGTCAATTTAGTTTACATATTACTTAGCCAGCACAAATTACTGTTATATTTTCATCTAATATCCTCCAAATTTGATCCGTATAAGCTTTTACAATGTGAATTATTACATTTTGTAAAATTAGAACGCAAAGCATTTTAATCACCTTGATGAGTTGTCTACAGCTGATAAAATGTTATCTAAAACTACTGAAACCAAGCCATTAGAATATTTGGCAGTATAGTAATAATGATCATAAGTTTTGTATCATTTATTGCATTTGAATTGTGCAAAATTATGTGCAAGAAATTGTTTTCAGTAAAGCTGTAATCTTCAGTGTGGACTCCTTAACATCACCGCCATGTGTGCTTGTTAATAATATCGCTTTGACAACCACGATTCTTCCCGGAAAGGTTTTCATTTCATTTTTTGCTGCAAGAATTTATATATATTCCACAAGAGCATCACTGTGGTCTTGTAATAATGCTTTCCATAAGGTTTAACTTGCAGTTGATGTTCCAGTTCATCTCAAAAGTGTTCTGGGGATTCAGTTCAGGACTCTGTCAAGTTCATCTACACCAACGTAGAAAATCAACTATAACTATTGTGGACTTATTTGGTTATACACCAAAGTCATTTCTTAAAATGTTGCTATATCAATTAGAGCACACAATTCTTTAGAATATTAGTGTAAGTCTTAGCATAAATATTTTGATGGAACTAAGAAGCCAAACCCAAAACATACAGTACAGTCCCAGACTATTATTCCATTAAAGTTTAGACTGTTTCTTTACAATAAGCATCCTCTTATACCTACCTAGGTATGGTCCAAGTTTCATGGACATGTGAAACCAACCTTAGACTCTCAAAATCCCAAAGGTATCAGATATTTTTTTATCTTACAATCTCACAGTATCCAAATTTATAGCTAATGATAAACAAAACAACACTTAGAAGATGTTTCAGATTTAATGGACATAATGTATATGAACGTAAGCTGTAAAAAAAATAGATGGGTTGGTTAATTCAGATTTTTATTCATTAAATGGAACAAATGGATGGAAATGTTCCTCATTTAGAATATCTTTGAACGGTTCATCCAGACATTGTGGTTGATGAGGTTCATTCTTCTATAACTACGACTGTGGAGGATGGATATTTCTCTGTAACTTCATACTACATAGAGGTGTAAACTCAATATAGAGAGACCTGCATTGAGTAGAGCACTTGACTCAGTCCAAAGATTACAAATTTGTAGGTTTTGAGCAGGAAAACTAAGAAAACGTTGTTTAGCTGGTTTTGATTTGGTCAATTGAAACCCAATGTGCTAGTGCAGCATTCTTGAATAAAAGTGGAGACTTTTATTCCTATTGCTTGTTGATATCTTATAGAGATGAGCAGATTGATCTGTGGAGGATCGAGTTTGAGTTGAATTTCTTGAAATTCATGATTTAACGCAAATTCAAACAATTTGAGATTCGATTTGCAAAAAAAAACTTGCCTGCCACAATTTCCTACAATGCTGATGCATTAGAGAATTGGCTAATCACCCAGGCCTCTCCATGATGTCTTGCAAATATGACATTATATGGATTATCATAACTTGTATGGTGGTGGTCAGTACTTGGGCCACCACAGATCAGAGGTTTCCAATGGAGCACAGTTTGTATAGTAAAATAATTTTCCAACTCCAGAGTCACTGGGTAAGTCTCTCTCTTCTGTAGTCTGTAAGTTCTTATGGTCAGTGTAGTTTTCCATTTCTCCTGTAGTGTATAAGCTTAATGGTCAGCTGTGTCCTCTCCTTTTCCTATGGAGTGTAAGCTCTTATGGTCAGTGGGGTCCTTTCTCTCACCTGTAAAGTGGTCAGCAGAGATCTCTCTCTCCTGTCCCAATATTGAGAGCTACTAAATTTATTCACTACAAATTAAAATTTGGGGGTCCATTTGGTGAAGTGGGCAAGAACAAATTTCAAAAGATTTCTCATTAGTGATAAGTGAGCATGCTCCCCACTACTCGGTACTGGCCCGAGCATCTCACTGCTCGAGAAGCTCTGATCTCGCAGAGTATTTCCAGGGTTGCTCGCCGGGGAACTCGGGTCCCCTCCCTGCATGTTTGGCACTCTTTAGACAGCCAATGAACATGCAGGGATTGTCTGCCACACACTGTAATGCCGCAGCCATGTTGGTTGTTGCATTACATTGATCGGCTGGCCGCACATCGTCATCAGGTCTATATCAGACTGGGCGCTGCCATGCTCGTCACAGTCTGCTCCAGAATAAGGCAGTGTAGGGAGAGTTGCTTCTGAGTTAGGGAGAGATTTGCTTGTTTCTTAGTTAGTGTAGGTATACTACAATATATTCTACACATATCCATCTCAACTAACAGTCCTTCTGAGGACTAATCCAGCTGCATAGATATCAGAGCTAGGTAGGCAGGCAGTGTATGTGTCAGACTGCAGTGCATATAGAAAAAAGGGTCCATTCCAGTTCTGTCTGCTGCTGCTGCTTTTACAGAGATTTCTAGACATAGCCCCAGGTATCAGGGGCCAGGATTAATTTTTTTGGGATCTTAACCTGATTATTTGCTTAAAAAGCAATCCAGAGAACACCGTTTTTCTGCTCCATTTGCTTGTTGGCGCTACAGAATAAAGTGCTAAAAATCCATCTATTTAAAACTGTGGTTTGTCCATCACATGGATTACATATAAGTGTGCTAAAAATTCTGCCATTTCTGTCCTCCATTTAAATTTTGTTGCAGTGTGTTAGCGAAGTTTTTGACATCAGTTTGATGTTAAAATAGTTACCTACAGGCCAGCTATTTAAAACTGTGGTTTGTCCATCACATGGATCACATATAAGTGCGCTCAAAATTCTGCCATTTCTGGCCTCCATTTAAATTTTGTTGCCGTGTGTTAGTGAAGTTAGGCTAGGTTCATATTAGCATTTGAGTCCGCAGCATATCATCCGCATGCGCAAACACATGCAAAACGCATGTTTATGCAGTGCAGCTTTTGTATGCGCATCATCTTACACATGACGTAAAAAAAGCTACGTGTGCATGCATTTGTATGCGTTTTTGCATGCGTTTGCGTTGTTTATGCACATACATTCGATATGACATCAGACAAAAATGGGCCTGTCTCATGGGATTTCTATATGTATTTTGAATAACGCATGCCTATCGAACGCGTGCGTACGCATGTCATTGCATACCAATGCGTTTCCATAGACAGTAATGCATTTTTTTTATGCACTCATCCGCATGTGCATGCCTGCCTATATTTGACGGATTTTTGACGCCCCTATAAATGCAACATGTTGCGTTCTCTGCGCACGGCCACACACCACGAAACAATGCATGCGTATGCAAAAGCATGTGAACGCATGCAAAGGCATGTCTCTGCGTACACCATGGTAAATATATGTACTCACCACGCATATCGATCTATGTGTATCAAACGCTGCGCACACAGATTCAAATGTGAAACCAGCCTTATTGACACCAGTTTGCTGTTAAAAATAGTTATCTACAAGCCAGCTACTTAAAACTGTGGTATGTCCATCACACGGATTACATATAAGTGCGCTCAAAATTCTGCCATTACTGGCCTCCATTTAAATTTTGTTGCAGTGTTTTTTCGAAGTTATTGACACCAGTTTGCTGTTAAAAATAGTTACCTACAGGCCAGCTATTTAAAGCTGTGGTTTTCTGTCACACGGAACGCTACACTGCAGATGTTGGGAAGGATTTGTGAGCAGAAGAGGGCAGCTGTTGACTAACAGCATCAACAAGGCCTTCGGTATTCAGTTCAGACACCACACATAAGACCTCATGAGTGGGTATGGATGTCAGACATATGTTCCATCCTCCATAACTTTGAGGACTCCACCAAGATGGTGAGCGGCAATGACACCATAATTAGCATCACCATCCCGCTTCTCTGTGTTCTGAAATGCTCTCTACTCACAATCAAAGAAGATGCATTTACACACAGCCCAGCCTCATATCATCCCAACGTGGATTGGGTGACAATGAGAAAGAGGAGGAGGAGGAAGAACAGGAGCTAGTTTCATGCGCTATAGATGGTACTACCTGCACAACTGTCATAACATAAGTTCAGCGTAGATGGCCTGAGGACAGGGAGGAGGAGAGCATGTTCAGGTGTCCTCTTGGTGACGACATGGAAGTCTTGCCTGTTGGCAGTCTGGCACGCATGGTTGAGTTTATGTTACGCTGCCTTTTCTGTGACCCTCGCTTTCTCAAAATATTCGGTGATACAAGGAGAATTTTCTATCTCTTATTCCCGAGGTGGATAGGTCTACTAAAATGAGACAGTACCAGAAGGCCCTTGTTGCGGAATTTGTTGTGAGTTCATTTTCCCCTCCGTCACTGAGGCCTGGTGAACTCCCTATTCTAGTGAAGGAAGGTAGTGAGCCTGATTATCAGGCACCTGGGACTAATGAAGACGATTGGCTGAGTGGCGTCACTGACTGGATTTAAGGCAGCCTACGCCCTTTCTGCCCTGCGGGTGATTTTTCTGTGGACTCTTGGACTCCAGTCTGATTCCTGCTCTCCTAAAGCTAAGTTTTCTGTTTTGCCTTTTTGCATCTAAGATTTGTTTTTGTTTTTCTTGCTTTTTGGATTCTGCCACTCCCTGCTGGAGTGTGCAGTGTTCCTTGAGCTCTGTCTTCTGAAAGTACCTCAGTGCTGATTTAGTTTTTGAAGCTTAGTTGCTTCAGGGCCATTTTTATATCAGCTTGTTGGCTTTTGTCTCTGATAGGGTTTTGGCAGATTGCAGACAGCAGCCTTCCTATCCGTTCCTATCTAGGTAGTTTTTGGGCCCTGTCTTTGCTCAGCCTGTCTTTCTGTCTGTGTAAGTGTTTTCATCTTGCTTCACCGTCATTATATGTGGGGGGCTGCCTATTGCTTTGGGGTCTGCTCTGGGGCAGTTAGATTTCCCCTTTCCTTCTTTAGGCCTATGTATCTCTCCGGCTGTGATCGAGGGGTCTAGGTCATCGTAGGAACCCCCCACGGCTACTGCTAGTTGTGTTGATAGGTTCAGGGGTCTGCAATCTGATAGTTGCCAACTTCTCTGGTTTTCAGGATTAGCTAGCATTTCTGTTTTTGCCTCCTACGGTGACTCAATCATAACAGAATCACCCGCCAAACCGCAGATCCTGGGGTACTCTATAGCAGGAAAGAATTGTGTTTAAAAAAAAAAAAAAAAAAAAAAAGGTGTGTGTATATTCTTTCCTCTATATCTCTGAGGCCGTAGGGGGAATTTTTTTTTTCTCTCAATGGAGATAAAGCAAGTGTCTGATCGTGTGGAGCAGCTCGCTGCTGAAGTGCGAGGAATTTCCGCCTATCTTGCTCGTTCACATGCTGTTGAACCAAAGATCCCCACACCTGATGTATTTTTTGGGGATCGATCTAAATTTTTGAGTTTCAAAAATAATTGTAAATTATTTTTTGCTTTGAAGCCTAACTCGTCAGGGAGCCCCGCGCAGCAGGTTAAAATTGTCATCTCTTTGCTGCGCGGCGATCCCCAGGATTGGGCGTTTTCTTTGAAACCAGATGACCCTATTCTGACTAATGTGAACGCATTTTTTCAAGCCTTGGGGTTGCTGTACGACGAACCTAATGCTATTGATTAGGCTGAAAAGACCCTGTTAGCATTGAACCAGGGTCGAGAATCTGCAGAGTTGTACTGTCAAAAGTTCCGAAAGTGGGCGGTCCTTACTGCCTGGAATGATAGTGCCTTGGCTGCTCTCTTTCGGAAGGGTTTGTCAGAAGCCGTAAAAGATACTATGGTGGGATTTCCTGTTCCCTCTGGTCTGGACGATTCTATGTCTTTAGCCATTCAGGTTGATCGGCGTTTACGTGAACGCAGGATTACACGAGAGGTGTTTGCCACCGGTTGAACAGACGTCTGAACCTATGCAATGTGATAGAGTTTTGTCTAAGGCGCAACGTCAGGAATTCAGAAGGCGTAATAAGCTGTGTTTTTTCTGTGGAGATGCCTCACATGTTATTTCTGTTTGTCCTAAACGTGAGAAACGCTTTGCACACACGTTTTCTGTTGGTGGGGTTCAGCCTAAGTTTCTTTTGGCGATTACTCTGATCTGTTCCCTGTCCACATTTTCCGCCAAGGCTTTTGTGGATTCGGGAGCAGCGCTAAACCTAATGGACTTGGATTTTGCTAAACGTTGTGGATTTCCGTTGACATCTCTGCAGACGCCTATCCCTTTGAGGGGGATTGATGCTACCCCTCTGGCTAAAAATAAACCTCAGTTTTGGACCCAGTTGGTCATGCGGGTCACCTCAGACCACCAAGAAAATTGCAGATTTTTGGTGTTGCATGGTCTGCATGATGCCGCTGTTCTGGGGTTTCCCTGGTTGCAGATTCATAATCCAGTTTTGGATTGGAAGTCTGTGTCTGTGGTGAGTTGGGGTTGCCGGTGTACCTTTAGTGAGGCTCCGTTTTTTTCCACCTCTCCTCAGTCGCATGAGGTTCCTGACTATTTGGCGGATTACTATGATGTATTTAGTGAGAATGAGTCTGCGTCCTTGCCTCCTCATAGGAGTTATGACTGTGCAATTGAAATAAACCCGGGGTGTAAATTTCCTAAGGGTCGGCTCTTCAATTTATCTGTACCCGAGCACGAGGCTATGCGGTCCTATATTAAGGAGGCGTTGGAGAAGGGTCATATTAGACCATCCTCTTCACCCTTAGGTGCCGGTTTTTTTTTTGTGGCCAAGAAGGATGGTTCTTTAAGGCCTTGTATTGATTATCGTGCCCTCAATAAAATTACTATTACATATCAGTATCCGTTACCCCTGATTTCGGATCTATTCTCTAGAGTCAGAGGTGCTTGCTGGTTTACCAAGCTTGACCTCAGGGTGGCGTATAATCTTATCCGCATTAAGCAGGGGGATGAATGGAAGACGGGGTTTAATACTCCGGAGGGACATTTTGAGTACCTGGTGATGCCTTTTGGGCTCACTAATGCCCCTTCTGTCTTCCAGTGCTTCATGAACGATATTTTCCGAGACTTTGTCAATAAATTTTTGATTATCTATCTGGATGATATTTTGATCTTCTCCAAGGATTGGGATTCTCATGTGGAACATATTCGGACTGTGTTCCGGATCTTGAGAGAGAATTCTCTGTATGTCAAAGGATCAAAATGCCTTTTTGGAGTACAGAGAATTTCTTTTTTGGGATTTATTTTGTCTCCGTCAACTATTGAAATGGACCCGGCCAAGGTACAGGCCATTTATGATTGGGTTCAGCCCACTTCTTTGAAGGCCCTCCAGAAGTTTTTGGGGTTTGCAAATTTTTATCGGAAATTCATAGCAAAATTTTCTAGTATTGCCAAACCATTGACTGACCTGACCAGGAAGGGTGCGGATGTGTTGAATTGGTCTCCGGAGGCGGTTGCTTCCTTTCAGGAGCTGAAGCGTAGATTTACCTCCGCCCCGGTTCTGCGGCAACCTGATGTCTCACTCCCGTTCCAGGTAGAGGTGGATGCTTCTGAGATTGGTGCAGGAGCGGTGTTGTCCCAAAAGGATCCGGTAACATCTAAAATGAATCCCTGTGCTTTCTTTTCCCGTAAGTTCTCTTCATCTGAACGTAACTATGATGTGGGGAATCGGAAACTGTTGGCCATGAAATGGGCATTTGAGGAGTGGAGACATTGGTTGGAGGGAGCCAAACATCAAGTTGTGGTCCTCACTGATCACAAAAATTTGATTTACCTAGAGTCGGCTAAACGCTTGAACCCTAGACAGGCTAGGTGGGCCTTGTTTTTTACACGTTTTGATTTTGTGGTCTCTTTCCTTCCTGGAACTAAGAATGTCAAGGCAGACGCCCTCTCTAGGAGTTTCTTTGCTGATTCTCCTGTGGTGACCAAGCCTGCCACCATCTTAGGCGAAGGGGTAGTTCTTTCTGCCATCTCGCCCGATTTGAGACTTGCTCTGCAAGAGTTCCAGGAGGAAAAACCTGAGCGTTGCCCCAGTGGAAAGTTGTATGTTCCTGACCAGTGGAAGAAGAGAGTGATGTCTGAAGTTCATTTCTCTGCATTGGCTGGTCATCCAGGTATTTTTGGTACTAGAGATCTGGTGAGTCGCTCTTTTTGGTGGCCCACCTTGTCTCATGATGTCAGGAATTTTGTGCAGTCCTGTGGGACTTGCTCCCGGTCTAAATCTTGTTCTCGCTCTAGTGGGTTGTTGATGCCTTTGCCGGTCCCCAGGAGGCCATGGACCCATATTTCAATGGATTTCATCTCTGATATGCCGGTCTCTCAAAGAATGACTGTTATTTGGGTGATTTGTGATAGGTTCTCTAAGATGGTTCATCTTGTACCACTCCCTAAGTTGCCATCTTCCTCTGAGTTGGTGCCTCTGTTTTTGCAACAGGTGGTTCGCTTGCACGGGATTCCTGAGAACATTGTATCTGACAGAGGAGTTCAATTTGTGTCTAAATTTTGGAGGACGTTCTGTTCCAAGTTAGGAATTCAGTTGTCCTTCTCCTCTGCTTTTCACCCTCAGACCAATGGGCAGACAGAGAGAACAAACCAGACCTTGGAGTCGTATTTGAGATGTTTTATTTCCGCTGATCAGGATGATTGGGTTTCATTTTTGCCCTTGGCCGAATTTGCTTTAAATAATAGAGCTAGTTCTGCCACTTTGATGTCACCTTTTTTTTGTAACTTTGGTTTTCACCCTCGATTTTCTTCAGGGCAGGTGGAGCCTTCTGCCTGCCCAGGTGTTGACACTGTGGTGGAGAGAATGCACCAGATCTGGGACCAAGTGGTGGATAAGCTATCTCTCTCCCAGGAAAAGGCCCAGCGGTTTTCCAATCGACATAGGACCATTGGTCCCCAGTTTAAGATTGGTGATATGGTGTGGTTATCATCAAAAAATATTGCTATGAAGGTGGCTTCTCCTAAGTTTAAGCCTAGATTTATTGGACCTTACAAGATTTTGGAGATTATTAATCCGGTCTCTTTTCGTTTGGCTCTTCCTGTCACATTTAAGATCCATAATGTGTTCCATAAGTCCTTGTTGAAGAGGTTTGTTGAGCCAGTTGTGCCTGAGGTGGCACCTCCGGACCCTGTATTGGTTGAAGGTAACTTGGAATATGAGGTAGGGAAAATTCTGGATTCCCGTCTGGTTAGACGGAGACTCCAGTATTTGGTTAAGTGGAAGGGTTATGGTCAGGAGGATAATTCCTGGGTCCCTGCCTCTGATATTCATGCCAAAAGATTGGTGCGTGCCTCTCATCGGGCTCACCCTGATCGCCCTGGTAGCATTGTTGAGGGTTCGGTGACCTCTCCTCAAGGGGGGGTACTGTTGTGAGTTCATTTTCCCCTCCGTCACTGAGGCCTGGTGAACTCCCTATTCTAGTGAAGGAAGGTAGTGAGCCTGATTATCAGGCACCTGGGACTAATGAAGACAATTGGCTGAGTGGAGTCACTGACTGGATTTAAGGCAGCCTACACCCTTTCTGCCCTGCGGGTGATTTTTCTGTGGACTCTTGGACTCCAGTCTGATTCCTGCTCTCCTAAAGCTAAGTTTTCTGTTTTGCCTTTTGCATCTAAGATTTGTTTTTGTTTTTCTTGCTTTTTGGATTCTGCCACTCCCTGCTGGAGTGTGCAGTGTTCCTTGAGCTCTGTCTTCTGAAAGTACCTGAGTGCTGATTTAGTTTTTGAAGCTTAGTTGCTTCAGGGCCATTTTTATATCAGCTTGTTGGCTTTTGTCTCTGATAGGGTTTTGGCAGATTGCAGATAGCAGCCTTCCTATCCGTTCCTATCTAGGTAGTTTTTGGGCCCTGTCTTTGCTCAGCCTGTCTTTCTGTCTGTGTAAGTGTTTTCATCTTGCTTCACCGTCATTATATGTGGGGGGCTGCCTATTGCTTTGGGGTCTGCTCTGGGGCAGTTAGATTTCCCCTTTCCTTCTTTAGGCCTATGTATCTCTCCGGCTGTGATCGAGGGGTCTAGGTCATCGTAGGAATCCCCCACGGCTACTGCTAGTTGTGTTGATAGGTTCAGGGGTCTGCAATCTGATAGTTGCCAACTTCTCTGGTTTTCAGGACTTAGCTAGCATTTCTGTTTTTGCCTCCTACGGTGACTCAATCATAACAGGAATTATTAAAAAAAATTCCCATCTGAAAATGCTGGCAGCAGAGGTCACAGTTCATTGGACAACCAAGGAATACAGAAGAGAGAGACAACTCCAATCCAGCAGAGGCAGGGGAACACAGTCAAAGTTCTGGAAGAGTTTTCTCAGCGCCTCCCATCGCACAGGCCCTGAGGTGCGGGGTACTTTCACAAGGAGTGCAAAGTTTGGGAAAATGCTGAGGGTGTACCTTGCTGACCGTACCAACGTCCTCTGTGATTCCTCTGTGCCTTATAATTATTGGGTATCCAAGCTGGACACGTAGCATGAACTGGCTCTCTATGCCTTGGAGGTCCTGGCCTGTCCTACCGCTAACGTTTTGTCAGAGTGGGTTTTTAGTGCCATTGGTGGAATTATAACTGATAAGTGCATCCGCTTGTCAACTGAAAATGCTGACAGGCTGACGCTTATAAAAGTGAACAAGGGCTGGATGGGGCCAGACTTCTCAACACCACTGAATGATAGCAGCGTAACTTAAACTCAAATCCAGTGTCTTTTTTTGGAAGGTCTATTCCCATGCACCTCTTCACACCCACACATGGGTAAACGCTTCCTGATTTTGGCTATTTGCTGTTGTCCTCCTCCTTCTCATCCTCATCCTACACCACCATATCACCAGGGTGACCATGGTCCGTGATGCAACACACACATAATTTTTTTAAAGGGTGTTTATGATGCCCATAAAAAATTGTCATTCAGTATGTTCATGTATACCCCCAGGGGTAAATGTTTGTCATCCCTTACACTTAGTGCAAGGGCATTACAAGTATAGGAGACCCGCTCCTTTCTAATGGGAACAATTTTTTATGAGGCCCTCCACGTCTCTTCAAAGGGCCATTGGAGTGCCTCCAGATTTTTGGCAGCTCTTGCATTCACTGCATAGGCAAACACTATGGCAGACCCACTTCCTAATAGTGGAAACATTTTTTCATGAGGCCCTCCTCTACGTCTCTTCAAAGGGGCATTGGAGTGCCTCCAATTTTTTGGCAGCTCTTGCATTCACTGCATAGGCAAACACTATGGCAGACCCACTTCCTAATAATGGAAACATTTTTTCATGAGGCCCTCCTCTACGTCTCTTCAAAGGGGCATTGGAGTGCCTCCAATTTTTTGGCAGCCCTTGCATTCACTGCATAGGCAAACACTATTGAAGACCCACTTTCTAATAATGGGAACATTTTTTCATGAGGCCGTCCTCTACGTCTCTTCAAAGAGGCATTGGAGTGCCTCTAAATTTTTGGCAGCCCTTGCATTCACTGCATAGGCAAACACTATTGAAGACTCACTTCCTAATAATGGGAACATTGTTTTCAGGAGGCCCTCCTGTATGTCTCTTCAAAGGGGTATAGGGGTGCGTCCAAATTTTGGGCAGCCATGCCACTCTCTGCATACACAATAACAGTTTTGGCTTTGTGACTTTCAGAGTCCCTCCTTCATAAATGAAACAGGATGTGCCTGATGATGTGTCACACATCACATGGCCAGATAAGGTTGTAAAATGTTAAAATGACATTTCCCAGTGAATGCATTTGCCTTTGTTGAAAGCAATGCTAAAGTTCAAAAACGCATCAAAAACGCTACGTATGAACATAACCCAAGTTGTGGAAGACTATTTTTGGTTATTTATTTTGCCTTATATACAAGTCATTACCCTGGAAAGGATGTTCCTTAACATATTTCCCAGGAAAATCCATTTTTTTCCGTTTTTGTATGTATTATTGTGAGTCTGTAAAAGTGGCGTAAGACTCTGACAACATTGTTCACAGCAGTGACCTGGGAGTCAGAAATGCTTCCAGGGGTCTTCCCCTTGCTGTTCTCATGTCATTCTCATGTCATTTGAGCACTGTTCCCATCGATTTCCACAATTTCTAGTCCCTCTGCAGACCGACCGCCGGGGGGGGCGCCGGAAAAATGCTCGAGTTTCCCATAGACTTACATTGGGCTCATTGCTCGGGTTGAGCACCCAAGCATTCTAATTGGCTCAACCTGAGCAACGAGCACTCAAGCATTTTAGTGCTTGCCCATCACTATTTCTCACCTCTAGCATCTTCCATTCAACCTTTGACATTCACAGATATTGATTGTAAGCACCTCTCAGCCTGCATCATTAATAGTGATTGGGGCAAAGTGGTTGTGGACCAATCAGGGAGTTCGTGGACACTGATTAGTGAAATGGCTAGCAACAAGACTGACATGTGCCTTGATAGATTTGGTATAGGCAGGTTTCCATCACTAGTTCCAAACTGACCCTTTTATTCACTGCGCTTACAGTTGTAGCTAAAAGTATTGACACCCCTGCAATTCTGTCAGATAATACTTCGTTTCTTCTTGAAAATGATTGCAAACACAAATTCTTTGGTATTATTATCTTCATTTAATTTGTCTTAAATGAAAAAACACAAAAGAGAATGAAGCAGAAAGCAAAACATTGATCATTTCACACAAAACTCCAAAAATGGGCCAGACAAAAGTATTGGCACCCTCAGCCTAATACTTGGTTGCACAACCTTTAGCCAAAATAACTGCGACCAACTGCTTCCGGTAACCATCAATGAGTTTCTTACAATGCTCTGCTGGAACTTTAGACCATTCTTCTTTGGCAAACTGCTCCAGGTCCCTGATATTTGAAGGGTGCCTTCTCCAAATTGCCATTTTTATATCTCTCCACAGGTGTTCTATGAGATTCAGGTCTGGACTCCTTGCTGGCCACCTTAGAAGTCTCCAGTGCTTTCTCTCAAACCATTTTCTAGTGCTTTTTGAAGTGTGTTTTGGGTCATTGTCCTGCTGGAAGACCCATGACATCTGAGGGAGACCCAGCTTTCTCACACTGGGCCCTACATTATGCTACAAAATTTGCTGGTAGTCTTCTGACTTCATAATGCCATGCACACGGTCAAGCAGTCCAGTGCCAGAGGCAGCAAAGCAACCCCAAAACATCAGGGAACCTCTGCCATGTTTGACTGTAGGGACTGTGTTCTTTTCTTTGAATGCTTCTTTTTTTCTCCTGTAAATTCTATGTTGATGCCTTTGCCCAAAAAGCTCTACTTTTGTCTCATCTGACCAGAGAACATTCTTCCAAAACGTTTTAGGCTTTTTCAGGTAAGTTTTGGCAAACTCCAGCCTTGCTTTTTTATGTCTCGGAGTAAGAAGTGGGCTCTTCCTGGGTCTCCCACCATACAGACCCTTTTCAATCAGATGCCGACGGATAGTATGAGTTGACACTGTTGTACCCTCGGACTGCAGGGCAGCTTGAACTTGTTTGGATGTTAGTCGAGGTTCTTTATCCAACATCCGCACAATCTTGCGTTGAAATCTCTTGTCAATTTTTTTTTTCCATCCACATCTAGGGAGGTTAGCCACAGTGCCATGGGCTTTAAACTTCTTGATGACACTGCGCACGGTAGACACAGGAACATTCAGGTCTTTGGAGATGGACTTGTAGCCTTAAGATTGCTCATGCTTCCTCACAATTTGGTTTCTCAAGTCCTCAGACAGTTCTTTGGTCTTCTTTCTTTTCTCCATGCTCAATGTGGTTCACACAAGAACACAGGACAGAGGTTGAGTCAACTTTAATCCATGTCAACTGGCTGCAAGTGTGATTTAGTTATTGCCAACACCTGTTAGTTGCCACAGGTAAGTTACAGGTGCTGTTAATTACACAAATTAGAGAAGCATCACAGGATTTTTCGAATAGTGCCAATACTTTTGTCCACCCTCTTTTTTATGTTTGGTGTGGAATTATATCCAATTTGTCTTTAGGACAATTCTTTTTGTGTTTTTACATTTAAGACAAATTAAATGAAGATAATAATACCAAAGAATTTGTGTTTGCAATCATTTTCAGGAAGAAACTGAGTATTATCTGACAGAATTGCAGGGGTGTCAATACTTATGGCCACAACTGTAGCTATAAAAGTCAAGATCTTCTGATTACACAGGCTATGCAGTAATCTAACCACTACCTCTTACAGCATGGAATATTTTAATATGTAGAGGTCCACACGTAAGAGATATTACTGAGATCCTTTCTCTAAGCAACCGCTGGGAGTGTCTCATTTTCCTGTCAGCTGAGTCACATTTTGCTCTTGTCTTTTGTCTTATATTCATATTCAGAGTGGAGAGAATGAAATCACCGCACTATAACCAGTAAGCAGATACTAAAACAACTCTCCCAGGGAAGGTGTTTCCCTCTGAGTTGTAAAATGAACTAAGAAAAAGATGTGGTAAGGTCTTGCCAGATTTATCAGATGGTGCTACTGCGGATGAACAGCTGTTGTTATTAACATTCTATGTAGTTAAAAATGGATGGAAAGTGTCAACCAACCAACTAGTTCCAATATACGTAGACATAGTGTCATCTTTTCTTATGAGGTTCTTTTTGCTGGTTATCCTCCTCTTCTCATTTTTTGAGAATTTGTGGCATCAGTCCTAGGTGCTTTCTCACATATAAGCAAGTGTCCCCCTACTGTATGCTCATAAAAGACCCATTTTATATGTCTCGCTAGTGTCATAAGTCTCCTACCTAAAGCAATCTTTGGTATAATGTCAGTGAGTTTTCACTAGAGCCCCTTGTGGCGCCCCTGAGGGTTCAGTCGCCACAGAGGTACTGCACCTCCTCCTGAGGTGTGGTACCCCACCATCCAGGTAAGGTGGAGACACCTGACCGCACTCCAACACCTGCACCCCACACCACAAAGTAGTGTAGCAAAGCACCTTAGGCGGCTCCCTGCTTGGAGTGTAGCATAGCACCCCTTGGTGGCTTCCTGCTTGGAACACGAAACGTGCTGGGAGGTGAGTGGAGTTTAGTTTACACAAAAGAGCGGGAAGAGTTGAGTCAGTCGTTCAGTCATTCATTCAGTCAGTGAGTGAGGATGTAGAAGGACAGAGAGTGAGACAGAGAAGATCCCCGGGAGAGGGATGGAAGAAGGAAGTGCTGCAGCATGCCACAGTGATCTGGGTCTGCTGGCACAGGAGAGAGACAGAGAAAGGAAGCTTGATTCTCCATTGGGAAGAAGGATTAGAACGGAACGTAAGGAGAATAGAGGAACTAAGGAGCAGGGTTGGAAGAGAGAACCCTTCCCAAGTTCACAGCGCAGGGCCGGGGCCTGGTCCCCGAGGTTGTATGGATACTAATGGTCCTGCAGCAGACACCGGAGGAATAGAAGTAGTGACCACTTTATTCCCACACAAGACTTGGGGGCACAACAGCAACATATTAGTGAGTCGGGACTTAGTAGCAAGGAGTCCACGAAGCAGGCAACAGCTGTCTGCCATACAAGTAGAGTTCATAGGAACATCTGACAGGAGGAACTCCAGTGTAACTCAGTACTAGGAGTACTTCATTCAAAGGCGCTATAAGAGGAGACGTTCAGAAAAGGCACATCCGTTGGCGGAGTGTTGAAAAGGAGTACTTCATCTTGCCTGGAAGTTGGCTGAGCTCCTGACAAGGGGGACATGGCACGGATGCAGGCACCTGTACCTGCAACAGACTGTGAGTAAAGCTTTGGAACTACATGACCTGGTGTTATGAATAGATCACCGAGGAGAAAAAAACCAAAACAAGCTGAGTCACAGAAAACCAGAGAGGTTGGTAACTATGCAGATTGCAGATCCCTGATCCTAACCACACAACTAGCAGCAGCCGTGGAGCGTACATACGATGGTCCTAGATGCTTCATCACAGCCGGAGGACTAAATAAGCCTGAAGCAAGAAAAGGGGAAAACTAACTGCCCCAGAGCAGACCCCAAAGGAAAGACAGCCCCCACGCATGTATTGATGGTGAAACAAGAAGAAAGCACAAACACAGGCAGGAAAATAGGCTGAGCAAATGATGGGGCCCAAACTAACTAGAAAGGAAAGGAAAGACACTGTCTGCAATCTGCAAAAAACCCTACAAAAATAAAGTCCAACACTTCTGATAGCAAAATTAACCCTGAAATCACTAGACTTCTCCCACTATATCAGCACTCTGAAATATTCTGAGACAGAGCAAAAAGAGGCCAATCTAATAAGGGACAAAAAGCAAATTGGCAAATACAGATAAATAAGAGTGGAAATTTAGTGCAGCCCCAGCCGGGGCTGGCTGACCACACAAAAAACTGAATAGACCAACAAAATCAAGTGTGAACATTAGCAGAAAAACTTAGCTTTAGATGACTGGAACAGAGCTGAAAATCAAGACCTGACAAGCCAGAAGGAATCACCAGCACCAGAATAGGGCGTCGGCTGTCTTAAATCCAGTCTGAGATTCCTGAGGTCCAATCGTCATCCTCATTATCAGGTGTCTGTTACCACCAGAGGGAGCCTGGAAAGAGAACTCACAACTGGTGGACCAGAAAATGAACTCACAACAGTACCCCCCCTTGAGGAGGGGTCACCGAACCCTCATCCACGCCACCAGGCCGATCAGGTTGGGCCCGGTGAAAAGCACGAACCAATCTATTGGCATGAATATCAAAGGCAGAGACCCAAGAATTATCCTCCTGGCCATAACCCTTCCATTTGACCAAATACTGGAGTCTCCGTCTAACCAAACGAGAATCCAATATTTTCTCTACCTCATATTCCACATTGCCTTCAACCAAGACAGGGTCAAGGAGGTACTGTTATGCGAGGCTTAGGTCGAAGGAGGCTGACAAAACCAGGGCCCCTGCGGAGTCCCTCAAACTAGGGAAAACCCTGTCTGACCCTCAACCCAGGGTTTTTGCTAAAGGTGCAAATGCCTGAGCCTCCAGCCTCTCCTTATCTCCTGCTCAGCCCTAAGCTGAACCCTCCACCCTCCACCCAGTGAGTTGTCAAACCACCAAAACCCACACAGTAATGACAGACAGGGAGAACTCAAACCACACCGCGCCGCAACCACACAGGACAATACTATAATGTGAACAGGGCAAAACAAAGCACAAATATAGGAAGACGAAAAGGTAACAACGGATCATACGACACCAGCTATGAATTTCTCTCTCCAACACCTCCTCTCCAGACCGGAACCACTTGGCACAAAACACAAGCTATAATCGGCGACGCCCACAGGCCAGCACGACTATTTAAAGACCATGGGCGTGACCAAACATCCCACCTGATTTCCAGCTAGATTAACCCCAGATAACCTGAGTAAAATCAAGCCGGCGCCACTGAGGCTATAGTGGACGGAGATGGAACTACCGCTGCCTGCCGGACGCTGTGGTGTGAACAGCGTCCGACATGACAGTACCCCGTCTTCTACGAGGGACCCCAGGGCCCTCAAGACTCATAGGACCCGGCTTGTCCGGATGACGACGGTGAAAGGAACTGACCAGCCGCTCCGCATGTATGTCTGAGGCTGGAACCCAAGACCTCTCCTCCGGACCATACCCCCGCCAGTGCACCAAATACTGAAGAGTACGGCGCAGTACTCGAGAGTCCACCACTTTGGAGACTTCAAACTCTAAATTGCCATCCACCATGACTGGAGGTGGCATCGGCGTCGTGTCCACAGAGCCTACCACCTTTTTCAATAAAGACCTGTGAAACACGTTGTGTATCTTGTATACCGCAGGAAGCTCCAACCGAAAAGCTACCGGGTTTATGATGGCAGCAACCTTAAAAGGGCCAATAAACCTTGGACCCAATTTCAATGATGGAATTTTGAGTTTTATGTTTGTAGTAGCTAACCACACCCAATCACCCACACACAGGTCCGGACCTGGCACGCGTCTAGAGTCAGCCACACGTTTGTATCTTGCACTCATGCTCAGCAATCGCTGTTTCACACTCCTCCAGACCGATGATAGTTGAACTCCTAACCGGTCCTCCTCTGGGACGCCCCCAGAGCCCCCCTGATGCAAGGTACAAAATTGAGGATGGTGCCCATAAACACAAAAGAACGGAGACTCTCCCGATGATTCTTGGCGGTGATTATTTAATGCGAACTCGGCCAAGGGAAGGAACGTCGACCACTCCTCTTGGTTGTCAGACACAAAACATCGCAAATACTGCTCCAGATTTTGGTTCATG
This sequence comes from Dendrobates tinctorius, assembly GCF_039654945.1. Taxonomy (NCBI): domain Eukaryota; kingdom Metazoa; phylum Chordata; class Amphibia; order Anura; family Dendrobatidae; genus Dendrobates; species Dendrobates tinctorius. Next base: position 16,387,166 of record NW_027361870.1, on the reverse strand, counting down.
CGCTCAGTTTGACCATTTGACTGCGGATGAAACGCCGACGAATGAGACAACTTGATCCCCAATCGTGAGCAAAAAGCTTTCCAAAACTTCGCCACAAACTGGGTACCCCTATCAGACACTATGTCCGACGGAACTCCGTGCAGTCTGACCACCTCCTGCACAAAGACCTGAGCCAACGTCTTCGCGTTGGGCAAGGAAGGCAACGACACAAAATGCGCCATCTTCGAAAATCGATCAACCACCACCAGGATGACCGTGTTCCCCGCCGAGGCAGGCAAGTCTGTGATAAAGTCCATGGAGATTTCTGTCCATGGCCTACTAGGTATCCCCAGAGGCTGTAGAGTGCCAGCAGGACGGGTTCTGGGTGACTTGGCCCTGGCGCACGTGATGCAAGCTGTCACGTAGGAAACCACATCCTGCCGGATTTTTGGCCACCAGAAGCGGCGCGATACCAGTTCCAAGGTGCCCCTAACCCCTGGATGACCGGCCAGGACCGAGTCGTGGTGTTCCCCCAACACTTTAAGACGAAGATGAAGGGGTACGAACGACTTATTAGCGGGAAGTCCTGGTGGTACCTCCTCCTGGGCCTCGGCAATCTCCGCCTCTACCTCAGTCGTGAGAGCCGAAACCACTACACCTTCCTGGAGGATGGGTACCGGCTCTTCCCGAGGTTCTCCCCCCGGAAAACACCTGGACAAGGCATCCGCCTTGGTGTTTTTCGCCCCAGGACGGTAAGTCACCAGAAAGTTAAAACGTGTAAAAAACAATGCCCAGCGAGCCTGCCTGGGAGACAGACGCTTGGCCGACTCCAGATAGAGCAGGTTTTTATGGTCGGTGATGACTGTGACCTGGTGGTCCGCCCCCTCCAAGAAGTGTCGCCATTCCTCAAAAGCCAATTTGATGGCCAACAACTCCCTGTTGCCGATGTCGTAATTCCGTTCGGCCGGCGACAGCTTCTTGGAGAAGTAGGCGCATGGACGCAAATTGCTCAAGGACGAGCCCTGTGACAGTACTGCCCCCACTCCCACCTCAGACGCATCGACCTCCACCGTAAAAGGTTTAGATACGTCCGGTTGCACCAGAATGGGGGCTGAAGCAAAACGGTTCTTCAGAAGCTCAAATGCACGCACCGCATCCTCAGACCAGATAGCGAGATTGGTACCTTTTTTCGTCATGTCCGTGAGCGGTTTGGCTATAGTAGAGAAATTCTTAATAAACTTCCTATAATAGTTGGCAAACCCAAGGAACCGCTGGAGCGCCTTTAGATTACCAGGCCGTTCCCATCGCAGCACCGCTTGCACCTTCGCGGCATCCATTTTAAACCCTGCGGTGGACACAATATATCCCAAAAAAGGCAACTCTTGAACAAAAAACACGCATTTTTCAAGCTTAGCATAGAGCTTATTCTCACGGAGCAGCTGTAACACCTGCCTGACATGCTCTAAATGAGTGTCCTGGTCGCTCGAATAAATAAGGATATCATCCAGGTACACAATCACAAATTTCCCCAGCAAATGAGCAAATACATCATTTATGAAATGTTGGAACACAGCAGGCGCGGTTGTCAACCCAAATGGCATAACTAGGCTTTCAAAATGACCCTCAGGGGTATTAAATGCCGTCTTCCACTCATCCCCCTGACGGACCCTTATGAGGTTATATGCCCCCCTGAGGTCAAGTTTGGAAAACCACTTCGCACCAGCCACCTGGTTGAACAAATCAGGGATCAGAGGCATCGGGTAGGGATCACGGACCGTAATCTGGTTTAACTCCCGGAAATCCAGACACGGGCGTAACCCCCCATCTTTCTTCTTAATAAAGAAAAACCCCGCTGCTACAGGTGAGGATGAAGGCCGGATGTGCCCTTTACTTAAACTCTCCGCAATGTAGTCCTTAAGAGCTTGTCTCTCCGGACCAGAAATACTAAACATCCTCGCCTTAGGCAATTTAGCCCCGGGTTTTAACCTAATTTGACAGTCATAGGCTCGATGTGGAGGTAGTTCTGAGCAACCCCTCTCAGAGAATACGTCCGCAAAATCCAGCAATGCCTCCGGAAGGCTGGACTTCACGGCGGACACACATGTGGCCAAGCAATTTTCCTGGCAGAAACTGCTCCACTGGACTATGTCCTGGGTTCTCCAGTCAATCACCGGGTTGTGCTTAGACAACCATGGGAAACCCAGGACTATTTGTGCTGGGAGATTATTGAGTACCTTACATGTAACCCACTCAGAATGTAGGACCCCAATGTGGAGTTTAACCTCAGCTACAAACTCAGTAATCTCTCCCTGTGGGAGGGGAGCGGCATTAATGGTAACCACGCGAATAGGATGAGGGAGTTTTTCGATCTTGAAACCTGCCATGCGTGCAAACTCCTCATCCATGAGATTGGTGGCTGAACCGCTATCCACAAACACTGATATTGGTAGCTCTCTGCCCGCAATAATAACCCTGGCAGGGAGCATACATTGAGATACCATCATGGAGGATATGCATACGCTCAGTTGGGCCTCCTCCATACCCTCTGAGCTTACCAGTTTTCCGCCGGTGCGACTTTCTTTGGTAGCACAGGACAAGCATTTACATAATGATCTCTTTTACCACAGTAAAAACATGCTCCATGCTTCCTGAACCCAGGAACGCGACGCTGCACATGTGATACCCCAGCGATTTGCATAGGTTCCGTGGGCTCATCTGCAGCAACCACACTGGCACCCCTGCTTTCCCCCAGAGGCAGCGTCTCCTGCGCCCCTTGACGCAAACGGCGATCAATACGGATAACCAAACTCATGGCAGATTCTAACGAAGCAGGAGTCTCATACATCAGGAGGGCCTGTTTAACTCTTTCTGAGACCCCATGAATAAACTGACTCCGCAGCGCTGGGTCGTTCCACTGTGTGTCTACTGCCCAACGGCGAAATTCTGAACAATAGTCTTCCGCCATACGTTCCCCCTGACGGAGGGCGCGGATCTTAGATTCTGCTAAAGCCAATCTGTCGGGGTCATCATAAATGAGCCCGAGTGCTGAAAAAACATTCTCAACCGAATGAAATGTAGCAGAGTCGGCTGGTAAGGAAAACGCCCATGCTTGGGGGTCCCCACTCAGTAATGATAACACCAGACCCACCCGCTGAGCCTCATTACCTGAGGAGACCGGGCGCATGCGAAAGTATAACTTGCAGGCCTCCCGAAAGATGACAAATTTGCTGCGTTCCCCAGAAAATCGTTCAGGCAGCGGAATCTTAGGCTCTGCACCTGCACCAGCAGAAGCCGCCTGCACATTAGCTACAACCAGGCCCTGCTGCTGAACTGCCCCCCTCAACTCTGTGACCTGTACGGACAGCGCCGCCAACTGGCGGTTTATGGAAGTCATGGAATCCATGGAAAAATGTTGGGCCGATTATAATGTTATGCGAGGCTTAGGTCGAAGGAGGCTGACAAAACCAGGGCCCCTGCGGAGTCCCTCAAACTAGGGAAAACCCTGTCTGACCCTCAACCCAGGGTTTTTGCTAAAGGTGCAAATGCCTGAGCCTCCAGCCTCTCCTTATCTCCTGCTCAGCCCTAAGCTGAACCCTCCACCCTCCACCCAGTGAGTTGTCAAACCACCAAAACCCACACAGTAATGACAGACAGGGAGAACTCAAACCACACCGCGCCGCAACCACACAGGACAATACTATAATGTGAACAGGGCAAAACAAAGCACAAATATAGGAAGACGAAAAGGTAACAACGGATCATACGACACCAGCTATGAATTTCTCTCTCCAACACCTCCTCTCCAGACCGGAACCACTTGGCACAAAACACAAGCTATAATCGGCGACGCCCACAGGCCAGCACGACTATTTAAAGACCGTGGGCGTGACCAAACATCCCACCTGATTTCCAGCTAGATTAACCCCAGATAACCTGAGTAAAATCAAGCCGGCGCCACTGAGGCTATAGTGGACGGAGATGGAACTACCGCTGCCTGCCGGACGCTGTGGTGTGAACAGCGTCCGACATGACAGGTACCTCTTCAACAGAGATTTGTGAAATATGTTATGGATCTTGAACGTAACTGGAAGAGCCAATCGAAACGAAACAGGATTAAGAATCTCCAAAATCTTATAAGGTCCAATAAATCTTTGCTTAAATTTTGGAGATGCAACCTTCATAGGAATATTCTTAGATGACAATCAAACCATATCACCCACTTTAAACCGGGGACCAATGGTCCTATGCCGGTTGAAAAATCACTGGGCCTTTTCCTGAAAGAGTGACAACTTATCCACCACTTGATCCCATATCTGCTGCATTCTCTCAACCACGTTGTTCACACCTGGGCAGGACGAAGATTCCACTTGCCCTGAAGAGAATCGAGGATGAAACCCAAAATTAAAGAAAGAGGGTGACATCAAAGTGGCAGAACTAGCTCTATTGTTCAGTGCGAATTTGGCCAAGGGCAAAAATGAGACCCAATCATCCTGATCAGCAGATATAAAACATCTCAAATAAGACTCCAAGGTCTGTTTTTTTCTCTCAGTCTGTCCATTGGTCTGGGGATGAAACGCGGAGGAGAAGGATAACTGAATTCCCAGATTGGAACAAAAGGCTTTCCAGAATCTGGAAACAAACTGGACTCCTCTGTCGGACACAATGTTCTCAGGAATCCCATGTAACCGAACCACCTGTTGTAAAAACAAGGGCACCAACTCAGCGGAAGATGGCAACTTTGGGAGTGGTACAAGTTGGACCATCTTCGAAAATCTATCACAAATCACCCAGATAACAGTCATTCTCTGAGAGACAGGAAGATCAGAAATAAAATCCATTGAGATATGCGTCCATGGCCTCTTGGGCACCGGCAGGGGCATCAGCAACTCACTAGAATGAGAACAGGGATTAGACCGAGAACAAGTCCCACAGGACTGTACAAAATTCCTGACGTCACGAGATAAGGCAGGCCACCAAAAAGACTGACTCACCAAATCTCTGGTACCAAAAATACCTGGATGACCAGCCAATGTGGAGCAATGAATTTCAGACATCAGTCTCTTTCTCCACTGGTCAGGAACATACAATTTTCCCATAGGGCAACGCTCAGGTTTATCCTCCTGAAATTCCTCCAGGGCGCGTCTCAAATCGGGCGAAATGGCAGAAAGAACTACCCCCTCATCTAGGATGGTAGTAGGCTTGGTCACACTAAGAGAATCGGCAAAGAAACTCCTAGAAAGGGTGTCTGCCTTAACATTGTTAGTGCCCGGAAGAAAAGAGACCACAAAATTAAAAAGCGTGCAAAACAAGGCCCATCTAGCCTGTCTAGGATTCAAGCATTTGGCAGACTCCAGATAAATTAAATTCTTGTGATCGGTGAGGACCACAACTTGATGTCTAGCTCCCTCCAACCAATGTCTCCACTCCTCAAATGCCCATTTCATGGCCAACAATTCCCGATTCCCCACGTCATAGTTGCGTTCAGATGGGGAGAACTTTCGAGAAAAGAAGGCACAGGGATTCATCTTAGAAGTCACAGGGTCTTGTTGGGACAAAACAGCTCCTGCACCAATCTCAGAAGCATCTACCTCCACCTGAAATGGAAGTGAGACATCAGGTTGCCGTAAAACTGGAGCTGAAGTAAATCTCTGCTTAAGCTCCTGAAATGCTGAGACAGCCTCAGGAGACCAATTCAGCACATCAGCGCCCTTCTTGGTCAGATCAGTCAGTGGTTTGCAATACCATAAAAATTGCCTATAAATTTACGATAGAAATTAGCAAAACCCAAAAACTTCTGGAGGGCCTTTAAAGAAGTAGGCTGAACCCAATCATAAATAGCCTGTACCTTGGCCGGGTCCATGTCAATAGTCGATGGAGACAAGATAAATCCCAAAAATGAAATCCTCTGTACACCAAAGAGGCATTTCGATCCCTTAACAAACAGGGAATTCTCTCTCAAAATCCGGAACACAGTCCGGACGTGTTCCACATGAGAATCCCAATCACTAGAAAAGATCAAAATATCATCCAGATAGATGATCAAAAACTTATCCACAAAGTCACGGAAAATATCATTCATAAAGGACTGGAAGACAGAAGGGGCATTAGTGAGCCCAAAAGACATCACCAGGTACTCAAATTGTCCCTCCGGAGTATTAAACGCCGTCTTCCATTCATCCCCGTGCTTGGTGCGAATAAGATTATACGCCCCTCTGAGGTCAAGCTTAGTAAACCAGCAGGCACTCTTAACTCTGGAGAATAAATCAGACATCAGAGGTAACGGGTACTGATATTTAACCGTCATCTTGTTAAGGGAATGATAATCAATACACGGTCTTAATGAACCATCTTTCTTGGCCACAAAAAAAACCAGCACCTAAAGTTGACGAGGATGATCTAATATGACCCTTCTCCAACGACTCCTTAATATAGGATCGCATAGCATCATGTTCGGGTACTGATAAGTTGAAAAGCCGACCCTTGGGAAATTTACACCCAGGCTTCAACTCATAACTCCTATGAGGAGGCAAAGACGCAGACTTACTCTCACTAAATACATCAGAAAAATCGGCCAGATAATCAGGAATATCATGAGACTGAGGAGAGGTGGAGAAAACAGGAGCGTCCCTAAGAACACACTGACAACCCCAACTCACCACAGACCCAGATTTCCAATCCAAAACTGGATTATGAGTTTGCAACCAAGGAAAACCCAGAACAATACTATCATGCAAATTATGCAGGACCAAAAATTTACAATTTTCTTGGTGGTCTGGGGCAACTCGCATTGTCACCTGGGTCCAAAACTGAGGTTTATTCTCCGCCAAAGGAGTAGCATCAATACCCCTCAAAGCAATAGGCGTCTGCAGAGGCGTCATGGAAAAACCACAACATTTAGCAAAGTCCAAATCCATCAACGCTGCTCCTGAATCCACAAAAGCCTTCGTGGAAAACGTGGATAAGGAGCAGATCAGAGTAATTGCCAAAAGAAACTTAGGTTATACACTGCCCACAGAAAATGTGTGTGCAAAACGTTTCTCTCATTTAGGGCAGACAGAAATAGTATGAGAGACGTCTCCACAGAAAAAACACAGCTTATTATGCCTTCTAAACTCCTGACATTGCGCTCTAGACAAAACCCCATCACGTTGCATAGGTTCAGACATTTGTTCTAAAGGTGGCAGCACCTCCCGTGTAGTCTTACGTTCACGTAAACGCCGATCAACTTGAATGGCTAATGACATAGAATCATCCAGACCAGAGAGAACAGGAAATCCCACCATAACATCTTTTACGGTCTCTGATAAACCCTTCCGAAAGAGAGCTGCCAATGCACTATCATTCCATGTAGTAAGGACCGCCCACTTTCGGAATTTTTGACAGTATAACTGCAGAATCCTGACCCTGGTTTAATGCCAACAGGGTTCTCTCAGCTTGATCAAGAGCATTAGGTTCATCATACAACAACCCCAAGGCTTGAAAAAATGCATCCACATTAGTCAGAATAGGATTTTCAGGTGTCAGAGAAAAAGCCCAATCCTGGGGATCGCCGCGCAGCAAAGAGATGACAATTTTAACCTGCTGCACAGAGCTCCCCAATGAGTTAGTCTTCAAGGCAAGAAATAATTTACAATTATTCTTAAAATTCAGAAATTTAGACCGATCCCCAGAAAACACATCAGGAGTAGGGATCTTAAGTTCAGCAGCATGTGACTGAATGAGGTAGGTGGAAATTCCCTGCACTTCAGTAGCAAGTTGCTCCACACGATCAGACAATTGCTTAATCTCCATTAGGAAAAAAAAAAAATCCTCCTACAACCCCAGAGAAAAAGAGGAAAAAATATAAAAAAAAAAAATCCTGACACTTTTCTTTTCTTTTTTTTTTTTTAACAACTCTCTCCTGCTTTTGAGTACCCTAGAATCTGTGGTATGGTTGGTGATTCTGTTATTAATGGGTCACCGAGGAGAAAAAAAACAAAACAAGCTGAGTCACAGAAAACCAGAGAGGTTGGTAACTATGCAGATTGCAGATCCCTGATCCTAACCACACAGCTAGCAGCAGCCGTGGAGCGTACCTACGATGGTCCTAGACGCTTCGTCACAGCCGGAGGACTAAATAAGCCTGAAGCAAGAAAAGGGGAAAACTAACTGCCCCAGAGCAGACCCCAAAGGAAAGACAGCCCTCACGCATGTATTGACGGTGAAACAAGAAGAAAGCACAAACACAGGCAGGAAAATAGGCTGAGCAACGATGGGGCCCAAACTAACTAGAAAGGAAAGGATTGGCAAGACACTGTCTGCAACCTGCAAAAAACCCTAGAAAAATAAAGTCGAACACTTCTGATAGCAAAATTAACCCTGAAGTCACTAGACTTCTCCCACTATATCAGCACTCTGAAATATTCTGAGACAGAGCAAAAAGAGGCCAATCTAATAAGGGACAAAAAGCAAATTGGCAAATACAGATAAATAAGAGTGGAAATTTAGTGCAGCCCCAGCTGGGGCTGGCTGACCACACAAAAAACTGAATAGACCAACAAAATCAAGTGTGAACATTAGCAGAAAAACTTAGCTTTAGATGACTGGAACAGAGCTGAAAACCAAGACCTGACAAGCCAGAAGGAATCACCAGCACCAGAATAGGGCGTCAGCTGTCTTAAATCCAGTCTGAGATTCCTGAGGTCCAATCGTCATCCTCATTATAAGGTGTCAGATCTCTACTGATTAAATCAGCCTCACTACCTCCTTTTAACACCAGAGGGAGTCTGGAAGGAGAACTCACAACTGGTGAACCAGAAAATGAACTCACAACACCCTGGTGTCTTCCACTTATTCCTGCGCCAACCTGCCCAGCACTGCTACATCCCTTGCGCCTGACACTACATCATCTACGTGTCACTTCACCTACACCGCCCTGGGACTCCAGCCCTGCCTGTGGAGGGCTATAACATCACTGCTGCACCACACCATCTGTCCCAGAGGATCTGTCTGCACTGTCGGCTTACATCTTCATTGCCGAACACCACAGGTGGCGTCACGAATCACTTATAAACTTTCATCACCATAAGCACACTGCAACAACCTCTTTTACAATGGACGCCCAGGGCCACGGGCTGGGTCCCAGCTGCCGTGACATCTCCCATTGAAGCTCATCTGACCCGGTACCGAGTACCCCACAGCCCTGGGAGGGCGACCCAACTTGGCGTCACGAACAGGATGACTAAGCTCGGTGCCACCGGGTTCTGTGTGCCTACGATTTATTGGATCTAAAAGTTTGTGGAAATGTGCAATAGACCCAATTTGATAGACTGTAAAATGAATGCTAAAAATGGCCGCCAGCGGGGTGAAGAAGGGCGTGACAACATGGGTGGTCCTAAGAAAAGAGCGCGAGCAGTCCTGGGCCTCCCCTTTCTGAACTTCTATGCGACAGCAACATGGCCCACCCCCCGAGGGGTTCGTATACTGGCTTGGTATGGAGGAGTAGGAAAAAGGCGCCACCCCCAGAAGAAGGGGCGGGAGCCGGTGGCAGGAAAAGAGTCAAGACAGGAAGAGAAGGGGAAGAACACCATGATGGAAGGAGAGAGGAGGCCTGATGAGCAAAGGGAGATTAAGTTGAATCTCCCAGGCGCAATGGCTGAAGGCTCCGATCTGGCTTCCCATCTAGACTGTCAACAGCTGGAGGATGAGATTGCCCGGCTGACTCATGAACTGCGGCTGAAGCAGGAGGCGCTCTGGAGGAAGAAGTGGTAGCCTGCCCTGGAGGGGCCTACACCCGCGGTACCCCAGTCACCGGTACCCACCATTGCTGCACCGGATCTCCCCCAGGCTAACCCTGTGGAGCCTGCGACTGCTGCAATACCACCGGCAGCATCCACCACCACCGCCCTGCTGTCACCGCCCCTGTATGAGGCCCATCTGGAGGAGCTATCTGAGGGCCTGTGGCCTGAAGCGGAGGAAGCCGAGCCCCAACCTGGACCTAGCGTGGCCACGCCGGTCCCACCGGAGGTCCCAGCGGACCCAAAACCGCCATCTGCTCCACCACCGCTGGCATCCGGACCGGCTACCCCTGTGGATACCCCTGCAGCTGCCCACTGTCTCAGGCCTGCACCGGAACCGCAACACCGCCAGGAGGCACCAGGTATGGCCGTCGCCCCTGAAGCCAGGGAAGCCACTGGGTGCCCGCCGGCCACAGCAGCCGGACAGGTAGTGCTGGACTTGGTCTGGGACCGGGATACTAGTTCACGGGGGGAGACACCTGAACCCCTAACAGTGGTGCCGCGGTCCGCGGTGGGCAGGGGCAGGTCCCGGGAAGAGGAGGAGGAAGAGGAGTCCTTTTGCCAGCAGACCCTCCGCCAATTGGCTGCAGAACAGAGGGAGAGAGAACAGAAGAGGCTGGCAGTGCTGGGTCCTGACCTGGACCATAAGGAGAAGGTCCGTGCAGGACATTATGGTCCCCGGGACTCAGCAGGATGGGGTTGGGTCCTCAACGTTTATCAAGAACGGGGGTTTGGGTTCATAGCAGACCCCCAGAGGATCTCTGACCTATTTTTCAGCCGGAGGGATGTTGAGTCTCACCTCTGGAGGGGACACCCAGCGCGCGACCTCCAGCCAGGGGAATATGTCACCTTTAGCCGGCATGAGGGGCTCCGTGGCTGGTACGCCCTAAACATACGCCGCATACCGGAGGACTTATTGGCAGCTTATCGGAAGGAGAAAGCATGTGTTCCCCCGGCAGAAAAACCTCCCACAGTAGTTACCAAAACTGTGTTTGTGCCCACACTAGTGGTTCAGACTACGTCGGTACCAATCCAGCATCCCTTGGTACAAGTCACCACCCCTGCTGTATCACAGGCAGCAGCACCATCAACAGGAAGAGGAAAATCAGAAGTTCTTCCCTGGAAGCAGCCCAAGCAACCAGCTTTCAGTACCCCAGGAGGGGCCCACCAACATTAAGGAGAATATGAATAACTAACTTTGCAACCCAGGAGGGTATTTGCACCGTTGTGCTTTAAAGTTATTTTTGTTTTTTTTGCATCATGTTGTTTCCAGTTTTGTTGCCCAGTATTATTGGCAGCATTTTTTCATATTGGAACTGTGGAGATCATGGACACTGAATGATCCAGAACTTTGTTGTAAACAGTTTGTACCTCTTTAGGTTCCCTCTCTTGGTTTTACATAGGTCTTTTATAAATAAGGACTACCTCATCATGGAGCATGTCTCCTACCAAAAGGACACTGCAAGAGAATAGGAGTGCTTCATCTTGCCTGGAAGTTGGCTGAGCTCCTGACCCGGAGGACACGGCACGGATGCGGGCACCTGTACCTGCAACAGACTGTGAGTAAAGCTTTGGAACTACATGCCCTGGTGTCCTTCACTTATTCCGGCACCAACCCATCCAGCAATGATACATCTCTTGCGCCCGACACTACACCATCTAAGTTTCACTTCACCTACTCTGCCCTGGGACTCCAGCCCTGCCTGTGGAGGGCTATAACATCACTGCTGCACCACACCATCTGTCCCAGAGGATTTGTCTGCAGCGTCGGCTTACATCTTCATTGCCGAACACCACAGGTGGCATCACGAATCACTTATAAACTTTCATCACCATAAGCACACTGCAACAACCCCTTTTACAATGGGCGCCCAGGGCCACGGGCCGGGTCCCAGCTGCCGTGACATCTCCCATTAAAGCTCATCTGACCCGGTACCGAGTACCCCACAGCTCTGGGAGAGCATCCCACCCTTATGGTAGGGTTAAGCTTGGCTCCCGATGAGCACCAGGCGCTACTTCAGGACACTTTACAGATGCATGGTACCTGAGGGTACAGCTGATACAGGCAGGCAAAGCAGAAACCCAGGGCCCATGGATGCTGATGGGTATGGCTCGTACACAGAAAGGCACTGGTAAGTGCAGAATGGTATGGCTGGTAAACAGATGAACACTGGCAGCTGCAGAGTGGACCAGCTGGTATGCAGATGAGCACTGGCAGGTACAGAGTGGAGCAGCTGGCATACAGTGAAGCACTGGCAGGTGCAGCTTGGACCGGCTGGTAAACAGATGAGCACTGGAAGGTGCAGAGTGGACCAGCTGGTATACTGATTGGCACTGGCAGGTGATAACTCAGACAGCTGAAACACAGATAGGCAAGGAAGTACGGGCAGACAGGAGGTGTTTTTCAGCTGCAGGGCCAGGAGGACTAGTGGCAATTGAAGGGAACATGAGTGCAGCTAAGTACAGAGATATCCTGGATGAAAACCTCTTCCAGAGTGCTCTGGACCTTATTCTTGGCCGAAGGTTCACCTTCCAACAAGACAATGACCCTAATCAAACAGGTAAAATAACAAATGAGTGGCTTCAGAACAACCCAGTGACTATTCTTGACTGTCCCAGCCAGAGGCCTGACCTAAACCAAATTGAGCATCACTAGAGACCTAGAAATGGCTGTCCACCAATGTTCACCATCCAACCTGACGGAACTGGAGAGAATCTGCAAGGAAGAATGGCAGAGGATCCCCAAATCCAGGTGTGAAAAAACCAAGAAGACTCATGGCTCTACTAGCTCAAAAGGGTGCGTCTACTCAATACTGAGCAAAGGGTCTGAATACTTATAACCATGTGATATTTCAGTTTTTCTTTTTTAATAAATTTGCAAAAATGTTTACATTTCTGTTTTTTTCATTCAAGATAGGGTGCAGAGTGTGCAATAATGAGAAAAAAAATGAACTTTATTGAATTTACCAAATGGCTGCAATGAAATAAAGAGTGAAAAATTTAAAGGTCTGATTACTTTCTGTACCCACTGTAGAACAGTGAGCTCCCCGCCCATGCACATTAATTGCTACTGTCACAGATTGACAGCAGCATTTAACAGTTTAACAGCTGTGGACAGAGCTCCGCTCCCTTCAGCTATTTGAGGCAGATGATGGCTGAATAACACAAGTAGACAACATTGATTGTTATATGCTTATCAACAGCCGACAATCTTTAGAACAAAAATCCAGAACTAGAAAGAATTAATATATTTATTTTTAATGGTATTTTATATCTAATTCAGAAAAATTAGAAAAAAAATTCAAACAGTTTAAGACTAATAATGTTCACATGTCCAAAGCCATATCCATTGCTGGGCAGCTCTGGGAAAAAAAAAACTTGTAGAGATTCTCCAGTTCTTGGAAACTGCATCTGCTCATGTTCTCAGCGCAGGTCGGTGCAGATATTCACCTTTTTCTTCCGAGATGTGTCATGCCTGTATAGAAGCAATAAGTCGCCTTTCTCATTAACCTGAAAACAATTAAAAGACATGTTTTTAAAAAACTAGACAATATGCACTGGTTATCAAATGAAACAAACTCAGCAAAGGCAACTTCGACATTATATTTCTGGTCATCAGCTGAAGTTGAATTAGACATGAAATATTGCATTATATATTGTCTGCAAAAAGGGCCAATCTGGAAATTGAAAAAAGGAAGTTGCCAATATTAGTGTAATGATAGAAAAATGCAATATGAGCCATATGACTGGTGAGAGCACTCACAATAGATCTGTACGGCTTGTAATGTCTGAGGGACTTATCTCGCCCGTCAGATTGTGTGTTGGCGATTCTTCCGCAGCAGTAGGCTGATAACTTTCATTATTTCCTGCTTTTCTCAACCTGAATTAAAAAATTGTACAGCAAGAAAAAATAATTATAAGAAATACAGTGATAAAAACTGTATTACATTTCTTCTATTATTACACCTTGCTTACACTATCATGTCCTCGCTGTTGCTCTTCTTGAAAACAAGAATGATTGTTACTTACAATGATTTAGTATTGACATGAAGAACATATATAAATGGAGGAAAACCACAGAAATATTTACCTGGAAAATACATGGTGGAAGCTTTGTGTCAATCAGAATAGGTGGATTCTGAACATTTGCTGTTAGCTGCTTGTGATGAAGACGTAAACTGATTGTCTCCCTACGTGGGGAAAAAAAGGCAAAATATATAAAAACATTTAAACTTTACATGATAAAACTCAATAAGAGACTAAAATAGAGACTCAAGATTCTCAATATTTTAAAAATCACTTATTATAGATTGCTGACGATAGTGGAGGCTCCGTTCTTACCTCCATCACAGGTAGATGAGATGACGATATTTAGATAAGTCTCATTATTCAAATAATAAGCCTGAAAATATAAAGAAAAATAATTACATCCAGCAGAGCTTAAACTCATAGAAGCTTTTCCAAAGCATTGTAGATAGATGCTGGGAATTGTCAATCATTCCATATCCAGCAAGTTATGGAAAATGTAACCGGGGTTTATCTGGTAACCGATGAGGACGGATTCCGGATATTTACTGCTAATTCCTGGTGATGAACACAGATATTCATTGTCTCACTACTCAGCGAAAATATATAAAAGTGTCTGAACTTTAAATTATAAAGAAACCAAATTAGAGACTAAATATTCTGAAGAATACTTACATGTTTAGCTGATGGACAGTTGACGTAATCGTCCTCCGCATCGGCGACAGAAACATTTGTTGTCGGCTATTTTTTGAAAACGCCCAATTCTACAAAGATATGAGGAATATTGGTTACCGGAGTGGAATGAATGTTCACTTATACCATGGATTTTATTAAAAAGAACAATTTGATACCAATTTATTAAGAACTGGCCCCAGCACAGAAAATATAACATGTAATATCCTAAACCCTACGGCTCCGACGTCAGTCCACTCTGATAGTAGTAAAGTATAAAAGCATTCTACCAACAGCACCGCACGGACGTCTCCGCAGTGATTGTGTGTCATGAGGAGATAAATCATAAAATCCACTTACTCTTTATCACACTGGGTGCATTGGTATTTGTACTTATAGTGAATGGTGTAGCTGTGATGTTCTGTCACTTTTGGCAGCTCGGGATGGATACGATTTACCCTCCTGGTGAGAGCCTGCCACCACGGGCCATGGTTGTCTCTTTGTTCACCGATGATTATCCAACAGGCCGCATGGCACAACTCGTGCGCAAGTGTGGATCTTACTCGCACTAAAACAAGAGGTTATACAGTTATGAGAAAATCTGAGTACACCCTGATTGAACTGTTTGGTTTTACATATCAGGACAAAATACATCCTGATATGAACAACACGTGACAAGTCAACCGTGCCATTAGTTACAGAAAAATACTTAAAAATGCAGTAGCAGAGAGTGAATAATAAGTACACCCCATGAATCAATAGCTTTTAGAATCATCTTTAGCAGCAATAACTTGAAGTTGCATCAATGGTGTACTTAATTTATCACACATTGCTCTTGCATTTTGGCCTAGTTTTTGTTAAATAAATAATGATGTAGTATTTTTTATCATGTTGATTTCTGAGATTGTATTTCACCATTTTTAGGACTTTCTATGGACCTGATACTTTTTTTTATTTTCACTTGATATGTAAAATATTAGAATTCATAGAGGGTGTACTTAGTTTTTCTTATGACAGTATGTACAGTGATCTTATAAGATGTATTACATCACAAGCAGCAGTTTTTTGCCCTGTATACAGGTTGTCTTATGAAGCCGCAGGATGGATGTGATGTGAAACCTACCGGCAGAATCCAAGACTTTCTCAGAAAGCTCAATAACTGAGACTCGGCGGTTGTTATCCAGCTTGTTCCAGCATTGAGCGGATGTTGATGTCAGCCTCTTGCTCCATGAAATGTCCATTTTCACAGGGAGCTAAAATAGAGGAAACAAATTCCATTACACCTGTAAACTCTTTAACCCCAATCTTACAAAGTCCCCAACTCTCATGTGTGATTTATAGCACTGGTCTACTTGTATGGGGTCTACCGAGAGATCCAAGATGGGAGAACAAAAGTAAAAATAAACTTTTTCTATATCTAATGTCCAAATATCAACTAAATGGTTTTTATATAAATGTAAAAATCCTGCGAACTTCCTGCCAAAAGTTGTGTGGTGTAATGACCACTGTGTCCACTAGGGGGCGCTGTGTGGATGTCCCAAGAGAGAGGATGAGTGGCAGAATACGGAGTGGCCGTGGTGTGTCTCAAAGTGGGTGGCTTTGAGATGAAGGCTTGGTTATGTGCTGATCAGCAGAGCTGATCTGTCGTGCCTATGTGTTAGGGAGAAGCCTTCAGGCAGCTGGAGAGATGGGTGGGTTCTAGCTGCCCACAAACCCACCCAGGGGTGTGTCTGATAACACCTATAGTAAAAGGCTGTGTGAGTAGGTGAAGGACCTGTTATGAGGTCATAGCCATGTGACCCAGGGGGCGTGGCTACGGACCATATAACGTAGCCAGGGTAGGTCACAAGAGTGAATGCTGGGACCTGATTGGTCCAGTTTGGAAGGTCCCATGAGGAGAAAGATCTCCTCACTAACAGCCTGTGGAGCGGCTGTGTGGGTAATGGCGGCCAGTGTCTGAGAGTCCCTGAGGAGTGAGTGGATGTCTGCAGCCTGGAGAAACAGCCATATGGGAACCCTGACGTGGGTGAGATAACCCTGGGGCTAAATAGCCTGTATAATGGACGCTATGCTGTCATGTGAAGCTATATAATGGAAGCTGCGCTGTTGTATATTGCTGCTGTGGTTTATGATGGCAAATAAACCTCATGGACTGTTATGGCTTATGAAAACCCGAGCTGGATCTGATTGTGTGGCTGCCAAGCGAGTGTCCCCCAACCTTGAATAACAGCGCTACCTCACAGTTGCTAATCTTTTTGTCTCTGCGCGGTGGATCATCTAAGGTTTCCACTCATCCCACAGATAAGAAGAAGGTGATGATGACATTTACCAAACTAAGTGAGATTTACCTGAGATATTCCATATCTATATTACAGAAACATGACAAAGGGGGTAGGATGCCTTTCAGAAAGTTAGAGCCATTTTTCTTGGAATTTATTGTTTAATGGGGGAGATAATAGAGAAGTCATGTAGCACCCAGAAACCGATGATAAGATGTGATACCTTATTCCTGAAGATTGTCCTGTTGTACAGATTGTACAGTCGCTCCACCAGCTCATTCTTTGTTTCCTGGAAGTTGGTAACATAGATGGAAGTGGGAGAAATAATCTCTTCCAGGAAACAGCTGGGGATGTTACATAGTGGTGTCCTGGGTAAGATAAGGAATCATATATAAATCCACAGGAAACATCTTGCCTAGTTCATGGCTTTATATAGAGGTAGATGCACCTGGCATAACTTACCTCTCCTCTGTATCAGAGCTCTCCTCGCTGTCAGATGGTGAATTACCTGTACAGAAATATTGAAGTGTGAAAATACTTTTTATAAGGCTCAAATCAGACATGTTAGTATTTAGGTCCGTACCAGAGAGAGGTCTATAGATTATATAGAGTGTAGAGCACTAATAAGACTATGAATATGGGATCTAACCAAAGCAGAACACGTAGCTGACCAGACCACCAGAAATCCACAGGATCATCCATTGGAATCAGGTTCTGAAATTATAATGGGGTTCAACAACAACAGGGCCTATAAACTCTCAGACGTCTATTCCACCTGTTGCTCAGGTAATCTATCCTTATTAATGTTGTATGTGCTCAGTAAAAGATCAGAAGTGAACGTGTCCTCAATGACTGGTGGGTGGACGCTCAAATGGTAAGGGTCCGTTGTCTGGGGCCTTCATGTAAAATAATACTAGATGTCCTATCACCTCATTTCCTAATTCATGGTAGCCTCCATTGGGTTTAATGGAGATGTGGGATTCCTTGTGCAGGGCTTTCTCTATTGATGTATATTGGATGTATGAAAAGAGAAAAGCAAATGTATTGCACATCTATAATAAATTCCATAGGGACAACAATGGCCATAAGTCAACATAGTGGTGATTTGTTCTCCCAATATGGAAGTGTCCGAGACATAGGACCCACACCAATCAAGCATGTGTAAAATAGGATTACCTCTGTAAGGTATCTTTAAATTAACCCCTTAACAACTATGTACAGCGCTCGTCAGTAGAGAATGAATGGAGAGGGCTTAGGTGTTGAGCCTGCATCTTTCCCGGCAGATAATGGTTGTGTCATTCAGCCATCATCTGCCTCTGACAGTCGAGAGTAGATTGGAGCTCTGCCTGCTTCGGTTAACCTGTTAAATGCTGCTGTCATTCTCTGACAGTGGCATTTACAGCACATTTCCCAGGTGGCTCGCTGTTCCAACTCCTGATCAGTGTCCTTACAATTGTTAGATTTGGAAAGTGACCTGTGACAGTACAAAAAACTCATTGTTATTTCTACAATATTATAAACCTGGATTGTGTCTAGAAATGATAACTTACTATTGTATGTGAAAGTTCCTCCAGTATTTGATTCGTCATCATCAATATTACTGATGTCATCGGAGCTGTGAAATGAGTGTAACAGAATATGAGCCACCATTAGTCATTAATCCCCATCATGGACTATCTAGTAATGGAGGAGGTGTAAGCCTTACCAGGTGGAACTGTCCGTATCATCTGAAGATGGTAAAATCAGATCTGTGGGGGGAACACAACATAAATCCCTTATTAGACTATTGTAATAGCAACGACTGAGGCTCAATATCAAATAAATACATTCTAATAAAGTATCCAGTGTACCCCTATATGTACATGGGGCGAAAAATCACATTCAGCTACAGTAACTCACACTGTGCATGGCCACCATCAGACGAAATCCCCAAATCTCATTTCTGGCTGACTTAATAGCGAATTTATGAATAATGTTCCTGACAACATTGTGAAAATGGTGGTGGTGGACCTACACCAATAAAGCTTGACTAAAATAGGATTACCCCTTTAATGTATCTTTAATTTAAAAATGCACAGACCCTTCTATAATTTACCTTTAATTGTTACATTTGGAAACTGATCTGTGACAATAGAGAAGGTTCAGTGTTCTTTCTACAATAACCCCGGATGTTATCTAGAAATGATATCTTACTATTATACGTGGAAGTTCCTGCCCTATTGGAATCATTGTCATCATCATTAAGAATGATGTCATCGGAACTGTGAAATAAATGTAACAGGTAATGAGCCACCATTAATCATTAATCCCCATCATGTACTTAGTAATGGAGGAGACATGTGTCTTACCAGGTGGTACTGTCCGGATTATGATCTGATGGTGGTAAACTCAGATCTGTGGGGGCAACACAACATAAACCTCTTATTAGAATATTGTAATAGCAATGACTGAGGCTCAATATCAAAAGAAATAAATCCTAATAAAGTATCCAGTGTACTTCTATATGTACATGGGGCAAAAAATGCATTCAGCTACAGTAATCTGCCCTGTACATGGCCACCATGAGAAGCATTCCCTAAATCCCACTTTTGTCTTATTTTATAACATCAGCATGAATATTTCTGATCAAATGCTGGACAGAAGTGTTTTATATAAACTCTACCATAGACGTATAATAGAGATAAATCCAAGCCCTGACCACAATGTGCACGTGATCTGCACCCAATGACTACAATATGGCATCGATATGTATCAGAGCCTTTACTCTGGATTAGAAGTACAGTACCTGGTAAACTCGGAGTCGGGCCCGAATTGAAGCCAGTGATGTTATCTTGGCCTTGAGACCTCGGAATTGGCTTCTTTCTTGGATGATACTGAAAAAATGGCAAACATGTCAGATATAATCTATAACCATGAACTTCTCCAATCTATAATATTTCTCCATATTCCACTGATTACAGGTAGACACAGATATGGATGTGGTTTCCATTGGCCTGTGCTTATTTCATATACAGAGTGTAAAGGGTGTACCGGACACTTATGGTTTGCTATGGATAGGGGCGGTGGTGACATTTATGTGTCTTCATATAATATTGTTATGTATCCTGTACATGGACATATTGTCACAAATATTACAAGTGAGGGCAGTCTTTACTCTGCAAACATGATCCAAAGTATCACCCCATCTACTTGGAGCTATATTTTTGGTCCCACCATCTTTTTTTGGAACATTTATCCCAAATATATTTTAGTATTTTAAGAATATAAAATGATACCTGATGGAAGTCGTCATCATCACTGCTGTCCTCGCTGTCAGAGAGAACTATAATTCGCTTAAATCGCTTTTTTCGCATCATATTAGCACAAGTCACTCACAACACTCCTCTCTCCACAAACGCCTACAAAAACCCTCAATGGAACCCTGGATGATGGAGCGTTCTATAGCGTCCAGCCAATTGTGACATCATTAGAATGCTGCAATTGTTTGCTCATTTTTTTTGTATTTTACAACATTAATTGTACAAAGCATACTGTACAAATACAAAAAAAGGAAATCAGATAAAAACAACAATCTTCCTAATTCCTTCACTCCCGACCTTTTTCCAATTGTTCATAAATATAAAATAATTAAAAAAACACATAAATCAACATAAAAAAATAAAGAAACCCCACTAATGTTTAAGCTGTTGATTATCCCTTTCTCCGTGTTTTAATGCTCTCCACTACATTTTTTTCCAATTGTTCTCCCAATTTTCTAAATTCTCTGAGGAGCAAAACCAGAACCTGTCATATTTTGTAACTCTCTTAAGTAATTTCTTCTCTTGTGTAATACTCCATTTTTTCCTTATCCATTTCCAAATGTAATCCACTCTTCCTATATAAAGCCGCCTACTTAAGATTCTTCTTCCTCATTTCATCTCTTCCGCTCCAAAGAGCATTTTACAATTGTGGACTTGATCTCAATGGAGATCTGAGTCCCCAGTTTCCAATCTATAGCTTTATACCCTCTGATAAATGTATCAGATCTGCCCATGTTCCTTACACAGTTTACAAGTATTGTCCGCTTTCTTCTTCATTCTGTATAGTGCTTGGTGAAAATAATGGGACCAATGGATCAACTGGGTCAATTTATGAATTTATTGATTGAAATCCCACTTATATGTAAATATATATATATATATAGTGACTCTAATATTTACTCCATACATTAATCTTACTCTCCAATATAAAATTATACATGTAATCTCCAGTTATCAGTGTACATATATATGCATTACATTTGAGCATATTGTATATTAAATACTAGGTTGTCATTATTAGATAGTTTTTGGACTTCGAAACAATCATTAAATAATCAATAAGTAATCCATTCCTCTGAGTGTTGATGTGAAAGTTATTTGATTCCTTCGTACTCTTCACCGTTTGTTGAATCTGACAATATCTAAAATTGTGCACTTTACTTAAAAAAGGGTTTTCCCACGAACAAAGTTCATTTTAATCAATGCATCTTGCAATAATAATAATTTCCACAATTGGATGTCTGATCATCTCCTGGGTGGGGGGGAGTGGAAACAAAAGAGAGGAAACAGACATTACAGTACAGGATCACAAATTTTTTCTTTGAGGTAAAACATTTTTTAAAAACAGGCAGGGAAATGCTTTATCTCACTTAAAGCATCAGCTGCGATCCTGTGCTGTTATGTCTGTATACTCTCCCTACCTAGGAGCTGTGGTATGATCAGACCATGTCCCTGCATGGTCAGACACAGCCATTACACAGTACACAGCAGGGGCACATTTATAAGAATATCTCAGCACAGGAACATTTTTTAAAAACACATCCAATTGTGGAACTTGTTATTATTCCAAGATCTATTGCTTAAAATCAACTTTCAAATTAACTTTGTTTGTGAGAAAACCCCAAACTTTGTCTCCAACACATTATTGGCACCATCTAATTTCCATGAATTAAATGCATAACCAAATAAAACCTTTTCTCCCCTGTAATGATAAGTAAGATATGACTTCCCTGGAACATTCCAGCATCTTCCATTCTCTACACGCTCCTATTCACATGCTATGTCAGTGTGGGGGCTTGACCCCCCCTTCCCTTCCTTAGCTGTCACACAAAGCAGCTGCAGTTCTGTGTAACCTGAGATCCCAGTGAGGATTTTCTCTTCCCCTTCCCCCCTCCCTGCACAGCCAGGAAAAGAATGTCTTTGTTTGAAGCACCATATGGCTGGATATAAGTATGGATAATATGAAAGAGGCCAAATCTTGAAAACCATACGCGGCAGAGATATGAAAGTTACATTTCTGCAAAATGCACAAAAAACAGCATTCTGGCCCATAATTTTCACGGTTCCAGCACCCACAGAAACCGAGAACTGGATTTCTCCTAAATAATGTGACATAATTACTGCATGTTTGGTCTTTAACTATTGTCTTCGACAGGCTAAAGAGAATGATACTGTGTGCATGTTTATACGAGGTACCCTCTGCGAGTCATTATAAGTTTTGTAGTCAGAATTGTAACTCCTAGAGCAGGGGGAGGAACATCCCTAGACCGCCCCTTTCGTGATGTCACAAACCCAAAGCTATAAGGCATTCCCTCCCTAAAATTGGTAATTCGAGCTGGTGGTTTGATGCCAAAAGGACCCCAGATGCAGGGCGATGTGTGGCCCCGCCTCCCCACATGGTTAGCCTAAAGACCATTAAGCAACTGTAAGTGTTGATCTCTATGTTAATTCCATTTATTTTATATTTGCATTGTACATACCTAATGTCTCAACTTGGTAACATCTTTTATCTGTGTAATCACTGCCCCCTTTTGGGGAATAAAACTATAACTTTATTAGTCTGTCTTCATGCTCTAAAAACGAACACGTGCCTTTAAGATAATTGCTACTGAATTGGGTTGGCTTCAAACCCCTCTATTAAGTTTATAACTTAATCAGAGAAACTCTGGAGCTGGTGGCTGCAAAGCGGTGATCTGGGCCCTGGGTACTGCTGAGAGTGATGGAAGGGATTTTATAAGTTAATTGGGTGGTGACGGCCAGAGCATTTTATAATTCCCTCACTGCAGCATGCCGGGTGGCCTGACCTCATTTAAGCAGCTGAACGGTGACCAATTATCTGAGGTGTAGTTCCCTGACTGACCTGAGGGTAAGGGGCACCGAAGAGCTGCTAGTTTCAAAGTGGAACTGAAAGTTTTGTGAAGTATTGTGGGCAGTGGTGGGACAACCAAAATAACCCCCCTGCAATAAATTGTTAGGGCAAGACTAGCTTGCTGGTTTTTTTTAACTAAGATAAGCCCCCCTGTGCCTGTGATAGCCGTGTGTCGGCAGTGCATCGCATCCCTCCGTCCGTGACATACCGGTGTCAGTGGCGGGTCTGTGACATCCTCCAAAACCATGTGTCCTGTACCTTAGCAAATTCATTGATATTTATATAAATCCCATGCTGGGATATATCCAGTTGCCATGTTAATATTTAATATCTTCTTTATGGATTGCCAAATACAATTCCAAGAATAAAACATATGTCCCTGTGAAACCAAACCCCTGATTCAAAAATTCATAAATCTGACCAAAATCCTCCTTTTCTCTTATTTGGTAATAATCTTTACAAATCAGAATTCATGAATTGTATTGGGTGCCGAGAGATATATGTTTAAATAAAGGATGGCCAAGCATCCTTCTGCCTGAGACTTCAGAAGATATTACTATTCTCATACTCTCTCACCAATAATTAAGATCTTTCAGAAGAGTTTCTATTAAGCAAAAAATGCTCTCAATCACCCACAATGGGCAAACACTGAGGACATAAAGAAGTAGAGGCTAGAAACCATTCCTTTTGCACACGTTCAGTATTTGGTCAGTATTTTATATCAGTATTTGTGAGACAAAAGCATGAGTGCGCAAAAAATACAGAAGTGGTGACGTGTTTCTATTATACTTTTCCTTAGATTGTTCCGCTCTGATTTTGGCTTACAAATACTGATAGTGTGAGTTGGTATCCAAGGCTGATTGGGCACCAAAAGACTTGATCACCTCTGTGGTGCATGGGAGGGATTTCCTTGTCTCTGACAAAAACTGCAAAATATCATCTGCATAGATTTGCTCCCCTATTTGCTCCCTCTCTCCATCGCTGCCAAAGCAGATACAGTAGAAAGAGTAGAAAGCTATGATGAAAGATGGAGCATCAGCTGATGCTCCCTCCCCCATTATTCTTCCTCGGCGTTTGACGTTTTAGCGCAGCGGGCGTCATCACGTCACTATGTGGCGCCCGCTGCGCTGAGATGTGTGGCATTTCAGAACACTCACTACAGAGACTGGACCACTAGGCGAGTGAGGAGGTAAGATGAATTTTACATTGATTTTTATACAATAGAACAATATGCAGGACAAAATACCATATGGATGACTATGTGGGTGTATTTTACTATATGGATGACTATTAGTACTAATTCTTGTGCCGTATGTATGTACTAGTGATAGCTCTGATGTTCAATGTTTCGTATTAATGATGGATCTGGTTATGAATCTGTCACTAGAACAATCATCACTACATGAATACATCACCAGAACCACCATCAGTACACGAATAATGCACCAGACCCACCATCACTTTTGTTGCAAACTGTATTTGTTGCATGATGGAGGTAAAATCATCATATGTATCCCTATATCTATAATGGGGCATGCTAGTTTCTATTAGGATATCTGCCACATGCTGGACACGTTAATTGAAACAAAACAGCCCCCATTATAGTTAAGCTATGCTATTTTCCATATCCATCCTTGGATCTGAGATTTAAAATATAGGATGTCAGGGATGAATATAGCTATTTGTATTCTGTAAATGGTCTGTAAACAATGAATTATTCTATACCTATCTTTGAAAACATGCTCCCTGTTGATCCTCTCCTCTAAAATACATCACTTTTTTTTACTTTTGCTGGTATTTTTGGGTGAAAAAGGTAACAATTCTAGTGAAAGTAGTCTTCACAGTTTGTTGTTTGACCCACTGGAAGGGAAGGAGTTGGGTGTTAGGTGACCTGTCAATTTAGTCTCTGACCCATTCCTTTACTTGGAGGCTGTGGATTCATCGGGGATAGAGGGGGAATCATTAGCTTCATCTGCCTATGGCACCAAAATACCTTGTCCCAGAACTGGATCCATCTAGTAAAATTCTCACCAAACCCAAACTACTCTATTACCCTCCATAAAAACTCCTGTTCACCGTGTTCACAGCCTTTTTGGTATTTGATGCTCGGATGGAGCTGTGGCTCCTTCTCCTATTTGAATATTTACAAACGCTTTCCTAAAATGGATCAGTTCCTGTCCCTGGTATAAAACCCCATTGGAGCTTTTGAATGGGGGACCCATGAGCTTCAAGTTATGCAACTGTAGAAAACCTTTCTGCTCAGAAAGTAGTTTGTGGTTTCCGGGTTTTATAAACATTTGTTACATTTCATTGAGGATCCATATATAAATGAAGAACAACTTCTTCCTTTAGGTCCTTGGACAGTGCTGACAATTCACAAAAGGTTTTTCTGTTATTAAAGGAGTTATTCATTTATATTTAGTCTTAATATCAAAATACAGACACCTATCTAACCACTGTCATTCCTGTGCCCCTCTGCCTGTGTCCTCTGTTAAGTTTCTCTTTCAATTCTCTTTTTAGCAAAAGAAGACAAGCCATGTAAATATACACAAGGTTACAAGATATGCACTTCCTTGGAACATTCTTCCATTGGTTACTATCACCACCTAAAGATCATATTTCAGCTTTTCAAATATGAATCAATGGAGTAGTCATATCAATTGGGTCAAAATTAGTCCAAAAATCGAGAGTTCATGAGCAAGTCCGGAAATTATCCAGTGCGCTTGTCCATAATAAATCCAGTTGACAATCTCATACCAGCAGTGACACAATGGATAGCCACTAGTCTCTGTTGTTGTACATTCCTGTCTGGACTGGAAACCTTTACTTATACAGATACACTCATGAACTGTAACCACATGAACAATTCAAACAATAACATGAGATTAGAAGGAGGAGAGGAACAGATTAGGGAAAATAGGGGAGAAGAAGAAAATGGCGTGACAAAGAGAGACCCTCAACTACCAGTGAAGAGCAAAGATAGTGGTGTGTTGCAATATAACAGCAGAACCCTAGGGGGATTCAACACTGTCCCATAAAAGGACAAGATCTGAAAAGTTAATCGACTAACTCTAGTCTGGCAATTATCATCAGGGCTGTGGAGTCGGAGTCGGAGTCGTGGAGTCGGAGTTGGAGCTTATTTTGGTGGAGTCGGAGTTGGTATAAAATGGACCGACTCCTAAAATATATAATAAATTGGGTACAGTAATTCAATGCAGAATGTGCTGAATATTTTTTCATAGGAATTTGGGAGAGTTCTGAAATGTCCTTTAAATGGCTGTTCTATTCCTGATCTAAGGCTACATTCACACACGGCGTTTTTGCTGCGTTTTTTGAGGATATGTTTTTCAGCTGCAAAAGCAGATCAGATTTTTAAAAAACTGCATCACCTGAAAAGTTTTTGAGCTCATAATGTTTTCAATAGCAAAAGCAGATTAGAAATCTGCTCCATCCATTTATCCACATCTGTCTGTCCATATCTTATCTGTACCAAAACCAATGAAAGCCGGATAGCACAGAGACTAAAGGCCCCTTTACATTTAGCGATGCACCAGCGATCCGACCCGGTCAGGATCGCTGGTGCATCGCTAAATGATTGCTAGTGAGCTGTCACACAGGCAGATCTCACAGCGATGCAGCAGCGATGCAGCGCACAATACTCACCTTTCACACACAGCGATCCTGACGTCCTCCCGCCCACCTCCACGCGTCGCTCGTCGGCGCCAGCAGGAAGCAGACGACGAGAAATGGAGCCGGACATTCTCGCGTGATCAGCGATGGACAGTGGGGGAGCCGGTCGGAGGAAAGTATCACACATAGCGAAATCGCTAGAGATATCGCTATAACGTCACAAAATTGGTGTAAAACCCCCTTAGCACTCTTTTTTTTAGCACCAGTCAGGTACACCTCATAGCTGCCCAAAAGGACACCCAGGACAGGCATTGCTCGTCTTCAGTAACACATCAACATCAATTGATAGTTGGAATAAATAGACTGCATTCACCGCATCTTCTTAAGGTGCAGGCTTTATTTTCAAGTGTAGGGGTGTGCAGTATGAGGTTCGCAGCAGCTGAGGTGTCAGTGGTGAACTCTAGCACCAGTGAAGCTCCTCCTCTACAGACAAGGGTACAACACAGACAAGTAAACAAATTCAGAAAGAAGGAAGGCACTTATCGCAGAAGAATTGCCAGAGTGAACAGACTAACAAGATTAAGGTATTTACTTCTTAAAGCATATTTAAACTTTCAATAAACTGTGCATAAATCAATAGTCCAGTATACTGTATGTTCTCTCTGTATGCTTGTTTGGTGCTTGTTAGTTTTTTCTTTGAGCTCATATACTTTTGGGAAGCTAGCTTTTATACAATATACATACAATATACAGGGAAAATACAGCAACAGGATTGATCAGGACTTATATGAGGACTTGTATAGGTATTGAAGCCAAAACATCAAGTTATTAGCTCTGTTATCAGTTTCTTTGTTCCTGGAGTATGATACACAACAAACTTGCTCTCTCCCTCCTTTCCTCTTCATAGACTGTGAAGCATTTAGTGAGCTGTACCCTAATAAGAAAAGCCTTGGAAATTCAAAGTAAAGCTATCTAATAACATATTTTGCAAACTTTATATTTGTCATCTGTACTATTGATTTATGCAAAGTTTGTTTTATGTCTATCTAAAATTATACAGCGGGGAAAAGTATGTATTTGATACACTGTCGATTCCCACCTACTGTACAAAGAATGGAGAGGTCTGAAATTTTTAATCATAGGTACACTTCAACTGAGAGAAACAGAATCTACAGGAAATGTCTGACCTCTGTAATTGCAAACAAAGGTTTCTGTACCAAATATTAAGTTCTGTTTTTCTATTGTATCAAATACGTATTTCATTCAATAAAATGCATATTATTTAAATCATACAATGTGATTTTCTGGATTTTTTTAGTCTGTCTCTCACAGGTGAATTGTACAATTGTAGACCTCTCTATTCTTTGTAGGTGGGAAAACATGCAAAATTGTCAGTGTATCAAATTCTTATTTTCCCCACTGTACATGGTTCCCTGTTTTTGCTAGAATTATAATATACATTATTTTATTTTATAGGACAAAATTATTTTGAGAGTGAATTTATATGATTACAAAATGTCTAAGAAGCTCCCCATGAAGTTAGCTGAATTTGAGCATGTCACAGAGACTCAAGATGAAAAATATTTTGTGTGTCAATGTATGACAAGTGACCCAGAGGAAAACAAATACTGTGATGCCAAAATCAGCACATACTCAGGCAGTGATAAAAACGCTCCTACAAGAGCTTCCAATCTAAAAAGACATTTACAACGCTTCCACCCAGAAGTTTTCAAAGCTGTGACTGAGAAAGATAACAGCAGCACCAAGAAACCTGCGCCCAGCACTTCCTGCCAGGCAAATGAGGAGGAAAAAGCATCTCAAGCATCATTAACAAGATATTTTGCAAGTGACAAAGTTACTGTAACAATGACAGCAGATATGTTTAAAAGACAGCTCATACAGCTTGTTGTGAAGGATGGAGTACCATTATCACTATTTGCATGACCAGCTTTTACAGCTCTTAATAGAGAAATGGCCCGCAAACTTGGTGCTTCTCTGGAAAGAGAAAGTATTAGAACATTAGTGATTGAAGAAGCCCTTAAACAAAAGGAAGATCTTAAAAAGACTCTCAAAAGACGCTTCATGTTTCTTAAAATGGATGCCTGCACACGTCATAGAGTGAACTATTTTTCCATCAATGTTTGATATGTTTGTGACAACAAAGAAATTGTTACCAAGACATTGGCAGTAAAAGATACTAAAGCTCATCACAGCAGCCAGTTTCTCCAGGCCTTAGTGGAAAAAGTCCTGCAAGATTACAAACTCAAAAAAGAACAGGTTCTTGCTATTGTAACGGACAATGCTTCAAACATGATAAGTACAATTAAACTGATGAATGAGAGTAATGAACAACAGCTAGAAGAAAATTTAGGATTCAGTATGTTTGAGATGGAAGGCCACAGTGCTGTTCATGTAACTGAGGAACAAACAAATATTACAACAGAAGAACAGCAAAATTATACTTTAGAAATAGATGATCTTGTTGAAGCTGCTTCAAAACACTTTCCTATTCATTACATGCGTTGTGTTGTGCACACGCTGCAGCTGGCAATAAGAGATAGTCTGCAAGAGGGACATGCTGGAAATCTGATTGGAAAAGTGAGGAAATTGGCTATTGCCGCCAGAACCCCTAAAATTGATTCCATCTTGAAGAGACGTGCTGGGAAAGGGGCAATTGTTGATCAAGCCACTCGGTGGGGCAGCACTTATTTAATGATTGAGCGATTGCTTGAACTAAAACCGTTTCTTACAGATATGGCAAACCCTCAATGGACACAGGTGGCTGAATTGAAGGAATTGCTTAACCACCCATTTACCGTGACTAAAAAATTACAAGCTGAGGATTTAACTCCTGGCATTTTCATAAGGGAGGGGAAGAACTTGCTATTTTGCTTGTCCCAAAGAGGTGGTTTAATCGCAGATAGAATTTCTGCTTCAATGAAACGGAGAGAGACACAGCTATTGGAAAATAAAATTTTTCTGGCAGCTGTTTATGTGGACCCAAGTCATCGTATACTGCTTGATGATCAACAGCTTACTAAAGGAAAAGCAGCTCTGACTGAGGTAGCAGTTAGGATGAGTGGCCTACAGGAGGACTGCCATGTGCAAGAGGACTTGGGTCCTGACAGTGCTACTGCTGCCATATCTTCATCCTCATCAGATGAGGAGTTTGACTTTGACAGGTATTTGGATGACATGGAGCAGGCAAAGCGTTGCCGCAAGGAAAAAGACTTCATTCCATCTCCTATAGCAAGCAGATTAACCATATTTCAGCAAAATGTTTCACTTGCTCTCAAAGAAATAGAAAAATTCAACCGTTCATCAAAACTGACTGTGCATGAGGCAATTCCTTTATACTTGGAAATTGTTAGAGATGTTCCCATGTGGTTACGGCTTTGCCTCCAACCCAAGTTAGTGTAGAGAGGTTGTTCTCTGGCCTTAAAATTATTAGGTCAGATTTGAGGTCATCTATGAAGGAGGATCTGATGGAGGCAATTCTATTTCTTAGGAGAAATTCATAGACTGCACAAACGTTATTTAGTATGTTTTTGTTGAAAACTGTTTTTTGCCACTTACATAGTTTATTACACAGTGCTATATATGTAATCGATATTACATAGTGTATTAGATATTTACAATTTATTAGTTTTTTTGTGTTCTAAAGTTGTATTCCAATAAATATATTATGTTCTAAATATCTTGATTATTGTATAATAAAAATGATTAAGTGTCTGATGTTCACATTGTACTACAATAAATTTTTCACTTGAATAGAAGCAATATATGTGGGAGTCGGAGTCGGTGTAAGGGAGATTGAGGAGTCGGCGTCGGAGGTTTGGCTTACCGACTCCACAGCCCTGAATTCATCACGACTAGCCATAGGCCTGGTTCCCCATGAGACTTAAATACTCCTTTGATTTCCTGTACGTTATCCATGGTGTCCAGATTCTTCTGAATTTGTCTTGGTTAAAGTATGCATACGCTGCTATCTCCTCTATATAATAAAGCTGGTCAACTTTATTAACCCATTCCGAGGTACTTGGACAATTTTTGGTGCGCCATTTTATAGGTATTAGCAGTTTGGTCGCTGCTATTAAAAATAATAATAATAACAATGTCTTATGTGTGCACTGTGACAAACTGCTGGACCAGTTAAGGAAGACAAGACTCAGTTGGGGAGATTCAGGAAGCAAACATACCCTAGAAATAATTTTTAAGGTGCTCCTCCAGAATGGTTTGATCCTCTCACATAACCACCAAATGTGCAAAAAAGACCCTCTAGCTGTTTCGCATCTCCAGCATGTTGGGGAGGTATTGTGAAACCACATATGTGTTTTTTCAGGAGTGTTGTACCAAATTGTGACTATCTTGTATGAATTCTCCTGAACTCTTACACACTTGGATGGGCCAAATGAATTTTTGTATATATGTTCTACTTCCCAGTCCTCTAATTTGAGGCCTAGCTCTTCCTCCCACCTTAGTGTGTAGGCTCTTCTTACAGGGATTGAATCCACCAAAAGAGATTGATATATTTTTGGCAAGACGCCAATAGGTTGTTTAAGTTGCTTTAATAGTGTTTCAAAAATAGTTAGTTTGCTAGTGCGGTGTCCTACCTGCATGTAAGAGTTTATAGCATTTTTGAGTCTGGAAAGGTGAAGGAAATTAAAATGATATTCAGAGAATCTGGTTTGTAATTCTGAATGCGTAAGAAGTTACCATTAACAAGGAGTGAATCTACGTCAGTTTTCAACGTATGAAGGAAATCAATTTTTTTCTAGTCAGGTCTAGGTAGAGCCCTGGTAAATCCATAACTCTGACCAGAGGTGATGGGAGTGGTATTAACGCTTTAGAATGAGTAGCCCAAGAGTGTACTATATATCTGGAAATCACATTTGGAATCTTTAATTTATGTATAAATTCTTTAGATGCATGGAGTACGGTATTGATTGGTATTGGCATCGAGGTGTCTGCTATTTGTGTCCAGAGTTTGTATTTGGGGTCTCTAGCCCAATCAATGATCATGGAGAGAACAGCTGCCATGTGATACTTTTGCGGATCAGGTACTCCCATTCCCCCCTTTATTCTCGGTAGTGATAAAGTATTAAAATTGAGTCTAGGCTTAGAACCTTTCCAGATGTATTTCCCAAAAATGGAACCTCTGTTAGGTTTCTCTTTTCCTTTTCTGACAAGAGGTGTTTTCCATCCAAGCTGAAATAAATCATCTCTAATTCTTTTTTTCTGTTTCACTGTTACCTTTCCACAATTACCTATTTTTATTTTTTTCATTTGATATATTGAGAGATTGCATAACAGAAAAAAATATGAATAATAATGGTTACAGAATAAAAATATATTATTATTATTTAACAGCACAATATATGTGTTATTTTCTCTTCATACACATTTCTATACACATCATTTCAGTGAAGCTTAAAGATGACAACAATACACATTACATAGTGGCTTACAGGGGAAATACATTGAATACTAGTATCTCTGAGATGAATATAAGGCTAAGGATTCCCTCAAACTTCAGGAGATAGGTTGAATAGTGGAGGAGTTATAGAAAAGAATGCTTCCCCTAGAAAGGGTATAAAAAGGGGTATATTAATTTATATTTCAATAGTTCTCCTGTATCTGCATACATCAACAAATCGGTCTGCTTGATCACAGAAATTAGATAATTTTTGGACCATTTTTTAAGTATAAGGGTTCCGTCACATTTAGCGATGCACCAGTGATCGCGACAATGATACGACCCGGTCAGGATCGCTGGTGCATCGCTAAATGGTCGCTAGTGAGCTGCCAAACAGGCAGATCTCACCAGCGATGCAGCAGTGGTCGGCGGTCATTACTTACCTGTCAGACGCGGCGATGAAGACGTCCTCCCACTCGTGTCCACGCGTCGCTCGTTGGCACCAGCAGGAAGCCCAGCAGGAAGCGGCTGACGAGAAACGGCCCAGGACGTTCTCGCGCGATCAGCGTTAGCCAGTGGGGGAGCCGGTCGGAGGTAAGTATCACACATAGCGATATCGCTAGCAATATCACTGCTGCGTCACAAAATCGGTGACGCTTAAGCGATATCGCTAGCGATCTCGCTGAGTCTGACGGGGCCTTAAAGAGCATAAAAGGTCAGACAGTGCAGTGTGTTATTAAACCAGCTATTTTTTACAATCGGCGGCCTGATTACTCATTGCCAGATGTGGTGAGCATGCTTTTTTATTACTAAGAATAGGTTTGCATTCATTGACCTTGATTGAGGTTTGATATAGTCTTGTAGACCTTAGAGTGTTATATGCATCTTTTCAATGCAACTGGGAGCTTTGGAGTACTTTTACTGCCCCATGAATTGATTAGCTGCCAATAAATTTATCTTTGGGAAAAATTCAGCAAAGCTAAAAAATTGGAGTTTCAAAAGATTCGCTCAGCCCTACTGGAATGGCACCTGTAACATCTAGTACATACTTCTGTCGCTCCGTACCTGTTCTCAGGTAACGCAGGAGTGCATTAACCAATCTTATATAAATAAATGTAACACTTGCATTTCTAAAACTACTCAATATAAATCAGTAATATGTACAGTGGGGAAAAAAAGTATTTAGTCAGTCAGCAATAGTGCAAGTTCCACCACTTAAAAAGATGAGAGGCGTCTGTAATTTACATCATAGGTAGACCTCAACTATGGGAGACAAACTGAGAAAAAAAAATCCAGAAAATCACATTGTCTGTTTTTTTTTCATTTTATTTGCATATTATGGTGGAAAATAAGTATTTGGTCAGAAACAAGCAATCAAGATTTCTGGCTCTCACAGACCTGTAACTTCTTCTTTAAGCGTCTCCTCTTTCCTCCACTCATTACCTGTAGTAATGGCACCTGTTTAAACTTGTTATCAGTATAAAAAGACACCTGTGCACACCCTCAAACAGTCTGACTCCAAACTCCACTATGGTGAAGACAAAAGAGCTGTCAAAGGACACCAGAAACAAAATTGTAGCCCTGCACCAGGCTGGGAAGACTGAATCTGCAATAGCCAACCAGCTTGGAGTGAAGAGATCAACTGTGGGAGCAATAATTAGAAAATGGAAGACATACAAGACCACTGATAATCTCCCTCGATCTGGTGCTCCACGCAAAATCCCACCCCGTGGGGTCAGAATGATCACAAGAACGGTGAGCAAAAATCCCAGAACCACGCGGGGGGACCTAGTGAATGAACTGCAGAGAGCTGGGACCAATGTAACAAGGCCTACCATAAGTAACACACTACGCCACCATGGACTCAGATCCTGCAGTGCCAGACGTGTCCCACTGCTTAAGCCTGTACATGTCCGGGCCCGTCTGAAGTTTGCTAGAGAGCATTTGGATGATCCAGAGGAGTTTTGGGAGAATGTCCTATGGTCTGATGAAACCAAACTGGAACTGTTTGGTAGAAACACAACTTGTCGTGTTTGGAGGAAAAAGAATACTGAGTTGCATCCATCAAACACCATACCTACTGTAAAGCATGGTGGTGGAAACATCATGCTTTGGGGCTGTTTCTCTGCAAAGGGGCCAGGACGACTGATCCAGGTACATGAAAGAATGAATGGGGCCATGTATCGTGAGATTTTGAGTGCAAACCTCCTTCCATCAGCAAGGGCATTGAAGATGAAACGTGGCTGGGTCTTTCAACATGACAATGATCCAAAGCACACCGCCAGGGCAACGAAGGAGTGTCTTCATAAGAAGCATTTCAAGGTCCTGGAGTGGCCTAGCCAGTCTCCAGATCTCAACCCTATAGAAAACCTTTGGAGGGAGTTGAAAGTCCGTGTTGCCAAGCGAAAAGCCAAAAACATCACTGCTCTAGAGGAGATCTGCATGGAGGAATGGGCCAACATACCAACAACAGTGTGTGGCAACCTTGTGAAGACTTACAGAAAACGTTTGACCTCTGTCATTGCCAACAAAGGATATATCACAAAGTATTGAGATGAAATTTTGTTTCTGACCAAATACTTATTTTCCACCATAATATGCAAATAAAATGAAAAAAAAACAGACAATGTGATTTTCTGGATTTTTTTTCTCAGTTTGTCTCCCATAGTTGAGGTCTACCTATGATGTAAATTACAGACGCCTCTCATCTTTTTAAGTGGTGGAACTTGCACTATTGCTGACTGACTAAATACTTTTTTTCCCCACTGTATCTATGGATTCTAAAAACAAAAATCCAAAATTAAATTATTTCTTAATATATATATGATGAAATTTAATGATCACGGTAACATCATTAGCGTGTTTACCATTAGATAACTAATTAGTAAAGGATGTGCAAGAGCTGGTTTACTTCAAAGCACAAAATCTGGCAATAATAATCAAGATCTCGCACTTTTGTAAGGGGTGAGTCAGAATTACCTGCTTGCTTCCCTTCCTCTTAGGCTACGTTCACACGTAGCGGAACTCTCGAGGAAATTACCGTGAGAATTCCGGATTCCATTCCGCGGGAAAATCGCATTTTAAATTCCCGTGATTTTCCCATGGAAAAACTAGCGATTTGCAAACGTAATTAGCTTGCAGAATGCTAGCGTTTTCCAAGCGATCTGGAGCATCGCTTGGAAAACTGATTGACAGGTTGGTCACACTCGTCAAACATAGTGTTTGACGAGTGTGACCAACTTTTTACTACTGATGCTGCCTATGCAGCATCAGTAGTAAAAGATAGGATGTAAAAAAATAATAAAAAAATAAAAATCTAGTTATTCTTACCTTCCGGCGTCCCGCGCAGCCTTCCCGCCTCTCTTCCTGCTCCCGGTCCCAGTAATCCTTTGCGAGAATGACTGCGATGGCATCCGTTCTCGTGGGATCGTGACGTCTCGTGGTCATTTGCGATGACGTCGCGCTCTGACATCATCGCGAATGACCGCGAGATGTCGCGATCCCGCGAGACCGGACGCCATCGCGGTCATTCTCGCAAAGGATTTCTGGGACCGGGAGCGTGGAGAGAGGCGGGAAGGCTGCGTGGGACGCCGGAAGGTAAGAATAACAATATTTTTTATTTTAAATTCTATTTTTTACAGGGATATGGTGCCCAGAGCCCGGAGGACAGTCTCCACTCCTCCGGACCATGGGTACCATCCGCAAATGTTCTGCTTACTTTTTGCATGGTGGGCACAGTGTCATGCTTCATTGTCTCTGGCCATGACTACAGTCCTGGGTTCCCCCTACACTTTCACAATTAGGGGAAGCCGCGGAGGGTTTTAGAATCCTGGTCTGTATTTCAGGATCCCATAACAATGAAGTTTGATCCTTTAGCCTGACATAAAGGAGAGTTATCTGCATATTTGATAATATTTATATTCACAAAATGCCCAAACCAGTTATTAACAACTAATACTGGGAAATGTACCACGACACAACAATTAACCTCTTTTGTGGTCACCTCATTCTCAAATATCTTCAGGAAGTTTCCACACAATGGTACATTAAAAAAACATCTTTATTTATAAATATCACAATATTATAATATTATTATATTACAATTATCTTTTTATGATTATAATATTGTGATGTTTATAAATAAAGATGGTTTTTTAATGTACCATTGTGTGGAAACTTCCTGAAGATATTTGAGAATGAGGTGACCACAAAAGAGGTTAATATTTGATAATATGAAAAAAATATAAATTTATGTCTGCCCATTGCTTTCTGTAAAAAATGGCTGCCTCGAACTAGTGATAGGTATCTTTAAACGTCCAAAAAATAAATCTGCAATAGATAATGAAAAAGTAGGTTGCTTTTGCATTTCTAAATTGTCTTGCAGCCATTTTAATATCTCTAAATCCTTCCTGTCTGTCAGAAGCATTACCAATACATTTACACAAAAGAAGCATTTTGTAATACCATACCTCCTGCCGAGAAGACATGGCACTCCCTTGACCCAGAAATATGTTTGCATGTACTAACTCTATTTGCCTAGGGGAATGAACTGATACTTAGTGCTTCATTTGGAGGTCTGGCAAAGACCCATAAGGTCATAGTTGTCATTTTACTGGAGCTTCAAACCACTTTACTTACATTAAAATGTAATATACTGTCTGATATTGCTAATTAATATCCACTTACAGCTATTGATTATCTTCTAGCATGGAAGGATCAAATAAAACCTTCACAGTAACTTGGAATCCTTGACAAAGTGTTGGACAGTAAACTGTTCTTTCAGCTTTGGAAGTGTCATACTTTTATTGTTCTTTTGGTCTGCATTTGTTACCAATATTTCCTTGTGACTTCAGGATTCTCCTACCTAAAGCTTAAAGGCTTTGTAAACCTCCATGCACAATTTATTTTTATTGTTCATTTGCTTGCTTAAATGCAAAATTAAAACTTTCTAAAAAGTCATTAAATATTTTCTACCATTATGACATTGCAGGGTGTCAGTGTATCTGTAAGTCCTATATCAGCTCAGTAACTTTGCAAAATTGAGAGAAGTCTATTAGCGCTAGTAGTCCTGGTTCTTATGTTTTCTTTCCTCCCCCTCTCTCTACTTTCAGTGTTAGGGATAGCAGGAGGTGGTGCAGCATATAAAATCTTAGGGAAGATAAAGGAAAAAAAGCTATAAACAAGGAAAAAACATGGAGAGGAAATAATGAGCAGTATTGGAGCTGGGATTGAAAGAAAGTGAAAACCACAGCAACCTGGATACACATAGGCCTATGTCCATCCTACATTACAGGTACAGACAAACAGTGGAATACCGCGTCTTGCAAACAGGCATGCGGACACATTGAAGCCCTTGGACTTTTAACCCCTGGGGTTTATGCAACTGTACCCACATGTCTACAAGCTCACATATACCGAGATGTGTCCTGCCTTAATAATAAGGATTCCCATGAATCCACAGTACTCTTAATCAGTCTGTAATCGATAAAGGCCGGATGTGGCCGAAACGTTTTATTTTGGGCTGCATTAAAAAATCATCAAAAAGTTTCTCTATAAGTTGAGTGCCTAGTTTTTCATTATATGTTATGCGGTGTGGGATCCTACCACGGCACCTTCTTGGGTAGTGCACACGGTTTTTCTCTATGCATTACAGGGAGAAACGCTCCCATAAGACAAAAATCTGGAACTTGGATAAGGCTGCAAGCTGCAAAATAGGGTTCTTTTACACTTACCAGGTTATTTGAAGCCTGGTTTTGCTGTCCGTATTGCCATGATTTGTGCGGTCTCCTGCAAAAATGGGCCG
This sequence comes from Dendrobates tinctorius, assembly GCF_039654945.1. NCBI lineage: Eukaryota > Metazoa > Chordata > Amphibia > Anura > Dendrobatidae > Dendrobates > Dendrobates tinctorius. Next base: position 16,349,417 of record NW_027361870.1, on the reverse strand, counting down.
CAAAAAAAAAACCTTGTCGGCGATCCGCAAATACAAGGTAACGCAAAAACAAGCTACCGTTGTTTTTGCGGTACCATTGAAATGTATTGCGGCCATGTCTGATATTTTTTCACGGCCGCAAATATGGCCCTCACGGCCATACGGCACACGGTGCACCTACTAATTTTTGCAGGTCGATTTTGCTGCCCCATAGAAATCTATTGGGGCCACAAAAATGGCCAGCAAAAACACAGGTAGTGTAAAATAAGTCTTAGGGAGTCTGAAAATGAATGAACGAATGAAAAGTGCAGACTGAAACACAGTACAATTATATTACAGGTAATTATTAACACATATGTAATAATTTTTTTTTCTATGTCAAAGTTAACAAATTTGAGAGAACAACTGCATTTTGTGTCTGTAGTATCCATCTTATCTTCTATGTGGTATCTCCTGTGTCATGGTGATAAAATAACACTGATGGGCGGGGAAGCTTCACATTTCTATTCATACCCCTAAAGTTCTTATTTGCTCATGTTTCGGAGAGAACTTTTTCTTTGTCTGTGACGCTATTTAAACTTGGGCTCTGTATTAATAAACCAGACATCCTGAGTACACCTTACAAGGCTGTGCGGTATTGATTTCTCGAGCGTTCATATTCAAATCTCATTAATTTGGAGTTCTAAGGGTACCGTTACACGTAGCGACGCACCAACGATTCCGACAACGATACGATCTGGCTAAGATCGTTTGTGCATCGCTAGTAAGCAGTCATACAGGCCGATCTTCATAACGACGCATCAGCGATCAGCGATGTCTCTAACGACCACGGCAATCGTTGGTACCGTGTCACACACTGTCTATAATAGCGATTCAGACTTTGAATAGGCGTCCTTCAGCGCTATCTATATGAGTTCGGAGTCGCCAACGAGGTCGCTCGTCGTTGATAAGGGGCGTCAAACACAGCGATGCATGCTGGTCAGCGTGACGCCAGCGATCAAAAAATGATCCTGAACGTTCGCGCACGATCAGCGACTTCGCAGCAGGGAGCCGGTCGTTTCCGCGTGTCTCACTTAGCGAGATCGCTAGCGATGTCGCTGTTGCGTCACAAAATCGTTGTTGCTTCAGCGATATCGCTAGCGATCTCGCCGTGTGTGACGGGGGCTTAAAGGCATAGAAGAGGCATCAAGAAATGCTCACACAATGGTTATTTAATTGGCAAGCAATTTGATATTTATTTAATTGGCAAACAAATTGAGAACCAAAAATATGATAAAAAAAATCCAAGACACAAACAAGAATAAAATAGCACAATGCCGAGTGCAGGAGCAGTAATGAAAATATCAGTACATACATAAGCCTAAATGGCAATGGGAAAGAAACTTTCAGTGCATAAAAGGGATGAGAATACAAATAAATATCCAATAAGTATCAAGTAACTATATAAGAAAACGTCACACTATATTTCATGTAAATACATAATATAACATAAAAGATATAGAAATAATAATAAATAATCCATATCTATACACTATGCTCAAAGAGTCTATGGATGTAATATAGCAAGATGAAAAGAGATGATTGCTGCCCCACCGTCTACCACTCCAACGTACATTTCATGTTTGATTCCTCATGGAGTCCTCATTTCAGACTACTTTCCATGTAGGCACTCTAAAGGCCTTTTTACATTTAGCGATGCACCAGCGATCCGGACCAGCGATATGACCCTGTCAGGATCGCTGGTGCATCGCTAAATGATTGCTAGTGAGCTGCTACACAGGCAGATCTCACAGCGATGCAGCAGTGATACAGCGGACGATACTTACCTTTCAGATGCGGCGATGAAGACGTCCTCCCGCCCGCGTCCACACATCGCTCATCGGCGCCACAGGAAGCGCCCAACGAGAAATGGAGCCTGCCGATCTCGCGCGACCAGCAATGGACAGCGGGGGAGCCGGTCGGAGGTAAGTATCACACATAGCGATGTCGCTAGCAATATCGCTATAACGTCACAAAGTCGGTGACGTTATAGCAATATTGCTAGCGATATCGCTGTGTAAAACCCCCTTAAGTAAGCCATAGTCACAGATTACAGCTTTCTCCTGACACCTATAGTCACCACCTTTCATATAAATATTAATATCACAAATGATCACCCAATTATCTTATTCTTAGAAAATAGAGACATTTTAGTTTCTAAAAAAAATTTGTGACCCGGACAAGCCTATGAAACTTTGTAAAGTCTATGAAGACGTGGAGATGGTGACACCGTTTACCTGTTTATTAGCTTTTTATAGTATTGGTAATTTCAGAGAAAAGAGAACATATTGAGGTCATGATATATTCTTAAAGGGAAGCATATATCAGCCACTGGATGTATAATCACAACCAGGTATGTTTGACTCTGAAACACTGCGGCATTTTAGAGAAAAACATACTTTTAATAGCTGCTGGGGACTGAGCAGCACTGTGCACTAGTCATGCAGGCGGGTCCCCGGCAGCTTCTCTCCGCCCGCTAACAGTGACTGACAAACCTGTGCGGCTGCCTGTGTACTCATTTCAGAGTGTTGCACTGTCAGTTTGTTAACCCTATATGTCCAGTTTGTTATTATTATTAGCCCTTTAAGAACTACAATAATGTGGTTTAGGTAGTGTAAACCAAGGGACAATTTGCTTTTAGGTATTGAAGTTGCAACCTTGTGTCTTCCAGATTCCTTGAAATCTCCCAGCAGGTTTTGTACAACCTATTATACTAATAATGGCAAAAAAAAAAACACTTTTTACTTTTTTTTTTTAAATTAAGACCAGATGAAGGCTAAAGACTGCAGATTTATTGGAGGTATTCAACATCAGTTGACTTCTAATCTATATATGGTATTTTTGAGTAGGGAAACAAAAAAAAGTGCAGTAAAATGAATGGCAATGATTACCATGCTCCTTTTCTGAAGCAAATAGCACTTTACTGCTATAGCATGAGCACTTATTTATAGTTTTCATTAAAATTAAGGCTTGAGGGAAGAAATATACTGAGAAGGCATTGTGCTCCGGATAGTATGGATATAAACTGGTTTAATTTATTTTGAATATTCTTGAATTAAAAGCTCGATTCATTTACTGTAAGTTTTTTCTTCCAAAAAAGCATAACGGAACAGAGAAACTGTAAGGGTATGTGCACACGTAGTTTTTAGTCTCTGCGGATTTTGTAGAGAAAACCGCAGGAAATCCGCAGGACAAAGTGCTGCGGTTTTTCTGCGGTTTATCTGCGGATTATCTGCGTTTTTTCTGCGGTTTTGCCCTGCGGTTTTACACCTCATAATGGATGAGGTGTAAAACCGCAGCGTTTCTGCACCAAACAATTGACATGCTGCGGATTGTAAACCGCAGCAAAACCGCGCGGAAAAAAACGCAGCATGTGCACAGCTTTTTTTGATTTCCATAGGAAATAAAGGTACTGTACAACGCAGCAAAATCTGCTGCGTTTCTGCAGAGCCAAAAACGCTGCGGAAACGCAGCAGAAACCGCAAAGTGTGCACATACCCTAAGAGAACAAATAGTATCACAATACAATAAACATGGCAAGGCATCACTTTACAAAGGTAACATATTCTCACCTTACAAGTCCTATACAGTAGCAGGTAAAAGTTTGGGCACCCCTGGTCAAAATTACTGTTATTACAAACAGTTAAGCAAGTTGAAGATGGAGTTATATCTAAAAGGTCTAAAGTTAAAGATGACACATTTCCTTTGTATTTTAGGCAACACAAATATATATATTGTCATTTTTTACAATTTTAAAATCACACAAAGGAAAATGGACTGCTGCAAACGTTGGGCCACCCTTGAAGATTTGTGTTTTCAGGTAACTTTGACCAAGGTTTGAGACCTTAGTTAGCCTGTTAGGGTTATGGCTTGTTTACTAGTTCACTGTTAGGAAAGGTCAGGTTATGCAAATTTCCCACCTTTATAAAAACCCAGCCTCATCCAACCTTGTGCCAAAAAACTGCAGCCATGAGTTTTTTTAAGCAGCTGCCTAGCACTCTAAAAATAAAAACGTTACAGGTCCACAAAGCAGGAGAAGGCTATAAGAAGATAGCAAAGCGTTTTCAAGTTCCCTTTTCCTCAGTTTGAAATGCAATTAAGAAATGGCAGTTAGCAGGAACAGTGGAGGTCAAAATAAGATCTGGAAGACCAAGCAAAATTTCATTGAGAGCTGATAATAAGATTGCTATACAAACAAATCAGAACCCATGCTTGACTGCAAAAGACCTTCAGAAAAGTTTAGCCTACTCTTGAGTTGTGGTACATTATTCTACTGTTCAGAGATACCTGCAAAAATATAAGAAAATGGAAACGGTCTTAGGAGCGCAGGAAAGAGACTCAGACAAGAGATGGGGTTAAACCACAATGCATTTCGACGGAGGATCCATCTTCATCAGGTGGAACTTCCACCTGATGTCTGTTTCCATTTTCTCATTGCTCCTATCCTCCATTGGAGGTTTTCGGCTGGAGCTGCGGTGGAGACCTGACATTTTTGTCTGCCCCTGGGTTGCTTCCTAAGGCCTCTTTCACACATCCGGCTTTTGTAATCCGGCACGATGCGGTGAAATTTTTAATAACCGGATCCAGCACCGGATCCGGTTTTGTCCCATAAGCTTTCATGGTCGCCGCATCGTGCCGGACGGTTATGAGTCGTGTCCGGTTGTTGCCGGATACGGCAAAAATTAGCCATCCGGCATCTGCAAAAAACGTTCTCTGCAACGTTTTTTGTCAGCGCCGGACCGGCTTTTCCACAGCGCATGCCCGGACTCTGTGAATGTTAACCCCACAAGTGCCCGGCGAGAGAGAGAGAACTCTCTCTGTCACCCGGACACTTGTGAGAGATCTCTCTCGCCGGGCACTTGTGTGGTTAACACTCACAGTGTCTGGGTGAGAGAGAGAGATCTCTCTGTGGGGTTAACCCTACAAGTGCCCGGCCAGAGAGAGAGATTCTCCCGCCTGGACACTGAGTGTTAACCCCACATGTCTCTCTCTCTCTCCACCCCCCTCCCCTCTCCTCTCCCCTCCCCTCCCCTTCAGCGGCTGCCTCTGTCCACCGGTGTATATGTTCCTCCTGTGGCTCCTTTAAATCATGTCCGAGCCGTATCAGACGCCGCATACACATCCGGTGTCACGGCTGCATGCCGCCGGACCCCACACACCGGATGTGTGAAAGTAGCCTAAGCGCTCCTCTATGACCGCTTATCACTGACTCTTACCTGCAAAAATATGGCTTTCATGGAAGAGTCATCAGAAGAAAACCTCTTCCGCATCCTCACCATAAAATTCAGCATCAGAAGTATGCAAAAGAACATCTAAACAAGCCGCACAGTTTCCCTTTAAGTTCATGAATTCCTGTTCTCTACTCCAGTTTATTAGCTTTGGTTGATTTGGTTAGCAAGTGTTTTCCTGCCTCTGCACTGCTAAGTATATTCTGGTTGTTTGACCTTGACCCATATTTTGATCATCCCTTTGCAGTAGGATATTTTCAATCCAGACTATTTCTAAAAGTGAAATATGATTCTATTATTTATTTGCCCATATTTATTTTAATTCTTTATTATTTTGTGTTAATATTCTTTTGCTACTAAACTCCTTTGCAGCCACGGAGTGTTCCATGCAGGGTTCTCTAGTCTTGGCAGTGAGCAAGTGGAGCAATAGTTTACAATACAGACGCTGTCTCTTTGATATTATGCTTCATTCTCTAGTATATAGAAACGGAGAGATAAGAAATTCTTGTTTATCTCTCATTGTCATCATAGATCCTAATATGGTAAAAAAAGTTTGCGGTTTTCTTACCTCTATATGTTTTTAGCCTTCATGAACTGACTCGTGTAAAACCACTGAGCTGAAAGTTGGTCGTAGTATATTTATCATTTGTTTGTAAAAATCTAAACTTCTTGGCTTACTTTTCATATAGCTGTTTCCAAACTCCTGCTATTACTAACCTTTGGATTGCCCTTTTAGGAGAAGAAGAGACTTTACAAACATTACATGTCTGGCTGCAGCATTCTTGTTATTGAATCTTCAGTTTTCTGCATGTTATGTCTACATTGGACACAGTTTATTTCATTTGTTTGCAGCCTTATATGAATACAGCCGTGAGGACTGTCAGGATGGTCACCTTACAATAATTTCTATAAGTAGGGTAAGTGATATATTGTTCATTTCCCTTTGCAAAATTTGCAAAATAGAACAATAATTCTTGTGCATACATATAGTTATTTGCGACTTTTTGGCACAGTTTACACCAAAATTCTGGTGTATCACTTTGCAAATGTGAGTCTTTATTTTATCTTTTTTCCAGACCAAAGTGACTTGTAGTCATCCAGGTAGGCTGACTTACCGTACAGTACAAAATGTCTGGCTCCCGGGGCCCCTGACATAAAAGAAGTTGTCCAGATACAATTGTTATTAGTCCATTGGTGCAAAGACTTAAAAAATAAACTGAGCTTTTCCTCTCATTTCTTGGGTCCAGCGATGCATCTCCGCCATTGCACCAGTTTTGTTTTCTGCAATGATGATGTCAGAACTCCTAAGCCCAGTACCTGGCTGCAGCAGTGGTGTGTGATGTAGTCCTGACATCACCGCTGCAGCCGATCAACACTGACTGGAGCAGCAGCAGCAGAGAGGCAAGGACTGGACTCAGGGAGTGTGACAGCTCTGTTTATTATTTTGAGCCAATAAGCTTAGAAGCTTCACAATTTCTTTAAGGTTTCACTCACATTAGCGTATAAAAAATTAGCACTATTCTCATCCCGAAAAGTTGACTGGAATGGTTTACCTTTTGTCATGAGATTGCAATGCGAGTATGCGATTATTTTCTTGGCTCAGATTCATATGCAATCCATTTGCAATGCATTTTTAGCATCATCTTTTACATACTGTAATACTCTATGCATACTTAAAAGCCAGTTGATAAAAATAATAAAGCGATCTTATATAAAGATATACTGTAGATAGATGATAGAAAGAATAGATATATAATAGATAAATAGATTTATCGATAGATAGATATCATGCAGACATATAATTTTACAACCCCACTACATGTTTTAAAATTGCACCCTTTAATGCCTTTCATGTGGAGTTTATTCTACATCTTTTTATGCTTTTTTAACCTAATAAATAAAATAAAAAAACAACGTGGGGTCCCCCCTATTTTATGAAACCAGCTAAGGTAAAGCAGACAGCTGTGTGCTTACCGTATATACTCGAGTATAAGCCGACCCGAGTATAAGCCGACCCACCTAATTTTGCCACAAAAAACTGGGAAAACATATTGACTCGTGTATAAGCCGAGGGTGCACAGTATGTGGCCCCAGTTATGCTGCACAGTGAGTGGCCCCTGTTATGCTGCACAGTGAGTGGCCCATGTTATGCTGCACAGTGAGTGGCCCCTGTTATGCTGCACAGTGAGTGGCCCCAGTTATCTGCACAGTGAGTGGCCCCTGTTATGCTGCACAGTGAGTGGCCCCTGTTATGCTGCACAGTGAGTGGCCCCTGTTATGCTGCACAGTGAGTGGCCCCTGTTATGCTGCACAGTGAGTGGCCCCTGTTATGCTGCTGCTTCCCCTGACTCCCTTACAAAAAAAAACAAAAAAACTGCATACTCACCTCTGTCGTTGCCCCCTGCTCATTAGCGTTGTGCTCTGCAGTGACTGTGCAGGCAGAGAGCGATAGCGCTCTCTGACCTGAATGTCACTGCAGAGGACGCAAGACAGCAGAGCGCAGGGACAGGTGAATATGCCTCCCAACCCCCCGTTCATACTCACCGGGTCCTGGCGCTTGTCTCTGCAGCTCCCCTGCTTGTTCCATGTATGTCGGCGCTGCTCTCTTCCTGGTTCAGCGGTCACGTGGTACCCGCTCATTAAATATGCGCATATTTAATGAGCGGGTGCCATTTGACAGCTGAAGCAGGTAGAGAGCAGCGCCGACAAACATGGAAAAAGCAGGGGAGCTGCAGAGAAGGGTGAGTATGATCTGACACCCCCCCTCCCCCTTCCCCGGCCGACCCCCGGTATATGACTCGTGTATAAGCCGAGAGGGGGACTTTCAGCCCCAAAAAATGGGCTGAAAATCTCGGCTTATACACGAGTATATACGGTATATTATTAGGCTGGTAAGGTCCATAGTAATTGGGCCCTTCTCAACCTAAAAATACCAGCTACAGCCACCACAGAAGTGGAATATCACATGAGATGCTCCAAGTCTGGTACTTCGCCTTCTGTCTCCCTGATTGTCCTCGTAGTCAGGCAATCGGGCAATCAGAGCAATGGGGCTTGGTGTTGATAACAGCTGAGAATTACCCAGAAATACAGCTGACATCATGCCCTGGTGTTAGAAATGGAGAGGCATCTATCAGACACCCCCATTGCTATCCCAGTAGTAAAAAGTGAAAAAAAACCACACACAAAAAATAGTTTATTTTAGAAAACAAGTAACAGAAAAACTGACAGCACATCAAGAACTAGTATGAATAGGTGCATACCAAAAAACAGCTTACATATCAAAATAAGAAAAATGGTTGCACTCAATTGCATAAAGACATATCAATATGCAATATATGAAGTATGAATAGCATAATGGCTTTTGAAATTTCGAAAAAACACATGAGACGCTCAGCACAAAATTTGGCAAAAAAAATGTGAGCCCATCCACCAACGTCAAGGTAATCTCATGATCGAATAGGTCCTTAATCTAACTGCCTAGTGTGAAAACTTACCTCTGGCTAATAACTTGGTAAAGCATATATTTATAGGAAGATAGGAACCAAATGTGATTGGATGTAATTAAAATCACAGCTTGGTGAAGGGCGGAGTGCTCAGTCAGAAATCTAGCATACAAATAATAGAAAAATTGATGGCACATCAAGAACTAGTCTGAATAGGTGCATACCAAAAAACAGCTTCGGCTGGTTTCACATTAGCGTTTTTGTGCGCAGCGCATCGTGCCCATCCATGCGCATGCGTCATGCGTACCTATGTTTAAGGCCGGTTTCACATTAGCGCTTTTTAAGCGCACGCACGGCCGGGGGTAGCTCCGCCCCCGAGCCGGCTCTCTGCCCGGCGTGCCCGCCCCTCGCTTGTAGCGCCGCCTACTAGCGGACAGCGGCGCCTGCGATCGGCGCACCCTATCTTTAGCATAGGGTGCGCAGATCGTGCGCAGGCCGTGCGCTAGTTGCGCTTTGACCTGCGCTGCGCACTTTTGACGGTGCGCCGTGCGCGCCAAAATCAAACTTTTCGGATTTTGGCGCGCACGGCGCACCGTCAAAGGTGCGCAGCGCAGGTCAAAGCGCAACTAGCGCACGGCCTGCGCACGATCTGCGCACCCTATGCTAAAGATAGGGTGCGCCGATCGCAGGCGCCGCTGTCCGCTAGTAGGCGGCGCTACAAGCGAGGGGCGGGCACGCCGAGCAGAGAGCCGGCTCGGGGGCGGAGCTACCCCCGGCCGTGCGTGCGCTTAAAAAGCGCTAATGTGAAACCGGCCTTACATGGCGTATGCATGGTATTGCGTTTGCATGCGTTCGTCTGCGTTTTAGTGTGCATGCGTTTTTTCCCGGTGTGCGTCTAGATGCACCGGATACAACATGTTGCATTTTTGGGTCTGCCCATAGGCATCAAAAAAATGCATGCGTACACTTGCACATGGAATGTGTCAAAACAATGCATTACAGTCTATGGGAACACAGGCGTGTGCATGGACATGCGTACGCCTGTGTTTGCGTATGCATGCGTTTTAAGAGTAAACATGTCTAGACACTGGTTTAAATCACCCCCTTCCTATGACACACGCCCACTGGTGTCCCATTGGTGGAGTCTGTTTCAAGGAATTTTCAAGGATTTTCCTCCTGTGAAATGTGACACCTAGAAAACCCATGCGCATAAAAAACGCAAACGCATGAAAAAACGCATGTGCGTTTTTGCATGCGCTTCTACTTGCACACGATGCGCTGCGCACAAAGACGCAAATGTGAAACTAGCCTTACATATCAAAATAATAAAAATGGTTGTACTCTTATTTTGATATGTAAGCTGTTTTTTGGTATGCACCTATTCAGACTAGTTCTTGATGTGCCGTCAGTTTTTCTGTTATTTGTATGCTAGCTTTCTGACTGAGCACTCCGCCCTTCACCAAGCTGTGATTTTAATTACTTCCAATCACATTTGGTTCTTCCTATAAATATAGGCTTTACCAAGTTATTAGCCAGAGGTAAGTGTTCACACTAGGCAGTTAGATTAGGGACCCATTCGATCATGAGATTACTTTGACGTTGGTGAATGGGCTCACATTTTTTGGCCAAATTTTGTGCTGAGCGTCTCATGTGTTTTTTCTAAATTTCAAAAGCCATTATGCTATTAACACTTCATATATTTCATATTGATATGTCACTCTTAATGCAATTGAGTGCAACCATTTTTCTTATTTTATTTTAGAAAACACTCTCTGACTTTTTCCCTGGTTCATTAATTTATAATAAAACAAAAACAAAAAACAACATGCAGGTCTGACATAGTCCACATATGGAAATCTGCAAAACATTAAAAGAGAGAAATAATAACTAGACACTGTCTTTTGTTCTCCAATTTATTTTTAAAAAAGGTCCCATGCAGGTCTGACGTAGTCCAGCACTACCCCGATTATGTTGTCCAACGCCTATGGAGCCTCGTTCTGATAAGTAGAGGGGGTTGTGAAATTATTCATCTATCTATCTATCTATCTATAACTTTATCTAAGATTTTTTTTGCATTTCTCTTGGTTGTAAGGAGGGTTCTGGTTGTGAACTTCATGAGCTTGGCTGATGCAATTTCCTGGTTTCTTTGAGATGTCATCCGGATGGTCCATGTGCCGTTGTTTTTTTTTTCTCGCACTCATAGATTTGCATTGGCTCACATAGGTAAAAAAACATCTTTAGCCTGAATTAATGTTATGGATATCTTCATACAAAATCAGCACTTGCTTGTTAGGTAGTTTACAAGTTTTCTGTTACTCTGAACTTTTGTAGTTAATTTATTATTTATTTCTTATGCTCACTTATATGGCGCCATCATATTCCAAAGCGCTTTACAGATATCATCATCACTGTCCCCATTGGGACATCCCTATCTGTATGTATTTTGACTGTGGGAGTAAACTGAAGTACCTGGATGAAATCCAAGCAGAATATCACTTCCACTGTTTGAATAATAGTATAATCCAAGAAGCAGCCATCCCCAACCACAGAAACATGCTAGGCAGGTGCCTTCGTCATCTGATTGGAAATCCATGCCAGCAAACAAGGTAGAATTATGTTGATATCATTATTGGCAGCCATGTAATTGACTTCAATATGAATGCTGGAACGGTGTCAGGGATGAGCATTAGACTGAAGTCACACTAACCTGCGCAAAATACGGTCCGTAGTTTACTTGCATAATACGGATGAATGACCACTAAATAGTGCTCCGTAGGTCATCTGTAAGCAAGGTGAGGTCGCATATTTTGCGCATGTCTGCATCCGTATGTAATCCGTGTGGCATCCGTATGCAATCCGTATGGCGAGATTTTCTCGCAGCCTTGCAAAATGGACATTTAACGGTTTTGAGGCCTGCAAACAATTTAAATCATTAGCCTGCACCCTATTTAGACACTCAGAAACAGGTGAATGCCTACATTCTGTACATTTGTCACCTTGCTTTCACGAGGTGTGTTGGTGTTCTTTGTGCAGCATGGCAGAGGGTCTGCGATTCAAACAACTGAGCAGGTTCTCTTTACCTGGCTTTTGTCACGGCGCTTTGGGCAACCATATCCTGTGATAGTGGATCCGCGGAGGAGGAGACGCATGTGGGTCCATCCACTTTTGAGGCAACGACTCACAAGAGGTCATTTTCACCGCCTCTATTCTTCTCTGCGTTAGCATCCGGAAAATTTTACCAGTACTGTCGCATGAGCATTTCCACATTTGATCGACTCTTGGAGACAGCGCGCCCTGGGATAACCTTTCAGGACACAAGGATGCACAAAGCCATATCTGCAGAGGAGCGACTTCTACTCACAATACGGTATGTACTACACAACCACATTCTCTATGTTCCTAATGTGTGTGCTAAATTATGTTTTTTGGCCTTCTTGGACAAAGTTTAATGCCCTCATCTTACTCCAAATATGTTTCACCTGACACAGCAGAATGTTACATCTAATATGTCCTGCATATCACTTAGTCATTGTGCCACCAAATATGTGTGTGTTCTTCTCTCTCATTTCCTACCAAGTTTGGTCGGCATGTAACTGATTTTTTTTTACTTTAGCCATTCTAAACTGTACTATTTCTGTTGTTCTACAGCTTCCTGTCCACTGGCCTGTCTTATGCCGCCCTCCACCATGAATTTCTCATTGGAAAGTTAACCATTTCAGGCATAGTGAGGTCTACATGTGCACAAATCTGGACAAGACTCCATCAAGTGGTCATGCCCGAGCCCAGGATGGAAGACTGGTTAAGGATATCAAGGGACTTTGAGGAGGACTGCCAGTTTCCAAATTGTATTGGGGCCCTGGATGGCAAACATATCAGGGTGCGTAAGCCGCCGAACTCAGGCTCCCAATTCTTCAATTATAAACAATACTTTTCTGTTGTATTGTTGGCTCTGGTAGACCCTCAATACAAGTTTATAATTGTTGACATTGGGGCCTATGGAAGGACGGGAGACTCTAGAGTCTTCAATACTTCCATAATGGCTCGGCGGCTACGCACCAACCAGTTGGATCTACCACCTCCACGCCAGCTACCAGGCTCCCCCGAACAATCAGTCCCTTATGTCATGTGGCAGATGAGGCCTTTCAGTTATCGCGCAATGTCATGAGGCCATATCCCCGGCGCAACCCTGACCACAGGCGCAGAATTTTTAACTTGCGCCTATCACGTGCTAGGCGACTGGTGGAGTGTTCCTTTGGGATTCTTTGTGCCAAATGGCGGGTACTCCAGTCTGCCATTCAGTTGAGTGAGCAAAATGTGAATGAAGTTGTGAAAGCCTGTGTTGTTCTGCATAACTTCACCAGGATACATGATTGTTCCTCCTCTGATGGTGTTGTGCGTAGGCTGGACAATGTGCGCAGGGTGAGACCACCTATGAACCCTCAACGTAGACCGCTCTCTGGCCTAAAAGTGCGTGATATTTTCACTAATTACTTTATCTCACCTGAGGGGGCAACTTCTTGGCAAGAGCATGCTGTGTCTATGTTATAATTTGTTTCTTTAAGTGTGTCTAAATATATATTACTCAAGCCTTTATGATTCTATGAGTGTTTCATTGCATTGGTTGGTGTCTGTTAGTATGTTGTGAGGGATTGTGAAAAATCACACAGAGACGTTAACTAGAGTAGACAAATTTTTAGTTTTGCCTTTTTTTTTTGTTTTGCTTAAAGGCAAACATAATATTGCCATAAGACAAATTTGGCAATGGCCAAAATGACCCTTTGTGCCTTCTTTAACTTGTTGTAAAATTAACATTACATAACAAAACAGCAACAAACATTAGGCAATAACAACATTGCTGCATGACTAGATTAAACTTGATTTTCCAACAAAAGGTGAGCTCCATCACCAAAATAAAGGCAACAAGATAACACTCACATTTCCTCATAATGTTATCCAATCATAGAAAGATTCCACCATGACAGGCAAGGCTACCTCACAGCTTTCACACAGATATTACCTGTCTGTAGAACAGACAATATTTAAGCATGCTATACTGGAAAGGATGAAAATACAAAACTCACTTGTTAAGACATAGAGAGAGCGTGATATTCTGAATGCTGGTCGCCTAGAATTTTTTTACTAGAGATTGCTAACAAAAAAGGTGACTACTTAACTAAGGCGAGCACGCCTTTCCTAGGCGTTAGCAAGTGGGTAGTGTATTTTCATCCTTTCATTTTACAGTATAGCGCATTAAAATATTCTCTTTTCTACACACATGTAATATCTGTGTGAAAGGCGTGAGGTAGCGTTGCCTGTCATGATGGATTATTTCATATGTTTGGAAAACATTGTTTAAAAATGTGAGTGTTAAATTATGTTCTAAATGTTGGTGAAGGAGAACACCTGTTTTTTCATTTATATTTAGAGCACCAGTTACATCTCACTGGACAACTCCATCCATCAGAATCATAAATCCTCATATGTTGGGGAAGGGGAACGTGGAAGAACAGCCTGTGGGTGCTGCTGGACATTGTGGCCAACATCGCCCTGTGTGGGGCCTTACTGTTGCCCATGATGCTGGAATTCTCCAGCCTCCTGGGACTGTTGGGGATACTGGCCAGAGTAATGATGATGGTGAGGGGCTTCTTGTTGGCTCTGGTAGGCCCGTGGCTCATACCCACCAAGATAGCCAGATCGTCCCCAACCAGGTTGGGACCAGCCTCCAACACTGGGTGGGTACAAGTGGCCATATTGGTGGGGTTGGCTTGAGGAAGACATTTGGGGCTGCGGAATAGAAGGTTGGGTGGTAGGGGGAGGAAGGGGTTGAGGTGTTGGCCCACGTATTAGGGGCTGTTCAGACCCTGCTTGAGCAAGCATCTGTGTGGATGGTCTCATGCGCATTAAATTTCGTGGTGAGAGCTGCCACCTCTCCAGAAATTCAAAAACCACATATGGGGTATTGGGGGGGGTGCTTGCATCAAGCAGGATCTGAATACATCCCCTAATACGGAGCCTGACCTCACGGGTAAGGGCACAGAGATAAAGGGTGAGGCTACGTGCATAGGCCTCCTCCCCATCATCTGTAGTTACTCTGGACAAATAATTGAGCACCCCTGTGTCCACATTGGTCCTGCTCTCTTGAATAGTGACCTGGCGCCTTCTTCTTGTTCACCGTGATGCTAGAGCAGCCTGTGGGGAGGACCTGATCTGGGCAGTTGGGCTGCTGCTCTTTTGCCCGGCTCTTCCAGGATGGGTGAGGTGGCAGCAGCAGACCGTCCTGGTGGTGTTGTGTGTAGGCCAGCCATTGTGTGGTCTTGTGATGCCTCATCTTCAGCCATCCTTCTTGTAGGGGGAGAAGATGGGCCAGCCACCTCATCCCCTACAGGATCTATAATGGGCTCTGCCTCTGAGGCCGTTCCTCGATCCGTAAGGTTGGATTGAGTTCTGTTATGAAATAGAACAGAGGCAAAAATACATCAATATTTTTGTCCCTGTAAAGTATTTGTGTAATGTATTTGTGTAATGTGGTGTGAGGTATGTACTTACGGTCTCAGATCCAGAATTGGGGCGAGGAAGTTCAGCCGGTCATAGTATATGTATTTTCTTTTCACATGTCCAGCATCCCCACTCCTGGACCGCTGCTGGCGTTCCCAGCGGAACTGGTCCCAGATGCTTCGCCAGCGTTTCATCACATCTTCCACTGCAATGTGACAGGAAAGATTGTCAAAATCATATATTTGAGAGGTCACATTTTCTAACAGTAGTCTAGGCATGGGGCCTTCTGGGGTGTGCGTTCTACCCATGGTGGCATATGTAATTGGGCCGATACACAGGGTCTCATTAGCTACACTTAGGCTATGTGCCCACGTAGCGTTTTAAAACGCTCGCTAAAAACCGGACTCCTTCCCAGAAATCGCGTGTTTTTTTCTGCATGATTTCACCGCGATTTTACCGCGATTATGATCGCGATTTTGCCGCGATTTTCGCGTGCGATATTCAAGCACTTTCCAAGCGATTTGAAGCATCTCTTGGAAAGTGATTGACAGGTTGGTCACACTCGTCAAACATAGTGTTTGACAAGTGTGACCAGGTTTTTACTATTGAGGCTGCCTATGCGGCATCAATAGTAAAAGATAGAATGTTAAAATGCTAAAAAAATAAAAAAATCGGGGTATATTTACCTTCCGGCGTCCCGCGCTGCATTCCCGGGCCTCAGCGTTCCCAGTAATGCCTTGCGAGACCTGTGATGACGTAGTCTCGCGTTGCTATAGCGATCTCGCGAGACCGCTAGAGTCACGTGAGACTACGTCATTACAGGACCTTACCGCAAGACATTACTGGGAACGCTTAGGCCGGGAATGCAGTGCGGGACATCGGAAGGTAAATATACCCCGATTTTTTATTTTTTAATTCTTTTTTTTACAGGGGTATGGTGCCCAGGACCTGGAGGACAGTCTCCTCTCCTCCACACCGTGGGTACCAACCGCACATGAGACGTTTAACTTCCCGCATGGTGGGCATAGCCACATGCGGGAAGTAAGCGGTTCTCATGCATTCCTATGGGTGCGGAATCGCGGCAATTCTTTGCGATTCCGCACAAAAGAATGAGCATGCTGCGATTTTTTCCGCGATGCGATTCCGCCTCGGAAAAAAGCGCAGCATTAGCACAGCATGTGCGGAATGCCATAGGAATGCATGGGGTGCGTCATGTACACGATTTTTAAACGCTTTCGCAGTGTTTTCGCGCTGAAAATCGCGGCAAAAACGCTTAAAAATCGCTACGTGGGCACACAGCCTTAAACTAATTTTATTGGCTAGGAGGATGAGGAGCTTGTGGCCTAACCCCTAATTATGGCTGTGTGAAGCCACGTGTCACATCCAAATGTAACGGCCTCATGAGGCTAATAAAAGTACATGCACAGGAAGGGGGGGGGTGCTGATTGTAGATTCATTTTTTAGCGCGCACTTAGGTAAATGATGTTTTTATGGTTGCACTTACGAATTTTATGCTGCTCATCACGTGGTCTGTCACCAAAGTCATGGTACATCTGGCTACAGATGTGCCTCCATGACGCCTCCTTTCTTGTCCGGTTCGCATAATTTAGCATATCAACATTAATGTATGTGGATGCCATGCTGCTGCTGTACTCCGTGGAGGCGTACTTCCTGGATGTCTGGAGCGGTTTTTGAGCTCATTTGCATGTCTAGGCTTCCTGATGATGGATTGGCCCATTTCCTGTCACCAGCCAAAAGACCTGCTTATTGCTCGCAGGTCACACGTGTGTTCCGTGTGTAATCCGTATTTTTTGCGCACCCAATGACTTGCATTGGCGTACTACGGGCGTAGTATGCTGACAATCGCAGCATGCTGCGATTGGCACGGAGGGTAGGATACGGATGAGAAATATACACCTGGTGCGAGTGACCCCATAGAAAATCATTTGTCCGTGTCTAATGCGTGCTTTTTGCGCCTCTCACTCGCCGGTATTCCTCGCCAGTGTGACTCCGGCCTAAGGGTATGTTCCCACGGTCAGTAAATGCTGCGGGTTTGACTCTGCGTACATCCGCAGCGTCAAACCCATAGCGTCCAGATGTTACAGCACAGTGAAATTCCATCTCCAGCCATGCGTAAATGGACAGCCGGCGCATCTTTCCAGACTGCAGCATGTCTATTTACAGTAGACTCAGTCTCCGCAGCGTAAATTTCCCATAGACTATCATTACATGCGGTAAAACTGCATTATCATTATAGTCACATATGTAGTAAGTGCGGGAATGCAGCTTACTACACATGTGAACTAACTTAAATAATGTCTTACCTTGTGTCACAGCCGGAAGTTCGCGTCCACTGCAGTTCCCGCGATGAGCTAAGCTGATCGCGAGAACTGCCGTGCACATGACCACTGGGGATGGGGTTATCTCCGGTCTCTAGCAAAATTCTCATGGTCAGCTGATCATGAGAACTGCAGTGCAAGTGACCGCTGGAGACTGAGTTATCTTCGGTGGTCAGCTACAAGCTCCGCTGTGTTTGGATGTCAGGCTGGATGGTGGCATAATGCCACCATTCAGCCAAAGGCATCTATATGTAGCAGAGCTGGACTCGTCGTGGGACACTGAGTAATTGGATGATGTCGGACAGGGAGTATTATATGTTGGTTTATTATTTTATTTTTGTTGCAGGATATCGAGGGAGTCGGGGTAATTGGCGATGCAGTAAGTATGGTAAATTAAGATTGTTAAAGGACTTTATTCTGGCTGTGTCTTTATTTACCATGTAACTATAGGATTATTACTGGATAGGTGTCTTATAGATGCCTCTCCATTACTAAGCCGTGGGCTTGATGTCACCGGACAACACAAAGGTGACATCAACCCCACAAATATTTCCCCACCGCTACAGGGCAAGTGGGAAGAGACTGGTAATGTGCAATAGTTGGCGCATCTTTGGATGCGTCAATTGTGGGGTGGCAGCGGGCTGCTATATTTAGGCTGGTCAGGGCCAAAATCCATGGGCCTCGCCACCCTGAGAATACCAGGCCGCAGCTGTCTGCTTTTTCATTGGGCTGGTTAACAAAAATAGGGGGATACTACGCTGTTTCTTTTGGAAGGGGATCCCACTATTTTTGCTATCCATCCAAGGTAAGCAAACTGCTGCAGCCTGGTTTTATCAGGCTGGAAAGGTTCATGGATATTGGATCCTTACCTGCCTGAAATACCAGTCCCAGTAGTCTGCTTCACTCTGGCTGGTTAAAAAATATAGGGGGACCCCATGCCATTTTTTTTGGAGTGGATCCCACTATTATTGCTAACGATCCAAGGTAAGCAGACTGCTGCGGTCTGGTATTGTCAGGCTGGTAAGATTCATGGATATTGGATCCTTACCCATGCCATTTTTTAAAATTATTATTTGTTTATTAAAAAGGAGGGGACCCCTCTCTGTGCATTTTTCCACTTTCTGCGTCATGTACTTCCGGCTGTGTCACAAGATTCACCATTATGTAAATTAGTACACATGCGTAGTAAGCTGTGTTCCCGCAGTTAATACGCATGTGACTAGGAAGATAATGCGGTTTTACCACATCTAATGAAAGTGTATGGCTAATTTACGCAGTGGAGACGGAACGTCTCCACTACTTAAATTGACATGCTGCTGTCGCATGTCCATCTCTGCGGGTGAAATCCCATACCCATTATTTCTTGAAATCCCATCCACTATGCTGTAACAGCTGGATGCTGCAGGTTGGACTCTGCAGATGTACGCAGCGTCCAACCTGCAGCGTTTACTGACCGAGGGAACATACCCCAATATATCTGCAAACAGGAAATCACTTTTTTTTCCTTCCCAGAAGCCAACTTTCAATTAGCTTTATTTCAAGTGACAAAAAAATGCATGCAGTGAAAAAGCGCATGAAAAACACATGAAAAATGCACGTAAAAAAACGCACCAAAAATAGGTGACATGCCAGTGACCTCAGATACAGATTTGGTGCAGATTTCACCTGCGTCAAATCCTGAGCAAATACTGAGCCATTCCTGACTGTAGGAACATACCGTAATGGTATGTTTCCACAATCTGCATTAGCAGCCCTTTGGATGCAGCACATGTCTGCTCCATCCAAAGCGATGTTGGCTTTTGTACGTGCTGTGATTCCGCATGTGTTCATTGAACCATGCGGAATCACCGCCTCCTATACATTGTACGGTGCTATTTATCTTGTGGAGAGTGAGCGTTTCCGCAAGATAAATAGACATATTGTGGTCTAGAAAGACGTGCCGCATGTGCATACGCAGGGCTGCCTGAGGGCACATTGTTTACTGACTGTGGAAACATAACCTAAGTGTTTTCCTTTTATTGGGGCCAAACATAGGGAATGAAAAAGGGTTGTCCAAGTAGTGGACAACTCCTTGAATGCCCTAAGTTGTCTGAGAGAGGTAAAATTGCGCAAAACTTGCTATTAACAAATCACCACACTGACATTTTAGGGGCCATGTCCTTTCCATATTCATATTCCTCTACTTTGTGTTCCAATACTAAGGCTAGTTTCACATTTGCGTTTAAGGCCGCAGCGGCGGCCTGCGCACGACCGCCGCTAAGCCCCGCCCCCTGCCGTGCCTCCGCCAGTAGCTCCGCCTACAGATGCATGACACTGCATGCGTCCTGCGTCCCCTATCTTTAGCACTGGGGACGCAGGCCGTGCGCAGGCATGTGTTTGGCGGCGCATGCGTCCTTTTGACGCTGCGCCGACCAGCGCCAAATGCAACAGGTTCATGAAGATCCTGCTGCTGAATGGCCTTTGAAATGGGAACTGGGATTAGCCTTTGAAAAGTCCTGTCTTAGTGTTTCTGCATGTCGTATCTCATGTTGAACATAGAAGGATACAATAAGATGAAACTTGCAGTATTTCTGTTTTATAGGTCAGCATAGACATGACACTCCAGTTCCACCAATGCGCAAAAGTCAAAAGTCAGTCATCAATGAAGCTCCAGAAGTTCGACTTTTTCTGAGATAGGAGCACCCATCAGACTCATTTGCTTCTTGCGTCTTGCTCTAGGAAAACATTTTAATGTCATGTTAAAAAGTTAAGGAACATATTCTAGTCTTATGAGAAGATATTGGAACATAACAATAATTATAACTAAAAAAATAAATAAATGACAGATGGCCTATAGACATCCTGAGCACAAAATGACTGTACAAACCAAGCACAGGAGCATGGTGCACCCTTAGCATGTCCAAGTAGTTCAGTGCACCTTCCCACCAATTTGTTTTGTATCTTTCTCTGCCCTTCTCTTCATTGATTGACATATCTGCTTTTTTCTAGATGTATTATGTGATCGTGAAATTCTCAATAGTCGGAACCCCACATTCAATGGAAACTATAGACTAAAGGTATGAATACTCCTTGGATAGTGGTCTACCAAATGCTGGTCTGGCTGACATAGATCTCTGAATTCATTCATACTTTCTTGCATACTTAATTCCCCTTTGTTCTCAATGGGGAGAAGACAGTGAGCCTCTGCCACACATCTCATGGGAACAAAAGAAAAATTCATCATGCTCCATACTGTTCCTCTGAATCAGAAGGCTCCTCTACATATTTAATAGCCCATCGCGTCATTATATTCAGGCAACAATGGTCTGTAGATGCTAATTAGAATGTAACAATGAACAGTTCTATCAATAACAATGCTGCAGATCAACCATAAACCATTTGTACACAAATCAATGATACATAATATTGTTCTTTTAGCAAACAACTTGTTGGGCAGCACGGTGGCTCAGTGGATAGCATTGCAGCACTGGAGTCCTGGGTTTGAATCCCACAGACAACATCTGCAAGGAGTCTGTATATTCTCCCCGTGTTTGCGTGGGTTTCCTCTGGGTACTACGGTTTCCTCCCACATTCCAAAGATAGGGATTTTAGATTGTGAGCCCCATCGGGGACAGTGATGGTAATGTGTGCAAAACTGTAAAGCGCTGCGGAATATGTTAGCGCTATATAAAGATTATTATAAATCATCTTTACCGTCACTATTGTCTTCTTTTAGAGTTACTCAACATGTCTTGACCTTCAGCACATATCACATAGAGTGTCCATGGCACAAGGCCATTAATAAAGATATGTTTACAGAAGGAAGATTTATTCTTCCGATTTTACATAATTTGTAGTGAAGAAGCAATAAAGTACACTCTGTCTAGAATTTTGTACTAATTATGCTATTTAACACAGGGGTTGACACTGAGAGCAAAGGGCCCCTGTGCAAGAATTGTGCATCCCCCCTCCATTTTTTTTTTAGCTTATTGACATGCGGAAGGGAAAGAATAGTAAAATTAGACTTCCTAACTTTCTTCTGGTCCAGTGATGTCTCTCTACTACTGCTCCATCTATGGTTACAGGCTGCAGTGGTAATATCACGTGATCACTGCAGCCAATCAGAGGGCTAAGCAACTTGTGCCGTCTACCGTGGCATTGCTGCTGAGCTCAGTGATTAACTCCAGCAGTCACGTGTTTTAGTCAGGACATCACGGCTGCCGCCTGAAAACAAAGACCAGAGCAGCATCAAAGAGGAATTGTTGACCCCAAGGAGGTTGAGTTTCCCTGATTGTGATCCTGACAATGTTTCATACAACAAAAACATGTTGGACACACATCAGAAAGTCACAATGCACATGTCATATACTGTAAGTGCAAAGCACATTGTACGCACACCACACAAACAGAACACACACATTCTACATGTCACACAAACACAGCGAACATATGAGAGATGTCACACAAGCACAGAGCACACATTCTACATGTTACACAAGCACAACGAAGAATTCAAAGGGAATTCGTAGTTATATATCGTGCTGCCGCTGGGACAAATTCCAGGAGTTGTAGAATTGCAGTGGTTTTATTCAATGCGTTTCAGGGGTCTCATGCCCCCTTCATCAGGAAATACCACCTGATGAAGGGGGCATGAGACCCCTGAAACGCGTTGAATAAATCCACTGCAATTCTACAACATTCTCCTGGAATTTGTCCCAGCAGCAGCGTGGAATATAACTACGAATTCCCTTTGAGCACATCATTTCTTCTGGTCATTGAAGACCTGTGGATCTGCAGCAGCCGCTACCAACATGCTCCTATCTCATTCTAACCAGGTGAGCAAATTTTATGACATACTATACCTGTTGTAATGTGGATAAGACCCTATTGCTCTTTTGTCCCCCCCCTTTTTTTTGCAACAAGCACAACGAAGACATGAGAGATGTCACACAAGCACAACAAAGACAGGAGAGCTGTCACACAAGCACAAACACAAGCACAACGAAGACAGGAGAGATGTCACACAAGCACAAACACAAGCACAACGAAGACAGGAGAGATGTCACACATGCACAAACACAAGCACAACGAAGACAGGAGAGATGTCACACAAGCACAAGGAAGACAGGAGAGATGTCACACAAGGAAGACAGGAGAGATGTCACACAAGCACAGAGCATCTCCATCTAGATCTAGTTTTATCATTCACTGCTGATGCTGTATCCTCCATTCTTACCGGAGCTGCAGGTGAGCTTTTCAACATGAAGGACCTCTTACTGGTTCTGGGGCCCATCAGGATATTCAGCAGCTTCCAGTGAGCCATTCTGACCCCCGGACATATAAAAATTTATTACAGAGTTCATGTCCCTTTTCAAGTTGAGAGCCCCCGCTCCCTCTGGGCCCCAGTGCAGCTCCACGGCAATATGGCCTCCCCTTATTGACATGGGTAGAAACTAATGAATGTTTACTCACCTCACCACCTACCTACCTTACCACCACAGCTCTCTGAGTATCCGCCACAGGCTCCCTACAACTCTGGTCTCTTCTGGGCTATATGGAAGGCAATGTCCTCTTCAGCATTCTGCCTCATGTATTACTACACTGAGTAGGCCTCAGGTGAAGAAAACTGTGATAGTCTGATGCTGTGACGTCAAAACTTCACAATTTGTGTTATCCGAAGTACAGGGAGTGCCGGTGCAGAGTGCAGGAAGAAGTGCACAAGGATGTCACCTGCCATGAAGTCCAGAAGAGACTGGAGTTGAAGGTTTTGGCGAACTAAGTTTTTTTTCTAATTCAAAACAAATTTGAGACAAAGGTGTTCAAGCTCGTAGAAGCACTAGTGAGTGGGAGACGGCCGTCATCTGAACATGTATTGCATTTTTCCTCTTACCTGTAACATGGCTTTAATATGACATAATAAAGAAGAGCTTTCACCATATTTAGAGAGTGCCGCTGGAAATTCTTTACCTTAAGAAAACCTACAACCCCCTGCTTGTCCTGAAAGTCTGCATATATCAGGTCATGCTGGCAATTGTAGTTCAAATTCAAGTGATTGTTTCTCGACTGTTTGTTTTGTGTTCTGTACTGTGTATGTAACTAGAGATGTGCGAATATTTGAAATACGAACTCAACATCATTGCCAAATTTCCCCATAAAATTTGATACTTGGAGTGTAAATTTACACAAATTGAATGAAAATTCTTCTAATTGTGTGGAGAATATTTGTACAATGCTGTGTGTTTCCCTTGGAATGAAATTAACAAGTTTTGAGCTCTTTAATGCAAATACAGCCTTTTTAACGTAAAATTGATTTTGACCTATCTGGATGGAGAAAAGGGATAGTAACCAGAGGTATCCAACAGCATATATAATAACACACTGCAATGTCAGACTTTTTTTCCCTACTTAAATTGCGCAAACGGTCTAAAAATGTAAAATTTAACTCTCGGGTGGGCAGGAGGTGGAGATGCATGCATTACTGTTGCTTATAGACAGATGATGCAAGCAGAAGAGCCTTGGCATTTTCATATGGTTGAAGGAAGACTTTAAGTCCATCTAGTTCAACCCATATCCTATCCTAATTTGCTCTAACATGTTGATTCAGAGGAAGGTAAAAAAAATCCATGTGGCGAACAGTAAGCTTCACATTGGGGAAAAAAATTCCTTCCCGACTCCACATATGGCAATCAGACTAGCTCCCTGTATCAACGCAATATGAAGGAAACTAGTGTATATACCCTGTAATATTATATTTTTCAAGAAAGGCATCCAGGCCCTTCTTAAATTGTAGTACGGAATCACTCATTACAACATCATATGGCAGAGAGTTCCATAGTCTCACTGCTCTTACAGTAAAGAATCTGTGTCTGATTATGCTTAAACCTTCTTTCCTCCAGACGTAGAGGATGCCCCCTTGTCCCAGTCACAGGTCTAAGAGTAAAAAGATCATTAGAAAAGTCCTTGTACTGTCCCCGCATATATTTATACACTGTAATAAGATCACCCCTAAGCCTTCCTTTTTCCAAACTAAATAATTCCAAGTGTAATGGGAGAGCAGACTGTAGGGCCTAGGCTGGTTGGAAGAGTCAAGGAGGTGAGACATGACCAGGTCTGGAGAAATGTTATCGGGCCCACTAGCCGCAAGGTACTGAGAGTCGACATCCTGGGGGGTAGTCGTTACTTACGACCATCAATGGAGAAAGAGATCCACTGAAATGTTTGTGACCCATCACCACATCTCGTTCAACCATCGGGCAGTAGAGACAGAACACTTGCCTCGAAGGCTCTAAGCGCTAATGGCTGGGTCACGTTCCTCCAAATGGAGGGGCAACATAGCTGGTATGCGATGTTTTCTCTTGGCTCAGAGCTCTACTACCATAAACAGTGTTCCTACCTCTTTGGCTCGCAGAGCCTGCAACTCAGTGTTTCATTAAAATCATGTAGTTCATCTTTTCTGGCACCATGTCTTCTGAGGACATGACTGGTTATACTTTCCAAAATATCAAGTGTAAGAAGTTTTTCTAGCGTAGAGTGTTCCTTAGCTCTCAGGCTGTGGGTAGGGGACCGTAAGGCAGAATAGAAACAAATGTCATTGACGGTTTGGAAAATCCACTAGTACAACATTACCTGTTATGCAGCATAGGACAGAGTACAATGCTGACTCCAGCTGATGGTGTCTGAGTCAGAAGTTGCAACATTTAGCTGTAATTGAATTGAAAGATGGGCCATACACACCACTATGCATTACCAGTGTTGTTGGAGGTGCTGCTGGCAGCAACCATATTCTTATCTGTGATGACAGTTTTTTTCTATTGCTCTGCCATATTTGGAATTAGCATACACTTCGAACAAAAGTATAAAGTTTAATTTGTTTAAAAAAATTGCTAAAATCTTCAACAATTTTTGATTTAAAATTCTCGCACCCTGACTAAAAAAAGCTTAAAGGGAACCTGTCACCTCATTTTTCTGCCATAATCTGCGGCTGCCGTCATTAGGGGCTTATCTACAGCATTTTGTAATGCTGCAGATAAGCCCCCGATGTAACCTGAAAGATAAGAAAAACAAGTTACATTATACTCACCCTGGGGTCCGGTCCGATAGGCGTCGCAGGTCCGGGTCTGGCGCCTCCCATCTTCATACGATGTCGTCCTCCTCCTTGCTTCTGTTGCGGCTCCTGCGCAGGCGTAATTCTCTGCCCTGTTGAGGGCAGAGCAAAGTACTGCAGTGCACAGGCGCCAGGAAAGGTCAGAGAGGTCCAGTGCCTGCGCACTGCAGTACCTAACTCTGCCCTCAACAGGGCATATCAGTACGCCTGTGCAGGAGCCGCAGCAGAAGTAAGGAGGAGGACATCATCGCATGAAGTTGGGAGGCGCTGGACCGGACCGCCACACCCATCGGACCGGACCACCCCTGGGTGAGTATAATCTAACTTGCTTTTCTTACCTTTCAGGTTACATCAGGGGCTTATCTACAGCATTACAGAATGCTGTAGATAAGCCCCTAATGGCGGTAGCGGCAGCTTATTGCAGAAAAATGAGGTGACAGGTTCCCTTTAAAGGGAGGGAACCTGTCGTGTAAAAAAACGCTATTAACTTTCAGATATGGGGTTAATCTGCTTGTTAATAGTGTTCTGAACCTTCCCAGCACCCGTACCGAGAGCCCCACTGCAAGGATGAAACAAACTTTATGCCTCTTGGCAGGCTTGTGCTTTCAGTCATAGGGGTGAGCAAGTGCAGGTTCAGTCACGGTACTTAGTGAGCGGCCACTGAAACCTCAGCACTGTATGAACGCCAGGTCAGCCTACCAGCTTGATATCTTCACTAGAGCGGCTCGTTCAAGTAGTGAAGTATTATTTGGCTGCCATTTAAATGAATATCTGTCTGTGTAATATATGGATTTCTCAAATCTGCGAGAATGAAACGTTATGTTAGTGGTTGCTCCTGAGCAGTAGACTCCCCTGTATAGTAATAATAATAATAATAATAATAATAATAATAATAATTTTATTTATATAGAGCCAACATGTTCTGCAGCACTTTACAATTAATGCAACTACAATATACATATTCTAATTTCTAAATTGAACATATGTTACACATGACTAAAGGCATTCCTAACAATGATACAGTAGATCCAACCGTGCTGTCATTGACCAATTCTACGTCCTGCCAAATTCAGCCAGACAGAAAAATAAGGCGGCAGAATCAATATCTTAGTAACAGGCTCATTTCTGTAGACATTGACTTTCTGCCAAGTCACAATGCTGAATATTCTTAAACTGTTTGAATCATAAGACTGTTTTTGTATGTTGTTCTCCTCAGTCTGTTGGCTTACCTGAAAATGGAAATTAAACAACATCACAAGCTACTATGAGAATAAGTAGGTGGCAGAAATTGCTCCTATAGTCAAATTCTCAGAATCTGGTATTATCTCAAAATATCTGTTAAAGGGAATCTGTCCCATCATTTTTGGCCTATGAGCTGCGGCCACCGCCAGCAGGGGGTTATCTACCGCATTCTGTAATGCTGTAGATAAGCCCCTGATGTAACCTGAAAGATAAGAAAAAAGAGTTAAGGGGCCTTTACACATAGCGATATCGCTAGCGATATCACTAAAGCGTCACCGATTTTGTGACGCAGCAGCGATATTGCTAGCGATATCGCTATGTGTGATACCTCCGACCGGCTCCCATGCTGTCTGTCGCTGATCGTGAGAGATCGTGCAGCTCCATTTCTCGTCGGGCGCTTCCTGCTGGCGCCGATGAGCGACGCGTGGACACGGGCGGGAGGACGTCAGGATCGCAGCATCTGAAAGGTAAGTAACGACCGCTGCTGCGTCGCTATGTCGCTGGTGAGATCTGCCTGTTTGGCAGCTCACTAGCGACCATTTAGCGATGCACCAGTGATCCTGACCGGGTCATATCGTTGTCGGGATCGCTGGTGCATCGCTAAATGTAAAGGGGCCTTTAGATTATACTCACCGGGGGGGGCGCGGTCCGGTGCAGTGGGTGTCGCAGTCTGATCCGGCGCCTCCCATCTTCTAGCGATGACGTCCTCCTCCTTACTTCTGCCGCGGCTCCTGCACAGGCATACTTTATCTGCCCTGTTGAGGGCAGTGTAAAGTACTGCAGTGCGCAGGTACCGGGAAAGGTCAGAGAGGTCCAGCACCTGTGCACTGCTGTCCGGATCAGACCCCAGGGTGAGTATAATATAACTCGCTTTTCTTATCTTTCAGGTTAAATCGGAGGCTTATCTACAGCCTTACAGAATGCTGTAGATAAGCCCCTGATGGCGGTGGCCGCAGCTCATAGGCCAAAAATGAGGTAACAGATTCCCTTTAATTGCCTGTGATAGCCGTGTGGGGCCAAAGGTCACACCCCCTGATCGTGACAGTGCAGATTTACCCCCCACACCACTGATTGGCAACTTTCTGTGTACACTGTGCATAGGCAGAAAGCTGCCAATCTGTAGTGTGGGCGGGGATATACAGAGCTCATGAATATGGAGGACTATATGGCATATGTTTACTAGTCCTTACTGATTAAACTGTGATTTTATGAAAACTATATTTAGCAGCTCAGTAAGTGACACATCCCTGGGTCTCTGCCCCTACATTATACTGCTCGCAGATTAGGCGGAAAAAGCTGCTTACAGATCCCCTTCAAAAAGAATAGTTTAGACAGCAATGACTATAATCTATCGTATACTCCAAAAAGCTTTACAGAACAAACCTTTTCTGATACAACGATTTCCCCAGGACTCTGTGGATTATATTGTATTTAATGTATCCCTTACAACAGTTTACTCAATCCATATGACTCCGACTCCTGCCAAGTTCAAGTGAAGCGAATGAAGTATGGATGGCCACACGTTCTCAGATAAAGACTAGGCATGCAGACGAGCAGTCTTACCCAATGATTCAAACAATAACACAGACCCCCTACTTAGGCATTCTGATTAATAAAGATGAACAAGAGAAAACCGCATGCACTTCAACGGAAAAATGAATATTAACACACAATTTAACCTGTTTTTGACAAAGCTGCAAAAATTCTGTTTAAAGTACAACTACAGATTGGAAAGATTTAAATGGTCACTAAATATTTTGCATCTCATGTAATAAGCAATCTTCATATCCCTTTATTTAAAGGGAAACTGCCCAGTGACAAATGCTATTTAAAGGGAATATCTGGTCCAAATCGGTAAGTATGCAGTCACTCTGTGTGACTTCAGATTTATGAATTCCCCCCAGGGCATGCACTTTGCGCTGCAGGGATTCGCTGGTTTCTGAGTTTGGACTGGAGGATATATATGAGCTATACATACACCTGGCCAGAACCCCCCAGTAGATGTGGCCTCGCTCCGTATACTTGTATGGAGCGGGGTCACAACCTCTAGACGATCACGCCCAATGGACAGCCTGGTCACTAGTCAGGATGTGGTATCACTCAATACAAGTGTATGGAGAGAGGCCATGCCCACTAGATGGGCTCTGGCCAGGAGTATGTATAACTCATACATACCCACCAGTCCCAGCTGAGACTCATCAATTTGGACGGGGAACCCCCTTTATATACTTGTATAGGGAAATCTGATCTGTAGGTAAATATCCTTTAAAGCCTATGTAGCCAGCTTACTGGAAATGCAGCTACAGACATAAAATAACGTTTTATTTTCTATCCAGCCGCCAGGAGCAGTTAAGCTGGAGTCACACATAGCGACTTACCAGCGATACCGACACCGATATCAAGGTGTCAGGATCGCTAGTAAGTCGCTATGTGATCGCTGGTGAGCTGTCACATAGACAGCTTCACCAGCGATCAGCACAGTGATGCCGAGTGCCCGGCATCGCTTGCCATCCCTGTAAAAAATAGAATTAAAATAAAAAATATTGTTATTCTCACCTTCTGACGTCCCGCACAGCCATCCTGCCTCTCTCCACGCTCCGGTCCCAGTAATCCTTTGCGAGAATGACCGCGAGAGTCATGGTCTCGCGGGAGCGTGAAGTCTCGCTGTCATTCGTGCAAAGGATCACTGGGAGCGTGGAGAGAGGAATGCTGCGCGGGACGTCGGACGGTGAGAATAACAATATTTTTTATTTTAATTCTATTTTTTACAGCTGATCGCTGGTCTCCCGCCTGTCACACGCAGCGATGCGTGCTGGCCAGCGGGAGACCAGCGACGAAAAATATGTCCAGAGGTTTCTTACAGTGATACCGGCAGGGGGGCCGCTCGCTGATCGCTGTCACACACAGCGATCTCGCTGGTGAGATCACTGTTACGTCGCAAAAGTTGTGACTCAGCAGCGATATCGCTAGCGAGATTGCTATGTGTGACTCCCGCTTTACAGTTACTGCTCACTATATAGTGAATCTAGCTGTAATCACTCCCTGGCAATTTGATTGACAGCCTGCTCTGTAGCGTATGTGTACAGCATTTTTGTGCTGTCAATCAGGGAAGTGATAAAGCACCCTCACAGTATAGTCACCGCACCGCTTCTAAGACTGCAGGGAGAATAAAATCTAATTTGCTCTCTGTTCCTTTGCTTCCCGTAAGCCGGCTAAACAGGATTTATGCATTATTTATCTAGATTGTGAGCCCCATTGGGGACAGCGATGATAATGTGTGCAAACTGTAAAGCGCTGCGGAATATGTTAGCGCTATATAAAAATAAAGATTATTATTATTATCTACAGAGTAACCCTATATTTGAAGTTAAATAATGTTTCTCAAGGTGAAAGGTTCCCTTTAAAAATTCTGTTCTTATCCTTGAAATATTATTCCAAAGTGTTTGCCATTAGTTGACGCCCATCTGTCCAACTTGCTGTTCTCTGCTTGTTGTCTAGTGCAATCCATCACTATCATTTGAGATGTCAAGATGGATTAAAACTGCTCACCGGTATCCCAGTGACGTGTACAATCAGTTTGGTGCAGGCAAGACAATGGACAATGGTAGGAGCAATGCATGCAAGTGAGGAGAATGAGGTTACTGCAAATATAATTCTGGAAGAATTGTATGCTAGATACTCAGGGTCAGGACTGGCCCATAGGAGAACAGGGGAATCCCCTGGTGGGCCCCCAACCCCATTGTGTGGGCAGTACATGACATATTTCACTAGATTCACGCTGTACAGAAATAAAAGCAGCATCTCATCATTCATTAACCAAACTACCCACATGCATCACCCTGTAACTCTGCCGGAGCTGGTGAGTAGATTGGTATAGGGGATTTGAAAGGTACGTTTGTGACACTACACATTTATTACAGCATTCTTTGTTTCCATATAGCTATCATTTTGATCGCAGGTGGTCTACGTTACTCACATAGCATCTCCCATGCCTGACAATACTTGGCACCCTCTGAAAAAGAACATCTCGCTTACAAAAACATATTGTGTTCTGCAAGTACAGTGATTTTCAAGGGTGAGCAAAGGTAAAGTAGATACAGATGAATGGACAACCACCAAAGATGAGCTTCAACTTTAATATAAATGTCTTATTGTACAAGTTAAATAAATCTGTTACGTTTAGGGGGATTCCTAGAAGATGTGAGTCAGACTTGTGCTCTCAAAATAACCCAGCCCTGACCACAGGTCAAACCTAGGAAGGAACTTCACAGCCTTAAAATGTGCTCCTCCTTTTCCCTGCAGAGATCATTGTAAGAAATAAGCTGTCTCAAGCTGAACTTATGAAGCATGGGAAATTTTGCAGACACATAAAACCTTGACTTTGACAAGTTAAAGAAGAAGACACCCCTCAGCCATGAACATAATTAGGTAACTGTCTGACATAAGTATGGAGTGGTGGGACATCTGGTGAGAAGAACCATGATGATCCATGTGACAAAGCCGTGACAAAGCCATACATTGTTCTGAACTATTTTGTACTGCATGAGAACTGACCAGTGACCACCAATCAGTCTCCATCCTCACCTTAATACCTTATTAGAAGATTCTGAGTTAGCAAAAGAATAAAACAAAAGAAACAATTATCCATAACAGAGAGAGGCTGCAAAGAGCCAGTCTTGGGAGCATGGTGGCTCAGTGGTTAACACTGTTGCTTTGCAGCACTGTGGTCCTGGGTTCAAACCCCACCAATGACAACATCTGCTAGCAAGGAGTTTGTATGTTCTCCCTGTGTTTGTGTAGGTTTCCTCCCACACTCC
This sequence comes from Dendrobates tinctorius, assembly GCF_039654945.1. NCBI lineage: Eukaryota > Metazoa > Chordata > Amphibia > Anura > Dendrobatidae > Dendrobates > Dendrobates tinctorius. The sequence goes on along the minus strand of NW_027361870.1, from coordinate 16,317,752 downwards.
AAAAAAACCCATACTAATAGGTAAACTAGATTGTGAGCCCCAATGGTGACAGTGATGATAATGTCTGTAAAGCGCTGTGAGATTAATGGCGCTATATAAGTGTGTAGCATAAATAACAACTTGTACAAATTAGAAAAGAAACTTTGGTTTGTAGCGTCCATTTACACTGACTCACCATACGACAACAAATTAGTAAACCGTTCGGCAGTTGCTTAAATGACTGTACACAGACAGTCCAAAGTAAGCAATACACACTGAACGATGTGTAATAAATGGCTTAGCGTCATAGGCTGCCATGGTTCTCGGTAATGAAAGCATTCTTTACACAAGACGATGCACAGCCGAAAATGATGATCATTTCACTTGATGAACGAGGTTGTTATGCTCATTCATTGGGTGACTGGCAGCCTTTTTTACTCTGCAAGAAAATTATAAAATGAGTCTCTTGATAGGTGTGCCAGAGGCTTTGTTAGGAGTCGCTATCGCATTTGATGACCTAGCAATTTTTTGGAGAAAAAAAAGATGTTTCAGCTCACCCCTTAGCGTCCTCCGAATAGCAGGATCCACACCGTCGCACGGAGCCGCTCTGGCCTGGCGGATACAAGTCCAAACACACAGTAATCTCCAGTGATCTCAGGGAGGAAGGTAGTTATAAAAAATATTCCTTTATTTCTTTTCGTTAAAAGAGCATGCTACAGGTAGTGGATACCCCAGTGGATGGTAAAAAATCTGACGCGTTTCAACTCAAAAGAGTCTTAGTCAATATTTTTTCTGGTAAAATGAGGGACACTATGATGGAACCTTACAGACCGCATTATAAATGAATGGAGCCCATCAGGCTTTGTTTGTGTCCGTCATGCCAGTGATTAGTCAGTCATTTTCGTTTTTTTGTTCCCATGTCTTGGAGTTGTCATTGTACTGTGATACCAGAATATGATTGGGAAAAAAACTAAAAATACTAAAAAATGTTTTTCATCCCAGATAACTATTAGCAAGTGCAAAATCAGACTTTCACTACTTGTTTTTTTAGTTTTGTCTTCTATATATTTGCACACAACATCTGAAGCCATCAAAGCATCAAACTGCAATTCAGAGTCTTGGCCGTTATAAAAAAAATTGATTCTGATAATTGATGCCAAAGAAAAATTTAATTCTGCCAAAATGTATGAATATTCCTAGCCCTAATCTATATACCAAAAACTATCTATGAGGTATATCAAAATAAATGTATAACAATAAAAAACACGTTTACATTTTAACCCCTTCACAACCTTGGGTTTTTCAGTTTTTGCGTTTCTGTTTTTTTGCTCCCTGGCTTCCCAGATTTATAACTTTTTTATTTTTTAGTCAATATGGCCATGTGACGGGTTGTTTTTTCACTGGACGAGTTCTACTTTTAAATGACATCATTGGTTTTACCATATTGTGTAACGGGAAAAAAAAAAGTCAAAGTGCGATGAAGTCGCAAACAAAGTGCAATTCCACAATTGTTTTTTTTTTTTTTTTTTTAATAAATGCTAAAACTGACCTGCCATTATGATTCTCCAGGTCATTACAAGTTTGCAGATACCAAACATGTCTAGGTTCTTTTTATTTAGGTGATGAAAAAAAATCCAAAGTTTACAAAAAAAAAAAAAGTTGCCATTTTCCAATACTTGTAGCTTCTCCATTTTTCAGGATCTAGGGCTGGGCTCATGTTAACGTTAAAAACGTAATTCTAGTGTTTTTATTTTTTTATCGCTACGCCATTTATGGGTCAGATTAATTATTTTTATATATTGACAGACTGGCGTTTCTGAATGCAACGATACCAAATATCTGTGAAGCCCTACTATGTGTGTTGTTAAAATGATCACTTGCTATGAGCACCGGCCAATAGTTTTGTAGTTTTTAAGGTTGAAGGTAGACATAAGTCCATCCAGTCCTATGTCCTAACATGGTGATCCAGAGGAAGGCAAAAATCCCCTGAGGCAGATGCTATTTGCTCAATATTAGGGGAAAATTCCTTCCCCAACTCCACATTTGGCAATCAGACTAGTTCCCTGTATCAATGTCCCATCACAGAAATTACTATCCATAACCTGTAATATTATATTTAAAAGAAAGGCATCCAAGCCCCCCTTTATCTTTTTCAGTGACTAAATCATGAGACAGAGAGTTCCCAAGTCTTACTGCTCTTACAGTAAAGATGTACGGTAGTTTTCTAGACAAGCATCTGCCACCAACTCCCCTCCCAGATCAGCTAGAGTGACAGGTTTCTCACTATTTTTGCACAAGGAGAGACATTTGTTAGGAAAAGCTGGCAGTTTGTCTAGATGATTGTTTTGGGCCCATAGATTTTTTAATGGATGTCATATGTCAGATCATTGAAAAATTTGGTATTTCAACGGAGACTTAATAAGGACAGGAGGCCTTAGTAATGATCTAGAAACCATTTCTGCCTAAAATAAGAAAATAATTAAATAGAAAATTGCGTATCTTAAAGTTGCAAAAAAATAATAGGTACTTTAACCTACATAGTAAAAACAGCCAGTACACTCTATCAACTGTGAAAGTATTCTAGTAAAGGGAACCTGTCACCAGTTTTGTCCGATGTAAGTTATGGCTATCACCTTTCAGGTTTGACATGCAGTATTCTATAATGCTGTATATCTCCCCCCCAAACTGACCTGTAGGAGAAGAAAAATAACTTTTATTACTTTTATTATACTCACCTGTGGGGCAGTCCGGTCCGATGGGCGTCGCAGGTCCTGGTCCCATCTTCATGTGATGCCGCCCTCCTGCTTGCTTCGTGTCGCGCTCCTGTGCAGGTGTGCTTCTCTGCCCTGTTGAGGACAGAGCAAGGTACTGCAGTGCGCAGATGCCAGGGAAGGTCAGAGAGGCCCAGCGCCTGCCCACTGCAGTACTTTGCTCTGCCCTCAACAGGGCATATCAGTACGCCTGAGCAGGACCACGATGCCAGGGAGTCTGTGTGGATGATACAGGGACGCGTCATCTACATGAAGCAAGAAGAAGGATGCATCGTAAGAAGATGGGAGGCGTCGGACCAGGACCAGTGACAACCACGGACAGGACCGCCCCGCAGCTGAGTATAATAAAACTTATTGTTCTTCTCTTACAGGTAGAGTTTGTGGCTTATATAAAGCATTATAGAATGCTATATATCAGCCCTGAAAGGTAATGGCTGTAACTTATATCGACCAAAACTGGTGACAGGTTCCCTTTAAGCTTTCATGTTGGGCTGTCACTTAATAAAATGAATACCCTAACTAATACCATAAGTTATGGCCACATTTAAAGTCATATTATTATTATACATTTTTATAGCGCCATTTATTCCACGGTGCTTTACATGTGAAAAGGGGCGTACAAAGACAAGCACACTAAACATGCGCAATACAAGGCACACACAAGCACAAAAGGAGAGAGGACCCTGCCCGCGAGGGCTCATTGTCTGTTTTACCAGCTGAAGGATATTTTTTAAGAAAGTAATAGTGAAGTTTCAGGAAAGATGTGTATGTTACATTAAATTGTACACTGGCGACAAAGTTTTGAGTAACATGAAAACTATAATTGCATAATAATTGTAAAATTGCTGACACTAGATTCTCCCCAAGCTTCATAAATTAGGATAATGGAGCAAACAGTGTCTGAACATTATGACTCTGAGGTTTCAAGAGAGGTTTCAAGACATTTCTTATTATGCACAACCCAATTGTATTAAATTTGTGTGAAATATTATAGTCCTACACGGTAGACATTGGCTCTTGTGCAGAACGCTCTAGTCATTCTTTTTTTTTATTGCCTGGCAACATTTCGGGGGATTTAGAAATGGAAACCGAAAAGACAATCTACATTTCAATCAAATAATGGAATATTCTAACTATTTCGCCCACCAAATGTTTCTGTTTGACTTCAGGAAAAAGTTAGCACCAATAACTGAGCTCATGATATATTATGGCAGCCATGAATAGCTATGAACTTTTCATACTGGGATATTATTATGTTCAATCATTGATATGGCTCTGGTTCTAAATACTGAGGTCTTTTCACTCGAACAAAGCAGAGCAGAAGGAAAATATGAGGAGAAAAACTGTTTACATGATTTCAATGACTTTTAGCTCAAAATTTAGTATTACTTAACCCCTTAGTGACAGAGCCATTTTGCAGCTTAATGACCAGGCAAATTTTTACAATTCTGACCACTGTCCCTTTATGAGGTTATACTGTAACTCTGGAACACTTTAATGGATCCCGCTGATTCTGACCCTTTATAAGGGTTAAAAGTTTACCAGTGATTTCTCATTTTTACTATAAAATTTACAAAACCATTTTTTTAGGGACCACATCATATTTAAAGTCATTTTGAGGGGTGTACATGACAGAAAATACCCAAAAGTGACACCAAACTGGACCCCTCAAGGTGCTCCAATCCACATTCAAGAAGTTTATTAACCCCTTACGTGCTTCACAGGAACTGAAGCAATGTGGAAGGAAAAAATTAACATTTAACTTTTTTCTACAAAAAATTTACTACAGAAGCAATTTTTTTTATTTTCACAAGTGCTAAAATGAACCACAAAATTTGTTGTGCAATTTCTCTTGAATACGCCGATACCCCATATGTGGGGGTAAACCTCTTTTTGGGTGCACGGCAGAGCTCACAAGGGAAGGAGCGCCCTTTGACTTTTTCAACGCAGAATTGGCTAGAATTGAGATCGGACGCCATGTTGCATTTGGAGAGCCCTTGATGGGTCTAATCAGTGAAAACCACCAACAAGTGACCCCATTTTGGAAGCTAGACCCATTAAGGAACTTATATAGATGTGTGGTGAGCACTTTGAACCTTCAAGTGCTTCACAGAAGTTTATAACGTAGAGCCGTGAAAATAAAAAATCATTTTTTTTTCACAAAAATGATCTTTTTGCCCCCCAATTTTTATTTTTACAAGGGTAACAGGAGAAATTAGACCCCTAAACTTGGTAAATAGTGGAAACCCCTCAATTCTAGCTCCAACCCTAACCCTAACACACCCCTAACCCTAATCCCAGCCCAAACCCTAATTCCAACCCTAATGTTAATCCCTAACCCTAATCCTAACCCTAATTCCAACCCTAACCCTAATTCCAACCCTCACCCTAATTCTAACCCTAACCCTAATTCCAGCTCTAACCCTAATTCCAACCCTAACCCTAATTCTAACCCTAGCCCTAATTCTACCCCTAACCCTAACGGAAAAATGAAAATAAATATATTTTCTTTATTTCATTATATTTCGCGAACTAAGGGGGTGATAAAGGGGGGAGTTATTTACAATTTTTTTTATTTTGATCACTGTGATAGGGTTTATCACAGTGATCAAAATGCACATTGAATGAATGTATGGAATCTGACGGCCGGCAGATTTGGCGGGCGCATGCGTAGTGTGCCCGCCATTTTCTTCCCGGACCAAGATGGCAGCACCCACCGTAGGAGGCAGGAGAGCCCGAGGAGCACGAGGACAACCGGTATGTACCGGGGGGATTGGGCAACCTATTTCTCTCTCCTCTTATGTGATTTCAGCTTTTTCTTTTTGCGGTCGCCGTTATATGGTTAATAACGGCGATCGCAAAAGCGGGTTTGGTAAAAACTGACCTGAATCATGTTCTATGGGGCCTTGGCTACCCCCAGCAGCCAAGACCCCAAAGAAAATCCACCTCTGGGGGGGGCGCTATTTACTTTCTCCACAGCGCCATGAATTAACGGCGATTTGGTTTAACTACCCTTAACAACCACCTTTAAAAGACATATCTGCGGTCGTTAAGGGGTTAACCCCATCTGGTATACACACACATGTATGTTACCAGTGGGAGGAATTTTCTGCATTCAGATGTATATGGGCGTCATGGAGCCCTTGTGATCACCAAACACCCTGCGATAAAGGCTGGTATCAGTGAAAACTAAAATCCTGATGGTCACTCCGTAAAGCACAGCCATCAATGAAGATTCTGAATGGGATCTCACTTGTGTCATGTCCATCAGTAATGGTTTCACATTGACTGACAAAGTCCCAGGACTGGCCCCTTCACCACTAATAATGTCCATGCCATAATGTAACATCATATAAATATTTCCTCCAATAAAGGTTTAAAAGTAAATGTCCCCTAAGGGTATGTTCACATGTCCAATATTCTGTAGATTTGCAGCACATTAAAGTCTAGCATCAGGCTGCGTAGAATCCATAGGAATACATAACATGCTAGTTTTCTCTCTGCACCAACATTTTCTGAACGAGGTGGAGGAAGCCCCAGTTACTTTTATGGGATGTGGAAACCCGCATAAATTCCGACATGTGTCATGATATCTTCCTGGAGCTAAAAAAGTGATGAATATTATCGTATATTACTACAGTATAAAATACATATAACACAACTTTCAAAGTTGTAAACATATTTGGCATTCTAGCTGAAGAGTGTAATGAAATATTCAAGATATGTATTTAGCATTTATGTATTATTCATATCAGAGAAGCGCTTAAGTTATATGATCCTCAAGATGACATCCCAAAAATGAACATCGCTGGCACAGAAAAGCATGGTTGAAACTTTAAAGGGGTTGATCACTACTTGGAAAACCTTTTCTGAATCCTTATGTTTGCCGCCACTAAAATAACAACACCTATACTCACCCCCGGTGCCGTTCCAACGGTGTCGGCACTGGCTTTCCCGAGGATTGCGTAACATTATGTCACGCTTTCCATGTGGCCAGTTAGCACTGTCTTCACTCTCCCCGCCTTCGGACAGCTCACATACATCTGAAAGAAGTGAGAGCTGCTGCTTCCAAATGAGAAGAGAGTGAAGCCAGTGCTAATTGGCCGCTGGGATGGTGTGACATAACAATGTCACGCAATCCCTGGGAAAGCCAGTACCGACACCACTGGAACTGTGTAGGCACCAGAGGTGAGTGTAAAATTGTTATTATTTTACTAGCGGCAAACATGAGGACTCAGACAGGGTTATCCGAATAGTGGACAACATCTTTAAGGTTAAAATTGGCTAGAAGTGTTCCAGCGGAAAATGAATGTTCCGAGAAAGCACAGCATTTTGTAGGGGACATAGGCCTTACAAAAGTTGTACTGTTAATATCAAAATCCATTGCTACATTTGCTAAAAATTGTTCTTTGTACCTAATATGCTAATGAGGCACTTGGCGCATTCTTGGCGTGGCTGAGCAATTCAGCGTATCTTTCCCCATACGGGGCTTTTTTGAACAGTCATTTTCTGCTGAAAGACTCATAAAGTGGCTAATCATATTATGGTGGTAACTTTGATTTTTTCCATTAGTGAAATATATGAAAGTCACACCCTTCACTAAATTTAGAAGCTAATCAATATAGACATAGAGATGATTGTAGAGGCAGCCGAACCGGCTACTCTGGAACTCATAAAATCAGACTCAGAAGCTAAAAAAGTCTGACGCTCATATTAGGAACTGCAGCATTAATAATAGTGCAGTGTACAGCCGAGCCGGGCAGCGAGAAGATACTCCTGTGACAAGATAAAGGGAAGCCTCATATTGGGCAGTAGGTATATTCTGCAGTGGACAGCAGAGGTGGTCACTTGCTATTCAGGTCATGCATTTCACATTATTTTATATACAAACTTTTATTCATTATTGATAATATGATATAGATCTGGAGAAATAGTAGGCGTCTCTACAAGAAAAGACCAGAGCCATTATATCCTGTAGTGTGGTGATATTAAGTAGTGCCAATAAGGGACTGTACAGTGCTGTGCAAATTAATTGGGACAAAGCATTTTTTTAAGTAAAATCGTAGGTTTGTTACCAGTCAGTGATTCAAACCAGTTTTAACTGCTTTGAACAGGCGTGAGTGCCTGTTTAAAGCAGTTAAAACTGGTTTGAATCACTGGTAACCAACTTACGATTTTACTTAAAAAAAATGCTTTGTCCCAATTAATTTGCACAGCACTGTATATCTTAATAATAATAATAAATTTTATTTCTATAGCGCCGACATATTCCTCAGCACTTTACTTGACTTCTAATACAATGTCATTATATGCCTTGTAGTACAGATTTACAATTCTGACACATTTTAATGTTGTGGATAATGATTTCAACTACTACTAATTTGTACCGATATAAAGGAATGAACACACAAATGTGAGCACAGCCCCCTGAGGAAGCCCACGTGAAATGCGCGTTGGGGCTGTGTGGTCTGATGGCATCCTCAATAATCAGAACCTCCCACTCCCGCCTCCAAGACTTTACATGTGCTGCGCCAATTCTTTGGAATGCACTTCCCAGGTCAATACGATTAGTCCCCAATCCCCACAATTTTAAGCGTGCCCTGAAAACGCATTTATTCAGACTGGCCTATCGCCTCAACACATTAACCTAATCTATCCCTGTGTGGCACAGTCAAAAGTTTTACCATAACCAGGTTCCCCGCATCATGTTCCCACATGCTTTATGCATCCATTATCCCTCTGTGTCTGTAGTGTTACACACTTTATGGCTGGTCCATACAATCAGGGCAACTGTTACCACCCACCTTTCGTGTCTATCTCTTTCCTCATAGATTGTAAGCTTGCGAGTAGTGTTGAGCATTCCGATACCGCAAGTATCGGGTATCGGCCGATACTTGCTGTATCGGAATTCCGATACCGACTTCCGATATTTTTTCAATATCGGAATTCGGCATCGGAATCGGAAGTTCAAAGTTGATTGACGGCCTGACGTCATCATGATGCGCGGTGTGTGCGCATCATGATGCGCCATCATTTCGGGCCTTCCGGGGGTCCCTGCCGGCCTGCCGGGGGGCTGTGTGGACTGCCCGGGGTCGGTACCGGCCTGCCGGGGGGCTGTGCCGGCCTGCCGGTGGTCTGTGCACCCTGTGGGGGTCTGTACCGGCCTGCCGGGGGGCTGTGCTGGCCTGCCGGTGGTCTTTGCACCCTGTGGGGGTCTGTACCGGCCTGCCGGGGGGCTGTGCCGGCCTGCCGGTGGTCTGTGCACCCTGTGGGGGTCTGTACCGGCCTGCCGGGGGGCTGTGCCGGCCTGCCGGGGGGCTGTGCTGATGTCCGGGGGTCTGTGCAAGCATCGTCCGATGGGACTACAAGTCCCATCGGGCGATGCCTGCTACCATGACAGTGATTGACACATTAGCCAATGATGGGACAGTAGTAGTCCCATCATCCGGCTAATGTGTTAAATGTTAAAAAAAAAAAAAAAAAAAAATACTACATACATACTACATACATACTACATGCTACATACATACTACATATATACTACATGCATGCTACATACATACTACATGCTACATACATACTACATATATACTACATACATACTACATACATGCTACATACATGCTACATACATACTGCATGCTACATACATACTACATACATACTACATACATACTACATACATACTACATGCATGCTACATACATACTACATACATACATACTACATGCATGCTACATACATACTACATGCTACATACATACCACATACATACTACATACATACTACATATATACTACATGCATGCTACATACATACTACATGCTACATACATACCACATACATACTACATACATGCTACATGCTACATACATACTACATACATACTACATGCATGCTACATACATACTACATACATACTACATGCATGCTACATACATACTACATGCATGCTACATACATACTACATGCATGCTACATGCATGCTACATACATACTACATGCTACATACATACCACATACATACTACATACATACTACATACATACTACATGCTACATACATACTACATATATACTACATGCATGCTACATACATACTACATGCTACATACATACCACATACATACTACATACATGCTACATACATACTACATACATACTACATACATACTACATGCATGCTACATACATACTACATACATACTACATGCATGCTACATACATACTACATGCATGCTACATACATACTACATGCATGCTACATGCATGCTACATACATACTACATGCTACATACATACCACATACATACTACATACATACTACATACATGCTACATACATACTACATATATACTACATGCATGCTACATACATACTACATATATACTACATGCTACATACATACCACATACATACTACATGCATGCTACATACATACTGCATGCTACATACATACTACATACATACCACATACATACTACATACATACTACATACATGCTACATGCTACATACATACTACATGCATGCTACATACATACTACATATATACTACATGCATGCTACATACTGCATGCTACATGCATGCTACATACATACTACATACATACTACATGCTACATACATACCACATATATACTACATACATACAATACATCCATACAATACATACATAGACATACAGTACATATAACATAGAGTAACATACTTACCAATACTTGTCACATTGTTCCCCGAAGCCATTGTCTTTTCCGGAATAAATATTAACATAACAAACCACAAAAATACTCACCCACGATCCGAAGCAGTCCACGAGTGTGTCCCACGACGATCTTGGGTAGAGAACTGCAGCATCAGATGATGCTGCCGTTCTCTACGGGCTGCAGGAATCCAATGACGGAAGGTAGGTATCCTTCCGCACTGTATTCCTCCGCCACTTAAAAAAAAAAAAGTCCCTAGTCTCACTTTATGCCATTGCTGCGTGGGAATTTCCCACACAGCAATGGCATAAAGTGAGACTAGGGACTTTTTTTTTTAAGTGGCGGAGGAATACAGTGCGGAAGGATACCTACCTTCCGTCATTGGATTCCTGCAGCCCGTAGAGAACGGCAGCAACAGCTGATGCTGCAGTTCTCTACCCAAGATCGTCGTGGGACACACTCGTGGACTGCTTCGGATCGTGGGTGAGTATTTTTGTGGTTTGTTATGTTAATATTTATTCCGGAAAAGACAATGGCTTCGGGGAACAATGTGACAAGTATTGGTAAGTATGTTACTCTATGTTATATGTACTGTATGTCTATGTATGTATTGTATGAATGTATTGTATGTAGTATGTATGTAGTATATATGTGGTATGTATGTAGCATGTAGTATGTATGTAGCATGCATGTAGCATGCAGTATGTATGTAGTATGTATGTAGTATGTATGTAGTATGTATGTAGTATGCATGTAGTATGTATGTAGTATGTATGTAGTATGTATGTGGTATGTATGTAGCATGTAGTATGTATGTAGCATGCATGTAGCATGCATGTAGTATGTATGTAGTATGTATGTAGTATGTATGTAGTATGTATGTGGTATGTATGTAGCATGTAGTATGTATGTAGCATGTATGTAGCATGTATGTAGCATGCATGTAGCATGCATGTAGTATGTATGTAGTATGTATGTAGTATGTATGTAGTATGTATGTAGCATGCAGTATGTATGTAGCATGCATGTAGCATGCATGTAGTATGTATATAGCATGTAGTATGTATGTAGCATGTAGTATGTATGTAGCATGCATGTAGTATGTATGTAGTATTTTTTTTTTTTTTTAACATTTAACACATTAGCCGGATGATGGGACTACTACTGTCCCATCATTGGCTAATGTGTCAATCACTGTCATGGTAGCAGGCATCGCCCGATGGGACTTGTAGTCCCATCGGACGATGCCTGCACAGACCCCCGAAGCCTGCACAGACCACCGGCAGGCCGGCACAGCCCCCCGGCAGGCCGGCACAGCCCCCCGGAGCCTGCACAGACCACCGGCAGGCCGGCACAGCCCCCCGGCAGGCCGGCACAGCCCACCGGAGCCTGCACAGACCACCGGCAGGCCGGCACAGCCCCCCGGCAGGCCGGCACAGACCACCGGAGCCTGCACAGACCCCCTGGCAGGCCGGCACAGCCCCCCGAAAGGCCCGTACAGACCCCAGAGAGGCTGTACAAGGCAAAAACAGGGTTTTTCTTATTCCGATACCGGAAGTCCCATAGACTTGAATGGGACTTCCGGTATCGGAATCGGCGATACCGATACTTTTTTTAAAGATCGGCCGATCCATTCCGATCCGATACTTTGAAGTATCGGACGGTATCGCTCAACTCTACTTGCGAGCAGGGCCCTCATTCCTCTTGGTATTTGTTATAATCTATGTGATTATTGTTATGCTGTAATGTCTATTGTCTGTACAAATCCCCTCCGAAATGTAAAGTGCTGCGGAATATGTTGGCGCTATAGAAATAAAATGTATTATTATTATTATTATAAGAGGACTTATATGGGTATGACCTTTCTTTATGGATCCTAGTAATGATTTATTAACGTTGATGCCCTTAATTACTTGTAGCAAGCAACGGTCATATGTATGGATGATGTATTGATGTGTATTGGCTGCTATTTACTTATATATTTCATACTAGTGTATTGCATTTTAATTGGAGAATTATGGTCTTAATTTCCCAGTCTGTATGTTTTTTTATGCCTCAGATTTGTTACTGTTTGTGTCCTTCTATCTTTGTCCATATAATATTTTATATTTATCTATTATCTTCTTATGGCCTAATCAATAAAGTATTACCCTGATTACCGTATATACTAGAGTATAAGTCGAGTTTTTCAGCCCCTTTTGGGGCTGAAAAAGACCCCCTCGACTTATATTCGGGTCACGGTGCCAACTTACCTGGTCCCCGTCGTCTCCGCGGTCCCAGTCGTTTCCGCGGTCCCCGGTGTTCGTCTGCGGTCCCCTGCAGCGTCCTGGCAGCGGCGGCGGGTGATGATATGGCCGCGGCAGCGTTCAAAATCTCTGCGCGCCGCTCTCTCCCGTCCTCCGGCAGTGACGTGCAGGGGGCGCGATGACGTGGAAAGCACGCGCCCTCTGCCTGAGTCACTGAAGAGCCAGCGACGCTCAGGAGCAGCTGTCATCAACGTAGGTGAGTATATAGTGTTTTTTTTTTTAAAATTCCAGCAGGGGCAGCGGCAGCAACATGATAGGATTACCAGTAATCCTATCACTTTGGGGGCAGCATTACGATATTTGGGCCACCATTCACTGTGCAGCATTTATGGGGGCATATTTTGTGCAGCATTATTTGGGCCACCATTCACTGTGCAGCATTTTGGGGGCATACTGTATGTTGTGCAGCATTAAATTTACCAGTATCTTCGGCAATTCCCACCCTAGACTTATACTCGAGTCAATAAGTTTTCCCAGGTTTTTCAGGCAAATTTAGGGGGGTCGACTTACTTATACTCGAGTATATACGGTAATTTTAAACGGGCTTTTTTTACTCCCTTTTTCTTTGTGCATATAATTTATAACTATAGGTCAATTCTACAAGTCCAGATGTGTTTATTATTATTACTATTATTATTACCACTACTTCTACTACAAATTATTATTATTTTGTGACTAATAATAATAAATATAATTTAACATTCCCTTTTAAAAAGATTGATGGTTGGAACAGACACCTGCAATATTTTATCACAGTTTGATATGTATCAGAGCCAAAACCATTAGCATTTGAGCTCTGAAATAAAGCCTGCATAATAATAATGTTCAATCTTGTGAAGACCTACACCGCTATGGATAACATTTCACAAACCTTCCATCAAGGAGTGGTTATCCCGTCTGATCGTGGGAAGATTCCGCTTTAACATTAACAGGCCTGTGAAATGGATTTGGTCAACTGCATGTTGTTAAGTGGGAGTAGATCTGCAGAACAACCATGAAGGCTAGGACAGGGTACAAGAAAAATAAAGCGTAATTACAGAGATAAAGAACAATGAGCCTTGTGATCCAACAGGTCTGGATAGAGTCCAACTGTATGTCCGAGCATGAAAACACTTATCCCTGTAATATAAATACAAACTCATAACGTATTTATAACAACTTCTAAATTAAAGTCTATTCCTCCTTGGTAAGGAGTGTGAGAAATGTGATGTTTTGTGAAAAAAAATCTTCCATAGAAGAGAATTGTCTTGATACAGAAAGTTGTCATATTTAGAGGAACTTTCTTAATTTTAGGATTTTTTGGTGCAAAATTTTTGTATTTATTTTTAGATTGAATTTTTATTACTGTTTAAGTTTTGTATATGTTTTTGGGGAACATATTTTTGATCTGGCTGAGTCCAAGCTTATAATGATGTCACAACATCAAGGTGTTGCTTCACTAGGTTATACAACAATGGTCTTCCAAGATTCAGTAATTAAACATAATAACAGTGTTAGTAAGGTGGAATAATTAGACATGTCCATGTCAACTTATTGTCATTGCAGTGTTGATTCTGAAAATTGCAACCCTCCAACCCCTTATTGAATCAGGAACCAATTTTTCTTATCTTAGGAAAGAAATATTTTCAAACTCCAATTATGAATTTTCCTGGATCAAAACCCCATTCCCAGAAACATAGTGCATAAAACATTTTAAGGCATGTATCCAGTTTCCTTTAAAACTCCATTAATTATGATAACTGTACATTTATGCAATGTTGTTAATATTTTTGAAGATACTACTTATATACTCAACACACTGGTAGTGACCAACTGGACTTGATTGATTGGCCGATGGACACTTAAAGGGGTATTCCTATCTCCAAGATCCTATCCCAATATTTAGTGGGTGTAGTAATAATAGTATTGTTAGAAAAGACCTCCAAATAGAAATGTAGTATAGTTTTTCTGATTCACTATGTCATTTTCCTTGTGTACAGGCATTGCAGGACCTTAGGTATCCATGGTTGCGACCACTGATGAAGTGACAGCTAGTTGCTAGTGGACGTAACCATGGATACCGAAGGTCCTGCAATTCCTGCACATGAGAGAAAGAGACAAAGCGAATCAGAAACGCTACACTACATTTCTAGCTGGAGGTATTTGCTAATATTATTATTATTATTACACCTACCACATATTGGGATAGGATCTTGGAGATGGGAATATTAGCTTGGAAAATGCTCAAGAATGTAAAGGGTTGAAACGTTGCTTGTCTGCATGCATTACTAGGAATAATAGTGAAATGAAGTGGGAATTGGGATCTTTCGAGACAGATATTCCTGGTGCAACTTTTCATCTACCAACTACATAAAGATCTATTGCTGTTCTTCTCTTGAAATAGGCAAGTTCCTCTTTTACAACATTCTTTCTTTTGCAATTTTTTTTGTTATTTTACTATATTTCTTTTTTACGTATTTATTGTTCTGTTACAAAATGAAGCATGCAAAAAAATTAACAAATTTAAAGACGCTTCCTGTTTGAAATAAATTTTTTAAAACATTTTTCAAAAAAAGGTTTTAGAAAAAAATTAACCTGCTAGGAGTACAAGTTTCCCATAAAGTCTATTCACAGAAATAAAATCTCAGGCCGGCTATCTGCACGCTGAGGCTTTTTGCTGAATTTTTTATCATAATTATAAACTACCGGATTTTCCGGCGTATAAGACGACCAGGCGTATTAGACGACCCCCCAACTTTTCCAGCTAAAATAGAACATTTTCTTAAAAGTCGGGGGGCTTCTTATATGCCATGTGTCATCTTATATGCCGGGTGCGGGGGAGTGGTCCTGATGACAAAGGGAGTGTGTACGGGGAGTTATCATCCCCCTTTTACCTCATTGGTGGCGCAGTGCTGTCTGCGGGTCTCTGTGCTGGGGATCGGCGGCTACTCCATCTGCACTGTGGCAGCTCTGTGCTGGGGATCGGCGGCTCCCCTTTGTCCAGTATGGGGGCGCTGTGCTGGGGGGTGGCTGCGGAGGCTCTCTGTCCAGCGTCGGGGCTCCTCTGGCATTTCCCCAAAGCCTGGAGGCCCAGGCAGCTCCATTGCTGCGATGCGGTGGCCTCCCTGAAAATGGCCGCCAGAGCCCGTGTATGCTCAGATTCAGATATCGTCTCCCGAGATCTCGGGACGAGATCTGAATCTGAGCATGCGTGGGCTCCGGATGTGGACGCGGGCGGGAGGACGTCAGGATCGCCTCGTCTGACAGGTAAGTAACGACCCCCACCCCTGCTATGTCACTGGTGAGATCTGCCTGTGTGGCAGCTTACTAGCGACCACTTAGCGATGCACCAGCGATCCTGACCGCGTCATATAGCTGGTCGGGATCGCTGGTGCATCGCTAAGTGTGACAGTACCTTAAAAGAAGACCTCAGATCCCAGATATCAAGGTATCAATTCAACTTTCTATGACCTACATGTCCATATAGACAGCTTAGAAGGGTTAATCCTACTACAAGTTCCCTTTAAAAGGCTAAAGCTAATAGATTTAAGAATTTTTTAGGCTTAATATTGTATGCATGTAAGCTTATTTCTAGTATAACAATAAACATAAAAGAATGTGGTGACAATCCTCTTGCTTCCCAAACCTCATTTAGTTTTCCTCACTTCTCAAATATTCTGCTACTAACATGCAGACCTGATGAAGGAGTAAAGGTCCGAAACGCGCGTTGGGACGTGTACCACACATGATCCATCACCCACTAGGCAATAATATCTTCCTGCATATCTATTACTATGCTGCAACTATCTCCTTTCTACACATTTTCCGTTATGCACAGTAACTCCTTAATACCTTATCCAGATACTATTTTTAAACCACTGAGGTCACTATTCATATTTGTATTAAGCTGTATCTGGCCCTGATATAGGGCACCCTATCTAATTGTTTAACATATAGGATGATTGTGCAATTTGTAGCAATTCTATGGTACAGTATGCTGTTTGAATATATATTGTATAGCATATTTATTTTACATTTTGTGTGATATACCGGGTGAGTCATAAAGGACGGACGTTTTTAAACTAATCATAAAATCGTTAAATATTTATTAAATATAAATGTATTCACAGATTTGGTTACGTATACTAATAGCATTTGACAAATTCAAGTGTGGAAAACAACATCTGCCATGTGGTGGCCATTATCAGTGATGCATTTCCAAAGGCGTTCTTGGAAGTTGGCATCAACATGTTCCAACACAACTCTGTCGATTTGGGCAACTTCCACTCGAATAGCTTCCTTCAGTTCTTGTAATGATCGAGGCTTAAGCTTGTATACACATGATTTGAGGTGACCCCATAAGTAATAATCGCACATGGACAGGTCTGGGGACCTAGGAGGCCAATTAATATCGCCAAACCTGGAAATGATGCGACCAGGGAAGAGAGGGCGAAGAACGTTCATTGTTGCTCCGGCTGTGTGGGCCGTTGCCCCATCTTGTTGAAACCACACACTAGAGATGGGGATATGTTGCCGTCGTCACTCAGGAACAAAGAAGTTATTTATCATGGCGATATAACGTTGTGAGTTCACGGTAACAGTATTGCCATTATCGCCTTCGAAAAAGTACGGACCGATCACGCCATATTTGCCCATAGCGCACCACACCGTTACCTTAGGGCTGTGCAGCGGTCGTTCATGTAATTCTTTCGGATTTTCATAGGCCCAATAACGGCAGTTCTGCTGATTAACCATGCCATTGACATGGAAATGAGCTTCATCACTCATGAATAAAATAAGGTTGTCGTTTTGCTCAATAATTGCTTCCATCTCATGTGCGAACTTCAGTCGCGCTGCGTAATCCCCGCGCTCCAACTGTTGCACAATGGCCAATTTATAGGGGTGGAAATGCAGGTCTAAATGCAAAATACGCCTTACTGTACGATTACTGAGGGCAAGTTCTAAAGAATGTTTCCGAGCAGATCGACTCGGACTACGCAGCATGGCTTGCCTGACGCGTTCCACATTTTCAGGGGTACGTGCCGTTCGTGGAGCCCCCGGTGGTCGTTTGTTCATTAGTGTACCTCGTGTACGGAGTGCTTCAACCCAACGTAGGATAGTGTTACGAGCGGGAACAGCTTGATTTCTGTGAATATTGAAATGACGCCGAAACTCACGCTGAACGGCTGTGATACACTCATTATTCTTGACAAAACTGTCGTACGCAAAAACGCGATGTTCTATCGTCCACGGCACCATAGCTTAAACTGAAACTAAAATAAAAACAATGCTTTCACCTCACAAACATAACCCCGCCTCCCGCACATCTCTACCTCCACCTGGTGGTGAGTTATAGCCACTTCAAATACATCCGTCCTTTATATTTAACGATTTTATGATTAGTTTAAAAATGTCCGTCCTTTATGACTCACCCGGTACTTTTCACCTGGTGGTTACTATGGGTCATCCATGACTTTTTAATATATACAATTATACTTTACTTTTAACCGTGTGTGCACCTGTGTGTATGGTGTTACCACTTACCAAGCTTTGCAATAATAAAGGTATTTTACTTTTATGATTGTTCCTATCCTTTTCCGACCACTAGTTCGGCTTCCTCCTTTTGGTCCTCAGCTACCCACTTTGGTAGTGAAGGAGTAGTCCTTTTTTGTGACAGTCTGTAAGTGTATTCTTTATAATTTATCTACGTGGTTTTGGTTGTGTTTGCATTTCCTTTTCCTCTCCTATTTGGCTGGTTGTTCCTACTGTTCCATTGTTTTCCACTTTGTTATTTAATGGGCATTTTTGTAAGATTGCAGTTTTCTTTCACACCCCTGTCTGTCTGGTTTATGCTATCCATGGTCCAAAACCTCCCTGGGTGAGGAGGGAATAAATTCAGTGTGCATTCAGGAGCAAAGCAAGGTTGGAGACCTAGGCCTCTCTACCTTCAAGAGTACCCCTAGGACCGGGGTACTGAGGGTCCAAGCTCCAGAGATAGTTGTAGTCCCCCTCTCCCTTACTTCAGACAGGCATCATGACATTTTCTGTGTATATTGTAAGGTGACAGAGAGCTTCTAAATAATGGTGGGGATGTAGTTGGACTAGGAGGCATGAGGCATCTAGTCCTGTAGTGATAATCTCCTGTGGATAAAATACTGATTTTATTGAAACAACAAAACACAGCCCAGTAAGTGACACATCACTATAATCGAGGTCTCTGCCCTTACACCATGCTGTTGTCAGATTATATAGCAAAAACCTGCTGACAGATTCCCTTTAAAAGGTCTGTGCCATCATTCTTGTTCAGGAGTGGACCGCTATTCTGCCCGCCTACTTCTTGGTTAGTAGGTACTCGTTTCACTCCTTGTTGACCAACTGTTCAGACCAGAAGCATTGCTATGCTGCTGACCTAAATGTGTGCTTCTGATGCTGTTACATGAGGCAGTCTTGCTAGTCTCTGCAGCACTAGAAGCATTGTGAGCGTGATAAGCGGGGTTGCCATAATCCACTTTGTTGCATCTTTTTGGCTGAAAAGCTGTGACCGGAGTTAGAATCAAGCACATGCGCTAGAATGAGTGATTCCTGTATTCTTCAGCCACTATTCGTAGAGCGCATTGCTTTAGCAACAAGCTGTAAACAATGAAAGAGTAAAGGAAGATGTCAGGAGAACAATTAAAAAATTAAACAGCTAAATTAAACAAACGTTTCCCCTTGGGTACTTTTACATTGCGTTACGTGTCCCCATAGGGGCATACATCCGAAATTTCATGCAAAATGGGGTCCAGAAATGGTGATGGCAGAGCAAACGTGCACTTGGCTGTGCATCTTTTTTTGGGAGTGTACGCCAACAGTAGGCGGACACTCAGATGTACTGTAGGAGACTCCTGTAGGCGTACAATCCCGAAAAAACTGCTTACGTTCACTCTGTCCTTACCATTACCGTTTTGTGGGGGAATTCGAATATATGCCCTGATGAGGACAAGGAACACAATGTGAAATCACCCTTAAACACTATTTCAAAGGCCTTTCACATAGCCAAATCAGATCTCTTGCTTTGCACTGATGAAGGGAAAATACCCCCAAAACATGTTTTTCAAGGGAAATCGGATGTATTCCCTTACAAGGACATGGAACGCAATGTGAAAGCACCATTCAATACCATTTCAAAAGCCTTTCACATAGCCAGATCAGATCTCTTGCTTTGCACTGATGAAAGGAAAATACCCCAAAACATGTGTCTCCAAATGGAGCATGTGATTTGGCTTTTATCATAAGTCATATGGTAATGCACATTAAAACATTCATATTGACCTTTAGGATTGCTACCTCCAATAAGTGGCACTAGAGTTGTAGGCCTTTACCTCTCTGCAAGGGAAATTTGCATATCAAGTAAATTGGAAATTTGCATGTTTTTACAGTAACTTACTACAATTGTTTTTACAATGACCCAGAATATTGGAATGAGCCTTTAATTAAAATTGCTTTATTTTCCTCTCATTTCAGTAAAACTTTTTCATTAACATCTCTCGCCTTAACCATTGTACTCTTCTGTTACTTTGTATGTAAGCTACAACAGCGATAAACATTTTTGATAGACTTTATATTAGACAAAGGAGAAGCTAAACAGAGCGGTTTATTCTCATTCAATTACAGCATACTTGATGTATATCTCACATCTTGCATTCATTACCAAGGTATTTTAATAGGACAAATGCCAACTTTTAGCTCAATAGATTGACTTTAATTTTAACCCCAGAGCTAATCTTAAAAAATAAATGGAATCTCATATTTCCCATCCCCTTCCACCTACATTTCCTTTTATCACATGGTTAATTGTCAACTAATAATGCATCTGGTCTCGGTCATTAACCTAAATGTCATTTAATGGTTAGTAAGGAAAATGAACATTGTATAGAAAAAGACAGTATAAGTGTAAGGAGGAGAAAACATGTAACAGTGTCTAAAGTATGAAACATGATAATAGTTGTTTGCTCCCCGGCACTGATAATGAATTTATAGAAACATTTCCCTAATGCACTTACCAGCATTAATGTTTTGCAGTGTTCAATAATGGCTAATGGTTCTCAGATGTCTGAAGAGACTAATTTTCCTATTTTCCAGGCTAAACAGCAACACATTGCCATTGGTGTTACTATAAATTGTCCATGAACGTAACAAAGAGAAAGTGCACAACCTCTACAAGTGGAGTCCACAGTTAGTAACTACCTGAGTATCTGTGATTGATCTCAGCAGTATCACCAACTAATAGACATGTGCGATTAACAAAAGGTGTTTGTTCAATTCTGCTTCCATAAAACACAACATAAACATTTTTACACATCTCAAAGCGGCACAGAAATGTGACGACTTTTGGTGTTTTTATGCCAGTCCCTGTTAGATTCGCCAAAATGAGTGGAGGTGGGGTAGTAAAGGGCATGGTTTAGCCCATCTGCTTAATTTATCAAAATTTGCAGAAATGTTCTCCAGTTCCTGACAGATGTAACATTTCTGGAGGAGACGTGTCGTCGCCACATAATGTGGGACGTTCTGAAGCATTGAGCCTGTTCCAAATTAAATGGTAAAATCCAAATAAATGCACAAAAGAGCCACACTGATTCATTGAACAGCAAGGCAGATCTCTCTTTATTACATCATAGGCCATTGTTTATATAGGCATTTTTTGGACATACATTGTAGTAATATAATTGGCTCAGCTTATCTCTACATTTGTGCTGCCTTTAGCATACATATATCTCATTGGTTAAAGTTAATACTGTTTACACCCAGCTGAAGAGTTTAGGTGTGGTTCTATCTTTTGCTTTCACTTTGCTATGTGTTCTCTCTAAGACAAAGAAATTCATGAAACCCCTTACCTTAAACTACACATACTGGCTCAGATTCCATTTCACAGATGAGGAGATGCAAATAGACTAACCAAAATGGAGTTAAGGAAAATAAATAAATCCTGCTCTCACAGACGCATGTCACTTGTAAGATGCGCCAAATTTGTTAAGTGGTCTCTTCCTTAAAACTGGAGTGCAAAACGTTAGTCTTTATGAATTAGGGCCATAGTATTTATCCTAACTGTGTAGGCAAAATCAGGATTACACATTTACATTGGTTACATTTATATGTAAGGAAAAAAATGGTTATTACTGCAAATGTCATATTTATCAGGGCCTGCATGATGAGACCTGGTGATGATCAGAAGCAGGGACTGTGAACAAATATGTTCACACATACAGAATGTGCCTCATATTGTGCTGCATGCAGATCGTGCCCCATATTGTGCTCCATAGAGAATGTGCCCCATATTGTTCTCCATAGAGAATGTGCCCCGTATTGGCTCCATAAAAAATGGGCCCCATATTGTGCTTCATACAGAATGTGCCCCATATTGTGCTCGATACAGAATTTGCCCCATATTGTCATCTATAGAGAATGTGCCCCATATTGTGCCCCATAGAGAATGTGCCCCATATGGCCCCCATAAATAATGGGTCCCACATTGTGCTGCATACAGAATGTGCTCCATATTGTGCTTCATACAGAATGTGCGCCATATTGTGCTCCATACAGAATGTGCTCCATATTGTGTTCATACAGAATGTGTGCCATATTGTGCTCAATACAGAATGGGCCCCATATTGTGCTCCATAAACAATGTGCCCCATATTGTGCTCCATACAGAATGTGCCCCATAGTGTGCTCTGTACAGAATGTGCCCCATATTGTGCTTCATACAGAATGGGCCCCATATTGTGCTCCATACAGAATGGGCTCCATATTGTGCTCTATACAGAATGTGCCCCATATTGTGCTCCATTCAGAATGTGCCCCATATTGTGCTCCATACAGAATGTGCCCCATATTGTGCTCCATACAGAATGTGCTCCATATTGTGCTCCATACAGAATGTGCCCCATATTGTGCTCCATACATAATGTGCTCCATATTGTGCTCCATACAGAATGTGCCCCATATTGTGCTCCATACAGAATGGGCTCCATGGGCTCCATATTGTGCTCAAGACAAAATGGGCCCCATGCATTGCTCCATAGATTCAAAAACTAATCAAATACTTCGCTGTCCCTGCCGTGGGGCCGGTCTCCTCAGCGTCTTCTGACTCCCTGCACTGCTCAGCGCAGAGGGCACTCTGTAGTGATGTCATCGCACCCTCTACCTTGAGACATCAGAGAGTCACAAGACGTGGAAGAGATCAGACCTGCTGAGGAAGAGGTAAAGGTAAGTATGGGGCGACTCACAGGCCCCATAGCATTCTGTTGAGCACTGGCATGTGTCGGGTGGTGATACTGGCCCTGCCTGCCTGCAAGATTCCCCTTCCACCTCGGGGCCCCAGTGCAGCTCAGAATGTAGTATTTATACTGTCAAGGTACTTGTTAAATAAAAAGTGGGAGCATAGTAAAAAATATACATTGCTGCTCCCACCGCACCTGTTAAAATCAGAGAATACTCCAATCCTGAAAGTCAATACTTTAACTTAATCCCCCACACTGTATGGTGGAGGGAGCTCTCTAAGACTGCCTATTGATAGCACTGTTATACCTTCTTCAATGTCCAAATTAGGCAGTAAATGCAACTATTTATAGTAAATGAATTCAAGTCTCCAGGTCCAGATGAATTACACCCCAGAGTCCTGAAGGAGATAGCAGAAGAAATTTTTGAACCCCTCTCCATAATCTTTGAAAATTCTTGGAGAACAGGAGAAGTGCCAGAAGACTGGAGAAGAGCAAATGTTGTTCCTATCTTCCAAAAGGGGAAGAAGGTGGACCCAGGCAACTATAGGCCGGTGAGTCTGACTTCTATACCAGGAGAGATCTTTGAACAAATTATTAAACAACATGTATGTCAGTACCTGGATAAGAATGAAGTGATTAAACAGAGTCAGCATGGGATTGCAACTAATAAGTCATGTCAGACTAACTTAATTTCCTTCTATGATGGAATCACTGATTGGGTGGATCAGGGAAATGCTGTAGATATAGTATATCTTGACTTCAGCAAAGCATTTGACAAAATATCTCACACAATCCTTTGTCATGATCCAGGACGGGGTTTCGCTTTGGCCCATCCTGGTCAGACAGGGGGTTAATTATTTCTGCCTCTCTCTGGCAGAGGGCGGCTATTTAATGCTCACTGGACCTGGGTCCGGTGTCAGTTATACTCCTGCCCTC
Organism: Dendrobates tinctorius; assembly: GCF_039654945.1. NCBI lineage: Eukaryota > Metazoa > Chordata > Amphibia > Anura > Dendrobatidae > Dendrobates > Dendrobates tinctorius. The sequence continues at coordinate 16,293,821 of NW_027361870.1, read as the reverse complement.
GGCTGAGTTAAGTGATCTCTTGTATACATGTGCCTTGTGCCTGATAACTTGTTGCTTGTTTGGTTGTGATCTGGTTCTGTCCCTGTTGCGAGTTCTGCCTGACCCTCTTGTACCGCACCTCCTCTCGTGTATGACCCTCTGCTTGTGACTCGACTGCTCTCTGCTCGTCCCTTTGGTACCGCACCGCCCTCTTGTGTATGACCTTTGGCTTCATCTGACCTCCCATCTGCTTGTCCCTCCTGTTCCTCGTTCGCCCGTATTGTGTATGATCTCTGGTTTGCCCGACTCTGAGTGTTCTTCCATCTTAGCAAGCAGGATGCTAAGCCCCGCCCCCTTGTGGTCACATGACCATAGGTCCCGTGCCTGCTTGCTAATACTTCAGGGTTCAAGTCCTGTGCGTCTGTACTTTCCAGCTGTTACTGTCCCCAGGACCCCTACAGCACTGGTGAGTCCCTGCTCAGCGAGGGCTTTACGCCGGCGCTGTCAGGATCCTGACGTTATAACTGACCATTACCATTTTTTTTTCTCTGCTCCCATTCACCTGTGTATGTGATGGATCCTATGCATGCTCTTTCTGAGCAGGTTAAGCACCTAACTCTGATGTCTCAGAAACTCCTTGGAGAACAACGAGTCCTAGCTCAGTCTCAGCAGCTGATCGCTGACACTGTGCAGGGGGTTTTTTCATCGGGGGCCCGGGATGTTACATTAATTTCTCCAGAGTCTCCGGTTAAGTTACCAGATACCTTTTCTGGAGATAAAAAGGAATTCAGAGAGGGATGTAAGCTTTTTTTTTCTTTGAGACCACACTTGTCTGGGAGTGAAAGCCAGAGTGTGGGGGTTATTATATCTCTGTTAAGGGGGGCTCCACAGGCTTGGGCTTTCTCCCTTCCGACCACAGCCCCTGAGCGTATGACTGTGGATGCATTTTTTGAGGCCCTGGGGCATATTTATGATGAGCCTGATCGGATACGTATGGCTGAGGACATGGTGATGAGTGTGTGCCAGGGGAAACACTCAGCCGAGTGGTTTTGTTCAGAGTTCAGATGCTGGGCTGCTGAGGTCTGCTAGAATGATGCCGCCCTCCGTGGTTTGTTCCGTAGAGGCCTGTCTGAACATCTGAAAGACGCCTTGGCTCTCCACCCTCGGCCTGATTCCCTGGAGGAGGCTATGACACAGGCCATCCGAATGGATCGCAGGCTACGGGCGAGGGGAGTGATGCAGATTGAGACACCGTTATTCTCCCAAGGAAGGGGAGCCAGTCCTACATTGGAGACCATCGACCTCAAAGAGAAAGAAAGAAGATAATGACTCGTGGGAAAATGCTGTTTTTTCTGTGGCGATTCTGGACATTGGAAAAAGGATTGCCCCTCCTGTCCTCTGACCAACAAGCGACTGAGCCCGGGTGATTGTCGTGCAGATCACCCAGGCTCTCAGGTACCCTTTTCTGCATTTTCAAAAATGTTGTTGCATGTGGAACTTTGTTGTGGGAGAGTCTCCACATTCACTTCTGCCTTCGTGGATTGCGGATCGTCATTAAACTTTATTGACTCTGACTTGGTATCCAGGTGTAAGTTAGGGACAGTTAGGTTGGAGACTCCTATTCACATTGTTGCCATTGACAAAACACCACTGGTTAAAAATGACGTTATGTTTCGTACAGAAGAGTTTCTCCTTAAAGTAAGTTCCTTGCACCAGGAACATATTTCATGTTTTGTTATGGACAACCTGCCTGCGGGACTGGTGTTGGGGTTCCCCTGGTTACAAGTGCATAATCCAGTGATTAATTGGGAATCTCGGGACATTGTTAAATGGGGTCCCTATTGTTCTGAGAAATGTCTTGTTACTGTGTCTGTGTCGTCCGTGGGTCTGGAAGGTATTCCGGAGTGCCTGAAAGACTATACAGACGTTTTCTCCAAAAAAGAGGCCGAGGTTTTACTGCCACACCGCCCATTTGATTGTGCCATTGACCTGGTTCCAGGTGCTAAATTGCCTAAAGCCCACTTGTATAACCTTTCAGGTCCAGAACGGGCTGCAATGAAGGAATATATTTCCGAGAGTCTCGGTAAGGGACACATTCGTCCTTCTGTTTCTCCCGTGGCGGCGGGGTTCTTTTTTGTAAAGAAAAAAGACGGTGTTTTACGCCCATGCCTCGATTTTCGTGAGTTAAATAAGATAACTGTGAGGAATACGTATCCCCTTCCACTTATTTCTGATTTATACAGCCAATTGTCCGGAGCTAAGTGGTTTTCGAAACTAGATCTACGGGGAGCGTATAACCTTATCAGAGTCCGGGACGGAGATGAGTGGAAGACTGCTTTCCTCACTACTGAAGGGTTGTTTGAAAATTTGGTCATGCCTTTCGGTCTGACCAATGCGCCAGCAGTCTTCCAAAATTTCATAAACTACGTGTTCTCTGATTTTATTGGATGTTTTATGGTGGTATATTTGGATGACATACTGATCTATTCTCCTGATAAACAGGCTCACATTGGTCATGTTCGGGCAGTTCTCCAAAGGCTCCGGGAGAACTGTCTCTTTGCTAAACTTGAAAAATGTGTATTTTGTGTTCAAGAACTATCGTTTCTGGGGTTCATTGTGTCTGGAGAAGGGTATTGCATGGATCCTAATAAGGTGCAGGCCATTGTCGAGTGGGTTCAACCTTGTGATTTGAAGGCTCTGCAGTGTTTCCTAGGGTTCGCCAATTATTATCGTAAATTTATAAGGGGGTTCTCACAGGTGGTTAAACCCCTCACAGACATGACTCAAAAGGGGGCTGATATCGAGAATTGGTCAGCCGCAGCGGCGTTTCAGTTTTTGAAAAAATGTTTCATGTCTGCCCCGGTTCTTATTCAACCGGACCCGTCTGAACCATTTATTGTCGAGGTAGACGCCTCAGAGGTAGGGGTGGGGGCGGTATTGTCCCAGGGACCCGCCACTTTGACCAATTTGAGAACTTGCACCTTTTTCTCGAAGAAATTCTCTCCTGCGGAGAGAAACTGTGATGTTGGGAATCGAGAACTTCTGGCCGTAAAGTTGGCCTTTGAAGAATGGAGGCATTTTTTGGAGGGGGCTGTCCATCCTATAACTGTAATTACGGACCACAAAAACCTAGCTTACATTGAGTCAGCTAAAAGGTTGACTCCCAGGCAGGCTAGATGGTCACTTTTTTTTTCCCGATTCAACTTCTCAATCACTTTTCGGCCAGGATCCAAAAATGTCAGAGCTGATGCCTTGTCACGCAGTCTAGATCCGGTGTCCCCCCCGGAACCTCCATCCTCCATTCTTCAGCCTGGGGTAGTGGTGGCAGGTGTTTCTAACATGTTGGAACGGGAGATTCGGGAAGCCCAGTCTCTTGCTCCTCCGGCTAAGCCGGAGGATAAACTTTTCGTGCCAGCTCAGTTTCGTCTCAAGGTCCTCTGAGAGTTCCATGACTCAGTTCTGGGTGGACATCCAGCGATCTCGGCTACCCGGAAGGCCATTGCTAGAGTATTCTGGTGGTCTTCTTTAGCCTCTGATGTTGGGGAATATGTGTCTGCATGTGATGTTTGTGTCCGTGCGAAAACCCCCCATAACCGGCCGGCCGGGGAATTGGTACCACTGCCAATTCCTGAGACACCATGGACCCATTTGTCCATGGATTTCATCACCAACCTTCCCCCCTCCAAGGGTAATACCGTCGTATGGGTTGTGGTGGACAGGTTTAGTAAGCAGGCACATTTTTTACCATTGGCAGCTCTACCTAATGCGGAAACATTGTCCAGATTGTTTGTTAAGCATGTGGTGCGGTTGCATGGGGTACCCTTGAATGTGGTGTCTGATAGAGGAGTGCAATTTGTTTCCAGATTTTGGAGGGCTTTTTATAATAGGTTGGGTATGGGTCTGTCCTTTTCATCTGCTTATCATCCAGAGTCTAATGGGCAGACCGAGCGGACCAATCAGTCTCTGGAGCAAATTCTGCGTTGCTTGACCTCAGCCGACTGGATGATTGGTGTTCTGTGTTACCGTTGGCCGAGTTTGCATTTAACAACCGCATTAACCAGTCTACGGGTACATCTCCCTTTTTCTGCAACTATGGGTTTCATCCACATTTTGGAGAATTTTCCCATTTGAATTCTGGGTGTCCTGGGGCGGATGAGATGATCCAGCGGTTGGAGGAGGTATGGCGGGAGGTCCAGAGTAACATTACTAAGGCTCAGGATAAATTTAAATTTTTTGCAGACAAAAAATGATCCGCGGGACCAGTGTTTCAGGTTTGGGATAAGGTATGATTATCCACCAAGAATATAAGGCTCAAGGTCTCCTCCGCGAAGCTTGGACCCAAGTTTATAGGTCCCTATGAAATTACCGAAGCAGTTAACCCAGTGACTTTTTGGTTGCATCTCCCGCCATCTCTGCGGATCCCAAATGTTTTCCATAGGGCCCTTTTGAAACCTGTGAGGTCCGGTGGGGAGGGACCATCAGCTTCCCCGCCACCGGTTTTGGTAAACGGGCAGTCCGAGTACGAGGTGGAACAAATTGTCGACTCCAGGTTGGTCCGTCGTGCCCTTCAATATCTGGTACATTGGAAAGGCTACGGTCCAGAGGAACGCTCGTGGGTTCCTGCTCGATCGGTTCATGCGGATCGGTTGGTCCGGGCCTTTCACGCCAAGTATCCTGAGAAACCTGGGGGTCCGGTGGCCCCCCATTGAGAAGGGGGTACTGTCATGATCCAGGACGGGGTTTCGCTTTGGCCCGTCCTGGTCAGACAGGGGGTTAATTGTTTCTGCCTCTCTCTGGCAGAGGGCGGCTATTTAATGCTCACTGGACCTGGGTCCGGTGTCAGTTATACTCCTGCCCTCGGCTGAGTTAAGTGACCTCTTGTATACATGTGCCTTGTGCCTGATAACTTGTTGCTTGTTTGGTTGTGATCTGGTTCTGTCCCTGTTGCGAGTTCTTCCTGACCCTCTTGTACCGCACCGTCCTCTCGTGTATGACCCTCTGCTTGTGACTCAACTGCTCTCTGCTCATCCCTTTGGTACCGCACCGCCCTCTTGTGTATGACCTTTGGCTTCATCTGACCTCCAATCTGCTTGTCCCTCCTGTACCTCGTTCGCCCGTATTGTGTATGAGCTCTGGTTTGCCCAACTCTGAGTGTTCTTCCATCTTAGCAAGCAGGACGCTAAGCCCCACCCCCTTGTGGTCACATGACCATAGGTCCCGTGCCTGCTTGCTAATACTTCAGCGTTCAGGTCCTGTGCGTCTGTACTTTCCAGCTGTTACTGTCCCCGGGACCCCTACAGCACTGGTGAGTCCCTACTCAGCGAGGGCTTTATGCCGGCACTGTCAGGATCCTGACATCCTTATTGAAAAAATGACTAGGTATGGAATGGACAAGGCAACTGTTAGGTGGATTCATAACTGGCTTAGTGATCGGAGCCAAAGAGTGGTCGTAAATGGCTGAACATCAATTTGGAAGAATGTCTCAAGTGGGGTACCACAGGGCTCTGTCCTGTGCCCTGTATTGTTCAACATCTTTATCAACGATTTAGATGAAGGAATTGAGGGTAAACTGATTAAATTTGCTGATGACACAAAGCTAGGAGGGATAGCTAATACTAGAGAAGAGAGAGAGAGGATTCAAAAAGATATAAATAAACTGGAGCAGTGGGCAGCAACTAACAGAATGTTTTTTAACAGGGAAAAATGCAAAGTACTACATCTGGGCAATAAAAATGAAAAAAGCTTATACAGAGTGGGAGGAATAGGGCTAAGCAACAGCACATGTGAAAAAGACTTGGGTATACTAATAAATCACAGACTGAATATGAGTTAACAGTGTGATGCAGCAACAAAAAAGGCAAATGCAATTCTAGGATGTATTAACAGAAGCATACAGTCTAGATCACATGAAGTCATTATCCCCCTCTACTCCTCTTTGGTCAGACCTCATCTGGAATACTGTGTCCAGTTTTGGGCACCACATTTTAAAAAGACATCAACAAACTGGAGCAAGTTCAGAAAAGAGCGACCAGAATGGTGACCGGTCTGCAAACCCTGTCTTATGAGGAAAGGTTGCAGGATTTGGGAATGTTTAGTTTGCAAAAGAGAAGACTGAGAGGAGACTTAATAGCTGTCTACAAATATCTCAAGGGCTGTCACAATGTAGAAGGATCATCTTTATTTTCATTTGCACAAGGAAAGACTAGAAGCAATGGGATGAAACTGAATGGGAGGGGACACAGATTAGATATTAGAAAAAACATTTTGACAGTTAGGCCTCTTTCACACATCAGTTTTTCGCCGGCTTTTTTTTGTCAAACCGGATCCAGCGAAATGCAATGTCGGATCCAGTTTTTCCCCATTGACTTGCATTAGCGCCGGATGGCATTGCATTTCATCCCTTTTTTGCCGGATCTGGCTACTTGTCTCATTCCGGTGTCTGGAAAAAACGGCTACTGTAACGTTTTTTGTCTCCGGCGAAAAAGCCGGAAGCGCCGGATCCGACGCTTCCAGCTTTTTGCCACAATGAAAGTCTATGGGCGCCGGAATGCGCCGGATCCAGAAAAAGACGGATCCAGCCACCGGATCCGTTTTTTTAAGTCTGCGCATGCTCAGATCCAATTGGCCAGCCCCCAGGAAACAGATATAACCTGCTAGACGGATCCGGCAGAAAAACGGATCCGTTTCTACAGTTCTCCAAAATTTATGCCGGATCCGGTTTTTCTAAAAATAGCCGGATCTTGCCTGACGGCAAAAAACTGATGTGTGAAAGTAGCCTTAGAGTGATCAATGAGTGGAACAGGCTGCCACGAGAAGTGGTGAGTTCTCCTTCAATGGAAGTCTTCAAACAGAGGCTGGACAGACATCTGACTGGGATGATTTAGCGAATCCTGCTTTGAGCCGGGTGTTGGACTAGATGGCCCAGGAGGTCCCTTCCAACTCTACGATTCTATGATTCTATGATTCTCTCCCTTTAGCTACTCTGCAGGAGGCCATCATTATGGCTACTATGAGGGTGATGCATGTTGTCACAATTCTTCTTTCTTATGTGTTGTTTCAGCCTGTGCATCTCAAGGTGACTACTTGTTGTTTAGGGGATGTGAAGAAGAAAGAGAAAAAGTAGCAGTGTGTCAATTAGAGTTCTAAAAGGGCACAAGATATTTGCTTTTTAGTCCACTTTTCCTTTAAATATGTGCCAAGTATATGTTTTAGTTTGCTTTGTGTTGATGTATTTATACACATACACATATTAATATGCCCTGATTACATATGTAACTACCATTTATTACTATTTTTTTGTTTTGCATTTTAATTGCCCCAACACAAGACAGATTGATATTCTTTAGTCTCTAAGAAAAAGAGTTCTTTATTTGCTTTTATCCCCAAAATGTATTTCTATGGAATTGTTTAGCTATTTTAGAATGAAAACATATGAAAATATTTATTGTCATGTGTTTGGCATTTTTTATAGCTTTACACATGACAGCTAAAACATCTTTCGGGGGTTCATTCAAGAGCCTGGTCTAAATTATCCCAGAGATGTTGCATTGTTGCTGCACTACTTATTGTTAAAAGAGAAATTGGAATATATTGCAAATCCCGTGACACATTGTAAATGAAATGTCAGATTTATGAAGACTATAAGAGTGCAAAATGTGCCTATTAAACTTGAGGCAGGGTAAACAACACTATATATAGCCATTTTCTTTACTTGAATGGTTTGCTTAATATATATTTGATAATGAGTAATCTGAAGGCATTCAGTTTTATTTTTAGACCATTAATGTTCTTTTTAAAAAATATATTAAAATTAATGTATAACTTACCATGTAAGGAATCACATGATTTGAACATAGCAAGCAATACCCAGGCTGCTTACATAGAAGAAATTAGTATGGGTTCCCCATTTACACTCTTCTAGGAAGGATTTCTATAAGATTTTGTTGTGTGTCTGTGAAATTTTTTGCATATTAACCCCTTTCCAACATTAGGCATAATAGTACGCCGATGTCGGATTCCCTCCCTTTGATGTGGGCTCCGACGTTGAGCCCACATATTCTCCGGCACAGGTCAGCTGTTTTGAACAGCTGACATGTGCCTCTAACATCCACGGGTGGAATTGCGATCCACCTTTGGCTATTAACCCATTAAATGCCGCTGTCATTCTCTGACAACTGCATTTAACTTGCACTTCCGGCAAGTGTGCCGGAAATACCGCCCATCGGTGACCCCATCACGTGATCGAAGGTCACTGATGGGTTGGCATGACAACCACAGGTCTCCAGCGGACATCTATGGTTGTCACTGCCAGATTGCTATGTGCGCCACCGCTAGCAAGTGAGCATAGCAAGTGAGCAATTCTGCTACATACAGGCGATCTGGTCATCACCTGTATGTAGCAGAGCCGATCGGATAACTGCAGATTATAGTCTCCCAATGAGACTATTGAAGCATGCCAAAAGTAGAAAAAAAGTTTTTAAAAATATAAAAAAATGAAAAATATATAAAAGTTCAAATCACCCCCCTTCCGCCCCATTCAAAATAAAACAGTAAAAAAAATAACAAACATACACATATTTGGTATCGCTGCGTTCAGAATCACCCAATCAATATTAAAAAAATTAACCTGATCACTAAACGGCGTAACGAGAAAAAAAGTCAAAACACCAGAATTACGTTTAGACGATATGGGTATCGGAAAATGGTGCCATTTTTTTTAACAAACTTTGAATTTTTTTCGGCACTTAAATAAAAAAGAACCTAGACATGTTTGGTGTCTATGAACTCATAACAGCTGACCAACAGTGGATTCTGGGTCGCTGATGTCTGCACTGCACCCCCACCCACCCTGGTACTATTTGATTCAGGCTCCATGCCCAGCGCCTAGTGCATGACCAGGCACATTTAAAGTGACTATGGTGTCACTTCTACTATCACACTGAATGCGATTAACTACTATACTGCAGTCTGTTACTGATGAATGCCAGTGAGGCCGAAACGTCTATTATTTTCTGGCTGCATTAAAAAATCCAAAAAAATATTCTAGAAGTTGAGTGCCAAGTTTTCTTTATTATTATGAACTCATAATGACCTGGAGAATGATAATGGCAGGTCAGTCTTGGTAAAAAAAAGAAAAACAACAACAACCGTGGGATTGCACTTTTTTTTTTTACAATTTCACCGACTTGGAATTTTTTTTCCCATTCTCCAGTAAACAAGATGTTAAAACCAATGATGTCATTCCAAACAATAACTTGTCCCGCAAAAAACAAGCCCTCACATGGCCATATTGACCGAAAAATAAAAAAAAGTTATGGCTCTGGGAAGAAGGAGAGCAAAAAACGAAAATGCAAAAATGAAAATTCCTCTGAGGGTTAAAAGGTTAATTCTAAAGAACCTTTGTGAGTTTAGACACATAGGTTTCATGAGAGGGCCTGTATGGAAATCTCCATTGTAGTTTATCTCAAAAGTGTTGGATGGGAATGAGTTCAGGGTTCCGTGTGGCCGATCATGTTCTTCCACACCAAACTTCCCAAAATACCTTTACAGACCTTGCTTTATGCATTGTGGCAGTCATGTTAGAACAAAAAAGGACCTTCCAGAACTCCTCCCTCAAAATTGGAAGCATATAACTATCCAAAATGTTTTGGTATACTGAAGTATAAAGGTTTACGTTTAGTGGAACTAATGTGTCTAGACCGACCCTTGAAAAACAACTTCAGAGCATTGTCCTTCTCCACTAAATTTTACAGTTGGCAAAGTGCAGTCAGAAAGGTAATATTCTTCTGACATTTCCCAAACCCAGACTTGTCCATCAGACGTCTGATAGACAAGTGTGATTCATCATTCCACAGAACATGTTTCCACTGCTCCGATGTCCAGTGGCAGTAGCTTAACATTATTTCATTCGATGCTTGTGCCAGTAATGAAAGATTTTCATCCAGCTGCTTGGCTATGGAGACCCATGCTATTAAGCTCCCAGTGCCCAGTTTTTGTGCTGATGTTTACACCAGAAGTTTGGATTCTGCAGTTATTGAGTTAGCAGAGCGATGGGGACTTTTGTGCACTATGTACCTCAGCTCTTGGTGACAAGGCTAAAATTGCAAGTTTTGTACATCTAGTCTTACATAAAATGCAATAAAGTGATTAAAAAAACAAATGTACTGAGGTATGGAGCCAGTGAAAACTACAGTTGTCCCACAAAAATGATGCCGTTCCACAACTTTGTTTTTGGAAAAATTAAAAAGTGAGTCTTGGAGTAACGCGACTCAATCAAGACATAAAAAAAATATACAAATTTGGTACTGTCATAATAATAATAGTAATAATAATAATAATAATTTTTATTTATATAGCGCCAACATAGCGCTTTACAATTCAACACTTTATATACAACTCATAAGTAACAACATTCAAAGTAATACAATAATTAAAGCAAAATAATGACGACCCTCCCAGTAAGAGCTTACAATCTACAATGAGGTGAGGGAGACACAAAGTGCAGGGGCTTATTTACAATTATAGTATAGCTATCTTGAGGGAATGGGGATGGAACACTTCTACTACCATATATTACCCTGGACTCTTTGGCTATCTTTCTTAAATATTCATCTGCAGCGCAGCAGATCCGCATCTCCTTTTACTGTCAGTGTCACATCTCAGAAAACTTTTTTTGAAGGGAGGACAGAGCTTTTCTTCTTACAATATTTTATTTAATGAGACAAAGTTGTAAAAAAATTGTCAGTAGGGTACACGAAAGTAAAAAAAATATAAATTAAAAATGTTAATAGATTCAGTATTACACTTATTATGATTTTTTCTTCAAATTTCTGATGTTATTTTCTCTGGAAAAGATTTTGGAATCATTAGTCTTAAGTAGAGTGGAATTATTGATGCTATATAAGTAAGCATAATAAATAAAATAAAAACAAATTAGTCTTAAATGTGGTAAAATGAAAGAATGTTATAGTGGCAGCAGAGTGCATAAAAACAAAAAAGTGGATAAATGAAATTGTAATACATTTGATATTGAACTTTTCAGGAATGTTTTACTATAATTGCTGATAAGTGTCTTCTTTGGAAATAGCTATGACTCATTAGTTATAACAGTAAAAAGAAGTGAATGGCGAATACATTCAATTCTGGCATATTATGCTTGAAGTCTAATTTTCTGTTAAATGTTATCTTTTTTTAAAGGGGTTGTTTGGCCTTAGGGTACAAGTCTGCAGTCACTCTCCGTGATTGCAGACTTTTGAATCCTCACATCACATGCACAGCACACTGTGGATTCTTCGGTGCCGGTGACAAGAGCGGGCAGTCATATGACTCCATGTATGTGATTTGCATACTTCCGGCCGCATTCCATCTAGACTGTGTCGAACCTAGCTCAGTACACTTGCATTGAGCAAGGCCTCACCCATCTAGTCGGCGGTCTTATGCCCGGCGCTCCTAACAACATCGGAGAGTCCTGATATCGCGTATTGTGCGTGCTGTGAGAATCACAAGTTTACAGTCACACAGAGTGACTTCAGTCTTATGGTTTAAGACCAAACAACCCTTTTGACACTGAAACATGAACAACTTGTTCTTTTTAATGGTCCTTTTCACTGTAAATCAAATCAATGAAATGGTAATCTTCTATGTTGTACTATAAATTTCCTTACAATGAAGTAATATTTTGACATGGTGTCGGAAAATAGAATGACTAAACACAAAGGTCTCATGTTTTCACTATCCCCTTTCATACATTTATATATTGAAGAGAGACAATGAATTAGTTAAGCGTTTCCCTTGCACTTCTGACACCTTAAAATTATGTGTATTTTTCACAAAATCCAGGCCAAGCTGAATGCGATGTCACAAAAGAACGTCTGTGCTCTAAATTTGAACATTGTAAATGACCATACTGTCTTCTGAATATTTTCCCATGGTAAACCTTTACTGTAATCATATGACACTCTGTATATTGCATTTTTGTTCTTCTTGTTTTGTTCCAGCACCAGTTATCCTGGTTATTTAGTGAAGCTAATACATTGTTAGTGTTGACTGTATGTTTACATATAAGTTACTTCAGTTTCGTTAAAGGGGCTGATCGGCAGTAGGATTGTGGCATTATGTGGAGATTGCTAGATTTGAAGAGGTGAATAAAGCGTAAATGTTCCATCGTCTTAATGTAGGGTCTAAAACAACTTGTTTTACAAGCGGAGTTAACTGTGAAGCCCCCTCATACATTTTAGACAGGCGTGGGCCAAGTGATGATTCGTCCAATCATTCAGCCGGCAGTAGTTGTCTTGCCGACTCTCACATACCCAGGAGCACTGCCTCTGCTGAGTTCTCCTTGTTGTCGTGACTGTCAGAGGTCACCGGCTCAAAAAGGCTACCTTGGACAGACTTGGCACAAGCTACTCCACCTGGCAAATTCCAGATGAACCCCGACATTCACCCTTTAACCCCTGTACAGGGATCTGGTATTACAACAGGGTACAGTAATTTTCTTCCAGGAGGAGGGAACCAGAGGCAGGAAGGATCGCCAAGCATGGTCAGAGCAAAAAGGTCACATCAGGAATAGAATCGCAGCACAAGAGAATTGTCAAATTTCACGCCGAGGTCAGAAAACAGAAGGAATCTTCCACCCAAGACTCTCAGAAAGGAGTAATCAATAACTCGACAATTCACCTCATAACTCCCTGATTTAGCAGTACCTAAAGTCCCAGGAATTAAACACAACTGATGCTGTCATGCATCACTGCTAATGGTCAAAGCAGGAACTTAAGGGACAGGAATTGACATATATGTTACACCTGTGATCCGAATAGAGAGCCTCTGCCAGAAATCTGTTATGGCAGCTTATCTCTTAATATGCTAAATCCTTATTGGAGGCCCCCAAACACATTAGACTGTCGGCCGAACTCATCGATAGGCGGGCATGGCCAACATTAGACTAATGTGTATCAGTGCTTTAAAGGGAAATTATCATTTTAATAAGTACATGTGAAAATAAGAAACTCTGTAATATATCTAATTAGAGAAATCTGCTTCTTTCTCCTCTGGGGCTGATCATTTTCTCTCAAAATCCTCAATTAAGGGGTAAAATGTGCATTCTGTGAATACAGATTTCCCATTACTGAGAAGAATCCCCATCAAATATTATGTCAGTTATGATATTGGCATCTTCATATGCAGCAGATGGGTTTTGGGGCCTACTTATAGACCAGGAGTCCATGTGCAAGTGCTGCCCCTGCACCATCTACAGCCTTGCCTCTGAGGAAAGTGACAATTGTTGTGCACATAGTTTGTACTTAGATTAGTAGTTGTCTTGTATTTTAGTCTTCGTGACCACAACTTGAGGAATTTTTCGCTGCAGTTTCTCATGGTTCAGAGCATAGAGATTGAAAAAAAAAAACATTTTGCTCTTCCGTATTTTACAGTCCCTTTAAGGCATCTTCAAAAAGCTTTTTAGCAAAATAATAAGCAATTATTTTGATTATATTTATAATGAGTTATTCACCAGAAAACTGGAAGAAGAATGTAAGTAGCAGAACATTTACAAACGCGGAGAAAGTAGTTGAGAGCTTTGCCCATTACTCTGTCATCAAGCACATCAGCTTCAGGTTATGCTAAGCACATTTGTCCATGTATTCCGATATGAGTTCATGTGGCTGGAATTTCAAACACTAGCCAGCTGTGGGAACCAAGGGAAAAGCTTGTCACACTGAATGCCATAGAAATATGTTCCTATCTCATATGTGGCAAGAGCATACCGGTATTGCTTAAGGCTCTTCCATATAAACATCACTATTGAAGAAGCACAACAACTTTTTGGCCTAATCAACTTGTAATAAATAGAAAACCATGGCAATTATTGAATCATTTCAAGTGCAAACAGGTTTTTTATGAATTCAAGGTAATCAGGTTTGGCAGGTGGAAGAGATACTGTCCAAATATTGTGCAAGACTTCTGTATAATAGGCATTTTGATACACCATTCTTTCAAAGCACATAATTGACTTGTATAGTTGTAGTATTGGTATTGCTAGAAGATATCTAGGCACATACACTATTGGTTTAACTTTTATTCTGCTTACTTAGGCACTTTTAGAAGAAAATCAAGTTGAATATAGAATGAATATGAAAAATTCAAAAGTAAACAGAGTCTTTGAGATTAGATTAGAAGGACATTCAGGGGTGGAGATATAGACCGGAGTTGGAGGGGGACCCTTGTAGGGCTTTAATAATGATGGAAATCTGGCCTGTTACTTGGAGCTCGAGCAGTGGCATACCGTCAATAGTAGCAGACCACGCAGCTGCTATGGGGCCCGGACAGGTGAGGGGGCCGGATGCAGGGCCGCACCTATATTGAGGCGATTTGCACCAGCTGCTCAAGCGGCAGGCAGCAGGGGGCGGCATTATGCGCTCCTCTACCCGCAGCACCTACAATTTAGCCTCTGCACGCTGATGCTGCGGCCGTGCAAGAGGCTGTAATTGATGTGGTCACAGGAGGGAAGCTGTCAGGGCCCCCTGATCATGTGACCCATGACTCCTCCCCTCCTGTGACCTCACCACAGGTCCTGAGCACATCATTCCTTGGTTTATGCAGGACTGCTGTTTGTCATCGTGAGTGAGCTACTTGCGTGTGTGAGCTGTGTGTGTGATACGTGTGAGCTGGGTGTGTGATACGTGTGAGCTGTGTGTGTGATACGTGTGAGCTGGGTGTGTGATACGTGTAAGCTGGGTGTGTGATACGTGTGAGCTGTGTGTGTGTGATACGTGTGAGCTGTGTGTGTGTGTGTGTGCGACACGTGTGAGCGGTGTGAGCTGTGTGTGATACGTGTGAGCTGTGTGTGTGTGTGATACATGTAAGCTCTGTGTGTGTGTGTGTGATACGTGTGAGCTGTGTGATACGTGTGTGTGTGAGCTAAAGCAAAAGTTGGCACAACCTGCCAGTGTTCTACGATTTGGGTGAGGACATTCATTGTTTTATGGGCTGGTGAATTTTTTTTTGTCAGGGCTGCTTTTTGGTCTCAGCCCAGCCCTGTGTAAGGAGCAGAGCCGCGGGTGTACGAGGTGTACGGAGCGGAGCCGTGTGTGTGCGAGGTGTAAGTAGCAGAGCCGTGCATGTGTACTGAGCGGAGCCATGCGTGTGTACGAGGTATACGGAGCGGAGCCGTGCGTGTGTACGAGGTGTACGGAGCGGAGCCGTGCGTGTGTACGAGGTGTACGGAGCGGAGCCGTGCATGTGTACGAGGTGCACGGAGCAGAGCCGTGCGTGTGTACTAGGTGCACGAAGCAGAGCAGTGCGTGTGTATGAGGTGCACGGAGCAGAGCCACACGTGTATGAGCACGAAGTGGAGCCGCACGTGTACGAGGTGCACGGAGTGGAGCCGCACGTGTACGGAGCAGAGATGTGTGCGAGGTGTAAGGAGCAGAGCCGCACGCGTACGAGGTGTACAGAGCAGAGTCGCACATGTGTGAGGTGTACGGAGCCGAGTGTGTGCGAGGTGTATGGAGTGGAACTGCAAGTGTACAAGGTGTATGGAGCAAAGCCGCATGTGTACAAGGTTTACGGAGTGGATCCATTTATGTACAAGGTTTACAGAGTGTGGCCACGTGTGTACAAGGTGTACAGAGCAGAGCCGCATGTGTACGAGGTTTACGTAGTGGAGCCATGTGTGTACTGAGTGGAGCCATGTGTGCGAGGTGTACAGAGTGGAGCTGTGTGTGTGCGAAGCATAAAAAGCGGAACCGTGTGTTTATGATGTGTGCAGAGCCATACGTGTACAAGGTGTATGGTGGGGAGCATTCATACCTCTCAGTGGGACAGTCCCGATTTTGAGAGAGATTCTGTCCCACTGCCCCGCCTGGGAGCTTACTTTTCCCCCGGACACAGGAGTACACGGCAGACCCCCGCGGAGTACTTTAAAATTCGCAAGTGACGTTCTACTGGAAGTGATGTGCTAGAAGCTGGGCGGAAATTAGGTAATTTCGGGAGGAGATTGTGACGGAACCATGGAGGCACTTCAGGGAATGTTTCAGATCCATCACCGTGCCCTCCTCCAACAGCGCGGACAGCAAGATCACTTTGGACTCGGGGTTGCCGGCCATGTAAGCGGATCATGATATGTCCTGCATCGGGAGGCTCAGGTGGGCACTACAGTGGGAGCCGGGCTGCTATAGCATCTTTATAGAATCTTTCTCTCTCTGTTTCTTTATCTCTCTAATCTTTCTTTTTTTTCTCTCTCTTGGTTCTTTCTTTCTCTCTCTGTTTGTTTCTTTCTTTCTTTCCCCTCTTTCTTTCTCTCACTCTCGTCTTTCTTTCCCCTTTTTCTTTCTCTCTTTGTTCTTTCTTTCTCTCTCTGTTTTTTTCTCTGTTCTTTCTTTTCCTCAGTACCAGTCAGTGTGCCCACAGTACCAGTAGAATAAGAGGGGTAGGAATCTAGGTGGCACTGGTCATATTGAGCCTCTCATACTTTTTACTGGTGTATAATCATATGCCCTGCCCACCCCCATAAAGTGGGCCAGCCCCAGACAACAGAGTACAGACAAATCACTATTACTATCAGTTCAAGTGAACAATTATATACGTAAAGTTAATGATGTCCCTGTGTCAAGCAGTGCGGAGGATCAGAATACATGGAGGAGACCAGAGCAGCGGGGTTTGGGGAGAAGAATTATATGGGGCCCATTATACTGTATGAAGTAATATATAGTGCCCATTATGCTGTATGAAGTAATATATGGGGACCATTATACTGTATGAAGTAATATATGGTGCCCATTATACTGTATGCAGTAATATATGGTGCCCATTATACTGTATGAAGTAATATATTGGGCCCATTATACTGTAGGCAGTAATATATGGTGCCCATTATGCTGTATGAAGTAATATATGGTGCCCATTATACTGTACGAAGTAATATATGGGGCCCATTATACTGTATGGAGCATTATATAGGGCCCATTATACTGTACAAAGTAATATATGGGGCCCATTATAATGTATGGAGCATTATATGGGGCCCATTATACTGTACGAAGTAATATATGGGGCCCATTATGCTGTATGGAGCATTATATGGGGCCCATTATACTGTACGAAGTAATATATGGGGCACATATGGAGCATTATGTGGGGATAGGGGATGACTTTCTGTTTGTTGTGGATCTGACCTCTGGGAAACATAGCTTTGAAGAGCACCATGTAAATGGAGCTGTGGTCAGTCATACGCACTGTGGTGCCATTCACATGTGGCTATTCAAATAACTCCTTAAAGAGAGTGATGAGGGGACAACAAAGTATAGCAAAAATTCACTGATCGGGGTGAGGAGTGTTATAGATTGTGGGCTGGTGGAATTTGTGTGGCAGGGCTGCTTTTTTGTCTCAGTCTGGCCCTGTGCCAGTCCTACCATTGCCATTAATGACCCTTGTTCTGGATACTTCTGTGTTGTTCTTCTATGTGCGTGTGATGCCGCTGACATCCTTGTGTTTGGACACCTTTTTTTTTCTATTTATCTAAATCAAAATGTTCACTACTGTACTCAGTTTTACAGGATAGATATGAGAATTTACTTTGTGTGTGTGTGTGGGTGGGGCACCATTTTTCTGTTCGCCTCAGGCAGCAGAGAGGCTAGGTTCACCCCTGCCCGGATGGGTGAGGGGGCCCGCGACGGCCGCTGCGGTTTGGCAGCTGTGCTGTGCTGACACAGTACTATCTCCTTTAATTAAATGTAAGCGCCGTCTGCCGTCCGCTGTATACCCCCTAGCCCCTTGAAGCTCCCCTTTCCTTGTTTCCTGGTCAGCAGTTGGCTGATGTCTCTGGCTGGATTTGCATAAGAACGCCACGCCTCCTGGCAGCAAGAGAGCAGCACACGAGCATTGCAGGAAGCAGGAAGCAGAAAGCAGAAAACATTCATGAGCCTCTCTCACTCAGGGAGAGGGACACACACACACAAGACGGTGAGCCCGGCTGGGGGTGGATTTTTTTTGTTAAATGTGTCCCCTCACTGTGCTGGCAGCCTGGCACTTTACATTTACAATGGCTCTGGCTGCACTTTGCACCTTAGGGAGGGGGTCTGGCTGCACGCACTGTGGAGGGGGCCCTGCATGCACTGTATAAAATTAATTGTTTGACCTATAACATGCATGCATGCCTGGAGTTAAGAGCACCTGTTGATTTTATTTTTAATCTTTTTTTTTGTGTGGGGGGGGCCCATTCAGACTTTTGCTATGGGGCCCCATGATTTCTATGTACGCCCCTGGTCAGACTGCCCTCATCATATGCGACTTGTCAGGTAGGGAGCAATCCTGCAGCTCCTCTCCCTACTGCCTACAGGAGAAAATGGCAGCGGAGCCACAGGAAGCCATCCTCAGCTTCCTGTTTGGCTTTCTCTGTGACACAGGTGCACGCTGACATCAGCGCCAGTGTCATCTAGAAAACTGCCGACGAAGAAAAAAGAAGTGATGCCTCAGGGGGGATGTATGGAGAGGTGAATGTGTTTTTTTCCAACAATACTTGGGAGAGGGCAAGGACAGGGAAAAGGGGTGGAGGAGAGGAAAATAAGGGCTGTGGGGTAGAGGACAATGAGGGATGAGGGGGACAGACCAGAGAGGGGGTTGGGGAGAGGACAATGAGGGATGTGATGATTTGAGGGAGAGGACAATGAGGGATGTGGCGGATAGGACACTAAGGAAGGTGGGGGAGAGACCAATGAGGGAGGTGGGGGAGGGAACAATGAGGTATGTGAGGAAAAAACAATGAGGGATTTGAGGGAGGAGAATGATGGATGAGAGGAGAGGACAATGAGACCTGGGGGAGATAACAATGAGGAGGGTTGGGATAGGACATTGAGGGGGATGGGGAGATGACAATGTGGGGGTGGGGATTGGGATGGGAGTAAGGGCGACTTACAATGAACTTATGAAGAGGGGAGGGGGAGGAAAATGTTAGATATGGATGTAAAATGAATTGGGTGGTGGAGGAGGGTGCTAAGGTTCTGATAGCTTCCTCCCCATCCAACAATTCCTTATGACACTATGAAGAACTTAAAATTTATTGTGGAGAGGAGGGGGTAAGGTGCATAGGACACTATGTAATGAATTGAAAGGTGGGAGAAGACACTATCAGGAGATGGAGGATGTTAAGTATCTGATAATGTCTTCTCCCACAAACAAATTTATTATGATGCTATCAAGGACTTATAATGAATGTGGGGGGGAGACAGAACAGGGACTAAGGCTATGTGCACACATTCAGGATTTGCATCAGAAAATTCTGCTGCATATCCCAATGTGTTGGCAGGTAGAATGCTGCAAAAAATGAATATTTTGCCACATTTTTTAATTGCTTTTGTTATGTATTTTCCCTCACTCATTAGTATGGGTGAAATATGCTACAAAGAATAGATATTATGCAGATTTTGATGTGCTACATATCTGCAAGGAAAAATAAGCAATGTGTGCACAGTGATCTCATTCACTTTGGTTGTACTGTAAAACCTTGCCTATTTCCCATAACAAAAATGCAGTATATGAGTGTTTAGTTGTTAGATTTATATGTTGTTCATATAGTTAAAACAAAAAAAACTCCCAGAGGCTCACACAGTGAGAGCATGTGACGGTATTTCCTGTTTCTCCAGTTTCTGTGTATGAGAGAAGCAGCCTGCTGTAGATGCTGCACAGATAGAAACCCACAAATGATTTATTCCTGATCTATTAAGCTTATCTTACATTGTTCCTGATTGTTCCTGAATAAAGAAGCTCTGTTGTCACATGCTTTGAGAGTATCCTGAATAATCTGCTGCCAACAGGTTATGGGCCCAGAGTGACACAGAACCCCAGAGTAACACAGCAACAGAAGCCCAAAGCAAAAGCAGCACAGAGCAACAGAGAAGATATCCACTAGCAGCATTCCTGTCAAGTTCTCAGTGCCAAACCTCACTAACCAGAACTACCAGTCCTGGAAATTCAAGGTGAAGATGCTGCTCATAAGAAAAGGTATGTGGAAATATACTCAGGAACAAATGCCTCATCCATTACCAAATGATTGGCTAGAGAAGGATCAGAAAGCACAAAGCACGATCTCCCTCAGTGTAGATGATAATCAGATTGTGCATGTATGCAAGTGCAACTGCAAAGGAGATGTGGGATGAGTTACAGAAAGTGCATGAAAGATCAAATCTCAGCAATAAGCGTTATCTCATGAGAAAGCTGTATCAGTCTAAGCTAAGTGATGGACAGAATATGCAGGACTATATAAGAAACACCCTTGAGATTGTAGAGCGTCTCAGGGGTATTGGAGAAGAAATTAAAGATTTTCATGTTGCTGCAGTTCTATTAAGTGGTCTTCCAGAAAGTTATGACACACTCTTGACTGCACTAGATGCACGACCAGATGAAGAGCTGACACTAAAGTATGCTAAAGGCAAACTTGTGGATGAATTCAAGAGAAAAATGCAGCATGTAAGCATCGGTAATGAATCCAGAGCAGAAACTGCATTAAAGACACACAATTTCCCTAAATATAAGAGCAATCTAAGAGAAACTCGTGAATCTGTAAAAAGCCTGGCCTCCTTAAAGCACATGGTTATCAAAGGGTTAAAACAGCTGTAAAGGAAGATTCTGAATGTGCTGATGCTGCATTTAATACCAGTACAGGCCCACCTGCCAAGCATATATGGTGTATAGATTCTGGTGCAAGCAGTCATATGACAAAAAACAAGGATTTCCTCACTGACCTTAATGAAAGCAAGTCTGAAAAGGTCAGCTTAGCTAATGGTCAGTATATGACTTCAGAAGGAGTAGGAGACTGCTACCTCCACTGTCCAGTTTCCTCAGCACAAAGCAGAAAGATCCCAATAAAGGATGTTTTCCATGTTCCCAGCCTTGAAAACAATCTACTGTCAGTAAAGAAGCTCTCGCAAAAGGGGAATGTAGTTACTTTTAGAGATAACAGCTGCATCATCTCAAAGAAGGGTACCCTCTTGCAGAAGGAAAAATCAACTTTCTCAGCTAAAATGCAAAAAAAGAGTGTACAATGCTAAACAAGATCTACATGAGAACTGTATCCTTGTATGGCACAGATGTCTTGGGCACAGAGACCCAGAAGCAGTAAGGAAGCTAGCTCAACTTGCAAATGGTATTGAAATCAACCAGTGTAGTCAAATGATGAAGTGCACTAGCTGTCTTAGGCTACTTTCACACATCAGGTTTTCGGCGTCAGGCGCGATCCGGCGTCGTGCCGGAACGCCGGATCCGGCAAATGTTTTGTAAAACCTGATGTGCCGGATCCGGTTTTCTGCCGGATCCGTCTTGTTCTTGACAGACAAAACCGGATCCGTCTCATCCGGTTCATCCGTTTTTCTATCCGTTTTTCGACGGATTACGCCAGATCCGGTTTTTAAAATTGACCCTTGTGGCCTTCCGAACGGGATTGGCTACTGGAAAACTATATATAGCATGTTCCTACAGCCCTTCTTTGACAGGTTGTAGAGGAGAAAGTGCAGGTTGGAGAGAAGAGCAAGTTACTGGCGAAGATGGATGTTGTCATTGGAAATATTTTGAAGAATTTGGCGGATTTTATAGCGGAGGCGAATCGTTTGAGGGTGATTGTTCTGGAGAAGGAGAGAGCGAGACAGCAGCGCATCAGGCATCGTAGATGACGTTTGTGGATCCACCCCATCACAGCCAAGAGAATGACGCGTGGGGTCTATTCTACACTCTGCATGGACCTTCGACGAAACCCGGATAAATTTTTTGGATATGTTCGGATGAAAATGGAGAATTTTGATTACTTGGTGGAGCGCATTGCACACCTCATAAGAAAAGTGGACACCTATTGCCGCTTCTCTGTTTCACCCGCAGAGCGTCTGATGGTGACTTTAAGGTAAGCCACATTTATTGGATGTGATCGCATCAGAGCACACTTTCACTGCAATCTTGTTGGTGGTAGTTTGTATCTCCAAGTGTTATAGCTCAGTTTTGGTATGTAATGCTGTGATTTAAAACTAATTTATTGTTTTTTAATTCCCCACAGATTTCTTGCAACTGGATAAACCCTTTCGTCGCTGCATTTCCAGTACAGACTCGGGATTTCCACCATATCTGGAATAGTGAAGTACACATGCCGTGCATTGTGGGACTCCTTAGCTGAAGAGTTTTTACCAGAGCCCACAACAGAGAGGTGGATTGAAATTGCTGACAAGTTTCAACAGATATGTCAGTTTCCCAACTGCTTGGGCGCTGTGGACGGGAAACATATCCGCATTGTAAAGCCAGCCGGATCGGGATCGGAATATTTCAATTACAAGAAATATTTTTCAATTGTCCTCATGGCCATCGCTGACGCGGAATACAAATTTATTGCTGTTGATATTGGGGCCTATGGCCGCTCAAATGACTCTCAAGTTTTCAAACTGTCTGCCATGGGGCGTAAACTGTATGGAAACACCTTCCAGTTCCCACCACCTAGACCGCTGCCGCAAACATCTGGTCCACCTATGCCATTTGTCTGTGTAGGGGATGAAGCCTTCCAGCTGTCAGAACACCTTTTGAAACCGTACTCTAGCAGAGGATTGACAAGACCAAAACGCATTTTTAATTACCGCCTCACAAGAGCAAGAAGAATGGTTGAATGTACCTTTGGTATTCTGACAGCCAAATGGCGGGTCCTATTGACTGCGATCAACCTCAAGACAGAAACTGTGGACGAGGTGATCAAAGCTTGCGTGGTACTCCACAATTTTGTTATCTGCAAGGAACCCATTTCCATTGAGGACACCTCTGAAGAAACCACCTTGCAAGATTACCATGACATTACCACTAGAAGTTCTGTGACGGTTTCAGTAATGAGGGACAATTTTGCACTATACTTTATGTCACCTCAAGGCAGAGTACACTGGCAGGATGACAGAGTGTGAAAGATTTGTGCCCTAACCAAACTTGTGTACCTTCTGTACCAACAGTATATACCTTTGCCAACCAAAGTTGGCTATCTTGTCATGGTCTCTATTTTTAGCTTTAGGCCACAGGTGTGTACCTGGTTGTGTTTTATGCAAAGTATTTCACCTTTTAACAAAAGTTGTGTACATTGCTAGGAAATCACCAACAATAAACACAACTTTTTAGGTGAAATACTTTGCTTCAAACACAACCAGGAACACAACTGTGGCAAAAAGCTAAAATTTACCCACAGTTATATACCTGGTTTTGAATACCTTTTTACCTTTTAAATACCCTGTATTTAACCTTTTTTTAAACATATTTCGCCGCAGAAAGAAATGACAGACAACCAGTGTAAACAATAATTTAACTTTTATTTAAAATATTTTTTTTTTGTAAACTGTTTTTAAAGTTAAAAAAACTTTTTTAATAAAGGTTTGAAACCAACCAAATGGGCATTTTTATTACAAAAAAAACATTATAACTCGGTGTAGTGTGGGGTGGAAATACTGCTGGAGGGGCTGCGGGACACTTCGACAATGAGAGTGTGGAGAGAGGACTGGGATCGTGGTGGGGAAGGAACAGTTAGAGGTGATGGTGTGGAAAAAGCTACAGAATGGGTGGACATGTGGGAGGCAGAAGAGGTGGTGGGCGGTGGAGTGGAGGGTTGGGCAGGGACTGTAGGAGCAGATGATGTTGATGGAAAGTTGTATGGGGAAGGAGTTTGGTACGGGGAAGGAGTATGGTACGGGGAAGGAGTATGGTACGGGGCAGGTTGCTGGAAGTGGGGAGATGTCTGGCACTGGGGAGGTTGCTGGTACTGGGGAGGTTGCTGGTACTGGGGAGGTTGCTGGTATGTAATAGGAGGGGGAGGATGGAAAGTGGCTGGAGGGGGTGCAGATGTAATAGGAGGGGGAGGATGGAAAGTGGCTGGAGGGGGTGCAGGTGGAGGAACTACATTGGTGGGAGGTGGAGGTTGGGAGGTAACCTGCTGTAGAGCACCGTGGCACGAATGCATTACATGCATCTGCTGGGTAGGAGATAATGTTGCCATGCGCTCCACAACAGACCTGAAAAA
This sequence comes from Dendrobates tinctorius, assembly GCF_039654945.1. Lineage (NCBI taxonomy): Eukaryota > Metazoa > Chordata > Amphibia > Anura > Dendrobatidae > Dendrobates > Dendrobates tinctorius. Next base: position 16,269,829 of record NW_027361870.1, on the reverse strand, counting down.
GGTGTGGTTTGGCAAAGATCTTGCTTCTGAATGCATGGTTTGCAGAAGTGTCTTCACCTCCAGAATGCTGGAGTTGATCTGCTGAAAGCCTGCGGAGATTTGCTCTGACAAGACTTTTAGACAGTTCTGGAAAGATGCATTCAGATGCAAGAACTCTGGCGCATAACTCTTTTCCTGACCCCTCTGCCGCTGCCGCCCAGTACCCGCAGGTGTACTAGAGGTGGCAGGGGCAGAAGGGTGGGGTAAAGGGAAAGCGATCTCCTCACCAGCAGCTTCATGTAATGTAGGCGGCCACGATGCTCCTGTGCTGGTGGATGGGACAGATGGGTCGAATGTGTGGGAAGGCTGGGAAGGTGCAGATGTACCAGGGCGGTCGAAGTGTCCCTCGGTGCCGGTCTCCTCAGGGATCGCCTCAGAAGGGTCCAATCGTGCAGGCTCCCGAGTGCTGCTCACCGTGCTGTGGAATAAAGAGAAAAAAAAACAATTAAAATAGTGACATGGTATGGCCCTGGCTGAAAAAAAAAAGTTACATGTAAACATTTTTTTGTCACATGTGGTGTGTAATATTTACCTTCTGGTGACCATTGTATCCCGGAGGAACGACAGGGCTCGTGCGTACTTGTACTTGCTCCTGCGTCCTCCAGATCCACTCGGGGCCCGCATCTCTTTATTGAACTCCTTCTTGAAACGATCCCTCACAGACCGCCACCGCTTCACAATTCTCTCCCCTGAAACGAGAAAGGACAAAGTGGTTAGTATACAACATCACTGTTTCCCAAACTCCAGTCCTCATGGTCCCCAGGGGTCATGTTTTCAGGATTTCCAAAGTAAATAGAAATCCTGAACACATGATCCGTGGGGACCACGAGGACTGGAGTTCGGGAAACACTGGTTTAAATCAAGCAACCTACTTACACTCTTTAATCTGGGCCCGAGCTTCGAAGTCCTCCCAGCGGTCCACAAGGAGCGAACAGATTTCCTCCCAGAGTCGTCGGGTAACGATAAGGTCAGCGTGGCGGCGGTCAGCCATATTCCAGAGCGGCTCCCTTTCTCTGACGAGATCGATGAGGTGGTCCACATCGATTCCTCCATCCTCACCGTCAGAGTCGGTAGCACGCTGTGAAGGCTGTTAAAGAAAAAGACAAAAATAACATAATTAGCCTCCACAAAAGAAATGAAAAAAGAAGTGCAAAAAAACAAAGCAAAAATATTTATACTTACACGCTGGTGACCACCGCGTTGCTGTCGCTGACGACCCTGGGAGGCACTGCGAGGACCTCTTGGCCGAGCACCAGATTGGGAAGACTAGAGAAGAAAACAAAAAATGTTATGTCTTTGGATGTAGGCATTTGTTTGCTGTGTGTGGTCTGCAGAACATTGTTTTCTATGTGTTGTGTGTAGTGTGATGTTGTGTTTCTGCGTTTGATGAAAAAAACTTACCAATTGTGAGCCCACTCCAAGTGTCTGTCCACCCCTTCCTTCTTCTTCTGGGAGCTCCTCTTCATCTTGTGATTCCTGTTTGGAAATAAAAGGCAATGAATAGACATATATTACAGAGATGATGGATTTTGGAAATAAAAACTTACCGTCAAACGCTAACGATGCGAGGGAGGGCTCCCAGAAGAAGATGTGCTGTCTTCCTGATGGCCAGACTCCATGGCTTTGGGTGGTGTTCTTGCTGCTGCCATTGCTGCTGCTGCTGCATCTATTGGGCGGCTGTTGAATAAAGAGAAACAAAGGGCCAATGAATATCTTGATATTCCATAGCCCTAGTTTGGAGGAATGGGGGATTTGATAATTACCGTCTCTCATCTGCTGCTGGACTCCCCTCCCGTTGTTCAGCATGCTGCTCCATTTGGGGTGGTGCTGATGGTGCTGCTGCAGATGTCTGCTGCCTTCTCCTGCTCCTGGTTCTTGGCTTGGGTGGCATGTTGGGTGTGGCTGAGGGTCCCACTGTCTTGCTTTTATATATGTCTTGTGGGCAGAGCTACTGAGCATGCTCAGACCAAAAAAACCGGATCCGGCCACCGGATCCGGCTGTCGCCGGATCAGGCGCATTGCGGCGCTCATAGGCTTTCATTGTATGAAAAAGCCGGACACGCCGGATTCGGCGTGTCCGGCTTTTTCGCCGGAGACAAAAAACGTTACAGTAGCCATTTTTCCAGACGCCGGATCGCGTCACATTGCCGGATCCGGCGAAAATCGGATGAAACGCATGGCCATCCGGCGCGATCCGGCTCTAATGCAAGTCAATGGGGGGGAAACCGGATCCGGCATTGCATTTCGCCGGATCCGGTTTCTGTCAAAAGCGCCAGATCGCGCCTGACGGCGAAAACCTGATGTGTGAAAGAGGCCTTAAAGGGAAAATGTCCAGAAAATTCTTTCCTAAAATAAGCACCACTAGATCTGCACAACCTCTGAATCTGATACATACAGATGTATGTGGTCCAACGAGTGTTCAAACTCCTAGCAGGAAGAGATATTTTCTCACATTTATTGATGACTACTCCAAATATACAGTCGCCTACCTGCTTCACAGTAAGGATGAAGTTCCACAGAAACTTGAAGAATATCTTGCTGGAGTGTTTAACAAATTTGGAAGAATGCCAAAAGCCCTGCGTGCAGGTAACATACAAGTGGTGAGGTGCAAACCATTTTGAAAAAGGATGGAATCGTGTTCCAGATTACCATTCCATACAACCCAGAACAAAATGATATTGCAGAGAAAAAGAACCGCACTGTACGTGAAAGTGGAAGAAGTATGCTGTTTGATGCGAATCTACCTAAAACGTATTGGGGAGAAGCCATCATCACGGCTTGCTATCTTCAAAACAGACTGCCAGGTAAAGCCACAAATAAAACTCCATATGAGCTATGGAACTGTGAGAAGCCTAACCTGAAGCACCTCAGGATATTTGGAAGCAAAACATTAAAACATTTATGTATGTTCCCAAAGAAAAACGTTCCAAGAATCAGACGCAAAGCAAGGACTCCCGAAACTCAAAAGGAATACAGCATCCTGCTCCCAGAGACCAACACAAAAGTACCAACAAAAATGGTATTTACTAAGTACTCCGTTATTTATATGGACTATTGCTTTTACTTATTTCCTTACAGCAGGGTATATGTTCATTTTGCTTCTATCTTAGGGCACCGTTACACTTAGCGATGCACCAGCGATCCCGACAACGATATTACCCTGTCAGGTTCGCTGGTGCATCGCTAAGTGGTTGCTAGTGAGCTGCCAAACAGGCAGATCTCACCAGCGACATAGCAGCGGTCGGCGGTTGCTACTTACCTGTCAGACGAGGCGATGAAGACGTCCTCCCGCCCGCGTTCACACGTCGCTCGTCGCCACAGCAGGAAGCGGCCGGCGAGAAACGGCCCAGGACGTTCTTGCGTGATCAGCGATAACCAGCGGGGGGAGCCGGTCGGAAGTAAGTATCACATGTAGCGATATCGCTAGCAATATCGCTGCTGCGTCACAAAACCAGTGACGTTATAGCGATATTGCTAGCGATATAGATATGTTTAACGGGCCCTTAAGTGTTTATCTGTTTAATGGCCAGTGTGAACATGCTACAATGTTTGGCATACATACCAGCTTATACTGCAGGTCATTTTCTTTTGTAAAAGTTGCACTCATTTTTGCAAACTCTTGTGATTTCTGCACATACACAGGCATGCTGGTTAACCCTTTCTTTACTATCAGCTGGTTAAACCATCGTTTGCAGTAAGCATCACAAAATGTTATTTGAGACTGTTCACTTTATACTGTAATTTGCTGTGGATTCTGCCAGTTTCATCTGTGTGCTACATCTGACCTGATTTATTCTGTACATTTGCTCTCATGGCTTTATATATTGTAAGTGTGGCGCCCCCAGGAGTATGGTCGCCACAGTGGCATTGCCTTCCTCCAGGGAGGGTGATGTCATGCTTGGAAGCAAGGAAGGGTCTCTCTAGCAGTTAATCATTTACATGCAACACAGTTCCCATTCCAGGCCAGCAGAGGGAACCAGGATTGGGGAGGAGCGCGCTCTGAGGGCCAGGAAGGGAAGTAGTCAGTTAGTGTGAGGAGGGCAACGTGTGTAGACGTGTGGAGAGAAGCTGGAGGTTGAGCTGAGGAAAGAGAGCTCCCTCCCAGTGAGAGCGCATGATCTGGAGCCTGGTCTCCACGGTTGTATGGATACTGAAGGTCCTGCAACAGAAACCAGAGGAATAGGAAACTGTAAATGCTCTATTCCCAACTAAGACTCGGAGGCACAACAGCGATGGGTGAGCCAAGAGAGATAGAGGGCTACAGCTGTCTGCCATACGAGGTAGTTCTAAGAGACAATAAGAAGGAGGAACTTCAGTGTAACACTGTACTGCATGTACCTCAAGCCAGCGATAGGAAGGAGACTACACAGCCCATCTGATAGAGAGATTCCTGAGTTGCTTCCAGGCTAGCCTGCTCCTGTGCCATCTGTAATCAGGACCCTGGACTGCGTTTGCCAAGTAAAGTTAAAGAAACTGCACCCTGTTGTGTCCTTGCCTCCTTCCTGCAGCATCCTCAGCACTGCTACATCTCTGTGCCAAACACTGCACCCTCATCCTAAACATTCGCTACACTGCCCTGGGACCAACAGCCCTACCTGTGGAGGGCTACAACATCATTGCTGCACCACACCATCTGTCCCAGAGGATCTGTCTGCAGCGTCAGCTTAACACCTCCCTTGCCGAACACCACAGGTGGCGTCACGAATCACTTATAAACTTTATTCCCAACTCAACCCCTTTTACATGGGTGCCCAGGGCCACAGACCGGGTCACCACTGCTGTGACAATCCCCTCTGGGAGACCAGCCCGGTACCGAGTACCCCACAGCCCTGGGAGGGTGACCCATAAGCTTGCGAGCAGGGCCCTCATTCCTCTTGGTTTCTGTTTTGATCTATGTGTTTATTGCTATGCTGTAATGTCTTTTGGCTGTAGAAGTCCCCTCTATAATGTAAAGTGCTGCGGAATATGTTGGCGCTATAGAAATAAAATTATTATTATTATGTGGCTTCCATCTTGTTCTGCCTCACTTTTTTGTCTGCCGGACAAAATAACCTATTGTCCAAGACCTTGAAGTTCCCCATGGCTTCACGCATAATGTCCATCACTCTTGAGTCCATGCGTTCAACCTGATCTGTGGATTCATGAATCCATCACACCAGGTGAGCCGGACAGCTACTTCTGCTGATTCTCACCACACTTCCCTTTTGTTCTGTTCACAGATGACTTCACACAGCCCACAGATTTACACCAAACTGCCCCCACTTTCATGTCTTCATAAATCTGTCCCAGGAAACCAGTTTCTCTTTTAGGCCAGGTTTACATATCTGACTTTCATGGTCTCAGGACAAACTAGTCTGAGTTCATGTGCCTTTGTTGCCTATGATAAAATGCACTTTGAGGTTGGTTTCAGACATCCAAATTACATGGTTTGAGTAGAGAATACTGCTGTTGACTTCAGATTAGGATACCCACAGCTGGTCTGGACATTGTTGTCTGTATTCAGGCCATAAAAGCTGGATATCTCAAACCAGCCTCATAGTGCACTGGCTACATAAGCACATGAACGAGTAAAGGAAGACCAATCCAACAGTGGATGTCATCTTTTGTCTTTCCAATATAGAACCATGTAATTATAAAAAATAGCTATGGCAACCATGTTTTCGAAGCAAAATAGGACCCAAGATTGGGTAAAAACATTGCTTTGTCAGTACGTAGATGCAGCGTTGGACCTGTGGATGGTGAGTAGCACTGTTTGTCTTATATTCTAGCATTTGGGGTCTACTTTTCTTAAAGAAGAAAAACACTTTTAAAGGCATACTTGAAATCTAGTTTTACAACAATGCCAGAGGGCAAAAAACCACTGGTTTATGGGTATGTATGAGACACATGTTGGGTCACATGGCGCATTGTTTTGTCATGTATAGTACATATTGAATAGTTTGACACTGATGGGTTGACGCATGACACAGTGAAGGATCTCTATAAGGGACTGTAAATGGTACTCATTGTACAGCTCGAAAATAGTCACATCCTAGGAACATGTACCGACAGGAATACATTGTGCTTCCTCATTCCTGATATATACTATGCAACAATTACAGACAAGACAGTGTCAGTAAGATCCTCTGAAGAAATGTTTAAATATTTAATCCTAATCCATTCTTAATACTTAGTCGGGTCAATAAACATCTGGAATGAAAATGTAATAGTTTATAATGGGACCCGAGTATAAGTAATGCATATTAAAAAGGATTCTCTTCTTAAACTTCAAGCATCTGTCACGAGATTTGCAATACAAGCTGTATCTCTTATTAACTAGGGCTCTTAGATCTGATGATGCTGGTGCACTTTGATAATCCATGTCATAATGGCTGTATAACCTCCTTAAAGGTTTCTATAAGTCTCTAGCTCAACTAAACATGTAAGACGGCACAAGCAGCAATCTATGCCCAGATTCCCCTACCAGGTAAAAAAAACATTCAAAAGTACAAAAAAAGTTTAGAAGTATGCATGTGAAAGGAAAAAATGGAAAAAAGGTTTTATATTTCAGTAGCAGCCTGTCACCACATGTTGGCTTACATGCAAGCCTTTCTCAAGAGCTTGAAGAAAACCCTTCTGTGTAGGCCGCTGTATGGTGACATGCTGCTGGTCCAACAAAAACCGCTCTCTGGTATCACTCCTTCTACATTGATGCTGGTAAACCCTTTTTCATACTTTTAGCTTGACTTAGGCTGGTTTCACACTTGCTTTTTTTTGCAGCGCGTTTTTCCCGCAAAAAAACGCATTGAAAAACGCATACAAGAGCATACAACTGCTGCGTTTTTTTCAAGCATTTTTATGAGCATGCATGAAAAAAACGCAGCGTTTTTATGCGTTTGTATGCGTTTTTAGTGCGTTTTTACCGCGTTTGCGTTTTTTTCCAACATTAGGTGGCCCCTCACACTAACCCAAACCATGACTTTACTAACCCTAACCCTGACCCTAACCCTAACCCTAACCCTGACCCTAACCCTAACCCTAACCCTTAACCAAACCATACTTAACCCTAACCCTGACCCTAACCCTTAACCAAACCATACTTAACCCTAACCCAAACCCTAACTAACCTTAACCCTAACCCTAACCCTGACCCTAACCCTAACCCTAACCCTTAACCAAACCATACTTAACCCTAACCCTGACCCTAACCCTTAACCAAACCATACTTAACCCTAACCCAAACCCTAACTAACCTTAACCCTAACCCTAACCCTAACCCTAACCCTTAACCAAACCATACTTAACCCTAACCCTGACCCTAACCCTGACCCTAACCCTAACCCTAACCCTGACCTTAACCCTTAACCAAACCATACTTAACCCTAACCCTGACCCTAACCCTAACCCTAACCCTGACCCTAACCCTAACCCTAAACCCCCTTAACTAACCCTAACTCTAACCCAAACCCCTAAATTCCATGGTTAACAAAAAAAAACGCATGTGCAAAAAAACGCATACATAAGCATGCCAATGCGCACATATGCGCACCCATAGACTTATATTGGGTGTCTTGCTGTAAAAAAACGCATTGCGCGCGCATGCGTTTTTTTGAGGCAAATCGGACGCACAAAAAATGCAACAAGTTGCATTTTGTGCGCCCGAGCGCATACCGCAAAAAAACGCATGCGCGGTAAAACGCGTACAAACGCATGTGTATGCGCACATAAGCGCATCCCATGCAAAGTATAGGAAAAAAAAACGCATGCGCTATTTAGCGCTAAATTACCGCGAAAAAAAACCGCAAATGTGAAACCAGCCTTAAAGCACCACTAGAGTGGTTTTGTGATTGCAGTGCTACTAATCTAAGTTCCCTGTGCTGTCCATGTGACGCATCAGTGTGACATGTAGCGGCGCCTGGGAAAAGCCGTACAGTTTGCGCTGTTCCCAGGCTCCGGGTGCTGAAAGCAGCTCTTATCATTGTCACCTGGTCTCCCTGAGATCAGCACAACCTGGCAACAATGATGGGGGTTGTATTCACCACCCACTGTGTACATCATGTGTAAAATAAATATTCTCCTGAGATCTCGATTTGCGCATGCGCCACCTCCGGTGACTGATTTGCACATGCGGCGCCTCCGGTGACCGATTTGCGCATGTGCTGCCTCCGGTGACTATTTTCCCTAAGTCCACCACAGACATTTTATTGGGAAAATGGATGCCGCTCATCGCTGTCGAACCTCCTGAGATCCCAGGCACCGGAGCATTGCCGCCGCCGGCCTCCTGAAGCAATGACCTTGCCTCCTGAGACCCCGCTGCACCACCGCCACCCCACACCCCCAGGTGAGGTACCGTTAAAAGGGAATATAAGATGCACCACGATTTTATTTAAAAAATTTGATGTCCTATTTTGCACCCCAAAATTTGGTCCCATGCTTCTTAAAATCCACAAAATATGATAATTATTAAGCCATGTGTCATTTCGTCTACACTTCACAACTACTTGCTACTTAGTCTTGGTATATCACATAAGATCCCAATAACAAACATTTAAGTTTGTGGGTGTAATGTGAAAAAATATGGAAAAGTTCACAGGGTAGGAATTCTTTTTCATGGCACTGTATCTATCTATCTAAAAGAAAAAAATAGGCAGCACTCAAATTAAATGTGAAAACAGTGGATACTTTACTGATCCTCAGGTGGCAACATTTCAACGGTGACCCGCCTTTGTCAATCTTTGGCTTGACGAAGATGGGTCACCGTTGAAACGTTGCCACCTGAGGATCAGTAAAGTATCCACTGTTTTCACATTTAATTTGAGTGCTGCCTATTTTTTTCCTTTTGTTAATTTGGCTGTTTGGACACTGCTGAAAAGGTTTTGCACCTACTATATTATTTTGGTAGTGCCGCCCTTTTTTCTTGATCTATCTATCTATCTATCTATCTATTATCTATCGTCTATCTATCGTCTATTATCTATCTATCTCAGTATCCTTATATTCTATCTATTTATCTATCTATGGCTAGTTTCACACTAGCGTTTTTGAGCGCAGCGACGGCCTGCGCACGGCCGCTGCTAAGCCCCGCCCCCTGCCGCGCCTCCGCCGGTAGCTCCGCCTACCGGCGCATGACGCTGCCTGCGTCCTGCGTCCCTTATCTTTATCACTGGGGGCGCAGGCCGTGCGCAGTCTGCGTTTGGCGGCGTATGCGCCTTTTTGACGGTGCGCCGGCGCAACCAAACTGCAGCAGGTTGCGTTTGGTGCAGGTCGGCGCACCGTGAAAAGGACGCATGCGCCGCCAAATGCATACTGCGCACGGCCTGCGCCCCCAGTGATAAAGATAGGGGACGCAGGGCGCATGCAGCGTCATGCGCCGGTAGGCGGAGCTACCGGTGGAGGCGCGGCAGGGGGCGGGGCTTAGCGGCGGCCGTGCGCAGGCCGTCGCTGCGCTCAAAAGCGCTAGTGTGAAACTAGCCTATCTCAGTATCTATCTATTATCTATCTATGTTTCTCATATCTATCTATCTCAGTACCTATCTATCTATCTCTCTATCTATATATTATCTATTTTTTATCTATCTATTTATCTATCTCTAACTATCTATTATTTACCTATCTCAATATGTATCTATCTATATATCTATTTATCTATTTATCTATAATCTCTCTATCTATCTATTATTTATCTATTTATCTATCGCAGTATCTATCTATTATCATCTATCTTTTATCTATCTATCTATCTATCTATCTCTCATATCTATCTCAGTATCTATCTATTATTTCTCTCCCTATCTATATTTCTATCTATTTATCTATCTATCTTGTATCTATCTCAGTATCTATCTATCTATCTGTCTGTCTATCTATTATTTATCTATTTATGTATCACAGTAGCTATCTATTATCTATCTATGATCTATCTTTTATCTATCTATCTATCTATCTATCTATCTATCTATCTATCTCTCATATCTATCTCAATATCTATCTATTATTTCTCTCCCTATCTATATTTCTATCTATCTTGTATCTATCTATCTCAGTATCTATCTATCTATCTATCTGTCTATCTATCTATTATTTATCTATTTATGTATCACAGTAGCTATCTATTATCTATCTCAGTATCTATCTATGATCTATCTATCTATCTATCTATCTATCTATCTATCTATCTATCTATCAGTATAACATGTTATATACTCTTGTGAGAGCTGTGTAATCACTTTTCTTTTCACAGTATGAATCAGCAGGTGTTCTTCCAGCCTTGTATTCTCCAGAGCCTCAGTGTTTACTGACCATGTAATTAACATGGCGATTTGCTGCAGTTAGTGACCCTTACTGCCACATTTCCTGCTCTTGCAGAGGAATGAAAAAATATTAGTTGCTATTTTACCAGAGAAACAGGTGTCATCAATACCAACACATGATTTATTATAAAGTCTACAAAGTCTTCCCATGGGAATAGACATTTTACCTCTTTGCTGCTAATTTATGTCTTCCTACAACTATTCAGACTCCCAATGTTTTGTATTTTACGTAGCAGCAGAGATTTATCGACTGTTTTAGGTCAGTTTATTTTTTATTTATTCAAGAATGAGGACAATTTACATTAATTTGTATGCGAGAATCTGAACAAAACTGAGCATTTTAAAAAGTTTCAAATTGAAATAACTAGTAAATTACTGGCTGCCAGTAAAGATTTGTAAAATAAAGTGAGAAAAACACTCAATGTTTCCATTTGAGCTCTTCTAATATAGTTTACTTTGAATTATTACTATTAGTATTATTATAGCTTCAAATATCATTTTCTATGAATTTATCTACATCATGTTTATTTAGCTGATGGGTGTCAGTGGAGCGATCAGCTGAAGCATTATTCCACCGACAGCCTTCTAATGTGTACGGGGACTTTTACATTGAGAAAGAAAAGTATTAGGAGTGGTTGAGAGGCTAAAGGGAACCTGTCATGTTAAATAAAGCTATTAACCTGCAAAAATGAGGTAAATCTGCAGGTTAACAGCATTCCGACACTGTCCGTCACCGACACTCAGAGCCCAGCTGTCAGTAGGAAATAAACTTTATTCCCCCTGGCAATATTCAGCTGCCATAAGGGTGGCGTAAGAACGGTTTCAGTCACCGCTCAGGGGTAGACAGGGTAGGCATCTGCCTATGGTGCTACCGCCTGCCTTCTTGAGAGGGGTGTGCTATGGGGGAAAAAAAACAACTGACAATGCTGAATGCTTGTGGCCACCTGGCACCTTCCTCTGGCAGCAGGCATTCAGCACAGTGCCGCGCCGTTCCATGCCCATTGTAGTGCCAGGCAGAAGTGAACATGGAACTGAACTGAACAGCGAGACAGGATTAAGTGAGTATCAGATTTTTAACATTTATCTTATGAATGGGGACACAACAAGAGGAGCTGGCTGTGGGAACTTACAAGGGTCTGACTGTGGGGACATGCGTGAGGCTGGCTGTGGCGATGTACGTGGGCTGACTGTGAGGACATAAGATGGATTTCTGTGGGGAAATATGAATGAATGGCTGTGGGACACAAGTGGGGCTGGCAGTGAGACATATGTGGGGTTGGCTGTGAGGGACAAATGTGTGGTGGATGTGGGGACATATATGGGGCTGAGTTTTTAGACATATGAGGGGCTCGCTGTGGAACATAGGTGGGGCTGGTTGTGGAGACATACAAGGGGCTGGTGGTGGGACATATGTGGGGCTGGCTGTGGGGGACATTTGTGGGGCTGGCTGTAGTGACATATGAGAGGCTGGCTGTGGGTGGGGACATATGTAGAGCTGGTAGTGGGGACATGCATAAGACTGGCTGTGTGTCTGGCTGTGGGGACAGATGTTGGGCTGGTTGGAGGGGACAATGTGATGGGAAGTATGAAGGCATAGTGTGAAAAAGGGAGCACAGAATGGATACAGTGAGGGGGCAGCGTTAAATAGATGGAAAGAGGTTAGCATGGTCAGGAGACAGTGTGGAGATCTAGAGAGTATAATTGAAAACAGTTGAGAAGGGACACCCATGTTATAGGTCTTGGATTGTAAGGGCAGATGGTGTAGCTATTATATCTGATAATGGCACGCAGTGGGGTGCTTATAGATCATTAAGGTGGACATTGTGGAGGACATATACCTTTGGAGTCTTATTTCGGCATTATAATGACACACTTATTTTTAAGGGTATTGTGTCGGAATGTGCTGCAAAAGACTAGAGAAAAGTGAAACTGAAGAGAAGAGCTGTGGATGTAAAAACTGATCATGGCATCAGGACACGATGGAGGAAAAAAGAAACAGTCTGATACAGACTGATAACAACTCCCACCATCTCCTTACCTTTGTTAAGGACATACTGGGAGTTTTAGGTTCATGAGATAAGGTACTGTCACACTTAGCGATATGACGCGGTCAGGATCGCTGGTGCATCGCTAAGTGGTCGCTAGTGAGCTGCCACACAGGCAGATCTCACCAGCGACATCGCTGGGGTCGGGGGTCGCTACTTACCTGTCACACTAGGCGATCCTGCGTCCTCCCGCCCGCATCCACGCTCGTCGCTCGTCTCTCCACGGGAAGCGCCGCAGAAAGCTGACGACGAGAAATGGTCCAGGACGTTCTCTCGCGATCAGCGATAACCAGCGGGGGAGCGGGACGTAGGTAAGTATCAGACACAGCGATATCGCTAGCAATATCGCTATAATGTCACAAGTTATAGCGATATTGCTAGCGATATCGCTTAGTGTGACAGTACCTATACAAATGTATATGGGGCTGACTTGACATTAAAACTGACTGCTGTATTAATCTTGGTGATATATTCATGTACTGATTAAGGTTCTGGTGATGCATTAATGTAATGATGGTGGACCAGGTGAGATATTAATATTAATATACTGATGGTGATTCTGGTAAAGCATACATGTACTGGTGTTGTATTTATTTACTGACGATGGTTCTCGTGATGTATTCATGTACTGATTGAGGTTCTGGTGACTCATTAATGTAAAAATAGTGGTTCTCGTGATGTATTCATGTACTCATGGTGGTTCTAGTAATGGCTCTGGTGCTCTATTTATATACTGATAATGATTTTGGTTTCATATTAATGTACTGATGATGGTTCTGGTGGTGAATACAACACCAGAACCATCATAACTGCATGAATACATCAACAAAGCCATCAGTGGTATATGAATACAGCAACAGAACAACTATCACTACATAGATCCTCCATAGATTGTAAGCTTGCGAGCAGGGCCCTCATTCCTCTTGGTATCTGGTATGATCTATGTGATTATTGTTATGCTGTAATGTCTATCGTCTGTACAAATCCCCTCTGAAATGTAAAGTGCTGTGGAATATGTCAGCGCTATAGAAATAAAAACTCCAGAACCACTATCAGAACAGGAACCGGACAGAAGAAACACCCTCTGGACATGAATACGGTCCAAGAACCACCATTAGTACAGGAATATGACTCATTAATGTAAAGAGGATATTTCTGGTGATGTTTTCACGTACTGATGGTGATTCTGGTGCATGATGGACATAAAAACTCTCATCAGTATCCCTTTATCTATATTGGGGTCTGTCAAATGCTGGACACCTAATTGTAACCAATTGGCACCAATTATAGTTAAGTTATATGAGTTTCCATAACTGTCCTTGTGTCTGACATATAAAATATAGGATGTCAGGGATGAATATTACTATTTATCCCTGGTATTGTGTAAATAATTCCCAAGTAATGAATGATTATATATTTAAAATTTGAATGCACGCCTCGTTGAGCCTCACTTCAAAAGTGCATTACTTTTTTTTTTACTTTTGATGGTATTATTTGGTGAAACAAGTAACAATTCTGGTGGAAGTGGTCGTCAGAGCTCATTAACTGATCCATTGGAGGGGGAGGGAAGTTCCTTAGGGCTCCTGTTACTTGGGGCCTGAGTGCTCATTGGTTGGGGGGGGGGTACTGTTGGCTTCATGTGCATAGGAGTTCAAAATCCTTTTTCACAGCCCTGGCTGTAACCATGCTCCAGCACTGACTGACATCCTGCTCTAATGCTGAGCTTACTGTCAGTCAGTGCTGGGGGCGCCACCCTCACTAAGTACTGAGCGATGACTGTAAGGGCCCCGTCACACATAGTGACTCATCAGTGATCCCAACAGCGATATGAACTTGTCAGGATCGCTGTTGTGTCGCTACATGATCGCTGGTGAGCTGTCAAACAGGCAGCTTCACCAGCGATCAGGACAGTGACACGCGGGTAACAAGCGTCGCACGTCGCTTAGTTACCCGCAGTGTACGTTAGATACCAGCACTCTGGTGCAGGGAGCTGGTAACCAAGGTACACATCGGGTTTCTAAGCGCCGCGCGGCGCTTAGAAACTCGATGTGTACCTTGGTTACCAGGTCCCTGCACCAGCGTGCTGGTATCTAAAGTACACATCGGGTTTCTAAGCACCGTGCGGCGCTTAGAAACCCGATGTTTACCTTAGTTACCAGTTCCAGCTCGCTGATCGCTGGTCTCCCGCCTGCGACACGCAGCGATGCATGCTGGCCAGCGGGAGACCAACGACCCAAAAAAAGGCCAGGCCATTCGAGGACTATCAGTGATACCCGGCAGGGGGGCCGGTCGCTAGCGAGATCGCTGTGTGTGACGGGGGCTTAACCCGCACTCTTCCAGATCTTATCTTGACCTCCAGTATTCCTGTTTTACTACCATTTCTTAATTACATTTCGAATTGAGGAAAGGGCAAATTGAAAATGCTTTGCTATCTTCTTATAGCCTCTCCTGCTTTGTGGACAGGGTAATTAAGATATCAAACTTTGGTCAAAGTTATCTGAGCACACAAATCTCGAAGGGTCACAAAATTTTTGAACTGGCTCATTTTCCTTTTTGTAAATTTTAAAATAAAAAATAAAATATATATTTTTGTCTCTAAAATACAAAGGAAATGTGTCATCTTTACCTTTGCGCCTTTTGATATCATTTCATCTTCAACTTGCTTAATTGTTCACAATAACAGTAAATTTGACCATGGGTGCCCAAACTTTTACATGCCAATGTACATATACTGTATACATACAGTATATACACACATATATACAAACACACAGAATAATATGTATACTGAGAATTACACCCAGTATACAGGACATGAGAAACAGTATTGTGCATTGTGTATATACAGAATAATACAGATACTGAGAATCACAGCCTGTATACAGGACAGGAGAAATTATACAGTGCAGTGTAAATATATAGTATAATATAGACACTGAAATTACACCCAGTATATAGGACATGAGAAATGGTACTGTGCAGTGTATAGATACAGAATAATACAGATACTGATAATTACACTCAGTAAACAAAATGAGAGAATTGGTACTCAGAGTATATACAGTGAAGGAAATGAGTATTGATCCCTTGCTGATTTTGTAAGTTTGCCCCTGACAAAGACATGAACAGTCTATAGTTTTTATGGTAGGTTAATTTTAACATTGAGAGATAAGATCCAGAAAATTACATTGTATAAATTCTATAAATTTATTTGCATTTTGCAGTGAAGTATAAGTATTTGATCCCCTACCAATCATTAAGAGTTCTGGCTCCTACAGACCAGTTAGACGCTCCTAATCATCTTGTTACCTGCATTAAAGACAGCTGTCTTACACAGTCACTTTTATAAAAGATTCCTGTCCACAGACTCAATCAGTCAGACTCTAAGGCTGGTTTCACATTTGCGTTTTTTAGCGCTGGAAAAAAACGCATACGTGCGCATGCGTTTTTTCCCCTATATTTAACATGGGTGCGCATACCTGCGCGCTGGTAAGCGCATGTATGCGATTTTCATGCGCTGCGTTTTTTTGGGGTGTGCGTTTGTATTTTCCAGACGCAGCATGTTGCATTTTTTGGCCCTGCAAAAAAGCGCATGCGCACATATGCGCATGTTTTGCGCTAAAAATGGCCATTATAGCCTATGGATGCGCATACATGCGCACTGGCATGCTCATGTATGCGTTTTTTTGCACATGCGTTTTTTTTGTTAACCATGGAATTTAGGGGTTTGGGTTAGAGTTAGGGTTAGTTAAGGGGGTTTAGGGTTAGGGTTAGGGTCAGGGTCAGGGTTAGGGTTGGGGTTAGGGTCAGGGTTAGGGTTAAGTATGGTTTGGTTAAGGGTCAGGGTCAGGGTTAGGGTTGGGGTTAGGGTCAGGGTTAGGGTTAAGTATGGTTTGGTTAAGGGTTAGGGTCAGGGTTAGGGTTAGGGTTAAGTATGGTTTGGTTAAGGGTCAGGGTCAGGGTTAGGGTTAGGGTCAGGGTCAGGGTTAGGGTTAGGGTTAGGGTTAGGGTCAGGGTTAGGGTTAGGGTTAGGGTTAGGGTTAGTTAGGGTTTAGGGTTTGGGTTAGGGTTAAGTATGGTTTGGTTAAGGGTTAGGGTCAGGGTTAGGGTTAGGGTTAGGGTTAGGGTCAGGGTTAGGGTTAGTAAAGTCATGGTTTGGGTTAGTGTGAGGGGCCACCTAATGTTGGAAAAAAACGCAAACGCGGTAAAAACGCACTAAAAATGCATACAAACGCATAAAAACGCTGCTTTTTTTCATGCATGCTCATAAAAATGCTTGAAAAAAACGCAGCAGTTGTATGCTTTTGTATGCGTTTTTTCAATGCGTTTTTTTGCGGGAAAAACGCGCTGCAAAAAAAAGCAAGTGTGAAACTAGCCTACCCTCTACAACATGGGCAAGACCAAAGAGCTTTCTAAGGTTGCCAGGGGATCATAGACCTGCACAAAGCTGGAATGGGCTACAAAGCCATACGTAAGATGCTGGGAGAGAAGGAGACAACTGTTGGTGCAATAGTAAGAAAATGGAAGAAATAAAAAATGACTGTCAATCAACATCGATCTGGGGCACCAAGCAAAATCTCACCTCGTGGGCTATCCTTGATCATGAGTAAGGTGAGAGATCAGCCTAAAACTACAAGGGGGAACTTGTTAATGATCTCAAGGTAGCTGGGACCAGTCACCAAGAAAACCATTGGTAACACATTACATCGTGAAGGTTGAGGGTGTGTGCACACGCTGCGGATTCTGCTGCGGTTCTGCAGCGGATTTGGCCACTGTGGATCCGCAGCAGTTTTCGCTGCGCTGTACAGTACTATAATATCCTATGGATATTAAAAACCGCAGTGCAGGCGGTGCAGATTTTTCCATGCGGTTTTCCTGCGGTTTCTAAACCGCAGAAAGAATTGACATGTCAATTCTTTCTGCGGATTCCGCTGCGGTTTGCCATCTCCTCCATTGTGGAGATGAAAAACTGCAGGGCAAAGCCGCAGGCTAATCCGCAGGTAAAACCGCAGGTCTTTTGACCTGCAGATTTACCTGCGGATTTTACAAAATCCACGTGGCCAAATCTGCACCCCAATCCGCAGCGTGTGCACATACCCTGAAACTCCTGCAGTGCCCGCAAGGTCCCCCCTGCTCAAGAAGGCACATATGCAGGCCCGTCTGAAGTTTGCCAATGAACACCTGGATGATTCTGTGAGTGATTGGGAGAAGGTGCTGTGTTCAGATGAGACAAAAAAAGAGATTTTTGGCATTAACTCAATTCGCTGTGTTTGGAGGAAGAACACTTATGCCCAGTGTACATTACAGGAGATGTGGTACTGTACAGTGTATGTATACAGAATAATACAGATACTCAGAATTACACCCAGTATACAGGACAGTAGACGTGGTACTGTACAGTGTATGTATACAGAATAATACAGATACTCAGAATTACACCCAGTATACAGGACAGGAGACGTGGTACTGTACAGTGTATGTATACAGAATAATACAGATACTCAGAATTACACCCAGTATACAGGACAGGAGACGTGGTACTGTACAGTATATGTATACAGAATAAAACAGATACTGAGAATTGCACCCAGTATACAGTACAGGAGAAGTGTTACTGTACATTGTATGTATACAGAATAATACAGTTACTTAGTAGTGATGAGCGCGTATACTCATTGCTTGAGTTTTCCCCGAGAATGCTCGGGGGATCTCCGAGTATTTGGAAGTGCTCGGAGATTTAGTTTCTATTGCCGCAGCTGCATGATTTGCGGCTACTTGACTGCCTGAATACATGTGGGAATTCCCTAACAAACAGACATTCCTCACATGTTTTCAGGCTGTCAAGTAGCCGCAAATCATGCAGCTGCTGCAACAGAAACTAAATCTCCGAGCACTTCCAAATACTCGGAGACCATCCGAGCATATTTGGGGAAACCTGTGCAACAAGTATACTCGCTCATCACTAATACTTAGAATTACACATTGTATTATGGATTATACTGTAGTATGTACTGAGGAACTGTGTATATAGTATTTAATGTGAAAATGTGCCTGCATATATAGTGTAAAGTGTGGAGTTCACACTATATAATATATTATATGCACAGATTCATGCTATATGCCTAATTAAGTTGTTTACATCACAAAAGATACACTGTGACTGTTGTATATACACCACATAGGGCTCATTGAGATTGTGATATATACATCACATGGGAGACACTGAGGCTGGTGTGTATACATCACATAGAAGATACGGAGGCTGATGTATATACATTACATAGGAGACACTAAGGCTGATGTATGTACCTTACATAGGAGACACTGAGGCAAATGTATATACATTACATAGGAGACACAGAGGCTGATGTATATACATTACATAAGAGACACTGAGGCTGATGTATGTATATGTTACATAGGAAACACTGAGGCTGGTGTATATGCAGCACATAGGAGACACTGAGGCTGATGTATATACATTATATAGGAGACCCTGAGGTTGATTTGTATACAGCACATAGAAGACACTGAGGCTGTTGTGTATACAGCACATAGGAGACACTGAGGCTGATGTGTATACAGCACATAGGAGACACTGAGGCTGTTGTGTATAGAGCACATAGGAAACACTGATGCTGGTGTATATGCAACACATAGGAGACACTGAGGCTGATGTATAAACATTACATAGGATACAATGAGTCTGATGTATATACATTGCATAGGAAACACTGAGGCTGGTGTATATGCAGCACATAGGAGGCACTGAGGCTGCTATATATACACATTACATAGGCAACCCTGATGTTGATTTGTATACAGCACATAGGATACACTGAGGCTGTTGTGCCTACAGCACATAGGAGACACTGCGGCTGGTGTATATGCAGCACATAGGCGACACTGATGCTGGTGTGAATACAGCACATAGGATACATGGCTTCATCTTGTTAACTCATCCATTGCCTGGAGATGGCACTGAAGATATTTCAATTAATGGAATGGGAGTATAAGAGGCCGTTAATCAGCCCACAAACAATGTTTTCTCTATGTTGGCATTTAGTTCAGCAATGTGTACTGTGATAAAACACTCCAGGATCGCCTTTGCTGGGGTCAAAGGTCACGTGCATTCAGCATGAAACTCAGGCGCAGAACTGGGATTCGGGTGTAACTGACCCTGGGTCAGGTTTATTAACGGTGAAAGCAATGCAAAAGGAAATAAAACAAAACAAATCCTTGCCTGTCCGGCACTAACTAAACAATGGACAACCTAATTACCAACTGGCGGGCTTCTCCCGTCCAGCCAAACCACAGTTGCAGTGGGCACTGCTTTCACTCACGTGTGTCTCTCACACAGACAGGCTCTCTGTGTTCCCAGGCTGAGACACTCACACAACCACCTGGCATCCTTTTATATCCACCTCCCATTATTCATTAGTAAGCAGGTGCAATACTGACCAGACTAGGCCACATAGGAAAGGAATCTGGGCGAGATATACCTGCCCTCATCCACTATTCCCACATGATTCTCACATATCCCCCCCCTCTGCTCAGACCACTCTGGTCGAGCAATGACACCCGCCAAACAGTGCACTCGGGACAGGGCATCTGCATTCCCCATCTGTACCCCTGGGCGGTGCTCCACCGTAAAAGTGTAGGCCTGCAGGGCAAGGAACCACCGGGTCACCCGGCTATTCCGTTCCTTGTTCAAGTGCATCCACTTGAGAGGGGCATGGTCAGTGATCAGCCTGAACTTTCGGCCCACCAGGTAATATTTGAGGGCCTCTAGAGCCCACTTAATGGCGAGGCACTCTTTTTCTATGACTGCATACCTTTGCTCGTGTTTATTCAGCTTCCTGCTGAGATAGAGAACTGGGTGTTCCACCCCGTCCCTCACTTGTGACAGTACGGCCCCGATACCGGTATCGGAGGCATCCGTTTGTACCACAAACTCGCTGCGGAAGTCCGGAGTCACCAGTTCGGGCTGAGAGCAAAGTGCCCGTTTTAGGCTATGGAAGGCTTCTTCAGCCGCTAAACTCCATTTAATCATGACGGAGTCTTTCCCTTTTGTAAGATCCATCAGGGGGGTAGCGATGGCTGCCAAATTGGAGATGAACCGGCGATAATAGCCGGCGATCCCCAGGAAGGCTTGCACCTGCTTCTTGTTGACAGGTTGTGGCCAGTCCTGAACCGCCTGAATCTTATCAACCTGGGGTTTAACAACACCCCTCCCAATTACATACCCCAAATACCGGGCTTCTTCTAGCCCGATATGACATTTCTTGGGGTTCGCGGTTAGACCTGCCTCCCACAGGTCGTCAATCACAGCTTGTACTTTCTGGAGATGAGTCTCCCAGTCCAAGCTGTAAATGACAATGTCATCCAAATAGGCCGAAGCATACTGCCTATGCGACCTCAGGACTCGATCCATCAGTCTCTGGAAGGTCGCCAGTGCTCCGTGCAGTCCAAACGGCATATACACATACTGAAATAGACCTTCCGGCGTAGCAAATGCCGTCTTTTCTCTGGCAGCCTCCGCCAAAGGGATCTGTCAATACCCCTTTGTTAGGTCTAGGGTCGTAATATACCGGGCTTTTCCTAACCGATCTATTAACTCGTCGACCCGGGGCATAGGATAGGCATCAAACTTTGAGACCGCATTCAGTTTCCTGAAGTCATTGCCGGAATTCTGTAGGGTTTCACGTGAACAGTGACACCAGGTTCCGTTACGATGTCATGTTTCATTAGCGTAGTCTGCCCGGGTTTTTCTGAGAAAAACTTTTGGTTGTTAAGTAGAAACTGCCTGACCTCAGTCTTTTGCCGCTCCGAGAGAGTCTCTGCAACCCGTACCTCCGGTACGGTATGCGAGCAGACGGGACGGGCCAGCTCCGCTGACAAGGCAGACCGATCTTTCCAGGGTTTTATCAGATTTACATGATAAATCTGTTCAGGTTTCCGTTTACCTGCCTGGTATACTTTGTAGTTTACTTCACCAACTCTTTCCTTAATCTCAAAGGGGCCCTGCCACTTTGCCAGGAACTTACTGTCCACCGTGGGGACCAGGATCAACACCCTATCTCTGGGTGCAAACGTACGGATCTTGGCGCCCCTATCATAGATTCTTTTTTGGGCTCCTTGAGCCTGCATCATGTGTTCTTTGACGATAGGCATAACAGCCGCAATACGGTCCTGCATTTGTGTGATGTGATCTATCACCGTTTTAAACGGAGTGACCAGACCCTCCCAGGTTTTTTTTGCAACGTCTAACAGTCCGCGAGGACGTCGGGCGTACAATAACTCGAAAGGCGAGAACCCCGTGGAAGACTGGGGCACTTCCCTGATGGCAAAAAGCAAATAAGGAAGTAAATAGTCCCAGTTCTTCCCATCCTTGTCTATCGCCTTTCTCAGCATCTGCTTCAGAGTTTTATTGAACCGTTCGACCAACCCGTCTGTTTGAGGGTGATACACGGATGTGCGTAACGGTTCGATTTGTAACAATCGGCAGAGCTCCTTCATTACCCTGGACATAAAGGGGGTCCCCTGGTCGGTTAGTATCTGTTTTGGTATAACGACCCGACTAAACACATGCACCAGTTCCTTGGCAATCGTCTTGGTGGCCGTGTTACGCAAAGGTATGGCCTCCGGGTAACGAGTGGCATAATCCAAGATGACCAGGATATGTTGGTGTCCACGTGCAGACCGTGGAAGGGGCCCAACTAAATCCATCCCAATCCTCTCAAACGGGACTTCAATAATAGGTAGGGGTACCAAAGGGCTACAGAACCGGGGCTTAGGTGCAGAGGCTTGGCAGTCAGGACAAGACTCACAATATACACGAACATCGTGATGCATGACGGGCCAAACAAAACAGTGTAATATCCTTTCGGTGGTTTTCTGGACACCCAGGTGACCTCCCATCACATGCCCGTGGGCCAGGTCTAGCACCTACCGCCGGTAGGGTTTTGGCACGACTAATAGTTGCACCGTGTCTTCCCCCTTTTTCTCTATCTGATAGAGTAAATCATTCTCCAGAACCATGTAAGGATATGCCAGCCTAGAGCCAGGTTCTACGGGTACCCCATTTATCACTTTTACATTTGTCCTAGCCTGAGAAAGGGTAGGATCCTTTATTTGCTCGCTTTGGAAGTCATCTTTCTGAACTTCTAAACGGGGAGGTGGACGGCTGTCGGCCTCCTCCTCTTCCCCGGTCTCCTCCGTATCACCCGCCATGACTGAAAACGGGAACTGTAGGTCATTTCCAGCATTCACACTCACTACCCGTGCAACCATAGACATGCGGTTTTTAGAGTCTGTGACGTCGCACTGCATGGGTTCAGTAGTGAGCGGACAGTTCGCAACAATGTGTCCCATCCCTTGGCAGCGGAAACACCTAACGGGCCCCTTGCTTAGACCATAGTTCGTTACTCTCGGCCTCGCAGTGCGGGCAGTCCCGTTTTCCTCCCCCACTGTCTTAGGCTACTTTCACACATCCGTTTTTTTAAATCCGGCATGATGCGGCGAAATTTGTGTAAACCGGATCCGGAATTGGATCCGGTTTTTTCACATAGAATATAATGATCGCCGCATCATGCCGGATGGACATGCGGCGCCACCGGGTTTTGCCGGATACGGCAAACATGCGCCGTCCGGCGTCTGCAAAAAACGTTGGCTGCAACGTTTTTTTGCAGCGCCGGACCGGCTTTTTCAACTGCGCATGCCCGGGCACTATGAGTTTTAACCCCACAAGTGCCCGGCGCGCATCTCTCTCTCTCTCTCCCCCTCCCCTTCTCTCTCTCTCTCTCCATACGCTCCATACCTTTCTTTGGCTGGCTCTCTCGTCCCCCTCTGTCTCTCTGGCTGCTCTCTCGTCCCCCGCTGTCTCTCTGGCTGCTCTCTCGTCCCCCACTCTCTCTTCGGCTGTTCTCTGGTCCCCCGCTCTCTCTTCGGCTGCTCTCTCGTCCCCCCCTGTCTCTTCGGCTGCTCTCTTGTCCCCCGCTGTCTCTCTGGCTGCTCTCTCGCCTCCCGATCTCTCTCCGGCTGGCTCTCTCGACCCCCAGTGCTGCGGCTCCTTTAAATGTCCTCCAAGCCGCATCAGGGGCCGCATGTACATCCGGTGTCACCGCTGCAGGCCGGATCCGGTGGCCCGGCTATTCGCCGCAGGCCGCCGGACCCCTGACACCGGATGTCTGAAAGAGGCCTTAGGGATTTTTCCATCTCCCCTACTCCCTGGAACAGTCTTACCGGTTCCACGTGGAGATGATGAAGAACGAGGTGGGGTAGCGTCGTCTCGGAGTCCTTCCGCCACGGAGTAACGTTCAACCAGATCCACCAGTTGATCTGCCGTCGTAGGATTTCCATGGCTTACCCACTTCCTCAGGGCTGGCGGTAGAGCTCTCAGGTACTTGTCCATGACGACTCTCTGGATTATCTCTGGCGCTGTCAGCACCTCGGGTTGTAGCCACTTCTTCGTCACGTGGATCAGGTCGAACATCTGTGACCGCGATGGTTTATCCGGCTGATAAGTCCATTGATGCACTCTCTGTGCACGGACAGCGGTCGTCACTCCCAGCCGGGCCAAGATCTCGGCTTTCAGTTTGTCAAAGTCCTGCGCAGCTTCAGGCTCTAAGTCATAATAAGCCTTTTGGGCCTCACCGGAAAGAAACGGGGCAATCAGGCCGGCCCATCTTGCCTTCGGCCATTTTTCTCGCAACGCCGTCCGTTCAAACGTGGTCAGGTATGCCTCGACGTCATCTTCGGTCGTCATCTTCTGCCAGTACCGACTCACGTGAATCACTCTCGACTCGGCTTCCAGGTTAACCTCAGGTAAGCTTGCCAAGCGCTGCGCCACCTGCTGGAGAAGCGAACGATCGGTAACTGTCATGTCCACCAACTCCTTCAGCTGGGCCATCATCACCCGATTAGCTTCTTGCTGGACGGCGGTGGACTGTACCAGCGCTTTCACCACGTCCTCCATGCTCATGCTTGCAACGTGATGCCCGCGTTCTCCACCACAATGTGCTAAAACACTCCGGGATCGCCTTTGCTGGGGTCAAAGGTCACGTGCATTCAGCATGAAACTCAGGCGCAGAGCTGGGATTCGGGTGTAACTGACCCTGAGTCAGGTTTATTAACGGCGAAAGCAATGCAAAAGGAAATAAAACATAAAACAAATCCTTGCCTGTCCGGCACTAACTAAACAATGGACAACCTAACTACCAACTGGCGGGCTTCTCCCGTCCAGCCAAACCACAGTTGCAGTGGGCACTGCTTTCACTCACGTGTGTCTCTCACACAGACAGGCTCTCTGTGTTCCCAGGCTGAGACACTCACACAACCACCTGGCATCCTTTTATATCCACCTCCCATTATTCATTAGTAAGCAGGTGCGATACTGACCAGACTAGGCCACATAGGAAAGGAATCTGGGCGAGATATACCTGCCCTCATCCACTATTCCCACATGATTCTCACAGTACACCGCTACGTCTTACTGAACACTGGGGTAGTGAAAGATGGGAGTGTGTGTGTGCACAAACACGCATACACTGTTAGCAGGATGAATAATTAAAGGGCCAGCGGCCCACCATGTTGCTGTCTACTGAAGTCCACCAATAATATGACCGGTGGGCAGATGGCCAATCCAGGCCTGGAGAACAGACTTAGGTAATAAGAGATTTTCCACTCATACACTATAATTGTATGTCTCTAGATATTTCAGATAATTATGTAATATTGCAGTTACCTTTAGAATGGAAAGATCTAAAAAAAATATGTTTACTGACAATTTGTATTTTACAGTATAACATTAGCATTCTCACCAATATCCAAATTGTTGGATTTCCCATGATATTTGTTCAGTTCTTTTATGTCAGGTACAGTATAAAGTCTTCCAACTCTTCCCATTCCTCTTATTTATGATGTATTTTGAAACATGATAGAGAACACTTGTCCATTGCTCATGGCGCTTAATATCCCTTTACTTCTCTTCTTAAGATAATGCGCTAGTTCTTTTTTACAAGCAACAGTCCAGACAGTCGCTGTATAACTCTATGTTTTAGCACATGCCAAAATACACAAGCACTAAACTGGACTATTGGCCAAAACTTCCTTTCATTGGCATCAAAGAAATAACCATGCTTTGATCCTGTAAACGTTCACAGTAATAATAAAAAGTGCAATATTATTTTGACATAGAAAGAAATTGCAAAAGGGCAATAAACATTTTGAAGTGTCTCCACACAACCTGATAAGGATCCAGTCCTATACTGATATGATCACACTTAACACTGTAGGAGACTGTTTCACCTAAACTCTGTCCCAAACATTAAAAGCTCTGTCCAGGTTTATCATGAAAGACTCACTCTGTGTGACTGCAGACTTGTGAATCCTCACATCATGGACAGCGTGCGCTGTGATGATTCTCGAGTGCCAGCGGCAAGACAGTTCTGCCTTCTTCCACATATGACGCTGTGTGGATTCCAGCATACGGCTAAATCCTTCATCCACTCCCAGTAAGAAGACTGTATGGGTGCTTAAGTCTATATTTATTGAGATGATGTGAACAACAATGGGAGATGATAACGAATGATATAGTGGAGGAGATTGGTGAACACAATTGTGGATGAGATCAGGTAAAAGCTATAAAGAAACAGACAGTACACTACATCAGTACTGGCAGATAACAACACAGAAATAATACAGGGTGCTATTATAACAGTAGCAAGCATTATTACAGAAGTTGAGTAATACAACACACAATGCAGTGAAGAGAGATAACTAAGCAACATTAAGGCTGCCAGCATTGCACTAACTGAACAGGGGTGCATCTGTCTAACACGGAGTGCAAAGGCTTTACAAGGAGCTGGAAATACATTGCACATATCACAGCGCTGCATAATGGCTAGCTTACACAGATGCATTTGCAAAAACACATAACTGTATTAAACCCTCACTAGAATCCAATTGCCAGAAGCAGTGAGCAGGACACATGTGAGTAGCTCAGAGATCCGAGAGAAAATGGCTACAAGCTTCAAGCCCCGGAAACCTGAAGGGGCAGTTCTAACCAGAACAACTTTAAAGGGAAAGGATTCTAAATCCATGAACAGTAAAGAAAACAACTATGACATCTAATGGCCATAGCTGGAACAGCACTTAAGAAATTTCTTGCTGCACATGAATGGGCAGAACAGAGACCAAGCGATCGTGTGAGCGCAGGTATGCGATATGCACATTCCCAGGCTTCATTCCCTCTAGATGTGTGCCACCTCACTCAATTCACTTATATTGAGTGAGGCCACACATGTCTAATCAGAATATATATATATATATATATACATATTTATTTAACTCATTTGATAAAAGACATAAAGAAAAAGGAAAAAAGCCAGAATTGTGTTTTTTCAGTCACCATACCTCACCCCAAAAATACAGCAAAAGCAATCAAAACATAGTATGTATCCCAATATAGTATCAACAAATAAGAATCGCATTACCACAGAAAAAAACAAGTCTTTATACAGATTTATGGGTCAAAATTTTTTCATGATCTTCAGAATGTGGTGAGAGTGCCCAATTTTTTTTTTACAAATTTCAAAATGTTTTTCAACAGTAAATATAAAAACCTTTACAAGTTTCATATCACCATAATTGTTTTGACCTAGGTAATAATTTTGCTAGGTCTTTTTTACCGCACAATAAATTCCTTACAAAAATCAAAGGCAGAATTTTTACATTTTCCGTAACTTCATGGCTAAATTTAATGTTGTTGTTCAAAACTACAACCATCCTACAAAAAACATGCATTCACATGGCTATATCAACAGATGAAAAAAGTGATGGAGATGTTTTTATAAGCATTAACTAACTTCTAATTATCCTACCGTTTATGTTATATTTGTGATGATTGTTTTTTTATAAAATCCTTGAAACTAAAAAACTTTCATAAGTTTGAGAACTTAGGTGACAACCCTGGTGACAACTGAATATAATTTTCCCAGTAAGTGATATCAAAACAATTGAGCAACATATATTTAATTTTTTTAAATTATTTTTTTCAGCTATTGTGGCCTGAATTTCTTAGTAGACATTAACTAATTTCATTATATTTGCTTTTATCACACTGCTGTAAATCCATCATGTTCTGATGATTTATTTATGAATCATTCTTAATTCCCAGACTCGTTAAAACTTAAAACAAAGAACTTTAGGTAATTCTGGAAAAATGTTCCCCAAAACATGTTTAGGCATCCAACCCTTTAGACTTTTAACACTAACCTCACAAAAATATGAGTAAGATTTGTATATGTTTGATTATTTATTCTGTCTGGGTAATTTACTTGAAATGGGGACATAGATAAGTAGTGTCCATGTCTGCTTCATGTCTGTCTGACAGGCTAGAGTCTCTACAGAATGTAGAAAATATTTATGACTGTATATGGGGTTAAAGAGGTTTTTCTCCCTTGTTTTTTTGCAAAGAGTGCACAATAGGATTTAACAAAAAACAGTCATCTTACCAATCCCTTCAGGACCACCATTAATCTATTTGGCTTGATTTAAGCCAGGACAGCCATATGAGTGCTGTGAGTACTGCAGCTATTCATTGGCCAAAATGGTGACTAAGGGTCCCGTTTCACTTAGCGACGTACCAGCCATCCTGACAGCGATACGACCTGGAAAAGATCGCTGGTGCATCGCTAAATGGTCGCTAGTAAGCTGCCAAACAGGCAGATCTCTTCAGCAATGATCCGGCGATCCTTATAACGACCTCGCCGGTCGTTGGTACCTTGTCACACAGCAGCTTTTCAGACGATTCCTGCCTGCATCCCTGAGTTCTGCGTCACCGGCGAGGTCGCTCGTTGGCGTCAAACACAGCGATGTGCACTGGCCAGCAGGATGCCGACTACAAAAAATGGCCCAGGCCATGCAATCAAGCACGATCAGAGATATCCAGCGGGGGGGCCTGGTCGCCGCTGCGTGTCACATGTAGCGAGATCGCTGGCGAGGTCGCTGTTGCGTCACAAAATTGGTGACGCTTCAGCGATCTTGCTAGTGATCTCACTATGTGAGAAGGGGGCTTAAAACTTTACTTCTATGCCTTGTGATTAACTGCATTGGCCATATGTCCATACAGCCAAAACAGAATGTATGTAGCCCAAACTTCACATCATGACTCATGACGATTCTAATTTTATATGAAGGTAAGCATGTTTTATCTTATAAATCTTATCAATTCCATGTTTCTCGTGAAACATTCTTCCTTGCAATAAAGGACACAAATACTATAACTGAAGACCATGTAGTGGTCTGGCAGCTAATGGTGAGTGTGTTCAGCCTTGGTTTGTACAATCCTATTCTTCATCAATAGGAAGCCAGAACTTCATAAAACCCCTCTCTCTAAAGAAATTGCATTGCCAGTAACCCAGAAGGCAAGAAATAGGTCAACATTTTGTGGAAATCGGCGTGAAAAGAGAATAAAACATACCAGGCCCTTCTGTCCAGCATGGCAAAACTTGCCAAAGTAATGAGGACCCATTTTGGCCTTTGCCATATGGTTCTGTGTACATGGGGCTTAATCAACCTCAGGTGAAGGCCATACAGGGTCCAATCAGGACATTGCCATGTAATTGATCTAATGCTCCTAGGTGGCGCACATGGTTTAATGGACCCATTGTGCCACAGACCGGACTTACCCTGGATGGGCATGACTAAGCTGCTACCTAGGTGTTTGTTGGAGCCTCTAGTGGTGAGGTCAGACTTGTGCGACAGGTAGCTGCCAGGTACCACTCCAGGGTGCCATCTGGCAGTAGCTATAGACCCCAAAGGGACAAGTTCAGATAGGACAGCCTCACGGGACAAGTTCATACAGGATGGTCTATAGGTATGTAGCGTTGTGGATGTATTTATCTGCATGGTGGGCTTTCAACACTTTTCACTCTTTGTCTTCAGGTCTTTGAAATTGTGGGCCGCTTGCCCATATTTGCATCTGCAATCCTAGAGTCTTGATATTTATCAGGTATGCCTAATTAGCAATGACACAATCTCACCCCTCTGCAATAACAGTTTTGAATAAGTTTTGAAAACTTTCACAACGAAGACAATGTTTTGGAGCAAATGCCAATGATGCGGCATAAGTATTGGGAATCTGTCTACATATGGAGTTCATCTTCTGACAATCTGAACTTGATCAGATAGAAGCAGAGTGTTAAAAGCTTCTTGGATATGTTCTAAGAGAAGAACGGGCTGCTAAATCCTTTCATTACAAACAGACATTAGAAAAAATGAAAAACCATTATTTCTGGTGTAAACCAAATCTTTGAAAGGATGGGGGTTATGGAGAAGCCACTTTGGTCTAGACACATGGAAAATTGAGGTTGCCTTCATGGCGCCCTTGATATTACTTATTTTATGTGATTTTGTAGTCCAGATATAGAATTGTGCATTATGTCATATGGAATATCATATGATTAGGTTGGTAGATTTTGCAATTGTATCTTTTGTAGACCAAGATTGATGCGCACTAGATTAAAAAAATAAGCGATTTATGGCCCTGATTCAACAAAGCAATTTTACCAGAATTCTGACATAAATTGCATTGAAAACGCATTGCATTGATTGCAAAATTTGGGGGAAACTAAGAGTAGTGCAAAGATGTCAAAGTAAAAATGTCAAAGTGACGTAGCTGGGGACTGGGTGGAAGTATGACGCCCCAGCGTGCATAATTCACCATGAGCTGTGACATTCCTTACTCCAGAAATCTTACTCCAATCCTCACACAGAAGCTGCATTTAATGAATTAGGAGCTTCTGATTCCAACATGGTGCCTATAAGTATTGAATACCGACAAAAAACTGAGCTACACATAAAAAACGTTTGTCTGACACACTCTATAAGTAGATAAATTAAACCAACATTAAGCAAGAGGAGTGCTACTAAGGCCTGTTTCACATTTCCATTTTTTTTGATCAGTTGCAATCCACCAAAGATGGTAAAAATGGATCCGTTTACGTTGTGACACCAATCTATGCCACCGGACCGTTGTTTTGACGGATCCGCTAAAGTAGGAAATTTAAAGGAACCGCGTCCTGGAAAAGGAGAGAGAGAGAGATTTTTCCTGCTTCATGGCCTTTCCGGAGCGCTATTCAAGGTTAAATACCCTGACAGAGCAAATCTGGCGGGCATGCGCAATACAAAATAGCGGACTGTCACTCTGAAAAAACGTTTCAGAGTCCGTCTCCTCCGCCCGAGAGCCGCTACAATTCTCACGGATCCGTCAAAAAACGGATGCGACAGACGACCGTCAGTCAAAATCCGCTGCTAATGTAAGTCTATGGGGGAAAAGACGGATCCGCCAAAAAAGGGACGGATCCGTTTTTTTCAAAAAGTGGCAGATTTTGACTTATGTCAAAAAACGGAAATGTGAAACAGGCCTAAGGTGTCATAAAATTAGTATTTTATTAATTATATCAATTTTTAAAAGAAAAGGTTGTATACATATCAAAAACCGGGGATTATACAAAAAAACAGAATACTCCTATGGAGAGGTACCAGAGCACATATGCAGTAGATATAATGTACAAATTATAGGCAAAGTGCAAGAAATGTGCAGACAAAGTTAAACAGAAGAAACCCTACCATATTTACCCTAAGTCATCAAACATAATGCTAAGACTAACTCTTGGTAAGAGAAAATATATAAAGCACTTACATAAAGATGATGTGTCAAAGAGGAAGGGGGTAAGGTGCATGTGCTGTGGCCCACCAAGCCCCAATGCATGTTTCACCAAAGGCTTCATCAGGGGACGTCATACAGGCGCTAGTGATGAGCGAGTATACTTGTTGCTCGGGTTTCCCCGAGCATACTCGGGTGGTCTCTGAGTATTTTGGCGTGCTTGGAGATTTCGCTTGTGCCGATGTAGCTGCATGATTTGTGGCTGCTGAATACATGTGGGGGTTGACTGTTTGTTAGGGAATCCCCACATGTATTCAGGCTGTCTAGCAGCCACAAATCTTGCAGCTACGTCAACAAAAACTAAATCTCCAAGCACATCAAGATACTCGGAGGACACCCGAGCATGCGAGTATACTCGCTCATCACTAATAGGCTCATATGGTGCCTATATGTGTTACACCTCCCGAATCTCACCTAGGGACCTCCTCTTCCCGGCGCGCTCCCTGTCCACTCTCACGGCGTCCCTTGCCTGGCTTTGCGGAGTCACGGCGCTTCGGAGGTCTGCGCAGGCGCGCTCACGCTTCCCCGGCCGCCAGGCATCCTGGGACCTCGTGACCCGGTGGCTCCGCCCCATCATGGCGGCGCCCACCGGGTATTTCTACTTGGCATCTTGACAGGTAAAACTCCTGTCTGTCATCCCCTGTGGCGCTAAGCTCTCTATGCGCAGCGTCACCCCCTGACTCTCAGGTCTCTTCACTCCCTATGTGACTCTGCCAGCCTTGCTCCGCCTCCTGCCTGGCCTCTTCGTCCTGTGTCTCCCTGCTCTCGGTTCCTCCTCCATCCTCCCGTCCTCTCCTGTACCGCTGCCCCTGTAGTTGTCGTTTCCCTGTGCTTTGTGCCTCTCCCCTCTCACCTTGTATGCTGGCAGCTCCCCTCACCTTGTATGCTGGCAGTGGTTCCCAGTTCCAGTGTCTCCTAGTCTCCTTGTGTCCTCCGTCTATTTCAGCTATAGGTTTCCGCTTGTCCTGATCCACTCCAGTCTTCCCTGCCTGTCTCCGCCTGCCTCGGGACCTTACCCTCCCTCGTATACTCTCCTGCTCTATGACCTTCTCTCCTGTATACTCCCCGGGTCGTCCCTTTGGTTCCGGCTGTCGTGGTTCCATCTCCCTTGGGCCTGCACCTAACGCTCCCTGTGTAGGAGGTGGTCATCACCTGGTCCGTTCGCCCTTGGGGACTCTGGGGCCACGACCCAGAGGGTCCACATTCGGGTTCCTACCTAGAACCCTAACAGAACAGACAGGCCTTGGACCCCGCTGGAGCCACTGCAGCTCAGAAAGACCTAGTCTACTTATGGGAGAATCAAACCCGTACTATGACTTTCTTGAAGTCTATGCTCTCCCATCTCTCCGCGCTCCAGGCCTCTGATCCTGGGAACGCTTCCCAAATGGCTGGACTGCAGCAAGAGTTGGTTCAGCAGAGAGATACCCAGACCCATATCCTCAGTTATATGACCTCTGTAGAAAACCTGCAGTCGGCCGCCACATCTCCTGCCTCAGCTTTGGCTCCTCACCCACCACCCCACCTTGCTAAGCCACCTCGTTACAACGGGGACCCCAAGCTGTGTCGGGGCTTCCTGAACCAGTGCCGCCTCCACTTTGAACTCTTGCCTCAGCAATATCCCACTGAGCGGGCTAAGGTAGCTTTTATTGTCTCCCACCCTGAGGGAGACACTTTGGCATGGGCTAATCCTCTCTGGGAGCGGGACGACCCGGTGGTCTCCCAGCTGAGTACTTTCTTTGAGACGTTCCGTCGAGTGTTTGACGAGCCGGGTCGTCTGGCCTCTACCACGGAATCTTTATTTAACCTTCACCAGGGGTCCCAAACCGTAGGTCAGTACGCCATCTGCTTCCGTACCCTGTCCTCTGATTTAGGGTGGAACAACGAAGCGTTGGTAGGGGTCTTCTGGCGAGGTCTCGCGAGTCGGATTAAGGATGAGTTGGCTGGTCGCGATACCCCCACTGTCTTAGAAGATCTGATTTAGCTGGCCACGCGTATCGATCTTTGATTTCAAGAGCGTGCTCGTGAGAGAGGGTCTTCCCCGGCCATCCGTGGATCGCCCTGCCCTCGGTCCGGAACGTCCGGAGAACTCCTCCGCCTAGGTCAGGTAAGAGAGGCCTCCCTAGGTGTGTGTGATTCCTCTCTACCCCTCACTCTGCCCGTCTTGTTACACGTTGGTGGTATAGGTTTTTCTTTGGCAGCCTATGTGGATTCCGGCGCAGCAGGAAATTTTATTAACTAATAATATTAGTGTGCGCTTGGAACACTCAAAGAAGAGGGAAATCTAAATTGGGTGGTTATAGAAAAAAAAAAAAAAAACCTCTTATAAGTGCTCTTTATGTAGCTGGATAATAGCGAGAAAATAACAATTAGTAGAGTTGAGCGAAACGGGTCGAACAATTTCAAAAGTCGCCGACTTTTGGCAAAGTCGGGTTTCATGAAACGAAACCCGACCCTAGGATGAGGTCGGCCACGAGGTCGGCGACTTACGCGCCAAAGTCGCGTTTCAAAAGTTTGTTTTGCGCTCTTTTTCAGCCAATCAGGATCCACGGACACTGTGGGCAATGTGATGACATAGGCACGGGTCACCACCATCTTTCAGAAGGGCATGCAAGTGATTGGCTTGCTTTGGTGGGCGTCACAGGGGGTATAAAAGGGCGTGCACGCCGACCGCCATCTTACTTCTGCCGATCTTAGTATAGGGAGAGGTTGCTGCTGATTCTGTAGGGAGAGCGTTAGGCAGGGAAGAAGACAAAAAAACTGCTTCTGCTGCTAGCGATTTGGCCTGCACAACACACCAGTCACTGTGTGTGCAGTGCAAGGGGAGGCTATATAGTGGTGTATCAGTGGTGTTGGTTGTTGGGCTGCCTTCAAAGGCTTCCTGACATTCCTGCATTTCCTGTTTACCCACTGCTCCGCAAACTGCTTTTTTAAAAGCAATCCAATCTCCCTTATCCTCTTGTCACTTTTGTCACAGCTGTGCCATCGAGCCTGTCACATAGCGCTCAGATATTCATTGGGCCTCACACAATCCAAAAGTGTCCAGTGTCCAAAAGTGTGTGCAGAGATTCAAAATCTCCCTTATCCTCTAGTCACTTTGGTCACAGCTGTGCCATCGAGCCTGTCACATAGCGCTCAGATATCAGTGGGCCTCACACAATCCAAAAGTGTCCAGTGTCCAAAAGTGTGTGCAGAGATTCAAAATCTCCCTTATCCTCTAGTCACTTTGGTCACAGCAGCTGTGCCATCGAGCCTGTCACATAGCGCTCAGATATTCATTGGGCCTCACACAATCCAAAAGTGTCCAGTGTCCAAAAGTGTGTGCAGAGATTCAAAATCTCCCTTATCCTCTAGTCACTTTGGTCACAGCTGTGCCATCGAGCCTGTCACATAGCGCTCAGATATCAGTGGGCCTCACACAATCCAAAAGTGTCCAGTGTCCAAAAGTGTGTGCAGAGATTCAAAATCTCCCTTATCCTCTAGTCACTTTGGTCACAGCAGCTGTGCCATCGAGCCTGTCACATGGCGCTCAGATATTCATTGGGCCTCACACAATCCAAAAGTGTCCAGTGTCCAAAAGTGTGTGCAGAGATTCAAAATCTCCCTTATCCTCTAGTCACTTTGGTCACAGCAGCTGTGCCATCGAGCCTGTCACATGGCGCTCAGATATTCATTGGGCCTCACACAATCCAAAAGTGTCCAGTGTCCAAAAGTGTGTGCAGAGATTCAAAATCTCCCTTATCCTCTAGTCACTTTGGTCACAGCTGTGCCATCGAGCCTGTCACATAGCGCTCAGATATCAGTGGGCCTCACACAATCCAAAAGTGTCCATCCAGTGTCCATCGTCTGGCTACATAAGGCCTTGAACGCTTAGTTTTCTAGGAGTTGGCAAACCGCTTTTAAAGCCAGAGCATCAGGAAAAAGTTTTGTCTTACATTGCTGACTCAGCCTCCAGCTCTATCGCCTCCTCTTCTTCAGGTGTAAAAAGTAAAAGCACTGAGTCGTCATTGGAGGCTGATGTTCATGAACCACACCTTTCCTTGTGTCCTTCACCCCAACCAAGATTGAAGGATGACGCAGGCCATACTACTGATTACTCCATGGAGCTGTTTTCACATACCATGCCTGGATTATCAAGTGAAATGGTGAATTACCCAGGCCAAGATGAATCTGACATGGAGTGCACTGATGCACAGCCGCTGATGGATGATTCTGCTGGTACATTCACTCAGAGCACTACATTGTCCTCGCAGTGTACAGAGCCAGATTCTGACCCTGATGAGACTCAGGTGCCCCTTCCCGCACACTATACCACCATACACGGTGACACAGAGGAAGGTGCACATGACATAGAAGAGGAGGTGATGGATGACCCAGTTGTTGACCCAGATTGGCATCCATTGGGGGAAGAGGGTGCTGCTTCCAATAGCTCAGATGAGGAGCATCCACAGCAGACATCGACATCGCAACAGTTGTTATCTGGCAGGCCCGGAGCACTCCAAAGACAGGTTCCAAACATCAAAAGAGTTGCTGGACAGCTTGTCCAGAGGGTCAAAAGATCACAGCGTGCTAGGCCGCAAAATGTCTGCCAAAGTAGGAAGAGTGCAGTGTGGCACTTTTTTGAACAAAATCCTCATGATCAGGCCAAGGTTATCTGTAAGAAGTGCGCAAAGACCTTTAGCCGAGGGAAAAATCTGAAAAATTTGAATACCAGTTGCATGCTTAAAAATAATAATAATAAATTTTATTTTTATAGCGCCGACATATTCCGCAGCACTTTACATTTCAGAGGGGATTTGTACAGACAATAGACATTACAGCATAACAATAATCACATACAGTAGATTATAACAAATACCAAGAGGAGTGAGGGACCTGCTCGCAAGCTTACAGTCTATGAGGAAAGAGGTAGACACGAAAAGTGGGTGGTAACAGTTACCCTGATTGTATGGACCAGCCATAATGTTAAGTGTGTAACAGTACAGACACAGAGGGCTAATGGATGCATAAAGCATGTGGGAACATGATGCTGGGAACCTGGTTATGGTAAAACTTTTGGCTCTGCCACACAGGGATAGGTTAGGTTAATGTGTTGAGGCGATAGGCCAGTCTGAATAAATGCGTTTTCAGGACACGCTTAAAATTGTGGGGATTGGGGACTAATCGTATTGACCTGGGAAGTGCATTCCAAAGAATTGGCGCGGCACGTGTAAAGTCTTGGAGACGGGAGTGGGAGGTTCTGACTATTGAGGATACTAACCTCAGGTCATCAGCAGAACGGAGGGCGCGGGTAGGGTGGTATACTGAAACAAGGGAGGAGATGTAGGGTGGTGCTGAGCCATTGAGGGCTTTGTGGGTGAGGGTAATAAGTTTATACTGAATTCTGGAGTGGATGGGTAGCCAGTGTAATGACTGGCACAAGGTAGAGGCATCGGTGTAACGATTGGTGAGGAATATGATCCTGGCTGCAGCATTCAAGACAGATTGGAGAGGGGAGAGTTTGGTAAGAGGGAGACCGATTAGAAGAGAGTTACAATAGTCGAGACGAGAATGAATAAGAGAAACAGTAAGAGTTTTTGCAGAGTCAAAAGTAAGAAAAGGTCGAATTCTAGAAATGTTTTTGAGGTGCAGATGACAAGAGCGAGCCAGTGATCGAATGTGGGGGGCAAAGGAAAGCTCGGAATCAAGTATAACCCCAAGACAGCGGGCATGTTGCTGGGGAGTAATAGTGGAACCACACACGGAAATGGCAATGTCGGGTGTAGGTACATTAGTAGCGGGAGGAAACACAAGGAGTTCAGTCTTTGACAGGTTCAGTTTCAGATATAGTGAGGACATGATATTAGACACAGCGTTTAGACAATCGCCAGTGTTTTCTAGAAAGGCTGTCGTGATGTCAGGAGAAGAAGCGTATAATTGGGTGTCATCAGCATAGAGATGGTACTGGAAACCAAATCTACTGATTGTTTGACCAATAGGGGCAGTGTACAAGGAGAAGAGGAGGGGGCCTAGAACCGATCCTTGAGGAACCCCAACAGTAAGGGGAAGGTGAGAGGAGGAGGAACCTGCAAAAGAAACAGTAAAGGAGCGGTCGGAGAGATAGGAGGAGAACCAGGAGAGAACGGTATCCTTGAGGCCAATGGAATGGAGCATAGTGAGGAGGAGCTGATGATCCACAGTGTCGAATGCTGCAGAGAGATCCAACAGAATTAGCATGGAGTAATGACCATTTGATTTAGCTGTTAGCAGATCATTAGAGACTTTAGTGAGGGCAGTTTCAGTGGAGTGTAGAGAGCGGAAACCGGATTGGAGAGGGTCGAGAACAGAGTTTTCTGAGAGATAGCGGATAAGACGGGAGTGGACCAGGCGTTCCAGGAGTTTAGAGATGAAGGGAAGATTAGAGACAGGTCTATAGTTAGCGGCACAGTTTTGGTCGAGGGATGGTTTTTTTAAGTAGTGGATGTATGATGGCATGCTTAAATGAGGAGGGAAAAATACCAGAAGAGAGAGAGAGGTTAAATATTTTAGTTAGGTGAGGGGTGACAGCAGGGGAAAGGGACTGGAGGAGATGTGACGGAAATGGGTCACTGGTGCAAGTAGTTGGGCGAGAAGATGCAAGGAGCCTGCTTACTTCTTCTTCTGTGACTGGTTCAAAATCAGAGAGTGAGTTAGATGCAGTGGGGGAGGGAGGACAGTGCATGGTATGAGGGGATTTGGAGATAATTTCCTGTCGGATCTGGCCAATTTTTTCTTTGAAGTAATTGGCCAGATCGTCAGCTCGGAGCTCCGTGGTTGGGGCCTGTACTCTTGGATTGAGTAGAGAATGAAAAGTGTCAAAGAGACGTTTCGGGTTATTGGACAGTGAGATGATGAGGGTGTTGAAATAGGTTTGTTTGGAGAGGTGAAGGGCAGTGTTGTATGTTCTAAGCATAAACTTAAAATGGATGAAATCTTCGTGTAGATTGGATTTTCTCCA
The DNA here is from genome assembly GCF_039654945.1 of Dendrobates tinctorius. Lineage (NCBI taxonomy): Eukaryota > Metazoa > Chordata > Amphibia > Anura > Dendrobatidae > Dendrobates > Dendrobates tinctorius. The sequence goes on along the minus strand of NW_027361870.1, from coordinate 16,231,753 downwards.
CAGACGTTCGGCGCACCTGGAGCACCGCTGCAGGAAACGTGTTTGCACCGTGTGCCAGGGTTGTCGCCATCTGCGTTGTGGTGTTCTATTTATAGGGGGTGCAAATTCATCCAGGGCACTTTGAAGTGTTTCATTGTAATGCTTCAATGCAGAATCAGGACATGAGAGGGAGGAGATAGGGGCCAATGAAGACTGCAAGTTCTTCAGAAGTTTCTGGGTGTTAATGGCCTGTATGTTTCTATAAGTCTGGACAGTGGGGGTGACCTGAGCAGCCTGGCAGTTCTTTATAGAGAATGAAAGAAGATTGTGGTCAGAGAGCGGGAGAGGGGAGTTTGCAAAATCATCCACTGCACAAAGCCGAGAGAAGACCAAGTCGAGGGAGTTTCCGTCTTCATGCGTTGGAGAATTAGTAAGCTGCGAAAGGCCAAATGAGGAGGTTAGAGATAAAAGGTGAGTAGCAGATGGGGAGAGGGGAAGAGCAATGGGGATGTTGAAATCTCCCATGATGAGGGTAGGGATGTCACAGGAGAGAAAATGTGGAAGCCAAGTGGCAAAATGATCCAGGAACTGATGGGAGGGGCCGGGAGGACGATACACCACCGCCACTCGCATGGAGAAGGGGGTGTAGAGTCTGACGGCATGGACCTCAAAAGAAGGGAAGACAAGTGAGGGTACTTGAGGGATAACCTGAAAGGTACATTTTGGTGATAGGAGCAGACCAACGCCTCCACCAGCTCTATTGTCTGATCTTGGGGTATGAGAGAAGTGTAGTCCACCATATGAAAGAGCAGCAGCAGCGGTAGTGTCTGACTGCTGGATCCAGGTTTCATTAAGAGCCAGGAGGTTAAGAGAATTAGAAAGGAAGAAGTCATGAATGAAGGAGAGTTTGTTACACAATGAGTGAGAATTCCAAAGTGCACAATTAAGAGAGACAGATGGCATGCAGGGAATATTAATAAGATTAGAGGGGTTTCTGAGTGTAGCAGTGGGGGGGTTTGACTTTCTCTAACATGGGGGACCAGGGTTGGGAGCAATGTCTCCTGCAACTAGGAGAAGGAGGATAGAAAGAGTGAGCAGATGGTTAAGTGATTTGTGAGAGCGTCTCTGGTGTTGAATGGTGGGACTGGCTGGATCTGTGCAATTTAACAATGTGAAAAGAGCATGAGTGCTATACATAGGAGAGGAAAGAAGCGAGGGGCCAATATGGATGGAGTGTGGAGAGTTAATGCCAGGGCGGTGGATGTGTGTGAATGCAGTGGCCAGGATATAAATTACACAAATGCATATGGTATATATTTGTTGCACCCCAAATGTACAGGGAGTAGAAGTATATAAATGTCTTACCTGTCTCCTGCCCAACTGCCATGTTATAACTGCCAGAAGTACTTTGATACATGTACTTAGATTACATGTGCATAAATGCCACCCCTGCATAAATGCTCCCCCTAGCTAGGTCTGAATATATAGGAGGTTAAGGCTAAGTTGTTTTTTTTTTTTTTTTGTGGCTCTCTCTGCTCGTTAATCAATCACACTAAATTGAGACACCAGGACCCAGTAAAATGTTGTGGTCAAATAAACACATGTCCAGCACTACATGGATCATAAAGCACTTTGAAAAGTTTCTTGACCTCACAACATAAGGGGACAAGCAAGTAAGTTGAAAAAAACTATATACCAGATATAAGCTTGCAGAGTTGAAAACACATAGATAGCATTCAGGATTAACTGCTTGCTGACATTGAATGGAGACACAGGAGTGGATTCAGAGCAGAGATTGGAAAAGCTGGTTACCAGATATAAGCTTGCAGAGTTGAAAACACATAGATAGCATTCAGGATTAACTGCTTGCTGACATTGAATGGAGACACAGGAGTGGATTCAGAGCAGAGATTGGAAAAGCTGGTTACCAGATATAAGCTTGCAGAGTTGAAAACACATAGATAGCATTCAGGATTAACTGCTTGCTGACATTGAATGGAGACACAGGAGTGGATTCAGAGCAGAGATTGGAAAAGCTGGTTACCAGATATAAGCTTGTAGAGTTGAAAACACATAGATAGCATTCAGGATTAACTGCTTGCTGACATTGAATGGAGACACAGGAGTGGATTCAGAGCAGAGATTGGAAAAGCTGGTTACCAGATATAAGCTTGCAGAGTTGAAAACACATAGATAGCATTCAGGATTAACTGCTTGCTGACATTGAATGGAGACACAGGAGTGGATTCAGAGCAGAGATTGGAAAAGCTGGTTACCTGTATGAAGAGAATAGAGATGCGTGTCACATTCATCCATGTTATAACTGCCAGAAGTACTTTGATACATGTACTTAGATTACATGTGCATGCTTAGACATTTAACCAGCATGCACTTGCAAGCGTGGACACAACACCAAACCTCAAGTGCCACATGTGCAACTGATCACAACGAAGGTAGTCAGCAACGCTACATTGTTTCCCCCACTGTAAGCCCACCGGTTAGCACAGCAGCAAATGTTGAGGTGTCGTTGCAAGACCACAGCAGTCAGGGAATCCCACTGTTATATCAACGAAAGACTGATTCTAGGCCATCAGAAAGAACACCAACTCCATCACCATCATCAACCCTCTCTCAGTCCGCCCTGTCCACCGCTACTTCCACCATATGCAGCTCTCAAGTCCAGCTCACCCTCCCAGACACTATGAGTAGGTCAAGAAAGTACTCAGTCTCTCATCCGCGTACACTGGGTTTGAACGCCCACATTGCCAAACTAATCTCGTTTGAGATGATGCCCTTTCGGTTGGTGGAAAGCACAGCTTTCCGCGAACTCATGGCCTATGCAGTACCACGCTATGACCTACCCAGTCGCCACTTCTTCTCTCGCAAAGCCATCCCAGCCCTCCACCATCATGTGAAAGACCGCATTGTCCATGCACTCAATCAGTCAGTGAGCGGAAAGGTGCACCTCACAACTGATGCATGGTCCAGTCGGCATGGCCAGGGCTGTTACGTGTCCATCACTGCGCACTGGGTTAATGTGGTGGATGCAGGGTCCACAGGGGACAGCGGTGGTGGGACAGTGCTGCCTAGCCCACGGTATAGGAAACAGTTGGCTGTAGGCGTTCGACCCGCCTCCTCCTCCTCCAGAAGCGAAAGCTCGTCCACAGAGCGCAGTCGTACGAGCACTCCATCTGCAGCTGCCCCTGTTGCACACGATGTGTCCCCCTATCGAGCAGCTAGTGGAAAGCGTCAGCAGGCTGTGTTGCAGATGATGTGTTTGGGCGACAGACACACCGCCGAGGTGCTGGCCGAGTACTTGAAGCGACAAACTGAGTCATGGCTGGGCAGTGTACATCTTGAGGCAGGCAAGGTAGTTAGTGATAACGGCCGTAATTTTGTGGCAGCCATAGCCCTTTCAAAACTCAGCCACATACCTTGCTTGGCTCACACCTTGAACCTGGTGGTGCAGTGCTTCCTCAAAAATTATCCGGAGTTAACAGCCCTGCTCCAGAAGGTGCGAAGACTGTGCGCGCACATCCGCCGGTCGCCTGTACACTCCGTTCGTATGCAGAAGCTGCAGCGATTGCTCCACCTTCCCAACCATCGCCTCATTATTGACATTGCAACAAGGTGGAACTCCACCCTGCACATGGTGGAGCGGCTGTGCGAGCAGAGGCAGGCCATAATGCATTTGTGGGAGGATACACGGCCAGGCACTTTGAGAGCAGACATGGAGTTGACAGGTGTGCAGTGGTCGAAGCTGAAAGACCTTTGTAAAGTCCTTCAGTGTTTTGAGGAATGCACACGGCTGGTAAGCGCAGACGACGCCATCCTAAGCATGAGCATCCCACTTATGCGTCTGCTCATGCAAACTTTGACGCACCTTAAGGAGCAGGCGTCTGCAGCCAATGTTGATGAGGAGGAAGAGGAGGAGGGAATCCTTGATGACATTCAGCCATTGTCTGCTCGGGGACCTCTCCTGGACGAGGTGGAGGAAGAAGAGGAGGAGGAGGATGATGATGGGGATGATTACTTAGGGGAGGAGGATGCATCTCGTGGGGCAAGTGAAAATGTTGGCGTGGCAAGGTCTGGTACAGGGTTTGTGCGTGACTGGAGGGATGTGGATTTGCCAGAAAGTGCTCCTCCACCCAGCACTCGCAGTGCATCATTGACACCGGGAACATTGGCCCACATGTCAGATTATGCCTTGCGGATCCTAAAAAGGGACCCCCGCATTGCCAAAATGTTGAACGATGACGACTACTGGTTGGCCAGCATCCTGGATCCACGCTATAAAGGCAAATTACAAAACATCATGCCACAGGAGAACCTTGACCTAATATTGGCTAATAAACAAGCAACTCTGGTAAATCGGTTGCTTGAGGCATTCCCAGCACACAGCAGCGGTGATGGTTCTCACACGAGCCTTACGGGGCCGGGGGCAGCTTGGCAGAGGTGTTCGTGGTGCACACAGCAGAAGTGGCGTTGAAGACAGGGGTTTCATGACAATGTTGTGGACTGATTTTTCAAATACCGCTCACACAACTGGTAATACTGCATCGATGGAAAGTGACAGGAGACAGCAGTTGTCAACTATGGTTACAAACTACTTTTCCTCCCATGTCGATGTTCTCCCACACAGGTCATTCCCCTTTGACTATTGGGCCGCTAAACTGGACACCTGGCCTGAATTGGCCCAATATGCCTTACAGGAGCTCGCTTGCCCAGCTGCAAGTGTGCTATCGGAAAGAGTCTTCAGTGCAGCTGGATCAATCCTGACAGAAAAAAGGACCCGTCTGTCAACCCAAAATGTGGATGATCTAACCTTCATTAAAATGAACCACGCATGGGTTTCCAAGGATTTTGTCCCACCTTCCCCTGATGACACATAGGGTGACAGAAAAATGGCTTGCTTTGGTCCACCTCTTCCTGGTACTTCACCTATTTCGCCTTTTGCATCAGCTGAATGTCCAACATCAACATATGCCACTTTCTAAAACTCCCTAACTGTGCTGCCTCCCCCCCCATGGCCGGGGTCACCACCTAGCGCACGACACCGTGCGAGTGCCGTTGCCCTGGACAGGTGGGTAGGCTGACTCTTGGGCGCGGGCACTGGCACAGGGTCCCTCATAGTGCAATCAAGTGTCTCTGACGGTGGTGGTGCACACCCGCCGTCAGACACACCGCTGTACTATGAGGGGCCCAGTGCCAGTACCGACGCTCACGAGTGGGCCCCCCTTGCTTGGGCAGGGCCCCAGCATTTGCAATCTTTACCTCTCCCTGCTCCTCCGCTGTGTAATCTGGGCCGTCAAATCCATACTGTGCCTGACACCGTCTGAGCCTGCCTCCTGATGTATAGACATATATTTTGAATGTGTACGCTATCCATACATGTTATCTGGGTATACGGTACCCTTTCTAACCTTTGTGCAATCACGTGCAATCCATACTGGGCCTAACACCGTCTGAGCCTGCCTCCTGAGACATATATTTTGAATGTGTACGCTATCCATACATGTAATCTGGGGATACGGTACCCTTTCTAACCTATGTGCAATCACGTGCAATCCATACTGGGCCTAACACCGTCTGAGCCTGCCTCCTGACACATATATTTTGAATGTGTACGCTATCCATACATGTTATCTGGGGATACGGTACCCTTTCTAACCTTTGTGCAATCACGTGCAATCCATACTGGGCCTAACACCGTCTGAGCCTGCCTCCTGAGACATATATTTTGAATGTGTATGCTATCCATACATGTTATCCGGGGATACAGTACCCTTTCTAACCTTTGTGCAATCACGTGCAATCCATACTGGGCCTAACACCGTCTGAGCCTGCCTCCTGAGACATATATTTTGAATGTGTACGCTATCCATACATGTTATCTGGGGATACGGTACCCTTTCTAACCTTTGTGCAATCACGTGCAATCCATAATGGGCCTAACACCATCTGAGCCTGCCTCCTGAGACATATATTTTGAATGTGTACGCTATCCATACATGTTATCTGGGGATACGGTACCATTTCTAACCTTTGTGCAATCACGTGCAATCCATACTGGGCCTAACACCGTCTGAGCCTGCCTCCTGAGACATATATTTTGAATGTGTACGCTATCCATACATGTTATCCGGGGATACGGTACCCTTTCTAACCTTTGTGCAATCACGTGCAATCCATACTCGGCCTAACACCGTCTGAGCCTGCCTCCTGATGTATAGACATATATTTTGAATGTGTACACTATCCATACATGTTATCTGGGGATACGGTACCCTTTCTCACCTTTGTGCAATCACGTGCAATCCATACTGGGCCTAACACCGTCTGAGAATGATAGATGGGGCCCACCATACACTGGAACATTCCAAAGGTGGACATCAGACACTGGAGCAGAATTTACAGGGCCCATTATACACTAGAGCATTAGAAATGGGGCCCATTATGTTTGGAGCATTATTTGGGCCCATAAGACAGTAGAGCTTCATCCATGGGGACCAACATATACTGTAGCATTATGTGGAGCTCATCATATACTGTTTCAAACATTATATGGGACCAATGATTCTGTATGGAGAAATAGATGGGCCTCGTCATGAGATGTAAAAAGTGAGGTATTTTTCATTGTACTATACCGCTATTTCTCTGCCGCATCGGAGCATGATGAGTTGTGGTATGTGTTAAAGGGGCGCTCTTTCGCCCAGGGCACATGAAAACCTGGAGCCAGCCCTCCCCCCCCACAGTCTGTAGCCAAATAACCCCCATTTTTCAGTGCATAACTTGTATTATGAAGTTAATTAAGGTTGACAAGCTTAAGTAAGAAGAATTGATGCTTTTGGCATTCAAATGGGCACTGTTGGTGTGTTTCCTGTCCTCCTCTCACTGCCGACTTTTATTCCCCATTGACTTACATTGGGTTTCGTGTTTCGGGACGACCCCGACTTTTCCCTATAATCGGACGATCTTGCTCGACCCGACTTTTGGAAAAGTCGGGTTTCACGAAACGAAACGCGACCCTAAAAAACCAAAAGTCGCTCAACTCTAGCAATTAGTAATAGTCAATTGTAAGACCTCAGAAGAAGTGCTTAAGGGAAAAAGAATATATATAGATGCTGGTGGCAATCTTAGTTCCAACCTGAACAATCACAAACTAAAAGGCATGAGTGAGGGTAAAAACCTGAAATCACTGACCAGGTTATATACTGCAGGGTAATTCTCCCTGATAGTAGCTTAAAAAAAAAAAAAAAAAAGTAAAAGTCAAATTGCAGCCTGTGAACGGCTGTGCAGAGTAGCCGCAATACTAAATGCACAAGTCAGAGAGCGGTACCTGTAAAGATAATGCGATGCGAAGTCCTCACTCCAGTAAGCGGTGCAGGTTAAAATAGCGCTTTTTGCTCCAGTGCTTGGAAAAAGAGGGGGGGGGTTTGTACACTGGGGTATGGACGAGTTACAGGGCCTGCCCCGGCCGGTGGCAGCCTCCTGTCAGTGTACCTCCAGCTGTGGAGCAGACGTGAGCAGCCTCTCGTGCTCCCGGCGTCTGTGAGCTGCTCCAGGTATACAGGACCTTCGTGATGTGAGTCAACACATGACCACGTCAGTTTCACTTGCTGGTGGTTGCGACGGGGACCAATGGACTTTCCAACATGTTTCAAAGACTAACTGTCTTCTTCCTCAGGGATCCCTTTTTTTTTTTTTAAGCTACTATCAGGGAGAATTACCCTGCAGTATATAACCTGTTCAGTGATTTCAGGTTTTTACCCTCACCCATGCCTTTTTAGTTTGTGATTGTTCAGGTTGGAACTAAGATTGCCACCAGCATCTATATATATTCTTTTTCCCTTAAGCACTTCTTCTGAGGTCTTACAATTGACTATTACTAATTGCTATTTTCTCGCTATTATCCAGCTACATAAAGAGCACTTATAAGAGGTTTTTTTTTTTTTTTTTTCTATAACCACCCAAATTAGATTTCCCTCTTCTTTGAGTGTTCCAAGCGCACACTAATATTATTGGTTATTTTACCTTATTTCTTTGACACCCTTGTGACAGGTGTCTTAGTGTTTGCTGCTGGAATTACACTCATACACAAGCGCCACTGAATCTCCATTTGTATTAGGAAATTTTATTAGGCTCAAGGAGGTCCTTAAATTTTCGGTCCCGGTTAAGACTTTAGAGACCCCACGGATCCTCGCTTCCGTGGATGGCAAACCCCTTCAAGAGGTCATTACCTTAGTTACCCACGAGGTAGAACTTCAGGTAGGGGCCCTATACAAGGAGAGAATTGCCTTTTATGTCTTAGCGGACATCTCTCATCCTATTCTTCTTGGTCTTCCCTGGTTACGGGTACACGAGCCTACCTTAGACTGGCATAAGGGCAATATTTTGCGCTGGGGGGAGTCCTGTGGGGTGAGGTGTTTGCTGCCGGTGCGTCCCGTGGGTGGTCCCCGTTCCCTTTCCATTCCTCCCGGGTTGCCCATTGCTTACAGTTCTTTCTCGGATGTCTTTAACAAGAAGGAGGCTGAGAACCTCCCGCCGCACCGACCCTATGATTGCCCCATCGATCTCGTCCCTGGAGCCATCTCTCCGAGGGGTAGGATTTACCCGCTCTCACTGGCAGAGACGCAAGCCATGTCGGAGTACGTTCAAGAGAATCTGGCCAAAGGTTTAATACGAAAGTCTTCCTCTCCTGCGGGCGCAGGCTTCTTTTTTGTCAAGAAGAAGGACGGCTCGCTCCGTCCGTGCATCGACTACAGAGGTTTAAACAGCATTACAATAAAGAACAAGTACCCGTTGCCCCTCATCCCCGAACTCTTTGATCGCCTGAGGGGAGCTCAAATATTTACCAAACTTGATCTTCGAGGAGCCTACAACTTGGTCTGAATTAGCGCTGGGGATGAGTGGAAGACCGCATTCAACACCCATGACGGCCACTATGAGCACCTTGTGATGCCTTTTGGCCTTTGTAACGCACCCGCAGTATTTCAGGAGCTCGTCAACGATATTTTTCGAGATCTCCTCTACTCTTGTGTCGTAGTGTATCTAGACGACATCCTTATCTTTTCTCCGGATCTCTCTACCCATCGGCGGGATGTACGACAAGTTTTACAACGTCTAAGAGAGAACCACCTTTTTGCCAAGTTGGAGAAGTGCGTCTTCGAGCAACCTTCCCTGCCTTTTCTTGGTTACATCGTCTCGAAGTCTGGTCTGAAGATGGATCCCGAGAAAGTGTCCGCTGTCCTTAACTGGCCTCGTCCCCTTGGACTCAAAGCCATTCAACGCTTTCTCGGCTTTGCCAATTATTATAGGCAATTCATCCCTCATTTCTCCACCTTAACCAAGCCTCTCTCTGCTCTCGTACGCAAAGGCGCAAACCCCAAACTCTGGTCCCCTAAAGCAGAAGACGCTTTTCAAACTCTGAAGAAAGAATTCTCTACAGCGCCTGTTCTCCACCGTCCGGATGCCGATAGGCCCTTCATTCTCGAGGTCGACGCTTCATCAGTTGGAGCAGGAGCAGTTCTTCTGCAAAGAACCTCCACAGGTCGAACTGTCACATGTGGATTCTTCTCTAAAACCTTTTCTCCTCCCAAACGCAATTTTTCCATCGGAGACAAGGAACTACTTGCAATAAAATTGGCTTTAGAGGAATGGCGTTACCACCTCGAAGGAGCCCTCCATCCCTTCATCATATTTACCGACCACAAGAATTTGGCCTATGTTCAGTCTGCTCAAAGGCTCAACCCTTGACAAGCCAGATGGTCCTTGATCTTTGGACGCTTCGACTTTGAGCTCCACTTTCGGCCGGGTAATAAGAATATTAAAGCCGATGCTCTCTCAAGGTCATTTCTCCCTACCGATGAAGAGGAGAGTCCTGCTCACATCATCGACCCAGCTAAGATCGTCACCCTAGCTCCCCTCACTCTGGCCAATCCACCACCTGGCAGGAGCTTGGTATTGGACCATGACAAAGTAAGGGTTCTATGTTGGGGACACTCCTCTAAAGTCGCCGGGCATGCCGGAGCAAAGAAGTCTCTGTCCTTCATCTCCCGCCATTATTGGTGGCCCTCGCTCCGCCAGGATGTCTTAGAGTTCATCGCTTCTTGCTCCTCCTGCGCCTAAAATAAAGTCCCAAGACAGTTGCCCTCTGGTCTCTTGCACCCGTTGCCTGTACCTTCGGTCCCGTGGAGTCATATCGCTATGGATTTCATCACGGATCTACCTCCATCTTCCAGCTGTACCGTCATTTTGGTGGTGGTGGATCGTTTTTCCAAAATGGCCCACTTCATCCCTCTGCCTGGTTTGCCTTCTGCTCCCGAGTTGGTGAAGATCTTCTTACACCATATTTTCCGACTCCATGGTTTTCCCCGGCATATCGTGTCAGACCGCGGTGTCCAGTTCACCTCTCGTTTATGGAGAGCCCTCTGCGGCTTAATGAAGGTAACCCTGGACTTCTCCTCTGCCTACCACCCTCAATCCAACGGCCAAGTGGAGCGGGTCAATCAAGTGTTAACCTCCTATCTTCGGCATTTTTCTAATGAACACATGAGGAATTGGGTCTTGCTGCTTCCTTGGGCAGAATTCGCCTACAATAATCACCCCAACTAATCCTCCTCCAAGTCTCCTTTTTGTGTAGTTTTTGGGCAGCATCCGGGCATTCCCCTTCCTGTTTCCCCCGCCTCGGGGGTGCCGGCAGCGGACTCCTTCTCCTCAGAATTCTCTAAAATTTGGGAGGAGACAAAAGGGGCCCTAGAGAGAGCTAACAATCGGATGAAGAGGTACGCCGACAAGAAACGCCTTGATGCCCCCCCTTATCATCTGGGCGATAAGGTCTGGCAATCCTCGCGCTTCATCTGACTTAAGATTCCCTCTTATAAGTTGGGTCCACGTTATATTGGTCCCTTTGAGGTTTTAAGTCGCATCAATGACGTGGCCTATAAGTTAAAACTACCTCCCTCTCTGCGGATTCCCAATGCCTTCCATGTCTCGCTCCTCAAACTTGCGGTATTTAATCGCTTTCACCCAGCTTCGTCCCACGCTCCTCAACCTAGCACCACAGAGGACATCTTTGATGTCAAGGACATCTTGGCTAAGAGGACCATCAGGGGTAGGACCTTTTTTCTTATTGACTGGAAAGGGTTCGGTCCTGAGGAGAGGTCATGGAAGCCCCCGGAGAACATCAATGCTCCTCACATCATGAGAAGGTTTCTGTCCCGCCTTAAGAAGGAGGGGAGTAAGAGAGGGGGTACTGTTACACCTCCCGAATCTCACCTAGGGACCTCCTCCTCCCGGTGTGCTCCCTGTCCACTCTCACGCTGTCCCTCGCCTGGCTTTGCAGGGTCATGGCGCTTCGGAGGTCTGCGCAGGCGCGCTCACGCTTCCCCGGCCGCCAGGCATCCTGGGACCTCGTGACCCGGTGGCTCCACCCCATCATGGCGGCGCCCACCGGTTATTTCTACTTGGCGTCTCGACAGGTAAGACGCCTGTCTGTCATTCCCTGTGGCGCTAAGCTCTCTATGCGCAGCGTCACCCCCTGACTCTCAGGTCTCTTCGCTCCCTCTGTGCCTCTGCCAGCCTTGCTCGGCCTCCTGCCTGGCCTCCTCATCCTGTGTCTCCCTGCTCTCGGTTCCTCCGTCCTCCCGTCCTACCTTCCTCTCCTGTACCGCTGCCCCTGTAGTTGTCGTTTCCCTGTGCTTTGTGCCTCTCCCCCTTCACCTTGTATGCTGGCAGTTCCCCTCACCTTGTATGCTGGCAGTGGTTCCCCGTTCCAGTGTCTCCTAGTCTCCTTGTGTCCTCCGTCTATTTCAGCTATAGGTTTCTGCTCATCCTGATCCACTCCAGTCTTCCCTGCCTGTCTCCGCCTGCCTCGGGACCTTACCCTCCCTCATATACTCTCCTGCTCTATGACCTTCTCTCCTGTATACTCCCCGGGTCGTCCTTTTGGTTCCGGCTGTCGTGGTTCCATCTCCCTTGGGCCTGCCCCTAACGCTCCCTGTATAGGGGGTGGACATCACCTGGTTCGCTCGCCCTTGGGGGCTCTGGGGCCACGACCCAGAGGGTCCACTCTCGGGTTCCTACCTAGAACCCTAACAATATGTATGTTAATGTTCAGATGATGAGTTTTTGAAGACTTTTTGATGCAGTGTCTTACTTTCCAACCCAGCGGATGTAATTTATAGAAATCTCCTGCCCACTGTCATTTTTCTATTATGCTGTGTAAACTGACCAGTGGCACGTTTTTGAAAGCTGCAACAAGTCAATTTCTCTTGCAGATCATTAGGGCTTTATGTGCTGATTTTCCCCATAGAATTGCATTAGAGGAGGAAAATATGCAGGTTAAAATACACTTATGCATTTTTGGTTGGTTTCTGTGATGTTACTGCTTAAGGATGGAACTGTGCATCTTTCTAATCAACTCTACTAAGGAAGTGAAAGCGATGTTTTATTTTATTAGTAATGGAAATTACAGTTTCTTGGTACCCCTGAGTATCTGATGATTGGGTAACGTGGCTCTAAAGCATACATTTGTGAGATATGAAGTATTAGATTGTAGTTTAAACTATCAGTGGAAGTCTTGGTGCTAACCTACAGCAGAGAACACTGTTGAGTGGCAGAAACCGGTAGACAGTTTATGCCAAAAGAGGGAATATCTGGTATTAGAGACATAGAAAAAAATTACATTTCAGTGAATATTTTGTTTCATAAATTACTACAGTTATTGGGGGACTTGTCAAAACTTTCACATGCCAGTCTTAAACTTACAGCCCCCTAGAGGAAGGTACGCCAAATCTATTAGCAGGTGGGCGCCTCATCATAATAAAGTTGATGCATCATTTTTCTGCCCGTGCATCAGAACATGAAGAAGGTGGGGAGGCATTTTATCAAGACTGGCATTTTATACAGCAGTCTTGAACCTATAGCCTGCTGCAGTAAGAAGTCGTAAATTTCTTAAGAGGTGTATACTTCTTAATACATTTGACATATAAGATAAATTCTCTCCATAATGTTCTCTGTACGTTCCTTGATAGGAACTCTGCAGCGCTTTACAGATATTATCAATTTATCATCACTGTCCCCATTAGGGCTCAAAATCTACATTCCCTATCAGTATGTCTTTGGAGTGTGGGAGGAAACAAGAGACCCCAAAGGAAATCCTCCCAAACCCGGGGGGGAGAACATACAAACTCCTTGCAGATGTTTTCCCTGGTTGGATATGTACCTAGTACCCCATGCTGCAAAGCTACGTTGTAACTACTGAGCCACCCTGCTTAGTCTAAATAGTGATTTTAGGGTGACAGTCTCCCTGTATAGGATAAAATGTTTAGACATACAATAAGAGTGGTGTGTTCCTGCTCAATGGACAGTTTGGACTAGTGGCGCTTAGGCCTAACCTAAGTGCTCCTGATTCTTCTATATGAGGCAGCCTTGATCCCACAGTATCAGAGGAGCACCGTTGAGTACTGCTCCAGCAATCTTGGCCAGTGATTACAAGCTTTCTTGGAAAGATCTTGTAAACACTCTGCAAGTTTTACCATTCACTGCAGCGGTGGCCAGTAACCTTGCTAACAAGTCATAAATAGTTATGAATAAACGTGCTGGGATAAGGTGCTATTGGAGCATGCTCGGGTGCCAACCGATTATCTTCGGCGTTCTCGAAAAATATGTTTGAGTCCCCGCGTCTACATGTCTCTCGGCTGTTCGACTGCCGCAACACTTGCAGGGGATTTCCTGTTTGCTAGCCAATCCATGCATGTGTTGTGGCTGTCGAACAGCATGCTTGGATAACATCTTATCCGAGCACGTTCGCTCATCACTAGTTGTAAAAACAATAAAATAAAAAAATGGCTTCATACTTTAGAACAAAGAGGAATTATAATAGAAGGTAAACTGCTAAGCTGCTTGTTTTTACCAACAATTTTCAATTTAACCCATCTTAATTTGTCACATGGCATTATAATGTGACACATAATTGATACATTAATAAATCTATTGTATCCTCATTGAGATGATGAAATCAGTTAAATCAGAAATATCTAATTAAACTGAAAAGAAAGATGCCATTTAATGCAGATCATATTCCTTCAAATGTTATAACAATCTATTTCATTTGAAAGGGAATTTCCTGCATAAGCAGCTGACAATATTTCCAGCAGAGTCGTTACCACTTCATCCTACAATTGTCTTGTCTTCCCTACGGACTGTGGGTTGTTGGCGCGCTGCAGGCTGAAAGTTAATCTAAATATTTTTCCTCAGTCAATGAGTGGGTGATCTACACCTCTGCAGGAGTCGCATGTAATATTATGTGGCTTTGAAAGGAAGAAAAACAGAATCACTCAGACAGAAAAACAAGCATACTCTATTACAAGCCGCATGGGTAGCATCCTCAGCCTAGGCAATGCTGACTTGATGTTTTGCTAGGCGTATTGTGTCCTAACCAATATGGCCTTTATAATGGTTTATAGGATTTGAAAGCGAGATGTAGCTGTTGGCGTGGCATTCGTCCAAGAATTTTTCTATAGGAAAAAGATGTAAGTACGTATAATAAAAAATGCCAAAGTTTGTAGAACACACATGACAATCTTGGTGTTTTGGAGGTCCTTGTTTTTTTTTTTTGTTTTTTTTTTTTTACAAATGCAGCAGCTCTAGGTAGTATGCCATATGTTCATGCATTTTTCAACAAGCTTCTCTATAGGAAAGAATGTGTGTATAAAAAACTTGTAAAAAATGCATAAAGATGTTTAAAAGGCTGAAAAAAATGTGTTAAGTAAGCTTAATGTATATGAATTACCCATTAAACCTTCAAGAGCTTTTATGACTTCCCATTCTAAACCTATAGGTATTAATATTGAGTTTGTCTCCATCTTGAAGCCAAAATAGCCTCCACTCTTCTAGGAAGGCTTAATATACAAGTTCAAAATTTTTGTCTACTTATCCAAATGGGCATTTGTGAGGTTAGGCGCTGATGTTAGACAATGTTTGTTCTAGTTCATCTCAAAAGAGTTTGGTGGAGTCACAGTAAGATGCTATGTGTCAGTTCTTCCACACCAACTTCACCCAACCATGCAAGGACCGGACCTCGTTTTGTGCAGTGAGACACAGTCATGCTGGAGCAGAGAAGAGCCTTCTCCAAATTGTTCCCATAAAGCTAGATGTATAAAATTGATGAAAATATCTTGGTATGCTCAAGAATTAAAATTTCCCTTCATTAGAACTAAGGGTCCATGGCTGTTGGCAGCAGATTATTCAGGATACTCTCCAAGCGTGTGACAGCAGAGCTTCTTTATTCAGAAACAATCAGGAACAATATATGATAAGCTTAATAGATCAGGAACAAATCATTTGTGTGTCTCTATCTGTGCAGCATCTACAACAGGCTGCTTCTCTCATACACAGACACAGGAAAACCAGGAAATATAGTCACATGCTCTCCCTGTGTGAGCCTCTGGGAGGTTTTTCTTTTGTTCTAACTTTATGAACAGCATACAAATCTAGCAACTAAACACTCATAGACAGGAAAGGAGTTGTTGCACAAAACAATGGTTAACTCCTGAAAAGTTACCCCCATTTTCTCCATCTATATTTACAGCTGATACAAGGCAGTCGGGCAGGTAATGTTCTAATGGCATTTGCTAAACCCAGACTCTTCCATCAGACTAAAAATTTGGAAACTTTTGGAGTTTTTATACCATCCCAGCCTTTTTGCCCTCTTTTTGAAAACATGGGCTGAGATAGCATTGACGTCATTGGGTCATGGTTGAGCATTCACGATAATTACAATATAATTTAGGACAGAAAAGTGGTGTTAATTACAACCAAAATATAAGCCAGTCACAGAGTGTCGAACATTTCTTGTGATGGCGCACATCGGCTAAATGATGACTGCTGAACCACCAGGTTCATTAAGAGGTGTATGCCTTCTATTGAATTTGGAGCATCTTATGCCAGTACACAACTGATCAAGACTAGAGTAAAAATGCCAGTCTTGATTAATCGGGGCCATACGTTTTATGTTCACCAATATTTCACTCAATATTACTAACTGAACACAAGAACAGAAACAGATGCATCTGAGCAAATGAAATATTAATAAATATCAGGCCCAGATGGTATTCATCCATGAGTACTAAGGGAACTGAGATTGATTATTGATAAACCATTTTTTTATACCAACTTATCCGCTGGCTAATTTCTTTGGTTTTTCTGTATTTCTGAATTAGGTTCATTTTACTCCAGCAATGACTTTATTAAGAGTTACATGTACAATGCAAGTATTAATGAATAATAATAATAATAAATCTTTATTTATATAGCGCCAACATTTTCTGCAGCGCTTTAAAGTTTAACAGTTTCAAAACACAAGTCATAAGTAACAACGTTAACAATACAATAATTAAAGCAAAATAAGATGAAAAAAGACGACCCTGCTCAGGAGAGCTTACAATCTACAATGAGGTGAGGGAGATACAGAGTACAGGTGTGTATTTACAATGATGTATTTACATTGATGGTCCAGCCATCTTGAGGGAGTGAGGGATAGATTGAGATAGTGAATGGGCTACACACGCACACTAAAGGCCCCTTTACATTTAGCGTTGCACCAGCGAGCCCGACCACGATACGACCCGGTCAGGATCGCTGGTGCATTCCCAGTGGTCCCACTCCTGGTTTTGGCTTACAAATACTGATGTGAATTACTAAACAAATACTGATTGTGTGACCACAGCCTAAAGGTACTGTCACACATAGCGATGCACCAGCAATCCCAGCGATCCGAAGAGCGATATGACGTGGTCAGGATCGCTGGTGCATCGCTATGTGTGACAGTACCTTTAGGCTGTGGTCACACAATCAGTATTTGTTTAGTAATTCACATCAGTATTTGTAAGCCAAAACCAGGAGTGGGACCACTGGGAATGCACCAGCGATCCTGACCGGGTCGTATCGTGGTCGGGCTCGCTGGTGCATCGCTAAGTGGTCGCTAGTAAGCTACCACACAGGCAGATCTCACAGCGATGCAGCAGCGATCTAGCGGTTGTTACTTACCTTTCAGACGCGGCGATCCTGGCGTCCTCCCGTCCGCATCCACGCGTCGCTCGTTGGCACCAGCAGGAATCCCAGCAGGAAGCGCCCGACGAGAAATGGAGCTGCTCGATCTCGCGCGATCAGCGATGGACAGCGGGGGAGCCGGTCGGAGGTAAGTATCACACATAGCGATATTGGTAGCGATATCACTGCTGTGTCACCAAATCGGTGATGCTCTAGCGATATTGTTAGCGATATCGCTATGTGTAAAACCCCCTTTACACATAAAATGACAGATTAGTGAGCATGATAGGCCGCTCTGAACAAATGTGTTTTGAGGGAGCGCCTAAAGCTGTGTAAATTGTGGATAGTCCTAATTTCTTGGTGTAGAGCATCACAGAGGATTGGCGCAGCACGGGAGAAATCTTGGAGTCGGGAGTGGGAATGTAACCCTATGTTCTAATATCTAGAAGGAAAATTTGTAGAAAAAATTCATCAATCATTAATTAAATCTTTAATAAGATCAAAAATAATGTGAACATAAAAACTGTAAACATAATATGGTTAATCATATAAATCCCTCTATATTATAGTTCCAAAATATCCCTCTCTCGACTTCACTATTTATAGAATAAATTATATTCAGATGTAACAGCTAGCCGAGCTGACATTTTAGGCAAAGTTGTTTAGATGTGGTTTTGAAGGACTGAGTGGTATGGATCATACAATAAGCTGTGCCTTACCGACACATACATTTGATCAAAGCACACCTTCAGGATTTCGACACTCACTATCTTACTATTACTACAGATGCAGTGTTTGGGCAAGAAATGAAAGTAATGTACAGGGGTATGGTGGAAGTTCTATTACCTTTTAGGGAACTTACCATGTACATTTAACTAGCTGTGACTTTTTACCTTGACAAATGGAACAACTTTACTACCTATCGATGTGTGTTGATGCTGGGATTTTCCAGCTGTGTTCCTGATTATGCAAGACTTGTGTTCATCATATCCAGTGTCCTGTATGTGGTCGTCAGCAATGAGTCAGTGCTCAAGACTAGTGTTTATGACCAAATAAAACACTACCATTATATAAATGACACATATCAAACACACACATACATTTACCAGATGACAACGATACAACATAAATATAGTACTCCCGGAGATCTGGCCACAACTTGGAGTAATAGGTTGTATAAAATTACTTGACTATATTACATAAAGATTTGTGAATCTATGGACAAATTGTATTTAAATTAGTAATATCTCAATCCCCTTTAATATATACTGCCAGATTAGGCTGGGATCACACATATACATCTGCGGACGTACGGAGTATATTTACGTACATTTTCAAAGTGCATGTTTAAAGTATTTAATAAGTCCATGTACATCTCTACCAAAAAAATAAGTATTCTTGTTTTCCAAATAGTTTCTCTTGGTTTAGACGGGCTCAGTCCCTGCATAATCTATTAAAACTGTTTACATTGGCTGTATTATAATGTACTGATATAACATGTATTTTATTCATTTTTTCGGGGATAAAAATGTGTGGTCAACTACGCTTTTTTTAACATCCAAAAAGAAACCCTCAATGAGTCAAAAATCTAATTAAACATTGTCAAAAATTTAAATATACTACAGTTGTGGCCAAAAGTATTGACACCCCTGCAATTTTGTCAGATAATACTCAGTTTCTTCCTGAAAATTATTGCAAACACAAATTCTTTGTTATTATTATCTTCATTTAATTTGTCTTAAATGAAAAAACACAAAAAGAATTGTCCTAAAGCCAAATTGGATATAATTCCACACCAAACATAAAAAAGAGGGTGGACAAAAGTATTGGCACTGTTCGAAAAATCATGTGATGCTTCTCTAATTTGTGCAATTAATAGCACCTGTAACTTACCTGTGGCACCTAACAGGTGTTGGCAATAACTAAATCACACTTGCAGCCAGTTGACATGGATTAAAGTTGACTCAACCTCTGTCATGTGTCCTTGGGTGTACCACATTGAGCATGGAGAAAAGAAAGAAGACCAAAGAACTGTCTGAGGACTTAAGAAACCAAATTGTGAGGAAGCCTGAGCAATCTCTAGGCTACAAGTCCATCTCCAAAGACCTGAATGTTCCTGCGTCTACCGTGCGCAGTGTCATCAAGAAGTTTAAAGCCCATGGCACTGTGGCTAACCTCCTTAGATTTGGTCGGAAAAGAAAAATTGACAAGAGATTTCAACGCAAGATTGTGCGGATGTTGGATAAAGAACCTCGACTAACATCCAAACAAGTTCAAGCTGCCCTGCAGTCCGAGGGTACAACAGTGTCAACCCGTACTATCCGTCGGCGTCTGAATGAAAAGGGACTGTATGGTAGGAGACCCGGAAGACCCCACTTCTTACCCCGAGACATAAAAAAGCCAGGCTGGAGTTTGCCAAAACTTACCTGAAAAAGCCTAAAACGTTTTGGAAGAAAGTTCTCTGGTCAGATGAGACAAAAGTAGAGCATTTTGGGCAAAGGCATCAACATAGAGTTTACAGGAGAAAAAAAGAGGCATTCAAAGAAAAAAACACGGTCCCTACAGTCAAACATGGCGGAGGTTCCCTGATGTTTTGGGGTTGCTTTGCTGCCTCTGGCACTGGACTGCTTGACCGTGTGCATGGCATTATGAAGTCAGAAGACTACCAACAAATTTTGCAGCATAATGTAGGGCCCAGTGTGAGAAAGCTGGGTCTCCCTCAGAGGTCATGGGTCTTCCAGCAGGAGAATGACCCAAAACACACTACAAAAGCACTAGAAAATGGTTTGAGAGAAAGCACTGGAGACTTCTAAGGTGGCCAGCAATGAGTCCAGACCTGAATCCCATAGAACATCTGTGGAGAGATCTAAAAATGGCAGTTTGGAGAAGGCACCCTTCAAATATCAGGGACCTGGAGCAGTTTGCCAAAGAAGAATGGTCTAAAATTCCAGCAGAGCATTGTAAGAAACTTATTGATGGTTAACGGAAGCGATTGATCGCAGTTATTTTGGCTAAAGGTTGTGCAACCAAGTATTAGGCTGAGGGTGCAAATACTTTTGTCTGGCCCATTTTTGGAGTTTTGTGTGAAATGATCAATGTTTTGCTTTTTGCTTCATTCTCTTTCGTGTTTTTTCATTTAAGACAAATTAAATGAAGATAATACCAAAGAATTTGTGATTGCAATCATTTTCAGGAAGAAACTGAGTATTATCTGACAAAATTGCAGGGGAGTCAATACTTTTGGCCACAACTGTACATATATACTGTATATTACTATACTATATATATATATATATTCTAATCTGTTCTCTATGCTTGACACAATTGATACCATTTAATCAATACAATAACTGGATTATCTATAAATATGATTATCTTCTTCCATCTTCCACCCGTTTTTGCATTGTACATAAGGAATATTGCATACATCCAATGGAAACCCTGGTATCATTCTAATAATGTCTTCCTAATACAGAGTGATAATCGCTTAATGAAATAGGTAGAATAAAGTAAACTATAAAATTGTTTAAAGAAAGTCTATCAGATTATCTATGTAAAGTAAAACCCTTGGCAGTGTTTAAAGTGAATGCTATTGGCATATGTCCACCCAGCCGCTGGCGATGTGGACTCGGCATGATGAAGTGTAAGACATGGAAAATGTAGCTTGTAAAATCTTGTGCTTCATGCATGAAAAAAAGAGTGCTTGGTTGTTACAACAAATATTTTATAAATAAAGGGAATATTAGTATAAAATCAAAATTATGAATGGGATTATTGTCCTCTTGCATTCATACAGAAGAGCAGAATATCATTACGATTCACAATATAAATTGCATACAATATTACATAGGTCTCTTTCACATGATGAGACTCATAAACTTACGGTGAAATCCAAGAGCAAATGTCTGAGTAATGCTTTATTGTCACAGTGGTTACTCGCATGCATTCCCGTCGCCATGCCACTCACTGCATTTGGCGCACTGCAAGGCCTCACGCAGAATTTTCAACTCTGCTGCTTATCCCTGATGTTTCTATATGGCTATAGGAGATGCGGCCAGATCCTGCAATAATTTAACCTTGCTGTGTCCTGCAGGGTTTGGATTCCCCAGCCAATCACCATACAGCAGGTGCTATATTAGGCAGCTCCGCCCTCCACCCCTTTGCCTGAGTTTAGGTTCATGGTTCCTGTCTGTCTCAGCAATCAGTCTTGTGTTAATTTGTCTCTTCTCAACTGTTACGCTGACTCTGGACCATCTGACTACGCTACTGTACCTACCCCTCCTGTACCTCGTGTACCTGCACTGACAAACACTGCCCCGGAGTGGCTCCTGGTGGCTATTAGAGGCCCAAGACTATCATCATCATCAGAGGTGCTAGTGAAGACAAGGTAGTCACTTAGTCATGACCTTCCATGTCAAGTCTGGCCAGTGGTGCAGTAAGACCCCACCCACCAGCGTTAGATTTATAAATGTGTAAACTGAATCTCAACCTTCATAGACTGAAAATCCCTCACTGTCCCTCCTCCCTACTGCTGAAATCTCACACAGCTCAGTACAAGCTATAGGTGTGATTAAGGCTGGAAGTAGAGACTGAATACGACTGGACTCATAACCTCTCCCATTCTTTATCAGGACTCAGAAAATGTTCAATTCAATCACAGAATAATACAGTCACTCTGGCATGCATTTTCAAAGTAAGAATGCAGGCTTCATCTGGTCTGAGAGACCCCTTTAGTAGAGTTGAGCGAAACGGGTCGAAAAAATTCAAAAGTCGCCGACCTTTGGCAAAGTCGGGTTTCATGAAATGAAACCCGACCCTAGGATGAGGTCGGCGACTTACGCGCCAAAGTCGCGTTTCAAAAGTTTGTTTTGCGCTCTTTTTCAGCCAATCAGGATCCACGGACACTGTGGGCAACGTGATGACCTAGGCACGGGTCACCACCATCTTTCAGAAGGCCATGCAAGTGATTGGCTTGCTTTAGTGGGCGTCACAGGGGGTATAAAAGGGCGTGCACGCCGACCGCCATCTTACTTCTGCCGATCTTAGTATAGGGAGAGGTTGCTGCTGATTCTGTAGGGAGAGCGTTAGGCAGGGAAGAAGACAAAAAAACTGCTTCTGCTGCTAGCGATTTGGCCTGCACAACACACAAGTCACTGTGTGTGCAGTGCAAGGGGAGGCTATATTGTGGTGTATCAGTGGTGTTGGTTGTTGGGCTGCCTTTTAAGGCTTCCTGACACGCTGGCATTGCTGTTTACCCACTGCTCCGCAAACTGCTTTTTTAAAAGCAATCCAATCTCCCTTATCCTCTAGTCACTTTTGTCACAGCTGTGCCATCGAGCGTGTCACATAGCGCTCAGATATCAGTGGGCCTCACACAATCCACAAGTGTCCAGTGTCCAAAAGTGTACGCAGAGATTCAAAATCTCCATTATCCTCTCGTCACTTTGGTCACAGGCAGCTGTGCCATCGAGCGTGTCACATAGCGCTCAGATATCAGTGGGCCTCACACAATTCACAAGTGTCCAGTGTCCAAAAGTGTACGCAGAGATTCAAAATCTCCATTATCCTCTCGTCACTTTGGTCACAGGCAGCTGTGCCATCGAGCGTGTCACATAGCGCTCAGATATCAGTGGGCCTCACACAATCCACAAGTGTCCAGTGTCCAAAAGTGTACGCAGAGATTCAAAATCTCCATTATCCTCTCGTCACTTTGGTCACAGGCAGCTGTGCCATCGAGCGTGTCACATAGCGCTCAGATATCAGTGGGCCTCACACAATCCACAAGTGTCCAGTGTCCAAAAGTGTACGCAGAGATTCAAAATCTCCATTATCCTCTCGTCACTTTGGTCACAGGCAGCTGTGCCATCGAGCGTGTCACATAGCGCTCAGATATCAGTGGGCCTCACACAATCCACAAGTGTCCAGTGTCCAAAAGTGTACGCAGAGATTCAAAATCTCCATTATCCTCTCGTCACTTTGGTCACAGGCAGCTGTGCCATCGAGCGTGTCACATAGCGCTCAGATATCAGTGGGCCTCACACAATCCACAAGTGTCCAGTGTCCAAAAGTGTACGCAGAGATTCAAAATCTCCATTATCCTCTCGTCACTTTGGTCACAGGCAGCTGTGCCATCGAGCGTGTCACATAGCGCTCAGATATCAGTGGGCCTCACACAATCCAAAAGTGTCCAGTGTCCAAAAGTGTACGCAGAGATTCAAAATCTCCATTATCCTCTCGTCACTTTGGTCACAGGCAGCTGTGCCATCGAGCGTGTCACATAGCGCTCAGATATCAGTGGGCCTCACACAATCCACAAGTGTCCAGTGTCCAAAAGTGTACGCAGAGATTCAAAATCTCCATTATCCTCTCGTCACTTTGGTCACAGGCAGCTGTGCCATCGAGCGTGTCACATAGCGCTCAGATATCAGTGGGCCTCACACAATCCACAAGTGTCCAGTGTCCAAAAGTGTACGCAGAGATTCAAAATCTCCATTATCCTCTCGTCACTTTGGTCACAGGCAGCTGTGCCATCGAGCGTGTCACATAGCGCTCAGATATCAGTGGGCCTCACACAATCCAAAAGTGTCCACTGTCCACAAGTGTGTGCAGAAATTCTAAATCTCCCCTGTCCTATAGACACCTTGTACCTTGTTTTACATTACTATATAGTTTGTTGGATTTTGTCTACATTTCTACCAAAAATGAGGAAGGCTGGTGGAAGAGGCCGTGGAATTGGGCGGGGGTTGGCAGCTGGTAATGATGGTGTTGGTGGTGGATCTGATGGTAGTGGCAAGAGCAAAATAGGACCGAATGCAGGAGGTGCTGACCCTGCGTCATTGTCTGGCTACATAAGGCCTCGAACGCTTAGTTTTCTAGGAGTTGACAAACCGCTTTTAAAGGCAGAGCATCAGGAAAAAGTTTTGTCTTACATTGCTGACTCAGCCTCCAGCTCTATCGCCTCCTCTTCTTCAGTTGTAAAAAGTAAAAGCACTGAGTCGTCATTGGAGGCTCATGTTCATGAACCACACCTTTCCTTGTGTCCTTCACCCCAACCAAGATTGAAGGATGACGCAGGCCATACTACTGATTACTCCATGGAGCTGTTTTCACATACCATGCCTGGATTATCAAGTCAAATGGTGAATTACCCAGGCCAAGATGAATCTGACATGGAGTGCACTGATGCACAGCCGCTGATGGATGATTCTGCTGGTACATTCACTCAGAGCACTACATTGTCCTCGCAGTGTACAGAGCCAGATTTTGACCCTGATGAGACTCAGGTGCCCCTTCCCGCACACTATACCACCATACACGGTGACACAGAGAAAGGTGCACATGACATAGAAGAGGAGGTGATGGATGACCCAGTTGTTGACCCAGATTGGCATCCATTGGGGGAAGAGGGTGCTGCTTCCAATAGCTCAGATGAGGAGCATCCACAGCAGACATCGACATCGCAACAGCTGTTATCTGGCAGGCCCGGAGCACTCCAAAGACAGGTTCCAAACATCAAAAGAGTTGCTGGACAGCTTGTCCAGAGGGTCAAAAGATCACAGCGTGCTAGGCCGCAAAATGTCTGCCAAAGTAGGAAGAGTGCAGTGTGGCACTTTTTTGAACAAAATCCTCATGATCAGGCCAAGGTTATCTGTAAGAAGTGCGCAAAGACCTTTAGCCGAGGGAAAAATCTGAAAAATTTGAATACCAGTTGCATGCTTAGACATTTAACCAGCATGCACTTGCAAGCGTGGACACAACACCAAACCTCAAGTGCCACATGTGCAACTGATCACAACGAAGGTAGTCAGCAACGCTACATTGTTTCCCCCACTGTAAGCCCACCGGTTAGCACAGCAGCAAATGTTGAGGTGTCGTTGCAAGGCCACAGCAGTCAGGGAATCCCACTGTTATATCAACGAAAGACTGATTCTAGGCCATCAGAAAGAACACCAACTCCATCACCATCATCAACCCTCTCTCAGTCCGCCCTGTCCACCGCTACTTCCACCATATGCAGCTTTCAAGTCCAGCTCACCCTCCCAGACACTATGAGTAGGTCAAGAAAGTACTCAGTCTCTCATCCGCGTACACTGGGTTTGAACGCCCACATTGCCAAACTAATCTCGTTTGAGATGATGCCCTTTCGGTTGGTGGAAAGCACAGCTTTCCGCGAACTCATGGCCTATGCAGTACCACGCTATGACCTACCCAGTCACCACTTCTTCTCTCGCAAAGCCATCCCAGCCCTCCACCATCATGTGAAAGACCGCATTGTCCATGCACTCAAGCAGTTAGCGAGCGGAAAGGTGCACCTCACAACTGATGCATGGTCCAGTCGGCATGGCCAGGGCCGTTACGTGTCCATCACTGCGCACTGGGTTAATGTGGTGGATGCAGGGTCCACAGGGGACAGCGGTGGTGGGACAGTGCTGCCTAGCCCACGGTATAGGAAACAGTTGGCTGTAGGCGTTCGACCCTCCTCCTCCTCCTCCTCCTCCAGAAGCGAAAGCTCGTCCACAGAGCGCAGTCGTACGAGCACTCCATCTGCAGCTGCCACTGTTGCACACGATGTGTCCCCCTATCGAGCAGCTAGTGGAAAGCGTCAGCAGGCTGTGTTGCAGATGATGTGTTTGGGCGACAGACACACCGCCGAGGTGCTGGCCGAGTACTTGAAGCGACAAACTGAGTCATGGCTGGGCAGTGTACATCTTGAGGCAGGCAAGGTAGTTAGTGATAACGGCCGTAATTTTGTGGCAGCCATAGCCCTTTCAAAACTCAGCCACATACCTTGCTTGGCTCACACCTTGAACCTGGTGGTGCAGTGCTTCCTCAAAAATTATCCGGAGTTAACAGCCCTGCTCCAGAAGGTGCGAAGACTGTGCGCGCACATCCGCCGGTCGCCTGTACACTCCGTTCGTATGCAGAAGCTGCAGCGATTGCTCCACCTTCCCAACCACCGCCTCATTATCGACATTGCAACAAGGTGGAACTCCACCCTGCACATGGTGGAGCGGCTGTGCAAGCAGAGGCAGGCCATAATGCATTTGTGGGAGGATACACGGCCAGGCACTTTGAGAGCAGACATGGAGTTGACAGGCGTGCAGTGGTCGAAGCTGAAAGACCTTTGTAAAGTCCTTCAGTGTTTTGAGGAATGCACATGGCTGGTAAGCGCAGACGACGCCATCCTAAGCATGAGCATCCCACTTATGCGTCTGCTCATGCAAACTTTGACGCACCTTAAGGAGCAGGCGTCTGCAGCCAATGTTGATGAGGAGGAAGAGGAGGAGGGAATCCTTGATGACATTCAGCCATTGTCTGCTCAGGGACCTCTCCTGGACGAGGTGGAGGAAGAAGAGGAGGAGGAGGAGGAGGATGATGGGGATGATTACTTAGGGGAGGAGGATGCATCTCGTGGGGCAAGTGAAAATGTTGGCGTGGCAAGGTCTGGTACAGGGTTTGTGCGTGACTGGAGGGATGTGGATTTGCCAGAAAGTGCTCCTCCACCCAGCACTCGCAGTGCATCATTGACACCGGGAACATTGGCCCACATGTCAGATTATGCCTTGCGGATCCTAAAAAGGGACCCCCGCATTGCCAAAATGATGAACGATGACGACTACTGGTTGGCCAGCATCCTGGATTCACGCTATAAAGGCAAATTACAAAACATCATGCCACAGGAGAACCTTGACCTAATATTGGCTAATAAACAAGCAACTCTGGTAAATCGGTTGCTTGAGGCATTCCCAGCACACAGCAGCGGTGATGGTTCTCACACGAGCCGTACGGGCCGGGGGCAGCTTGGCAGAGTTGTTCGTGGTGCACACAGCAGAAGTGGCGTTGGAGACAGGGGTTTCATGACAATGTTGTGGACTGATTTTTCAAATACCGCTCACACAACTGGTAATACTGCATCGATGGAAAGTGACAGGAGACAGCAGTTGTCAACTATGGTTACAAACTACTTTTCCTCCCATATCGATGTTCTCCCACACAGGTCATTCCCCTTTGACTATTGGGCCGCTAAACTGGACACCTGGCCTGAATTGGCCCAATATGCCTTACAGGAGCTCGCTTGCCCAGCTGCAAGTGTGCTATCGGAAAGAGTCTTCAGTGCAGCTGGATCAATCCTGACAGAAAAAAGGACCCGTCTGTCAACCCAAAATGTGGATGATCTAACCTTCATTAAAATGAACCACGCATGGGTTTCCAAGGATTTTGTCCCACCTTCCCCTGATGACACAAAGGGTGACAGAAAAATGGCTTGCTTTGGTCCACCTCTTCCTGGTACTTCACCTATTTCGCCTTTTGCATCAGCTGAATGTCCAACATCAACATATGCCACTTTCTAAAACTCCCTAACTGTGCTGCCTCCCCCCCCATGGCCGGGGTAACCACCTAGCGCACGACACCGTGCGAGTGCCGTTGCCCTGGACAGGTGGGTAGGCCGACTCTTGGGTGCGGGCACTGGCACAGGGTCCCTCATAGTGCAATCAAGTGTCTCTGACGGTGGTGGTGCACACCCGCCGTCAGACACACCGCTGTACTATGAGGGGCCCAGTGCCAGTACCGACGCCCACGAGTGGGCCCCCCTTGCTTGGGCAGGGCCCCAGCATTTGCAATCTTTACCTCTCCCTGCTCCTCCGCTGTGTAATCTGGGCCGTCAAATCCATACTGTGCCTGACACCGTCTGAGCCTGCCTCCTGAGACATATATTTTGAATGTGTACACTATCCATACATGTTATCCGGGGATACGGTACCCTTTCTAACCTTTGTGCAATCACGTGCAATCCATACTGGGCCTAACACCGTCTGAGCCTGCCTCATGCTGTATAGACATATATTTTGAATGTGTACGCTATCCATACATGTTATCCAGGGATACGGTACCCTTTCTAACCTTTGTGCAATGACGTGCAATCCATACTGGGCCTAACACCATCTGAGCCTGCCTCATGCTGTATAGACATATATTTTGAATGTGTACGCTATCCATACATGTTATCCAGGGATACGGTACCCTTTCTAACCTTTGTGCAATCACGTGCAATCCATACTGGGCCTAACACCATCTGAGCCTGCCTCATGCTGTATAGACATATATTTTGAATGTGTACGCTATCCATACATGTTGTCCGGGGATACGGTACCCTTTCTAACCTTTGTGCAATCACGTGCAATCCATACTGGGCCTAACACCGTCTGAGCCTGCCTCATGCTGTATAGGCATATATTTTGAATATGTACGCTATCCATACATGTTATCTGGGGATACGGTACCCTTTCTAACCTTTGTGCAATCACGTGCAATCCATACTGGGCCTAACACCGTCTGAGCCTGCCTCATGCTGTATAGACATATATTTTGAATGTGTACGCTATCCATACATGTTATCCGGGGATAAGGTACCCTTTCTAACCTTTGTGCAATCACGTGCAATCCATACTGGGCCTAACACCGTCTGAGCCTGCCTCATGCTGTATAGACATATATTTTGAATGTGTACGCTATCCATACATGTTATTCAGGGATACGGTACCCTTTCTAACCTTTGTGCAATCACGTGCAATCCATACTGGGCGTGAGAACGGCTGGCGAGCTGTTAAGCAAGCTACAGCACCTGTCCAGACAAGTACAGGGATTCCCTAGCGAGGAGACTTATTTGATTGTTTTCAATGTTGGGACAGCAATTTTTGGGGAGCACTATACTCTGGAGAATGATAGATGGGGCCCACCATACACTGGAACATTCCAAAGGTGGACATCAGACACTGGAGCAGCATTTACAGGGCCCATTATACACTAGAGCATTAGAAATGGGGCCCATTATGTTTGGAGCATTATTTGGGCCCATAAGACAGTGGAGCTTCATCCATGGGGACCAACATATACTGTAGCATTATGTGGAGCTCATCATATACTGTTTCAAACATTATATGGGACCAATGATTCTGTATGGAGAAATAGATGGGCCTCGTCATGAGATGTAAAAAGTGAGGTATTTTTCATTGTACTATACCGCTATTTATCTGCCGTATCGGAGCATGATGAGTTGTGGTATGTGTTAAAGGGGCGCTCTTTCGCCCAGGGCACATGAAAACCTGCAGCCAGCCCTCCCCCCCCACAACTTTAGCCAAATAACCCCCATTTTTCAGTGCGTAACTTATATTATGAAGTTAATTAAGGTTGACAAGCTTAAGTAAGAAGAATTGATGCTTTTGGCATTCAAATGGGCACTGTAGGTGTGTTTCCTGTCCTCCTCTCACTGCCGACTTTTATTCCCCATTGACTTACATTGGGTTTCGTGTTTCGGGACGACCCCGACTTTTCCCTATAATCGGACAATCTTGCTCGACCCGACTTTTGGAAAAGTCGGGTTTCACGAAACGAAACGCGACCCTAAAAAACCAAAAGTCGCTCAACTCTACCCTTTAGTATTGTATGCTGTTTGTATTGTGAAATTAGGTGACAAATCTTTCTAAGGGAGTCCAATTTTTTCAAAGTCAATACCTTACAATGCAGTTAGATTTTACAAAGTCTAAAGGAACATGGGCTAATGTATGCCTATATTCTCTGGATAGTAGAAACAATCACTCTGCAACAGCATTGCAGAACTAGAGGTGTGAAACTGCTGTCAATAGTATACAGGCAAAAACCGGGGATACAATAATACAAACCTCCAGTCAGTGGTTAGCACTGTTGCTTTGTAGCAATGGGGTCCTGGGTTCCAATTACACCAAGGACAACATCTGCCAGGAGTTTGTATGTTCTCCCTGAATTTGCGTGGAATTCCTCCCTGTTTTCCGCTTTCCTCCTATAATCTAAGTACGTAGTGGAAGCAAATTTAGATTGAGTCTCAATGGGGACAGTGAGATAATGTCTGTAAAGCACTGAGGAATATGATGGCCCTTTATAAATAAGCATAACATTAATAGTAATATCAGTTTCAATCTGATTTTCTATCACCTTTGTATGCAGAGGAGAACATGTAACTAAGACTGTGTATACAGCGGTAATGGATACCAACACAAGGGCAAAAAAGCAACCAGCTATGCTTGAGGCGTAGGCATTAACTGGCACATGTGCATTGGGAGTGTCTTGTTGTGGGCAGAGGTTGTTCTTCTCTTCTTTTCAGTATCTCTCGTGAAACCGATGGTTTGGGCCACAGTTGATTCCAAGCAAAGCACATTTCCAGTGGATACTTCAGACCACATATACATGTTACAGGAGACAACGCACGGGCTGGTCGCACATATAGAAATATGTGAAGCAGTCATGCTCGGGTCAGGAGATGTGCGGCCAGCCGATGCATTGCAATCCAACAACGGATAGATTATCGCAGACATCTGAAAGAGCCCTATCTTCTGTCAGAGACTGGAGGGCATCTCGGTCCAAATTTACATCACTAAAGTGGAAGAAATTTAGATGAATTTGCCAGATAGTGGTTGACATGTCTGGTGTTGCCTAAGCTCTATACACTTTTGTTGGGGTTGGTCGGCACTGGCATAAAATTTCAATGTGTTTTGTGCAAGGAAACTGGTGAAAATACTGTGATGAATCAGGTCCATAGATTTTCTTATTATTTTCATTTCTTCTTTGGTCTTATTTGTCCTATTTATGCACTAGTTACCATGATTCATTAATAATAATAATAATAATATAATAATAAATTTTATTTTTATAGCACCGACATATTCCGCAGCACTTTACATTTCAGAGGGGATTTGTACAGACAATAGACATTACAGCATAACAATAATCACATACAGTAGATTATAACACATACCAAGAGGAAAGAGGGCCCTGCTCGCAAGCTTACAGTCTATGAGGAAAGAGGTAGACACGAAAGGTAGGTGGTAAAAGTTGCCCTGATTGTATGGACCAGCCATAATGTTAGGTGTGTGACAGTACGGACACAGAGGGCTAATGGATGCATAAAGCATGTGGGAGAATGATGCGGGGAACCTGGTTATGGTAAAACTTTTGGCTGTGCCACACAGGGATAGATTAGGTTAATGTGTTGCGGTGATAGGCCAGTCTGAATAAATGCGTTTTCAGGACACGCTTAAAATTGTGGGGATTGGGGACTAATCGTATTGACCTGGGAAGTGCATTCCAAAGAATTGGCGCGGCACGTGTAAAGTCTTGGAGACGGGAGTGGGAGGTTCTGACTATTGAGGATGCTAACCTCAGGTCATCAGCAGAACGGAGGGCGCGGGTAGGGTGGAAAAAAAAATTCAAGCTGTAAGCATAAAATAATCACTAGTTATACTAATTATTAACCCAAATTCAAATAGCTAAACATGTGCCACCTTTTTAGCACCCATATTGCACACTGGCGACCCAATTGATGTGAACAAGCAGAATCATACTGATGTAGGAAGTGATAATCTAAATGTTACACCATACTGGATGGGCAGCTTGGCCTGACTACACAATTTTACAGAATTCTGATAGCTGGTGTTATAATACTTAGATCGGGACATGTCTGTAATACTGCAGACATGTCTCGATCTAAGTATTATAACACCAGCTATCAGAATTCTGTAAAATTGTGTAGTCAGGCCAATACTGTCTGATCAAAAATTTCCTGAATGTTTCTAATTAGCAGTCTTATAAAGTACTAGCTGAAGAGCCCGGCGTTGCCTGGGCATAGTAACCAACTGTGGTTAGTTACAACAAATTATAATGATTATATTGCACATAAAAACCGTGCATCTAATCCTATCCTGTGTGATACTGACTGCTGAGCCGTGTATCTAATACTATTCTGTGTGATACTGACTGCTGAGCTGTGTATCTAATCCTATTCTGTGTGATACTGTCTGCTGAGCCGTGTATTTAATCCTATCCTGTGTGATACTTACTGCTGAGCCATGTATCTAATCCTATTCTGTGTGATACTGTCTGCTGAGCCGTGTATTTAATCCTATCCTGTGTGATACTGACTGCTGAGCTGTGTATCTAATCCTATTCTGTGTGATACTGTCTGCTGAGCCGTGTATCTAATACTATTCTGTGTGATGCTGTGTGCTGAGCTGCGTATCTAATCCTATCCTGTGTGATACTGTCTGCTGAGCCGTGTGTCTAATCCTATCCTGTGATACTGGGCTCCCCTGCAGTTTGTGTCAGAGGGTGGTCTGTGTCGGCACGGTAATAAATTGTAGAGTTGAACGACTTTTGGTTTTTTAGGGTCGCGTTTCGTTTCGTGAAACCCGACTTTTCCAAAAGTCGGGTCGCGCAAGATCGTCCGATTATAGGGAAAAGTCGGGGTCGTCCCGAAACACGAAACCCAATGTAAGTCAATGGGGAATAAAAGTCGGCAGTGAGAGGAGGACAGGAAACACACCTACAGTGCCCATTTGAATGCCAAAAGCATCAATTCTTCTTACTTAAGCTTGTCAACCTTAATTAACTTCATAATATAAGTTACGCACTGAAAAATGGGGGTTATTTGGCTAAAGTTGTGGGGGGGGGAGGGCTGGCTCCAGGTTTTCATGTGCCCTTGGCGAAAGAGCGCCCCTTTAACACATACCACAACTCATCATGCTCCGATACGGCAGATAAATAGCGGTATAGTACAATGAAAAATACCTCACTTTTTACATCTCATGACGAGGCCCATCTATTTCTCCATACAGAATCATTGGTCCCATATAATGTTTGAAACAGTATATGATGAGCTCCACATAATGCTACAGTATATGTTGGTCCCCATGGATGAAGCTCCACTGTCTTATGGGCCCAAATAATGCTCCAAACATAATGGGCCCCATTTCTAATGCTCTAGTGTATAATGGGCCCTGTAAATGCTGCTCCAGTGTCTGATGTCCACCTTTGGAATGTTCCAGTGTATGGTGGGCCCCATCTATCATTCTCCAGAGTATAGTGCTCCCCAAAAATTGCTGTCCCAACATTGAAAACAATCAAATAAGTCTCCTCGCTAGGGAATCCCTGTACTTGTCTGGACAGGTGCTGTAGCTTGCTTAACAGCTCGCCAGCCGTTCTCACGCCCAGTATGGATTGCACGTGATTGCACAAAGGTTAGAAAGGGTACCGTATCCCTGGATAACATGTATGGATAGCGTACACATTCAAAATATATGTCTATACAGCATGAGGCAGGCTCAGACGGTGTTAGGCCCAGTATGGATTGCACGTGATTGCACAAAGGTTAGAAAGGGTACCGTATCCCTGGATAACATGTATGGATAGCGTACACATTCAAAATATATGTCTATACAGCATGAGGCAGGCTCAGACGGTGTTAGGCCCAGTATGGATTGCACGTGATTGCACAAAGGTTAGAAAGGGTACCGTATCCCCGGATAACATGTATGGATAGCGTACACATTCAAAATATATGTCTATACAGCATGAGGCAGGCTCAGACGGTGTTAGGCCCAGTATGGATTGCACGTGATTGCACAAAGGTTAGAAAGGGTACCGTATCCCTGGATAACATGTATGGATAGCGTACACATTCAAAATATATGTCTATACAGCATGAGGCAGGCTCAGACGGTGTTAGGCCCAGTATGGATTGCACGTCATTGCACAAAGGTTAGAAAGGGTACCGTATCCCCGGATAACATGTATGGATAGCGTACACATTCAAAATATATGTCTATACAGCATGAGGCAGGCTCAGACGGTGTTAGGCCCAGTATGGATTGCACGTGATTGCACAAAGGTTAGAAAGGGTACCGTATCCCCGGATAACATGTATGGATAGCGTACACATTCAAAATATATGTCTATACAGCATGAGGCAGGCTCAGACGGTGTTAGGCCCAGTATGGATTGCACGTGATTGCACAAAGGTTAGAAAGGGTACCGTATCCCTGGATAACATGTATGGATAGCGTACACATTCAAAATATATGTCTATACAGCATGAGGCAGGCTCAGACGGTGTTAGGCCCAGTATGGATTGCACGTGATTGCACAAAGGTTAGAAAGGGTACCGTATCCCCGGATAACATGTATGGATAGCGTACACATTCAAAATATATGTCTATACAGCATGAGGCAGGCTCAGACGGTGTTAGGCCCAGTATGGATTGCACGTGATTGCACAAAGGTTAGAAAGGGTACCGTATCCCTGGATAACATGTATGGATAGCGTACACATTCAAAATATATGTCTATACAGCATGAGGCAGGCTCAGACGGTGCTAGGCCCAGTATGGATTGCACGTGATTGCACAAAGGTTAGAAAGGGTACCGTATCCCTGGATAACATGTATGGATAGCGTACACATTCAAAATATATGTCTCAGGAGGCAGGCTCAGACGGTGTCAGGCACAGTATGGATTTGACGGCCCAGATTACACAGCGGAGGAGCAGGGAGAGGTAAAGATTGCAAATGCTGGGGCCCTGCCCAAGCAAGGGGGGCCCACTCGTGGGCGTCGGTACTGGCACTGGGCCCCTCATAGTACAGCGGTGTGTCTGACGGCGGGTGTGCACCACCACCGTCAGAGACACTTGATTGCACTATGAGGGACCCTGTGCCAGTGCCCGCGCCCAAGAGTCGGCCTACCCACCTGTCCAGGGCAACGGCACTCGCACGGTGTCGTGCGCTAGGTGGTTACCCCGGCCATGGGGGGGAGGCAGCACAGTTAGGGAGTTTTAGAAAGTGGCATATGTTGATGTTGGACATTCAGCTGATGCAAAAGGCGAAATAGGTGAAGTACCAGGAAGAGGTGGACCAAAGCAAGCCATTTTTCTGTCACCCTATGTGTCATCAGGGGAAGGTGGGACAAAATCCTTGGAAACCCATGCGTGGTTCATTTTAATGAAGGTTAGATCATCCACAGTTTGGGTTGACAGACGGGTCCTTTTTTCTGTCAGGATTGATCCAGCTGCACTGAAGACTCTTTCCGATAGCACACTTGCAGCTGGGCAAGCGAGCTCCTGTAAGGCATATTGGGCCAATTCAGGCCAGGTGTCCAGTTTAGCGGCCCAATAGTCAAAGGGGAATGACCTGTGTGGGAGAACATCGATATGGGAGGAAAAGTAGTTTGTAACCATAGTTGACAAGTGCTGTCTCCTGTCACTTTCCATCGATGCAGTATTACCAGTTGTGTGAGCGGTATTTGAAAAATCAGTCCACAACATTGTCATGAAACCCCTGTCTCCAACGCCACTTCTGCTGTGTGCACCACGAACACCTCTGCCAAGCTGCCCCCGGCCCGTACGGCTCGTGTGAGAACCATCACCGCTGCTGTGTGCTGGGAATGCCTCAAGCAACCGATTTACCAGAGTTGCTTGTTTATTAGCCAATATTAGGTCAAGGTTCTCCTGTGGCATGATGTTTTGTAATTTGCCTTTATAGCGTGAATCCAGGATGCTGGCCAACCAGTAGTCGTCATCGTTCATCATTTTGTCTATGCGGGGGTCCCTTTTTAGGATCCTCAAGGCATAATCTGACATGTGGGCCAATGTTCCCGGTGTCAATGATGCACTGCGAGTGCTGGGTGGAGGAGCACTTTCTGGCAAATCCACATCCCTCCAGTCACGCACAAACCCTGTACCAGACCTTGCCACGCCAACATTTTCACTTGCCCCACGAGATGCATCCTCCTCCCCTAAGTAATCATCCCCATCATCCTCCTCCTCCTCCTCCTCTTCTTCCTCCACCTCGTCCAGGAGAGGTCCCTGAGCAGACAATGGCTGAATGTCATCAAGGATTCCCTCCTCCTCTTCCTCCTCATCAACATTGGCTGCAGACGCCTGCTCCTTAAGGTGCGTCAAAGTTTGCATGAGCAGACGCATAAGTGGGATGCTCATGCTTAGGATGGCGTCGTCTGCGCTTACCAGCCGTGTGCATTCCTCAAAACACTGAAGGACTTTACAAAGGTCTTTCAGCTTCGACCACTGCACGCCTGTCAACTCCATGTCTGCTCTCAAAGTGCCTGGCCGTGTATCCTCCCACAAATGCATTATGGCCTGCCTCTGCTCGCACAGCCGCTCCACCATGTGCAGGGTGGAGTTCCACCTTGTTGCAATGTCGATAATGAGGCGGTGGTTGGGAAGGTGGAGCAATCGCTGCAGCTTCTGCATACGAACGGAGTGTACAGGCGACCGGCGGATGTGCGCGCACAGTCTTCGCACCTTCTGGAGCAGGGCTGTTAACTCCGGATAATTTTTGAGGAAGCACTGCACCACCAGGTTCAAGGTGTGAGCCAAGCAAGGTATGTGGCTGAGTTTTGAAAGGGCTATGGCTGCCACAAAATTACGGCCGTTATCACTAACTACCTTGCCTGCCTCAAGATGTACACTGCCCAGCCATGACTCAGTTTGTCGCTTCAAGTACTCGGCCAGCACCTCGGCGGTGTGTCTGTCGCCCAAACACATCATCTGCAACACAGCCTGCTGACGCTTTCCACTAGCTGCTCGATAGGGGGACACATCGTGTGCAACAGTGGCAGCTGCAGATGGAGTGCTCGTACGACTGCGCTCTGTGGACGAGCTTTCGCTTCTGGAGGAGGAGGAGGAGGAGGAGGAGGGTCGAACGCCTACAGCCAACTGTTTCCTATACCGTGGGCTAGGCAGCACTGTCCCACCACCGCTGTCCCCTGTGGACCCTTCATCCACCACATTAACCCAGTGCGCAGTGATGGACACGTAACGGCCCTGGCCATGCCGACTGGACCATGCATCAGTTGTGAGGTGCACCTTTCCGCTCGCTGACTGCTTGAGTGCATGGACAATGCGGTCTTTCACATGATGGTGGAGGGCTGGGATGGCTTTGCGAGAGAAGAAGTGGTGACTGGGTAGGTCATAGCGTGGTACTGCATAGGCCATGAGTTCGCCGAAAGCTGTGCTTTCCACCAACCGAAAGGGCATCATCTCAAACGAGATTAGTTTGGCAATGTGGGCGTTCAAACCCAGTGTACGCGGATGAGAGACTGAGTACTTTCTTGACCTACTCATAGTGTCTGGGAGGGTGAGCTGGACTTGAAAGCTGCATATGGTGGAAGTAGCGGTGGACAGGGCGGACTGAGAGAGGGTTGATGATGGTGATGGAGTTGGTGTTCTTTCTGATGGCCTAGAATCAGTCTTTCGTTGATATAACAGTGGGATTCCCTGACTGCTGTGGCCTTGCAACGACACCTCAACATTTGCTGCTGTGCTAACCGGTGGGCTTACAGTGGGGGAAACAATGTAGCGTTGCTGACTACCTTCGTTGTGATCAGTTGCACATGTGGCACTTGAGGTTTGGTGTTGTGTCCACGCTTGCAAGTGCATGCTGGTTAAATGTCTAAGCATGCAACTGGTATTCAAATTTTTCAGATTTTTCCCTCGGCTAAAGGTCTTTGCGCACTTCTTACAGATAACCTTGGCCTGATCATGAGGATTTTGTTCAAAAAAGTGCCACACTGCACTCTTCCTACTTTGGCAGACATTTTGCGGCCTAGCACGCTGTGATCTTTTGACCCTCTGGACAAGCTGTCCAGCAACTCTTTTGATGTTTGGAACCTGTCTTTGGAGTGCTCCGGGCCTGCCAGATAACAGCTGTTGCGATGTCGATGTCTGCTGTGGATGCTCCTCATCTGAGCTATTGGAAGCAGCACCCTCTTCCCCCAATGGATGCCAATCTGGGTCAACAACTGGGTCATCCATCACCTCCTCTTCTATGTCATGTGCACCTTTCTCTGTGTCACCGTGTATGGTGGTATAGTGTGCGGGAAGGGGCACCTGAGTCTCATCAGGGTCAAAATCTGGCTCTGTACACTGCGAGGACAATGTAGTGCTCTGAGTGAATGTACCAGCAGAATCATCCATCAGCGGCTGTGCATCAGTGCACTCCATGTCAGATTCATCTTGGCCTGGGTAATTCACCATTTGACTTGATAATCCAGGCATGGTATGTGAAAACAGCTCCATGGAGTAATCAGTAGTATGGCCTGCGTCATCCTTCAATCTTGGTTGGGGTGAAGGACACAAGGAAAGGTGTGGTTCATGAACATGAGCCTCCAATGACGACTCAGTGCTTTTACTTTTTACAACTGAAGAAGAGGAGGCGATAGAGCTGGAGGCTGAGTCAGCAATGAAAGACAAAACTTTTTCCTGATGCTCTGCCTTTAAAAGCGGTTTGCCAACTCCTAGAAAACTAAGCGTTCGAGGCCTTATGTAGCCAGACGATGACGCAGGGTCAGCACCTCCTGCATTCGGTCCTATTTTGCTCTTGCCACTACCATCAGATCCACCACCAACACCATCATTACCAGCTGCCAACCCCCGCCCAATTCCACGGCCTCTTCCACCAGCCTTCCTCATTTTTGGTAGAAATGTAGACAAAATCCAACAAACTATATAGTAATGTAAAACAAGGTACAAGGTGTCTATAGGACAGGGGAGATTTCGAATTTCTGCACACACTTGTGGACAGTGGACACTTTTTGATTGTGTGAGGCCCACTGATATCTGAGCGCTATGTGACACGCTCGATGGCACAGCTGCCTGTGACCAAAGTGACGAGAGGATAATGGAGATTTTGAATCTCTGCGTACACTTTTGGACACTGGACACTTGTGGATTGTGTGAGGCCCACTGATATCTGAGCGCTATGTGACACGCTCGATGGCACAGCTGCCTGTGACCAAAGTGACGAGAGGATAATGGAGATTTTGAATCTCTGCGTACACTTTTGGACACTGGACACTTGTGGATTGTGTGAGGCCCACTGATATCTGAGCGCTATGTGACACGCTCGATGGCACAGCTGCCTGTGACCAAAGTGACGAGAGGATAATGGAGATTTTGAATCTCTGCGTACACTTGTGGATAGTGGACACTTGTGGATTGTGTGCGGCCCACTGATATCTGAGCGCTATGTGACACGCTCGATGGCACAGCTGCCTGTGACCAAAGTGACGAGAGGATAAGGGAGATTGGATTGCTTTTAAAAAAGCAGTTTGCGGAGCAGTGGGTAAACAGCAATGCCAGCGTGTCAGGAAGCCTTAAAAGGCAGCCCAACAACCAACACCACTGATACACCACAATATAGCCTCCCCTTGCACTGCACACACAGTGACTTGTGTGTTGTGCAGGCCAAATCGCTAGCAGCAGAAGCAGTTTTTTTGTCTTCTTCCCTGCCTAACGCTCTCCCTACAGAATCAGCAGCAACCTCTCCCTATACTAAGATCGGCAGAAGTAAGATGGCGGTCGGCGTGCACGCCCTTTTATATCCCCTGTGACGCCCACCAAAGCAAGCCAATCACTTGCATGCCCTTCTGAAAGATGGTGGTGACCCGTGCCTAGGTCATCACGTTGCCCACAGTGTCCGTGGATCCTGATTGGCTGAAAAAGAGCGCAAAACAAACTTTTGAAACGCGACTTTGGCGCGTAAGTCGCCGACCTCGTGGCCGACCTCATCCTAGGGTCGGGTTTCGTTTCATGAAACCCGACTTTGCCAAAAGTCGGCGACTTTTGAATTTTTTCGACCCGTTTCGCTCAACTCTAATAAATTGTGTTATTTCCAGCTTTACAGAAGGACGATAACACCATAGAAATGATAAGAATAATAGGCCTCAGTTACCACAACTGTCTACAAAGAAAACTGTTGCTGATAGCGACCAATCACAGCTCATTTTTCATCTTTTAAACAGCTCTGGGACAGCATGGCGAGTTTTGAGTAGAGTTGAGCGACTTTGGTCGGATCGGGTTTCGTGAAACCCGAATGAAACAAAATAAGTTTCAGATGAAACTCGTCCGACTAGAGCAAAACAAAGTCAGAGTTTCATCCGAAACCCGACCCCAATGCAAGTCAATGGGAAATAAAAGTCGGACGAAACTCCGACTTTTTTTTGCTCTAGTCGGACGAGTTTCATCTGAAACTTATTTTGTTTCATTCGGGTTTCACGAAACCCGATCCGACCAAAGTCGCTCAACTCTAGTTTTGAGTGGAGACTTTTGTGTTTCAACTTTTATGTGGCGAGGTTGGTGTATGTTTGGTGAAATGTGTGCTGAGGGTGGTATATGTGTTGAAGCACCTGGTAGTGTGTGGCGCATTTTGTGTGTGTGTTCATATCCCCGTGTGTGGTGAGTATCCCATGTCAGGGCCCCACCTTACCAAATGTACGGTATATACTCTTTGGCGCCATCACTCTCATTCTTTAAGCCCCCCTTGTTCACATCTGGCAGCTGTCAATTTGCCTCCAACACTTTTCCTTTCACTTTTTCCCCATTATGTAGATAAGGGCAAAATTGTTTGGTGAATTGGAATGCGCGGGGATAAAATTTCGCCTCACAACATAGCCTATGACGCTTTCGGGGTCTAGAAGTGTGACTTTGCAAAATTTTGTGGCTGTAGCTGCGATGGTGGAGATGCCAATACATACACACACTTTTTCCCCATTATGTAGATAGGGGCAAAATAGTTTGGTGAATTGGAATGCATGGACTTAAAATTCCATCTCACAACATAGCCTATGATGCTCTCGGGGTCCAGACGTGTGACTGTGCCAAATTTTGTAGCTGTAGCTGCGACGGTGCGGATGCCAATCCCAGACATACATACATACACACATTGAGCTTTAGATATTAGATTATGACAACGTTAGTATGAGTTGGGCTTAATGTTTTTGATCTTTTTTGAATTTCTCAGAATTTTCAGATAAATTTGACCAACAATGAGATAAATACTGGCAAAAATTTAAAAAAAAAAGTAAAACTAAATAATAAACAAAAAGCTGTACATTTGATGAACGTACTGTGATTAATTCAGAAAATATATGTAAAGTCATGTTTTCAGTTTCTGGTGCGACCTTCTTAAGAAACAATCACTTCTATAAAATATGTATAAAAGTGCTAAATTTCTTCAGGTTGATGACTTTTTTTCATAACATTGACGGGGACTAGGATTGATGCTAAGCAAATTGAATTCACCTGCAATTCTACAAAAAAAATTGGACTCACTAGAATTTTATTTTATTTTTTTCAATTTGTTTCAGATGAATTCTGCAAAATGGTGGCACATCATTTGGCATTTTACTTGATTACAGAGGTCTGGAAAGGGACAATAAAAAGAAAACTATGCTTAACTTTTCTTGAACCTTCCTGTACCTGTTCTGCTGCCTCTAATCCTCTAATTGGTTCTTTCATCTTCTATGCTCTGTTTTCCATCTTCCTTCAAGGTCTTCTTTTCACTAGGACCTACTTAGTAGGAGAAAAAGGAAAAAAGCCATAAGGAAAGATGGTGTGAAAACCCATATTTAATACAGTCCCAATTTTATTCACAAAAACAAAACGGCACAACAGTGGACAACACAAACAGAGACATTTTGATTTAAAACAATTAAAAAGAGAAGTAAGAACAGGAGGGGTTGAAAAATGATTTGACCATGGAAATCCATCCCTTAGGTATTTACAAAAGCATATAAATAGTCAACCCAGTACTAATAATAATACTAATACTAATAATAGTACAGAATCTATGTGTAATCACCAAAATAATGCACTGTGGGGTGAAAAATATATTAGGCAAAGCCAGGGCCGGTTTTAGACAAAGTGGGGCCCTAGGCAAAAGTTTAAAGTGGGGCACCAAATACTAACATTGTAAAATCACACATTTAAGTTACATTACATGAGCAGGATGCGGATACAGGTGGGAGAGGAGCCTGTGATGGCACTGTGGCCCCCATATTCAGGGGCCTTATATCAGCCAACGGGTCTGCCACTATTAGCATTACACAGGAGCGTTGCTAGGGTCAGAAAAGATTGGGGGACCCAACCCCCTCTTAATTTTTTTTTTGACACTGCAGATAACACAGCAGGGCTCCCAACTGTCCTGGATCCAGCGGGACAGTCCCGATTTTGACATTCCCACCCGCTATCCCAGCCGGGATTGTAGTTTTCCCGCACTGCGAATCAGCCACCATGACCACCTGTCATTTCAGAAGGGAGTGTGTACCGATCGCCATACAATTCCCTCTATGCACAGCACACTGCAGAACAGAAGCCCTCCCCAGCTCACGTGACCAGTCACATGACTGTGACCTCATCCTATGTAACATCAGAGATAGCAGTGATAACTCTCTGAGAACAGATAATGTAGTAGATGTCACCTGCAGTCCTATGTAACACCACAGATAATCTTACTCTGAGACGCTATGGCTATGTTCACTATTTTTTTCCATAGCCAAAACCTGTTCAATTAGCAGTAAAAATGTTGCGTTCAAAACACCTGTTTTTCAGCTTGTTTTCTGGTGTTCTCTACACTTTTTTCAGCTTTTTTTTTAAAGTGAGGATGTTTGCTTTGTCTACAGTATGTTTAAGGCCACGTTCACACGTTGAATATTCAGTCAGTATTTCACATCAGTATGCGCAAGTCAAAACCAGGAGGGTGAGAAATCCAGAAGTGGTGACGTGTTTCTATTATACTTTCCCTCTCATTGTTCCACTGCTGTTTCTGCATTACAAATACTGATGTGAAATACTGACCAAATACTGAACGTGTAAACGAGACTTAATAGCTTAATTCACCAAAACCACTTAAAAAATTGCAGCGAAAAATACCTATGCAATATCTGCAGCTTTCTTTCTTATATTCTTTCATTGCTTACTACGGGTGAAAACACACTGAATGAAGTGACATGCTGCAGATTTAAAAAGCACTAAAGTTCAGAAATTCAGTCAGAAAAAAAACAAGCTCATGCAGGAGATTTCGGAAATCTCATATGTTTTGCTGGCACTTTAAAAAGCAGCTTTTGGCCACGTTCAGATGCAGAATTTCTGCAGCTTTTTCTTCTGCAAATAATAAGTTTACAGCATTTTATAGCACAAGCAAAGACTGAGATTTTCAGGAATCTCCTGCACACCCTTTTATTTTCTCCTGACTGAATTTCACAACTGCAGCGTTTTTGAAATCTGCAGCGTCACTTCTTTCAGCAATTCTTTTCACCCGTAGAAAGGAATGAAAAAGTTATAG
Organism: Dendrobates tinctorius; assembly: GCF_039654945.1. Taxonomy (NCBI): domain Eukaryota; kingdom Metazoa; phylum Chordata; class Amphibia; order Anura; family Dendrobatidae; genus Dendrobates; species Dendrobates tinctorius. The sequence continues at coordinate 16,188,782 of NW_027361870.1, read as the reverse complement.
AAAAGCTGCAAATGTCGCAACGTTGTTTTTCGCTGTGTTTTTGGTGAATAAAACAAACTTTATTAAACATGTACTGTAGACAAAATGAACACTGTAAAAAAAAAACAAACAGCAAAAGCTCTTAGGGTCTGTGTCCTCAATCAGTAAACTCTGGAAGCTGCGTACATCCGCAGCATCCAACCCGCAGCGGCCAGATGTTACAGCATAGTGAATGGGATTTCTAGAAATTCCATGTCCACTATGCATCCATGTACGCCCGCACCTCACCCGCAGAGACGGACATGCAGCACGACTCTCCAGACTGCAGCATGTCAATTTATCTTGCATAGATGCGAGTCTCCGCAAGAGAAATGTCACCCGTACAATGTATAGGATGCGGTGATTCCGCACGGTTCAGTGATCACACCTAAAAAATGGGTGTTTTGAAAGCAGTGTTTTTACTGCGAAGAGAGCAGGCTTTGGCTGCAAAAAAAATGCACCAAAAACGCTGATTCATATGCACACCTGTACTGTATATATATGTATGGTTTGCCCTTATTATTTCAGATGGGAATTCATTTATTTCTATATCATAAATCCCCTGATTCAGCAGACAATATTCCTGTCTTGTGTCATCCAGACAGTAGTGACAGGAGGTCGCCCTGTCACATTACAAGCAGTGATTAGTGACTGTGGTCAGAGCTGATGCTGATTGCTGCTGTATGTGGCTGTGAATCCTGATCCTGCAGTGATCAGCACAGAGCTCTGGACCACAGTGATTAAATCACTGTACTCTGACCTGTTACTGCTGCTCTTACCAGGTTCTGTGGCTTCACTTAGGCATATCCATTCTCAGGACAGTGCTAGGAGCAGCCTTGATCAGGACTCAGGAGGAGACAGAGCTGCAGGCATCTTCCTGGCTGTCACTGTGCTGTAATCCGCCCCTCCCCCTCACTCTCAACTTTTAACCTGACTGCAGGGAGAAAGAGACAGAGGGGCTCAAAGGGCTTTGCGAGAGACGCTCTAAGACTTCACAGCAATGCCCAGCATTATTCACTGCTGTACACCCTCTAGGCACTTCATAAATGGACTGCAGATGCAGGGGGCCCCCTTTGTAGGTGGGGGCCCCAGGCAACTGCCTGGTCTGCCTGGTCCAAACGCCAGCCCTGGGCAAAGCAATTAATGATGGAAATCCAAATAGCTAAGAGTAAAAACAAATATAAGAGAAAAATACAGGCATGTGTACAAGCATGGGATAAAATACATACATGTAAGCAAGCATGGAATAATATGTGCAGTGGGGAAAAAAAGTATTTTGTCAGCCACCATTTGTGCAAGTTCTCCCACTTAAAAAGATGGGAGAGGTCTGTAATTGACATCATAGGTAGACCACAACTATGAGAGTCAAAATGAGAAAGCAAATTCAGAAAATCACCTTGTCTGATTTGGCAAGATTTATTTTGCAAATTATGGTGGAAGATAAGTATTTGGTAACCTAAAAACATGCAAGATTTCTGGCTCTCACAGACCTGTACCACCTTCTTTAAGAGGCTCCTCTGTCCTCCACTCGTTAACTGTAGTAACGGCACCTGTTTGAACTTTTTATCAGCATAAAGGACACGTGTCCACAACCTCAAACAGTCATACTCCAAACTCCACTATGGTGAAGACCAAAGAGCCGTCGAAGGACACCAGAAACAAAATTATAGCCCTGCACCTGGCTGGGAAGACTGAATCTGCAATAGGCAATCAGCTTGGTGTGATGAAATCAACTGTGGGAGCAATAGTAAGAAATTGGAAGACATACAAGACCACTGATAATCTCCCTCGATCTGGGGTTCCACGCAAGATCTCACCCCGTGAGGTCAAATTGATCACAACAATGGTGAGCAAAAATCTCAGAAACACATGGGGGACCTAGTGAATGACCTGCATAGAGCTGGGACCACCGTAACAAAGGCAACCATCAGTAACACACTATGCTGCCAGGGACTCAGATCCAGTAGTGCCAGACGTGTTCCACTGATTAAGCCAGTACATGTTCGGGCCCATCTGAAGTTTGCTAGAGAGCATTTGGATTATCCAGAAGAGTATTGGGAAAATGTCATATGGTCTGATGAAACCAAAGTAGAACAGTTTGGTAGAAACAAAACTCATCATGTTTGGAGGAGACAGAATTCTGATTTGCATCCAAAGAACACCATACCTACTGTGAAGCATGGGGGTGGCAACAACATGCTTTGGGGCTGTTTCTCTGCAAAGGGACCAGGACAACTGATCCATGTACATGAAAGAATGAATGGGGCCATGTATCGTGAGATTTCCATCAGCAAGGGCATTGAAGATGAAACATGGATGGGTCTTTCAGCATTATAATGATCCTAAGCACACCGCCAGGGAAATGAAGGAGTGGCTTCGTAAGAAGCATATGAAGGTCTTGGAGTGGCCTAGCCAGTCTCTAGATCTCAACCAAATAGAAAACCTTTGGAGGAATTTGAAAGTCCGTGTTGCCCAGCAACATCTATGTTGCCCAGCAACAGACCCAAAGCATCACTGCTCTAGAAGAGATCTGCATGGAGGAATGGGCCAACAAACCACCAACAGTGTGTGCTAACCTTGTGAAGACTTACAGAAAACATTTGACCTCTGTCATTGTCAACAAAGGATATATAACAAAATATTGAGATTTTGTTAATGACCAAATACTTATTTTCCACCATAATTTGCTAAATAAATCTTGCCAAATCAGACAAGGTGATTTTCTGGATTTGTTTTTTCATTTTGACTCTCATAGTTGTGGTCTACCTATCATGTCAATTACAGGCCTCTCTCATCTTTTTAAGAGCGAGAACTTGCTCAATTGGTGGCTGACTAAATACTTTTTTCCTCACTGTACCTGGGTGATAGTAAACGACCTGAGCGGGTGAGTCACCATGCGTATCGCTGCTTACTGGCAGCTTCGTCAGGGGTACTTTGCCTGTGTAATAGACAGGTTTAAATAAGAGTCAAAATAGATGTTTTAGGGCAGCAGGTGTGTAAAGTTAGCTCAGACAAACAGATCTGTTGAACCCGTACTGCATGCGTTAGACCGGAAGTGACATGTGCATTCCACTGAGGTATAAGTTAAGCTTGAGTTCCAGGTGAAGCAGGAAATGTGTTCCACTGGAAAACCAATCCAGGATGAATCAAATCAGATAGCATAATGTCAGGCTAGATAGGTATAAGGTGTCAGCGTTATATCTAAAGGAAAGCTATCCTATCAATCAACAGTCACATTGAAGGTCAGTCCAAAAAGTATGGTGTCATAGTAGGTAAGTATGGTTAATATATTAACCAGTAAGAAATGTATATATATATATATATATATATATTTATTATCCAAATGGAAAAAATGTACATATAACAATGTGCACTAACAATCTGCATATGAGTATGCACCGCAGAAAAGTGTACAAATGTACAGTGGATGGCATACTCAAGTGGATTCGTGATATACCGTATAAACAATGTGAGACACACAAACAATTATACAATGTACAATAGAAAATAAAAAAAAATATAAATAAAAAAATAATACAAGAAATAAAAATAAAAAATATATAACAAACATGATATGCAACAGATTGTGCAAGACAAAAATACCCAGGAAATCTCCATAGATATTGTGCCAGGACTGACTACAGATGAGAAAAAATGAAAAAAAAACAAGCCTGTGAAGGAAAGGTCTTCATTGATACCCTTGGGGCCACAGGGTCCAAATTGAAAATTCTAACCTTAGGAGTTCAATAGTGCAGTCGCGACACCAGATATTGGGTTGAACTTTTTTGTAAGCCTATTTCCCTGAGTCTTTAAATTTTTCCCCTATGTATATCATGAAAGAGGATGAAAGATCCAGTAGTGGAACAAGCTGTTTGCAGCCGTAGACTTTCTAAATAAATTGGTGGCAATGCGATTTCCCATTTGACTGAAAGGCAAGAGATATGGTAAGTAAGGTGAATGTTTACAGAGTTTATATTAAGTCTCTCAAGTAAATGAATACATTCACGTTCCAAGCCTGTTCAAATTAGAAGGATGCCATTGATAAAGTGAAGCCATTTGAAGGAATGGCTGTGGAAGTCTTTGGACGGGTACATGTGCACGCCCTCCCACCAGCCAAGGAAGAGGTTGGCAAAGGAGGGAGGGCTCGCAACATGCACCCTTGCCATCCTAGAAATCTGTTAGTTGAAAGATTGATCAAAAGTAAAATTATTGTATGTAAGGCCAAAATTCATGAGGTCAATTATGAAGAAATCATGCATACAGTTACCTCAAGTTTGTAGATCTAGGAAATATGTAATCGCAGCTAGGACATCTTTATGGGCAATGTTGGCATATAAAGATTCCGTGAGGTAAGATCGTAGGTTAAGTACAGGTAGTTGCAGAAAATAATCAACATAAGTACAAGCTCTTTCACAGATACTCCCAATACCAGACACTATGGGTCTGCCTTGTGTGCACTCAATGCTTTTATGTACCTTTGGAAGGCTATAAAACGTAGTGTGGTGTAGTGACCACTATGTCTGCTAGGGGGCGCTGTGTGGTTGTCCCAGGACGGGCCTACAGGCATATCCATTGTGGTATTGGGTATAGGATGCTGAAGGATCGTTATGTATCTCAAGGTGGGTGGCCTTGAGATGGAGACTTATGTGTTGTTCAGCAATGATATTGCTGAGGTGTTGCTTCAATGTATAAGGGAGAAGTCTCCAGGTAACTAGAGAGATGGGCGGACCTGGTTACCTACAAACCCACCCAGGGGTGTGTTTAAGAGTGTCATAATAAAGTATATGTGTGGCTGTGTGTAATAGGACCTGTGACGAGGTCATAGTCATGTGACCCGGTGGGCGTGGCTATGAACCATATAATGTGGCCAGGGTAGGTCACATAGAGAGAGCGCATGGATCTGATTGGGCCATGTGGAAGGTCCCGGCAAGCCTATATGGAAGAAGGTGTGCTACTTTCCTAAAGACCATGTGCTGAGGCTGCTGACCCGGGGAGGCCTATGTATATTGGCTGTATGTGAGGAGGGATAAGCCTCCTGTGTTTTGCTGATGCTCCAGGACTGAGCCTGAAATCATGGACACTTAGGCTTGCTTTCGCCTGAGCTAAAGGCTATTCCTTGTGTTATGTGCTGCTTTATGGGTTATGAATCAATAAACCCTGTGAACTTTTAAAAGGAACGTGCCTCCTGGTTGTCTCCCATCGCACATAAGCGAGTTGAATCCCTACAATTGATGGAGAATGCGGGCAGCGGTTCCAAGAAGCACATGTTGCCGTACTGGCGGTTCTGAGCCAGCAGAGCAGACGGTCTGGAAAATCGTGAGTAATACTGACCGAGGTCAGAGAAAGTGACTGTGTTGATATTTGTGGGATACCTCTGAGGAGAAGAGGCGCCCAGGAACCTGTGTGGCTGACACCAGCAGATAACAGACAGGAGTCTGTGTTGTACTGATCGGGGTCAGTGAGAGACTGTGTACCTAGAGGGTTCAGTGAGCAAGGTCCTGGAGGGTCAGTGTTGGGAGATTCTAGAAGAATTGTCTCCCTGGAGCACGTGGTATGACCTTGGACCTGGTGAGGCGTGAGTGTTGGGCAGTCTCAGGCAGAGACGGATGTCCTGAAGAGCACCTGCTGAGCCCCTGGACCTGGTGAGGCCGGTGTGTTGGAAAACCCTGGGAGGAGGGTCGGCTCCCTGAATAGCACCCGGTGTGCCCTGTGTGTTGGACGGTCTCAGGCAGAGACGGTACGTCCTGAAGAGCACACAGAAAGGACACGTGAGGTTTTTGTGTGGTGTGTTTTTTTTCTTTTTCCTCTGCAAAACCTGAAGGTGATTGCTGTGGCTCAGAGGGGTCACGAATGTTTTTTTGCAAGGCAGCTTGCTGTGGCTCAGTGGGGTCACGAAGGGGACAAGCGACTTCCGGTAACTCAGCGGGATTACGAAGGGGACAAGCGGCTTCCTGTAACTCGGTGGGGTTACGAAGAGGACACCAGCTGCTGTGTGTGAACAGCAACCGGTGGTGTCGGTGATTTGTGACAGCAGGAGCTGTGGCAGCGTCAGAAGGTACTTGTGTCGGTGATTTGTGACAGCAGGAGTTGTGGCAGCGCCAGAAGGAACTGGTGTGATGTCATGCTTAAAGGGCCAGTACCAGCCCAAAAAGACATAAACTGTACTGTGTGAACTGTGGTATAAGAAGTTCTGCAAAACAGACATGGGGAAATCCCGAAAGGGGGCGGTGGCCCAAATCGGGGTGGTAGCCCAAAAGGGGGTGGCATCCCAGAAGGGGGAAGTGACCCAAATCGGGGTGGTAGACCAAAAGGGGATGGAGTCCCAAAAGGGGGCGGTGACCCAAATTGGGGTGGTAACCCAAAAGGGGGTGGAGTCCCAGAGGGGGCGGTGACCCAAATTGGGGTGGTAACCCAAAAAGGGGTGGAGTCCCAGGAGGGGGCGGCGACCCAAATTGGGGTGGTTCAGGAAATGGCAGCACTGGTTGCCTCAGTGGGTATGTCTGGGGAACCGCAGTGCGTGTGTATGAGTTTTGAGGAGTGCCGCATGTATTTTCCTGATAACGATCGGCCACAGGTGTGTACCGTGATGCTGCACCGGGAAGGAGTCCCTGGTAGGCTGGACTCAAAGAGTCAGGTGACTCTGACAGGAACTCCTCTCGTTTTATCTCTGACCGAGAAAACGTCAGGGTTTGCTGTGACCATGGGGTCATTGTGAATTATACAGTGGTCAGAGTTATGATTGAAATGACAAAGGGGAAGTGTCAAGGTGGTAGTATGCCACCAAACTTACTGCATACCTTTGAGAGTGGCCGAGACTTTGTCGTTTTTGATGACGTATGGTCGGACGATGGAGACGTTTCGACTGTGGGGCCAGCGGACGCTTAGATGGTGACACCTCCTAAAGTGGACAGGTCAGAAGTTGAACTGACCGGGAAAAGAAGTACATCTGCCCAACTGACGGACCTGACGTCTCGTGACAAGACAGATGGTGGGCTGGGAGATGAGGTGACTGGAGTGGACAATGACTGATATTCTTTATGTATCTCAAGGTGGGTGGCCTTGAGATGGAGACTTTTGTGTTGTTCAGCAATGATATTGCTGAGGTGTTGTTTCAATGTATAAGGGAGAAGTCTCCAGGTAACTAGAGAGATGGGCGGACCTGGTTACCTACAAACCCACCCAGGGGTGTGTTTAAGAGTGTCATAATAAAGTATATGTGTGGCTGTGTGTAATAGGACCTGTGATGAGGTCATAGTCATGTGACCCAGTAGGCGTGGCTATGGACCACATAATGTGACCAGGGTAGGTCACATAGAGAGAGCGCATGGATCTGATTGGGTCATGTGGAAGGTCCCGGCAGGCCTATGTGGAAGAAGGTGTGCTACCTTCCTAAAGACCACGTGCTGAGTCTGCTGACCCAGGGAGGCCTATGTATATTGGCTGTATGTGAGGAGGGATAAGCCTCCTGTGTTTTGCTGAGGCTCCAGGACTGAGCCTGAAGTCATGGACACTTATGCTTGCGTTTGCCTGAGCTAAAGGCTATTCCTTGTGTTATGTGCTGCTTTATGGGTTATGAAACATTAAACCCTCTAAACTTTTAAAAGGAACGTGCCTCCTGGTTGTCTCCCGTCACACCTAAGCGAGTTGAATCCCTACAGTAGGTATAATAGGTTTTTTACGTAACTATAATCCTATTCCTGTTTGTTGATAATGCCCAAGTCCAGTACCCTGTCAAGTAAACGTTCAAGCTTGAGAGAAAAGATAGCCATCAGAACTGATGGGAGTCTAAAAAAAATTGAAATTGCTTAGTTGTTTATGAACTTGAGCCAAATACATCTTCTTAGGCCAAAGAACTATGTTGCCCCATTTTTGGCTTCTTTTATTATGAAGGATTGATTATTTTGAAGGCTCTTAAGAGCACGTCTTTCTGCTACAGACATATTCTGATGTTGTCAAGAATTAGTGGGTATTTTTTTAATTGTATCACCCCAAAAAAAGTCTGTATGGAAGGGATCAGAGATAAGGGTGGAGCTAAAACTGAGGGAGATCTATGTGGGACTATTTTCTTACCTGTGTACATTTGATTTTCATGTAGTAGGTCAAATAAGTCTGTAAAGACTTGTCTGTCTACGACTAAGGCATTCTCAGGTAGAGAATCCTACCTATTGTGCAAAGCATTGCTAATAAGTTTTCTACAAAAAAGATTCACATCTTTTAGTAAAGTGAATTTGTCAACAGCCAACATAGGAGAATAAGTGAGACCTTCTTGTTTGAGGACAGACCTTTTCTTATCCATAAGGATATACGAGGACAAGTTGATTTGTAACTGAGAATCTGATGAGTCTGATAGTTATATCTCTTCATCTTTGTTCAAGTTGGGTTGTTTCTGGTGTATCTGGAGCCTCATTTTGCCACATCTGACCACCGTCCATATTGCTTGTTTCTGAGCTTAAAAAATCACTCTGTTCTTGTTCAGAGGTGGATGTTCTATCAGAAGTGTTAGTAGTAGGCGGATAACGCCTTCTGCCCACATGCTTCCACCTGAAGACCTGTCCCTTTTCATAGTCTCTTTTATCACAAATAAGTTTACTCCTTTTTTATTCATTCCTTTTCAAGTTTGTTGATGACATCCTTTAGTTTGTTTTGAAATGGAGACACTAATTGGTCACGATCAGATTTAGCCATCTGTGACTCTAGATTCTTAATGTGACTTTTTTATGGCTGTAGAAAATCTCTGTCGTGTTGTTGCAAAATATTAATTATGATGTTAGAAAATTTAGAGATGCCTGTCTCCCATGTTGTTTTGAATTAGGGTGTGACCTACGAAACAGAAAACATTTGAACCCATAACCCAGATTGGGCAGATAAATATTTTAAGATATTCTTCTAAGCTGTGGATGTTCCATAGTTGTTGGAAAGGCATTGGAAATATGACATTATCCCATATGGCTTCCTGGCATCCAAATCAAATGTCATTAGAGACTCAGTATGAAAAATCCTACTCAAAAAATTATTCCTACTCCAAAAAATTATTCCATTACCTAAGACCCACGTGGGGCACAAAGGAGGACATAGTGTAGTGCCTGCTGAAAAAAGGATAGAAAGCAAAAAATAGAAGAAAAGACAGCCAATCAAAAGAGCTGATAGAGGTGGTGGGACATGTACGGAGACAGAAAAAAAGAGAGGTGATGTATGTATACAGTTTTTTCTTTAATTCTACCCACAAGTGTTTGATTAGGCTGAGGTCTGGAGATTGTGGGGGCCATTCCAGCACCTCTACTTCATTGTCACTGAACCATTTCTTCACCAATCTTGACGTATGCTTCGTGCTGTTGACCTGTTGGAACACTATGTCGTCCTTTTCGTACCCATAATACTTGAGTTTATGAAGTTACTCATCTTGTAGGATACTCACATATATCTCAGCATTGAGACCACCATCGATCCTGGTCATGTATTCAATGCCATTGGCTGTGAAACAACTCATATCCTCAGGCTTCCTCCACCAAACTTGACATTTTCTTCAATTTCTCAATCCATTAGCCCCTTTTTCCCTTGTTTCTTTCAGACTCATTTGCACCGATTTATTGACTTTCATGTAATCGCTCCAGATGACCCGTTTCAAACCTTGTGTGCACACGTATGCAGAAAATTTCTGCATAAAAAATGGGACTCCTTCCCAGAAAACGCGCGTTTTTGCGATTTTTGCTAGTTTTTGCCACACTTTTTTCCGCGCGTCCCCAGACACATAGAAAATAGCTAGAAATGCGGAATTTTCAGCGAAAATAATGAGCATGCTGCGTTTTTTACTGCAAAGCGTTTTTTTCGCGATAAAAAATGCATCAATATGCTCAAAAAGTGCAAATGCATTAAAATGAATGGGAAGCTTCTTTTAAGCGTTTTTTTAGTGGATTTTTTGGTAAATCTGCAGGAAAACGCGAAAAAAACACTGTGTGTGAACACAGCCTTAAATGTCCACTTTTCATACATGTTTTCAAACTCAAACTGACACTTCTCATTACAATATTAAAGTTGAGGCTTCTTCACCTTTTTTTGGGCCACCATTCCCGACTTGCGTAATGTGCTTCACACGGTGCTTGCATTGAAGTATGAGATCTCACTATTATGAAGCATACTGCCATGGTTGTCGCCCCGGATTTGATAGACTTTGGGATAAGTCAATTTGTTGACTCCAATACTTTGCTTGGATGTCCACCATTTGGCTTCTGAATGGAAGGATGGACTTCATTTCCTATTTTTCCAACTGTCATGGCGCTCACATGATGCAGTTTAGCAATTTTCTTGGCCGAGAGACGGCTATCGATGAGCTGGATGATGCTCTTTTTCTTTTCTTGGGAAATCATCTTCATGGTTGCTCCTCGATTTGAACCAATGACCTTTCGCTTGGGAATCAACATAATAGTACACTGAGCTATTAGGTAATGTGAGAACAGGTTGCATTTTGTAGTATTCAGGAAGAAAAATATTTTTCCACCACAAGAAGCAAAACAGTAACAATGCAGTAACATGACAAGAATCTGCATAACTAATCATATGCTAAATAGCTGCAAGTCAAATTTATGATTGAGATAGCCAAGATGATTGTCTATAAAATGATGGTAGTCTCACAAAGCAGTAGTAGATGGGGAGATATGGAGCCTGAAAGTCAAAAGTTAAAAACATTACCCTTTTGCTCTTCACTGTATAATATAAACCTCTCCTGACAGAGTATCACATAATGATATTTCCTGAGTTTTTTTTGCGAATAACCTCACATAGCACATCTTCTGATAAGTTGTGCCAAGAACAAAAGTATGTTATGGAATGACATATCTGTATGACTAGCTGTTGTTTTACTGGATGACCCATTGGTTAAGTATCAGTTTTAAGAATTTGTATAATCCATGAATACATGTTGCGTAGATCACGAATGGCTACAAAGCAAACAAGAGCTATGATAAATCCACAAGAATCTTTCATAGTTTGGCTGACATTCTTATGTTGGGATACAGATTTTGGCTTTTGACTCGCCAACCAAATATTCTTCAAAACGATAGTGGCTTCCTGGTTTTTCCAAATCATTATGGGTCGCCCTCCCAGGGCTGTGGGGTACCCGGTACCGGGCCGTTCTCTCAGAGGGGAATGTCACAGCAGCGGTGACCCGGTCTGTGGCCCTGGTCACCCATGTAAAAGGGATGAAGTGATGGAATAAAGTTTATGAGTGAATGATTCATGACGCCACCTGTGGTGTCCGGCAATGAAGGTGTTAAGCCGACGCTGCAGACAGATCCTCTGGGACAGATGGTGGGGTGCAGCAATGATGGTGTAGCACTCCACAGGCAGGGCTGTAGTCCCAGGGCAGAGTAGATGAAAAGGGTAGGTGTTGAGGAAGAGGGTGCAGTGTTTGGCACAGAGATGTAACAGTGCCGGAGAGTTTGTAAGAAGAAGGCAAGGACACAACAGGGTGCAGTTTCTTTACCTTTACTTTGACTTGGCAAATGCAGTCCAGGGTCCCGATTACAGATGGCACAGGAGCTAATTAGCCTGGAAGCAACTGAGAAATCTCTCTATGCAGATAGGTTGTGTAGTCTCCTTCCTAGCGCTTACTTGAGGTACATGCAGTACTTTGTTACACTGAAGTTTCTCCTTCTTATTCCCTCTCAGATCTACCTCATATGGCAGACAGCTGTAGCCTTCTATCTCTTCTCTTGGCTCACTCGTTGCTGTTGTGCCTCCGAGTCTTAGGTGGGAATAGAGCATTTACAGCTTCCTATTCCCCTGGTTTCTGTTGCAGGACCTTCAGTATCCAAACAACCATGGAGACCAGGCTCCAGATCATGCGCTCCAGCTGGGAACGAGCTCTCTCCTCCGCTCAGTCTCCCAGCTTCTCTCTCCACGTCTACACACTTTGGCCTCCTCACACTAACTACTTTAATTTACCCTCCTGGCCCTCAGAGTGCACTCCTCCCCCAATTCTGGTTCAGAGCTCCCTCTGCTGGCCTGGAGTGGGAACTGTGTTGCATGTTATGGTTAACTGCCAGAGAGACCCTTCATTGCTTCCAAGCCTGACATCACCCTCCCTGGAGGAAGGCAATGCCAGTGTGGCGACCACATTTCTGGGGATGCCACATTCCCCCCTAGTGCAATTCAGTATTCCTGGACTGATGAAAAAAAAACAACATATAAACATATAAACAAATGAACAATTATAAATGTACAAGATTTAGAAAAAAAAATGAAACATTCAAAAACCAAAAACTCCAAAAATAGTCCTGTGACGATTAGTCCATGCATCAATGTCCATGGTCCATTCCTGGGCAATAGGTGAACTATGTACAAATAGAGTTTTGACCACACATAGTCCTGTGGTTCAACTGTCCATTGAAACAAACTGGAAAATTCAAAAAGGGGATTTTTTACAGAGTCTCTGTAGGCACAAAACTTAAACGTTACATATATACATACAATTTAACATTTACATTAACTGATTTATACACGATATCTGAGGGTTGGAATACCTTGGGTACTACGGACAGACCTACGTAGCTCTGGTGTGGCTAAACTGGGTAGTAGCCGTCTGCAAACTCTTAGACTCACCATGGGCATGACAGATTCACCACTGGCAGGGCGAGGATTCTCTGGCTCCACTGCTGGTGTGGCATCTGCTACTTGAACTTCCTGGCTTTCAGAGTTCTCTTGAGTCACTTCTTGTACTACCAGTTGGGGAAAGGTCAAAACTGGCACCACTATGGCATTATTTGCTCTTGTCCAATTTACAGGGAATTCTCCAAGTACAGTGCTGACCTTTTCTTCCTCTTCTATAGGTTGGATGTTGCTCTTCCATTCTTTCTTTTAACTGGTCAGGGCACAATTTCAAATGATCCCTTGATACTGCTGCTGAGGTTTCTCCCCCATCCTTACTGATCAGGCACACCTTGGTGTTATCGAAGTTTGATGGTAAGACGGTGTAGGGTTCAGCTTCCCATTGGTCATCCAATTTATGCAGCCTTCTTTTCCTCTTTAGGACTTGTTCTCCTGGTGACAAGGGAACTGCAGGCGCATGTTGATTGTAGTTCTTTTCTTGTTTTTGTCTTGCTTGAGCTAGACTCTTTTCTACACACTCTTGTACTCTACGGTACTGTTGCTGCCTGTTTGATCCTTGACAGGCACAACTACCAAGAATCTTGAGTAGTGGTCAACGATGGTAAGAGCATAAATGTAGCCTGAACTGCTTGGGACCAGCTTCACATGGTCCAGGATGACCAACTCAAGTGGCTGTTTGGTTATTATTGGCTGCAAAGGAGCTCGCTGGCTGTTACGGTCCTTCCTGCATGGGTTACATTGTCCACACTCCCGGCACCAATTTTCAATGGCCTTCCCCATACCAGCCCAGTAGAATCTCTCCCGGAGTAAGGCCTCCAACTTCTTCCATCCGAAGTGTCCTGCTCCATTGTGGTATGTTTCCAAGACCATTGATGCCTCCCTTTTTGGGACTACCACTTGCCAGACCAACTCATGAGTGTGGGCATTGATACTCCTCCGGCACAGCTTTCCCTCATAGATGAACAGCCGGCCTCTTTCCTTCCACAACTGCTGACTTTCTTCAGGAACATCTGGACCTGGGCGTGAGTCAGCTTGTGACAGTAGCTCCTTTACCAGGCGGACTGCGGGGTCGCTATCCTGCATTTCTGCCCAGTCATGATGAGGCAATGGATTTAGGGTGACCTCTTTCATGACAGACCATCTGTTTCTCAGTCCTTGGGCACTTTGGGCCACAATTGGCCAGTGGAAGGCAGGTAACTCAATTTCTTCAAGTGCCTCAGGGTCTTCTCCTGCATCTGGCAGATTGGGCATTCTGGACAGCGCATCAGCATTGGCATTCTTGTGCCCCGCTCGGTACTTGATGGTAAATTCATAGTTAGACAGCCGAGCCATCCATTGCTGCTCCAGTGCACCTAGTTTTGCAGTTTCCAAGTGAGTCAACGGTTTGTTGTCCGTGAAGATGGTAAACTAGGCTGAAGCTAGGTAATGCTTGACTCGTTCAGTCACAGCCCAGACTATGGCAAGGAACTCCAGCTTGAAGGAACTGTAGTTGTCAGGGTTCCTTTCAGTGGGACGAAGCTTCCTGCTGGCGTAGGAGATCACTCTTTCTTTGCCATTCTGTACCTGTGACAGTACTGCTCCCAGTCCCACATTGCTGGCATCAGTATACAACACAAAGGGTTGGTCATAATCTGGGTAGGCCAGAACTTCATCTCCTGTGAGAGCCAACTTCAGTCGAGTGAAGGACCTCTCCAGCTCCTCATTCCATTCGAATGTAGGACTCTAATTTCTGGCCTTCTTGGGCTGACCCACCAGAAGATTTTGCATAAGAGTGGCTATGTCAGTGATGCCTTTGATGAACCTTCGGTAGTAGCCTACCAGCCCGAGGAATTGACATACTTCATGGAGGTTGCTGGGCTTCTGCCAGTCCCGGATTACTGTGACTTTGTCAGGGTCCGATGCCACACCTTCTGCACTCACTACATGACCGAGGTACTGAACCTTGGGCTTCAGGAGGTGGCATTTGGAAGGATTCACCTTCAGGCCAAAGTTGGACAAGGCTTCAAACACCTCAGCCAGGTGCTTCAGATAGTCTTCATAAGTCTTGGAGAAAACAATGACATCATCAAGGTACAACAGGACTGTCTCGAAGTTCTTGTGTCCAAGACAGCACTCCATCAGTCGTTGGAATGTCCCAGGGGCGGTGCAGAGCCCGAATGGCATGTAGTTGAACTCACAGAGACCCATTGGGGTGGTAAACGCTGTTTTCTCCATGTCTGCCTCTGCCACGGGAACCTGCCAATACCCACTAGTGAGATCTACGGTGGAAAAATAGTTAGCAGTTTTAAGTGCAGCTAATGACTCCTCAATTCTGGGTAATGGGTAGGCATCCTTATGTGTAATGCTGTTAATTTTTCGGTAATCAACACACATTCTCAAGGTACCATCTTTCTTTTTCGCAAAGACTATTGAGGCTGCCCAAGGGCTACAACTGTCTCTGATCACCCCAGCCTGCTTCATTTCCCACAAGATACTTTTGGCACACTGGTATTGTATTGGGGGTATAGGCCGGTACCTTTCTTTTATGGGTGGATGATCTCCAGTGGGGATATGGTGTTGAACCCCTTTTGCCTTCCCAAAATCTAGAGGGTGTTTACTGAATACCCGCTCATAATCCTGAGTCACTCGGTAAACCCCATTCTTTTGGTATGAAGGGGTGGAGTCAGTCCCCACCTGCAGTTGCTGGCACCATTCCTCCAGCTGCTTTACAGAGCCATTGTCCTCCACCTGGTCAGATGAGACCAAGGGTTCTGCTGCCTGCATTGCATTGTTACTGACAGTAAGCAGCTTAGCAACTGTGGCATACCGAGGTATTGTGGCCTCCTCCTCCCCACAATTCAAGAGGCGTACCAGTACCCTCCCTTTACGGACATCAACTACCCCTCTGGCTGTCAGGACAGTGGACCTGCTGTCAGAGTACACTGTTTCTACCATTGCCTGGTAATCTTTTCCTCTGAGGCCTATGGCTGCCCGACATCAAATCAACATTTCGCATCTGGGAGGTATCGCAATGGGGAAAGAATCACTCACTCTGACGCTGCCAATTTCTCCGCCAGAGAGTTCTACCTGCCGTCTTTGCATCAGGGTCTTGATCTCCTTCTGCAGGACTCGTTGTTCACTGGAACCAGCAGTCTCAGCCAACTGTTGCAACAAGACAATAACCTCGGAAAGACAATTTTCAATCACATTGGTACCAAGAGTCATCATTGGGTTACTTCTTGTCGGTCAATATCTACAACTATCAGACCTTGAGATTTTAACTCTACTCTACCCACTTTAACAGTAATTTCTTTATATCCCACTTGCGGTAAAGACTGACAATTACTGGCAACTACTGTGAGTTCATCACTTGGGCCGCGAGTAAGTTCAGAATCAGCCCAATACCGCTTGTAAAGGATATAGGGCATAGTTGTCACCTGGGAGCCAGTATCCAGCAAAGCGTTCATGGGGATACCGTCAATCACCACTGGGAGGATCGGTCGTCCTCCAACATACTTGGCTCGCCAGTTCTTTGGGCCTTGTGGTCCTACTCCTGGGGGTTGGCCCTCTGCCCCAGGGGCTGCTCGTTTAAATAACAGAATCTTGCGATGTGGCCTGCCTTGTGGCAGTGACGACAGATGGGACGTCTGTCCTGGTCATAGCGATTGTTGTTCCTCCCTCGGAGTGGTGGGCTCCTCTTCTTCCGTAGCCACGGGACATGCTCTGGACTGGAGGCGAGCTGGATCTTCTCCTTGGAGGATACCTGCAGGGACTGCACGGTTTTAGCAAGTGCAGCCATA
This sequence comes from Dendrobates tinctorius, assembly GCF_039654945.1. NCBI lineage: Eukaryota > Metazoa > Chordata > Amphibia > Anura > Dendrobatidae > Dendrobates > Dendrobates tinctorius. Next base: position 16,172,382 of record NW_027361870.1, on the reverse strand, counting down.
CCCTTGGTCAACTCCTGAACCTGAAGACGCAGTTCTGCAGATGGATCTTTGTCCAGAGTCTGTGCATCTGCCTCAACCGGACTGAGAGGGAAAGAAGCTGCTTCTTGATGGTATGTGATCGCTGGACGCCTAGGGGGCGCTGGACGGCTGACAGTTGGTTCGTGCAGCACCCGGATAGCCCTGTCCTTGAAGTCTGCGAAGTCCAGATCAGGGTTCTGTAGGGCTATGATGCGCAGCTGTGCTCGGTGGGTGCTGGATAGGAGTCCCTCAATGAATTGCTCCTTTAGCAGTCCGTCTCCATCTTTCACAGTGTCTGGGTCAATCTGCTTGACGGCTTGCAGCGCCTCCTGCAAGTTAAGAGCATAGTCCCGTATACTGTCCTGTGCTTTCTGCTTACACCCAAAGAATCTCATCTTGATTTCAGTGGCCGTGCGGGTGTCAAAGGTGCTTCTTAGCTTAGCCAGGATCTTTTTAACAGCCTCCTTATCAGTGTCCTGCCAGGCTTTTACCTCTGTCTGTGCTGCACCTGTTAGCTGCCCAATAAGGATGTTCACCTTCTGACTTTCAGACAGAGGATACACTTCAAACAAACTGCACAGTCTCTCTTTGAAGTCACTCAGGGTATGTGACTCCCCTGAATACGGCGGTAGCCATGCCGCTCCTGATATGTAAGGCGTAGACAGCGGCATTATGGGGACCGCTGCGGTGGGTGCTATTGGAGCCGCAGCCGCGTTGGGCCCTGCATCTTGTGGCGCTGAGGGCTTGGCGGGGGCATCCGCCGCTGCATCGGCGCGTGCCTCCGACATTCTCTTCCCCCCTAGTTAACGTTAGCCAGGCCCCGGGGTTGAGCAGGCTTACCGGCTGCAGGCCTCAGCTCCTCACTTCTCGCGCGCTGTCCTCTTCCCGTGCGGTACTTCACTGTTTCGCTGTCCTCGGCAGGCTCCGCCCACGATGGCCCACCTCTTTGGTTTCCCGCACGCGCCAAGCAGCGGGGTAATGGCGGCACTTTCACAAACAGTCTATAGCACACAACACAGTCTCTGGCACACAGGACCCGGGGACACCGGGCTCCGTAAATCCTGTTCGTGAAGCCAAAATGGGTCGCCCTCCCAGGGCTGTGGGGTACTCGGTAGCGGGCCGGTCTCTCAGAGGGGAATGTCACAGCAGCGGTGACCCGGTCCGTGGCCCTGGGTGCCCATGTAAAAGGGATGAAGTGATGGAATAAAGTTTATGAGTGAATGATTCGTGACGCCACCTGTGGTGTCCGGCAATGAAGGTGTTAAGCCGACGCTGCAGACAGATCCTCTGGGACAGATGGTGGGGTGCAGCAATGACGGTATAGCACTCCACAGGCAGGGCTGTAGTCCCAGGGCAGAGTAGATGAAAAGGGTAGGTGTTGAGGAAGAGGGTGCAGTGTTTGGCACAGAGATGTAACAGTGCCGGAGAGTTTGTAAGAAGAAGGCAAGGACACAACAGGGTGCAGTTTCTTTACCTTTACTTTGACTTGGCAAATGCAGTCCAGGGTCTCGATTACAGATGGCACAGGAGCTAATTAGCCTGGAAGCAACTGAGGAATCTCTCTATGCAGATAGGTTGTGTAGTCTCCTTCCTAGCGCTTACTTGAGGTACATGCAGTACTGTGTTACACTGAAGTTCCTCTGTTGTGAGCTCATTTTCGGGTTTGCCTCTGGCTTCTGGTGAGGGTTATGGAGCTGGCTGTGCTGACAGAAGAGTAGTGAGTTCTCTGTCTGGACTCCCTCTGTTGGTGAAGGGAGGTAATGAAGCTGATCTAAATGGCAGAGACCGGCCACCTGAGGAAGAGGACTGCGATTGGACATCAGGAGTTTCTGATTGAATTTAAGGCAGCCGACTCCCTAGTTTCTTGCTGGTGATTTTTCCTGACTGTGGCTTCTGGTTTCATGTTTGGTTCCTGCTTCCTAAAGCTAAGTTTTCTCTGCTATTGTTCATGTGAGTTTTTGTCTGGTTTACTTAGTTTTTGTGTTCAGCCAGCCCTGGCTGGGACTGGGCTGAATCCCCATTTTGTCTCCGATCAGTTGATCTCTTTTGCTCTGTCTTCAAAATATACCTGTGTGCTGATATAGTGATTTGAAGTCTAGCGACTTCAGGGCCTTTTTCTATCAGACGTGTTGGACATTTTTTTGGCAGGGTTTTTTGCGTGATTGCAGACAGCAGCTTTTCTTTCCTGTCCTTTCTAGTTAGTGAGGGCCCCGTTGTTTGCTCAGTCTATCTTTCTCTCTGTGTCTGTGTTTTCATCTTGTTTCACCGAAAATACATGTTGGGGGCTGTCTATTGCTTTGAGGTCTGCTCTGGGGCAGTTTAGATTTTCCCTTTCTTTATTTAGGCTTATTTAGTTCTCCGGCCATGACGAGGCGTCTAGGACCACCGTAGGCACGCTCCACGGCTACTGCTAGTTGTTGTGGATAGGATCAGGGGTCTGAAATCTGCTAGTTACCAACCTCTCCGGTTTTCTGGGCTTAGCTTGCTTTTTGTTTTTTCCTCCTCAGTGACTCATTCATAACATTCCTCCTTCTTATTCCCTCTCAGATCTACCTCGTATGGCAGACAGCTGTAGCCTTCTATCTCTTCTCTTGGCTCACTCGTTGCTGTTGTGCCTCCGAGTCTTAGGTGGGAATAGAGCATTTACAGCTTCCTATTCCCCTGGTTTCTGTTGCAGGACCTTCAGTATCCAAACAACCATGGAGACCAGGCTCCAGATCATGCGCTCCAGCTGGGAACGAGCTCTCTACTCCGCTCAGTCTCCCAGCTTCTCTCTCCACATCTACACACTTCGGCCTCCTCACACTAACTACTTTAATTTACCCTCCTGGCCCTCAGAGTGCACTCCTCCCCCAATTCGGGTTCAGAGCTCACTCTGCTGGCCTGGAGTGGGAACTGTGTTGCATGTTATGGTTAACTGCCAGAGAGACCCTTCATTGCTTCCAAGCCTGACATCACCCTCCCTGGAGGAAGGCAATGCCAGTGTGGTGACCATACTCCTGGGGGCGCCACATTTATACCTGTCTACCGTCAAGCAGATTATTCTATATTTCACACTGCTATCGGGCTTATCATGGTTAGATAATGACAACTGCATTCTTTAAGCAATTAATTTTCGTTCTGGAGCAGTAGATGTAGACACTGAATAAACTGACCCTGTCATTTACAATTGCAAATGATGGATAATTATTAAGTGTGATGGATAGCGGCTAATTCCAAACTTAGTAGCTGAGTTTCTATTTTATAAAGTGTGTCCAGATAACAGTGAGAATCTGATAGCATTCGAGCTGAAATCGAGTGCAGACATACCAGCAGATTGCTGCATACCAGACATTTTTTTCACAAAAAAGATCAACACACTTTATTTATGTATTCGAATGAAAATATCATCAGTTTCTCAAAAAAAATATTTGGTGTTTTCTTTTTCTAAATTTCAACTCCATTTAGAGTCAAATGGACATATGAGATCTACCGTCTGCGATATTTTTATATGAGACGGCATTATCTTATTTTGATATTTTTGTCTGATATTAACTTTACCTTCTGACATTTCTTGGATTTTTCTTATGTCACATATCTAAAATAATTAAGTTCATTCCTAATTTGCTATTGTTTTCTTGCTCGAAGTACCTCTTTACACACACAATTGCTCTTATTTGGTCTGCAATGGCTACATGGCTACAGTCAAATATCCATGTGTTCCCATCTGAAATTCTTCTGTCACTCAATGAGAATATTTTGTCACCTACTTTTCATAGGCTTTATCTACTGGATGTTGAATTCTCTAAAATATTCCTATTTAAGAAAGAATTACACCTAAAAGGGACTTTAAAATTAATTTCTGAGTGTAGGGGCTGCATCATCTTGCATCCCCACCGATCAGATTTTTCCAGTGTCAGCGATGGATGGAACTGCTCTGTTACAGAGCTAAACATATATATATATATATATATACAGTATGTATATATATATATATATATATATATCTCAAACATATATTTAAGGCTAGGTGCACTTAAATTGGTTATCCAGCCCACCATAATGTTTAGCTTTCTTAAGCAAGGCATGATTTACTATTTGAAATGTCCTTGCCTTTCCAGTATGCACATCAGACATTTAATCCGATATATTCTGATGTAAGCGCTATGAACCTTCCGCGATGCTTCCATTACCACCCTTTATTACCTCCTCACTGTCAATATCAGCCTGATTTTCTTCCTACTTTCAGAACTCTTAATTGTCTGTGACACTTCTTCCTATCTGCACCCAGTCTGAGTCATACATCTCACTCTTCTCCACCTTTCAGAGCTTTAAAATGTTCCCTCACACCTCATTAAGGAATTTTGATTGACACCCCTAAACTTTTACACCACCCAAAGCTAATTGGGACCACCCGGTTGACTTCATACAATTCTTTACTACAATTATTTTCAAAATGATTTCTAATTCTTCATTTGTAAAGGACTGTAAGTAGCTTAAAGGGAGTCTGACACCCCCAAAATTCATATTAAGCCACTTTTATGAATATATAGCAGATTTTGCCCCTATAAAAATCATACCTGCAGTATAGATTCCACTATTTTAGTTTTACACTAAAAAGGTCTATTATATATTCAAATGAGGGATCCTTGGGACATCCTTAGCATGGCAAGGGGCTCAATGTACCTTTAAACGTCCTCAATTACCATTCTTCGCATTTCCCTTTTGCTTGACTGATAATGCTCACATGTCCAGAACCATTGCTGCCCCAGTTCAATCCCTGGCCCTGCATGACTGCACCGACAATGTAGGAGCCCAGCGAGTGGAAACACTCATCGCACACAAGATCACACAGTAGCGGTCGGTGAGACGTGCAGAGGTTGGGATTCAGTTCAGGCAGCATGCACAGTGGGCAAGCGGATGTTGTCAATCAACTAAGGAAAATGCATAGCATGCTAACTGAGGGGGCGGAAGAGTGCATTAAGCCTTTGGTCACACCACGGGTGGGTGAAATGTCTGCATTGTTGGTTTTCTGCAGACTCTTACAGTTGCGCTCAAAAGTTTACATACCCCGGCATTAGTTTTGCTTTCTTGGCCTTTTTTCTGAGAATATGAATAATAACACCAAAACTTTTTCTCCACTCATGGTTAGTTGTTGGGTAAAGCCATTTATTGTGAAACTACTGTGTTTTCTCTTTTTAAATCGTAATGACAACCCAAAACATCCAAATGACTCTCATCAAAAGTTTACATACCCCATTTCTCAATACCATGTATTGCCCCCTCTAACATCAATGACAGCTTGAAGTCTTTCGTGGTAGTTGCGGATGAGTTTTTCTCAGATGGCAAAAAGCCTTCTTGGCAAAAAGCCTCCAGTTCCTGTAAATTCCTGGGCTGTCTAGCATGAACTGTGCGCTTGAGATCTCCCCAGAGTGGCTCAATGATATCGAGGTCAGGAGACTGCGATGGCATTTGCGCAGTAATGGCTTTCTTCTGGCAACTTGACCATGCAGCCCATTTTTCTTCAAGTGCCTCCTTATTGTGCATCTTGAAACAGCCACACCGCTAGTTTTCAGAGAGTCCAATATTTCAGCTGATGTTATTTGTGGGTTTTTCTTTGCATCCCAAACTATTTTCCTGGCAGTTGTGGACAAAATTTTTGTTGGTCTACCTGACTGTGGTTTTGTTTTTACAGAGCCCCTGGTTTTCCATTTGTTAATCACAGTTTGAACGCTGCTGACTAGCATTATCAATTACTTGGATATCTTCTTGTATCCCTTTCCTGTTTTATACAGTTCAACTACCTTTTCCCATAGTTCCGTTGACAATTCTTTTGCATTCCCCATGACTTACAATCCAGAAACATCAGTGGCTGGATGAAAGATGCAAGAGTCTGTCTGGATGCCAGAAACGCACTCAACTTTTATGCACACACACTGATTACAAGAAAACAGGTCACAGGTGAGGATGTTACCTTTAGTAGCCATTCAAACCTATTTGTGTTAACTTCTGTGTATGTTATCAGGCTAAAATCACCATGGTAAGTAAACTTTTGATCAGGGTCATTTGGATGTTTGGGGTTGCCATTATGTTTTAAAAAGAGAAAACACAGTAGTTTGACAATAAATGGCTTCATCCAACCACTAACCATGAGTGGAGAAAAAGTTTTGATGTTATCATTCATATTCTCTGAAAAAAAGCCAAGAAAGCAAAAATTCTGCTGTGGTATGTAAACTTTTCAGCACAACTGTATCTATTTTCAAATTTTCTCCCATCCTGTTCTATTTTATGATCAATCTCTGGTTCAGTGCAAGAGATTGACTATGGGGGTCAAGTGATGGAAACAAGACCTGGCAAGGATTCTAGAATATAGGTGAAGTTGGACATCTTGTCTACAGTCAGAGATTTACTGCAGGATCATATGATGAGGAGAAGACACTCCATTACAGTGTGAAATTAAAGAAGGCATGACCGTAGCTTTAAGAGATGATCATTGTACAGTTTGCTATTTCAAGTTCTTTAGCGTCTTCTGCTGCATTTCATTTAAGGATGAACAACTTCTTCATGATCTTCAGTCTTCTTCTAAAAATTTCCTGCTAACATGAAATGCCCTAAAATTATTTAATTGGATATACATTAAAAGAACCAACATTATCACATAAGATAGAAAAAAAACACATAAAAATGGCACTCCCCCCAAAAAAAAATAGAAGGGGATAAAAAAGTGGGCATCTACAGACACAGAAATTCCTACTTTGATACTACAAAAACTGGGCCATTGTTCCTGCTTCTTCATCATCTACATCAGCCTCCTGATGAACCATGGGGAAACAAGTAGAGGCATTTTCCAAAAGATGAGTATTAATTTCCTTGAGGTATTGCTTACGCATGTGCATTTTTTATATCAGTCTCTACGTTCATGTATTGTTGATCAATTACCTTTGTGTCTGGTTTTACTGTTGCCTTTTCTATAATTGCATTATCTGACCGTATTTGTATCTCGGGGCTGATGTAATCCTCTCTGTTTTGGATTCTGTCATTTTGCATTTTGGGATTTATTGTGCCTGGACATGCATTTAGGGCTTTTTTAGGGCAAACAAGGGTAAGCCATTATTGAGTGAGGGCGACATTGTTGATCATCACTTAGGGTGCCCCTGCCAACCTCTGCGCCTAGGCAGTGACAGTAATGAACATATTTTGAGGGTTATTTAGTTCCCCCTGGTGTTTGCCTGATATCAAATTGTTAATGTCTTTTAATGTACATCCAATAAAATATATGTTTTAGGGGATTTCATGTTAGCACTTCTGATTACCCTAGGCCTTTGGCTAAATTTTTTTAGATGCTCTTCTAAAACTTTTCTCAAAAATTATACAACAATATAAAACTTAATTTCCATCCCAAGTTTTTCTTCCGTCCCATCATTATTATACAGACTTTGTTGTAATATCAGTAAATGTTTTTACTATCAGTGTTTATTTTGCTTCTTGGATAGGAAATTCACACTAATTGTATTGCATCACAATTGTCATTTATAGCATCTATCTCCAGCACTGAGAATAAATTCTCACACCCACACTACATGTTTTCCCAGTGTACTAATAGCCCACACACTCTCGGCTAGTAATCCACATCAAGCAATGCATTGAAAGAATGGTTTTACTTACATAAAGTCTCAATTTAGTGGATTACAATGAGCTACTGCAATGAACTGACTCATTCAAAGGGAATGAACAAAGAACAAGTTAGGTTTTATTAACATTTCAATTGTCTTTTCAATCTGTGTTTTTAATATTAGCATGAATATGCTGAACACATGTGGGCATTAAATACGTAAATTGCAGAATGTAATGACCATATTAGCAGCAGTGTGTTGGTTTTAAGGTCAATCTCTAAGTGCATGAAATATTACATTGTTATATGACGTATGTTTGTCCAAAGTTGTGGGTGCACAACTGGCTGGTCAAGGGCCACATGAGGCCCCCAATGCCTTTCTGTGCGGCCTTCAATTATCTGGTGACAGTCTGGTGGCTGCTCATGTGCATTTTGCATGTTAGGGAGCAGAGAATGATACACTGTGTGTCCAAATCTGTGACTATGTAAGGAGGTGGTGGGGACCCTCACGAACCTCCTCTCTCCTGAACATTAGGTGTGTGTTTCATGGGGCACCCTGGTTTTTATTACTGTTATGTGTGGTTCTTCAGTGTTCTTGTATTGTCCTGTAATGTGTAATCTGTTATATACTCTATATCATGTTATAAAGTTATTCCAGGGATAGGAAGGGTTAATAAGGGAGCCAGTCCAGCAGGCTGAGAGAGCAGGAACTTCTTGTTCCTGGGCAGAGCTCGGGCAGGCTTTCCTGAGGCAGGACATGCTTCACAGCCTGGAAAAGAAGGTATCCCAGTCTGGGGGGGATACGAGCTGCCAAGGACTGCCGGGCAGAGTGGATGGGCCCTAGTGTTGTGGGACCATCCTCAGAAGGACTTTTTGTGTCTCTCAAAACCCGTATTGGGGCTGGTGATGCTGGGCCGGCTCACAAAGCTGCAGGGACAGAACAGGAAGCAATACTGAAAAATATCGTGTCAGAATGGATCGGCCGATCTAAAAAAAGTATCGGTATCGCCGATTCCGATACCGGAAGTCCCATTCAAGTCTATGGAACTTCCGGTATCGGAATAAGAAAAACCCTTTTCTGTCCTTGTACAGCCTCTCGGGGGTGTGTACAGACCTTCCGGGGGTCTGTGCCGGCCTGCCGGGGGTCTGTGCTGACTGCACGGGGCTCTGTGCGGACTGCCTGGGGTCTGTACCGGCCTGCCAGGGGGCTGTGCCGGCTGCCGGGGGTCTGTGCCGACTGCCCGGGGGTCAATGCGGACTGCCGGTGGTCTGTATCAGCCTGCCGGGGGGCTGTGCCGACTGTCCGGGGATCTGTGCAGGCTGCGGGGGTCTGCGCAGGCATCGTCCGATGGGACTACAAGTCCCATCGGGCTATGCCTGCTACCATGACGGTGATTGACACATTAGCCAATGATGGGACAGTAGTAGTCCCATCATCCGGCTAATGTGTTGAATGTAAAAAAAAACAAAAAAACAACATACTACATACATACTACATACATGCTACATACATACTACATATATACATACTACATACATACTACATATATACTACATACATACTACATATATACATACTTCATACATAAAACATACATACTACATATATGCATACTACATACATACTACATACATACTACATATATACATACTACATACATACTACATATATACATACTACATACATGCTACATATATACTACATTCATACAACATACATATATACTACATACATACAACATGCTACAGACAAACAACATACATACAATACATTCATACAATACATACATATAGACATACAGTACATACAACATAGAGTACATACTCACCATTACTTGTCACTTTGATCCCCGAAGCCAGTGTCATCTAAGGAGAAATATGAAAATAACAAACCACCAAATACTCCCTGATCCGCAGTAGTAGTCCCATCATCCGGCTAATTTGTTGAATGTAAAAAAAAACAAAAAACAACATACTACATATATACATACTGCATACATACTACATACATATTACATACATACTACATATATACATACTACATACATACTACATACATACTACATACATACTACATATATACATACTACATACATGCTACATACATACTACATATATGCATACTACATACATACTACATATATACTACATACATACTACATATATACATACTACATACATAAAACATACATACTACATATATACATACTACATACATACTACATATATACATACTACATAAATACTACATACATACTACATATATACATACTACATACATACTACATACATACTACATATATACATACTACATACATACTACATATATACATACTACATACATACTACATACATGCTACATATATATATGTATATATATACTACATACATACTACATACATACTACATATATACTACATACATACTACATATATACATACTACATACATACTACATATATACATACTACCTACATACTACATACATACTACATATATACATACTACATACATACTACATACATACTACATATATACATACTACATACATACTATATATATATATATATATATATATATATATATACATACTACATACATACTACATATATACATACTACATACATACTACATATATACATACTACATACATACTACATACATGCTACATATATACTACATTCATACAACATACATATATACTACATACATACAACATGCTACAGACATACCAGTGGAAAAGCCAAATTTCACATGCCACAAATGCAAGCTTGTGTCCCTGTTGGAGGAAAAGTTGCAAAATCTCGAAGAGAGGTTGGCTACGTTGAAGATCATTAAGGAAGGTGAAGAGTTCTTGGACAGAGCAGAATTATCTCTTCATGTTACAGAAAGAGAAGAAATTCGAAGTGCACCTGAAGAAACAGAGGAATGGAGACATGTGACCCAGAGAAGCAGGAGGATCAGGAGGCAGTCAGCACCCATACTGCTCAGAAACCAGTACCAGGCTCTCACGCAGGAAAACGATGAAGAAATACATCAGGATAAGACTTTGCCAACAAACAGCAACCTTGTACGCCTTCAGAGTCCTCCTGGATGGAGAAAGAAAAATGTTGTGAAGAAGAAACGGAGAGTGGTGGTCATGGGGGATTCCCTGTTGAGAGGAACAGAGGCCGCTATCTGCAGACCGGATATAACTTCAAGAGAAATGTGCTGTCTTCCAGGTGCAAAAATTAAAGATGTGTCTGACAGGATATCAGGACTCTTCAGACCTACAGATGACTACCCATTCCTGCTACTACATGTGGGGACAAATGACACCGCAAGAAATGACCTGGAATCCATCTGCAGAGACTTTGAAGACTTAGGCAAGAAAGTGAAAGAACTGGGAGCGCAGGTGGTCTTCTCTTCCATCCTCCCAGTGGATGGCCATGGAACAAGGAGGTGGAATAAGATTCTGCAGGTGAACAACTGGCTACGTCGATGGTGCCGTCAGCAACGATTTGGATTTCTGGATCACGGAGTGAACTACTTATACGATGGACTACTTGCTAGAGATGGGGTGCACCTTACGAAGACTGGAAAGCATGTATTTGGAAGTCGCCTTGCTACACTTGTAAGGAGAGCTTTAAACTAGAACAACATGGGAAGGGAAGCAAAAGACCAGAAAAAGCCATACACCTGACAAATGCTATTGAGAACTCTGCTAATAGAAGTGGAAAGGAAGAACAAAGACGAAAGAATCTAATTAATAAAAATATTGGAGAAAGAGAAACCAATCACAAACTAAAATGTTTCTATACTAATGCACAAAGCATGGGCAACAAACAAGGAGAATTGGAACTACTAACACAGGAAAAGAAATATGATGTCATTGGAATCACTGAAACTTGGTGGGACGATACACATGATTGGAATACAAGACTAGAAGGATACAACTTATTTGCAAGAAACAGACTTGATAAACGAGGAGGAGGTGTTGCATTGTATGTTAGAAACGCGTATATCTGCACAGAGATTGAAGCTTCAGAGACTGGGAGTTCTGTGGAAACTGTTTGGGTAAGAATACAAGGACAGAACAATGGAAAGGACACCATTGTAGGCATTTGCTACAGGCCGCCTGTGCAAGCTGAAGATATGGATGAACTCTTTATGCATCAAATGGCCAAGTTCTCCAAAAAATATGACATAGTTGTCATGGGAGATTTCAACTATCCAGACATTTGTTGGGAATCTCTCTGAGGCAAAGCTAACAGGTCAAGGAAATTCTTATCCTCTCTTGCTGACAACTTTATCTTCCAAAAGGTAGGGGAGAAAGCAAGGGGAACTGCTACCTTGGATCTAATCCTTATAAACAGGGAGGAAATGGTTGAGGAGGTAAAAGTGGCTGGAACCCTAGGAGGTAGCGACCATGCTATTTTAGAATTTTGGATAACTAGAGGCGGAAGACCTGTGAAGACTCAGACGTCAAGGTTAGATTTCAGAAAGGCAGATTTTAAGGGATTCAGAAAGATAATTGGAGGGATCCAATGGCTGGATATCCTTAAAGACAAAAATGTCCAGGAAGGATGGGAAATCTTGAAAAATGAAATTCTCAAAGCACAGTTGTTAACAATTCCGAAAAGAGGGAAGAATAGGAAGCATTTAAGGAAACCAGGATGGGTGAACACAGAACTTAAGCACATGCTAAAAAGGAAGAAAAAAATGTTTATAAAATGGAAAGAGGGAGGCATATCTAAAGAAGAATATAATGCTGTCTGCAGAATCTGCAGGGCACAAATCAGATTAGCTAAAGCTGAAAATGAATTGAGGCTTGCAAGAGATGTCAAAAGCAATAATAAAGGATTTTGGGGATATGTCAAAAGTAAAAGAAAAGTCAAAGATGCTATAGGATTTTTACAGGATGAAAATGATGAAATGGTAAGACAGGATGTTGAGAAGGCTGAACTTTTAAATTCCTATTTTGCATCTGTTTTCTCTCAGAAAGGAAATGTAACACCAACTGTTATTCACTGTCCTATTAAGGGAATAGAAGAATCCAGGATATCTATAAACAGAAAGATAGTGAGGAAATACTTAGCTAACCTAAATGAATTCAAGTCTCCAGGTCCAGATGAATTACACCCCAGAGTACTGAAGGAGATAGCAGAAGAAATTTCTGAACCACTCTCCATAATCTTTGAAAATTCTTGGAGAACAGGAGAAGTGCCAGAAGACTGGAGAAGAGCAAATGTTGTTCCTATCTTCAAAAAGGGGAAGAAGGTGGACCCAGGCAACTATAGGCCGGTGAGTCTGACTTCTATACCAGGAAAGATCTTTGAACAAATTATTAAACAACATGTAAGTCAATACCTGGATAAGAATGAAGTGATCAAACAGAGTCAGCATGGGTTTGTAACTAATAAGTCATGTCAGACTAACTTAATTTCCTTCTATGACGGTATCACTGATTGGGTGGATCAAGGAAATGCTGTAGATATAGTATATCTTGACTTCAGCAAAGCATTTGACAAAGTCTCTCATACAATCCTTATTGAAGAAATGACTAAGTATGGAATGGACAAGGCAACTGTTAGGTGGATTCATAGCTGGCTTAGTGATCGGACCCAAAGAGTGGTCGTAAATGGCTGCACATCCAGTTGGAAGAATGTCTCAAGTGGGGTACCACAGGGCTCTGTCCTGGGCCCTGTATTGTTCAACATCTTTATCAACGATTTAGATGAAGGAATTGAGGGTAAACTGATTAAATTTGCTGATGACACAAAGCTAGGAGGGATAGCTAATACTAGAGAAGAGAGAGAGAGGATTCAAAAAGATTTAAATAAACTGGAGAAGTGGGCAGTAACTAACAGAATGGTTTTTAACAGGGAGAAATGCAAAGTACTACATCTGGGCAATAAAAATGAAAAAAGCATATATAGAATGGGAGGAATAGGGCTAAGTGACAGCACATGTGAAAAAGACTTGGGTATACTAATAGATCACAGACTGAATATGAGTCAACAGTGTGATGCAGCAGCAAAAAAGGCAAATGCAGTTCTAGGATGTATTAACAGAAGCATACAGTCTAGATCACGTGAAGTCATTATTTCCCTCTACTCCTCTTTGGTCAGACCTCATCTGGAATATTGTGTCCAGTTTTGGGCACCACATTTTAAAAAAGACATCAACAAACTGGAGCAAGTTCAGAAAAGAGCGACCAGAATGGTGACCGGTCTGCAAACCCTGTCTTATGAGGAAAGGTTGCAGGATTTGGGAATGTTTAGTTTGCAAAAGAGAAGACTGAGAGGAGACTTAATAGCTGTCTACAAATATCTAAAGGGCTGTCACATTGTAGAAGGATCAACTTTATTCTCATTTGCACAAGGAAAGACTAGAAGCAATGGGATGAAACTGAATGGGAGGAGACACAGATTAGATATTAGAAAAAACTTTTTGACAGTTAGAGTGATCAATGAGTGGAACAGGCTGCCATGAGAAGTGGTGAGTTCTCCTTCAATGGAAGTCTTCAAACAGAGGCTGGACAGACATCTGACTGGGATGATTTAGCAAATCCTGCTTTGAGCAGGGGGTTGGACCAGATGGCCCAGGAGGTCCCTTCCAACTCTACGATTCTATGATTCTATGATTCTATACAACATACATACAATACATTCATACAATACATACATATAGACATACAGTACATACAACATAGAGTACATACTCACCATTACTTGTCACTTTGATCCCCAAAGCCAGTGTCATCTAAGGAGAAATATGAAAATAACAAACCACCAAATACTCCCTGATCCGCAGAAATCCACGAGTGACCAGGGACCAGGGACTATTTTTTTACAGTGGCGGAGGAATACAGTGCGGAAGGATACCTACCTCCCGACACTGGATTCCTTGAGCCCCTAGAGAGCGGTCGCACCAGCTGATGCTGATGCTCTCCATGGGAGATCAGCGTGGGACATGCATGGATTTCTGCGGATCAGGGAGTATATTGCTTGTTTGTTATTTTCATATTTTTCCTTAGATGACACTGGCTTCGGGGAACAATATGACAAGTATTGGTGAGTATGTACTCTGTGTTATATGTACTGTATGTCTATGTATGTATTGTATGAATGTATTGTATGTAGTATGTATGTATTGTATGAATGTATGTATGTTGTATGTATGCAGTATGTAGTATGTATGTATGTTGCATGTCTGTAGGATGTTGTATGTATGCAGTATGTATGTAGCATGTATGTAGCATATATGTATGTTGTACGAATGTAGTATATATGTAGCATGTATGTAGTATCTATGTATGTTGCATGAATGTAGTATATATGTAGCATGTATGTAGTATGTATGTACTATGTATGTACTATGTATGTATGTTGTATGCAGTATGTATGTTGTATGAATGTAGTATATATGAAGCATGTATGTAGTATGTATGTATGTTGTATGAATGTAGTATATATGTAGTATGTAGTATGTATGTATGTTGTATGTAGTATATATGTAGTATGTAGTATATATGTATGTTGTATGATTGTAGTATGTATGTAGTATGTATGTAGTATGTATATATGTAGCATGTATGTAGCATGTGTGTAGTATATATGTATGTTGTATGTATGTAGTATGTATGTAGTATGTATATATGTAGCATGTATGTAGCATGTATGTAGTATGCATGTAGTATATATGTATGTTGTATGTATGTTGTATGTATGTAGTATGTAGTATATATGTAGTATGTATATATGTAGTATGTATGTAGCATGTATGTAGTATGTATGTAGTATATATGTATGTTGTATGAATGTAGTATATATGTAGTATGTATATAGTATGTATGTATGTAGTATGTATGTAGTATGTATGTAGTATGAATGTAGTATGAATGTAGTATGTATGCTGTATGAATGTAGTATATATGTAGTATGTATATAGTATGTATGTAGCATGTATGTAGTATGTATTTAGTATATATGTATGTTGTATGAATGTAGTATATATGTAGTATGTATGTAGTATGTATGTAGTATGTATATATGTAGCATGTATGTAGTATGTATGTAGTATGTATGTAGTATGTATGTAGTATGTTTTTTTTTACATTCAACACATTAGCCGGATGATGGGACTACTACTGTCCCATCATTGGCTAATGTGTCAATCACTGTCAGTGTAGCAGGCATCGCCCGATGGGACTTGTAGTCCCATCGGACGATGCCTGCACACACACAAGACCCCCGGCAGGCCAGCACAGACCGCCGGCAGCCGGCACAAGCCCCCCGGCAGGCCCGTACAGACTCCCGGCAGGCCCGCACAGACTCCCGGCAGGCCCGCACAGGCACCCGGCAGTCGGCACAGACCAACGACAGTCGGCACAGACCCCCGCAGTCGGCACAGACCCCCCGCAGTTAGCACAGACCGCGCATCATGATGCGCACAGACCGCGCATCATGAAGATGTCATTTCAGCAGCCAATCACAGCCATGCCAATAGTTAACATGCCTAACAGGATGTGCCCACTCTTCTGAGGATTCCCATTGGCTGAATCAAATCGAGCAGGCTCATAGCTTTATGGGAACTTCCGATTCCGGTATCCGATACGAAAAAAGTATCGTAAGTCAGTATCGGAATTCCGATACAGCTAATATCGGCCGATACCCGATACTTGCTGTATCGGAAAGCTCAACACTAATTATATGATATCCAGTAAAGTTTTCCCTGTTGGAAGAGAACTGTGCCTGTGGTGTCTTCCTGCATGTTTAGTCCCAAGTGGCTCAAGTGAATGGGTAAAGAAGGTAACTGACTGTACTGCAGGACAGTGACTTTACTTGTCTGTTTGTAAGCAAGGTGGAGTGTTCACTGGCTATGTCCTAGTGAACTTGGCCATGACTACCACCCCATGCCACCTCGTTACAACTACAATGTAGGAGGCTCGATCCATGGCCACTTCCTTTCTGGATTGTGAATGGAAGAGAAGAGGACCGCTATCCTCCTCATAGGTATGAGTACTAAAATTTAAAGCAACAACTATTAGATATTTATGTTGTGATGTTTATGATGTTTTAATGTTCATGGAGTCAGATCAAAAATGGTTGTTAGTTACATAGGTTGAAAAAAGACCTACTGTAGGTCCACCATGTTCAACCTACGGTGTGCAAGGTTATTATTAACTTAAGTAAAACATACACATAAGGCCCCAAATATCTTTTAGTACCAGTATTAGTTGTATTCTCTCTAGAGATCATCAAAAATATTTGCAGGACCCTTGATCAGAGGCTAAGTTGTTAACATGTGGCTGCCTGACCTGAGACTTTCAACCTTCCCCCTACCTTTCCTCTTCCCCCTGTCAGAATCAGTTGGATCGATTCTAATTAGTAGGCCTAGTACCACATAGACATAGTGAATATGTTGCAACACTTTTATGATGTTGTCCCAAGCCAACTAATCAAAATAAGCACTGGGGATGTTAGCAAGTAGGGGCAGTTCACAGGGCTCTGGGCCTACAGCCATAAACTCCTGTTGTGGCCTTTGGATCAGTGTCCGCTAAACCACAACTCTAACTTAGCTGAAAATAGCATTGAAAAGTGATCTACTAGGAGGGTAGTCTCAAAAAACATAGCTAGTATGTATAAAATATGGTAAAATTGGGGTGAAATCTGGTCTGGATAAGGAGCTGATGAAGTTCTCTGAGAGGTGGGGCTGTAGGATAGGTTTCACAAAAACAAATTAAATTTTTGTCCTCATGGACATATTGTAGTACCCTTTGCTACAAGAATGCTGCTGTTTGCTTTTGTCCATATAGAAGAGTAGTGACCAGAAAAAACATTACTAATATACAGTATGTTATATATCATATGGTAAGTATGTTCACTATTCCTTACATGATTACATTTGTGCCACCGGTTCCCCGTCTTGCCTTGGGAGGAGGTAAATTATTTAATACTATGCTGCGCTCTCCTGCCTTGTTTTGATATTACAACTTGTAGTACTATACTGCCCTCTTCTGCCTTTGTTTGGCATTGCAACTTGTTTTTTTTGTTTTGAAAATAAGTGGCAGTTGGAGGCGGGGCATATGGGACTGAAAAGGTCCGGTTACGAGCGGTTTTGGTGGTGAGAGGAGGCAGAAAATTCGGGCTCCTCGATTGGGACAAGCGGTGAGTACCAAATAGCACACTATTCGGAGTGCCGTGTGTTTTACAGCAACAGAGTGCTGTGACAAGAGAAGGAACTGCCCAACTGCGCCACAGATTTCACTGATACTCCGATCCGATTAAGGTCGGCTGATCCTCCCCCTTCACGCAGCACAGTTAGGCCAATGGAAAATTACCGCCATCCTCCCAAGGCCGGGACCGAGAAGAGGCTTTGACTGTCGCACTGTGTGAGCAAAATTTTATCTGCTACCCATGACTGTTATATTGAAAAATATAAGAATTGTTACAAGTCTTCAGTAAAGTTCATCTTTCAAGTTTGCACAGGACCTCCGGTGTATACTTCTTTTTGTCTGCGGCCTCATACCTTGCGGGCATCAACATAACTCTCAGTCTCATATATCCGTCATCTCCCCTTTATAATTGCCACATAACCTAGAGATTGTTAGAGCCATCGGAGTCACCGTGACTGAATCATCCTCCGAGATACTAGGCTCTGCATCCCACAAGGTGGTGCGTCAGAAGGAATATCTATACAGAGTTACAATATCAATATTTGAGGCACATAGTGAAGAAAAAAGTATTTAGTCATCCACCAATTGTGCAAGTTCTCCCACTTAAAAAAAAATGAGAGAGGCCTGTTATTGATATCATAGGTAGACCACAACTATGAGAGTCAAAAAGAGAAAACAAATCCAGAAACAAGTTTGTTGATGTGTACATATGGAGCACCACCAGGGCTGTGGGTTTACTCGGTACCTGGCCGGTGTCTTAAAGGGACGTGTCGCGGTGGCAGTGACCCGGTCTGTGGCCCTGAGTGTCCATGTAAAATAAGAGGATTGATGCTGAATAAAGTTTATATGTAGATAGTTTATGATGCCACTTGTGGTATCTGGTCAGAAGGGGGACCAGCGCTGCAGTGTAGATTCTCTGGGACAGATGGTGGGATGCAACAGAGGTGTAATAGCTCTCCACAGGCAGAGCTGTAGTCCCAGGGCAGTTGAGAAAGATGTTGAGAGGTGGAGGAGGATGTAGTGTTAAGCAAGGATGGGTGGGAGGAGTGGAGTCAGTGAACACATGTAGCTGCTGACACCACTCCTCCAGCTGCTTTGCAGAACCATTGTCCTCTGCTTGGTCGAATGAGACCAAGAGTTCTGCTGTCTGTATTGCATTGTTATTGACAGTAAGCAGCTTAGCAACTGTGGCATACTGAGGTATTGTGGCCTCCTCCTCCCCACAATTTAAGATGCGTACAGATACTCTCCCCTTGAGGACATCAACTACCCCTCTGACTGTCAGGACAGTGGGCCAGCTATCAGAGTACACAGGCTCTACCAAGGCTTGGTAATCTTTTCCTCTGAGGCCTATGGCTGCCCGACACCAAATTAACATTTACCCCTGGGGAGTATTGCAATAGGGAAGGAATCAATCACTCTGACCCTGCCAATTTCTCCGCCAGATAGTTCTACCTGCTGTCTTTGCATCAGGGCCTTGATCTCCTTTTGCAGGACCTGTTGCTCACTGGAACCAGCAGTCTCAGCTACCTGTTGCAACAAAACAATAACCTCGGCAAGGCAATTTTCAATCACATTAGTACCTAAGGTCATTATTGGGTTACATTCTCGTCGATCAATATCTACAACTATCAGACCTTGAGATTTTAACCCTACTCGCCTGACCTAAATGGTAATCGCTTTACATCCCACTTGTGGTAAAGACTGACCATTGCTGGCAACTACTGTCAGCTTATCCCTTGGGCCGCGAGTAAGTTCAGAATCAGCCCAATACTGTTTGTAGAGAATATATGGCATAGTTGTCACTTGAGAGCCGGTGTCCAGCAAAGCGTTCATGGGGATGCCATCAATCACCACTAGGAGGACCGGTCTCCCTCCGACGTACTTGGCTCACCAATTCTTTGGGCCTGCTTGTCCTACTCCTGGGGGTTGGCCCTCTGCCCCAGGGGTTGCCTGTTTAAATAACAGAATCTTGTGATGTGGCCTGTTTTGCTGAAACGGCAGCAGATGGGTCGTCCGTTCTGGTCGTAGTGATCGTTGTTTCTCCCTCTGAGCGTTGGGATCCTTTTCTTCCATAGCCATAGGACGTCCTCTGGACTGGAGGACAGCTGGATCTTCTCTTTTGGGGGCACTTACTGGGACTGCACAGTTTTGGCAAGTGCTGGCATATTTTTGGTCACTTCTTGGACCTGAAGGCGTAGTTCTGCAGATGGATCATTATCGAGAGTCTGTGCGTCAACCTCCACAGGGCTCTGAGGGAAAGATGCTGCCTCTTGGTGATAGGTAATTGCTGGGTGCCTAGGGGGTGCTGGACGGCTGACATTTGGTTCATGCAGCACCCTGATAGTCCTGTCTTTAAAGTCTGCAAAGTCTAGATCAGGGTTTTGTAGGGCTATGATGCGCAGCTGTGCTCTGTGGGTACTGGATAGGAGTCCCTCAATAAATTGCTCCTTTAACAGTCTGTCTCCATCTCTCACACTGTCTGGGTCAATCTGCTTTATGGCCCGCAGCGCCTCCTGCAGGTTAAGAGCATAGTCCATTATACTGTCTTGCTGCCTTTGCATGCACCCAAAGAATCTCATTTTTATTTCTCCTGCCGTGCAGGTGTCAAAGGTGCTCCTCAGATTAGCCAGAACTTGCTTAACAGTCTCTTTATCAGTGTCCTGCCAGCACTTCACTTCTCTTAGCGCTGCACCAGTTAGCTGTCCGATCACTTTTTGGCTTTCAGACAGAGGATACACTTCAAACAAACTGCACAGTCTCTCTTTGAAATTGCTCAGGGTATGTGACTCCCCTGAGGATTGTGGTAACCAGGCCGCTCCCGGTATATATGGCATTGACAGTGGCATTATGGGGACTGCGGCATTGGTAGCTTGATGTTGCTGCTGTCATGATCCAGGTTGGATATGACAGAGAAAATGCACAAGTAACCTTTTTTTCTGTGAGCTGTTTGCTCAGGGTTGGTTTTGCCCCCGGTGGCCATTAAAGGTTATTACACAGTGGTGTCTTTTTCTTAGTTTCCCCCCATGGCCATTTGGGTCATTGTACTTTGGTTACTTTAGTTTTGTGCATGTAATTATAAAACAGGTGTGATTGCTCTATAAAAGAGTGTCAGGTGTGGTAATCACTGTTGGTGATAGTACTCAGTTACAAGCAAGCCTGGGTGAAGGATGGAGCTGAAGGAGAGTCCCGGGCAGCTCAGTGAGAGTCCTGGAGTGGCAGCTATGGTGTCTGCAAGGAGGGCTGGCATGGCTTGGTAGAGTTGCAGCTATGGTGTCAGCAAGGAGTTCTTGCATGGCTTGGTGGAGTGGCAGCTATGGTGTAGAGCTGCACTCATGATGCTGGACTCGGTTGCAGGAAAGCTGGACTCAAGATGCTGGACTCTTTTGCTGGAAAGCTGGACTCATATGCTGGACTCTGTTTCTGGACAGCTGCACGCAGGTGGTGGACTCTGTTTGCTCCAAGGCTGCACTAAGGTGTTGGATCCGGTCGGAGGAAAAGATGCACGCAGGTGGTGGGCTCTGTTGCTGGGAGCGTAAGCAACAGAACAAAGCTAAGTGGTGTTTCCCTGTTTTGTCTCTTTTCCTTATGTGTGTTTTAGTGCAGTGGTGGGATTAATTTCTGCACCGGCCATTACACTAGAAAGGGGTAGGTGGAGGGTGAGCTAGGGTTTAAAGGTATCCTGAGCAGCGCCTGGTGCGGAGCCGGCCTAGGGAACGTTAGGAGTGTAGAGACACTGACTCAGGGGAGTGCAGGAGGTCTCCACTTCCCCGTTCCCTATCGCAGGGCCACCATTGTTATTGTTACCCAGGTTTTCCCTTTTATTGTTTAAATTTGCCTTACTGGAGGCGGGGTTTCCAGACATACGTGTATTTCCGAAATTCGCCTGTTGGAGGCGGCGTATCCAGCTGCATGTTTTATTATTTAAATATGCCCAACTGGAGGCGGTGTATCCAGGGTCATGCATGTCATCTAAATCCGCCCTGCTGGAGGCGCTGTGTCCAGCCACGTGTGACCATGACAGCTGCGCTCTGGAGTCAGCACCGGCCACTGGATTCTGCTGCGCTATTGAAGCTGCAGCTGAACTTGCCCCTGCATCTTGCGGCGCTGTGGGGGGTACGGTGGCATCCACCGCTACATCTTCTCCTGCATCAGACATTCTCTCCCCCAGTTAACGTTTGCCAGGCTCTGTTTTTCCACTGGCTTACCAGGTTGTAGCTACGCAGGCTGGATAAACGGGGCACGCCGGGACTGCAGGCCTTAGCTCCGCACTTCCCGCCCACTGATATCTTTGCATGCAGCACCTCACTTTTTGCGCTCTCTCCAGGCTCCGCCCATGATGGCACACCCCTTTGTCTTTCCGCGCACGTCGTGTGGAGGGGTAATGGCGACAATTGCAAAATCTCAACACAGTCTATGGCACACAGTACAGTCTCTGGCACATAGGACCCGGTGATACCGAGCTTCGCTATCCTGTTCGTGACGCCAAAATGGAGCACCCCAAGGGCTGTGGGTTTATTCGGTACCAAGCCAGTGTCTTAAAGGGATGTGTCACGGTGGCAGTGACCCGGTCCGTGGCCCTGAGTGTCCATGTAAAATAAGAGGATTGATGCTGAATAAAGTTTATATGTAGATAGTTCGTGACGCCACCTGTGGTATCTGGTCAGAAGTGGGACCAGCACTGCAGTGCAGATCTTTTGGGACAAATGTGGGATGCAGCAGAGGTGTAATAGCTCTCCACAGGCAGAGCTGTAGTCCAAGGGCAGTTGAGAAAGATGTTGAGAGGTGGAGGAGGATGTAGTGTGAAGCAAGGATGTAGCAGTGCTGAGAAGGTGATGCAGGGAGAATTCAAAGGAAACAGAGTGCAGTTTCTGTTACCTTTTACTGTGCTTTGTAGGTACAGTGCAGGATTCAGATTACAGATGATCAGCCTGGATGCAATTTGGGAATCTCCCTATGCAGATGGATTGTGAGGTCTCCTTTTCTAGCGCTTTTCTGAAGTACTTGTAGTTATGAATTTCACTCAGTTCCTCTTGCTTGCTCTTACTTAGAACTCCACTCATATGACAGGCAGCTGTAGCCCTCTCTCTCTCTCTGGCTCACAAACGTTGCTGCTGTGTCGTCAAGTCTCAGTTGGGAACAGAGCATTTACAGCCACTTGTTCCTACGGATTCTGCTGTGGGACCTTTTAGTATCCATACAACCTCAGACTCTGGGGTCCGGCCTTTGCACTTCAGCTTGGGGATGAGCTCTGCCCTAGCTCTAGTCCCCAGCTCGTCTCCACACATCCACACTCTTCCCTCTCTCTGCACCAACTAACTAACTTCCTTCCTCCTGACCACAGAGAGCAGCTCCTCAGCAGTTAGGTTCAGAGCTCCCTCTGCTGGCCTGGAGTAGGAACTGTGGTGTGTGCTGGAACTACCTGATAGATCCTTCATTGCTTCCAAGCATGACATCACACTCCCTAGGAGGGAGGTAATGCCACTGTGGGGACCGTACTCCTGGGGGCACCACACATAACCAAAAGGGACGTCTGCATGGATGAGTCCCAAATTCATTTCAAGAGGAGGCTCAAATTCTGACAGTACCTGCCCAGAAAGCGGGCCAGGCACGGAATTAAGCTCTACAAACTGTGTGAGAGTACCTCAGGGTAAACCCACAATTTTAGAGTTTATGAAGGGAAGGACACCCAGATTGAACCCCCTGAATGCCCCGTGTCCTGGGAATGAGTGGAAAAATTGTGTGGGATTTGGTGAACCCACTGCTGGACCAAGTTTATCACCTCTATGTAGATAACTTTTATACCAGCATCCCACTCTTCAAGTACCTCTCTGCGTGAGCTACCGCAGTCTGCAGTACTGTCCGCAAAAATCAGAGAGGCCTCTCTTAAACGCTAATTGGGCAGCTTCTCAGAAAGGCTGAGAGCGGAATCCAATGTAGCGACAACATGCTGGTGGTCAAGTGTATGGACAAGAGGGATTTCCTTTTCTTGACCACCATACTTGGTGATGGCAGCACCCCCAGCAGTGTATGAGGTACCTTTACACAGGTCCAAAAATCAAACTGAGTAGTGGGGTACAACAAATACATGTGGGGAGTTGATCTCTCTGATCAAGTCCTTCAGCCGTACAGTGTGATGAGAACAGCCAAAGTGTGGTACAAGAAGCTGGCCATGCAGGTCAGCCTGGTACAACATACCTTCAGTTCCAAGAGGTATTAATCAAGGCCTTAACCTTTGAAGAGCAGGATGGAGCGGACCCAGAGGCGTAGCTAGGGTTTAAGCTCGGGGGGGGGTAAAACAACTGAGTTGGCCCCTAATCCTTGATTACAACTATGGTGGCGCACTTTCAGGGAACGAAGGAATTTTCCGAATTGCGCGTCGGGGCGCATTCTTTGGGCAAACCGCGTTACCCACCTTCACAGGTATTACCAGCCATTTAACCCATTACTGCCCCTTGTAATCTATCCATTTGGCACACAAAATTGGCCCTGGCAGAGTGCACTTTATATGCACACGCACATTTTTACTGCACTATTGTTTGCCTTTTTTTTTCATTTTTTATATTGCTATAGTCTGCATATTATCAGCACAGATATTCACTCTTTGCACTCTCTGCATTATTTGCAGTATTTTTTGCACAACTTCTGTGGGAATATCTACGTATTTTTGAACAATTTTTGGTATAATGACCGCTCCTTTACTGTATCTTTTGCCAGTTCCTCCTCCTCTCATCTTCCCCTTACTGTTGGGGTCCCCCAAGGATCGGTTCTAGGTCCCCTCCTCTTCTCCTTGTACACTGCCCCTATTGGTCAAACAATCAGTAGATTTGATTTCCAGTACCATCTCTATGCTGATGACACCCAATTATACGCTTCTTCTCCTGACATCACGCCAGCCTTTCTAGAAAGCACTGGCGATTGTCTAAACGCTGTGTCTAATACCATGTCCTCACTATATCTGAAACTGAACCTGTCAAAGACTGAATTCCTGGTGTTTCCTCCCTCTACTAATGTACCTATACCCGACATTGCCATTTCTGTGTGTGGTTCCACTATTACTCCCCAGCAACAGGCCCGCTGTCTTGGGGTCATACTTGATTCCGAGCTTTCCTTTGCCCCCCACATTCGATCACTGGCTCGCTCTTGTCATCTGCACCTCAAAAACATTTCTAGAATTCGACCTTTTCTTACCTTTGACTCTGCAAAAACTCTTACTGTTTCTCTTATTCATTCTCGTCTCGACTATTGTAACTCTCTTCTAATCGGTCTCCCTCTTACCAAACTCTCCCCCCTCCAATCTGTCTTGAATGCTGCAGCCAGGATCATATTCCTCACCAATCGTTACACCGATGCCTCTACCTTGTGCCAGTCATTACACTGGCTACCCATCCACTCCAGAATTCAGTATAAACTTATTACTCTCACTCACAAAGCCCTCCATGGCTCAGCACCACCCTACATCTCCTCCCTTGTTTCAGTATACCACCCTACCCACGCCCTCCATTCTGCTGATGACCTGAGATTAGCATCCTCAATAGTCAGAACCTCCCACTCCCGTCTCCAAGACTTTACACGTGCCGCGCCAATTCTTTGGAATGCACTTCCCAGGTCAATACAATTAGTCCCCAATCCCCACAATTTTAAGCGTGTCCTGAAAACGCATTTATTCAGACTGGCCTACCACCCCAACACATTAACCTAATCTATCCCTGTGTGGCAGAGCCAAAAGTTTTACCATAACCAGGTTCCCCGCATCATGTTCCCACATGCTTTATGCCTCCATTAGCCCTCTGTTACCACCCACTTTTCGTGTCTCCCTCTTTCCTCATAGACTGTAAGCTTGCGAGCAGGGCCCTCTTTCCTCTTGGTATTTGTTATAATCTACTGTATGTGATTATTGTTATGCTGTAATGTCTATTGTCTGTACAAATCCCCTCTGAAATGTAAAGTGCTGCGGAATATGTCGGCGCTATAAAAATAAAATTTATTATTATTATTATTATTATAATCTGCAGTTGTTGCACAAACCCTGTGGGAGCATCACCTATTTTACACATTGTTGGCATGTTTGCATATATATAATCGAAAAAATTCCGGACTTACATAGTAATATTTGCCGAAAAAAATGAAGAGATCCAGAAATATATATTAAAATAACATATTTATTAATTACACATAAAAATAAATAAAAAATAGAAAAAATGCCCAGTAGGAGGGGCTCATATGCCCTAACAATAATAATGATAATGAGGCATGTATAGGTAATAAAAGTCAGATATGAAAAGCATTTAAAGAGCCATAATTACCTCCATGAACCCTCAAAAAATAAATGAGACCAATGTGTTTAATGAATAAGGTACAGCGGCAACATAACAACTGAGTTTAAGTCCCTGTACCAATGAAAGTGTACTATCAAGATAAATTAATAAGGCACAACGGAAAACATGACATCTAAGTCTAAGTCCCTATACCAATAAAAAGAACAACTAGTAAGCCAGTGAGCCAAATGAGGATAAATAAGCCATAAATGACATTACCTAATTGCTGTGAACACAAATAGCGGTGGGTGCTGCAGCCTCCTCCACCCCTCCACGGTGAGTACGTGTGTGTGTATGTGAGTACGTGTGTGTATGTGAGTACGTGTGCGTGTATGTGAGTATGTGTGTGTATATGTGAGTACGCTTGTGTGTATGTGAGTACATGTGTGTGTATGTGAGTACGTGTGCGTGTATGTGAGTATGTGTGTGTATATGTGAGTACGCTTGTGTGTATGTGAGTACATGTGTGTGTATGTGAGTACGTGTGTGTATGTGAGTACGCGCGTGTGTGTATGTGAGTACATGTGTGGGTGTGTGTGTATGGGAGTACGTGTGTGTGTATGGGAGTACATGTGTGTGTATGTGAGTACGTGTGTGTGTATGTGAGTGCATGTGTGTGTATGTGAGTACGTGTGTGTGAGTACGTGTGTGTGTATGTGAGTGTGTGTGTATGTAAGTACATGTGTGTGTATGTGAGTACGTGTGTATGTGTGTATGTGAGTACGTGTGTATGTATGTGAGAATGTGTGTGTGTATGTGAGTACGTGTGTATGTGAGTACGTGTATGTGTATGTGAGTACGTGTATGTGTGTGAGTACATGTGTGTGTATGTGAGTCCGTGTGTGTGTGTGTATGTGAATATGTGTGTGTGAGTACATGTGTGTGTGAGTACGTGTGTGTGTGAGTATGTATGTGTGTGTGAGTACGTGTGTGTGTGAGTACGTATGTGTGTGAGAGTACGTGTATGTAAGTATGTGTATGTGAGTATGTGTGTGTGTATGTGAGCATGTGTGTGTGTATGTGAGTGTGTATGTGAGTACATGTGTGTGAGTACGTGTGTGTATGTGAGTACGTGTGTGTGTATGTGAGTACGTGTGTGTGTATTTGAGTACGTGTGTGTGTACGTGTGTGTACGTGTGTGTGTACGTGTGTGTGTGTACGTGTGGGTGTGAGTATGTGTGTGTGTATGTGAGTACATGTGTGTATGCGAGTATGTGTGTGTGTATGTGAGTACGTGTTTGTGTGTGTGAGTACGTGTGTGTGAGTGTGTGTGTGTATGTGTGTGTGAGTATGTATGTGTATGTGAGTACGTATGTGTATGTGAGTATGTGTGTGTGTGTACGTGTGTGTAAGTGTGTGTACATGTGTGTACATGTATGTGTGTGTATGTACATGGTGGGCAGGCAGCGAAGGGTACGGCGGGGGGGTCTGGCGGGGGGGTCTGGTGGCATGGGTCTGTGTGTATGTGCATGGTGGGCAGGCAGCGGCGGGTCCAGTGGAGGGGTCCGGCAGCGTGGCCAGCAGCAGCGGGTCCAGCGGCGGCGGGGGGTTCAGCGGAGGTAGGTCCAGTGGCCAGGGGGGTCCTGGCAGCGGCCAGCCAGCAGGAAAGACTGCAGCTTGTGGCCTGTGCTGGAGATGGGTTGCGGCGCCACCAGAGGGCGCCCGCACCCCATCTCCAGCACAGGCCGCAAGCCGCGGTCTTTCCTGCTGGCTGTGTCGGAGGTGGGTGGGCAGGCAGCGGGGGGGTCTGGCGGCGGCAGCGGGCCCAGCAGCAGCGGCGGCGGGTCCAGCGGCGGGTCCAGCAGCGGCGGTGGTGGGGTCCCCAGCGGTGTCCCGCTGGTGGTACTGTGAAAGGGCCT
Source organism: Dendrobates tinctorius (assembly GCF_039654945.1). Lineage (NCBI taxonomy): Eukaryota > Metazoa > Chordata > Amphibia > Anura > Dendrobatidae > Dendrobates > Dendrobates tinctorius. Next base: position 16,144,438 of record NW_027361870.1, on the reverse strand, counting down.
GGTACCACCAGCTGGTGCCATATTGGAATACCCATCACTTGGGTATTCCAATATGTCAGGCGGCGTACTTCCAGAGCGGCGCGGTGGACTGTGGGATTCGGGGACATCCAGACGGAAGTGGATGACAGACAATTTAAGGCAATTATATATATAGATATTTATCCTCAAGTTTTTTTTTTTTAATAAAAGGCTTTATAATGGGATTTTCATGTTTGTCACCTTCGATTTACTGATATGAGATGACACAAACACCGGACTGATAGGACCCTGACCCCGGCTACAGTACCACATTACAGGATTATATATATATATATACTGTATATACTCGAATATAAGCTGAGATTTTCAGCCCATTTTTTGGGGGCTGAAAGTCCCCCTCTTGGCTTATATTCGTCACGTACCTGGGGGTCGGCGGGGGAGGGGGAGCGGGAGTGTCACAGATCATACCTACCCTGTCCTGGCTCAGTCTCGGCAGCCCCCCACTTCTCCACAGTCTCCCTTCCTTCGGGGTCACATGGTACCGCTCATTAAACTCATGAATATGCACATATTCATGAGTTTAATGAGTGGTACCACATGATCGCTGAAGGCAGGAAGGAAGACAGTAGGAGAACGGGACTGCTGAAACCGAGCCAGGATGAGGTAAGTATAGGCTATATTCACCTGTCCCCGGTCCATTGGTGCTTGCTGCTGTCTGATGGGTCCTCTTGTCAGTGACATTCAGAGAGCAGGGGGCGCGGTCACATGGATAGTGCGCGCCCTGCCCTCTGCTGCCTGAGTGTCACTGACAGATGACATGGCAGACAGCGGCGGCCGGCGAGCAGCGATGGATGCAGGACAGGTGAATGTCTCAGGTGACGGGTTCTGAGGCAGCAGCGACACCGGCACCTGGCACCCAGGGATGGAGAGGTGAGTATGTCATTTTTTTATTTGCAGCAGCAACATATAGGGGCATAATGTATGGAGCATCTTATGGGGGCAGCATATGGGGGCATCATATATGGAGCAGCATATGGGGGCATGATATGTGGAGCAGAATATGGGGACAACATATGGGGGCATAATATATGGAGCAGCATATGGGGGCATAATCTATGGCGCAGCATATGGGGGTATAATGTATGGAGCATCTTATGGGGCAGCATATGGGGGCATAATGTATGGAGCATCTTATGGGGGCAGCATATGGGGGCATGATATATGGAGCAGCATATGGGGCATGATATGTGGAGCAGCATATGGGGACAGCATATGGGGGCTTAATATATGGAGCAGCATATGGGAGCATAATCCATGGAGCAGCATATGGGAGTATAATGCATGGAACATCTTATGGGGGCAGCATATGGGGGCATGATATATGGAGCAGCATATAGGGACATGATATGTGGATCAGCATATGGGGGCATGATATGTGGAGCAGCATATGGGGCATGATGTGTGGAGCAGCATATGGGGACAACATATGGGGGCATAATCCATGGAGCAGCATATGGGGGCATAATATATGGAGTATCTTAAGGGGGCATGATATATGGAGCAGCATATGGGGGCATAATCTATGGCGCAGCATATGGGGGTATAATGTATGGAGCATCTTATGGGGCAGCATATGGGGGCATAATGTATGGAGCATCTTATGGGGGCAGCATATGGGGGCATGATATATGGAGCAGCATATGGGGCATGATATGTGGAGCAGCATATGGGGACAGCATATGGGGGCTTAATATATGGAGCAGCATATGGGAGCATAATCCATGGAGCAGCATATGGGAGTATAATGCATGGAACATCTTATGGGGGCAGCATATGGGGGCATGATATATGGAGTAGCATATAGGGACATGATATGTGGATCAGCATATGGGGGCATGATATGTGGAGCAGCATATGGGGCATGATGTGTGGAGCAGCATATGGGGACAACATATGGGGGCATAATCCATGGAGCAGCATATGGGGGCATAATATATGGAGTATCTTAAGGGGGCATGATATATGGAGCAGCATATGGGGGCATGATATATGGAGCAGCATATGGGGGCATGATATATGGAGCATCTAGTGGGGGCAGCATATGGGGGCATAATATATGGAGCAGCATATGGGGGCATAATCTATGGAGCAGCATATGGGGGTATAATGTATGGAGCATCTTATGGGGCAGCATATGGGGGCATAATCTATGGAGCAGCATATGGAGGTATAATGTATGGAGCATTTTATGGGGGCAGCATATGGGGGCATAATATATGGAGCAGCATATGGGGGCATAATCTATGGAGCATCTTATGGGGGCAGCATATGGGGGCATAATCTATGGAGCATCTTATGGGGCCATAACCTTTATGGAGCAGCATATCTGGCATATTATTCTAGGGAGCATCTTATGGGGCCATTAATAACCTTTGTGCAGCATTATATGGGGTGTATTTTTTATGGAGCATCTTATGGGGCCCATCATGAACTGTATGGAGCATTATATGGGGCTCCTGATTCATTATGGCTATTCAAAAACATTTATCCTACTGAAGTCTCAATTAATTTTACTTTTATTGGTATCTATTTTTATTTTTGAAATTTACCAGTAGCTGCTGCATTTTCCACCCTAGGCTTATACTCGAGTCAATAAGTTTTCCCAGGTTTTTTTGTGGCAAAATTAGGGGTGGTCGGCTTATACTCGGGTCGGCTTATACTCGAGTATATACGGTATATATATATATATATATATATGAATGTATCAAGAGGGGAAGAGACATATCCTCATCGATGGTGTCCTGCAGCATGGGTTAGATCTGACCTGACCTGTCTTGTCAGTCTCCATCTGAGGCACCATGAGATTTATGGCGGCTGCTTTGAAGTCCTTTACAGATTGGGTGATGCTCGGGCGATTTGCACTGACAGTGACCCAATCTGTTTATAAGTTCAAGCAGCCACCATAAATCTACTCTACCTCATATAAAAACAAATACAAGACAAGAATGCTCTGGGACCTGTCAGAAGGGAAGCATGGTGCAGACACCTCTGGGCCGAATACAGGCACCTGCTCTCTGAGCTGTCACTTACAGAGCCGTCCTGTCTCCTGTCCTGCTCCTCTCTGGTGGGAACAATCAGTGCTGTGCGTCCTGACATCTCTTCAGCAGACACAACCACACAGCGTGCAATGTGGGTGGGTCTGCTGTATGTCCGAGGCAGCATACAGGTACACTGCCGGCTCCTATCATCCTAGGGGGCACGTATTCCTCTGCCCCCCTGGCCCAGCCTGCCCCTGCATCTACAGAACAGACATCGATAGTGTAGGGAGATTGTGTCTCCCTCCTCTAAATCAGAGATTAACTATATCGGAGTGCTCAGCAGGCTGATATAGTTAAGGGTAGTTTAACTCCGGGTGGGCCCCTCTGAGCAGGGGGCCCAGGGCGATGGCACCCTCTGTCCCCTTGGTAGCTATGTTACTGAGCGGACCCCAGTACTACCAGAACTGAAGGTACTCGTGTTGTACCAGGCCAACATTTCTCCGGGGAGGTCCCTCAAACCACAAATTAAGGAAAGTCGCAAAAGAGGTTACCAAAGCAACACGTGTCCTGACAACTTTGTCCTGTGTGTAAAAGAATGTTTTAGACTCCATGTACCACACATCCATGGACTACTAAATTCATTTCTGACTTACACAACTCAAGTATGCCAACCTGACATACACTACATAACTCTTGTATGCCAACCTGAAGCACTATAGACAATTTACGTATGCCACTACATTAGACAATTTACACACCAGGACACACTAGATCAATTCCAATATAGGGCCACTTGTGGGGGGTTTCCACTGTTTAGGCACATCAGGGACTCTGCAAACACAACACCCACAGACCATTACATCAAAGTCTGCATTCCAAAATGTCACTCTTTCCATTCCGAGCCTTGCTGTTTGCCCAAAAAGTAGTTTTCCTCCACATATGTGGTATCAGCATACTCAGGGGAAATTTTGCAACAGATTTAGAGGTCCATTTTGTCCTGTTACCCTTGTAAAAATAAAAAAATGAGACTAAAAAATTATCTTTGTGGAAATCTGTAATTTTTTTTGTTTTCACAACTCAACTTTATAATTTTATGTGAAGCACCTATGGGTGCAAAGTGCTCACCAAACATCTAGATAAGTTACTTGAGGGGGTCTAGTTTCCACAATGGGGTCACTTGTGGGGAATTCCAACTATTTAGGCACATCAGGGGTCTCCAAATGCGACATGGCACCCAGTCTCAATTCTAGCCAATTCTCCGTTCAAAAAGTCAAACGGTGCTTCTTCTCTGCCACGCTGGGCAGTGCGTCCAAACAATGGTATTCCCTCACATATAGGGTATCAGAATACTCAGGAGAATTACACAACTCTTGGGGTCCAATTTCTCCTGTTACCCTTGTAAAAATAAAAAATTAGGGGCTAAAAATATTTTTTTGTGGAAAAAAAATGTTTGTTTTTTTTAATTTTCATGGCTCTACATTATGATTTTCTGTGAAGCATCTGGGGGCTCAAGGTGCTCACCATACATCTAGGTAAGTTCCGTAAACAGTCTAGTTTCCAAAATGGGGTCACTTGTGGGTTTTTGTCACTGTTTAGGAACATCAGGGGCTCTCCAAATGCGACATGGCATCCACTGTCAATTTTATCCAATTTTGTGTTCAAAAAGTCAAACTGATGCTCCTTCCCTTCCGAGCCCTGCCGTGTGCCCAAACAGGGGTTTCCCTCACATATGGGGCATGGCATGTTCAGGAGAAATTGTGCTACAAGTTTTGCAGTCCATTTATTCCTGGTACCCTTGTAAAAATTAAAAAATGTGGTTTTAAAGTAAATTTTTTGTATAAAAGTTAAATGTTAAACTTCTTGAATGTGGTCTTGAGCAACTTGAGGGGTGCGGTTTTTAGAATGGTGTCACTTTTTGATATTTTCTGTCATACAGGCCCCTCAAAGTCACTTAAAATGTGATGTGGTCCCTAAAAAACTGGTCTTGTAAATGTTGTTGGAAAAATGAGAAATCACTGGTCAACTTTTAACCTTTATAACTTCGTAACAAAAAAAATGTTTCAAAAATTGTGCTGATGTAAAGTAGACATGTGGGAAATGTTATTTATTATCTATTTTGTGTGACATATCTGTGTAATTTAAGGGCATAAGAAATGAAAGTTTGAAAATTGTGAAATTTTTGCCAAAATTACTTTTTTTTAACACAAATAAACGTAAGTCAAATCAAATAAATTTATCATGAAGTAAAATATGTCACGAAAAAACATTCTCAGATTTAGTGGGATCCATTGAAGCATTTCAAAGTTATTACCTCATAAAGTATCAGTGGTCAGAATTGTAAAATTTAACCTGGTCATGAAGGTGCAAACAGCCTTCAGGGTGAATGAGTTAAAGAGGTTATTCAACTAGTGACTTTTATTACCTAGCCAAGGAATAAGTGATTAATCAAAGATTACGAGAATAGGGGATGCATGCCCCCAGTGTGAATGTAAAGCAAATGCTTGACCACAGTTCCATGAGCCCCACAGTTCCACACTGCATGAGCCACACACAGCCTCTCTATTTACAGCATGAGCCCCACAAAACCTCCTTATACAGTGGGGAAAAAAAGTATTTAGTCAGTCAGCAATAGTGCAAGTTCCACCACTTAAAAAGATGAGAGGCGTCTGTAATTTACATCATAGGTAGACCTCAACTATGGGAGACAAACTGAGAAAAAAAAATCCAGAAAATCACATTGTCTGTTTTTTTTTTCATTTTATTTGCATATTATGGTGGAAAATAAGTATTTGGTCAGAAACAAAATTTCATCTCAATACTTTGTGATATATCCTTTGTTGGCAATGACAGAGGTCAAACGTTTTCTGTAAGTCTTCACTAGGTTGCCACACACTGTTGTTGGTATGTTGGCCCATTCCTCCATGCAGATCTCCTCTAGAGCAGTGATGTTTTTGGCTTTTCGCTTGGCAACACGGACTTTCAACTCCCTCCAAAGGTTTTCTATAGGGTTGAGATCTGGAGACTAGCTAGGCCACTCCAGGACCTTGAAATGCTTCTTACGAAGCCACTCCTTCGTTGCCCTGGCGGTGTGCTTTGGATCATTGTCATGTTGAAAGACCCAGCCACGTTTCATCTTCAATGCCCTTGCTGATGGAAGGAGGTTTGCACTCAAAATCTCACGATTCATGGCCCCATTCATTCTTTCATGTACCCGGATCAGTCGTCCTGGCCCCTTTGCAGAGAAGCAGCCCCAAAGCATGATGTTTCCACCACCATGCTTTACAGTAGGTATGGTGTTTGATGGATGCAACTCAGTATTCTTTTTCCTCCAAACACGACAAGTTGTGTTTCTACCAAACAGTTCCAGTTTGGTTTCATCAGACCATAGGACATTCTCCCAAAACTCCTCTGGATCATCCAAATGCTCTCTAGCAAACTTCAGATGGGCCCGGACATGTACAGGCTTAAGCAGTGGGACACGTCTGGCACTGCAGGATCTGAGTCCATGGTGGCGTAGTGTGTTACTTATGGTAGGCCTTGTTACATTGGTCCCAGCTCTCTGCAGTTCATTCACTAGGTCCCCCCGCGTGGTTCTGGGATTTTTGCTCACCGTTCTTGTGATCATTCTGACCCCACGGGGTGGGATTTTGCGTGGAGCACCAGATCGAGGGAGATTATCAGTGGTCTTGTATGTCTTCCATTTTCTAATTATTGCTCCCACAGTTGATTTCTTCACTCCAAGCTGGTTGGCTATTGCAGATTCAGTCTTCCCAGCCTGGTGCAGGGCTACAATTTTGTTTCTGGTGTCCTTTGACAGCTCTTTGGTCTTCACCATAGTGGAGTTTGGAGTCAGACTGTTTGAGGGTGTGCACAGGTGTCTTTTTATACTGATAACAAGTTTAAACAGGTGCCATTACTACAGGTAATGAGTGGAGGAAAGAGGAGACTCTTAAAGAAGAAGTTACAGGTCTGTGAGAGCCAGAAATCTTGATTGCTTGTTTCTGACCAAATACTTATTTTCCACCATAATATGCAAATAAAATGAAAAAAAACAGACAATGTGATTTTCAGGATTTTTTTTTTCTCAGTTTGTCTCCCATAGTTGAGGTCTACCTATGATGTAAATTACAGACGCCTCTCATCTTTTTAAGTGGTGGAACTTGCACTATTGCTGACTGACTAAATACTTTTTTTCCCCACTGTATATACTGCATGAGCCTCACACTGCCTCCCTATATATACTGCATGAACCCCACACAGCTTCCCTATGGATACTGCATGAGCCCCACATAGCCTCCCTATATACACTGTATGAGCCCCAAACAGCCTCCATATATACACTGCATGAGCCCCACACCACCTCCCCATATACACTGTATAATCCCCACACAGATTCCACTATATACACACTGCATGAGCCTCACACATCCTCCCCATATACACTGCATGAACCCCACATAGCTTCCCCATATGCACTGCATGAGCCCCACACAGCTTCCCCATATACAACATGAGCCTCACACAGCCTCACCATATATAGCATGAGCCGCACACAACCTCCCCATATACAGCATGAGCCCCACACAGCCTCCCCATATACAGCATGAGCCCCACAGAGCCTCCCCATATGCAGCATGAGCCCCACACAGTCTCCTCATATACAGCATGAGCCCCACACAGCCTCCCTATATGTACAGCAATTAAGGTGAAAAAAATATATAATTTAACCTTGGGGTGCTCTTTTATCTTGATCCACGAATCTATACGTCCATGCTCTAGGTATTAACTTGACATGCTACCGGGGCTGGTTTCTGGCCTGATATAATCCCGTTAAGGGACCAGGCTTATGTCTAAAGAGGAACTAATGGCAGTCTTACTTGGCCGGCAGCTCTCTGTTTCACTGGTACTAGTGAAGGGGCCTCTTAGCCTGTCAGGGTTTTGAGCAAGTATGGTGCCACATCAGTGGCTATGTCGGCCACTTTCTCTCGCTCCCCATGCCTCCCTGGGCTCCCGTGTCTGTGTCAAACTGTGTCAAGCTGACTTTATGTTTCCCCATGGGGTGCGGAATGTCACTTTGGTGGAAGTGTGGAGACCGTACCGCGTGATCCCTCTGACATAATAATGACATCAGGAGGTGCAGGTTCATCACACTGGTGTTCTTTTTTTTAACTCATCTACCTTTTCAATAAAAAATTATGACCTCAACGATTATAAGGAAAGGGTGGGAATTTAAGTGCCTTGTAAATAGAAGATAGAAAATAGATGCAGATTATTTTGGTAAGTAGGTAATAAGTCAAGGTTCACATATTTGAAATAATAAAACATAACTAGGAAGTGGTTGTTTACTTGTGAATAATGTAGCTTTCCAAGAGGATAGCACGGCTTCCTACTGACGGGAAGGTAATAAAAATAGGCAGACTATTTAAAACATCTGGCAAATATGCAGAAGAGTCAGTTCAAGAGTCAATCCTTTGTCTATAAATCTACTAGTAAATTTAGGTACACTTAGGGAATACGTGAAGAATCACTACTGTCTATTCCTGGGTAAACAAACTGGAGATAGGTTATACATCGTTAAAAAATACATGAAATGAAATGACTGCTCATCTATGCTGATTTCTCATTCACCGAGATTAATTGTTCTCTTATGGATAGATGGAGTATAGATCTTATTTATGAGGATAGCTGTGATAATGAATAATAGATTTGACTTTGGAAGGAAGAAGAAACAAAAATATGGTAGAACGTAAGAAAATTGCTGCCTTTGTAATTTTAGATGAGATAAGTTTTGACAGTGAACATCAAGCAATGTTGTTGAATGCTCTTATTATATTATCTAACATACATATGCAGTATTGTGTAAAAGATTTAGGCAGGTGAGAAAAAATATTTCAAATTTAGAAAGCTTTCAAAAGCCGAAGTGTTAATAGTTTAGTTTTAGTTTTAGCAATTGACAAAATGCAAAGTGAATGAACAAAAGTGAAATCTAAATTTCCGCACCAATCTGAAACGTTTGCAAAATTTGGTGCATTTGTCAAATTTGAATTGTCACTCAACTCTAATATACAACATATACAGTATATATAGCAGAACTGAGTGAATCTTTAATAATTCAAATTTGACAGATTCACCAAATTTTCCCAGGAAATTCAAAAGTTCTCCAAAGCCTCCAATTACTCTAAAAATATGTACGACATTATTCTCTATTCTACACACACTAATCTGCACTGCTCTGCTGTCACACACTATATATAGGCTGCAAAGTGTCCACACAGAATTAAAGTTTCTTCAGAGCCGTATGGCTCTCTAACTACTTTTATGTGTAAGCTCTAAAGGGAATCTGTCAGTTAAATCACCTGTACTAAGCTGCCTACATGGGCATGTAGGTCCAAGAAAGTCGAATACAATGATAAGATCTAAGGACTAGAGTTGAGCGAAACGGGTCGAAAAAATTCAAAAGTCGCCGACTTTTGGCAAAGTCGGGTTTCATGAAACGAAACCCGACCCTAGGATGAGGTCGGCCACGAGGTCGGCGACTTACGCGCCAAAGTCGCGTTTCAAAAGTTTGTTTTGCGCTCTTTTTCAGCCAATCAGGATCCACTGACACTGTGGGCAACGTGATGACATAGGCACGGGTCACCACCATCTTTCAGAAGGGCATGCAAGTGATTGGCTTGCTTTGGTGGGCGTCACAGGGGGTATAAAAGGGCGTGCACGCCGACCGCCATCTTACTTCTGCCGATCTTAGTATAGGGAGAGGTTGCTGCTGATTCTGTAGGGAGAGCGTTAGGCAGGGAAGAAGACAAAAAAACTGCTTCTGCTGCTAGCGATTTGGCCTGCACAACACACAAGTCACTGTGTGTGCAGTGCAAGGGGAGGCTATATTGTGGTGTATCAGTGGTGTTGGTTGTTGGGCTGCCTTTTAAGGCTTCCTGACACGCTGGCATTGCTGTTTACCCACTGCTCCGCAAACTGCTTTTTTAAAAGCAATCCAATCTCCCTTATCCTCTCGTCACTTTGGTCACAGGCAGCTGTGCCATCGAGCGTGTCACATAGCGCTCAGATATCAGTGGGCCGCACACAATCCACAAGTGTCCACTGTCCACAAGTGTACGCAGAGATTCAAAATCTCCATTATCCTCTCGTCACTTTGGTCACAGGCAGCTGTGCCATCGAGCGTGTCACATAGCGCTCAGATATCAGTGGGCCGCACACAATCCACAAGTGTCCAGTGTCCAAAAGTGTACGCAGAGATTCAAAATCTCCATTATCCTCTCGTCACTTTGGTCACAGGCAGCTGTGCCATCGAGCGTGTCACATAGCGCTCAGATATCAGTGGGCCGCACACAATCCACAAGTGTCCAGTGTCCACAAGTGTACGCAGAGATTCAAAATCTCCATTATCCTCTCGTCACTTTGGTCACAGGCAGCTGTGCCATCGAGCGTGTCACATAGCGCTCAGATATCAGTGGGCCGCACACAATCCACAAGTGTCCACTGTCCACAAGTGTAGGCAGAGATTCAAAATCTCCATTATCCTCTCGTCACTTTGGTCACAGGCAGCTGTGCCATTGAGCGTGTCACATAGCGCTCAGATATCAGTGGGCCGCACACAATCCACAAGTGTCCAGTGTCCAAAAGTGTACGCAGAGATTCAAAATCTCCATTATCCTCTCGTCACTTTGGTCACAGGCAGCTGTGCCATCGAGCGTGTCACATAGCGCTCAGATATCAGTGGGCCGCACACAATCCACAAGTGTCCAGTGTCCACAAGTGTACGCAGAGATTCAAAATCTCCATTATCCTCTCGTCACTTTGGTCACAGGCAGCTGTGCCATCGAGCGTGTCACATAGCGCTCAGATATCAGTGGGCCGCACACAATCCACAAGTGTCCAGTGTCCAAAAGTGTACGCAGAGATTCAAAATCTCCATTATCCTCTCGTCACTTTGGTCACAGGCAGCTGTGCCATCGAGCGTGTCACATAGCGCTCAGATATCAGTGGGCCGCACACAATCCACAAGTGTCCACTGTCCACAAGTGTATGCAGAGATTCAAAATCTCCATTATCCTCTCGTCACTTTGGTCACAGGCAGCTGTGCCATCGAGCGTGTCACATAGCGCTCAGATATCAGTGGGCCGCACACAATCCACAAGTGTCCAGTGTCCAAAAGTGTACGCAGAGATTCAAAATCTCCATTATCCTCTCGTCACTTTGGTCACAGGCAGCTGTGCCATCGAGCGTGTCACATAGCGCTCAGATATCAGTGGGCCGCACACAATCCACAAGTGTCCACTGTCCACAAGTGTACGCAGAGATTCAAAATCTCCATTATCCTCTCGTCACTTTGGTCACAGGCAGCTGTGCCATCGAGCGTGTCACATAGCGCTCAGATATCAGTGGGCCGCACACAATCCACAAGTGTCCAGTGTCCAAAAGTGTACGCAGAGATTCAAAATCTCCATTATCCTCTCGTCACTTTGGTCACAGGCAGCTGTGCCATCGAGCGTGTCACATAGCGCTCAGATATCAGTGGGCCGCACACAATCCACAAGTGTCCACTGTCCACAAGTGTACGCAGAGATTCAAAATCTCCATTATCCTCTCGTCACTTTGGTCACAGGCAGCTGTGCCATCGAGCGTGTCACATAGCGCTCAGATATCAGTGGGCCGCACACAATCCACAAGTGTCCACTGTCCACAAGTGTGTGCAGAAATTCTAAAACTCCCCTGTCCTATAGACACCTTGTACCTTGTTTTACATTACTATATAGTTTGTTGGATTTTGTCTACATTTCTACCAAAAATGAGGAAGGCTGGTGGAAGAGGCCGTGGAATTGGGCGGGGGTTGGCAGCTGGTAATGATGGTGTTGGTGGTGGATCTGATGGTAGTGGCAAGAGCAAAATAGGACCGAATGCAGGAGGTGCTGACCCTGCGTCATCGTCTGGCTACATAAGGACTCGAACGCTTAGTTTTCTAGGAGTTGGCAAACCGCTTTTAAAGGCAGAGCATCAGGAAAAAGTTTTGTCTTACATTGCTGACTCAGCCTCCAGCTCTATCGCCTCCTCTTCTTCAGTTGTAAAAAGTAAAAGCACTGAGTCGTCATTGGAGGCTCATGTTCATGAACCACACCTTTCCTTGTGTCCTTCACCCCAACCAAGATTGAAGGATGACGCAGGCCATACTACTGATTACTCCATGGAGCTGTTTTCACATACCATGCCTGGATTATCAAGTCAAATGGTGAATTACCCAGGCCAAGATGAATCTGACATGGAGTGCACTGATGCACAGCCGCTGATGGATGATTCTGCTGGTACATTCACTCAGAGCACTACATTGTCCTCGCAGTGTACAGAGCCAGATTTTGACCCTGATGAGACTCAGGTGCCCCTTTCCGCACACTATACCACCATACACGGTGACACAGAGAAAGGTGCACATGACATAGAAGAGGAGGTGATGGATGACCCAGTTGTTGACCCAGATTGGCATCCATTGGGGGAAGAGGGTGCTGCTTCCAATAGCTCAGATGAGGAGCATCCACAGCAGACATCGACATCGCAACAGCTGTTATCTGGCAGGCCCGGAGCACTCCAAAGACAGGTTCCAAACATCAAAAGAGTTGCTGGACAGCTTGTCCAGAGGGTCAAAAGATCACAGCGTGCTAGGCCGCAAAATGTCTGCCAAAGTAGGAAGAGTGCAGTGTGGCACTTTTTTGAACAAAATCCTCATGATCAGGCCAAGGTTATCTGTAAGAAGTGCGCAAAGACCTTTAGCCGAGGGAAAAATCTGAAAAATTTGAATACCAGTTGCATGCTTAGACATTTAACCAGCATGCACTTGCAAGCGTGGACACAACACCAAACCTCAAGTGCCACATGTGCAACTGATCACAACGAAGGTAGTCAGCAACGCTACATTGTTTCCCCCACTGTAAGCCCACCGGTTAGCACAGCAGCAAATGTTGAGGTGTCGTTGCAAGGCCACAGCAGTCAGGGAATCCCACTGTTATATCAACGAAAGACTGATTCTAGGCCATCAGAAAGAACACCAACTCCATCACCATCATCAACCCTCTCTCAGTCCGCCCTGTCCACCGCTACTTCCACCATATGCAGCTCTCAAGTCCAGCTCACCCTCCCAGACACTATGAGTAGGTCAAGAAAGTACTCAGTCTCTCATCCGCGTACACTGGGTTTGAACGCCCACATTGCCAAACTAATCTCGTTTGAGATGATGCCCTTTCGGTTGGTGGAAAGCACAGCTTTCCGCGAACTCATGGCCTATGCAGTACCACGCTATGACCTACCCAGTCGCCACTTCTTCTCTCGCAAAGCCATCCCAGCCCTCCACCATCATGTGAAAGACCGCATTGTCCATGCACTCAAGCAGTCAGTGAGCGGAAAGGTGCACCTCACAACTGATGCATGGTCCAGTCGGCATGGCCAGGGCCGTTACGTGTCCATCACTGCGCACTGGGTTAATGTGGTGGATGCAGGGTCCACAGGGGACAGCGGTGGTGGGACAGTGCTGCCTAGCCCACGGTATAGGAAACAGTTGGCTGTAGGCGTTCGACCCTCCTCCTCCTCCTCCTCCAGAAGCGACAGCTCGTCCACAGAGCGCAGTCGTACGAGCACTCCATCTGCAGCTGCCACTGTTGCACACGATGTGTCCCCCTATCGAGCAGCTAGTGGAAAGCGTCAGCAGGCTGTGTTGCAGATGATGTGTTTGGGCGACAGACACACCGCCGAGGTGCTGGCCGAGTACTTGAAGCGACAAACTGAGTCATGGCTGGGCAGTGTACATCTTGAGGCAGGCAAGGTAGTTAGTGATAACGGCCGTAATTTTGTGGCAGCCATAGCCCTTTCAAAACTCAGCCACATACCTTGCTTGGCTCACACCTTGAACCTGGTGGTGCAGTGCTTCCTCAAAAATTATCCGGAGTTAACAGCACTGCTCCAGAAGGTGCGAAGACTGTGCGCGCACATCCGCCGGTCGCCTGTACACTCCGTTCGTATGCAGAAGCTGCAGCGATTGCTCCACCTTCCCAACCACCGCCTCATTATCGACATTGCAACAAGGTGGAACTCCACCCTGCACATGGTGGAGCGGCTGTGCGAGCAGAGGCAGGCCATAATGCATTTGTGGGAGGATACACAGCCAGGCACTTTGAGAGCAGACATGGAGTTGACAGGCATGCAGTGGTCGAAGCTGAAAGACCTTTGTAAAGTCCTTCAGTGTTTTGAGGAATGCACACGGCTGGTAAGCGCAGACGACGCCATCCTAAGCATGAGCATCCCACTTATGCGTCTGCTCATGCAAACTTTGACGCACCTTAAGGAGCAGGCGTCTGCAGCCAATGTTGATGAGGAGGAAGAGGAGGAGGGAATCCTTGATGACATTCAGCCATTGTCTGCTCAGAGACCTCTCCTGGACGAGGTGGAGGAAGAAGAGGAGGAGGAGGAGGATGATGGGGATGATTACTTAGGGGAGGAGGATGCATCTCGTGGGGCAAGTGAAAATGTTGGCGTGGCAAGGTCTGGTACAGGGTTTGTGCGTGACTGGAGGGATGTGGATTTGCCAGAAAGTGCTCCTCCACCCAGCACTCGCAGTGCATCATTGACACCGGGAACATTGGCCCACATGTCAGATTATGCCTTGCGGATCCTAAAAAGGGACCCCCGCATTGCCAAAATGATGAACGATGACGACTACTGGTTGGCCAGCATCCTGGATCCACGCTATAAAGGCAAATTACAAAACATCATGCCACAGGAGAACCTTGACCTAATATTGGCTAATAAACAAGCAACTCTGGTAAATCGGTTGCTTGAGGCATTCCCAGCACACAGCAGCGGTGATGGTTCTCACACGAGCCGTACGGGCCGGGGGCAGCTTGGCAGAGGTGTTCGTGGTGCACACAGCAGAAGTGGCGTTGGAGACAGGGGTTTCATGACAATGTTGTGGACTGATTTTTCAAATACCGCTCACACAACTGGTAATACTGCATCGATGGAAAGTGACAGGAGACAGCAGTTGTCAACTATGGTTACAAACTACTTTTCCTCCCATATCGATGTTCTCCCACACAGGTCATTCCCCTTTGACTATTGGGCCGCTAAACTGGACACCTGGCCTGAATTGGCCCAATATGCCTTACAGGAGCTCGCTTGCCCAGCTGCAAGTGTGCTATCGGAAAGAGTCTTCAGTGCAGATGGATCAATCCTGACAGAAAAAAGGACCCGTCTGTCAACCCAAAATGTGGATGATCTAACCTTCATTAAAATGAACCACGCATGGGTTTCCAAGGATTTTGTCCCACCTTCCCCTGATGACACATAGGGTGACAGAAAAATGGCTTGCTTTGGTCCACCTCTTCCTGGTACTTCACCTATTTCGCCTTTTGCATCAGTTGAATGTCCAACATCAACATATGCCACTTTCTAAAACTCCCTAACTGTGCTGCCTCCCCCCCCATGGCCGGGGTCACCACCTAGCGCACGACACCGTGCGAGTGCCGTTGCCCTGGACAGGTGGGTAGGCCGACTCTTGGGCGCGGGCACTGGCACAGGGTCCCTCATAGTGCAATCAAGTGTCTCTGACGGTGGTGGTGCACACCCGCCGTCAGACACACCGCTGTACGATGAGGGGCCCAGTGCCAGTACCGACGCCCACGAGTGGGCCCCCCTTGCTTGGCCAGGGCCCCAGCATTTGCAATCTTTACCTCTCCCTGCTCCTCCGCTGTGTAATCTGGGCCGTCAAATCCATACTGTGCCTGACACCGTCTGAGCCTGCCTCCTGAGACATATATTTTGAATGCGTACGCTATCCATACATGTTATCCGGGGATACGGTACCCCTTCTAACCTTTGTGCAATGACGTGCAATCCATACTGGGCCTAACACCGTCTGAGCCTGCCTCATGCTGTATAGACATATATTTTGAATGTGTACGCTATCCATACATGTTATCCGGGGATACGGTACCCCTTCTAACCTTTGTGCAATGACGTGCAATCCATACTGGGCCTAACACCGTCTGAGCCTGCCTCATGCTGTATAGACATATATTTTGAATGTGTACGCTATCCATACATGTTATCCGGGGATACGGTACCCCTTCTAACCTTTGTGCAATGACGTGCAATCCATACTGGGCCTAACACCGTCTGAGCCTGCCTCATGCTGTATAGACATATATTTTGAATGTGTACGCTATCCATACATGTTATCCGGGGATACGGTACCCCTTCTAACCTTTGTGCAATGACGTGCAATCCATACTGGGCCTAACACCGTCTGAGCCTGCCTCATGCTGTATAGACATACACTCACTGGCCACTTTATTAGGTACACCATGCTAGTAAGGGGTTGGACCCCCTTTTGCCTTCAGAACTGCCTCAATTCTTCATGGCAGAGATTCAACAAGGTGCTGGAAGCATTCCTCAGAGATTTTGGACCATATTGACATGATGGCATCACACAGTTGGCGCAGATTTGTCGGCTGCACATCCCTGATGCGAATCTCCCGTTCCACCACATCCCAAAGATGCTCTATTGGATTGAGATCTGGTGACTGAGGAGGCCATTTGAGTACAGTAAACTCATTGTCATGTTCAAGAAACCAATCTGAGTTGATTCGAGCTTTATGACATGGCGCATTATCCTGCTGAAAGTAGCCATCAGATGTTGGGTACATTGTGGTCATAAAGGGATGGACATGGTCAGCAACAATACTCAGGTAGGCTGTGGCGTTGCAACGATGCTCAATTGGTACCAAGGGGCCCAAAGAGTGCCAAGAAAAAATTCCCCACACCATGACACCACCACCACCAGCCTGAACCGTTGATACAAGGCAGGATGGATCCATGCTTTCATGTTGTTTACGCCAAATTCTGACCCTACCATCCGAATGTCGCAGCAGAAATCGAGACTCATCAGACCAGGCAACGTTTTTCCAATCTTCTACTGTCCAATTTCGATGAGCTTGTGCAAATTGTAGCCTCAGTTTCCTGTTCTTAGCTGAGAGGAGTGGTACCCAGTGTGGTCTTCTGCTGCTGTAGCCCATCTGCCTCAAAGTTCGACGCACTGTGCGTTCAGAGATGCTCTTCTGCCTACCTTGGTTGTAACGGGTGGCAATTTGAGTCACTGTTGCCTTTCTATCAGCTCGAACCAGTCTGCCCATTCTCCTCTGACCTCTGGCATCAACATGGCATTTCCGGCCACAGAACTGCCGCTCACTGGATTTTTTTTCTTTTTCGGACCATTCTCTGTAAACCCTAGAGATGGTTGTGCGTGAAAATCCCAGTAGATCAGCAGTTTCTGAAATTCTCAGACCAGCCCTTCTGGCACCAACAATCATGCCACGTTCAAAGGCACTCAAATCACCTTTCTTCCCCATACTGATGCTCGGTTTGAACTGCAGGAGATTGTCTTGACCATGTCTACATGCCTAAATGCACTGAGTTGCCGCCATGTGATTGGCAGATTAGAAATTAAGTCTTAACACACAGTTGGACAGGTGTACCTAATAAAGTGGCCAGTGAGTGTATATTTTGAATGTGTACGCTATCCATACATGTTATCCGGGGATACGGTACCCCTTCTAACCTTTGTGCAATGACGTGCAATCCATACTGGGCCTAACACCGTCTGAGCCTGCCTCATGCTGTATAGACATATATTTTGAATGTGTACGCTATCCATACATGTTATCCGGGGATACGGTACCCCTTCTAACCTTTGTGCAATGACGTGCAATCCATACTGGGCCTAACACCGTCTGAGCCTGCCTCATGCTGTATAGACATATATTTTGAATGTGTACGCTATCCATACATGTTATCCGGGGATACGGTACCCCTTCTAACCTTTGTGCAATGACGTGCAATCCATACTGGGCCTAACACCGTCTGAGCCTGCCTCATGCTGTATAGACATATATTTTGAATGTGTACGCTATCCATACATGTTATCCGGGGATACGGTACCCTTTCTAACCTTTGTGCAATCACGTGCAATCCATACTGGGCGTGAGAACGGCTGGCGAGCTGTTAAGCAAGCTACAGCACCTGTCCAGACAAGTACAGGGATTCCCTAGCGAGGAGACTTATTTGATTGTTTTCTATGTTGGGACAGCAATTTTTGGGGAGCACTATACTCTGGAGAATGATAGATGGGGCTCACCATACACTGGAACATTCCAAAGGTGGACAGCAGACACTGGAGCAGCATTTACAGGGCCCATTATACACTAGAGCAGTAGAAATGGGGCTCATTATGTTTGGAGCATTATTTGGGCCCATAAGACAGTGGAGCTTCATCCATGGGGACCAACATATACTGTAGCATTATGTGGAGCTCATCATATACTGTTTCAAACATTATATGGGACCAATGATTTTGTATGGAGAAATAGATGGGCCTCGTCATGAGATGTAAAAAGTGAGGTATTTTTCATTGTACTATACCGCTATTTCTCTGCCGTATCGGAGCATGATGAGTTGTGGTATGTGTTAAAGGGGCGCTCTTTCGCCCAGGGCACATGAAAACCTGCAGCCAGCCCTCCCCCCCCACAAATTTAGCCAAATAACCCCCATTTTTCAGTGCGTAACTTGTATTATGAAGTTAATTAAGGTTGACAAGCTTAAGTAAGAAGAATTGATGCTTTTGGCATTCAAATGGGCACTGTAGGTGTGTTTCCTGTCCTCCTCTCACTGCCGACTTTTATTCCCCATTGACTTACATTGGGTTTCGTGTTTCGGGACGACCCCGACTTTTCCCTATAATCGGACGATCTTGCTCGACCCGACTTTTTGAAAAGTCGGGTTTCACGAAACGAAACGCGACCCTAAAAAAGCAAAAGTCGCTCAACTCTACTAAGGACACAACAAAGATCTCAACGATAATCTGCCTCCAGAGCTCACAGTGTGAGATATTTTGATCCGGAGAGCAGTCAGTCTTCTGTCATCTTAAAACCTCATTTACATATTATAAAAATCGTGGCTTTCTCTGGAATAAAAACATTGGATGGCAGATATCAAGGTATCATTTTATTCAGCTTTTATATCTCCTCTAGTCTTCATTCCAGATTACATTAATTTAGTCGTGGAACCAACGGTACCTCTATTTCTATGTTTTTCACCATGGCAATGCCAGGCCGTTTGTTGCTCGTGCTACCCTGAACTGCCTGTGTGGCTTAAACATGCTATCATGGCTCACAGCATAGCCAGATTTGTCTCCCATCAGGAGTATAATATTTTGGCAAATTTCAAGTGGAGCTGCCAGCAGTGGATATTGATGATTTGCGAGCTCAAGTCCAATCAGAACTTTCCTTAGACAGCCACTAATAAAATCATTGATAGCAGCCAAGACAGGAAATATATTCATACATAAAGAGAATCTGTCAGGTCATTTTTGTGGAGTATACTAATAGGGCTTGGGCAGCCCTTTCAGGATATGTAACTTTTTTTTCTCTACACTTCCCCCTCCACTTCTTTACAATGTTTTAATTAGTAGTAAATGTTTTTCTTATTTTCTGCTTATTTCCTGACACATTAGAACAAGGTCCGAGTGACACAATTACTTTTTTTTGCCATAACTTTCTGGACAATTTTGGAAATTTTGCCATTTTAGTTTTGATTGGTACAATTTTTATTGAACAGGTAGTTATGTATTTTATTAATATTTCCCATTATAATTCTTTTTTAAGGAAAAGCGATTTTTTTTTGTTCCATATAATCGTTTCTTTTCTTTCTACAGCCTTTTTAATTTTTTTTTAACTTCTATTTTTTACACTGTCAGGTAGTCTTAGGCTGGTTTCACATTTGCGTTTTATTGCGCAGCGCATTGTGCGCTATCGGTCGCACGCGCATTTGTCCCCTATATTTAAAATGGCATGCACAGTGTCTAGCGATTGCACGCAGGCCTCAGCGTTTCAGTGGGCTGCGCATTTTCCATGTCTGCGATCAGACGCGCCGGACGCTACATGTTGCATTTTTTGGTTTGCCCAACATCGTTAAAAATGCGCATGCGCGCGTCAGCGCATGCAATGCGCAAAAAAATAGTATTACAGTCTATTTGCGCGCTGACGTGCGCTGTATAGTGCGCATGTCAGCGCTTAGTGAGCGCGTGCGATTTCAGAGTAAACAATGTCTAGACACTGTCTAAATCCAGCCCCTCAACAAGAAACATTGTTTGGGAGCATGGGAGATAAAAGAAGGGCTTTGTAGTGCCACCTCAAGACTCTCCAGACATACTGCAAGAAGAAAAGACACCCACCCAGCCAGAGATCATATTTTGGATCACAGCAGCTTAATGTGAGTATAATTTTTCTGTGAGCCTGTGCTTTCAAATATATATAATGTGTAGTAATGTTTTATTTTTTTCTTTTGCTAGAATGTCTTCTGGATCAGAATACTCACCAGCAGCGGAAGAATTGGCAGAGGTGAGTAGTTTGCTGTCTTGTGAAGTATACCTGCCTGTCCAAATGTTTAATTATTTATTTTCTTTTACAGACCTCAGCATCGGACCAGCCTAGTGAGGGTGAGCAGCCGGAGCAGCGTACACAAAGCACGGCGGGAAGGAGACGCACGGTAGGAAAGTTTTTTCCTAATTTATTATTTTTTAAAAAATGTTTTGGATTCTGGTTTTTCTGTCCAGCTTTTCTCCCCTTTTTTTTTTCTTCTCCATCACCACTCTCCATAAATGCAAAGATTCTAAATGTATTTCTTTTCTAGGTTCCACAATGGGATGAGGACGTCTATCTAGACAATGAGCAACTCATCAGCCTTGTCCAGGAGCGTGTCCCATTGTGGGACAGCCGTGACCAGCAGTACAAGGACATTGTGGTGACCTGGCGGCTATGGAATGAAGTGGCTGCAGCATTGATGGAGGGCTGGGACAGCGCCTCTGCAACTGTCAAAAAGGCATTCAGTAAGTATTTCTCTGTTGTGTGATGCTGCATTGACTCTTGATCCTGATGATACATGTGTGTTTACTGCAAGAGATCTGCTTGCAGTAAACACACATGTGTTCTCAGGTTCAATAGTGTGCGCATTGTGTATTGAATGCTGTGTCTTTTTTATGGTTCACTCTTGATCCTGATGATACATGTGTGTTTACTGCAAGAGATCTGCTTACAGTAAACACACATGTGTCCTCAGGTTCAATAGTGTGCGCATTGTGTATTGAATGCTGTGTCTTTTTTATGGTTCACTCTTGATCCTGATAATACATGTGTGTTTACTGCAAGAGATCTGCTTGCAGTAAACACACGTGTCCTCAGGTTCAATAGTGTACGCATTGTGTATTGAATGCTGTGTCTTTTTTATGGTTCACTCTTGATCCTGATGATACATGTGGGTTTACTGCAAGAGATCTGCTTGCAGTAAACACACATGTGTCCTCAGGTTCAATAGTGTGCGCATTGTGTATTGAATGCTGTGTCTTTTTTATGGTTCACTCTTGATCCTGATGATACATGTGTGTTTACTGCAAGAGATCTGCTTGCAGTAAAGACACATGTGTCCTCAGATTCAATAGTTAATGCATTTTTATTTGAATTATTGGTGATTCAGCATTGATGACAACTCAGGTGTGTGTGGTAATACAGATACCATCATTGTGTTGTCCAACCTAATTTTGTTTTTCTTTTCCATTGTTTCAACAGTGAACAAAGTCCGCACACTTTGGCGCTCGATGAAGGACCGTTTCAACACTGATGTTCGTGCTGAGGGACAGGTTCGCAGTGGCTCTTCTGCAAGGACAAGAACCAAGTATTGGTATCATCGCGCCTTGGAATTCTTACGACCAGTAATTGCCACCAGAGCGTAAGTATTTTTTTTTTTTGGCTTATTAACCCTAATTTATATTCCACAGCTGATCTGTCTTGTTAATGCTGTATACTAATGTTTACCTTTTTTTTCTACAGCAACTGGAGCAGCACCCTGCAACCTGTCCCGGGAGCGGTTCTTCATCGATCGACCTCGGACCTGTCCCAGCCATTCGACAGCCAGGAAGCAAGTTGCAGGTCAGCAACACAGACAGCTGGTGGCCAGGAAGCTGGTCAATCAGGTGTTCCCCTGTCCCAGGTCTCTGCCACTGGTTATGCGGGCACTACCCGCCAGCGGCAGAGGGCCTCGGACAGGCCTGTCTTGCCTGAGTTCATGTACTTGAGCGAGGCCTTTCATGCCAGTCTCAAGACGCTGTCCGAAAGAGTGGAAAGTGGATTTTCTCTAATGGAATGTGGTTTTAACTACATGGAACACCTCTTCCACTCTTCCGCACAGCACCTTGACCGGCTGGAGGCCGATCTCAATAGACCAGCGCACCATTTCTTTAGTAAAATTGAACGGGGCATGGCGGATCACCTTAGTCCTGAGCAACAGCTGACTGTCTTACACGCCTGCAACACTGCTTACTTGCAGGCTATGCAGCAGAATCAGTACGTGCAGCAGTCAGTGTTGTCATTCCCACCTGTGCCACCACTGACTCGCTTCACCACAGTACCAACTTCTGCTGCATATCACTGCACAGCCACCTGCATTCCTAGCCAAGCAGGGCACCACTACACCACACCAATGTCGAGTGCTGCTGGACACTCCACCCCCGTGACCACCACCAAGTCATGCGCTGCTCCTGTCTGGAGCACCAGTACTGCCACCGTTACCACATCTTGGAGCACCTCCAGCGCTAAATCTCGTTGGGTCACCACCTCTTCACCTGTTCGCACAGAAAGAACATCTCTGGATCGGAGCACTGCCACTTCTCCAATGCATGAGAGCACAACCACAACTCCGCACCATACAAGGAGCACCCCAACCACCACTCTTCAGAGGACCACCACCACCACCACCACACCTCCTCATAGGAGCACTGCCACCACTACTCTGCAGAGGATCACCGCCAACACTTCACCTCCTCATGGCACCTCCAAAACTCAACATCAGAGTAGCACCGCCACCACTTCACCAGATCGGAGCACCGCCCACACTTCTCCCACCAGAAGCACCGGGCGTAATTCACCTTCCATGAGCACCGTCACCACCATTTCACCTACAAGGAGCACCGCCAACGCCACCACCGAGCACCCTAGGGGAGACCCTCATTCTGTTTTTTATTCACATCGTCCACGGACCAGCAGCTCTAGGCGGTCAAGCCATGGAAGGCGGTCACACGGTGGTAGTCGGTCCAGGCAGGTGACTCCTGCCCCAAAGTATAAAAAGCAAAAGACTTTGTTACTCAATCCCCCTCTCCTTCCAATGTTTCACAACCTTCCTCCTTTACCATGCCTGACCTCCCTTCCCCCAGTAATTTAGTAGCACCTTCACCTAGAACCCCTTCCTCATTTTCCAGCCGTTCATCCTCTCTCCACACCCCCAAAGTATCCAACACTTCTCTCAAACGTCCTTCAAAGTGAAAATAATTTTATTTAAAAAAAAACATTGAATATTTTGTGTTCAAATAATGTTTGGTTAATGTGTCTTTCGCCGCCTACACACTGCGCCGTACACACACTGCGCCGTACACTTTTCTTTTTTGTGTACACATAGCTCCAGAAATGAAACATGTTTTGTGTGTCAATTTTGGAGATATGTATCTGCAAACAAGAAAAACTCTATATACGTTCATTTTTTACATGGCTTCAGTGTCTTTGCTCAGGTAACGTAATAGATGATGGTGTTGATTGCAAGGACTATCTATTGTTACCTTGATGAGTATCCTTATCAGTTAATATACTATGGTGTTTTGTAGCATCATTTTACTGTTTGGAATACAATCCAAGGTTATTATAGATAGACCTTGTAAATCAGGGTTCCTCAACTCCAGTCCTCAAGGCCCACCAACAGATCATGTTTTCAGGATTTCCTTGCTCACGTGATAATTGCATCACCTGTGCAATACAAAGGGAATCCTGAAAACATGATCTGTTGGTGTACCTTGAGGACTGGAGTTGGTGAACCAAGTTATAAACAACCTCATACTCTATTTAATGTGTGTTTACAAAGTGAGGAGATGATGTTGAAAATACACGTCATATGGTCATGAACCTGGCGTTGTATCATACTTTGAAGAAAAAAGCATACAGGTATAAACGCAGGCGTTTTATTAACATACACAATGCATAAAAATTAGGTTACACCATTTGCTCTTGCCAGGCCACCCGTCCAACATCAGTGGTGAAGTAGGTCGCAAATTGCCCTACTTCAACAGATGATCGTAGAGGGTGCTGATTAAATTCTGGCAAGGGGTTAGGAGAGGAATCATCTAGTTCAAAACTAGGGTGCTCTCTATCCATCACAAAATTGTGTAGAACAACACAGGCCTTCACCACCTCATCCACAGTTTCTAGTTTAAGATTAATGACTGTGGAGAGAATTCGCCATCTGGATACTAGTATACCAAAGGCACACTCAACAGTTCTTCTGGCCCTGGTCAACCTGTAATTAAAAATTCTTTTAGTGTGGTCCAAGTCCCGGCTGGAGTATGGTTTGAGCAGGTGTTGGCACATCTGGAATGCCTCATCCCCCATCCCCAACCATTACAAAGGGCTGTGGCGGACCTTCGGTGTTGGGAAGAGGCCGTGGCATGGGGAAATTGAACTGGTTGCCATACAACCTCCGTCCCATGTCTGAGTTCTTAAAAGCCTGGGAGTCATTTCCACACCCAAATGCACCAATGTCCACTGCAACAAACTTACAGTCTGCATCAGAAATGGCCATTAGTACTGTAGAGAAGTTTATTTTTATAGTTGTAGTACTCTGATCCAGTTCTCTTGGGTTTTATAATCCTGATGTGTTTCCCATCCACCGCACCCAAACAATTAGGGAAATTGCAGACTGTCCAGAATCTTTCTGCATTTTCAAGCCACTTTTCCACGGTGGGCAGGGGCATAAATTCTGGACAGAGAACGTCCCACAAAGCCCGGCAGGTGTCTGCAACTATTCCAGACAAGGTGGATATTCCAAGACGGAACTGGAAGTGCAGAGAAGAGAGGGTCTCTCCAGTAGCCAGGAATCTGGGACACAAAGAAACAACAGGAATTTATATTTGTGTATAGGGATTTTTAACACATTAAAAAAAAAAAAAAAAAAAAAAAGGGCACACCAATAAATAAATATGCATCCTTTTCTTTAAAAAAAATGCCTCAAACCAATGCAGCATACTTTTAGTACATGGCAGATCAAGAATTCTGCCATAATATACTACTACATCAAAGAACCAATACTATCATGCAGTCAGTGGTTACGTACTGTAATGTGACCAGGAGCCCTTCCTCGGGAGGAATCGCACGACGGAGCTGTGTGTCCTGTCTACGGATGACATCTTGTACATGACCAAGTAAATACATGAAGCTTGATTGGGACATCCGTGTGTAATCCGTAAATTTATCCGGGTTTGCCTGTAGCTCGCTGTAGTGGGTGTGGTACGCTCCACGGTTCTCCCGGAGTTCAACAATAGGATGAATCCACAAATGCCGCTGCTGCCGTCTTCGCTGTCTCTCTCTCTTTGTTCATGGCAAGCAACTGCTTAAGCTTGAGCCATCCTAATGTCCAGATCCAAGTTGAAGTGAAAGCTTTTCCAGCGCAGATCCATGTCTTCATCAAAAACTGCTAGCAACAGGGAAGAATAGCTGTAAACTGGGTCTAGATAAGGAATTCCAATAACACACACCCACTGCTGTCCAATTGGTGGAGTATGAGTCATAATTGGTCAATGATTTGCAAAATCCTGTGATTGTGACATTATGCGCACTAATCACGCAAACGCATGCAAAACGCTTACAAACGCATATAATCGCTGCGTTTTTTTGGCTTACCGAGCACGATTATGTCCCAAAAAAACGCTGCATTTACAAGCATTTGTAAGCGTTTTTTGTATGCGTTTGATGTGCGCTCCAAACGCAGCGCAAAAAAAACGCTAGTGTGAAACTAGCCTTACTGAGACCTTACCCTAAAAAAAGTTTGCAATTTTTTTTACTTGTTTTTTGTGTATTTTTTTATAAAACTTATTGAATTTTCTTTTAATTTTTCAACTTTTTTATCCTTTTTTATCCCACCAGTGGACTTGAATGTCCCATCTTTTCATTAATTCGCATGATGTTTATTAGTGTTACATAGACAGGCGGCCTATTAGGCCCTGTTTTAGGCAGATTCTAATAGCCACTAGCGAAATACTTGTCATGTGTTGGTGAATGATATATTAGGATTAGTATTAAGAATATTTTATTATGCATTTCTGCATATGCCCCATATAATGTCTATTTGGATAGTATGTGTTTTGGAGACTTTGATAGCTTCTACTGGAAGCTCCATTTAGTAGTCTGCACTTATTGGAATATCTAAACACTTTTGGTCACTATTCAGTTTAAAGAAATCCCTGTAGTCCTTAAGGTCCCCATACACATTCGACTAAAGTCAACAAGTTCATTCAATATCAGTGTGGTCTGCCAACAGTCTAAAATGTATTGGACGCGCTCAACTTTTTCCAGATGATGTCAGTAAATAGTAAGAAACTAAAAAATGATAGTGTTGGTCCCCTTAAAAATAGTCTGGGTGAAATGGTGGATGAGGATGAGGAAAAAGCCAATATGCTAAATGACTTTTTTTCAACAGTATTTACACAAGAAAATCCCATGACGGATAACATGATCAGGGATAAAAATTCTCAATTATATGTCACCTGCTTAACCCAGCAGGAAGTACGGCGGCGTCTAAAAATCACTAAAATTGACAAATCTCCGGGCCCGAATGGGGTACACCCCCGAGTTGCTATGGTCGCCGGAACACGCTAAATAAAAATATAAATAAAGCGTGTTCGCCGCCCGAGGTCCACCGTGCGGCAGATGTAGAAACCGCTGCTAAAGAGACAGAGCACAAGGACGGTAATGTGCACAAGGTTAAACTGTACCTGGTGCACAAAAGCAAGCTCTGTTGTACTCACAGAGCTGCAAGCATAAACATATGTAAAGTAACGCTGAAGCAGTCTGTTTCACACACAGAGCTGCAAGCAAAACACATATGCAAAAACGCTGAGTCTGTTTTAACTTCACAGAAGCTCAGCGTGACAGACGTGGTATAGGGTCACAGGAGTCGCCAAGAGTGACAGGCCTGACTCCGTCTAGACCTACCGATAAACATCTGACGCAGTGGCGTTGCAACCGCAAACGCACACTGGGCTGCAACTGCAGCACGGCAGAAACAGAACCGCTAGAAAAGCGCTGCAAAGACGCTGGTGCAATGCAGGGTGCAGGCTGCTGCAACATGTGAGGCTTGAGCGCGCTGGCGCTAGCGCTGCTAGAGACTGAATCCCACACACTCTCACAGACGTATTATCAGAGGGAAGGGGTTTCTTAATGAGTCAGTCACCAGTCCAAGCATCCATCACCATACACACAGCAGCAGTATGAAAATACTAGCGCATGGCGGAACAGCCATGCGCACTTTTTATAGCATATGAGACCTTCTGGAAATCTCCAGAGCCCAGAGCAGAACCAATGAAATCAGGCAGGACCTGAGCACCTGACTCCTGTACTCCAATGAGAGCTTGTCCCGTGAGCATGCTCGGAAGCTGGGAAAAAGGACTTAGCCTCTGGAGATAAATGTGAGAATCTGGGTTTCTGCATAGGCATAGAAGGACCCAGATTCCTAACACGAGTACTGCAGGAATTAAGCACAGTCATAGATAGACCATTATTTTTAATCTTTAAAGATTCCATAATAACAGGGTCTGTACCACAGGACTGGCGTATAGCAAATGTGGTGCCAATATTCAAAAAGGGGATAAAAACAGAACTTGGAAATTATAGGCCAGAAAGATTAACCTCAACTGTGGGTAAAATCCTTGAGGGCTTTCTAAGAGATTCTACACTGGAGTATCTGGAGAAGAATAACCTCATGACCCAATATCAACATGGGTTTACAAGGGACCGTTCCTGTCAGACTAATCTGATAAGCTTTTATGAAGAGGTAAGTTCCGGACTGGACCAAGGGAATGCAGTGGACGTGGTGTACATGGACTTTTCAAAAGCTTTTGATACGGTGCCACACAAAAGGTTGATACATAAAATGAGAACAATGGGGATAGGGAAAATATGTGTAGGTGGGTTAAGAGCTGGCTCAGGGATAGGAAACAAAGGGTGGTTATTAATGGAGCACACTCGGACTGGGTCACGGTTAGCAGTGGGGTACCACAGGGGTCAGTTTTGGGCCCGCTTCTTTTTAACATATTTATTAATGACCTTGTTGGGGGCATAGAGAGTAGAATTTCAATATTTGCAGATGACACTAAACTCTGCTGGGTAATCAATACAGAGGAGGACAATTTTATATTACAGGAGGATTTATGTAAACTAGAAGATTGGGCTGATAAATGGCAAATGAGCTTTAATGGGGATAAATGTAAGGTCATGCACTTAGGTAGAACGAACAAGATGTATAATTATGTGCTTAATTGTAAAACACTGGGCAAAACTGTCACTGAAAAAGACCTGGGTGTATGGGTGGACGACAAACTCACATTTAGTGGCCAGTGTCAGGCAGCTGCTGCAAAGGCAAATAAAATAATGGGATGCGTTAAAAGAGGCATAGATGCTCATGAGGAGAACATAATTTTACCTCTATATAAGTCCCTAGTGCAACCACACTTAGAATACTGTGTACAGTTCTGGTCTCCGGTGTATAAGAAAGACATAGCTGAACTGGAGCGGGTGCAGAGAAGAGCGACCAAGGTTATTAGGGAACTAGGGGGTCTGCAATACCAAGACAGGTTATTACACTTGGGGTTATTTAGTTTGGAGAATCGAAGGCTTAGGGGTGATCTTATTACAATGTATAAATACATGCGGGGACAGTACAAAGACCTTTCTAATGATCTTTTTATTCTTAGACCTGTGACGGGGACAAGGGGGCATCCTCTACGTCTGGAGGAAAGAAGGTTTAAGCATACTTACAGACGCGAATTATTTACTGTAAGAGCAGTGAGACTATGGAACTCTCTGCCATATGAGGTTGTAATGAGTGATTCCCTACTAAAATTTAAGAAGGGACTGGATGCCTTTCTTGAAAAGTTTAATATTACAGGGTATATACACTAGTTTCCTTAATATTGCGTTGATCCAGGGAGCTAGTCTGATTGCCGTATGTGGAGTCGGGAAGGAATTTTTTTCCCCAATGTGAAGCTTAGTGTTTGCCACATGGGTTTTTTTTTGCATTCCTCTGGATCAACATGTTAGGGCAGGTTAGAATAGGATACGGGTTGAACTAGATGGACTTAAAGTCTCCCTTCAACCTTAATAACTATGTTAGGGGAGACATGGAATGGGCTTTTTGAACCCTAACACCCAACCTTTTTGTTTTGAAAGTACATGAATGCTCAGTCAAGTTGTGAGCTATTCCAATTGCCAAATGGGAGCTCAGCCCCAGCTATTACATGAGTACGGCTGGCTCTACTTTGTACCTAGTCTCAGCTCTAACAAGAGAGTTACTCTGTATAAATTAAAGTCAATGACTGGATGCTGAACCACCTTTTTTTTTCTCATAACTAAATAAGCTAAACATCATTATGGACCTGTTTTTTTTTTTACAAACTATTCATAAATGTATTGATGATTGGTTACCCTGATTAATGATTACGCAGGCTGCAGCAGAAAACCAAAAAGATTTCTCATCGCCTGTGGAACAATTCCCAGGATCCTAGAAATTTGCCATTGACAGTTTATGGACACATCCTTAATATTTCTACTTTTCCTTAATTTATGGTTATGTAAGGAGGTGTGCTGGTCCCCTCAACTGCACTCTCTTCTTCGTCTGGCTTGCCCTTTGGTAATTGTCGTGCTAGCTCGTGCTTTGACCCTGGCCTGATCTGGTTTATTTCCCTGTTTATGCCTATTAGTAACTTTGTTCCGTAGTTGCCATTCTAGGAGTTTTCCTGCAGCTCCTAACTCTTGGGAGTTTAGGCCGCGCCCCCAGCAGTCACATGCTTCAGGTCCTGTGGGCCTGAAGCACGCATCTTCTCTGCTGCCTGCTCCACAGGTATCTCTGAGCACAGGTTGTCTTACTCAGGACACGCGCACTGGCTCAGTGAGCAAGTGCAGTGCGGTGTTCCCAACAGTGTTACTGAGCGCTGCTCAGTTTCTGAAATCACTAAAGCAGGTCTTTTTGGGGCCCCGGGTCACTCATGACACCTCTCTCCAGTTTCTTGCATTAATACAGGGATCCCTGTCGGTCAGTCAGTATGCCTTCCATTTCCGGATACTGGCTTCAGAGCTGGAGTGGCCTGATAAAAAACTCATCCTTGTGTTCTGGAGAGGGTTGGCTGAGCATGTCAAAGATGCTTTATCTACCAGGGAGGTTCCCTTAAGCCTAGAGGAGTTGATTGCGATTTCCACCCGTATTGACCTCCGTTTTACGGAGCGCGGGCTGGAGCGTACTCAATCCAGACAGAAGCTTGCGATGGCTTCCGACTTCTCTGAATTTCTTGAGCCCTCTGATCTGGAAATTATACCTCCTGAGCCCATGGATGTGTCTCATACCGGTCCCAAACCGCGTCCGGCACAGGGCTCCACATGCTGTTACCTGTGTCGACAGTCTGGCCACCTGGCTAACAGGTGTCCACAGCGATCGAAAAAACGTTCAACTCCCATAGTAGTCGGTGGGGATCTACCTAATATGAAAACTTTCTCCTCCAAACCGGTATTCCGAGGGACATTAGACAGTGGAGCTTCCACCTGGGAGGTAGAGGTCACGGTGGACTATGGAGCAGAAGGAAATTTTATGTCTTCGGCCTTCGCCCAAATGCATGCTATTCCACTGGTGCCACTTTCTCACCCCGTGACCGTCAGGGTGGTCAATGGATCTACCTTACCATCTCAGATTACCCACCAGACAGCACCCCTGGGGTTTTCAATCTCCCCGTCTCATCACGACATGTTGTCCCTGCTCATTATGCTATAGGGCGTCGCAAGGTGCTTCTCGGTCTTCCCTGGCTCTGTTGCCATTCCCCTCATATAGAGTGGTCCTCGGGGAGTATACTGGGCTGGAGCAAGGACTGTGTGGGAAGGTGCATGGAGGGCAGTGTCCAAGTAGCCTCTGCGGAGGTGCCCACGGGTCTTTCCGCGCCCTCCACTGGGAATCTGAGGTCCACGGTTACATCCTCCCTTGAATCAGTGCTGTCGGCCAAGACCTTTGTCCCACCTCACCTGCGGTCCAAGGTTCTCACGTGGGCACACGCGTCCAGGATGGGTGGTCACTTTGGTTACAAACGGACCACAAAACTCCTGGCATGGACTTATTGGTGGCCGCACAGGGCTCGGGACACTAAAAAATACATTCAGGCATGCACCTCTTGTGCTCAGAGCAGCTCCTCTAAACAGAGGCCGGCTGGGTTACTGTATCCCTTGCCGGTGGCAGACCGGGCAATGGAGCTTTGCAACTGTTTGGGTCGCACCCCGCATGTCACTCAAGCCTCTAAAGAGAGAATGAAGATGCCCGCCAACACATATCGGCGCCCAGCTCCAACTTTTGCTCCTAGCGACTTTGCCATCCTTCACGCCTTCCATGTATCCCTTCTCAAACCTGTTCACATGTCCCGGTTTTCCGAGTCATCTGCCAGGACATCAGACTTGTCTTCGGACGAGTCTGAGGCCTATGCCTCTGTGGGACACAAGGTGGTACGTGGCAAAAAATTATTTTTGATGGATTGGAAGGCTCAGGGGGGGAGAGGGCCCTAGGAGGGGGGTAATGTAAGGTGTCGGGTTCCTGCAGCAGCTCAGCAGGAATTCAGAGCCTCACATTCTGCGGTCTCTCATTGTCTATCGACTGCAGAGGAGATTGCTCAGCAGTCTCAGTGTCCTAGATGCTTTGCCCAGACGTACCTGCTCTGTGGGTCTGGCTGTTGCTGCCACCTTCGGGTCAGCAATAGCAATGCAGGCTGCTTTACAGCAAAACGCTCCAGAGGCCAAGTCCTCTCATCGTGCTACTGAGCATGCTCATGAGACGATCTCCCATTGGGGATCGGGAGTCACATGCTCAGGTCCTTCTCCTGATCTCATTGGTCCATCTCAGAGATCTGGAAGGTCCCGGAAGCGCACGGCTATAAAAGGTCCGCATGGCTGCTCGGCCATGAGCTAGTATAGTCTCTAGTTGCTACTGTGTGAATGATGATGGATGCATGAACCTGCGAATGACTCATTAAGATCCCCTTCCTCTGATATTATGAGTGTGCATAGGGACTTACCTTTAGAGACTGCGCCAGCCAGTGGCAAGCTACAAGCCACAACAGCATCCTCCACAGTGCTAGCGTCCGACAGTGCGCCTGCTTCCGGGCATTGTCAGTTAGCGGCAGTGTCTGTCGCCGTGCTGCAGTCTGCATCTCCTCTCGGCGTCCGCAGTTGTGACGCCGCACACACAGTAGGTTTAGACGGACTCTGACCCTCTGCCTAGGGCCCAGCTTCTGTGACCATATACCGTGCACATCGGGTGACATCCAACCCGCATGCAATAATACCGCCATATTTAATGTTCGCCATTATTTAGCAGCAGTGTTAACACCTTCTGCATGATGGACCCCGAGCAGCGAACGCACTTTATTATTTATTTATTTAGTGCGTTCCGCCGTTCCTAACATTATACTAGCGCCAGGGTCTGGCTAATAATGGCGGACCAGCAGCAGCTACAGCGGTACATTCGACAGCTGGAGATCAGGTTGGCAGCCCTCGAGAGTTCCACCTTGGCTGTGAATGCTGCTGCGGTCGCTGTCCAGGCAGTTGCAGAGGCTGTTTCTCGTGCATCCATGTCCACGCCCACTCCGACAATTTCCCACCTCCCATTGCCCGATAAATTTTCTGGTGACAGCGCCACCTGTAGGGGTTTCGTGAGCCAGTGCTCAATCCAGCTCGAGTTACTGGCCGTGCGATTCCCTACAGAGCCTGCTAAGGTTGGGTTTATCGTCTCCCTCCTGTCAGGCAGGGCATTGGAATGGGCTATGCCACTATGGGAGCGTGATGACCCTGTGGTACTGAGCGCTGCTCAGTTTCTGAAATCACTAAAGCAGGTCTTTTTGGGGCCCCGGGTCACTCATGACACCTCTCTCCAGGCTCAGTATTTATGTTAATGCCTTAGGCGTCTCTGTGAAGCCAACAGTGTACACCCAGCGCACACCGGGTGACATCCAACCCTAGTGCAATAATACCGCCATATTTAGTGTTCGCCATTATTTAGCAGCAGTGTTAACACCTTCTGCACGGTGGACCCCGAGCGGGGAATGCACTTTATTATTTACTTATTTAGTGGGTTCCGCCATTCCTAACACTAGGGAAAGCAGACAGCTGGGGGCTGGTGTTATTATTTTGGGCCAATATCCAAAAAGGTTCCCAGCTTGCTAATAACAGCTGACAACTGTCTATGTAGCCTTTACAGGTTATTAAAAACAATTAAATAAATAAATAAAACAAACAATGTGGGTTCCCCCCCTATTTTTAATTAAGAGCAAAGGCTAAACAGGCAACTGCGGGTTGATCTCAATAGGCTGGGAAGGGGCCATGGATATTGATTAATAACACCAGCCCTCAGCCACACCAGAAATGTACATGCACTAGATGTGCCATTTGTTGCCTTGATGCGTTGGAAAGCGAGGTAACAGTTTATGTGGTTGATGTCATCTTTGTAATGTCAGCTGATATCAAACCCGTAGGTTAGTAATGGAGATGCATCTATCAGACGCCCCTATTTCTAACCTTGTGGTAAAAAGTAACAAAGACAAACACAGAGCAAAGTTCTTTATTTGTACAAATCACTCTTCAACAATTACCTTCTTTCACCCATTTAATAACATAAAAAGAAAAGTAAACAATCAAAGTAATCCTCACCTGTCTACTGTTACTCCATAAGGAGGTCCCACAATGATCCCCGACACTGCTACATCTGGAAGCTGTGGTGAGCAGTGACATCAGGAATGTAACCGCCAAAACACACTTAGAGCATTGTGAGAACCCAACTGCAGTCATGGGCAGTGACATAAGTGAAGTTCTCGCAGGTCTCAGGTGGCGATTCTCAGGGTAAGCTCTGTGTGAGCCAGCCTGTGAACTGCGGTAACCTTACTGTAAGGACACCTCAGTTCATAGCAGCTGGTTCTCATGCTGCACAGCTCCAGTGCCGAACTGATGAACTACTGTGTGTTTGGCACTCGGCAATCTGGCACTCATCAGTCTGATACTCGAGCTACCATGAGACAGGGTGGCTGTGAACTCAGGTAACCCTAAAGTTTACCTGAGTTCCCAGCAGCTGTGAGAACTCGGAAAACTTATGTGAACCTTTGAGGGAGACTTTAAGGTTCCTAGACATTACAGCTATTGGTCCACCTGGAGACTGTGAACTAAGGTTACCTTGGGTGTGCATTTTTAATGTACTTGTTAATAAATAATTAAATACATGAAAAAGCAATGTGGGGTCCCCTATATTTTTAATAACCAGCTGAGTGAAAGCAGACAACTGTGAGGTGATGATACTATTCTGGGAAGGGGCCAATATCCATAAACGTTCACAGTCTATTATTAACAGCTCACAGCTGTCTGTTTATCTTTTACTGGTTATTAAAAATGGGACCCCTCAAAAAAATTATATGGGGTCCCACCTATGTTTAATAACCAACAAAGGCTAACCAGACAGCTGCTGGCTGATCTTAATAGACAGGGAAGTGGCCTTGGATATTGACCCCTTCCGAGCCTGAAAATACCAGCCCTCAGCCACCCCAGAAATGGCTTTTTCCACTTGTCCTGGTGCATTGGCAAGTGGGGAATTAGTTTATGGGGTTAATGTCAGCTATATAATATCAGCTGACATCAAGCACATAGGTTAATAATGGAGAGGCATCCATCAGACATCCCCATTACTAACCCAGTAAGTAAATATATATATATATATATATATACACAGGAAAAAACATTTGATTTGAATAAAGACTCCCTCACACATTCCCTGGCTTACCCATTTATTAATAAAAAAAATCTCTGAAGATCCAACAACATCCAACTAGGTCCCATGTCGTCCACTGATTTTCTCATGGGCAATGATGTCTGTAACAGTCTGTGAGAATGAGACTGCAACCCACTTTTTTAGGGTCCTCCCTATTTTTAGTAAACAGCTAAGGCAAATCAGACAGCTGCTTGCTGATATTAATAGGCTGGGCAGCTCTATGGATATTGGCCCTTCCTAGTCTAAAAATACCAGCTCACAGCTGTCTGTTTTCCCTCAGCTGGTTTTAAAAAGAAAGGGGACCACACATTTTCTAAATTATTTATTTATTTTTACTGTCAGGTTAGGTCATGTGTTGCACTGGCCAATCACAGCCATGCCATTACTTGACATTGCTGCACTGGAGACGGAAGTGCCCACAGCCTTAAACCTTTTTGATTGGCAGTGCTGTGGCCTTTCAACAAGCTTTATTAGACTTCCGGACCCAAATAGGAAATTGGCATACAGTAAGTACTCCATGTTCAGGTCCGGTACCGGAAACTAGAGATCGGTATGATCCTCGAACTTTGCAGTTTGGATTCGCTCATCCCACTTTTCTTTTTCCGATAATACTTTGTTCTTCAATCTTCATGTATCTCATTGCTTTCCATATGGCACCGTCAACATACAGCTTACAGGTTTAAGGAATGTTACGCCATAAATTATCTATTTATTAAAATTTCTGGATGTCAGCTTCCTTTGGGATTTCTGTGATTCATAAAAAATACCCTAAGGTTCTAGTTAGTTATAATCTTACAGCCTCTTAAACAAAGGAAGAGTTTCCGCCTGTAAAGAATAGATGAAGCCACATCACACATCTGAATTTCCCCTGCCTCGGGGACTGAGGAAGGTGGAAAGGCGAGTTATATCTAGTTTTTATGATAATATTCAATGGAAAGTAGCTGTACTTTTTCATGGATTATTTTCAGCCTGCATTAATGAATTGGCCTGTCAGCTCTTGAAACAGTCGAGTACAGCCGATTTTCTGCCAGTAAACGTCTCACCTCAAAACTTTATGTTAGATTATATGAAATGATTCACGTTGTGGCCAAGAGAGATTCTAGAAGGTGGTCTCGCTTGTAATCAGACCCTGCTGATAGGCTTTGGCAGCTAGTAGGGATTGAGCCCAGGCAGTCATCTCAGCTATTTAAATAAGTCACTAGTGATTAGAAGTTACCAGCTCGGTTTGCTTTATTTTATTTACTTAGGGGTCAGGTGGTCAGGTGCAAGTTTCGGACCGTACCAGGAAAAACAAACCAACTCCTAAGAGTATCTGCCTCCCAAACGTCCAATATATCCAATACTTTTGAAAGAAGGCCTCAGACTCGTGTTTAATGGATAGAATTGGACATCGGCCAACGTATTTCTCCTTTTTTTTTCTTTGCCGGGAACCAAAAATAACAGTAGCACACTTAGAAAGTTCAGGGAAGCACTAATGAGGTGGTGGGTTTGTGTAAAAATAAAACTGCTAATTGAAACTATTAAAGGTGAATGTGGGATCAACGACTTTTACTTGCTGTCTTTATGGAGTATTCAGCAAATGTGCTGCAGTCAGTTTATAAAATACTGCAGATGTCAGCAGATGTACTGCCTTAAATGCTAATCTATATGTATACTGTGAAAATGCATCTGACATTTTCGTCTTAGGCTGGTGTCACACCAGCATATAGCATCAGATGCGACATGCTAATGACCCTCGGCTCCTGCTCTGCTGTGAGCGCGGGAGCCGTGTGTCATGCTACTGTGCTCCGATCCTCTCTCATGACAGGATCGGAGCTCAGCTGCGGAGGAGTCGGACAAACCATTGGTACAACTTGAGCAGCACAGGAGCCCAAGAATTAAGGGGCTCACTTCCGTCTCCACAACAGGTGGAATTGTGCATTATGATGTGTAGCAAAGGGCCCATATGTTGTTCTTGCACAAGGGACTCTTATGATTGTGTTCACTTCTGGTGGGATGGAAACACTGACGGACACAGAAAGAAAAGGGCCCCTGTGCAAGAACAATATATGGGCCCTTTGCAGCCCCAGAGTGTTTAAAATTGCAAAATGGCACCTGCTTTGGAGGTATAAATGGGCCCCCTCACCTCCTGGAGCACTGTGCATCCACACAGGTTGCACCAATGATATATCCGCCATGGATAGACGTGTTCCGAGCCTTGTTCTCTCACTAGTTATGTTTGTGATTTATGCTGTTGTGATTTTTAGCCTGTTCATCTCTACTTGTTACTATAATGGATTGCATGCATTTTTTAATTGCCGGGTTTTTTTTACAAAATGTGTCTATATACAAAAAATTAGTATCATTACTGTTTTCAAGGGGTTAACTGATGTTGGGCACAACATGTGACTTTGACATTGAGCGAATATATAATCTTACAATAACGCAGAGTAATAAACCCAGAAAGGCAATATAAAAATAATATATCAAATTATGTATCTTGAAAAATTTAATTAACAAAAACATATGTTAATAAAAAATTACACATCACAGTCCGCCAATGCTAAATGCACGTTGGGTCTGTAGGGGAACATAGGGACACATGATAATATAGGTAAGCACTATACAATGTGATATTATGTCTGGACATAGGTACATCTACAGATGCCAAATGGTTTAATTGCCCTCAGTACATTTTTTATCCCATAGGATCCACAGACTGTTGCATTTAAAATTTGGTAGTAGCAATTGCACATAGCCTGTGGGCATTTACCTTTAGTTGCTACAAATTTTAATAACTATTAATTATTATCTATAATGTCTCTACCTTAGGCTACTTTCACAGTTGCGTTTTTTTGCGCTGCGTGCGCAGTGCAAATGCGCATGAAAAACGCATCATGCGTTTTTATGCCTTTTCTTGTTTATTACGCATGGTTATTACAAAAAACACATGTTTTTTTCAGCACACCCATAGACTATAATGTGTTTTTAGGTGAATTTCGTGCGCATTGCGTGCGCATGTGTTTTTTTGAGACCGGTCGGGCGCACAAAAAATGCAACAGGATGCATTTTGTGCGCCCGGGTGCACACTACAAAAAATGCATGCGCATACAAACGCGTACAAACGCATTACTATGCGCACCCATGTTAAGTATAGGTAAAAAAACGTATGCGCATTTATGGGCAAAAATGCAGCGCAAAAAACCGCAAGTGTGAAACCAGCCTTAACCAGTTTTTGCTACTCTTTTGTATAATGTTTTCCTGTCCCTATGTGATTCCTATATATTTTGCATCCTTGCCATTCATCTTATCCAATTTTTTATTACTACCGTATATGTTTTTGTTAATTAATTTTTTAAGATACATAATCACATTTGATATACTATTTTTATATTGTCTTCCTGGGTTTATTTTTCTGCATTATTATAGAATTTATATATTATATGGATTTTCTTATTTTCATATACTCTTGGGCATATGGAAGAGCCCCTATCTTTCCTTAATGTATATGTTTGGACCTTATTTATGAAGCAAATATTTGAAGTGAAGTGAAAAGGTTTTAAATACTAGAGTAGGACTGTCCCACAAGGGTTGCCGTGACGTGGCGGGATGGCTTGTACATTATTTTGATCAAAATTATGTTTACTAAATACCCTTATTATTATTATTATTATTATTATTATTATTATTATTATTATTATTATTACTTTTCTGCATTATTTGCAGTTTATTTTTTACTTTTTATTTCAGGATATTTGTGCTTTTTGCTTTTTGTTTTCTCTGGTTAATGGTCATGTGTTAATATGCACTTACATTGTGCATACACATTAATTTACTTTCTCAGTACAGACTTCAGTTTTTTTTTATCTATTTTATTGTGCATTCAGTGCATATAAGGGTGTGACCACCCCCTTTCTGAGCTGGGAAAGCCATCCAGTCTGGCCTATGCTTTTACTAGTGGGTCAGTCCCTCGATCCTTGTTCACATTCATGTCACTTGGCAAGTGAAAAGGTTTTAAATACTAGAGTAGGGACTGTCCCACAAGGGTTGCCGTGATGTGGCGGGATGGCTTGAACATTATTTTGATCAAAATTATGTTTACTAAATACCATTATTATTATTATTATTATTATTATTATTATTATTATTACTTTTCTGAATTATTTGCAGTTTATTTTTTACTTTTTATTTCGGGATATTTGTGCTTTTTGTAAACGCGTACAAACGCATGACAATGCGCACCCATGTTAAGTATAGGTAAAAAAAAAGTATGTGCATTTATGCGCAAAAACGCAGCGCAAAAAAACGCAAGTGTGAAACCAGCCTTAACCAGTTTTGCTACTCTTTTGTATAATGTTTTCCCGTCCCTATGTGATTCCTATATATTTTGCATCCTAGCCATTCATCTTATCCAATTTTTTATTATTACCGTATATGTTTTTGTTAACTAATTTTTTAAGTTACATAATCACATTTGATATACTATTTTCTATATTGTCTTCCTGGGTTTATTTTTCTGCATTATTATAGAATTTATATATTATATGAAATTTCTTATTTTTATATACTCTTGGGCATATGGAAGACCCCCTATCTTTCCTTAATGTATATGTTTGGACCTTAATTATGAAGCAAATATTTGTTGAGTGATGGGGAATTGAAGAGGACATGCATGAATGTGGAAGTGGCTGTGGTGCTAAGGCCAAATGGAGAAAGATGAGGAATAGTGATGAGCGAGTATACTCGTTGCTCGCGTGTCCTCCGAGTATTTTGGCGTGGTCGGAGATTTAGTTTTCGTTGTCTCATCTGTATGATTTGTGACTTGTAGACAGGCTGAATACATGTGGGAATTCCCTAACAAACAGGCATTCCACACATGTATTCAAGCAGTCTAGCAGTCGCAAATCATGCAGCTGAGACGATATAAACTAAATCTCCGAGCACGCCAACATAAGCAAAAATACTTGGAGGACACCCGAGCATGCTCGGAAGAACCCGAGCAATAAGTATACTCGGTCATCACTAATGAGGAGTTGTCAAGTACTACCCCAGAGAAAGTAGATAGCAAAACGAGAATAGTGCAGTCCCAATAAAGTATCCAGTGACGCTGCCATCCTCCTTGGAAGAAGAAGAATGGAGATGGAGGAGTGATGTGAGAAGCAGTTTCCAGCTTTATGGCTGAAGATAAAGAAAAGTGATTTAGTTCACCAGACTTCAGGTACTGTACTAGTATAGGCAGCTAAGTGGTGTATGTGGCACCTGGTTGAAGAAGAATGTGGGTGTAGACCTACTGAGTAGAGTTGAGCGACTTTTGGTTTTTTAGGGTCGAGTTTCGTTTCGTGAAACCCGACTTTTCCAAAAGTCGGGTCGAGCAAGATCGGCTGATTATAGGGAAAAGTCGGGGTCGTCCCGAAACACGAAACCCAATGTAAGTCAATGGGGAATAAAAGTCGGCAGTGAGAGGAGGACAGGAAACACACCTACAGTGCCCATTTGAATGCCAAAAGCATCAATTCTTCTTACTTAAGCTTGTCAACCTTAATTAACTTCATAATACAAGTTACGCACTGAAAAATGGGGGTTATTTGGCTAAAGTTGTGGGGGGGTAGGGCTGGCTCCAGGTTTTCATGTGCCCTGGGCAAAAGAGCGCCCCTTTAACACATACCACAACTCATCATGCTCCTCATGCTCCAATACGGCAGAGAAATAGCGGTATAGTACAATGAAAAATACTTCACTTTTTACATCTCATGACGAGGCCCATCTATTTCTCCATACAGAATCATTGGTCCCATATAATGTTTGAAACAGTATATGATGTGCTCCACATAATGCTACAGTATATGTTGGTCCCCATGGATGAAGCTCCACTGTCTTATGGGCCCAAATAATGCTCCAAACATAATGGGCCCCATTTCTAATGCTCTAGTGTATAATGGGCCCTGTAAATGCTGCTCCAGTGTTTGATGTCCACCTTTGGAATGTTCCAGTGTATGGTGGGCCCCATCTATCATTCTCCAGAGTATAGTGCTCCCCAAAAATTGCTGTCCCAACATTGAAAACAATCAAATAAGTCTCCTCGCTAGGGAATCCCTGTACTAGTCTGGACTCCTCCTCGTCCCCATCTTCCATCTCACTGCACAGTATTTCAACCTTGCAAGTGCTGTGATCCTGAGCAAGCAGGGGGGGCCCACTCGTTGGCGACGGCACTGGCACAGGGCCCCTGATAGTACGGTGGTGTGTCTGATGGCGGGTGGGCCGAACCTGCACTTTCATCTGCAGCTTACTATTTGTCACCGTGTAAGATGGAACTGTATATGGGAAGGGTAACCTGAGTTTCATCAGGGTCAGATTCAGGCCGTGTAGCGTGCGAGGGGAATGTAGTGGTCTGGGTCAATGTACCAGCAGATTCATCGAGCAGTGGCTGGGCATCAGTGCACTTGTGTCGCCCCCAGGAGTACGGTCGCCACAGTGGCATTACCTTCCTCCTAGGGAGTGTGATGTCATGCTTGGGAGCAATGAAGGATCTTTCTAGCAGGTTAACTGATTGGGCGGCATTATTCCCACGAGTCATGACCCTCCAAACAGCGTTCATGAAGGCAAAGTGTTTGTTTTACGTGGGCAGTATGGTTGCAAAGCTGAACCTTAAAGGAATGTCCAGAAGGGCACCACCAGGAGTGGAGCCTACGGTTAAATTCGACTCCACCTGGGAAACCTCAACCATGCCAGCTACAGAAAAGATGCACACATTGCAAGCTTAATTCCGTTAACGAACGAGACTCCGTCATGCCCCGCGGTTCGAGTCCGGCTTACTAGAGGGACACGTGAGGCTCTGGCACATGAGATTGGCCAATAACTGGTGTGTCATGCCCTTACATGTCCGTGGCTGCATGTGCGCTACACTGAAAAGGCCAGCGTTTGTCGCTTACAGGTGCAGATAACCCGCTGAACAACGTTAGTGATGGGGATCACTGATTACAATTATTACCCGTGAACAATGATTTCCCAGTAAGTGCAGGTCAACCACAGTTCCGGAATTAGGCCTAACCGTCATTCCTGAAAAAATGAAAAACTTACGTGTGCAAACCACAGGTGCTGTAGCTTGCTTAACAGCTCGCCAGCCGTTCTCACGCCCAGTATGGATTACACGTGATTGCACAAAGGTGAGAAAGGGTACCGTATCCCCGGATAACATGTATGGATAGCGTACACATTCAAAATATATGTCAATGCATCAGGAGGCAGGCTCAGACGGTGTTAGGCCCAGTATGGCTTGCACGTGTTTGCACAAAGGTGAGAAAGGGTACCGTATCCCCGGATAACATGTTTGGATAGCGTACACATTCAAAATATATGTCTATACATCAGGAGGCAGGCTCAGACGGTGTCAGGCACGGTATGGATTTGACGGCCCAGACTACACAGCGGAGGAGCAGGGAGAGGTAAAGATTGCAAATGCTGGGGCCCTGCCCAAGCAAGGGGGGCCCACTCGTGGGCATCGGTACTGGCACTGGGCCCCTCATAGTACAGCGGTGTGTCTGACGGCGGGTGTGCACCACCACCGTCAGAGACACTTGATTGCACTATGAGGGACCCTGTGCCAGTGCCTGCGCCCAAGAGTTGGCCTACCCACCTGTCCAGGGCAACGGCACTCGCACGGTGTCGTGCGCTAGGTGGTGACCCCGGCCATGGGGGGGGAGGCAGCACAGTTAGGGAGTTTTAGAAAGTGGCATATGTTGATGTTGGACATTCAGCTGATGCAAAAGGCGAAATAGGTCAAGTCACAGGAAGAGGTGGACCAAAGCAAGCCATTTTCCTGTCACCCTATGTGTCATCAGGGGAAGGTGGGACAAAATCCTTGGAAACCCATGCATGGTTCATTTTAATGAAGGTTAGATCATCCACATTTTGGGTTGACAGACGGGTCCTTTTTTCTGTCAGGATTGATCCAGCTGCACTGAAGACTCTTTCCGATAGCACACTTGCAGCTGGGCAAGCGAGCTCCTGTAAGGCATATTGTGCCAATTCAGGCCAGGTGTCCAGTTTAGCGGCCCAATAGTCAAAGGGGAATGACCTGTGTGGGAGAACATCGATATGGGAGGAAAAGTAGTTTGTAACCATAGTTGACAACTGCTGTCTCCTGTCACTTTCCATCGATGCAGTATTACCAGTTGTGTGAGCGGTACTTGAAAAATCAGTCCACAACATTGTCATGAAACCCCTGTCTCCAACTCCACTTCTGCTGTGTGCACCATGAACACCTCTGCCAAGCTGCCCCCAGCCCGTACTGCTCGTGTGAGAACCATCACCGCTGCTGTGTGCTGGGAATGCCTCAAGCAACCGATTTACCAGAGTTGCTTGTTTATTAGCCAATATTAGGTCAAGGTTCTCCTGTGGCATGATGTTTTGTAATTTGCCTTTATAGCGTGGATCCAGGATGCTGGCCAACCAGTAGTCATCATCGTTCATCATTTTGGCAATGCGGGGGTCCCTTTTTAGGATCTGCAAGGCATAATCCGACATGTGGGCC
This sequence comes from Dendrobates tinctorius, assembly GCF_039654945.1. Classification (NCBI taxonomy): domain Eukaryota; kingdom Metazoa; phylum Chordata; class Amphibia; order Anura; family Dendrobatidae; genus Dendrobates; species Dendrobates tinctorius. Next base: position 16,100,938 of record NW_027361870.1, on the reverse strand, counting down.
AATGTTCCCGGTGTCAATGATGCACTGCGAGTGCTGGTTGGAGGAGCACTTTCTGGCAAATCCACATCCCTCCAGTCACGCACAAACCCTGTACCAGACCTTGCCATGCCAACATTTTCACTTGCCCCACGAGATGCATCCTCCTCCCCTAAGTAATCATCCCCATCATCATCCTCCTCCTCCTCCTCTTCTTCCTCCACCTCGTCCAGGAGAGGTCCCTGAGCAGACAATGGCTGAATGTCATCAAGGATTCCCTCCTCCTCTTCCTCCTCATCAACATTGGCTGCAGACGCCTGCTCCTTAAGGTGCGTCAAAGTTTGCATGAGCAGACGCATAAGTGGGATGCTCATGCTTAGGATGGCGTCGTCTGCGCTTACCAGCCGTGTGCATTCCTCAAAACACTGAAGGACTTTACAGAGGTCTTTCAGCTTCGACCACTGCACACCTGTCAACTCCATGTCTGCTCTCAAAGTGCCTGGCCGTGTATCCTCCCACAAATGCAATGTCGATAATGAGGCGGTGGTTGGGAAGGTGGAGCAATCGCTGCAGCTTCTGCATACGAACGGAGTGTACAGGCGACCGGCGGATGTGCACGCACAGTCTTCGCACCTTCTGGAGCAGGGCTGTTAACTCCGGATAATTTTTGAGGAAGCACTGCACCACCAGGTTCAAGGTGTGAGCCAAGCAAGGTATGTGGCTGAGTTTTGAAAGGGCTATGGCTGCCACAAAATTACGGCCGTTATCACTAACTATCTTGCCTGCCTCAAGATGTACACTGCCCAGCCATGACTCAGTTTGTGGCTTCAAGTACTCGGCCAGCACCTCAGCGGTGTGTCTGTCGCCCAAACACATCATCTGCAACACAGCCTGCTGACGCTTTCCACTAGCTGCTCGATAGGGGGACACCTCGTGTGCAACAGTGGCAGCTGCAGATGGAGTGCTCGTACGACTGCGCTCTGTGGACGAGCTTTCGCTTCAGGAGGAGGAGGAGGAGGAGGAGGGTCGAACGCCTACAGCCAACTGTTTCCTATACCGTGGGCTAGGCAGCACTGTCCCACCACCGCTGTCCCCTGTGGACCCTGCATCCACCACATTAACCCAGTGCGCAGTGATGGACACGTAACGGCCCTGGCCATGCCGACTGGACCATGCATCAGTTGTGAGGTGCACCTTTCCACTCACTGACTGCTTGAGTGCATGGACAATGCGGTCTTTTACATGATGGTGGAGGGCTGGGATGGCTTTGCGAGAGAAGAAGTGGCAACTGGGTAGGTCATAGCGTGGTACTGCATAGGCCATGAGTTCACGGAAAGCTGCGCTTTCCACCAACCGATAGGGCATCATCTCAAACGAGATTAGTTTGGCAATGTGGGCGTTCAAACCTAGTGTACGCGGATGAGAGACTGAGTACTTTCTTGACCTACTCATAGTGTCTGGGAGGGTGAGCTGGACTTGAGAGCTGCATATGGTGGAAGTAGCGGTGGACAGGGCGGACTGAGAGAGGGTTGATGATGGTGATGGAGTTGGTGTTCTTTCTGATGGCCTAGATTCAGTATTTCGTTGATATAACAGTGGGATTCCCTGACTGCTGTGGCCTTGCAACGACACCTCAACATTTGCTGCTGTGCTAACCGGTGGGCTTACAGTGGGGGAAACAATGTAGCGTTGCTGACTACCTTCTTTGTGATCAGTTGCACATGTGGCACTTGAGGTTTGGTGTTGTGTCCACACTTGCAAGTGCATGGTGGTTAAATGTCTAAGCATGCAACTGGTATTCAAATTTTTCAGATTTTTCCCTCGGCTAAAGGTCTTTGCGCACTTCTTACAGATAACCTTGGCCTGATCATGAGGATTTTGTTCAAAAAAGTGCCACACTGCACTCTTCCTACTTTGGCAGACATTTTGCGGCCTAGCACGCTGTGATCTTTTGACCCTCTGGACAAGCTGTCCAGCAACTCTTTTGATTTTTGGAACCTGTCTTTGGAGTGCTCCGGGCCTGCCAGATAACAGCTGTTGCGATGTCGATGTCTGCTGTGGATGCTCCTCATCTGAGCTATTGGAAGCAGCACCCTCTTCCCTGAATGGATGCCAATCTGGGTCAACAACTGGGTCATCCATCACCTCCTCTTCAATGTCATGTGCACCTTCCTCTGTGTCACCGTGTATGGTGGTATAGTGTGCGGGAAGGGGCACCTGAGTCTCATCAGGGTCAGAATCTGGCTCTGTACACTGCGAGGACAATGTAATGCTCTGAGTGAATGTACCAGCAGAATCATCTATCAGCGGCTGTGCATCAGTGCACTCCATGTCAGATTCATCTTGGCCTGGGTAATTCACCATTTCACTTGATAATCCAGGCATGGTATGTGAAAACAGCTCCATGGAGTAATCAGTAGTATGGCCTGCGTCATCCTTCAATCTTGGTTGGGGTGAAGGACACAAGGAAAGGTGTGGTTCATGAACATGAGCCTCCAATGACGACTCAGTGCTTTTACTTTTTACAACTTCAGAAGAGGAGGCGATAGAGCTGGATGCTGAGTCAGCAATGTAAGACAAAACTTTTTCCTGATGCTCTGGCTTTAAAAGCGGTTTGCCAACTCCTAGAAAACTAAGCCTTCGAAGCCTTATGGACCCAGACGATGACGCAGGCTCAACACCTCCTGCATTCGGTCCTATTTTGCTCTTGCCACTACCATCAGATCCACCACCAACACCATCATTACCAGCTGCCAACCCCCGCCCAATTCCACGGCCTCTTCCACCAGCCTTCCTCATTTTTTGTAGAAATGTAGACAAAATCCAACAAACTATATAGTAATGTAAAACAAGGTACAAGGTGTCTATAGGACAGGGGAGATTTTGAATTTCTGCACACACTTGTGGACACTGGACACTTATGGATTGTGTGAGGCCCACTGAATATCACAGCGCTATGTCACAGGCTCGATGGCACAGGTGTGAAAAAAGTGACTACAGGATAAGGGAGATTTTGAATTTCTGCACACACTAGTGGACACTGGACACTTTTGGATTCTGTGAGGCCCACTGAATATCAGAGCGCTATGTCACAGGCTCGATGGCACAGGTGTGAAAAAAGTGACTACAGGATAAGGGAGATTTTGAATTTCTGCACACATTAGTGGACACTGGACACTTTTGGATTGTGTGAGGCCCACTGAATATCAGAGCGCTATGTCACAGGCTCGATGGCACAGGTGTGAAAAAAGTGACTACAGGATAAGGGAGATTTTGAATTTCTGCACACACTTGTGGACACTGGACACTTATGGATTGTGTGAGGCCCACTGAATATCAGAGCGCTATGTCACAGGCTCGATGGCACAGGTGTGAAAAAAGTGACTACAGGATAAGGGAGATTTTGAATTTCTGCACACACTAGTGGACACTGGACACTTTTGGATTGTGTGAGGCCCACTGAATATCAGAGCGCTATGTCACAGGCTCGATGGCACAGGTGTGAAAAAAGTGACTACAGGATCACAGAGATTTTGAATTTCTGCACACACTTGTGGACACTGGACACTTATGGATTGTGTGAGGCCCACTGAATATCACAGCGCTATGTCACAGGCTCGATGGCACAGGTGTGAAAAAAGTGACTACAGGATAAGGGAGATTTTGAATTTCTGCACACACTAGTGGACACTGGACACTTTTGGATTGTGTGAGGCCCACTGAATATCAGAGCGCTATGTCACAGGCTCGATGGCACAGGTGTGAAAAAAGTGACTACAGGATCACAGAGATTTTGAATTTCTGCACACACTAGTGGACACTGGACACTTATGGATTGTGTGAGGCCCACTGAATATCAGAGCGCTATGTCACAGGCTCGATGGCACAGGTGTGAAAAAAGTGACTACAGGATAAGGGAGATTTTGAATTTCTGCACACACTAGTGGACACTGGACACTTTTGGATTGTGTGAGGCCCACTGAATATCAGAGCGCTATGTCACAGGCAGAAATTGGCTAGTGTATCACAAACTACAAGGTGTATGTAGAATTGGGCAGAATAGGAATCTCCCTAGAGTGTAGGTCTGTAAGAACAGAACAAGTCCTCCACTTATCCTTCCACAGTGACACACAGATAGCTTCACTGTGGCCGTGATAACAGCCGTTACACAGTACTGAGAGGAGCGTGCACGTACACGGCTGTCCTGTGTACGTAAAATTGTCAAGCTCCGTGTTTTTTAAGTATACGGACTGACACACGCTGTCTCTCTATAGTTTTGAATGTGATCAAACAGCAAATATATTTAACTGTTTGAAAGCTAGACAAAACTAGTAGGTGCAGGTCTGTAAGAACGGAACATGTCCTCGACTTATTCTCACAGAGTGACACACAGATAGCTTCACTGTGGCTGTGATAACAGCCATTACACGGTACTGTGTGAGGAGCGTACACCGCTGTATGGTGTGAAAAAATGCACGCTCAGTACCTCAGCAGGACAAAAAGAACAATTGGGATTGCTTTTAAAAAAGCAGTTTGCAGAGCAGTGGGTAAACAGCAATGCAGCTGTCAGGAAGCCTAAGAAGGCAGCCTAACAACCAACACCGCTGATCCACCACAATATAGCCTCCCCTTGCACTGCACACACAGTGACTGGTGTGTTGTACAGGCAAAATCGCTAGCAGCAGAAGCAGTTTTTTTTTCTTCTTCCCTGCCTAACGCTCTCCCTACAGAATCAGCAGCAGCAACCTCTCCCTATGCTAAGATCGGCAGAAATAAGATGGCGGTCGGCGTGCACGCCCTTTTATAACCCCTGTGACGCCCACCAAAGCAAGCCAATCACTTGCATGCCCTTCTGAAAGATGGTGGTGACCCCTGCCTATGTCATCACGTTGCCCACAGTGTCCGTGGATCCTGATTGGCTGAAAAAGAGCGCAAAACAAACTTTTGAAACGCGACTTTGGCGCGTAAGTCGCCGACCTCGTGGCCGACCTCATCCTAGGGTCGGGTTTCGTTTCATAAAACCCGACTTTGCCAAAAGTCGGCGACTTTTGAAATTTTTCGACCCGTTTCGCTCAACTCTACTACTGAGACTGTTTATAGCTGGGCGTGTGTTTTTTATTGAGTGTCTGCCGTAAAGTCAATGAAGTTGGTGGTGTGGGCCACACTGGGGACTGTGTGTTGTGACTGAGACAAAAGGAGTGTACAAGCAGTGGCACAAGTCAGCGCAAATCTGCTCACAAAGGGAAGAGTTGGGTTCATCTGTAAATCAGAAATGGACTGCTCTATTGCAAAGTTACAAATATTACACCTCCTTATTGGAAGAAGCTGTAAATAAACTGAGGGTTTTTTTTAATTATTAATTTTATTTTTAGGCAGTCAGGTAGAGCAGAAAACTTTACAGGACTATACATACTGTACTTGTAAATGGTGATTTATGTCACTGCTATGACTTTGTTGTGGGGCACTATTTCTGGTCTTGTAACACAATACATGCCTCAATTAAACCTTTGCAGAAATTACGGTAGTGGTTGATTAAAAACTCTTCAGGAAAAGGTTCTATTGTGCTTGAGGTATATATGATAAGAAATGTATCCCCTATTATCAGTCAATAATATTTTATATGAAATATGAATGGGTAAAGAAGTAAAACCATGTCTTCGGCAGATCAGATATCCCCTTCCTGCCACTTTGGCAAAAACATTCTTGGAATAGAACCGATATCCAACTCACCCCCTCGACACGCACATATTCAACAAGAATTAAGTGCCAACAATTTAATGTAAAGCCAACTTTTCTGATTTATCAAAGACATAGGTCAGTATTTTTCTCAAGGATCCATCCCCAGAAAAGTCTAAAATATATTTTAATCCAGCTCCAGTATTGGAATCCCTTTAGTGCTTTATAGGGTTTTCAACAATTCAACTCGTAGAATAGTGGTGTTGAAAGGATCCAGGTACCAAGAGACGAAGAGGATCCCTTCAATGTTCTCTTTAGATTAGGACATGTAGCTTCTCTTATGTCATGCAAAAAGAGGAAAATCTTTGTTATTTTTGAGGATTTGAGGCTTTCTGTTGCTGTTTAGCATTTAGTTTCTGATTAATGATAGAAAAGGGACAACCATTTACTTTCTCTGTTCCCTCTTTCTAAGTATAAGCAGATTATGTTGGACTGTCAGCATCCGCTATCCAGGTATTATTCATATATGACAGATCTTTCAATGAGTTATTTCTGATTAAGGTTTGGGAATCTGTAATTGCCACTTGGTTATTATTCTTGCTTTATGTAACAACTGACTTTTACAAGTAAAATAGAGAGTTGTAGTCTGGAACATTTCCTGTATCTTCCGCACTTACCGCACTTTACTATTAACAATACTACTGTTCATGACAGATTGTATGATGGCAATTTGTGTTTTTAAAATATGAAGATGCTTTTATTTTCTGAACCAAATTGAGTTATATTTCACTTTTACTGTGTTTATCACGGATATCATATGAAATAAAATAAAAAAATAAAATAAAATAAAAATAGGCAACTGAACATTAGTAATCAAGTCCTTTTAAGTCAGTGAAACTGCATTTTTAGTAGTTGACATTTAACGTGGAGGTTGATTACTTTTTCAAGGTTCTATCTTAAGGCCCCTTTACATTTAGCGATGCACCAGTGATCCCGACCACGATACGAGCCGGTCAGGATCGCTGGTGCATCGCTAAATGGTCACTAGTGAGCTGCCAAACAGGCAGATCTCACCAGCGATGCAGCAGCGGTCGGCGGTCGTACTTATCTTTCAGACACAGCGATGATGTCTTCTTCCGCCCGCGTCCATGGCTCGCTCGTTGGCGCCAGCAGGAAGCCGACGATGAGAAATGGACCATCCCATTCTCGCACGATCAGCGATAACGAGCGGGGGAGCTGGTCGGAGGTGAATATCACATGTAGCGACAGCTGCTGTGTCACAAAATCTGTGACGCTTTAGCGATATCGCTATGTGTAAAGGGCCCTTTACAGAAGTTAAGAGGATAAATCTGCCTCTAGACTAATGAAGCTGTTGGGGAAACCACTTAATTATCAAACTAGAATTAACTAGTTAACTAGAAACCACTTTATGTAGCTCTACTTTGCCAATGGAAAAATAGGTTAAACACTACTAGCGAGCTGAAGGGAAATTCGATTTCCTAGTGATTTACCTAAATTTTGCTCCTGTTTGTAGAAGGAGGGATGTTGTTAATGTATATTTATATAGGAATTGTTATAATGAAAAATGGGGTCCCCACTAATAAATTTTGCTCTTTCACTGTAATGTGATAAGACTAGAGGAACCTGAGCACTTCAATAATACTATTTTATATGGCTGTGTTTGGGCTCACGCACATGGCTGCATTTTCGGTCCAAATGCGATCCAACCAATCATCAGCTCACACTCGATCCAGTGTTATTCTATGGAGCTGTGCACATGTCCAATCTTTTCCTCAAACTGATCCGATCCAAGGAAAATATCTCTGCATGCCCAAATGTGATCCGATTATATTATAATAATAATATATTCAGATCGCTCTCAGCCATGCAAGTCAATAAGTACATAGAAAACATCTGACTGTACTTGGATCACATCTGAGTGGAGTCCAATTTCCATGGACTGACAGAATGGAGACGATGGAGACATTTTTTTCTCTATCTTCTTCTCATCCGAGAGAATCAGATCACACTATGATGAAACTCTAATCAGAGCGTGATCAGAGTGTAATTAGCATAATTGACCCGATTCTCTTGAGTGAGAGAATATATTCTTGTTTGCATCTGCCCTTTGAGTTAGGGTACCGTTACACTACGCGACTCACCAGGAATCCCGACAATGATACGACCTGGTAAGGATCGCTGGTACGCTGCTAAATGGTTGCTAGTAAACTGTCAAACAGACAGATCTACTAAACAATGCAGCCATGATCCGGCGATCCATATAACGTCCTTGGCGGTAGTTGGGACCTTGTCACACAGAGCTATTCTGACAACTCCTGCCTACTTTCCCTGAGTTCTGAGTTGCCAACGAGGTCGCTCACATGCTGGCCAGCGGGACACCAGTGATCAAAAAATGGACCAGGACATTCGAGCACGATCAGCGAGATCGCAGAGGGGGCCCGGTCGCCACGATGTGTCACATGTAGCGAGATCGCTGGCGAGGTCGCTTTGACGTCACAAAATCTGTGACGTTTCAGCAATCTTGCTAACGATCTCGCTATGTGAGACGGGGCCTTAAGACTTATTTAATCAAAATAGATGTAAAACATTTTGCTCATTGGTTTCATAAATAATTTGTATAACAGTCTTTATTTCAATTTCTATTTTGTTGCTAGAGCTTTCTTTAATGCCTTATTATTTTTAACTTTAATATGGTAGCTGGCTAAATAGAAGAATTTAAGAAATTAAAAAAGACTGATTGTTACAGACTTTAATTGGAATTGTATGAATCTGTCTTAAACCCCGTTTGAGCTTCTAGGCTGGTTTCACATTTGCGTTTTTTAGCGCTGGAAAAAAACGCATACCTGCGCATGCGTTTTTTCCCCTATATTTAACATGGGTGCGCATACCTGCGCGCTGGTAAGCGCATGTATGCGATTTTCATGCGCTGCGTTTTTTTGGGGTGTGCGTTGGTATTTTCCAGACGCAGCATGTTGCATTTTTTGGCCCTGCAAAAAAGAGCATGCGCACATATGCGCACGTTTTGCGCTAAAAATGGCCATTATAGCCTATGGATGCGCATATGTGCGCACTGGCATGCTCATGTATGCGTTTTTTTGCATATGTGTTTTTTTTTTTTAACCATGGAATTTAGGGGTTTGGGTTAGAGTTAGGGTTAGTTAAGGGGGTTTAGGGTTAGGGTTAGGGTCAGGGTCAGGGTTAGGGTTGGGGTTTGGGTCAGGGTTAGGGTTAAGTATGGTTTGGTTAAGGGTTAGGGTCAGGGTTAGGGTCAGGATTAGGGTTAAGTATGGTTTTGTTAAGGGTTAGGGTCAGGGTTAGGGTTAGGGTTAGGGTCAGGGTTAGGGTTAGGGTTGGGGTCAGGGTTAGGGTTAGGGTCAGGGTTAGGGTTAAGTATGGTTTTGTTAAGGGTTAGGGTCAGGGTTAGGGTCAGGATTAGGGTTAAGTATGGTTTTGTTAAGGGTTAGGGTCAGGGTTAGGGTTAGGGTTAGGGTCAGGGTTAGGGTTAGGGTTAGGGTCAGGGTTAGGGTTAGGGTCAGGGTTAGGGTTAAGTATGGTTTTGTTAAGGATTAGGGTCAGGGTTAGGGTCAGGATTAGGGTTAAGTATGGTTTTGTTAAGGGTTAGGGTTAGGGTTAGGGTTAGGGTCAGGGTTAGGGTTAGGGTTAGGGTTAGGGTCAGGGTTAGGGTTAAGTATGGTTTTGTTAAGGGTTAGGGTCAGGGTTAGGGTTAGGGTTAGGGTCAGGGTTAGGGTTAGGGTTAGGGTTAGGGTTAGGGTCAGGGTTAGGGTTAGGGTTAGGGTCAGGGTTAGGGTTAGGGTTAGGGTTAGTTAGGGTTTAGGGTTTGGGTTAGGGTTAAGTATGATTTGGTTAAGGGTTAGGGTCAGGGTTAGGGTTAGGGTTAGGGTCAGGGTTAGGGTTAGGGTTAGGGTCAGGGTTAGGGTTAGTAAAGTCATGGTTTGGGTAGTGTGAGGGGCCACCTAAAAATGTTGGAAAAAAACGCAAACGCGGTAAAAACGCACTAAAACCGCATACAAACGCATAAAAACGCTGCGTTTTTTTCATGCATGCTCATAAAAATGCTTGAAAAAAACGCAGCAGTTGTATGCTTATGTATGCGTTTTTTCAATGCGTTTTTTTGCGGGAAAAACGCGCTGCAAAAAAAAGCAAGTGTGAAACTAGCCTGACTTAGTTAAGTCACTACTCAAATCTTATTTCTCAACATCTTCGAGAAAACCTAAAATAAAATTCTAGCACAAAATCTGCTGCTCTGCTTCATTTTCAACAAAAGATTGGTTGTTTCTGCATAGTTCTGGTTCTTTGAAACTCAGAGCTGGGAACAAATATCAAAATATCAGATTTTCTCAATGATCACATATCATATTTAAGAAATTTGACTGCATAATTAGTCTGTCGAATATAAGAAGCAGAATGAATTGTAGCTCCAAATTTTAACTGTAAGTCCACTTTAAGACCTAATGAGTATTTTACATTTTATACAGTAGTTATGATAATTCCCATTGGCGATAATGCGCACAGAAAAGCCCATTATGGCAGGATACTCTTTTAGTCGATAGGAACAGATAGACAAGCCTTAAATGCCAGGTTATTCTTCACATGGCAGTTCTCTTTGAATAGAATAGGCATTGTATAAAACTAATTCTGATGAAACCTCCCTTGAGAATGCAAGTGTGGAATCCAGTCTGCGCTTACAAAATGTCTCATAGCAAGGCCCTTTTATGTTTGTGTAAATCTGCCATTTGCTTCTAGATACTCTAAGCTCAACCTTTTGAAAGGTAATGGTAATCTCGGTTTCACAGAGGATAATGATTCCACCCACAAAGAATCTGTTTGATCTCACTTTTATATATTTATCTGCCTTCTGCCACTCCAATAAGCACTCCAAACTGTTTGCTTCTAATTTTCTACGTAGATAAAATGGACTGGGCAACTTCCCGCACTCACGTTTTTCTTATAAACTTTAGTAAGTGCTTCCTGTTTCATCCAGATAAGGCTTATGACCATAGATTGTTGTCTAACATTCCTTAGCAGTCTCTATTTTTGTCAAGAAATAATCACAGAAACACGACCAGGTACATGAGGAGCCCAAGTCTTTGCCATGAATTCATATCTCTAATGAGCCTGGATGAGAAATTATATCTGAGCCGAGAAATGCTTTGGGTGAAGTCAACAGATTTCACTCCTCCGGTGATGTCACCCCGGCTGCATTCCAAATTGTTGAGCGTTTACTACCGACATGGAGGATGAGTACATAGGGGATCGACCCTATCTTGAAGAGCAGAAACAGTTACCTAAGGTGCAAGCTATTATATTGCTTTGTGAGGACATCCTGATTATAGAAGCATTAGTTTGTCTCACCTAATAGATTAATCACAATGTCGTGTACCGATATCGTAATAATTGCTCAACACGTAGGCTGCAACTGATCAAAAGATTCCTGTGGAAGGTTGTATGTTTTAATTTATTTTAACAAAAAAATCTTGTGATCATTTGTTAGACTTATGCTTTACTTCTCAATTTTAATTTAGCCATGAATGTCCTTCTCGGGCTGACAGAACATATTTTCTGGGTGGTGGATGCCAGAAGGTGCAGCAAAACGCTAATCTGCTATGATCAGAGTATTTAGATAACAAAGTTTGTGCAGCAAATGGAAAATTATTCCCTGGAAAAGTAAATCATAGCTACATTTCTGCCTCACTCTGCTATCTTCATAGAATTTTAAGGTGTCCAGTTTGACCTCTGTTCAAAAGAATAGTCCTGTGATTGGGCCCACGCTGTGTGCACAATTATTAGGCAATTAGTATTTTGATGATTAGTTTTCTTAATGAACAACTACAGTGTTGTCAGTCAATGCAAAAGGCAACCCTGGATGATAATGGATTCCTGGTCACTTCACTTTTGATCCTTCTCAGATCTTTAGCAGTTAAAGTGCGCCTTTTTTCCTAAAAATGCTTTTCTTTTGCGGCACTGTTGACTATTTGAGACAGAACTTTTAATGGTCCCGGGATCACGCCCCAATATTTTAGCAATTTCAAGAGTGCTGCAACCCTCTGTCAGACTTGTAACAATTTTTGACTTTTCAGAGGGCCAACATGCTGCCTAATCATTCTGCACAGCTCGATAAAGGGTGTTATATCCTTAGGCCTCACCTCCCTCATTACACAAATACACATCACCTGATCTGCTTCATCCAATAAGCGTTCAAGTTTATACAGCGCTGAGTTGGAAAATCTGCATAAAAAGGTTTTGCTCAAACTACCCCCATGCCTAGTAATTCTGCACAGGATGTAGAGGCAGCGTATGGGGAATTGTGCAGCCAATGGACATTCAGACTATAGATTGACCGCTGTATTTCCTTATTATTATACTTGGAGCATTTATATACATGGTATTCATAATTTTACATTTTCTGTTTCTTTAACATCCCTTAAATGTCCCAAGTGCATTAGAGGATTGATGAAAATTACAGTTTTCTTTAGATGAATTTGCAGTACAAAATAGCAAACCTCCGGCAACCCCAAATATGTTTACTCCAATATTAGAAATTTTAGTGACATAACACAACATGGATAAAGTTTAATAATCCAGCTTTTATTTTTTTTGTATGTCTATCGATATATGAAACATCAATGAGGAAAATTGCTTGTGGGAGAACCTGCATTTGCTGGGCGTTGCTGGGAAGCTCCGGGATCCTTGGTGTTCACTTACGGCTGGGATCGGTCTCAACTTCACATCCGGAAGCCGGTGAGAGATGGACTGACCAGGAGAGCAGAGGTTGCTGACAGCCACGTACAATGCCCTTCTGGGTTGCGAGGACACGCTCCCCAACTACCATTCATGTTCAAACTGTGGTTGTGCAAGGGTGGCACAACCCTGTAAGGTGAGCACCCTGTCGATTCAGTTAGGGAATTAATTTAAATACAGGTACACTCATTGCACCTCTCTTTGCATTTTATTTTTCATATAAATGAAACATATCACTGGTTTTATTGGTGGAGTTCAGGCTCTGAGATCCCAATAGAACAAAGAGTCTAAAGTATGGTACTTCTTGAAGCGCAAGACAGTTTAAGCTTTGAAATCCTTTCCTAGGTTGACTAGAGTGAGCTATAGGTGATGCATAGGCTTACATGGACCTCATTTATGCCATGCATTATTATTTTAATAATTGATGCCAGGATCCCAACAAGGTATAATTATTTATTGTGTGTCCCAGCAATAGGACAACAGCCTATTGTTAAGGGACCCTTCTAGCCAAAAGGGATTCTCCAAAGTGGACATGCCCTTCAAAGTGTACTGTAAATTGTAATTCTTCCCTCTTCCCTTTGGCACAAGTCTGTCTCTGAGAGTTTGTTTACTGTATTTTGTATATGCTGAGATAAAAAAACGAGAGGTGGACCCTGTGTAACACCGTGAGCAACAAGCGAAGGGAAGTTTGATAGTTGGTCGTTCACCTGATCAGGTTGTGCGCGGCATAACTATGTAAAGAGTAGTGTTGAGCATTCCAATACTGCAATATCGGGTATCGGCTGATATTCGTGTTATCGGAATTCCGATACTGAGTTCCGATACTTTTAGTATATCGAATACCGGAATCGGAAGTTCCCATAATGCAATGAGCCAGTTTGATTTTATTCAGCCAATGAGGATCCTAAGAAGTGTGGGCACATCCTGTTAGAGCATGTTAGGCATGTAACTACTGGCATGGCTGTGATTGGCTGCTGAAATGATGTCATGATGCACTATAAAAGCCGCCGCCGCCATTTTGGGTTCACTCTGCTGTAAATTCAGTTAGGGATAGGACGCTGCTGCTCTGAGGGACAGTGTGACCTAGCGATTTGCTATATAGTGCTTTACTCAGGCTACTTTATCAACCGCTGTAGCTTTCTTTTGCCTTGCAGCGCTGTTCACGGCTGTCTGCGAGGTCTCTGTGTGTGAGTGCAGCTCACGCTGTAGTGTGTTATGCAGCCAGCCACCTCCGGTTGTAGTCCACTCAGCGTGCGTCACTGCCTCATACATTGCCCTTTTTTGCATTAGTGCAGCTCATTTCTCCTGATTTCTCCTATTAGTGTGGTTCCATTCATATCCAGCTAGATTGCTTGAAAACACTATATAGGAGTAGATAGAGGAGCTTTTCTGCAGCCTTGCAGCGCTGTTCACGGCTGTCTGCGAGGTCTCTGTGTGTGAGTGCAGCTCACACAGTGTGTTCTGCAGCCACCTCCGGTTGTAGTCCACTCACCGTGCGTCACTGCCTCATACATTGTCCTTTTTTGCATTAGTGCTGCTCATTTTTCCAGATTTCTCCTATTAGTGTGGTTCCATCCGTATCCAGCTAGAATATTTGCAAACACTATATAGGAGTATATAGAGGAGCCTTTTTGCTGGCTTGTGCCCTGCAGCCCCAGCCAGATTAGTATTAGCCTATTTTTTGGAGCCTCATCTATTGCATTGTAGGTTACCTTCCTGCATTGTAATAGCTACAAAATGTTTGTGATACTATCGGTTTTACATCTTTGGGCACATCCAGTGTCTTTTTGTGACAAAAAAAAAGTTAATAAAGTTCACCAAACACTCCACTTTACAGTTGTGTAGGCCACATTAGCTCATACTAAAGTCTAGTCCACACTTTATAAAATTAGTGTTTCTTATACCTGTTAGCAGTTGTTCAGGAATAAGCACACTAAGCCCTTAGTACTTTTCTGCCTATCTTTATCAGTCTACCAAGATGAAGAAGGCAGGGAGTAAGGCACATGGTCGTGGGCATGGAGTTTCTGCAGGGAGAGGACATGGGGATTCTGTGCCTGCTGCGGGCACCAGTGACTCAGCATCCCCCAGTTTTCCCAGGGAACAGTCCTTTATGCGCAACTTTGTAGGAGCTTGCCGTACCCACTGCTGTGGGACGAACAAATTGAAGCCGTTGTCGTTTGGATAGCAGCTAACGCATGGACTTCAATTAGTTCAAGATCCTCTCAGGTCCAGAGCACTGAAGAGCACCCATCTGTCTCTTCACCACCTGCCAAATTGCCCAGGCAGTCAGAGAGCCCTGGACAGGAGCAATCTCTACTTCTGTTCTCTGAATCTGTTGGCTTGGAAAGAGGGGGCCAGCCAAGCAGCATTCGAGAATTTGAAGAAGAGGTAGTATGCAGTGATGCGCAACAGCTTTGTCTCTCTGAATCTGAAGAGGCGGATGGGCCAGTGCCTATGGTCAGCACACCTCAGTACGCATCTGATGATGAGACTCAGGTGCCACTTTCTGGTGCGTACTGTGCTGTCGAGACTTCCCAGGAGAAGCAGTCGATTGAAGAGGGTAGTGTAGATGATGAGGTCCTTGACCCATCATGGCGTGAGGTACAGGAAGGTGGTGGGAGCAGCTCTGAGGAAGAGATTCCCCGAACGGCCAAAAAAGGAGGGAGAGGGAGGGGGCAGACTCGGTTGCCTGTAGCCTCCACTTCGGCACCCATTAGGAGCATGCCTCTTCCAAAACCCAAAACGGGCGCTCCCAAGACTTGCAGTGCCTGGTCCTTTTTTGACACAGTTGCAGATGACATTTGCTTTGTCAAATGCAAGCTGTGTAATCAGAAAGTGAAAAGAGGGAAAAGTGTCAGCAACCTCAATACCACAAATATGTGGAAACATGTGCGGACCAAGCACGTGGTGGAGTTACAAAGACACACTGAAGACCTAAGCCAACCTACAGCACCACCTACCACCTCTTCAGCTCGTGTTGTAGCCTCTTCTTCCAGCTCACACACAGCTGGTTCGGCTTCCTCACAGGATCGCCATGGAAGAACCTCTGGCACTGTTGTACAGAGACACAGTGTCATTCCACCCCCAGCACCACGTTCCCTGTCATCCTCACACTCCCAGGCCAGTCTACAGCCATCGGTAGCACAGGCATGGGACAAAAAGGCGCCCATACTCGACAAACCACCCCCGAGCACAGGCTCTGAATGCTGGTATTGCAAAACTACTGTCCCTTGAAATGCTCTCATTCAGGCTGGTGGAGACTGACACCTTCTGTAACGTCATGGCATTGGCAGTCCCACAATACGATGTGCCCAGCCACTTTTATTTCAGCAAGCAAGCCGTCCCTGCCCTGCAAAAGCATGTGGAAGGAAAAGTTAAACATGCGCTACTAAACGCCATCAGTAGCAAGGTCCACCTGACTCCTCCTCATACTCCGGGTTCCTCTGAATCAGTGCAGCAGGAGCCGTCACAGTCTACCTCCACATGGACCCGTGAATGCTTACCTGTTAGGACCAATATGAGCCCAGCCATGGCCAAACGTCAACAGGCCGTATTGAAATTAATTTCTTTGGGGAATCGAAGCCACACAGCGCAGGAGCTTTGCCTCCAATACGTTGTCCTGTTGTGTTGCGGTCTGGTTAGCCGACTCTATGGTGCCTGCAGTTTAGGTGCTTCCTATGTGGGCTGCGGGATCTGGCAATGAAGGCTGGTTCCGTAGTGCCAATAGGACAAGCTCCCCCTGTAGGACTGTGGGTTTCGGTAACTACGGCCGGCTCGCGGCCTTGCAACTTTTTTTTTCATGTGTACCTTCTGCTGCCTATCTGAGTTCCAGTACCATTAGCTGGTTCTTTGGAAGTCAATCTTGAATATGTCCCCCTGGGTTTCAGTAACGTCAGCTGGTTCCAGGCAGAGCCTTTGGCTTTGGTGCCTCCTTCTCGGTATCCGTGTTCCACCAACGTCTGCTGGTCCTTGGTAGTGCTTTCTGGCACAGGTACCTCCTGCTTAGTAACCGGGTTCCAGTACCATCAACTGGTCCTCGGTAGTTCCTTTGGCTCTTGTACCTTCGGCTACCCATCCAGGTTCCAGTACCGTCAGCTGGTTCTCAGCAGTTCCTCAGCCTTCTTGTACCTTCTGCTACATTTCCAAGTTCAAGCTTTTTGAAATGGTTTTTGGTAATCCCTCTGGATCTCCCTGATGATGACCCTGAAGACGACGACCCTGAAGACCACCCCGAAGAAGACGACGACCCCGAAAACGACGACCCTGGAGACGATGACCCTGAAGACCACCCCGAAGAAGACGACGAGCCCGAAGACGATGACCCTGGAGACGACGACCCTGAAGACCACCCCGAAGAAGACGACGACCCTGAAAACAACGACCCTGAAGACCACCCTGAAGAAGACGACGACCCCGAAAACGACGACCCTGGAGATGACGACCCTGAACACCACCCCGAAGAAGACGACGACCCCGAAAACAATGACCCTGGAGACGACGACCCTGAAGACCACCCCGAAGAAGACGACCCCGAAAACGACGACCCTGGAGACAATGACCCTGGAGACGACGACCCTGAAGACCACCCCGAAGAAGACCAAGAAGATGACCCTGAAGAGGATGATGAAGGAGAAAGTGTGGGAGAAGTAAAAAAGAAGGTGAAGAGCATGGAAGTAGTGAAACATAAATATCTGACAAAATAAAAAAAAGCTTAACAGTCAATATCTTTGTAACTCCGAACGTCTTAAAAAAAAATTAATTCCTGCTATGCCATTTGATTTGGCTAAACCTCTATGCCTTTAATGTCTCCTCCACCTCCCCCAATATATTCTACATTATTCTTAGTTGTTTTCCTTCATGTAGAATTAACCTACTAGGAAAGTAAGGGTTTATTTTCATTCCGATATTTGTATCCCATTGACTTGCATTGGTTTCCGGTATCGGAATCGTCGATATCCGATATTTTGGGGGTATCGGTCCGATCCAATCCGATCCGATATCTCCAGATATCGGAAGGTATCACTCAACGCTAGTAAAGAGTGATGTATAATCCAGTCATGGCCACTGCTTTGGCTGCTCTACTCACACCAAAAGAAGAGAGGACATGACAAGTAAAGGAGAGAGGAGTGAGGTGGATGCCGGACACTGCCACTGACAAAGGTTAATCCAGGCATAAAAGGGAATCTGTCACCACATTTGACCTACCTAAACTATTAACATGGGCATACAGGCAATAGAATGCTGAAAACAGTCCTCTCTGTGTGTCTCATACCAGCTTTTTTGTTGCTGAGAAATCATCTTTTATCACTTTCTAGAAGTGACCTCTTCCTGGCTCCAGGGAGGATGGCATCTGGAGATAACTCTGCCCCCAGAGCTTATTTTACATGAAAGAGGCATTCCCAATGTGAGAAAAGTAACCAACACAGAACAGGGGAAATGAACCTTGTCTTCTTGCAAACACATTGAGACACACATGGAGGACTGTTTTAATCAGTTTATGCCTATATGCCTATAATAATAGTTTAGATACATCAAATATGGTGGCAGATTCCCTTTAAGTATTAAAAAAACTTCCAAGTTATTGCAACCCATTAGGGAGTAGAACCCACCTGAGGAAGGAGAAGGTTCTACTCCGAAACGGGTTGCAATGAATTGGAAATTTTTTACATTTAACGCGTGGATTAACTTTTGTCAGCGTCAGTGCCTGGGATCCACCGCAATCCTCCCTCCTTTACATGTATTTTTATATATGTATTATATGTATGTAAACACTCTTCACATGTACAGCACCCTGGAATTAATGGTGCATTTGAGATAAATAATAACAGGAGCTTCACTTTATGTCAAAAATTTCCCAGTCTAACATAAACTTTACAGACATTGACAATAAGAAATGATGACTTTGTCATTAGATATTGAGTTTATGAGTGCTAATAGATCACCATACAATACATAACATAACGCATCATCCTGACTCATGGCTTCCTTTCCTCCCACCACCTATAGTAAAAGTAGTTATTTATAAATGACTGAGCAATGACTGTACTAAATGCATTTTTCTTTTTCCTGTGATGTAAAGAGGGTTTATAGCAATAATTATTCTCTCACAGCATCACCCTACACATAATATGGCTATATTCTAAATAGGTGTATTTGAAAGTAATGAGACATATTGAATTTTTAATTGTTATAGATAAAAATTCACTACATATATGTGAATGTATATTTCGACCATTATTAAATCAATGTTACCTTTATATTCTTTGTAGGCTTAGTATTAAATGTAAGTGATGCATATTATTAAAGGGAATCTGTCACCAGGTTTATGCTACTAAATCAGAGAGAAACATAATTTACAGTGGGGAAAAAAGTTTTTTATACACTGACGGTTTTGCAAGATTTCCCACCTACAAAGAATGGAGAGGTCTGTAATTTTTATTGTAGGTACACTTCAACTGTGAGAGACAGAATCTAAAAATAAAAAACAGAAAATCACATTGTATGAAATTTACATAATTATTTTGCATTTTATTGCATTAAATAAGTATTTGATACAATAGAAAAACAGAACTTAATATTTGGTACAGAAACCTTTGTTTGCAATTACAGAGTACAGATGTTTCCTGTAGTTCTTGGCCAAGTTTGCACACACTGCAGTAGGGATTTTGGCCCACTCCTCTGTGGGGAGGAGGACCCCCATATAGTGTTTGGGCCGGAACCAAGGGGACCGCCATCAGAGTTATTGAAGGAAGCACAACAGGGGAATTACAAAGGGAGACATGCGACTGAGGTTGTCAGGGCAACAGGGGGAGGGGCTAGGGTAAAAGGAGCAGGGGACGCGCTGAAGTGGCAGTTGGGGAAGAGAGGGAGTGAAGGCAAGACGCAGGGTGACTTGCAGGAGCACCGAGAGGAGCCTGCGAGGAGAAAGCGACCGATTTATCGACAAGAGAGACGTGAGAGACTGTGCCCAGAGACTGCTCTCCGCTCCCGTTCTGAGAGAATTATCCCCGCTAACCCCCGCCTTGAAGGGAGAGGAACTATACCTCCGGTTGTGGCCGTGAGTACTGGTAACCAGGCCTCAGAGACCTGGGCCCTTCCCCCCAGCCTTCCCCCATCACGCCGACCCGGCCATCATCGGCCTCAAGGTACGCCACATTGTCACAGGTGGGATAAAAGGCTCGCTACCCTGGCTTAGGAAGAGACTCCTTGGTAAAGGACGGCTACAGGCCTTTCTGGGGAACTGCGTCATCACCGCGCGCCACCTCCATCATTTACTTCAGGGCCCGTTGAGCCCCAACGGCATTGTTTTCTTCAGGGCCTGTTGCGCCCCAGCGGCAGCGTTTCCTTCAGGGCCTGTTGCACCCCAGCGGCAGCGTTACCTACAGGGCCTGTTGCCCCCCAACATCCCCGTTTCCTTCAGGGCCTGTTGCGCCCCAGCAGCAGTGTTTCCTTCAGGGCCTGTTGCGCCCCAGCGGCAGCGTTACCTTCAGGGCCTGTTGCGCCCCAACGTCTCCGTTTCCTTCAGGGCCTGTTGCGCTCCAACGTCCTCGTTTTCTTCAGGGCTTGTTACGCCCCAATGGTATTATTTTCTTCAGGGCCTGTTGCCCCCACCGACGTCACTTTCCTCAGGACAGCCGCCTCAGCGACCTCAACGCGGCCACGCTACTGAACCCCGCAGTCCCTGGAAGGCTAAGTGAAACTATATTTGGTTAAGTTTGTTGAGTCCCTGCGTGGACTGTTGGTGTTGTTTCTTTATCCTTGTTTTGTTCAGCCTAGCCCATCGGCTAGATTTATATAAGCGTGATTTCGAAAACCACCATTCGTCTAGTGTCTCGTCACTGCATCCTGCGAACCTGTCCGACCCTACACTTGGCGTAGTCGGCAGGATGCAGTCTCCGAGCATAGACGGTGGTGGCGCAGGTCAGGGGGAAGCTGTAGAATCTGTAAATAATGAGGGCCCCCGTACTAGCATTTCATTGGGGGCCATGCTGAACAACCTGCCTAGATTTTCCGGCTCCAATACTATGCTATGGAGCTGGACAGAACGAATGCGGAGGCTCTTTCGGATGCACCCAATGACCCCTGACCTGGAAGCTGAAGTGGCACTCATGGCCCTAGACGGGGAGGTGCGGAGGTCAGTGATGTTGAAACCTCCGGGGCACCGTAACACTTTTGAAAAGGTGTTGCAGATAGTGGAACAGACCCACGGAGATCCCACTGATGTGGGAGAGTTAAGGACCCGTCTGTTTAGTCGGATGCAGGCAGAGGGGGAGATGATTACTCAGTATATGAATGTGCTCCAAGAATTGCATACGGCTATTGAAAGGAAAGACGGGGTAGGGGTAGGACCTGTTGACATTACCCTACGTGACCTACTGGTGACTGGACTGTGAGATCCACTGATAAAACAGGCATTACGGGAACAGATCAGAATGAATCCCCAAATAGATTTTTCAGAAGTGGGAAGTCAGGCACGGGTTCGGGAGCAAGAGCAGGGGATGGCGGTCCCCGTGGGGAAGGTCCGAGGTGTGGAGGCCTCCTCGAACACAGTTGAGGAACCCCAGTGGGTGGAGGAGATGAAGCGAGAATTGAAAAATATTAAAAGCGAGTTGGCTGAAGTAAAGAGAAGAACCGAACCAGAGACTGGACGACCCAGTGTTAATCCCGGTCCCTGGGGGTCACGTTCTCCGCGGGGTGGTCAACCTATACCGGCCCGGTGTTATGAGTGTGTAGAACCAGGCCACTTCGCCCGAGAGTGTCCGCAGCGTGGGAGATACCCACCCCGGCGGCCATTAAACTAAAGGGCTCCGGGCTGGGGGGACGCCGCTCGGAGCCAAAAACCACAACTAGGGGTGGTGGAAGTCCCGAAGATTTGATAGCAAAGTGTCCGGTAGTTTGGGCAGAAGTAGAGGGCCGGGCCGTCCGGTGTCTGGTGGACACGGGGTCACAAGTAACCAATATGCCCGCAGCGTACTTTCAACGAAACTTTCCAGAGGCAGCAAGGCCTCAGTGGGGACCCATGATTAGACTAGTAGCTGCTAACCAACTGCCGGTCCCGGTTGCCGGGGTAGTGTGGGTGCAGATGACGTTGTGCGGTAAACCCCTCGGCCGCAGAGGGGTGGTGCTGACTCAAGGAGAAGCTGATCAACGACACCCCGTCACCCTAGGCATGAATATTTTAATAGAGTTTGGTAACCTGTTGCTTAATGATCCCACACAAAGAACACTGAAGCAGTGTGGTTCTCGCACAGCTCAGGGACAGGTATTCCAGCAGCTGGTGCGAGGTGCGCGGGTGCATCGGGACTGCCAGGAGGGTGAGGCTCTGGGTAAGGTCATCGCGTCAGCGGCACCCCTGCTTGTGCTGCCTCCTGGACAGACAGTGGTGGCCCTGCCAATTCAGGCCCCGATACCTTTGGAGGGCGTAGAGGTGCAGGTGGAGCCGTGTCACTCAGAGCACTTACCTCCTGGCATACTGGTGGCTCGTTCCCTCGATATGGTGCGAAAAGGAACCGTCCTGGTCCGCTGCGTTAACCTTGAAGACCGAGATACCATTCTGAAAGCCCGGACTGTACTGGCCACACTAGTAAAGCCTTTAGAAGAAGTGCTGCCCGCTCCTGCGGTTCAATTACGAGTACACCCCCAGGATCCTTGGGAGGTAACAATACGAACCTTACAGGCCCACGAAGTCTCGACACAAGAGAAGGGCCGAAATATTTTGGAGCAGATGCGGGCCGAGCTTTCTGGACTAACTGCGGCCCAACTTTCACAAGTAAAAGCATTGCTGGGACAGTACCACAAAGTATTTTCTAGCCTTGAGGATGACTTTGGGTGTACCACCGCCATCACTCATGAGATCCCCACAGCAGGAGCGGCCCCTATCCGAGAACAATATCGACAGATCCCGCCACAACTCTATCAAGAGGTGAAAACTTTGCTGGCTCAGATGCTGCAAAAAGGGGTGATACGGGAAAGTCAAAGCCCTTGGGCGGCCCCCATCGTGTTGGTCCGGAAGAAAGATGGTACACTACGATTCTGTGTGGATTATCGTAAATTGAATGCTTGCACTATTAAAGACTCATACCCACTGCCCCGCATAGAAGAATCTCTGTCTGCATTGGGCAAAGCAACATATTTTTCGACCCTGGACTTGGCCAGTGGGTACTGGCAGGTGCCCATGTCAGAAGAGGACAGAGCTAAGACGGCGTTCATAATGCCCATGGGACTGTTTGAGTTTAATCGTATGCCATTCGGGCTGGCCAATGCCCCCGGGACCTTTCAGCGATTGATGGAGCGATGTTTAGGAGATCTCAATTTTGAGGCCACGTTGATCTACCTGGACGACATCATTGTCTATGCCGCCTCCTTCGAGGACCACCTGAAGCGGTTGGGACAGGTACTCAGCCGGCTGCAAAAGTACGGGTTGAAGGTGAAGCCTCAGAAATGCCACCTATTTCGCTCTCAGATTGAGTATCTGGGTCATTTCGGCAGAAGGTGTGAGGCCGTCCCGGGAGAAGGTTGCTGCTATCCAGGAATGGCCTACCCCCGAGACGGTGAAAGACGTGCGGGCTTTTCTGGGGTTTGCTGGATATTACCATCGTTTCGTAAAGAATTTTGCATGTCAAGCTCGAGCCCTGCATGTCCTGCTGAAGGGGGCTCCCGCTGGGGCCAATGGGCGAAAAATCCAGTGGCAACACCCTCAGGAAGAGGTCTTCCAGGATCTTAAGGCTGGACTCTCGGATGCCCCAGTGTTTGCTTATGCGGATTTCTCTCAGCCGTTCATCCTGCACACTGACGGGAGTCTTCACGGGCTAGGAGCTGTGTTGTCACAGGTTCAGGATGGCCGGGAGAGGGTGATCGCTTATGGAAGCCGTTCACTCCATGACTCCGAGCGTAACCCTGACAATTACAGCTCTTTTAAGCTCGAGCTCCTCGCAGTGGTGTGGGCTATGACGGAGAGATTCGCAGAGTACCTAGCGGGCTCCGAGGTGGTAGTGCGAACTGACAACAACCCACTGGCTCATTTGGAAAACGCCAAGTTGGGGGCTTTGGAGCAGCGATGGGTGGCCCGAATGGCGAAGTACAATTTCAAGATTATTTACAAAAGAGGGGCCGAGAATGTTCATGCAGATGCTCTCTCCAGGATTCGACATACAACTCCCGGACGGAATCGAGATGAAGAATTAGAAGGAGAGGAAATACCGTTCGCTCTTACCGCTGCCGTGCTCACCAATGTTGATGCAAAAGTATCTTCCCCAGAGGCCCACAGGGGCATCCTGGAACAATCTCGGGATAAGTGGATACAACAGCAACAAGAAGATGAAGAAGTTGGACTTCTCCGGACATGGGTCGCCGCTGGTCAATTACCCACTGATACTCAACGACAAACTTTGACCCAAGACCTGTCGCTGATGCTGCGACAATGGGAGAGACTGATTATCCGAAAGGGACTACTGTACCGTAAAAATCACTTCGCAAACAACCTCAACGACTGTTTGGCAGGTGGTTACACCCGGAGCTCAACTACACGAGCTGGCTCAAGAGGCTCACGAAAAAGGGGCCCACTAAGAAATCAAAAAGACTTTGCAATGGTTACAACAGAAAGTTTATCACCCACGCTTGTCGGCTGTTGTGGAAGAAGTTTGCCGTACCTGCCGCTTATGTGAATTGGCCAAACCGCCTGCTCAGAGGGCCGCAACACAGACGATTGTGACTTCAGCACCCTTTGAGCTCCTGACGGTGGATTATCTGCACATTGGGCCCGCATTCCAGGGATACGAACACTGCCTCGTCATGGTGGATCATTTCACCAAGTTCGCTGTGGTCACCCCTACTCGAGACCAGACCGCGGAGTCAGCCGCCTCCGCAATTTGCAGAAACTTTATACAAGTGTACGGCTGTCCTCAACGTATACATTCCGACCAGGGAGCATGTTTTTTGGGGAAAGTTATGGAGGAACTACATCATCTTTATGGGATTGATAAATCCCGGACCACACCATATCACCCGCAAGGGAATGGGGCTTGTGAGCGATTTAATCAGACATTGATTCAAATGCTACGCACTCTGGAGAGTGACAAGAAAGCTCGTTGGCCTGAATATGTTTCTGAATTAGTATGGGTTTATAAAAATCGGGTACATCGAGTTACGGGCTATACTCCTTATTTCCTGCTGTTCGGACGAGAGGGTAAAGGGATCACGGAGGTAGAGTTGGACCCCGAAGAGCCTCGGCCCTGGACCGGAGTGTCATCTTGGGTCCGAAATCATCGCCACAGGCTGCAAACTCTTCACCGAATTCTACATACCAAACTTCAAGACTGGGAACACCCAGGGAAGAATACAACCTCCCCTCCCCATCTCCAAAGCGGGGACCGTGTGCTTGTACTAGATCAACGCCCCCAGAATAAACTGGAGTCACGTTGGGAAGAGAGTCCTTATCGGGTACTACGCCGTATCCATCCAGAAGGACCTGTGTACGAAATACGGCGCGAGCAGGATGAAACACTGCCCACCCGCATTGTGCATCGTAATATGTTGCGCCCGTGTATTTCCACCGACCCGAAGCAACTGGAACCTGTCCCGAAGACATCCGAACCGGAGTCCATATGCTGGGACTCGGAAGACGAGGATTTCCCTCCAGTTCCCAAGGGCCCTCCACCCAATAATGAGCCAGTTGACACAATTAACCCACCAGCACCATTGCAGCCCACCGACGTCCACCACCCCAGAAGATTCCACCCCAGTCGAACTTAGACGCTCCGAGCGGTCAACAGCCGGCAAACCCCCCCCAAACGGTATGAACAAGATCAGTTCGTATGGCAACGAATATTAACACCTTTACAGGCCAATCTTAATAGACTAACTCCCTCGCCCGAGGACTGGTGAGCTTACAGGGTGGAGGAATGTGGGGAGGAGGACCCCCATATAGTGTTTGGGCCAGAACCAAGGGGACCGCCATCAGAGTTATTGAAGGAAGCACAACAGGGGAATTACAAAGGGAGACATGCGACTGAGGTTGTCAGGGCAACAGGGGGAGGGGCTAGGGTAAAAGGAGCAGGGGCGTGCTGAAGTGGCAGTTGGGGAAGAGAGGGAGTGAATGCAAGACGCAGGGTGACTTGCAGGAGCACCGAGAGGAGCCTGCGAGGAGAAATTGACCGATTTATCGACAAGAGAGACGTGAGAGACTGTGCCCAGAGACTGCTCTCCGCTCCCGTTCTGAGAGAATTATCCCCGCTAACCCCCGCCTTGAAGGGAGAGGAACTATACCTCCGGTTATGGCCGTGAGTACCGGTAACCAGGCCTCAGAGACCTGAGCCCTTCCCCCCAGCCTTCCCCCATCACGCTGACCCGGCCATCATCGGCCTCAAGATACGCCACATTGTCACCGGCGGGATAAAAGGCTCGCTACCCTGGCTTAGGAAGAGTCTCCTTGGTAAAGGACGGCTACAGGCCTTTCTGGGGAACTGCGTCATCACTGCGCGCCACCTCCATCATTTACTTCAGGGCCCGTTGAGCCCAACGGCATTGTTTTCTTCAGGGCCTGTTGCGCTTCAGCGGCAGCGTTTCCTTCAGGGCCTGTTGCGCCCCAGCGGCAGCGTTACCTACAGGGCCTGTTGCGCCCCAACGTCCCCGTTTCCTTCAGGGCCTGTTGCGCCCCAGCGGCAGTGTTTCCTTCAGGGCCTGTTGCGCCCCAGCGGCAGCGTTACCTTCAAGGCCTGTTGCGCCCCAACGTCCCCATTTCCTTCAGGGCCTGTTGCGCTCCAACGTCCTCATTTTCTTCAGGGCTTGTTGCGCCCCAACGGTATTATTTACTTCAGGGCCTGTTGCCCCCACCGACGTCACTTTCCTCAGGACAGCCGCCTCAGCGACCTCAACGCGGCCACGCTACTGAACCCCGCAGTCCCTGGAAGGCTAAGTGAAACTATATTTGGTTAAGTTTGTTGAGTCCCTGTGTGGACTGTTGGTGTTGTTTCTTTATCCTTGTTTTGTTCAGCCTAGCCCATCGGCTAGAGTTATATAAACGTGATTTCGAAAACCACCATTCGTCTAGTGTCTCGTCACTGCATCCTGCGAACATGTCCGACCCTACACCTCCATAAGAGCTTCTCCAGATCTTTCAGGTTTTGGGGCTGTCGCTGGAAACATTGAGTTTCAGCTGCCTCCAAAGATTTTCTATTGGGTTCTGGTCTGTGGACTGGCTAGGACACTCCAGGACCTTGAAATGCTTCTTATGAAGCCACTCCTTAGTTGCCCTGGCTGTGTGTTTCAGGTTATTTCCATGCTAGAAGACTCATCCACGACCTATCTTCAGTGCTTTTACTGAGTTGGTCAATCTTGCTATACATGACCCCATCCATCCTCCCTTCATAACATTGCAGTCGTGCTGTCCCCTTTGCAGAAAAGCACCCAATTATATGCTCTCCCCACTTCCTCCCTGCACAGTCATCACTTGGAACCATATTTGCATGGAGATGACTATACAGGAAGGAAGTGGGGAGCGCACCTTATCAGTGCGCATACCTGAAGTCACTGAAGCGGAAGTCTCCGGCGCCAGCATAGAAAATCCCTGAATGCAGCACTCGCAGAAGGGAGGATGAGGTATATTTTTTTCTGAG
Source organism: Dendrobates tinctorius (assembly GCF_039654945.1). Classification (NCBI taxonomy): domain Eukaryota; kingdom Metazoa; phylum Chordata; class Amphibia; order Anura; family Dendrobatidae; genus Dendrobates; species Dendrobates tinctorius. The sequence continues at coordinate 16,073,894 of NW_027361870.1, read as the reverse complement.
GGAGTGTAGGGTGCAGGCGCGGGATTCTGGGGCCGTAACTGATGCTGATGGGAGGTGGTAAGTATTACAATGAAGACGATGGGAAGGGATTTTTTACAGACACCGCACACTCTGGAGCCTGGAAGAAATCATTAGCATAAAGACAGAATATAACATTTTTCCACAACAAGACCATTAATATGAGGCAGACAGGTAGGAATAGTGTAATCTTTCTATAACCTTCATGCCCATATTAATAGGTCATATATATCAAGGGGGGGTGACACATTCCCTTTAAGTAAAAGTTTCTTGCTTTTCTGTCGTTAAAGGCTGCACAGTCATAAAAAAGTGGCAGCAAAAAAACCTGCATTCAAGTTACTAGATATGAAACCTGGAATACTATAGGAAAAGTAATCCTGTTTTCTGTTTTCTAAAAGCAAAGTTTAGAAACACAATGATGATGATGATGATGATGATGATGATGATGATGATGAAGAATCAGTGTCAAACTACTCGAAGGAGGGGAGTTTTCTTTATTTTTGTCCCACTAGATTATTATAACCAAACACTGTCTTTTAAATTACTTTTGAGAGATGACTACTGCATCAGCCATATATATTTATTAGACCATCAAGCCCCCTTGCACAAGTTAGATAACAAGAATAGGGTGTTATTCTGGACTTTATGAGTCAGTGAAGCTGGTGTGCCTACTGTCAGAGAGTCCACATCCGCACATGTTCGAGTTTGTAAACTTTTTGTTGAAGTTATATTAATCTACTTGCAAAGTACAATTATTATTACCACTAGACTGAATAAATAGGCTAATAATCTGCAGAATTTGGTGAACTTGTATTTCACTATACTTACATTTATTAATAAGAGCAAATATAATATTACATATTTAGTTTTTTGACTATAGCTATACATAAATTGATGCCCGGGATCTTCTGACATTAAGTTTGCTAAGCCTTACAGGAAGGGTGGGAGTGTACACCAAATACAAAAAGCAGACTTTAGGTAAATCTCTAAAAAAATGAGAATTAAAGCTCTCCTACGAATACAAGGCTCACATCGTAGCTAAAGATTCTCAAGAGAAATGGAAGCAATGAAAAAAAAAAAGTATATAGTTAAGAGCTAAAACAAAAAAAAACCTATATACCCAGCCCAACTGCTTTTCGTTTTGTTAAAATTTAAATTATTTCATAAATTTTGTGACTTCACACAATCACCTCTTTAAAAATCTATTATCTTTGTTATGTATAATAAGAAATTGACTTCCCCCGGCCTCTCATGCTGCGTCGGGGCTTTAGAGTTTGATTAGGCCTGGGAGGGTTCTGCGCATGTGTGCACGAGGTCGTGGTGTACACCAGGATGTCACAACGCCATGGCCTTTAACTCCAGATTGTACCAAACTCTTGCAGGCAACATTGGACCCGGAAGTCTGGGACCAGCGTCAGTAGCCCGGGGAATTAAGCGTGACCGGTAACAACCTGAAGATGCCACAAGGACTGGATGAGTGATGGTGAGGAGTGGAGGGGATGGGAGGAGTACATAAGTATTTTTTTTCTATTTTTTACAAATTAACATTTACTATCTTCTGGGATACAGAGAGAACCCAGAGCATAATAAGCATTAAATTCTAAGAGAATAACTTCTAAGCAAATAGAATTTCACGGGAAAAAAGATGCAAACAGGCGAATTAAGAATTTGACAGACCATGCAGCACCTGTTTGCATGTGTTAAAGTGAACATGACAGCTGATTCATGATGTATAAACCATGGGAAGCACAAATCTGACACTGGCTCTAAAATTGCTGCTGTAAATAGAAAAAAAATTTTGTAATAATATTAGTGCACATGTGGGGAGAGATCTGTCACTAAAGGGGAGCAGAGTACTGATTCACTGCATCCCATTACTTTGTACGGGTGAAATTTCACTTGTGGAGACTCGCATCTCCGCAAGATAAATAGACATGCTGCAGTCTGGCGAGACGCGCCGCATGTCAGTCTCCTCGGGTGATCTGCGGGCGTCTCTCGATGCATAGTGGGCATGGGATTTAGTGGGCATCCACTATGCTGTAACATGTGGACGCTGTGGATTGGATGCTGCACAAGTACACAGCGTCCAATACGCAATGTTTACTGATTGTGGATACATACCCTGAATCATTCCTGGCTGAAATGACAGAGCCAGAGTCTATTTCATGCTGCCCTTGGTTCAGGCAGCATAAATCAGCTGTCAGGTTCCCTTTAATGGTGAAAAATGAGAGGTTACCTAGCACTTTGCTCCCCAATTTACCCCAAATCATGCTCATGGTAGTCAATAATATGCGGAACATCAGTGTTTAGTGAACTACTATTTCTCTTTGAGAAATATAAAATTTTAAAATATTTTTGCATTATCTTACAAAATTTTATAGCTATAAATAAAATGCAAATACATTTATAATGCTTCAGGTTTTTAAGAAAGACTTTGGTCCTGATTAATTAAGACTGGCATTTCGTACGCCAGTCTTAAAGACGGGCGGGCAGGAATTAGATGTGAACCATGTCAGAAATATTACTCCAGACAGGAACTAAAATAACATTTCTGCTAGAAGAAACACTGCCACTTTTGAAGAATTTGACGGGTGAGTATATCCACGTCACTTCCTAGCAACATTCCTATCCAGCTTTGCCTATTTTAGAAGAGCTGCCAGAAACTTTAGTGGAAACGCCAAAAATGTCATCATTTTTTGCGTGACTTTGCGATATGCAAAAATTTTGTTTTGTGTTTTTGGCAGAAACACTTTGATGAATTGGGGCCTTTGTGCTTCAGCAAATTCCCACACGCTATTTTCTGTACACCTCCTATGTGTACATCAAAGGTGAATCTCATTAGAAAACATCTCAGCGCACATAAAATATCCAGCACTCATATTATAGACACAGAGAAAGTTATGTTAGCCATTTAGTAGCTGGGGTTCTGAAATGTAGTTGTCCATGATCTTCAAGCTTATGGAGGCATTTACTGGTGATATTGCAGAGAAATATGTAATGTATTGTTATTAATATGATAACACTCGGCATGAAACAGCTATCAAAATATTATGTTAAATATCCTATGAACTGGCATGTTCTAACACCGTCATAATTAGTTTGGGAGTGGCCCTTAATCGTGACATAGAATTCCTTGCTGAATTATAACCTGATAGAAAGAAGAGCTATCAGTCATAATTCCCCAAAAGTGTTAACTGCATTAATCACATTTAGAGGTGTTTAAAAAAAATATTTGGATTTTCCTTTGGTCTAGAAGATATTATTGGACTTTATAAAAACTTATCTAGGGATGCTTTGGGCTACGTTGTTTCCACATTTAGATTTTTCGCCAGTTTACTTTCTATGACACTTTCTGGAGAGAGAAGTGTGATGAAACATATACTTGTCATACTCCTCCTAACCACATGGCGTGCTGTTTAGGCAGGTGTTTCTACTCTGTAAATCAAATGATCAAATGACATGTAAGAAAATATCTAGCATTGTCGGGTGTTGTGTTTGAACCACTAAATTTAAACCTGGGTTCAATTGTAAGAAAGCAGCCATAAATCACTGGAGAAAGGGGTGGGGAAGGATGATGGATAGCTCTCATAATTGTGATTCTACCGTTTTATTTTACAGCTCTGATAGTCAAAATTGCACGATATTTTCATATCAATGGCATTAGTTGTACCTTTATAATGAGCAGCCATAATATAGAAAAAAACTTATTTTTGACTTTTCCATTTTCCTTATTATCTCATGTAGGTAGATGCATCACAGCCTTTGAGTCCCGACATTAACACTCACATTCCCAAAACGCAGTTTGATGATACAGTTATCATTGATGTTACCTTTGTCTCAGTCACAGATAAAGCCGTGCACCAAATGCAACAGTATGTCTGCTAGTGTCTGTTCAGGAATTCATTTTCTAAAACTAGAGTTACACTCTTTCGTCTTACTATATTACCATTTTTCTTCAGGCAACATACCATTACAAAGGGTTAATAGTAATTTAATGTAGACTCTCAATGATGTTAGATGTGGGAAAAGTGGATGATCTCTTTCTGAAATACCCTGAAGGTAGAAAATGATTTATTGAGTGATTTGCCTTATCTAGTTCTGCTTACAAGACAATCCACACGTTGCACAAACCAGTTTCACGTGTATTTCCATTCAGTTTTGTAACATTGTTATACTGATTCCTGGTGTCTGGAGGTTGTATTGAGAACTCAGTGGTGTCTCCTTCAAGAATGTTTCCATAATATAATGGTTTAATTGATAACTTAATGTATGTGCTTCAAAACAATGACACAAATGCTTGATGGTTACAAATGTAAGGCAAGCTTTGTGGTTGAAGAACACACTTGGTAGGACTTAGGATTTATAAAGATTTACAAGGCTTACAGTTCACTTTTGAGCAGTCCTTTACCAGGGCCAGCGGACTGTGTAATTATGCTACAGGGCCACGACAGCCATTTCATGTAATGCAGCTCTGTGGGACCCCCATAAGCTCTATATCCTTACATTTTGTTGAATTTCCTTCAAACCAGTTGAGAGCATGCTGATATGAACGTCACTCAAAACCTGCGAAGCACCTGATCAGTCCACAACTATAGAATAGTTCACAATATACAGTGGCATGTAAACGTTTGGGCCCGCATTGTCAAAATTACTGTTATTGTGAACAGTTAAGCAAGTTGAAGATTAAATGATATCTAAAAGGCCTAAAGTTACATGACACATTTCATTTGTATTTTAGGCAAAAAAAATTTGTGTTTTTTTTTTCATTTTAAAAATTACAAAAGGGAAAATGGGCCAATACAAAACTTTGGGCACCTTTGGAGATTTGTGTGCTCAGTTAACTTTGACTAAGGTTTCAAACCTTAATTAGCCTGTTAGGGCTATGGCTTGTTCACTATCATCATTATGAAAGGTCAGGTGATGCAAATTTCCCAAATTTATAGAAACCCAGCCTTCTCTATCCTTGTGCCAAAAAACAGCAGCCATAGGTTCTTCTAAGAAGCTGCCTAGGACTCTGAAAATGAAAATGGTGGAGGCCCACAAAGAAGGAGAAGATAGCAAAGCAATTTCAAGTTGCCCTTTCCTCAGTTCGAAATCTAATTAAGAAATGGCAGTTAAGTAGTTAGCAGGAACAGTGAAGGTCAAGATAAGGTTAGGAAGACCAAGCAAAATTTCAGTGAGAGCTTCTCATAGGATTGCTAGACAAGCAAATCAAAATCCCGTTTGACTGCAAAATACCTTCAGAAACATTTAGCAGACTCTGGAGTTATGGCACATTGTTCTACTGTTCAGAGACACCTGCTCAAATATGGCCTTCATGGCAGAGTCATCAGAAGAAAACCTCTCCTGTGCCCTCACCATAAAATTCAGCATCAGAAGTATGCTTACAGCAGAGGATTACACACATGTAAATTTCATCATGGTAATAATGAAGTGCTATATTTCTTATAAAACTAAAATAATTTTTTTATGCTATTCATAAAAAACAGGTAAAAAACAAAGGTTGCTGAAAGAAAGGGATGCTGATTTAAGGTATAAATACCATCTAGGTAAGCCCATATCAACAGATAATTAAATACCAAAAAAATTTTCAAAAGTAATTTGGAATCCATTTTATATCTCATATTGTAATATCTTGTGTTATTATTTTCCAAAAACCCCAAACTCCTTAAACAAATAAATGATAAGGTCGGCACATTCTAAGGAGCTAGGGAAATCAGATATGGGACTTGTTACCACCCTCAGCTCCCAGGCTCCAGGGAAAAAGAAGTGGAAATAGCCAAAGTTTAGTTCACTATAGGGATATTACTTCTAGTGATATCCTATTGTCCCATAGGATAACCTGTTGTGCGGTGGCTATAACAAAATACCCACTGTGCCAATCCAACAAACCTATATTACATGTCAGTGTGGATTGCTAAGAAAAACCATGGCGTCCCTCTACTCCAACGCACGTTTTGACCAGCTTTTTTGGGGAGGTGTCAAGAAGAAGGCAACATCAATAACTCAGGGAAGGGGAGTCAATAACACAGGTCTGTCCTCTGACCTGAACATCATTGAAAATCAGTGACTAGACCTCAAAATAGCAGTGCATGCAAGACAATCCAAAGATCCACAGAACTGGAAGAATTTTCCAAGGAAGAATGGATTAAAATCCTTCAGACTCTTAGCTCGCTACAGAAAGCATTTACAAGCTGTGATACTTTAAAAGAGGTGATTCTAGGTACTAACCATGCAGGGTGCAAAACATTTGCATAGGCCCATTTCCCTTTTTGTAAATTTTAAAATGTAAAAGATGAAAATATATATTTTTCCTAAAATACAAAGGAAATGTGTCATCTTTAACTTTAGCCCTTTTAGAGATAATTTTTTGTATAACTTGCTTAACTGTTCACAATAACAGTAATTTTACCAGGGTTGCCTAAACTTTTATTTGCAACTGTATGAATTCCCATTCTTGCTAACAATACCTACTTTCTTAAAGGGAATCTGTCACTAGCTTTTGCCACCTTTTCTGACAGCAACATAATGTAGAGACAGAGACCCTGATTCCACTGATGTGTCAATTAATGGACTTCTAGCTGTAGTTTTGAAAAAATCACTGTTTTATCATCAGGAGATTATCAATAGAAGACTAGAAAACCCACTGCCATATAGTATTCAATATTCATGAGCTCTGTATAACCACATTTTCACCACTGATTGGGAGCTTTCTGCCTATGCACCATGCACACAGAAAGCTGCCAATCAGTGGTGTGGGTGGGGTTATGCACAGCTCAGAGAACTGCTAGAATGGCAGAAGATTAAAAGTGATTCTATCAAAACTGCATAAAGCAGCCCAGCAAGTGATACAATGTTGGAATCAAGGTATTGGCCCCTACATCATTTTGGGGTAGCATTAACCTAGCCATAAATTCCCTTTAAGGACTGCTCACCTTGCATGCTTAAGAAGAAATACTTTAGCATAACTGTCACAGTATTTTACATGAAATTATCTTTACATTGGTCAATGCTCTCCTCACATGCAAACTATAACCTTACATGCAACGTGCAAAGTATTACGCAAAAGATGAACACTTCACTTTACACACCCAGAGGAAGGGCTATCCTGGGTCCAAGGCCTTTACAAAATCAGGAGAAACGGGCCACATTTCACTGCTTTAGAGTGAGAAGCATCTCAATTGGTGCATCTAATAGATGTGCCCTTTCTGGGCAGCTGTGGGCTGCCATTTTTAGACTGGGGGGCCTATATCGATGGCCCTCACCAGCCTGAGAATACCAGCTCCCAGTTGCCTGCTTTAGCAAGGTTGGTTGTCAAAAATAGGTGGGACTCCACGCCATTTTTTAAAATTATTTATTTATAAACAATTAAAATACAATTGGATTGAGAATCCCTCTTTTTTTGATAACCAGCCTTGCTGAAGCTGAAAGCTGTGAGTTTTGCCTGGCTAGTTATCAAAAATACAGGGGAACATACATCGCTTTTTTTTAAATTATTTATTTCCAGCACCGGCGTTGGCTGATGAATACTCCCTTTGCAGCTGCCTGCTCTCACTGTTATTAGCAGCAGCAGGCATCGGCTGATGGCAGCAGTAGTCCCATCAGCCGACACCAGTGACCAGAGGTAAATTTTATACCATCGATCCCAGCTGCATGCTCACGCTGTCTTTTGACAATGAGGCGCCCCTGAGGGTTCAGTCACCACAGAGTTACTGCACCTCCTCCTGAGGTGTAGTATCCCACTTCCCAGGTAAGATGGAACACCTGACCAGACTCCACCACTCACATCCAACACAAACACTTTAGAATAGTAGAGCACCCTTTGTGGCTCCCTGCTTGGAACATAAAGAGTGCTGGGTGGTGGGTGGAGCCGAGATGACACAAGAGAACGGGAGAATGTTAGGAAGTTGTCAGATGGTGAGAGAAGATCCCCAGAGAGGGATGGAATGAAAGGAAGTGCTGCAGCAGACTTCGGTGACCTGGAGCTGCTGGCACGGGAAAGAGCAATAGAAAGCCTGATTCTTCCAAAGGAAGAAAGATTAGTACGGAACGTAAGGAGAAGAGAACTAAGGACTAGGGTCAGAGCAGAGCCCTTCCTCAAGTTTGAAACGCATGGCCGGAGTCCGGTCTCCGAGGCTGTTTGTGAAACTAATGTTCCTGCAGCAGAAACCGGAGGAATAGGAGTTGTGACCACTCTATTCCCCCAAAAGACTCGAAGACACGGTGGCAACCTAAGTGTGAGCCGGGACATGACGGATTGAGTCCCCAAAGCAGGCTACAGTCACTTGTCATGTGAGTGGCGTTTGAGTAACAACAAGCAGGAGGAACTTCAGTGTAACTCAGTACTGCAAGTACCTCATATAAGCAATAGAGAGGAGAAGTTCAGAACAGGCAAATGAAGGGGAGTGCTGGAAAGGTTAACTCCATCTGCCTGGGAGTTGGCTGAGCCCCTGATCAGGAGATCGCAGCATTGAAGCGGGCACCTGTCTGTGCCAAAAACATGAGTAAAAGAACTGGAACTGCACTCAGCTGTCTCCTTGCCTTCTTCCTGCACCAACCCACTCAGCACTGCTACATCCCTGTGCCTAATACCACACCCTTTCCCTCAACACCTATTACTACTGCCCTGGGACTACAGCTCCACCTGTGGGGAGCTTCAACATCATTGCTGCACCACACCATCTGTCCCAGAGAAGCAACCCTGCAGCACTGGTCAAACTGACCAGAAACCACAGGTGGCGTTGCGAATCATCTCAACGACTTTATCCCCATCACTCTACCCCTTTTATATTGACTGCCTGAGGCCACGGACCGGGTCACTGTCACTGTGACATCTTCCATTGAAATCAACGGGCTCGGCACCGAGTACCTCACGGCCTCTGGGGGCGAGTCAACAGCATGGGAACCACAGCTCTCTGACTGGTAGTGATGATTTTACCGCCGACCAGAAGCGATGTTTGCCGCGCTGCCATGCACATGACAGCGTGGCATACGTTGGATGTTCGGACCTCCCGTTCAAGTGAATGGGCTCCATGTTCGGGTCTGGGTACTGTTCTGGTACCCGAACCCAATCTTTTTGAAACTGTTCGGCAGAACCCGCAGGAAGCAAACATCCAGGTGTCTGCCCATCTCTACTCCTGTTCCTTGGTTCGCCGGCAAACACAGACTTACAAATCAGTACACCAAGCGCAAAAGTGATATAAGCTCTGAAGATCTTCATGTTTCATCATCAATTTCGTTTAACTTTGACAGAGTTAAAAAATCTCCATCAATTTTGCACTTTTACTGTCCGCTTATATTTGGATGCTTGGTACCTCTGTCAGATCCCAGCCACATCTCCGTGAAATGACTTGACATTAATGAAAGAACTCGTAGCATGCAAAGAAATCAAAGCGCCTGTTGATGAGCAGCATTAAAAAAACTTTCAACATACACCTGTGGTACCTTAGTGAGATTATGGTGGGTCTGACTTTTTTTTGACAGTGAGGTTCCAACCACAGAAAATGTTGACATGGAACTGACTCTGCTCTCCTTGCGTGAGCTTGCCGTAGACCTTGTGTCACACAATAAGCTTCATCACTTCATGTTGTCCAACACAAAAAACTATTCCTTGCACTGTAAATAAACCAAGATTTTCTTTATCAAGATCCTTGTCTGTGGCACACTAATGCAAGCTACACCTATGCATCCTCAAAAGTCGCTGGATTGAAAACAGTAAATAATGCTGTTGAACACTCCATTGCAGTCATGAGTACATTCAATTTGAGCACTCATGAAATAGTTTATTCTCCAGTGTGTGGCGAAGCATCGCCATGACTATCGAGAACCAAATAAATTGCATTTTGTTAAAAAAAAGTGAAACCGTGAAACTTCTGTAAAATGGTACATTTACTTTGATGGAAGTCATTTACTATAAATAATTATTAGTTTTGTGATGAGTGAGCCACCAGTAAGCAATGCTGTAATGTTACTACATTTTGAGTATGTTACAATCACACAAAAGGGAATTATTCCCAGAGGTGAGACCTAAAAATTTGCACAAAATTGTTTTGACTGTAACCCTAATATATACATATACCTCATATCCAGTAGTATGTATATATACTTTTCCATGGTACAAGTGTGTCCTGAGTTTCTGAATTGCAGATTGCATAGAATTATGCGACTATACCATTCATCTGATTGGGAACTGTTTTATTCAGTGCAAGAAATTTCTACAATAAATGTACTGCTTGCGAGTCCTAATCAGAATTTGCTTGCCCCTGACGATCCATTGTTGTGAGCACCCACTTCATAGCTTTTCATTCTCATGGTCTCATTTGCCTGTCTGACATCCGAGCAGTGTGATCACAGCCTACAGAACGTCCACATGCCAATGTGATTGATTGACATGAAGATAAAGAGGAGGAGATGTTGTGGAGGGACAGTAGGCTATATACATTAACCATGGAGCAGGACTGCGAGGACTGACAGGACCAGAAGAAATCCATGTTCTGGCAGCAACAAGTGAATTTACATCTAGGGTAATATTCTAAAAATGACCCTCATAAATTCTATGAACTCCTGTGTGAAACCAATATCTAACAAACCAGAGTCTGGCAACTGGCACTGTCTTGATAAGATATTCCGAACAAGTCAAACTTTCTCACAAAATGTTCTCATTCCTGACTGGCACTCGAGTGCATTACTGAGGATGAATCAGAGTCTAATTCTTCCATGTGAACATGTGATGACTGGGTTACTCCAGGCTCCAGCCAAATCTTACAGCATCATCAAGCCAGTTGTGGGAATTTGCTTCTTCTTCTGTATCTTAGATACTTTTTTTAAACTTATCTTGTCCCACAGACCCAGCACATTAATGGAATTATTATATAAAGCGTTATAGCCATGCCATGCCAAGAATCCACACGTTTTCCATGTGAACCAGTAAGAAATTGAAATTAAAACTCAGTCTGGACTTCTGGACTTGTTTTTGTATTTGTTGATCCAATTATTGAAAGTGACTATTAATGGAATAATAGATACTTGACATTTTTATATAAGGTCCTATGATGCCCAAATGTTTGTCGGGTAGCTTCACAAGACAGGTGTAAGACCTCATTCAGATATCAGCTTTTCTCATACAAGTTCTATCCTTGTTTTTCACAAATAGACTCTATGGAGTAGGCCACATGTATTTTTGAGGATTAAGTGGTCTTCTTCACCTAAACATGGAAATGTCCAATTTTGATGCAAGATGTGGAACAGATTTGTCAATTCAAAAAATCAGACAGCACTTGGACCATCCTATTGATGACCATTTTCATTGGCTGTCTAATAGAAGTTTAAGAAAGCGCCATCATTTTTTTTTTGCATTTTTTTCCTACAGGAAAAACTGATGAGACTCTGATATGAAAACTGAAATAATGACCAAATACTGGGAAAATGGTAATTGTATGGGTAATACCGATATGTATTAAGGTAGACCAGTCAGGATAGCTGACAGGTTCTCTTTAAAACTCAGTTCACACTGGTCACAATGGTTTTGTGGTTAACTTTTCAACACAACAATCACTTTGAATCGCAGGTTACTGTGACACTTTTATATATTTACTGTGAAGTACATTAAGGCTATGTGCCCACGTTGTGTGTTAAAACGCACACCAAAACCGGACTCCTTCCCAGAAATCGCGTGGTTTTTGCCGCACGATTTCACCGCGATTATGATTACGATTTTGCCGCGATTTTCGTGTGCGATATTCAAGCACTTTCCCAGCGATTTGAAGCATCGCTTGGAAAGTGATTGACAGGTTGGTCACACTCGTCAAACATAGTGTTTGACAAGTGTGAGCAGCTTTTTACTATTGGGGCCGCCTATGCGGCATCAATAGTAAAAGATAGAATGTTAAAATGCTAAAAAAAATAAAAAAATCGGGGTATATTTACCTTCCGACGTCCCGCGCTGCCATCCCGGGCCTCAGCGTTCCCAGTAATGCCTTGCGAGACCTGTGATGACGTAGTCTCGCGTTGCTATAGCGATCTCGCGAGACCGCTAGAGTCACGAGAGACTACGTCATTACAGGGCCTTAACGCAAGGCATTACTGGGAACGCTTAGGCCGGGAATGCAGCGCGGGATGCTGGAAGGTAAATATACCCCGATTTTGTATTTTTTATTCTTTTTTTTACAGGGGTATGGTACCCAGGGCCTGGAGGACAGTCTCCTCTCCTCCACACCGTGGGTACCAACCGCACATGAGACGCTTAACTTCCCACATGGTGGGCATAGCCACATGCGGGAAGTAAGCGATTCTCATGCATTCCTATGGGTGCGGAATCGCGGCAATTATTTGCGATTCCGCACAAAAGAATGAGCATGCTGCGATTTTTTCTGCGATGCGATTCCGCCGCGGAAAAAAGCGCAGCATTAGCACAGCATGTGCGGAATACCATAGGAATGCATGGGGGGCGTTCTGTACACGATTTTTAAACGTTTTCGCGCCGAAAATCGCGGCAAAAACGCTTAAAAATCGCTACGTGGGCACACAGCCTTAAGGAAACCTGACAGGACCCCATGCCCTTCATCCCACCAGCATTTGCATATTTCTTGCTAAATACCCTGCCTAACCAGCGTTACACCTATACACATTGCACTAGATGTGGAAAATCTGCAGGTAAAAAACGCACATGCGTTTTTAGTGCATTTTGCTTCGGAAATTCACTGGAAATTCACATAATCCCTACATGACTGTGCCAAAAAAGGCTTGTCAAAGTAAAATGCAAAAACAAAGCAGCTTTATTTAAAACACGACAAGAGACAAAAAATGTAGCTTCAACAGCGCGATAAAAACACATGTAAAACTGCGCAAACATGAACCCAATGTAGACTAATTTACCCAATAAGTGTATAAAATCTATGACATCAGAAATTCATCTAATACACACCATGAGAATGTAGGCAAAGATAAATGTCTCCATTTCCACCATCACGGATTGGAATCCGTTCTTCCACAGTACACAGCACCCACCGAAATAATCCTCTGGCCCCACTTCTATAAAATAAATATCAAACTATATTGAAAGACAGTGAGTATTGTTTTATTAGGTCCAATGAATTTCACATAGATAAAGTAGAATGTTAAGACACTTTAAAAAATCCATAATAAAGCACGCCTTGTGTAACTTGCCTAACGCAGGGTTTCTCCCATCTGGCTTTTTTATATATGGGACATCATCATATGGCCACAATATTATTATGGAGGCTGAGTAATATTAAAATAGAAATTCCCAATCATTAATAATAAAAATCTTATTTTTTCTATCCTTTCAATTACCTGCCATGTAGAAACATGAATATAGTATCACTTTTATAGTCCGGTCTCTTGTACATCAGGTCAGGCTGATTGGTCTGTATTTGGCTAGCACATACCGGTAACAAGAAATATTGATAGACATATATAGACTTTCCACAGATGTTTGCATTTATCTTCTCCACTGCATCGAGAAAAGATTGTCTGTTATGGATTGTAGCAGTTACTATGACCACAGTTATCTGCGATTTGCTGAATATCCCACTGTATATATATCATATCATATATATTTGTACATTGGCGGACACAGCCAGAAGAGGGTCCCTGTGCAAGAACAATATATGAGCCCTTTCTAGCCCAATAGGCTAACATTATGCACAGTTCTACATGTTTTGGAGGTAGAAATAGGCCCCCGACTGCACAGGTTGCACCAATGATATGTTCGACCCTGTATATGTACTATATACATACACAAGCGCTTCTCACAAAATTAGATAATGACTTTTGGGTTTTCATTGGCTGTAAGCCATAATCATCAACATTAACAGAAAAAAACACGTGAAATAGATTACTCTGTTTGCAATGACTCTATAGAATATATGAGTTTCACTTTTTGTATTGAAGAACTGAAATAAATTAACCTTTTGATGATATTCTAATTTTGTGAGAAGCACCTGCATATATATATATATATATATATATATATACACACTATATATATATATAGATATATATTTAGAAAGCAATGCAGTCTACTGCTTTAGTGTCCGATGATTTTAGCCCATTTTGATCCTAAAGGGTTAATATATCCGTGCAGTCTTGATAACGCTCCTATTAAACATATCTCCCAGTGCAATTCATCACACATTTAATTTGGTCTGCGCTGAAGCATTTCACACCATTGTTACCAATCCCACTGCTCCAATGTCTTCCTTTTGATACATTTGGCACGGGTAACGTGCCCTTATGCGCTGAGCTGGAGCACACTTCATACGAGGCTCTTATTTGGTGTGAAGGATTGGAAACAGGATATACAAAGCAATCCCAACGAAAGAGGATTTCATTTTAGGTCTTAACACTTTCTAGTCTGCTCCTGGACTCCATCCCCGGGGTCACTCCCACACATGGGCAAGGGATGCAAAAGTTTGCAAGTCACGGTATGATTGCCAAGAGACAGGAGTCTATGCTTACTGGGTACAACGCCAACAACATTTTTGGCTAGCGAATGCGGATTAGGCTCTGCATGGGCTGAGATGGGGAATACCAACCATGGCTCCGTAGACAGCAACCGCAGAAGTTTATATATATATATATATATATATATATATATATATAATGCACTGACTTTCAGAAATACGTAAAAACTAATGTCTTCCTTGTACACGTCCATAAATCGTTAGAGTGAGTAGAGTATTAGGTTTTTTTTTCAGTGTTTTTCATCTGGTATGCCTTTTGTGTATTAGTTTCATTGTGGGCTTTTTAGAGCTGAACAGAAGGCAGACAGACTGTCTGTTTTGTACTGCTGACTCTTTATTGAACATGTCGCGTTTGCCAAAAAAATAGTGAACCCTCTGCGTGTGTGTTTCTTCACTAATGTAGCATTACTATATCCCTTTATAAAGAAATATGGTCTTGGCGGCTACTCATTAATAAGCCTTGTATGGGTATTGTACATATATTACATCTTTAATTTTTAATTTTCTTAAATAGTATCTGTAAATTACATCTAATTGGAATATTATCATGTTAATGGCGTGCATTAAAGGTAAGTAACCCCTTCCAATAAATGTAGCCAGGCAATCCTCCTCTCCCCCAACCAAAAAGATGTAAATTATGAGTTAAAAGCAAATACAGCCAAAGCTTAGACCCCCATACAGACTATGGTAATGTGCAGGAATTCAAAAATGCCTGCTCAGAAACAATGTATGTAAAACAGAAAGCCTCAGTCAAACGCTGTCGAATAATTTGGGCAAGCAGCCAATTCTTTTGACATGGGGACCGAGGCCAAGATTGTGGTCAATGGAGCCAGCATCGCTCTTTAAGATGATTTATTTATAAAATCATTTTTATTACTCAGCCAAGATTTCTTTCCCCTGAGGAGATTTAAACTAGACAAGATTTTTTTTTTCTTACATTGTACTTTTTTTTTCTTAAACTTTTTATACATGTTAGCAAAAATGTGATTTCTTTTGTACAAAAGGTTTCTGAAAAAAAGTAATCACATTTCCTGGGTTCATGTAATTGCGTTGGCATCAAATTAACATAAAATAAGAATTAATCAATAATATGTAGCAAATGGCACAAATATTATGCAACCCATAGCAACCGCATAGTCTTTTTATTAATAGGAAGCTGACACTTAATTTATTCCTACACATTACTGTATATTATTGAATATTCAGATGTGACAAAACTAAAAATGTTATATATCTTCCTTTTGTGTACTCTAAGTAAAAATATACATTTAATGCTATAGCAAGCCACAGATATAAAGATAAGTGGTGCCAAATAATGAGCTTTGAGGCATTTGTACTTAAAGAGCATGAAAAACAATTTTCAGATCTTCTATTATTAAAATTGTCCTCTTAATAAATGAGAATGATCTAAAAATCCAAACAAGACTATTAAGATAGAAAACAAGGACCCAAAAACGCATACAGAAAAACTTAAAAAGACCCTCCTACTAATTTACAAAAGTTTTTATCTTAATACCGTAAAAAGGCGGGGCTGAAGCGTCTACTAGCGTTATAGAGAGGGGAGGTGGCAGTGAGGCCAGCATTATAGCGGTCCCACCCACTTTCCCTACAATATCGTGGAGGTTGGCACCCTAATATTCGGATATGATGCCTCCTCTCCTCTTTGGTGCTCCCTGTCTTACCCTATAATGGTCTAAATGTAAACAACAAAAAAGTGTGTGATAAGGTGACAATATTTGTGAAAATAACAATAATATCAATATATATAAAAATTTCACGTTGCAAAAAAAGCCATCAATTAGACGGTTAAAGCATCAGTGGAGAACGTATGGTCCCTCTTTCATGATATAAAAGCCAGATGAATTGACAAAATAATTCTTCTTATTAGAGTAGAAGCAATATAAACTACAATAGATACAGGATTACAGTGACCAAATACTACCGGAAAATATATACAAAAAATGTGTTAGTATATCAGAAAAATACATTGGAATTTTTTAATGGAGACCATCTCCCAGAGGTCTAAATAACGACCAGAAGGTTTACAGGTAACAGCATAACCACAGATTTGTGGCTGACCTCATAAATTCCCAATATAGTAATACATATGAAACAAGATGAATACAGTTAGCATCATAGGTGTCATCTATAATCAAGATTCTATCAACTGACCATTAGAGGCAAAATGGGTCTAGATAACAGCATGGTCGTCAGGTCCATATGTTCACAGAGTAAATGTAATGATAATTATGGTGAATAACTTTAAAGCCCTGATACATCAACCATAATTCCCAACGTGTTTCCTCCCTCTTATTCTAGGGGTTCATCAGGGGAAAGGTTTCACACCCCGAAAAAAGGGGGGCACTCAGCCCAGGTCCCACTGGATGCTTAAAAATTCAATATTTCTCTCAATGGTCCTGCATCTTTGCTTTCTTGTCTCAAATGCACTCCATAATGTTAGACATGTGATCTGAAAATGCAGCATAGGAATGTGGGACAGCAAGTTCTCCTCTGTATCCTGGGAACCAGTTAAAGGAACAGTTCACTGTATCCGACAGTTTGTGTTCAAGGCTAAGTAACAGCAGCAGATTTTTATATTCATCGGTCCTTCTCCCGGGAATATAATGTGGGGTGGTTTAATACAAAGTAAGTGGACCCCTCTAATCTTTATTCCAGGTACACAAACAACTCGGAGTTACATTGATTTGATGGTGGAACCAGTGTTACAGCCATTTCTCCAACATGTCCTAGGAAACATTTTTCAGCCATGAAATCTGTAAACACTAAGGGGCTTTTGCAGATAAATTACACTGTTGGCTTATCCCTCAAATAGGTCATTAATATGAGATTGGTGAGGGTCCAATGCGTAAGCACCCCTACTTATCAGCTATAATAGCTCTTGCAGCAACTGGATATAAATACTTATGGAGCTACTCTGCACAGCTCTCTCCTATGTGTTATTTTGCAGGCCATGGCTGATTTTATTCATACACTGTATCAGGCCAAATCCTATCCGTGTGTAACGTATGCAATGTTAGGATATGCCTTTGTGTTTCAGTTTAATCAGCCATCACGTGATCACTCATATACCATGTGCATACTTGTCATCATGTGACACGGGTGCCAATGGACAGGATTAGTGACACGCTTCCAGTGTGAGCATGTTAAATGCCGCTGTCAGATATTAACAGTGGCATTTAACATGTTAACAGCCTCGCAGTGGATCGCGTTTCCACCCATGGCTGTTAGGGGCACAGGGCACATGTCAGCTGTTCAAATCAGCTGACATGTGCCAGTAAAGTTGAGAGCACACCACTAGAGCCCACAGCAAACAGGGGGAGCCCACATTAGCCATATTAGACATAACTATACGTCTAAGATGAGAAAGAGGTTAAAGCCCAGTGCAAGTTTACATTTATCTCTCAGTGGTTTGTTCTGAGTGTGCACTGCCATCACTGTATTTATATATAGACACTAGCTGAAGAGCCCGGCGTTGCCTGGGCATAGTAACCAACTGTGTTTAGTTATAACAAATTATAATGATTATATTGCACATAAAAACCGTGCATCTAATCCTATCCTGTGTGATACTGACAGCTGAGCCGTGTATCTAATACTATACTGTGTGATACTGTCTGCTGAGCTGCGTATCTAATCCTATCCTGTGTGATACTGACTGCTGATCTGTGTATCTAATCCTATCCTGTGTGATACTGACTGCTGAGTCGTGTATCTAATCCTATCCTGTGTGATTCTGCCTGCTGAGCCATGTGTCTAATCCCCTCTTGTGTGATACTGACTGCTGAGCTGTGTATCTAATTCTATCCTGTGTGATACTGACTGCTGAGCCGTGTATCTAATCCTATCCTGTGTGATACTGGGCTCCCCCTGCAGTCTGTGTCAGAGGGTGGTCTGTGTTGGCACGGTAATAAATTGTGTTATTTCCAGCTTTACAGAAGGACGATAACACCATAGAAATGATAAGAATAATAGGCCTCCGTTACCACAACTGTCTACAAAGAAAACTGTCGCTGATAGCAACCAATCACAGCTCATTTCTCATCTTTAAAACAGCTCTGGGACAGTGTGGCGAGTTTTGAGTGGCGACTTTTGTGTTTCGACTTTTATGTAGCGAGGTTGGTGTATGTGTGGTGAAATGTGTATTGAGGATGGTATATGTGTTGAAGCACGTGGTAGTGTGTGGCGCATTTTGTGTGTGTGTTCATATCCCCGCGAGTGGTGAGTATCCCATGTCAGGTCCCCACCTTAGCAACTGTATGGTATATACTCATTGGCGCCATCGCTCTGATTCTTTAAGTCCCCCTTGTTCACATGTGGCAGCTGTCAATTTGCCTCCAACACTTTTCCTTTCACTTTTTCCCCATTATGTAGATAGGGGCAAAATTGTTTGGTGAATTGGAACGCGCGGGGTTAAAATTTTGCCTCATAACATAGCCTATGACGCTCTCGGGGTCCAGACGTGTGACTATGCAAAATTTTGTGGCTGTAGTTACGACGGTGCGGATGCCGGACATATACACATACATACATACCCACATTGAGCTATATATATTAGATAGCAGAGCATTTAAACAAGCATGTGACTCAGGAAAGCGGGAGCTATTATCCTGGATGCTAGGGGGTTCTAGTTACACAGGACTAAAGAGAGCAGCAAGTAAGAATATGAGATGGTGGAATAGAGAGGTGAGCAGCTAACTGCTATGTAGAAATCAATGGGCTGAAGAGAGCTGTCTGGGATGTTAGGAGTTATCTCCTATCCTGTAATGTAAGTACTGCATACACTGGTGTAGGTGTGAGCAGGTTGCGGGATGCAGTGACAGACAGAAGGCAGAGCAAGAGTTAATTACTTTAACAAGGGAATACTCCATGCAGGGAGGTAAATGGTTAACAGGGGACATAAGTAGTTCAAAGAGTAAATAGAACAAAAGAAAAGCACAGCAGACAGGGTATCAACAGTTCTTGTTGGGTCACTTATCCTGTCAGACGTTTCCCAGGATGGGATGAATCACGGAGCAGTTGATCATGCCAACAATAGATGGTGTGGCACTAATGCGGATCCGTCTTCTGGCAGCAGTGTTTGGTCTCCGGTACCTTCCACTGCCCATAGACCATATGCTAATGTAGCCGGAGAGTGCGGGCCACCACACTATCTGCGCCCAACGTGGTTTGATGGATATACACTGGGGAATCAGGGCTAAATGACGATCCCGCACCTGGTCTCTCTTAGGCAGCATGCGTACGGTACTCACAGGTCCGAATTGTTTGGAACCTCACTTCGTGGTGACCAAAGGGCACGTTGCACGTCTCTCCTTACAGTCTCTGCCAGTGGCGGCGGTGTTGCTCGGGCACGGGCCTGTGCTGTACAGATGCTCCACAGCTGGAGCACTCTCTGTTCCCGCCAAGTCTGCCTGTTTCCGTGGGCGCTTAAGCTGTACTCCCTTAACCACGCCACCTGCTTCCGCATGCAAAGATTGGTCCGGTCCCTAAAGCTTTCCCCCGGACAACAGAGGAGAACGACCCAACAGTCCAGAATCGGCACAGAACAGGTACCCGCGGCACGGTCCTTTTTCTTACAGAGGCACTAGTGGCTGTGCTCTGCTGTGGAAACAAACTGTACATTATATAATATAAAAGCTCTCATTGCAGCAGAATGACAGCAGGAATCTTTCCTATTTTCATGCTGTCCAACTAAATAAAGCCTTTTAATAACTTGAGAAAACACCTTTAACATTAGCATTCGGAAATGCAAAACCACTAGCTATTCGGCATATGACCATAAGAAAGCAAATCGTATATGAGCGATCATGTGAAGACCGATCAAACCAGCAAACATAGCCAAATCTTAACATTGTGCATTTTAGGGAGATACAGTGTGATGTAGTGCCTGCCAAAAATTAGTCCTTGTCCAAAATTTTTTTTAATTACAATCCATTCTTTTTTTCTGCAGTCCAACACTGGACCTGAGAAATCGTATATCATAGAATCATAGTGTCAGGAACACTGCACTGCACTTGCTCACTGAACCAGTGCACGTGTCCTGAGTAAGACAAACTGTGCTCAGCGATACCTGTGGAGTGGGCAGCAGCAGAGAAGGTGCGTGCTTCAGGCCAGCAGGACCTTAAGCACGTGACTGCTGGGGGCGTGGCCTAAACCTCAGAGAGCTAGGAGCTGCAGGAAAACTCCTAGCATGGTAACTACGGGACAAAGTTACCAAGGGGCATAGACAGGCTGGGGTCAAAGCACGAGATAGCATGACAAAACCAGAGGACAGACAAAATGGGGAGTCAGGACATAGCCAATGAGTCATACACGGAGATAGCTGCAAAGTACAAGAGAGGCGAGCAAAGAATAGTCAGGTCACAGGCAAGGAGTCATACACAGAGAGGGTAACGCAGTACAGAATCAACAGGCAAACTCACAATGGGGGACAGAACCGGGTCAGAACCATATAAGCAAGCTAGAAGACAACGAACAGGCACAGGCACACAGGGGTCAACACACTCAGCCAAAGGCAAAAGTATAACTGACAGGGATTGGAGTTTCCCAGGGCTATAAAAAGCTCTCCCTGAACCAAAGAGAGGCCACAATAATTAACCCCAAGTGTGCAGGTCAAAGCCTGCACTGGGCTCAAGACATTAACCCCTGACGTGCAGGTCAAAACCTGCACTGGGATCATGATAACAGGGGGCCTCTGGAACCCCAGGCTTCCCCGGGTATTTGGTATGGAAAGCTCGAACCAGGCGATCTGCATGTACAGAGTGAGCAGGGACCCGTGAGCGATCCTCTGGTCCATATCCCTTCCAGTGGACCAGGTACTGCAAGGAGTGGCGCACCCGCCGAGAGTCCACAATATGTCCGACCTCATACTCCAAGTGACCCTCCACCAACACTGGAGAGACAGCAGACTCAAAATCCTCCTTGACAGACCCTACGGGTTTCAACAGGGATTTATGGAACACATTGGATATTTTTAAAGAGGCGGGGAGACGCAACCTATATGCCACTGGGTTGACAATCTCCATAATCTCGTAGGGACCAATGAACTTTGGTCCCAATTTAGCTGATGGTACCTTCAAGTTGATGTTACGTGTGGAAAGCCAAACCTTCTCCCCCACCTGAAAAACATGTGTCCCGGAGCTCTCTTTTTGTCAGCAAAATATTTGTGCCTCTTCTGGGCCTGAGAGATATTACGCTAGACTTCCGCCCAGAGGTCTTTTAACCATTGAACGGACCCCTCTGCCCCAGGACAACTGGAATCCACCCGTGAAAACTCCCCAAAATGAGGATTAAACCCATATTAATCAGGAATGGGGACATGTTGGTGGACTGACTCACCTGGTTGTTAAAAGCGAATTCTGCCAATGGTAACACATCACACCAATCATCCTGTCTAGCGGAGGTCAGACACCTGAGAATTTGTTCCAGGGATTGATTGGTGCGTTCTGTCTGACCATTACTCTCCGGATGATATGCCGACGAGAAGGAGAGTGAGATGCCCAATTTTATACAGAATGCCCTCCAAAATTTGGCCACAAACTGCACACCTCTGTCAGACACCACATTCAGGATTCAGGGGTACCCCATGCAATCGGACCACATGCTGCACATACAACCTTGACAATGTTTCTGCTGAGGGTAATGCTGCCAAGGGAATGAAATGGACCTATTTTGAAAATCTATCCACCACCACTCAGATCACGGTATTGCCCCTGGAAGGTGGAAGGCCGATAATGATGTCCATGGAGAGATGAGTCCGTGGCCTATCAGGAACCGGTAAAGCTATGAGTTCCCCAGCCGGCCGGTTATGCGAGCTTTTGGAACGAGCACACACACCACAAGCAGAAATAAATTTCTCGACATCGGACCTCAGTGAAGGTCACCAAAAAACCCTGGCTACTGCCTCTCTAGTGGCTGTGATCCCGGGATGAGCACTCAGCCTAGACTCATGAAACTCCTGCAGAAGTCTAGGCCGCAATAAATCTGGAACAAACAATTTATCCCCTGGCCTGGTTGCCGGAGCTAGGAACTGAGCCCTTAAAATTTCTTGTTCCAATTCCGATAAGACCCCCGCCACTACCACCCCTGGGGGAAGAAGATTCAAGGTATGCCAAATTTTTGTGATCCGTGATAACAGTGATAGGGTGAGCCACCCCTTCCAAAAAGTGCCTCCATTCTTCGAATGCCAGAAGCATCCACCTCCACAATGAATGGTTTGGATGGGTCTGGTTGGACCAACACCGGGGCGGGCATGAAACATCTCTTAAGAGCAGAGAAGGACTTATTAGTGAGTACAGACCAATTTTTTACATCAGCACCCTTCTGGGTAAGATCCGTGAGTGGTTTAACCACTTGTGAGAAACCTTTAATGAATCTCCAGTAATAGTTCGCAAATCCTAAGAAGCGCTGGAGCCTCTTGAGATCTCGAGGCTGAACCCAGTCAGCGATCACCAGCACCTTCTTAGGATCCATACAAAACCCTTCACAAGACACAATCAGCCCCCAAAAAGACAGTTCCTGTACAAAAAAAGAACGCTTTTCCAATTTAACAAACAATTGGTTCTCCCTGAGTCTCTGGAGAACTGTCCGTAGGTGTTGCAAGTGAGACTGACTGTCCGGGGAATACACCAAAGTGTCATCCAAATAAATGATAACAAAATGGCCTATCAGGTCAGAAAACACAACATTGATGAAGTTCTGGAAGATAGCGGGTGCATTAGTTAACCCAAACGGCATTACCAGGTTTTCAAAGAGTCCTTCAGATGTGAGGAACGCAGTTTTCCACTCGTCCCCTTCCCAAACCCTTATCAGATTGTAGGCCCCCCAGAGATCTAACTTGGAGGACCATTGAGCCCCAGCTAGCTGGTTACATAAGTCTGGGATGAGGGGCAGCGGGTAAGTGTTCCTAACCGTTATCTTATTAAGTTCCCGAAAGTCGAGGCACAGCCGCAAATCACCATCTTTCTTCTTCACAAAGAAGAATCCTGCTGCCACGGGTGACACAGAAGGCCTGATATGCCCTTTGCAGAGATCTCAGCTATGTACTCCTTCATGGCTTGGCGCTCAGGCCCGGACAAATTGAACAATCGAGCCTTAGGTAACTTGGCTCCAGGTACTAACTCAATGACACAATCGTAGGGTCTATGTGGTGGCAGCGCCTCAGCCTCACTTTCGGAAAAAACATCTTCAAAATCCTTCAGGTACTCCGGAATACCTTCCAGACTGACAGACGACACAGATATGGATTTAACAGAGTTAACAAGAGGTCCTAGGTTACAACATTTATCCTTGCATCCCCATTGAGTGATCTTCCCTGTCACCCAATCAATGGTGGGATTGTGGCGTTGAAGCCAAGGCATCCCCAGTACCAGTCCTGCAGGCATGTTATCTAACACAAGACAAGTTAATTTTTCCACATGAATGGGACCCACTTTTAGAGAAAAAAGTTCAGACCTGAAACAGATACCATCCTGGGTAAGAGGGGACGAGTCAATTGCCACAAGTTTAACAGGATCATGAAGCCTGACTGTCCCTATCTTATTAAGAGTCATAATTCAGGTATCAATCAGGTTCACAGCAGAAAAACAGTCAACAAAAGCAGTAGTCTGAACCGGACCATTACCAAGTTCCAGTTCCACCTGAAGCACCATTTTTGCACGTGAGGAAAATTGTACCTGAAGGTCTGGGTAGCCTCCTCGACTACTACCCAGACCTAGTCGCTTCCCGCCATCTTGGAGGATGGCTGATAGGAGGGGCAATTCTTCTTCCAGTGTCCAGATTACCCACAATAGAAGCACAACTGCTTCTCCCAGCTGTGTCTTCTTTCCTTCTCCTCACAGGTGACAGCGCTCACCTCCGTAGCCACAGGAAGAGTCCGAGTCTCACCTCCACTGGAGAATAATGGTGTTTCAAGTTGCATAACACCTCTTGCCCGCAGTCTGTGATCAGGCTCATCGTAAATAAGCCCTAAGGCCTCAAAAAACGCATCCACAGTCAGAGGAAAGAGAAAATGCCCAGGCTTGTGGGGCCCCCCTAAGCAGGGACATAACCACCCCCACCCTCTGTTGATTATTCCCAGAGAAGCAGGGTCTCAAGGAGAAAAAGAGCTTGCAGCCCTCCTTAAACGCTCTAAATTCATTTTTGTTACCAGCAAACGTATCTGGCAACTTAACCGGAGATTTGGGTGGGACTAAAATGACATCTCTATTCCCCACCTTCTGAAAGCCTGCGGAAAGCACCCCCTGAACTGAGTCCGCAACCTGCCATTGGGACTGGGCCAGAGCTTGGTGTTCCAAACTTAGCTTCTGCAGCGACTGAGTCAAGCATTTCACCTGCTCAGCTAAAGCATGCACTGGGTCCATGCTGCAGAAGTGAGGAGAGAAAAGAAAAAAGTTCACGGTCAGTTGTAATGTCAGGAACACCGCACTGCACTTGCTCACTGAACCAGTGCGCGTGTCCTGAGTAAGACAAACTGTGCTCAGCGATACCTGTGGAGTGGGCAGCAGCAGAGAAGGTGCGTGCTTCAGACCAGCAGGACCTTAAGCACGTGACTGCTGGGGGCGTGGCCTAAACCTCAGAGAGCTAGGATCTGCAGGAAAACTCCTAACAGGGTAACTACGGGACAAAGTTACCAAGGGGCATAGACAGGCTGGGGTCAAAGCACGAGATAGCACGACAAAACCAGTGGATAGACAGAATGGGGAATCAGGACGTAGCCAATGAGTCATACACAGAGATAGCTGCAAAGTACAAGAGAGGTGAGCAAAGAATAGTCAGGTCACAGGCATGGAGTCATACACAGAGAGGGTAGCGCAGTACAGAATCAACAGGCAAACTCACAACGGGGGAAAGAACCGGGTCAGAACCATGTAAGCAAGCTAGAAGTCATCGAACAGGCACAGGCACACAGGGGTCAACACACTCGGCCAAAGGCAAAAGTATAACTGAAGGGGATTGGTGGTTCCCAGGGCTATAAGAAGCTCTCCCTGAACCAAAGAGAGGCCACAATAATTAACCCCAGGCATGCAGGTCAAAACCTGTACTGGGATCATGACACATAGAATGTTAGAGTTGGAACTGACCTCCAGCATCATCCTGTCCAACCCCCTGCAATGCAAGATTCACTAACCATCTCAGACAGATGCCTGTCCAGCCTCTGTTTAAAGACTTCCATTGAAGGAGAACTCACCACCTCTCGTGGCATCTTGTTCCAATCATTCATCACCCTCACTGTCAAAAAGTTTTTTCTACTATCTAATCTGTATCTTCTCCCTTTCAGTTTCATTCCATTGCTTCTCATGTTTCCATGCGCAAATGAGAATAATGATGATCCCTCTACACTGTGACATCCCATCAGATATTTGTAGACAGCTATTAAGTCTCCTCTTAGCCTTTTTTTTTTGCAAGCTAAACATTCCCAGATCCTTTAACCATTCTTTGTAGGACATAGTTTGCAACTCACCATCCTGGTAGCTCTTCCCTGAACTTGCTCCAGTTTTCCGATGTCTCTTTTAAAATGTGGTGTCCAGAACTGGAAACAGTATTCCAGATGATGCCTGACCAAGGACGAGTAGAGGGGGATAATTACTTCACGTGATCTAGACTCTATGCTTCTCCTAATACATCCCAGAACTGTTTGCCTTTTTTGCTGCTGCATCACACTGTTGACTCATGTGCAGTCTGTGATCTATCAGTGTATCCAAGTATTTTTCCACACGTGCTGTTGCTTAGTTCTAGCCCTCCCATTCTGTAGATGTAATTTTCATTTTTCTTGGTCATATGTAGAATCTTGCTTTTCTCCCTGTTAAAGACCATTCTTGTAATCATTGTCCATTGTTCAAGCTTAACAGATGTTTCTGCATCCCTTCTCTGTCTTCTCTAGTGTTAGATATCTCTGCTAGCTTTGCATTGTCTTCAAATTTGATTACTTTACCTTCAGTTCTCTTATCTAGATCATCTATAAAATTGTTGAACAACACTGGGACCATGATGGATCCTTGGGGTACCCCACTTGAAACACTCTTCCAATTGTATGTGCAACCATTTATTACCACTCTTTGAGTACGATCGCATAGCCAGTTATGAATCCACGTAACCGTAGCTTGTCAATCTCATACTTGGTCATTTTTTCTTTAAGCATAGTATGAGATAATTTATCAAATGCTTTGCTGAAGTCAAGATATACTATCTCTACTGCATTTCCCAGTCAGTCATAGAAGGAAATTAGATTAGTCTGGCATGACTTGTTTGGTACAAACCCATGCTGGCTCTGGTTAATTACTGTTTTCTTTTCCAAGTACTTAAATACATGATGTTTAATACTGTAAGGTGTTCAAAGATCTTTCCTTGGTATAGAAGTAAGGCTCAATGGCCTGTAATTTCCTGGTTCCATCTTCTTTACTTTTTTGAAGAAAGGGACAATATTTGCCCTTCTCCAACTTTCTGAGACTTCTCCTGTTCTCCAGAAATTTTCAAAGATTTGGGATAGAGGTTCTGCAATTTCCTCTGCTGTCTCTTTCAGTACTCTAGGATGTAATTCATCTGGACCAGGAGATTTAATTTAATTTGAATTTGCTAAGTGTTCCCGCACCATCTCTCTGTTTATAGATAGTGTGGATTCTTTTAGTCTTTCGATAGCACAGCAAATATTAGTTGATGTTACAGTTGCTTTCTTAGGCATGTTCTGCGTACCCAATGTTAAAGATAGGTACACAGGAGGCATGCATAAGTATGCGGAAGTACGCGGGGCTTAACGGAGGAAGTACGCAATTGGACACACTATGCTGACACTCTGATCAGGGTGTGATTAGCATATTCAGACCGATTTCCTCTGATAAGAACCCAGCTTTAGGCAATATTCAAACCTCAGTTTATTTCTCAGCTGTCATCCTTGCTGCATTCTAGTTGCATAACTTTTCTATTATCCTTTTTTGATTGAAGCAGGGACATTGTCTGAACCTTTTTTTATCTATTGATTCTTGACAATGTATCAGATGAAAAATGGATAAAACTTGAATGGAATTCTGGAGCACAAACTCTGTCTTCCTAGTATTATTCGTGTCTCACGGATTGCCATACACTTTAATGCCTGAGTCTCATCCACAAAATTAATGAGCATAGGACATGTTTTTAGTCTCACGGATCAGAGACACAGACACATTTTTAAAATGTGTATGGGTCAATGGAACTCTATGGGTCAGTGTGTCTTCTGAGAAAAAACAGTTCGAATGTGTCACAAGGATGTGTGAATGTAGCCTTATTCACAGACTTCTACACTGCTGCAGTTGTATAACATATTTTAGAGCTCTGATGTCCTAAATCACTCTAAAATGGCATTCATGCCTTGGCTTTCGTATGGGCTATAGTCCCTGTTGATTGGCTGTGCTAGACCATATGATTTGATAGCTGTAAAACACTATGTGGAACCCTGCCTGAGGTCATCTGAACATTCTTTGGCTTATACAATCTTCAGAAAAGTGTGAAATGTCGGTGGCCATTTTTTGGTTCATTTGCAGATATCAAAATTTGACATGAATTCAATTTGCATCAAATCAGTTTGGTCATCTCTATCTTGTACATTTACATTAGTACAGAAGCCCTAACATTTGAGTTTATTACTAAAGGGAATCTGTCAGAAAGATTCTGCCATGGAATCTGATAGTTTCAAGATGTAGGGGCAGAAAACCTGATTTCACCGATGTATCACTTACTGGACTGCTTGGTGGAGTCTTTATAGAATCCCTGTTTTCTCTGAAGTAGGTGCATGAGTACTCAGAATGCTGAGCTGTGCATAACCCCACCCACACCACTGATTGGCTGCTTCCTGTGTGCACTGTACATTGCCAGCAAGATGCTAATCAGGGCTGAGGGCGGAGTTACACATATTGGCTGGAATGGTGTGCAGGCGACTCCTAGTACTGGTAATCAATGGCGGATATTAATAGGGGCGGATGGGGCGGTCGCCCCGGGCCCAAGGTTTTTTGGGGGCCCAGGGGCAGGGGCGGGCTCAGGCCCGGCGTCAGCACCCGGCGTACCCGGGCAAGTGCCGGGGCCCTGGCGTGACGGAAGGGCCCACACACGGTGACACACTGTCTGACTGCTGGGGAATGCGACCTTGAATCTGAATCAGTGGCGCCGGCAGGAGACGCGTGCCATTAGCCAATCGCAGTCCAGCAGCAGCCCAGGAGTGTCGTTTGATTGGTGGAGACCGTGGAGAGCTCCCCTCCCCGTCTCTTGTCACGTGTGCGACGCAGGGAGGAAGTGACAAGGCGGAGACAGGACGGGGCGGAAGGAGGAAGCAGGAGCTTGTGAAGCGTGCTGCGCGCCTCTCTCTGGATATGGAGGGACCGGGCGGTGACCGGACATCAGCGACGGGCGGCGCACTGTCGCACATCTCCTGACCTGAGTCCTGACACCTAGTGAGTGGCTGGCGCTGCGGCTCGCTGAGTGAGGCTCATCAGTCCTTGCTCCAACTCCAAGACAGTGAGTGGTGGTGCCGGCGGCTCCTGCTGCGGCAGCTCCAGCTGGCAGTGGCACCCGGGCCCAGGGGCTGTATATGATGAAGGGGGGTGACTGGGGGCTGTATATGATGAAGGGGGGTGACTGGGGGCTGTATATGATGAAGGGGGGTGACTGAGGGCTGTATATGATGAAGGGGGGGTGACTGGGGGCTGTATATGATGACGGGGGGGTGACTAGGGGCTGTATATGATGAAGGGGGGGTGACTGGGGGCTGTATATGATGAAGGGGGGGTGACTGGGGGCTGTATATGATGAAGGGGGGGTGACTGGGGGCTGTATATGATGAAGGGGGGTGACTGGGGGCTGTATATGATGAAGGGGGGGTGACTGGGGGCTGTATATGATGAAGGGGGTGACTGGGGGCTGTATATGATGAAGGGGGGTGACTGGGGGCTGTATATGATGAAGGGGGGGTGACTGGGGGCTGTATATGATGAAGTGGGGTGACTGGGGGCTGTATATGATGAAGGGGGTGACTGGGGGCTGTATATGATGACGGGGGGTGACTGGGGGCTGTATATTATGAAAGGGGGTGAGTGGGGGCTTCACAAGATGAAGGGGGGATGAGTGGGGGCTTCACATGATGAAGGGGGGTGAGTGGGGCTGCACATGATGAAAGGGGGGTGAGTGGGGCTGCATATGATGAAGGGGGGGTGAGTGGGGCTGCACATGATGAAGTGGGGGATAAGTGGGGCTGCACATGATGAAGTGGGGGATAAGGGGGACTGCACATGATGAATTAAGGGGTATGTGGGACTGCACATGATGAATTAAGGGGTAAGTGGGACTGCACATGATGAATTAAGGGGTAAGTGGGACTGCACATGATGTGGGGGTAAAATTAACTGCACATGATGATGGGGGAGTGGGGCTGCACATGAAGTTGGGGGGGAAGGGGACTGCACATGATAAAATGGAAGGGGGGATAAGGGGCTGCAAATGATGAAGCGGCACTGCAGATGAAGTGAGTGGGTGATAGGGGACTGCAATGGATGAAGTAAGGGGACTTCAAATTAAAGTGGGGACATTAAAGTGGATCCCCTATGGCCAGGATCACGTTGGGCGATTTTGTGTGTATTGGCCGTAGGCCTACAGCTTATGTGCAACGTCTTTTTAGGCCATGTCCACACGTGGTGGAATGGTGGCGGGTTTTCCATATGGACCCGCAGCAAACCAAGTGCTGCGGTCCGTACGGCTGTCAATTCCCGCACGGGGACAGCAGCGCTCAGGTGGGAAGGGGGGTACAGGGGCCCAGGTTTTATGAACAGCCCCGGGCCCATAGTCCACTTAATCCGCCACTGCAGGTAATGATAATCTCCTGCTGATAAAACACTGATTGTATTGAAACAATATTGACACATCATTGTAATCAGGCTCTCAGACCTTACATCATGCTGTTCTCAGATTAAATAGCAAAAATTAGCTGAGAGATTCCCTTTAAACTTAGGAAGGTGGGGATGTAATTACAGACTGTCATGACTTGACTTTATTTAGAGATGGATCTGTGTTATTCAAGTTTTCCTATAAATATTGGTTGGTCAGTGTAGTCTGTCAGGCTGCAGAAGTCATTTATGTTCTAGAGATATCATTGTTGCAATCAGCCACAAAAGCAAAGACGACATTATTTGGAAGTTACAGGAACACCATGGTATGCTGGGGAATTTACAGTTTAATAACGCTTCTTTAATTATTTTATTGCATTCCCAGTAGAGTTGAGCAAAAACATTTGCGCTGCTGTGGTCTGTCATCCAGTCCGTTACAGGGCAGTCTCCAGTTCTGTGCCAGTATCCTTGGCCCAGCATCCTGAGCACCTAAGCATTTTACTAGGATGCCTGACATCAGGTCAGGACATTGCTTCGTGTTTAGACTTCAGTCCTCATGCAAAATCATGATGTGTTTCCTGCTGCTATACCATGATGTTGTATGACCAAGTAAATATATATTGTGATGAACCCACACCTCGTCACCCTGTCTGATGTCACTATTACTTAAGAATAACACGTAACGTCAGCTTGTTACACCTTTACACAGACACCCCCCATTCACATGGGAACAGGGAGGCACAGGAAGTGAGAGGATGTAACCCACACTGTCACTGACGTGGCACCACACCCGTTCACAACCCTGACAGGCTGAGAGGTTCCTTTCACTGGCACCAGTGAAACAGCACCTGTTCAGCGCGGTAGGACTTCCAACAGTTCCTCGTGAGATATAAGCCCAGTCTGTTGATGGGATTATATTGGGCCAGAAATCAGCCCCGGTAGCATGAAAGGTAAACCGAGAAATGGATGTGTGGATTCGTGGATAGAGATAAAAGAGCAGCCCAAGGTTAAATTATATATTTAATCGGCTTAATTGTACACTAGACAATACGTTATGTACACGATGATGTTACATATACAATGGTCAGATTTGCAAATACAATAGTGGTAGGACAAAAGATATCAGCAGATGGATCATGGCAATTATCAGGTTGATGTTAGACTATGTGCTTGCTCGATTTTAGGGGCATGAGCTGCTAGCTGGTTTCTAGGTCCTTCACAACACGTTCCTTGATGTGTCCCCCTCTTCCGAAGTAAACAGAAGCATCACAGAGAGAGGCCACAGGACTTACACTAGCCTTTATTACCTTTGGGTCACTCCCCTCCTGCCTTTTTGACTGAACCTAAATCCTCTCTTTGCCACCTAGCAGCTAAAAACTCCAAAACCGAAGATGGGTCATAATCCCTTAATGGTCCTATAGTGGAGTTTTTGGCGCTATTGGATCCAGCAGGACCTCTACTATGCACTGAGACCAAACACAGCTTTGCTACCTGACTCCTACTAGCCATTCTACGTGTCTGCCCACACTGTGGTGCTAGAATGGATCAAGACCCTGGAAGGCGATTGGTCCGTTCCAGAGATCTCAAAAATGTAACAGATATGTGACCAGGATGTGCGAAAAGTCCATATTCTCCTTATGAAATCATAGTGACTCAACAAATCAGTTAGACCACATGGTATCTATTTTGCAAGCAAGCCTTTTGTTCTAAGCTTAGCTGGCTCAAGGTGTGAGATCTGTCACTCACAGCTTTTTGAGGCTTGACCGCCTGCGGAGCCAGGTGTCCTGTTACAGCTGCACATGGGCAGGTGGTTTTATAATCCCATGCCAAACAGCATGCAAATGATTGACATTAAATTATATCTCCAATATTCTTCACATACAGTATATAGGACTCCGGATGCCGACTACAGAAGTGAAGACTACCCTTGTACTACTGACATGGAAGGCTGTGCTGGATACTGAACCAGAGCAGCACAAATCTTTATGCACGACTCTAATTCCCACTCATTGCCCCATTTTCTGTTGACCATATGCAACACTTTTATGAAACTAATGTCTTTTGTGATCCATGTATATACTGAGCCTAGTCTTCTTTCATAAACATGAAACTGTAGAATCGATTTACTACTGAAGATGTGCACAGCTTAATACCTGCTCTATGAGTGCAAGTAAGCCATACCATCAAAGCCTTACCTATTACTTGGCTCCATGTTCCTTTAATTACAGTACATGTTTGCCATAGTTAGTAAAAAAGCAATGCCATATTCCCCCAAGCACCTTAATCAAATACTTCCTTTGCGTCTAATGTTTGAATGCATAAAGTACGGAAACAGGAATTACTGTCTGACACAGAAATGGCAACCAAGTAAGAACTACTTAAGGGGAAATAATCTTAAGGGGAAATAATAAAAAAAGATGAAAGTGTATTTTTGTAATGAATGTATTATAACATCTATTTGTTAGGTAAATGAAACAACTATTGATACAAAACAATGCATTCATTTCCTTACATAATTGACTCTAAATGTTACAGTCAATTCATTGTATTAATATGAAAGTATTTCCAATTTGCTTCAAGACTAAATGGAATTTTACCTGTTTGATGTATTTTATTAGTTGTGTGTGGGGTCTGGCAAGTGTCTCCCTGCAGCATAAGGCTACTTTCAAATTAGGCCTCTTTCACACATCAGGTTTTCGGCGTCAGGCGCGATCCGGCGCTTTTGACTAAAACCGGATCCGGCGAAATGCAATGCCGGATCCGGTTTCCCCCCCATTGACTTGCATTAGAGCCGGATCGAGCCGGATGGCCATGCGTTTCATCCGATTTTCGCCGGATCCGGCAATGTGACGCGATCCGGCGTCTGGAAAAAACGGAGACTGTAACTTTTTTGTCTCCGGCGAAAAAGCCGGACACGCCGGATCCGGCGTGTCCGGCTTTTTCATACAATGAAAGCCTATGAGCGCCGCAATGCGCCTGATCCGGCGACAGCCGGATCCGGCGGCCGGATCCGGTTTCTTTGGTCTGAGCATGCTCAGTAGCTCTGCCCACAGGACATATATGAAAGCAAGACAATGGGACCCTCAGCCACACCCAACATGCCACCCAAGCCAAGAACCAGGAGCAGGAGAAGGCAGCAGACATCTGCAGCAGCAGCACCATCAGCACCACCCCAAATGGAGCAGCATGCTGAACAACGGGAGGGGAGTCCAGCAGCAGATGAGAGACGGTAATTATCAAATCCCCCATTCCTCCAAACTAGGGCTATGGAATATCAAGATATTCATTGGCCCTTTGTTTCTCTTTATTCAACAGCCGCCCAATAGATGCAGCAGCAGCAGCAGCAGCAGCAATGGCAGCAGCAGAAACACCACCCA
The DNA here is from genome assembly GCF_039654945.1 of Dendrobates tinctorius. Lineage (NCBI taxonomy): Eukaryota > Metazoa > Chordata > Amphibia > Anura > Dendrobatidae > Dendrobates > Dendrobates tinctorius. Next base: position 16,040,156 of record NW_027361870.1, on the reverse strand, counting down.
CAGCCATGGAGTCTGGCCATGAGGAAGACAGCACATCTTCTGGGAGCCCTCCCTCGCATCGTCAGCGTTTGACGGTAAGTTTTTATTTCCAAAATCCATCATCTCTGTAATATATGTGTATTCATTGCCTTTTATTTCAAAACAGGAATCACAAGATGAAGAGGAGCTCCCAGAAGAAGGAAGGGGTGGACAGACACTTGGAGTGGGCTCACAATTGGTAAGTTTTTTGCATCAAACGCAGAAACACAACATCACACTACACACAACACATAGAAAACAATGTTCTGCAGACCACACACAGCAAACAAATGCCTACATCCAAAGACATAACATTTTTTGTTTTCTTCTCTAGTCTTCCCAATCTGGTGCTCGGCCAAGAGGTCCTCGCAGTGCCTCCCAGGGTCGTCGGCGACAGCAACGCGGCGGTCACCAGCGTGTAAGTATAAATATTTTTGCTTTGTTTTTTTTGCACTTTTTATTTCATTTCTTTTGTGGAGGCTAATTATGTTATTTTTGTCTTTTTCTTTAACAGCCTTCACAGCGTGCTCCCGACTCTGACGGTGAGGATGGAGGGATTGATGTGGACCGCCTCATCGATCTCGTCAGAGAAAGGGAGCCGCTCTGGAATATGGCTGACCGCCGCCACGCTGACCTGATCGTTACCCGACGACTCTGGGAGGAAATCTGTTCGCTCCTTGTGGACCGCTGGGAGGACCTCGAAGCTCGGGCCCAGATTAAAGAGCGTAAGTATATACAGTACCGGTTGCTTGATTTAAACCAGTGTTTCCCGAACTCCAGTCCTCGTGGTCCCCACGGATCATGTGTTCAGGATTTCTATTTACTTTCGAAATCCTGAAAACATGACCCCTGGGGACCATGAGGACTGGAGTTTGGGAAACACTGATGTTGTATACTAACCACTTTGTCCTTTCTCGTTTCAGGGGAGAGAATTGTGAAGCGGTGGCGGTCTGTGAGGGATCGTTTCAAGAAGGAGTTCAATAAAGAGATGCGGGCCCCGAGTGGATCTGGAGGACGCAGGAGCAAGTACAAGTACGCACGAGCCCTGTCGTTCCTCCGGGAGACAATGCTCACCAGAAGGTAAATATTACACACCACATGTGACAAAAAAATGTTTAGATGTAACTTTTTTTTTTCAGCCAGGGCCATACCATGTCACTATTTTAATTGTTTTTTTTTCTCTTTATTCCACAGCACGGTGAGCAGCACTCGGGAGCCTGCACGATTGGACCCTTCTGAGGCGATCCCTGAGGAGACCGGCACCGAGGGACACTTCGACCGCCCCGGTACATCTGCACCTTCCCAGCCTTCCCACACATTCGACCCATCTGTCCCATCCACCAGCACAGGAGCATCGTGGCCGCCTACATTACATGAAGCTGCTGGTGAGGAGATCGCTTTCCCTTTACCCCACCCTTCTGCCCCTGCCACCTCTAGTACACCTGCGGGTACTGGGCGGCAGCGGCAGAGGGGTCAGGAAAAGACTTATGCGCCAGAGTTCTTGCATCTGAATGCATCTTTCCAGAACTGTCTAAAAGTCTTGTCAGAGCAAATCTCCGCAGGCTATCAGCAGATCAACTCCATCATTCTGGAGGTGAAGACACTTCTGCAAACCATGCATTCAGAAGCAAGATCTTCGCCAAACCACACCTTTTTCAGGTCTGTTGTGGAGCGCATGGAAACGCTCTCTCCTGCCCAGCAGATGCATGTAATGCATTCATGCCACGCTGCTCTCCAGCAAGTTACCTCCCAACCTCCTCCTCCCACCACAGTAGTTCCTCCACCTGCACCCCCTCCAGCCACTTTCCATCCTCCCCCTCCTATTACATCTACACCCCCTCCAGCCACTTTCCATCCTCCCCCTCCTATTACATACCATCCACCTCCCCAGCACCAGCAACCTCCCCAGCACCAGCAACCTCCCCAGCACCAGCAACCTCCCCAGCACCAGCAACCTCCCCAGCACCAGCAACCTCCCCAGCACCAGCAACCTCCCCAGCACCAGCAACCTCCCCAGTACCAGCAACCTCCCCAGTACCAGCAACCTCCCCAGTACCTGCAAACTCCCCAGTACCAGCAACCTCCCCAGTACCTGCAAACTCCCCAGTACCAGCAACCTCCCCAGTACCTGCAAACTCCCCAGTACCAGCAACCTCCCCAGTACCAGACATCTCCCCACTTCCAGCAACCTGCCCCGTACCAGACATCTCCCCACTTCCAGCAACCTGCCCCGTACCAGACATCTCCCCACTTCCAGCAACCTGCCCCGTACCAAACTCCTTCCCCATACAACTTGCCATCAACATCATCTGCTCCTACAGTCCCTGCCCAACCCTCCACTCCACCACCCACCACCTCTTCTGCTTCCCACATGTCCACCCATTCTGTAGTTTTTTCCACACCTTCACCTCTAACTGTTCCTTCCCCACCACGATCCCAGTCCTCTCTCCACACTCCCAGTGTCGAAGTGTCCCGCAGCCCCTCCAGCAGTATTTCCACCACACACTACACAGATTTATAATGTGTGTATTTAAATAAAAATGACCAGTTTTATGGTTTCAAAGCTTTATTAAACAAGTTTATTAAAATTTTAAAAAAGTTTACTAAAAAAAACATTTTTCAATAAAAGTTAAATTATTTTACACTGGTTGTCTGTCATTTCTTTCTGCGGCGAAAAAGGTTAAATACAGGGTATTTAAAAGGTGAAATGGTATTCAAAACTAGGTATATAACTGTGGGTAAATTTTAGCTTTTTGCCACAGTTGTGTTCCTGGTTGTGTTTGAAGCAAAGTATTTCACCTAAAAAGTTGTGTTTATTGTTGGTGATTTCCTAACAATGTACACAACTTTTGTTAAAAGGTGAAATACTTTGCATAAAACACAACCAGGTACACACCTGTGGCCTAAAGCTAAAAATAGAGACCATGACAAGATAGCCAACTTTGGTTGTCAAAGGTATATACTGTTGGTACAGAAGGTACACAAGTTTGGTTAGGGCACAAATCTTTCACACTCTGTCATCCTGCCAGTGTACTCTGCCTTGAGGTGACATAATGTATAGTGCAAAATTGTCCCTCATTACTGAAACCGTCACAGAACTTCTAGTGGTAATGTCATGGTAATCTTGCAAGGTGGTTTCTTCAGAGGTGTCCTCAATGGAAATGGGTTCCTTGCAGATAACAAAATTGTGGAGTACCACGCACGCTTTGATCACCTCGTCCACAGTTTCTGTCTTGAGGTTGATCGCAGTCAATAGGACCCGCCATTTGGCTGTCAGAATACCAAAGGTACATTCAACCATTCTTCTTGCTCTTGTGAGGCGGTAATTAAAAATGCGTTTTGGTCTTGTCAATCCTCTGCTAGAGTACGGTTTCAAAAGGTGTTCTGACAGCTGGAAGGCTTCATCCCCTACACAGACAAATGGCATAGGTGGACCAGATGTTTGCGGCAGCGGTCTAGGTGGTGGGAACTGGAAGGTGTTTCCATACAGTTTACGCCCCATGGCAGACAGTTTGAAAACTTGAGAGTCATTGGAGCGGCCATAGGCCCCAATATCAACCGCAATAAATTTGTATTCCGCGTCAGCGATGGCCATGAGGACAATTGAAAAATATTTCTTGTAATTGAAATATTCCGATCCCGATCCAGCTGGCTTTACAATGCGGATATGTTTCCCGTCCACAGCGCCCAAGCAGTTGGGAAACTGACATATCTGTTGAAACTTGTCAGCAATTTCAATCCACCTCTCTGTTGTGGGCTCTGGTAAAAACTCTTCAGCTAAGGAGTCCCACAGTGCACGGCATGTGTACTTCACAATTCCAGATATGGTGGAAATCCCGAGTCTGTACTGGAAATGCAGTGACGAAAGGGATTCTCCAGTTGCAAGAAATCTGTGGGGAATTAAAAAACAATAAATTAGTTTTAAATCACAGCATTACATACCAAAACTGAGCTATAACACTTGGAGATACAAACTACCACCAACAAGATTGCAGTGAAAGTGTGCTCTGATGTGATCACATCCAATAAATGTGGCTTACCTTAAAGTCACCATCAGACGCTCTGCGGGTGAAACAGAGAAGCGGCAATAGGTGTCCGCTTTTCTTATGAGGTGTGCAATGCGCTCCACCAAGTAATCAAAATTCTCCATTTTCATCCTAACATATCCAAAAAATTTATCCGGGTTTCGTCGAAGGTCCATGCAGAGTGTAGAATAGACCCCACGCGTCATTCTCTTGGCTGTGATGGGGTGGATCCACAAACGTCGTCTACGATGCCTGATGCGCTGCTGTCTCGCTCTCTCCTTCTCCAGAACAATCACCCTCAAACGATTCGCCTCCGCTATAAAATCCGCCAAATTCTTCAAAATATTTCCAATCACAACATCCATCTTTGCCAGTAACTTGCTCTTCTCTCCAACCTGCACTTTCTCCTCTACAACCTGTCAAAGAAGGGCTGTAGGAACATGCTATATATAGTTTTCCAGTAGCCAATCCCGTTCGGAAGGCCACAAGGGTCAATTTTAAAAACCGGATCCGGCGTAATCCGTCGAAAAACGGATAGAAAAACGGATGAACCGGATGAGACGGATCCGGTTTTGTCTGTCAAGAAAAAGACGGATCCGGCAGAAAACCGGATCCATCACATCCGGTTTTACTAAACATTTGCCGGATCCGGCGTTCCGGCACGACGCCGGATCGCGCCTGACGCCGAAAACCTGATGTGTGAAAGTAGCCTTAGCGTTTTTTAGCGCAGTGCTTCGTGCGCAATAGAAACGCATGCAAAAAACGCATCATGTGTTTTGCATGCGTTTGCGTTTTTTAGGCACAAGCATTTTAACCAGTTTCAAGCCATGTTAACTCTTAAAACGCCTGCGTTTTTTAATGCAGGCGTGTGCATGTCCATGCGCACGCCTGCATTCCCATAGACTGTAATGGGTTATTTTGTCGCATTCCGTGCGCAAGTGTGCGCATGCATTTTTTTAACGCTGTTGGACGGACCCAAAAATGCAACAAGTTGCGTCTGGTGCGCCTAGGCGCACACCTTAAAAAGACGCATGCGCACGAAAATGCATATGAAAGCATGCAAACACTAGACCATGCACCCCCTATGTTAAACATAGGTGCGCATGACGCATACGCATGGACGCGCACGATGCGCTGCGCAAAAAATGCTACTGTGAAACCAGCCTAAGTATCACTGCAGCAAAAGTATCTTGAAGATGCAGTTATTACAACAGCCGATAATTAACATTCACCTCCTCTCCTCTCTTCACACAGGTACAATCTCTGCTACAATCCCTGCTTGCTGTTTACTGCAACATTTCCTTTCATGGTACAATCTCTGCTATAATCCCTGCTTGCTGTCTACTGCAACATTTCCTTTAATGGTATATAACAGTGCCTGCTGAATGTTTGCTAAATTCATTTGTTGTTTTCAACTCAATACTTACTGATGTGTATCCATGTTGTGGCCATTAGAGATGTTATCAGCTGCAAGGTGCTACTAGCATATGGATGTAGCCAGGCCCTGTGCCTTTCATTGTGTAACCTCCCCTGGTGTGCACGCCAATTACTAATTTATTCCAAATCAGTTCCCACAATCCCTCTCACCTGAGCCTCTACTCAGCCCTATAGATTTAGATGCATACTAAGGGAGGAACATGTGTGGGGTCTGGCACGTGTCTCCCTGCAGCATACGTATCACTGCAGCAAAAGTATCTTGAAGATGCAGTTATTACAACGGCAGTAAGTCACGGCAGGACTCAGGACCCCACACTATACACCTGTCTCTTTTGGGTATGTCTGCTGAGTAAGCACTTCTTATTACTTTGATGAAGCTTTTCTATTAACCCTCCTACTCCTTCACCATGTTTACATATGCCCTCACAGTGTTTGCTCCTTTAATCCTCACTCTCCTTCGCTATCCCCAAACCCCAGCACCCTCTAACCAAATAATTAGAGATGAGCGACTTTGTCTTTTTCCGGGTCGAGTCGGGTTTCATGAAACCCGACTTTCTCAAAAGTCGGGTCGAACGAAATCGGCCGATTATTGTGAAAAGTCGAAGGCCGACTGAAACACGAAACCCAATGCAAGTCAATGGGGAACCAAGGTCGGCAGGGAGTGGAGGACAGGAAACAACACCTACAATGCCCATTTTAATGCCAAAAACATCAATTCTTATTACTTAAGCTTGTCAACCTTAATTTACTTTATAATAATATTTAGGCATTGAAAACTGGGGGTTATTTGGCTAAAGTTGTGGGGGGGGGGGGTAGAGCTGGCTCCAGATTTTCGTGGGCCCTGGGCGAAAGTGACACTGGGCTCTTTTAACACATGCCACAATTCATGATCCTCTGATACGGCAGAGAAATAGCGGTATAGTACAATGAAAAATACTTCACTTCTTACATCTCATGACGAGGCCCATCTATTTCTCCATACAGAATCATTGGTCCCATATAATGTTTGAAACAGTATATGATGAGCTCCACATAATGCTACAGTATATGTTGGTCCCCATGGATGAAGCTCCACTGTCTTATGGGCCCAAATAATGCTCCAAACATAATGGGCCCTATTTCTAATGCTCTAGTGTATAATGGGCCCTGTAAATGCTGCTCCAGTGTCTGATGTCCACCTTTGTAATGCTCCAGTGTATGGTGGGCCTCATATATCATTCTCCAGAGTATAGTGCTCCCCAAAAACAGCTGTCCCAACATTGAAAACAATTAAATAAGTCTCCTCGCTAGGGAATCCCTGTACTAGTCAGGACTCCTCGTCATCCCCATCTTCCATCTCACTGCACTTGGACTGTTTAGGCAGAGGGCGCACAGACGTGATGTCATCGCGCTCTCTGACCAGAATGTCACTGTCAGGAAACGCGGAAGATGTCACGGCGGTGGAGCAGGGAGAGGTAAGTATTTCAACTTTGCAAGTGCTGTGATCCTGAGCAAGCAGGGGGGGCCCACTCGTTGGCAACGGCACTGGCACAGGGCCCCTCATAGTACGGCGGTGTGTCTGACGGCAGGTAGACATTTTGCGCACTATGAGGGGCCCTGTGCCAGTGCCGTCGCCCATGAATATTGCCCCCCACCTGCTCAAGGAACCTTCACTTTCATCTGCACCTTCCTCTTTGTCACCGTGTAAAGTGGTATAGTATGCGGGAAGGGGAACCTGAGTTTCATCAGGGTCAGATTCTGGCTGTGTAGAGTGCGAGGGGAATGTAGTGATCTTGGTCAAGGTACCAGCAGAATCATCTAGCAGTGGCTGGGCATCAGTGAACTTGTGGCGCCCCCAGGAGTATGGTCGCCACAGTGGCATTACCTTCCTCCTAGGGAGTGTAATGTCATGCTTGGGAGCAACAAAGTTTCTCTCTAGCAGTTAAACCAACACACAACACAGTTCCCTCTCCAGGCCAGCAGGTAGAGCTCTGAACCTGACTGCTGAGGAGCTGCTCTCTGTGGTCGGGAGGAGGTAAGTTAGGGCAGTCTGTGAAGGGAAGGGGAAGTGTGTGGACGTCAGAAGGGGAGCTGGAGGATGAGCAGAATTAAGGCTCACTCTTAGTTGGAGCGCATGGTCGGGATTCCGGTCTCTGAGTTTGTAGGGACACTGACGGTCCTGCAGCAGAAACTGGAGGAAGTAGCAGCTGTAAATGCTCTGTTCCCAACTAAGGCTCGGAGGCCCCAGCAGCGACGTGTGTGAGCCAGAAGGAAAAGGCTATGGCTGCCTGCGATACGAGAAAGTTCCAAAAGAGAGTCAACAGGGGGAACTTCAGTGAACTCAGTACTGCACGTACCTCAGATAAGTGCTAGAACGGAGGCCACACTACCTATCTGCAGAGAGAGAATTCCAAATTTGCTTCCAGGCTGACAAACTCCTTCTCCATCTGTACTTTGGGTCCTGGACGGCACTTACCAAGTACAGGTAAAAGAACTGCACAACTGTGTCTGTCATCTTTCTCCTGCGCCTGGCACACTGCTGTGCTACATCCTGCACTGCACACCATCTACCAACTCTTTCATCTGCCCTGCGACTACGGCCCTACCTGTGCAGGGCTTCTACATCTTAGCTGCACCACAACATCTGTCCCAGAGAAGCGACACTGCAGCACGGGTCAATCTGATCAGAAACCACAGGTGGCGTCACGTATCATTCACCTATAAAAGTTATTCACCCCTTTGCATGGACGCCCAGGGCCACGGAATGGGTCATCACCACCAACATGACACATCCCTCTGAGACACCGGCCCGATACCGATTAACCCCACTGCCATGGCTGGCCACCCACACTCCATGTCAGATTCATCTTGGTCTGTGGAATTCACGATTTGACTTGATAACCCAGGCATGGTATGATAGAAAGAGCTACATGGACTAATGTGAAGTGTGGCCTGCTGCATCATTCACTTTTGGTGGGGGTGAAGGACACAAGGAAAGGGGTTCTTCCTGACCAGGAGCCAGCACTTGATGACTCAGTGCTTGCATTTTTTGAGACTTCAGAAGAGGAGGGCATATTTGCTGGAGTTTGTTTCGGCAATGTAAGCCAAAACCAGTTCCTGATGCTCCGGCTTTAAAAGGGGTTAACCTACTCCCAGAAAAGGTAGCCTTCCAGGCGTTCCGGAGCCAGACCATGACGCAGGCTCAACACCTCCTGCCTTAGCTGTTATTGTGCTTTTGCCACTACCAGCAGATGCACCACCACCATCAGCACCAGCTGCCCCCCCCCACGTCCGCGGCCTCTTCCACCAAACTTCAAAATGTTGCAGAACATGAACCCAAAATAACATCAGAAATATGGTACTGTATCAGAAGCGTACAGCTCTATACAGTCAAAGGATGATTGTCAATCTCCCTATATATACCATCAGTCACACAGAGACGCTCACAGGCTCAGTATGGATTAGACAAGACTATAAAAAGTAGAAAAAGTGTACAGTATCATCAGATAGCAGGTATATATAGTATAGTTTAAACATTCAAAGTCTCCGTAAATATTTCAGGAGGCCGACACAGACGCTCTCAGGCTCAGTATGGATTACAACACAATATAAAAAGCCGTAAAACGGTAATGGATCTGAAGAGTACAGCTGTACACAGTGTAGGGGTTATTGTTGTCAATTTCAGTATTTATTTTCACAGTCAGAAAATAACTCTCACTTGGTCAGTTTGGATTAGACCAGAATATAAAAAGCAGTAAATGGGTAATGTATCACAATTCACAAGCATAGAGCAGTATACATTAGTATTGGGGTGATTTTTAAATGAACATCTAAATTGCAGGACTTAGGCCGGGGTCACACTAGAGAGGAATACGGACGAGTATGAGGCGTTAAAAGCACGCATTACACACGGATAAATGATTCTCTATGGGGCAGCTCCCAACAGCCGTATAATTCTCGCCCGTATTCTACGGACCGTGCCAATCACAGCATGCTGCGATTGTCAGCATACTACGCCCGTAGTACGCCAATGCAAGTCTATGGGTGCGCAAAAAATACGGATTACACAAGGACCACAGGTGTGACTTGCGAGAAATACGCAGGTCTTTTGGCTGGTGACAGGAAATGGGCCAATCCATCATCAGGAAGCTTAGACATGCAAATGAGCTCAAAAAGCGCTCCAGACATCCAGGAAGTACGCCTCCACGGAGTACATCAGCGTCATGGCGCCATATTTTCTGAATGTGGAGATGTTGATTGTGTTAGTGCAGGAGCGGCCAGAACTCTGGGACCAACGTGATGCCCATTATGCCAACTGGGCAAGAAAGGAGGCGTCATGGAGGCGCATATGTCGCCAGATGTTCCATGATTTTGGTGATCGGCCACGTGAGGAGCAGCAGCAACTGAGTAAGTCCAACCCAAAAACTGTTTAAAAATACCTCACATCAAAAAATGCATATAGAATCAGCCCCCCCCTTCCTGTGCTTGTACTTTTTTCCTCATGAGGCGGGTAGATTTTGATGTGACCCATGGTTTTACACTGCCATCATTTGGCACAGGCCACAAGCTCCTCATCCTCCTAGCCTACCAAGTTATTAAGTGTAGTTACTTGATACATGAACTATTGTGACCCTGTGTATCTGGCCTGGATGGCCCAATTAGGGGTAGAAAGCACACCCCAGAAGGCCACATGCCTAGGCTACTGGTAGCAAATTTGACCTATCAAATATGTGAAATTGTGAATATTTCCTGTCACATTGCAGTGGAAGATGTGATGAGACGCTGGCGCAGCATCCGCGACCAATACAGGCGGGAACGTCAGCAGTGGTCCAGGAGTGGTGATGCGGGCCACACAAAGAGAAAATATATTTATTATGACCTCCTCTCTTTCCTCGCCCCTATTCTGGATCTGAGACCATAAGTAGATACCTCACACCACATTACACAGATATTTTACAGGGCCAAAAATATTGATTTATTTTTGGCTCTGTTCTATTTCATAACAGAACTCAGTCCAACCTTACGGAGAGAGGAACTGGATCAGATACAGAGACCATCATTGATCCTGTAGGGGATGAGGTGGCTGGCCCATCTTCTCCCCCTACAAGAAGCATGGGTGAAGAATCCTCTCAGGAAAACCCAGTGCCTGCGCCACAAACCCCACCACCAGGACCACATCCACAACCAGGACCGTCTGCTGCTGCACCATCAGCCATACAGGAGGAGCAGGGCAACATGAGCAGCAGCCCAACTGCCCAGATCAGGGGCTCCCCACAGCCTGCTGGACCATCCCGGCGAGGAAGAAGAAGGTGCCATATCCCTGCCCAAGATACCCGTACCAATGTGGACACAGGGGTCCTCAACTATCTGTCTAGAGTCAATAATGATGATGGCGAGGAGGCATACTCACGCAGCCTGGCCCTTTATCTTCGTGCCCTTTCCGTGATGTGAGGCTCCGTATTCGAGGATGTTTTCAGATCCTGCTTGATGCAAGCACACACCCCAATACCCATATGAGTTATTTGAATATCTGGAGAGGTGGCAGCTTCCACCCAGAAATCTAATGCGCCTTAGACCACCCACACACATGCTTGCTCAAGCAGGCTCTGAGGATCCTCAAATACGTGGGTCTACACCTCACCCCCTTCCTCCCCCTACCCAACCTTTACAACAGCAGCCACATATGTCTGGCTCTAGCTAACCTCACCAATATGGCCACTTTTTCCCACCTAGTGTTGGAGGCTGGTCCCAACCTGGTTGGGGACGACATGGCTATATTGGTGGGTATGAGACACGGGCCTACCTGACCCAACAAGATGCCCCTGTTCATTATCACTCTGGCCAGTACCAAGCCCAATCCCAGGAGGCAGTACACTACCCACATCATGGGCAACAGTATGCCCCCACACAGGGCGATGGGCAAGTTGGGCAAAGTAGCCAGCAGCAAACACAGGCTGGTCTTCCGCCTTCTTCTCCCCCAACGTACCAAAATTTATAATATTTGATTTTGTTATTGCCTAATGTTATTTTTGTTGTTTTCTATGTGTGAAAATGTTATTGTCACACAATGTTCACATCTGCAAAAAGGCCAATTTGGCCCATTGCCACATTTCTGATATGGCACGAATATGTTTTGCTTTAAAAAAAGCAAAAAAAAGGCAAAAGTAAACATTTGTCTACTACATTTTACGTCTCTGTCTCATTCTAAAAAACCGTGTCAGCATACTAACATACGCTTACCAATGCAATTCAACAGTCATAGAATCAGAAGGGGAAGAAATATGTATATTTAGACACACAGAAACCAAAATATTATAACATAGACACAGCATGCTCTTGCCATGAAGTTTCCCCCTCAGGTGACAGGAGAAGTAGTTTGTTACCATAGTTGACAACTGCTGTCTCCTGTCACTTTCGATCGATGCAGTACTACCAGTCGTGTGAGCGGTACTTGAAAAATCAGTCCACAACATGGTCATGAAACCCCTGTGTCCAACGCCACTTCGGCTGTGTGCACCACGAACACCTCTTCCATGTTGCCCCCTACGGCTCGTTGGAAAAACATCACCACCGCTGTGTGCTGGGAATGCCTCAAACAAACGGTTTACCAGAGTTGCTTGTTTGTTAGCCAATATTAGCTCTAGGTTCTCCTGTGGCATGATGTTTTGGAATTTGCCTTTATAGAGTGGATCCAGTTTGCTGGCCAACCAGTAGTCATCATCGTTCATCATTTTGGCAATGCGGGGGTCCCTTTTTAGGATCTGCAAGGCATAATCAGACATGTGGGCCAATGTTCCAGGTGTCAATGATGCACTGCGAGTGCTGGGTGGAGGAGCACTTTCTGGCAAATCAACATCCCTCCAGTCACGCACAAACCCCTTACCAGACCTTGCCACGCCAACATTTTTCTTGCCCCCTGAGAAGCATGCTCCTCCCCAAAATAATCATCCCCATCATCTTCCTCCTCCCCCTCTTCCTCTTCTTCCTCCACGAGACTTCCCTGAGCAGACAATGGCTGACTGTCATCAAGGCTTCCCTCCTCCTCTTCCTCCTCTGCTGCAGACGCCTGCTCCTTAATGTGCGTCAAAGTTTGCATGAGCAGACGCATAAGTGGGATGCTCATGCTTATGATGGCATCGTCTGCGCTTACCAGCCGAGTGCATTCCTCAAAACACTCAAGGACTTTACAGAGGTCTTACAGCTTGGACCACGGCACACCAGACAACTCCATGTCTGCCTGCAAACTGCCTGCCCGTGTACCCTCCCACAAATGAATTACAGCATGCCTCTGATCGCACAGCCTCTGACCCATGTGCAGGGTGGAGTTCCACCTTGTTGCATCGTCGATAATTAGGCGGTGTTTGGGAAGGTGGAGCAATCACTGCAGCTTCTGCATACGACTGGAGTGTACGGGCGACTGACGGATGTGCGAGCACAGTCTTCGCACCTTATGGAGCAGGGGTGTTAACTCCGGATAATTATTGAGGAAGCACTGCACCACCAAGGTCAACGTGTGAGCCAGGCAAGGTATGTGTCTGAGTTTTGAAAGGGCTATGGCTGCCACAAAATTCCGGCCGCTATCACTAACTACCTTGCCTGCTTCAAGATGTAGACTGCCCAGCCATGACTCAGCTTTTTGCTGCAAGTAGTCGGCCAGTACCTCCGCGGTGTGTCTGTTGTCGCCCAAGCACATCATCTTCAACACAGCCTGCTGACGCTTACCACTAGCTGTTCGATAGTGGGACTACTCATGTGCAACACTGGCAGCTGCGGATGGAGTGCTCGTGCAACTGCGCTCTGTGGACCAGCTTTCGCTTCTGGAGGAGGGTCGAACGCCTACAGCCAACTGTTTCCTATACCGTGGGCTAGGCAGCACTGTCCCACCACCGCTGTCCCCTGTGGACCCTGCATCCACCACATTAACCCAGTGCGCAGTGATGGACACGTAACGGCCCTGGCCATGCCTACTGGACCATGCATCTGTTGTAAGGTGCACCTTTCCACTCACTGATTGCTTGAGTGCATGGACAATGCGGTCTTTCACATGCACGTGGAGGGCTGGGATGGCTTTTCGCGAAAAGAAGTGCCGACTGGGTAGGTCATAGCGTGGTACTGCGTAGGCCATGAGCTTGCGGAAAGCTTTGCTTTCAACCAACCGGTAGGGCATCATCTCTAACGAGATTAGTTTGGCAATATGGGCGTTCAAAGCCAGTGTACGCGGATGAGAGGATGAGAACTTTCTTGTCCTACTCAGAGTCTCAGGTAGGGTGAGCTGGACTTGAGAGCTGCATATGGTGGAGCTAGCGGTGGACATGGCGGACTGAGAGAGGGTTGGTGATGGTGTTGGTGGGGTTGCTGATGGCCTAGATTCAGTCTTTCGTAGCAATAGCATTGTGATTCCATGACTGCTTTGCCCTTGCGACAACACCTCGACATTTGCTGCTGGTGGTGTGCTAACCGGTGGGCTTACAGTAGGGGAAGTGATGTAGCGTTACTGACTACCTTCATTCGGAGCAGGTGCACATGTGGTACGTGAGGTTTGGTAGTCCGTCCACACTTGCAAGTGCATGGTGGTTAAATGTCTAAGCATGCAACTGGTATTCAAATTTCTCAGATTTTTCCCTTGGCTAAAGGTCTTTGTGCACTTCTTACAGATAACTTTTGCCTGATCATAAGGATTTTGTTCAAAAAAGTGCCACACTGCACTCTTCCTACTATGGAAGACATTTTGAGACCTTGCACGCTGTGCTAATTTGACCGTCTGGCCAAGCTGTCCTGCAACTCCTTTGGTTTTTGTAACACGTTTTTGCACTGCTACGGTCATGCCAGATAACAGCTGTTGCGATGTCGTTGCCAACTGCGTATCCTCCTCCTCCTCTTCTGAGCTATTGGCAGCGGCACCCTCTTCCCCCAATGGATGCCAATCTGGGTCAACAACTGGGTTATCCATCACCTCCTCTTCAATTTCATGTGCACCTTCCTCTGTGTCACCGTGTAAGGTGGTATAGTATGCGGGAAAGGGCACCTGAGTTTCATCAGGGTCTGATTCTGCCTCAGTACACTGCGAGGACAATGTAGTGCTCTGAGTGAATGTACCAGCAGAAAAATCTAGCAGCGTCTCTGCATCAGTGCACTCCATGTCAGATTCATCTTGGACTGGGGAATTCACGATTTGACTTGCTAACCCAGGCATGGTATGTGAAAAGAGCTCCATGGAGTAATCGGTAGTGTGGCCTGCCACGTCCTTCACTTTTGGTAGAGGTGAAGGACACAAGGAAAGGTGTTGTTCCTGACCAGGAGCTTCCACTGACGACTCAGTGCTTTTATTTTTTGAAACTTCAGAAGAGGAGGCGAGAGAGCTGGAGGCTGTGTCAACAATGTAAGCCAAAACTTGTTCCTGAAGCTCCGGCTTTAAAAGTGGTTTACCTACTCCCAGAAAAGAGAGCCTTCGAGGCCTTGTGGAGCCAGACGATGACGCAGGCTCAACACCTCCTGCCTTAGGTGCTATTGTGCTTTTGCCACTACCAACAGATGCAACGCCACCGCCACCACCATCAGGACCCGCTGGCAACCCCCGCCCACTTCCATGGCGTCTTCCACCATACTTCCTCATTTTTGTGAAAATGTACCCAAAATACCACCAGCTATATGGTACTGTAAAACAAGGTAGAAGGTGTATCTACTATTGGTGAGAATTTGAATCTCACTATAGATTTCAGGACGCAGAACTATTGTCTCAGGCACAGTAGAAATTACACCTCAATGTAACAGGCTGAAATTGGATGATGTATGACAAGGTGGAGGATGTCTATAGGATTGGTGAGAATTTGAATCTCACTATAGATTTGAGGACGCTGAACTATTGTCTCAGGCCCAGTAGAGATTACACCTCAATGTAACAGGCTGAAATTGGATGGTGTATGACAAGGTGGAGGGTGTCTATAGGATTGGGGAGAATTTGGATCTCACTAGAGATTTGAGGACGCTGAACTATTGTCTCAGGCCCAGTAGAGATTACACCTCAATGTAACAGGCTGAAATTGGATGGTGTATGACAAGGTGGAGGGTGTCTATAGGATTGGTGAGAATTTGAATCTCACTAGAGATTTGAGGACGCTGACAATGATGCTCTCAGTCCAAGTAAGGACGCAGGCAGCCTAATAAGCAGGACTGCTGCACACACAAAAGGGTGGAAAAATGAACGCTTGGTAACTGTGCAGAAAAGAGGAAGAAAAGTATTTTTTCTTTTAAAAAAAGCAGTTTGCACAGCAGTGTGCAAACAGCAATGCAGCTATCAGGGAGCCTAATAAGGCAGCCTAATAACCAACAGAGCTGATGCACAAAAATAGAACCTCCCCTGTCACTGCACACAAAGTGTTGTGTTGAAAGTGGAAATCGCTAACAGCAGAAGCAGTTTTTTGGTTCTTCTTCCCTGCCTAACGCTCTCCCTTATTCTGAACCAGCAGCAGCAACTTCTCACTAATGCTAATATCAGCAGAAGTAAGATGGCGGTCGGCGTTCACGCTCTTTTATAGCCACTGTGACGCCACACAAAGCCAGCCAATCACTTGTATGCCCTTCTCAAAGATGGTGGTGACCGATGCCTATGTCATCGCGTTGCCACAGTGTGCGTCCTCTGGTCACCGACCTCGTGGCCGACCTCACGCTATGGTCGGTTTTCGTTTCATGAAACCCGACTTCAGCGAAAGTAGCTGACTTTTGAATATGACCTACCCGTTTCGCTCAACTCTGGAAATAATCATCTCCCCTTCCTTCTTTCCTCCCCGCCTGACCTCCTCTACTGACCTGCTCCTCAACGTCAAATCTGTCCTAATGAAACATAAAACAAGCTGCCCACTCTCCTTCTCATATCTGCTCTCCCTTTCTCTGCTTCTCCTCACTGCTGGCAACATATCTCCCAATCCTGGACCCCCACAGCTCATACCCCCCATTACTACCCCTTCCTACTCCTCCCTATCTAATAAAAACTACCGCATCTTTCCAACTAAAAACCTGTGCCATTGACACCCAACCCCCTGCTCCCTCTCTCTGGAGCACTTTGGAATGCCCGCTCCATCTGCAATAAGCTTCATGTGATTCATGACCTCTTTCTCTCTTGCAATCTTGCCTTCCTTGGCCTCACAGAAACATGGCTGACACCCTCTGACACCGCCTCCCCTGCTGCGCTGTGTTATGAAGGCCTCCACTTCACCCACACTCCTCGCCCTGGCAATAGGCACGGCGGAGGAGTGGGTCTTCTCCTTTCTTCCAACTGCACCTTTAACCCAATCCTCCTACCTCTTCCCTCCCTAATCCTCCCCTCTTTTGAAGTCCACTCTGTCCGCATCTACTCTCCTTCCAACCTCCAAGTGGCCGTCATATACCGATCTCCAGGCCCGACCATTGCCTTCATTGACCAATTCTCTACTTGGCTTCTTCATTTTCTTTCAACTGACATCCCCACTATCATCATGGGTGACTTCAACATCCTCACGGATACCCTTCAGTCAGCAGCCTCCAAACTCCTGTCCCTTACTTCATCCTTTGGACTTACTCAGTGGTCCTCCTCAGCCACCCACACAGACGGACATACATTAGACCTTGTCTTCACCCGCCTCTGCTCTCTTTCTAACTTCACCACCTCCCCTCTCCCTCTATCTGACCACCATCTACTCACTTTCTCATCCCTGTCCTCCTTTCCTGGCACCCATGTCCAGCAACATGCACACCCCCGCAGAAACCATGCACACCTAGACACCCACATGCTCTCTGACTCTATTCTACCACTGGCATCCATATGCTCACTCCATGACACAGACACTGCCACTGCTTTCTACAATGCCACTCTCGCATCATGGTCGCCCCTCTCGTTCATGGCAGAATGCGACGTATCAACAGACAACCTTGGCATAATAACACCACTAAAAAGCTCCAGCAAGAAAACAAAATCGCAAGATGACTTCACCGCATTCAAACAGGCAACACTCGCTTTCAAGTCTGCCCTCACCTCTGCTAAACAGGCCTACTTCACAACCCTTGTATCCTCCCTATCTTACAACCCCAAACAGTTACTCACAACTTTTAACTCCTCCCTCCGCCCACCACTGCCCCCTCCAATCTCCCTCATCTCTGCCGAGGACTTTGCCACACACTTCAAAAATAAGATTGACCAAACAAGGCAAGTCTTCATCACTCAACCACCACAACCCCTTTATATACCAGACCAATGCCCAAACCCCATTACCTCCCTTTCCAACATCACTGAAGGGGAGCTTAATTGTCTCTTCTCCAAATCGCACCTCACAACCTGTGCACTCGATCCCATCCCATCCCACCTCCTCCCTAACCTCACCACCACACTTATCCCATCCCTAACCCACCTCTTCAACCTATCACTAACGTCAGGTACCTTCCCTTCTGCATACAAACATGCCACAATCATGCCTATCCTTAAAAAGCCAACCCTCGACCCAACCGCTATGTCCAGCTATCGCCCAATATCGCTGCTCCCATTCGCTTCCAAACTCCTGGGGCAGCACGTCCATGCTGAACTTTCCTCCCACCTATCATCTAACTTGCTCTTTCACAATCTTCAATCTGGTTTCCGCCCCCATCACTCCACTGAGACAGCCCTGACCAAAATTACTATCAACCTACTTACAGCCAAATCAAACGGACAATACTCAATACTCCTGCTTCTAGACCTGTCCTCTGCATTCGACACAGTTGACCACTGCCTCCTACTACAGATCCTCTCCTCCTTTGGCATCAAAGACCTCGCCCTATCCTGGAACTCCTCATACCTTTTCAACCGCACATTCAGCCTCTCCCACTCCCACACTACCTCCTCATCCCACCCTCTCTCTGTTGGAGTCCCCCAAGGCTCTGTTTTAGGACCCCTACTCTTCTCAATCTATACACTTGGTCTGGGACAACTCATAAAGTCCCACAGATTCCAGTACCACCTTTATGCTGATGATACTCAGATCTACCTCCCTGGCCCAGACATCACCTCTCTGCTGTCCAGAATCCCAGAGTGTCTATCAGCCATATCCTCCTTCTTCTCCTCTCGCTTCCTCAAGCTCAATGTGGACAAATCTGAACTCATCATCTATCTTCCATCTCACAGATCTTCCTTACCCGATCTATCTATAACAATTAATGACATCACGTTTTCCCCAGTACCGGAAGTCAGCTGCCTCGGAGTAACCTTTGACTCTGCCCTGTCCTTCAAACCGCACATCCAAGCTCTTTCTACCTCCTGTCGCCTCCAGCTCAAAAATATATCCAGGATCCGTCCTTTCCTCAACCCTAAATCTACTAAAATGCTTGTGCATGCCCTCATCATCTCCCGCCTTGACTACTGCAATATCCTTTTCTGTGGTCTCCCTGCTAACACCCTCACACCTCTCCAGTCCATCCTTAACTCTGCTGCCCGACTAATTCATCTTTCTCCTCTCTACTCCTCTGCTTCTCCCCTCTGCAAATTTCTTCACTGGCTCCCATTCCCTCAGCGTATCCAGTTCAAATTACTAATACTGACCTACAAGGCCATCTATAACCTGTCTCCCCCATATGCCTCTGAACAAATCTCCCGATACCTTCCCTCACGTAATCTCCGGTCCTCCCAACACCTCCTTCTCTCCTCCACACTTTTTCGTTCCTTGCCCAACCGCCTCCAAGGCCTCTCCCGAATAGCCCCTATCCTCTGGAATTCTTTGCCCCAACATGTCCAACTATCAACCACATTTGGATCCTTCAGATGTAACCTGAAAACCCACCTCTTCAAGAAAGCCTACAGCGTGCAATGACCCCGCTACCTCCTCACCACTACCAGAGATATCACCTCAACCAACATCAGAACTGCTGCAACCCACCAACCTACTGTCTCCTTCCTCACCATCCTGTAGCATGTAAGCCTGAAAGGGCAGGGTCCTCTTCCCTCTGTATCAGTCTGTCATTGTTAGTTTGTTTACTGTAAGTGATATCTGTAATTTGCATGTAACCCCTTCTCATGTACGGCACCATGGAATCAATGGTGCTATACAAATAATAAAATAATAATTAGTTATTTTACATTGTTACGCAACATTTCCATATAAGAAATCAAGGTCCACACAATATCTATCCTGTACAAAGGCTTGTGTTGTCACTGGTCACCCCTTTTTTAGTTAAAGAGGATCTGTTACCTTCACCAAAAAATTGAGTGAAGTACCTTGTAATAATTGCTAAGCTTCCCTGCTAAGTCCTGCTGCTCTTTTCCTTCTTGCCATGCATCGCTCAATTGCAGAGATATTCACATTTGTTGCTTTTGGAGTGCAGTATGCGAAATCTCTGCTTGCAGATCAACTGGATGTTTTTTCAGTCTTCTCTGGGAGCATGAGATTTCACCCCTCCTTGCCAGAGATTGTCAATTACAGCTTACCTAGCAGTCTATCAGTCTCAGATGATGCCAAGCTGTGATTGACAGCTTCTGGGAGGGAATGGTGAAAATTAATGCCTCTAGAGAAAACTGTCAGAGATTTCACATACTGCACTACAAAAGCAATAAATGTGATCATCTCTGCAATGGAGTGACATTGTGCAAAACGGAAAAAAGTTGCAGAATCAGGGGAACTCAGTGATTTTTACAAGGTGTTTGACTAAATCTTTTGAGTAAGTGACAAGTCCTCTTTAACCATGGTTCAACATTAACCTTTGAATTGGATTTTAGCAAAATATAGGAAGGAAATATTAGAGATCAAAAAGTGGACTCTAGGACATTCAATTTTGGTGACAATGTAATAGCTTATGTGTTCACTTCAATCTATATTTTTTATCTTATTTTGAAAATCAAAATTGTTCATTTTGTTGTGCCCTTTGTACTAAAGTGAAGCTCTTACCAAATCCGCAACACTTACTTTATCAACAGAGTCTAATTGGTTGTACAAAGAAGTAAAAAATGAGAAACATTGGTTTACCCTTTACTAGAGTTGAGCGACTTTTGGTTTTTTAGGGTCGCGTTTCGTTTCGTGAAACCCGACTTTTCCAAAAGTCGGGTCGAGCAAGATCGTCCGATTATAGGGAAAAGTCGGGGTCGTCCCGAAACACGAAACCCAATGTAAGTCAATGGGGAATAAAAGTCGGCAGTGAGAGGAGGACAGGAAACACACCTACAGTGCCCATTTGAATGCCAAAAGCATCAATTCTTCTTACTTAAGCTTGTCAACCTTAATTAACTTCATAATACAAGTTACGCACTGAAAAATGGGGGTTATTTGGCTGAAGTTGTGGGGGGGTAGGGCTGGCTCCAGGTTTTCATGTGCCCTGGGCGAAAGAGCGCCCCTTTAACACATACCACAACTCATCATGCTCCGATACGGCAGAGAAATAGCGGTATAGTACAATGAAAAATACTTCACTTTTTACATCTCATGACGAGGCCCATCTATTTCTCCATACAGAATCATTGGTCCCATATAATGTTTGAAACAGTATATGATGAGCTCCACATAATGCTACAGTATATGTTGGTCCCCATGGATGAAGCTCCACTGTCTTATGGGCCCAAATAATGCTCCAAACATAATGGGCCCTATTTCTAATGCTCTAGTGTATAATGGGCCCTGTAAATGCTGCTCCAGTGTCTGATGTCCACCTTTGGAATGTTCCAGTGTATGGTGGGCACCATCTATCATTCTCCAGAGTATAATGCTCCCCAAAAATTGCTGTCCCAACATTGAAAACAATCAAATAAGTCTCCTCGCTAGGGAATCCCTGTACTTGTCTGGACTCCTCGTCGTCCCCATCTTCCATCTCACTGCACAGTATTTCAACTTTGCAAGTGCTGTGATCCTGAGCAAGCAGGGGGGGGGCACTCGTTGGCGACGGCACTGGCACAGGGCCCCTGATAGTACGGTGGTGTGCCTGATGGCGGGTGGGCCGAACCTGCACTTTCATCTGCAGCTTCCTCTTTGTCACCGTGTAAGATGGAACTGTATATGGGAAGGGTAACCTGAGTTTCATCAGGGTCAGATTCAGGCCGTGTAGCGTGCGAGGGGAATGTAGTGGTCTGGGTCAATGTACCAGCAGATTCATCGAGCAGTGGCTGGGCATCAGTGCACTTGTGTCGCCCCCAGGAGTAAGGTCGCCACAGTGGCATTACCTTCTTCCTAGGGAGTGTGATGTCATGCTTGGGAGCAACGAAGGATCTCTCTAGCAGGTTAACTGATTGGACGGTGTTATTCCCACGAGTCATGACCCTCCAAACAGCGTTCATGAAGGCAAAGTGTTTGTTTTACGTGGGCAGTATGGTTGCAAAGCTGAACCTTAAAGGAATGTCCAGAAGGGCACCACCAGGAGTGGAGCCTACGGTTAAATTCGACTCCACCTGGGAAACCTCAACCATGCCAGCTACAGAACAGATGCACACATTGCAAGCTTAATTCCGTTAACGAACGAGACTCCGTCATGCCCCACGGTCCAAGTCCGGCTTACTAGAGGGACACGTGAGGCTCTGGCACATGAGATTGGCCAATAACTGGTGTGTCATGCCATTACATGTCCGTGGCTGCATGTGCGCTACACTGAAAAGGCCAGCGTTTGTCGCTTACAGGTGCAGATAACCCGCAGAACAACGTTAGTGATGGGGATCACTGATGACAATTATTACCCGCGAACAATGATTTCCCAGTAAGTGCAGGTCAACCGCAGTTCCGGAATTAGGCCTAACCGTCATTCCTGAAAAAATGAAAAACTTACGTATGCAAACCACAGGTGCTGTAGCTTGCTTAACAGCTCGCCAGCCGTTCTCACGCCCAGTATGGATTGCACGTGATTGCACAAAGGTTAGAAAGGGTACCGTATCCCCGGATAACATGTATGGATAGCGTACGCATTCAAAATATATGTCTATACATCAGGAGGCAGGCTCAGACGGTGTTAGGCCCAGTATGGATTGCACGTGATTGCACAAAGGTTAGAAAGGGTACCGTATCCCCGGATAACATGTATGGATAGCGTACACATTCAAAATATATGTCTGTACATCAGGAGGCAGGCTCAGACGGTGTTAGGCCCAGTATGGATTGCACGTGATTGCACAAAGGTTAGAAAGGGTACCGTATCCCCGGATAACATGTATGAATAGCGTACACATTCAAAATATATGTCTGTACATCAGGAGGCAGGCTCAGACGGTGTTAGGCTCAGTATGGATTGCACGTGATTGCACAAAGGCTAGAAAGGGTACCGTATCCCCGGATAACATGTATGAATAGCGTACACATTCAAAATATATGTCTGTACATCAGGAGGCAGGCTCAGACGGTGTCAGGCACAGTATGGATTTGACGGCCCAGATTACACAGCGGAGGAGCAGGGAGAGGTAAAGATTGCAAATGCTGGGGCCCTGCCCAAGCAAGGGGGGCCCACTCGTGGGCGTCGGTACTGGCACTGGGCCCCTCATAGTACGGCGGTGTGTCTGACGGCGGGTGTGCACCACCACCGTCAGAGACACTTGATTGCACTATGAGGGACCCTGTGCCAGTGCCCGCGCCCAAGAGTCGGCCTACCCACCTGTCCAGGGCAACGGCACTCGCACGGTGTCGTGTGCTAGGTGGTGACCCCGGCCATGGGGGGGAGGCAGCACAGTTAGGGAGTTTTAGAAAGTGGCATATGTTGATGTTGGACATTCAGCTGATGCAAAAGGTGAAATAGGTCAAGTCCCAGGAAGAGGTGGACCAAAGCAAGCCATTTTTCTGTCACCCTATGTGTCATCAGGGGAAGGTGGGACAAAATCCTTGGAAACCCATGCATGGTTCATTTTAATGAAGGTTAGATCATCCACATTTTGGGTTGACAGACGGGTCCTTTTTTCTGTCAGGATTGATCCAGCTGCACTGAAGACTCTTTCCGATAGCACACTTGCAGCTGGGCAAGCGAGCTCCTGTAAGGCATATTGGACCAATTCAGGCCAGGTGTCCAGTTTAGCGGCCCAATAGTCAAAGGGGAATGACCTGTGTGGGAGAACATCGACATGGGAGGAAAAGTAGTTTGTAACCATAGTTGACAACTGCTGTCTCCTGTCACTTTCCATCGATGCAGTATTACCAGTTGTGTGAGAGGTATTTGAAAAATCAGTCCACAACATTGTCATGAAACCCCTGTCTCCAACGCCACTTCTGCTGTGTGCACCACGAACACCTCTGCCAAGCTGCCCCCGGCCCGTACGGCTCGTGTGAGAACCATCACCGCTGCTGTGTGCTGGGAATGCCTCAAGCAACCGATTTACCAGAGTTGCTTGTTTATTAGCCAATATTAGGTCAAGGTTCTCCTGTGGCATGATGTTTTGTAATTTGCCTTTATAGCGTGGATCCAGGATGCTGGCCAACCAGTAGTCGTCATCGTTCATCATTTTGGCAATGCGTGGGTCCCTTTTTAGGATCTGCAAGGCATAATCTGACATGTGGGCCAATGTTCCCGGTGTCAATGATGCACTGCGAGTGCTGGTTGGAGGAGCACTTTCTGGCAAATCCACATCCCTCCAGTCACGCACAAACCCTGTACCAACATTTTCACTTGCCCCACGAGATGCATCCTCCTCCCCTAAGTAATCATCCCCATCATCCTCCTCCTCCTCCTCTTCTTCCTCCACCTCGTCCAGGAGAGGTCCCTGAGCAGACAATGGCTGAATGTCATCAAGGATTCCCTCCTCCTCTTCCTCCTCATCAACATTGGCTGCAGACGCCTGCTCCTTAAGGTGCGTCAAAGTTTGCATGAGCAGACGCATAAGTGGGATGCTCATGCTTAGGATGGCATCGTCTGCGCTTACCAGCCGTGTGCATTCCTCAAAACACTGAAGGACTTAACAGAGGTCTTTCAGCTTCGACCACTGCACACCTGTCAACTCCATGTCTGCTCTCAAAGTGCCTGTCCGTGTATCCTCCCACAAATGCATTATGGCCTGCCTCTGCTCGCACAGCCGCTCCACCATGTGCAGGGTGGAGTTCCACCTTGTTGCAATGTCGATAATGAGGCGGTGGTTGGGAAGGTGGAGCAATCGCTGCAGCTTCTGCATACAAACGGAGTGTACAGGCGACCGGCGGATGTGCGCGCACAGTCTTCGCACCTTCTGGAGCAGGGCTGTTAACTCCGGATAATTTTTGAGGAAGCACTGCACCACCAGGTTCAAGGTGTGAGCCAAGCAAGGTATATGGCTGAGTTTTGAAAGGGCTATGGCTGCCACAAAATTACGGCCGTTATCACTAACTACCTTGCCTGCCTCAAGATGTACACTGCCCAGCCATGA
Source organism: Dendrobates tinctorius (assembly GCF_039654945.1). Classification (NCBI taxonomy): domain Eukaryota; kingdom Metazoa; phylum Chordata; class Amphibia; order Anura; family Dendrobatidae; genus Dendrobates; species Dendrobates tinctorius. Next base: position 16,015,409 of record NW_027361870.1, on the reverse strand, counting down.
CTCAGTTTGTCGCTTCAAGTACTCGGCCAGCACCTCGGCGGTGTGTCTGTTGCCCAAACACATCATCTGCCACACAGCCTGCTGACGCTTTCCACTAGCTGCTCGATAGGGGGACACATCGTGTGCAACAGTGGCAGCTGCAGATGGAGTGCTCGTACGACTGCGCTCTGTGGACGAGCTTTCGCTTCTGGAGGAGGAGGAGGATCGAACGCCTACAGCCAACTGTTTCCTATACCATGGGCTAGGCAGCAATGTCCCACCACCACTGTCCCCTGTGGACCCTGCATCCACCACATTAACCCAGTGCGCAGTGATGGACACGTAACGGCCCTGGCCATGCCGACAGGACCATGCATCAGTTGTGAGGTGCACCTTTCCGCTCACTGACTGCTTGAGTGCATGGACAATGCGGTCTTTCACATGATGGTGGAGGGCTGGGATGGCTTTGCGAGTGAAGAAGTGGCGACTGGGTAGGTCATAGCGTGGTACTGCATAGGCCATGAGTTCGCGGAAAGCTGTGCTTTCCACCAACCGAAAGGGCATCATCTCAAACGAGATTAGTTTGGCAATGTGGGCGTTCAAACCCAGTGTACGCGGATGAGAGACTGAGTACTTTCTTGACCTACTCATAGTGTCTGGGAGGGTGAGCTGGACTTGAGAGCTGCATATGGTGGAAGTAGCGGTGGACAGGGCGGACTGAGAGAGGGTTGATGATGGTGATGGAGTTGGTGTTCTTTCTGATGGCCTTGAATCAGTCTTTCGTTGATATAACAGTGGGATTCCCTGACTGCTGTGGCCTTGCAACGACACCTCAACATTTGCTGCTGTGCTAACCGGTGGGCTTACAGTGGGGGAAACAATGTAGCGTTGCTGACTACCTTCGCTGTGATCAGTTGCACATGTGGCACTTGAGGTTTGGTGTTGTGTCCACGCTTGCAAGTGCATGCTGGTTAAATGTCTAAGCATGCAACTGGTATTCAAATTTTTCAGATTTTTCCCTCGGCTAAAGGTCTTTGCGCACTTCTTACAGATAACCTTGGCCTGATCATGAGGATTTTGGTCAAAAAAGTGCCACACTGCACTCTTCCTACTTTGGCAGACATTTTGCGGCCTAGCACGCTGTGATCTTTTGACCCTCTGGACAAGCTGTCCAGCAACTCTTTTGATGTTTGGAACCTGTCTTTGGAGTGCTGCGGGCCTGCCAGATAACAGCTGTTGCGATGTCGATGTCTGCTGTGGATGCTCCTCATCTGAGCTATTGGAAGCAGTACCCTCTTCCCCCAATGGATGCCAATCTGGGTCAACAACTGGGTCATCCATCACCTCCTCTTCTATGTCATGTGCACCTTCCTCTGTGTCACCGTGTATGGTTGTATAGTGTGCGGGAAGGGGCACCTGAGTCTCATCAGGGTCAGAATCTGGCTCTGTACACTGCGAGGACAATGTAGTGCTCTGAGTGAATGTACCAGCAGAATCATCCATCAGCGGCTGTGCATCAGTGCACTCCATGTCAGATTCATCTTGGCCTGGGTAATTCACCATTTGACTTGATAATCCAGGCATGGTATGTGAAAACAGCTCCATGGAGTAATCAGTAGTATGGCCTGCGTCATCCTTCAATCTTGGTTGGGGTGAAGGACACAAGGAAAGGTGTGGTTCATGAACATGAGCCTCCAATGACGACTCAGTGCTTTTACTTTTTACAACTGAAGAAGAGGAGGCGATAGAGCTGGAGGCTGAGTCAGCAATGTAAGACAAAACTTTTTCCTGATGCTCTGGCTTTAAAAGCGGTTTGCCAACTCCTAGAAAACTAAGCGTTCGAGGCCTTATGTAGCCAGACGATGACGCAGGCTCAACACCTCCTGCATTCGGTCCTATTTTGCTCTTGCCACTACCATCAGATCCACCACCAACACCATCATTACCAGCTGCCAACCCCCGCCCAATTCCACGGCCTCTTCCACCAGCCTTCCTCATTTTTGGTAGAAATGTAGACAAAATCCAACAAACTATATAGTAATGTAAAACAAGGTACAAGGTGTCTATAGGACAGGGGAGATTTTGAATTTCTGCAGACACTTGTGGACACTGGACACTTTTGGATTGCGTGAGGCCCACTGATATCTGAGCGCTATGTCACAGGCTCGATGGCACAGCTGTGACAAAAGTGACGAGAGGATAAGGGAGATTTTGAATTTCTGCAGACACTTGTGGACACTGGACACTTTTGGATTGTGTGAGGCCCACTGATATCTGAGCGCTATGTCACAGGCTCGATGGCACAGCTGTGACAAAAGTGACGAGAGGATAAGGGAGATTTTGAATTTCTGCAGACACTTGTGGACACTGGACACTTTTGGATTGTGTGAGGGCCACTGATATCTGAGCGCTATGTGACAGGCTCGATGGCACAGCTGTGACCAAAGTGACTAGAGGATAAAGGAGATTTTGAATTTCTGCACACACTTGTGGACACTGGACACTTTTGGATTGTGTGAGGCCCAATGAATATCTGAGCGCTATGTGACAGGCTCGATGGCACAGCTGTGACAAAAGTGACGAGAGGATAAGGGAGATTTTGAATTTCTGCAGACACTTGTGGACACTGGACACTTTTGGATTGTGTGAGGCCCAATGAATATCTGAGCGCTATGTGACAGGCTCGATGGCACAGCTGTGACCAAAGTGACTAGAGGATAAAGGAGATTTTGAATTTCTGCACACACTTGTGGACACTGGACACTTTTGGATTGTGTGAGGCCCAATGAATATCTGAGCGCTATGTGACAGGCTCGATGGCACAGCTGTGACCAAAGTGACTAGAGGATAAAGGAGATTTTGAATTTCTGCACACACTTGTGGACACTGGACACTTTTGGATTGTGTGAGGCCCAATGAATATCTGAGCGCTATGTGACAGGCTCGATGGCACAGCTGTGACCAAAGTGACTAGAGGATAAAGGAGATTTTGAATTTCTGCACACACTTGTGGACACAGGACACTTTTGGATTGTGTGAGGCCCAATGAATATCTGAGCGCTATGTGACAGGCTCGATGGCACAGCTGTGACCAAAGTGACTAGAGGATAAAGGAGATTTTGAATTTCTGCAGACACTTGTGGACACTGGACACTTTTGGATTGTGTGAGGCCCAATGAATATCTGAGCGCTATGTGACAGGCTCGATGGCACAGCTGTGACCAAAGTGACTAGAGGATAAAGGAGATTTTGAATTTCTGCACACACTTGTGGACACTGGACACTTTTGGATTGTGTGAGGCCCAATGAATATCTGAGCGCTATGTGACAGGCTCGATGGCACAGCTGTGACAAAAGTGACGAGAGGATAAGGGAGATTTTGAATTTCTGCAGACACTTGTGGACACTGGACACTTTTGGATTGTGTGAGGGCCACTGATATCTGAGCGCTATGTCACAGGCTCGATGGCACAGCTGTGACAAAAGTGACGAGAGGATAAGGGAGATTTTGAATTTCTGCAGACACTTGTGGACACTGGACACTTTTGGATTGTGTGAGGCCCACTGATATCTGAGTGCTATGTCACAGGCTCGATGGCACAGCTGTGACAAAAGTGACGAGAGGATAAGGGAGATTTTGAATTTCTGCAGACACTTGTGGACACTGGACACTTTTGGATTGTGTGAGGCCCACTGATATCTGAGCGCTATGTCACAGGCTCGATGGCACAGCTGTGACAAAAGTGACTAGAGGATAAGGGAGATTGGATTGCTTTTAAAAAAGCAGTTTGCGGAGCAGTGGGTAAACAGCAATGCCAGCCTGTCAGGAAGCCTTAAAAGGCAGCCCAACAACCAACACCACTGATACACCACAATATAGCCTCCCCTTGCACTGCACACACAGTGACTGGTGTGTTGTGCAGGCCAAATCGCTAGAAGCAGAAGCAGTTTTTTTTTCTTCTCAGCAGGACAAAAAAAAAATATTGGGATTGCTTTTAAAAAAGCAGTTTGCGGAGCAGTGGGTAAACAGCAATGCAGGAATGTCAGGAAGCCTTAGAAGGCAGCCCAACAACCTACACCACTGATACACCACTATATAGCCTCCCCTTGCACTGCACACACAGTGACTGGTGTGTTGTGCAGGCCAAATCGCTAGCAGCAGAAGCAGTTTTTTTTTCTTCTCAGCAGGACAAAAAAAAAAAAATTGGGATTGCTTTTAAAAAAGCAGTTTGCAGAGCAGTGGGTAAACAGCAATGCAGGAATGTGAGGAAGCCTTAGAAGGCAGCCCAACAACCAACACCACTGATACACCACTATATAGCCTCCCCTTGCACTGCACACACAGTGACTGGTGTGTTGTGCAGGCCAAATCGCTAGCAGCAGAAGCAGTTTTTTTGTCTTCTTCCCTGCCTAACGCTCTCCCTACAGAATCAGCAGCAACCTCTCCCTATACTGAGATCGGCAGAAGTAAGATGGCGGTCGGCGTGCACGCCCTTTTATACCCCCTGTGACGCCCACCAAAGCAAGTCAATCACTTGCATGCCCTTCTGAAAGATGGTGGTGACCCCTGCCTATGTCATCACGTTGCCCACAGTGTCCGTGGATCCTGATTGGCTGAAAAAGAGCGCAAAACAAACTTTTGAAACGCGACTTTGGCGCGTAAGTCGCCGACCTCGTGGCCGACCTCATCCTAGGGTCGGGTTTCGTTTCATGAAACCCGACTTTGCCAAAAGTCGGCGACTTTTGAAATTTTTCGACCCGTTTCGCTCAACTCTACCCTTTACTATTTCACCTATTCTTCACCTTGGCACTTGTAGCAAGTAGAACATGTAATTAGATGCACTTTCATACAAAACGTTTACTAGTTTGCATAATGAACACAAAGTGCATATTTTACATATACAACACCTCTTCAGCTATAATGACTGGCCATGCCGTTAGACAATCCACTGATCTATCTTATAGGGCAAATCACAAGCATCGAACAGGGGGACACATGCGGAGAGGGTCCATTGGCCATTCAGGGATCCTAATGCCCCATTTAATTTCCATGTGTGGGCGAGTCCACTAAGTCACAGTTAGTGAGCACCCCGGCCCCTTGCACATGAAAATTAAGATAGTCCCAGTCCTGCAGCACAGTTAGTTACCTCTGAAACACAGTTGCCCTCCACACTGTAATGGTGTCCTCTGGATGCACCACACGTCACACTTCGGTACCAACAGTGGCAAACTTTTAATAAAGAAGAGATAATAGATGGCACTTTCTGTGCTTTCCCTATCCAGATATGCAGCATTGTTTGCTTCCATCCGTTTCCTGGGAGCACACAGTCCTTTGGTGGGTTCCTGAGAGGACACAGTCTTTTGGTGGGCACTTCCACAGCTCCAGTGCCCATTCCCCCTGCCCGTCAGTCCTTGGAAAAATTCCTGCCCTGTCAGCCTGCTGGACCGGCTCCTTTCTTAACCCCTACTGTCCCTGAGCTAATTATATGCAAGGCAGTTACATAGCATATACAACACATTACACAGTACTTATTAATGCATGACAGGACAACACCAATGCACAGCAGAACAGTGTAAAACATAAGGGAACCACTGGCTTACCATAGGGGCCCAGTGTGAAGGAGAGAGGAGGCAGTTGAGGGTCCCCGCCACCTCCTTACATGTTCACCATACTGTGCCATCTATTGCTATATGTGTCCTCCCTCTTCCTTTGACCATTCTATTGGATTAAACCTGGTTGCCTGCTATGGTTTGTCCTAGGAATACTCTGAGTCTGTTTCTAACCCAAAGTGTTTGGTATTTCTCCTCAACTCATGCTACCAGTCAGCAGCTACTCTACTTTACAGTAAACATGGTTAAAGACCTGTGTAAATGGATTAAAGAGTGAAAACTATGATTCCTACAGTATCTTTCATCCTGCATGCTATTCCTCTAAGTTCTGCTGTAAAATCCTACGTTGTATCAGTAAAGTCACACATGACCCCGAGATGTTTTTTAACTATGTTCGGATGAAAGCAGAAAACTTTGATACTTTGGTTTCACATGTTGGAGACCTCATTCGTAGAAATTACACCTATTGCTGCTTCTCAATTTCACCAGCGGAGCGATTGATAGTAACTCTTCGGTAAGTCATTTTTATTGTATATCCTCCTGTTAAAGCAGACTTATAACTGTAATGTTGCTGCTGGTAGTTTGTAGTAATTATTGCCTTGCCATTTTTAACAGATTCCTTGCAACTGGCGAATCCCTTTCCTCACTTCATTTCCAATTCCGACTTGTGATTTCCACCGTATCGGGGATCATAAATCACACCTTGGGTGCAGTGGACGGTAAACATATTCGGATCGTCAAACCAGCTGCATCTGTTATGAATGGGTCACCGAGGAGAAAAAAGCAAAACAAGCTAAGTCACAGAAAACCAGAGAGGTTGGTAACTATGCAGATTGCAGATCCCTGATCCTATCACACAACTAGCAGCAGCCGTGGAGCGTACCTACGATGTTCTTAGATGCTTCGTCACAGCCGGAGGACTAAATAAGCCTGAAGCATGAAAAGGGGAAAACTAACTGCCCCAGAGCAGACCCCAAAGGAATAGATAGTCCCCACACATGTATTGACGGTGAAACAAGATGAAGGCACAAACACAGGCAGGAAAATAGGCTGAGCAAACAATGGGGTCCAAACTAACTAGAAAGGAAAGGAAAGGAAAGACACTGTCTGCAACCTGCAAAAAACCCTACAAAAATAATGTACAACACTTCTCCCACTATATCAGCACTCTGAAATATTCTGAGACAGAGCAAAAAGAGACCAAACTAGCAAGGGACAAAAAGCAATTTGGCAAAATACTGATAAATAAGAGTGGAAATTCAGCACAGCCCACAGCCGGGGCTGGCTGACCACACAAAAAACTGAATAGACCAAAAAAATCAAGTGTGAACATTAGCAGAAAAACTTAGCTTTAGATGACTGGAACAGAGCTGAAAACCAAGAGCTGACAAGCCAGAAGGAATCACCAGCAACTGAATAGGGCGTCGGCTGTCTTAAATCCAATCTGAGACTCCTGAGGTCCAATCGTCATCCTCATTCTCAGGTGGCAGATCTCCACCGATCAAATCAGCCTCACTTTTAGCATGGGTGGTCTGGAGCAGGAACGTCCGGGAGTGGACCCTCTTGACCGTGGCACCGAGGGTCCCCGGGCGAGCTGCCAGGTGGAACCGACCCCTATACAGGGACCGTTAGGAGCAGGCCCAGGGGTTCGAGTATCACGGTAGCCGGTACCGAGAGGGGCGGCTCAGGATGGACCGGAGTAAGACTGAGACTGGAGTAGGACGGCAGGAACACTGAAGGCAGGACTGGAGTAGGACGGCAGGAACACTGAAGGTAGAACTGGAGTAGGACAGCAGGAACACTGAAGGCAGGACTGGAGTAGGATGGCAGGAACACTGGAGGCTGGACTGGGGTAGGACAGCAGGAACACTGAAGGCAGGGCTGGAGTAGGATGGCAGAAACACTGAAAGCAGTACTGGAGTAGGACGGCAGGAATACTGAAGGCAGGACTGGAGTAGGATGGCAGGAACACTGAAGGCAGGACTGTAGCAGGACGGCAGGAACACTGGAGACAGAACTGCGGAAGAGAACAAGGAACATGGGTAGCAGGACTTAGAAGCTGCTGCGAGGAGTAGCCAATACTGGAACTGCAGGAGCAGAGTGCACACGTCGAAGCGAGGCCAGAGTGTTAGGAAACACAACGATCAGGCGCCTCCCTCAGGGGGAAGCGGCCTGATATGGCCTCGTCTGGTCAGCCATTGGTCCAAAGGTGCTTCCGGGTCAGGGCACAGCCGGAGGATAAGAAGCAGGAGGGAGGCGCGGCCGCGGCCTATGGCGCATGCGCATAGCATGCAGGGAAGGCATCGGTCGTGAGCCCGTCTCAGGTGACCGCCGCGGCCTTCGGGTGGAGAGAGGCTGCGGCGTGGGAGCGGAGGCTGACTGCAGCTTGGGAGCGGAAGCCGGGTGAGTATGGTGGAGCGGTGTAACAGTACCCCCACAAGCCGCCCTCCCCGGAGGTTAGCAAGAAACCTCCTGAGGATACGGGGAGCATTGATATTCTTCCAAGGCTCCCAGGATCTCTCCTCAGGACCAAAACCCTTCCAATCAACAAGAAAGAAAGTCCTACCTCTAACCCTTTTCACAGCAAGAATGTCCTGCACTTCAAAAACGTCGTCGGCACCCACCGGCTGAGGACCGGGATAAAGCGAGGAATGGAAGCGATTCAGCACCACAGGTTTCAGGAGAGAGACATGGAAGGTGTTCGGGACCTGGAGCGAAGCAGGCAACCTCAATTTGTAGGCAAATTCGTTGATACGTCCAAGAATTTCAAACGGACCGATGTAGCGTGGACCCAACTTGTAGGAGGGCAGTTTCAACTGGATGAATTTGGATGAGAGCCAGACCTCGTCCCCAACACGATAGGGTGGAGGATCCAATCTCTTCTTGTCGGCAAAATTCTTCATCCGATCAGCGGACTTCTTGAGTGACGTGTTGATCTCGGCCCAGATCTTGGAAAACTCGGAGGACAAAGCGCTGGCCGCGGGTACCTCGGAGGCAGGAGTTATTGGAAGAGGAACACCACGATGTTTGCCAAAAACAATGAAAAACGGAGACTTGGCCAAAGACTCACCAGCATGGTTGTTATAAGCGAACTCTGCCCAGGGGAGTAAGTTGACCCAATCATTCTGGTGGGCGTTGGAGAAGTGCCGTAAGTACCCCATAAGCATCTGGTTGGTACGCTCTACCTGTCCATTGAACTGTGGATGGTAGGCCGAGGAGAAGTAGAGGGAAACATTCATGAGCTTACAAAGCGAACGCCAGAACTTGGAGGTAAACTGAACCCCTCGGTCAGACACAATGCGTCGAGGTAATCCGTGAAGTCTGAAGATTTGAGGAATGAAGATTTTGGCCAGCTCCGGCGCTGAGGGAAGACCGGGCAAAGGGACGAAGTGAGCCATCTTGGAAAAACGATCCACCACCACCACCAGGATGACTGTGCAACCCGCAGAGCAGGGTAGGTCGGTGATGAAATCCATGGCGATGTTCTCCCAAGGAACCGTAGGGACGGGCAACGGAAGCAACAAGCCGGACGGAGGTCTCCGTGGCACTTTGTTTCTTGCACAGGATGGACAAGAAGCCACAAAGTCGAGTACATCTTGGCGAAGCGTGGACCACCAGTAGTGACGCGTGATAAGAACAAGGGTCTTCATAGTTCCGGCATGGCCGGCCAGTTTGGAGGAGTGCCCCCATAGAAGAACCTTTTGCTTGAGATTCTCTGGCACAAGCGTCTTGCCAGGTGGGGGAGTAAGCCAGTTCACCGGAGCCACGGTGATGATTCTAGTGGGATCAATGATGTGCGAAGGTTCTTCAGTGGATTCGTGTGGCTGGAAGACCCTGGACAGGGCGTCGGCTTTGGAATTCTTGCCAGGACGGAATCGGAGCTCGAAATCAAATCAGGCGAAAAATAAAGACCATCTGGCCTGGTGAGGGTTAAGTCTCTGGGGAGACTGGAGATAGGCCAGATTCTTGTGGTCTGAGAAGATGACAAAAGGATGGACAGATCCTTCCAGGAGGTGACGCCATTCCTCCAAGGCCAACTTGATGGCCAAAAGTTCCCGGTCGCCGATCGAGTAGTTACACTCGGATGGAGAAAAGGCCTTCGAGAAGAAGCCACAAGGGTGCAGGCGACCGGAGGCGGTTCTCTGGGACAGTACCGCCCCGGTACCTGTCGAGGAAGCGTCCACCTCGAGTACAAAAGGTCGATCGCTCTCAGGGCGATGCAGGACTGGAGCCGTGGAGAAAGGCCGTTTAAGGGTCAGAAAGGCCTCCTCTGCCACAGGAGACCAATCCTTGTAAGTAGACCATTTACGGGTGAGCACAGAAATGGGTCTTGTGATCGCGGAGAAGTGGGAGACAAATTGCCGGTAATAGTTGGCGAACCAAAGGAATTGTTGTATTGCCTTCAATCCGATGGGGCAAGGCCATTTGAGGATGGCAGACAACTTCTCGGGATCCATCCTTAGACCAGCGTCGGAGATAGTGAATCCCAGAAACGGCAGAGAGGTCTGTTCAAAGAGACATTTCTCGATCTTCGCATACAGGCGGTTCTCCCGAAGACGCTGAAGCACCATGTGGACACTCTTTCTGTGAGACGAGAGGTCCGGAGAGAAGATGAGGATGTCGTCTAAGTACACGACCACACAGGAGTACAAGAGATCCCGGAAGATCTCATTTGCGAACTCTTGAAAGACTGCAGGAGCATTGCAAAGACCGAAGGGCATGACCAGGTACTCGTAATGGCCATCTCGAGTGTTGAAAGTGGTCTTCCACTCGTCACCTGCACGGATATGAACCAGGTTGTAGGCTCCCCTGAGGTCCAGCTTGGAAAAGACCCAAGCCCCTCTGAGACGGTCAAACAGCTCCGGAATGGGTGGAAGAGGGTACCTGTTCTTGATGGTAATCTCATTCAAGCCCCTATAGTCAATGCATGGCCGTAGAGTTCCGTCCTTCTTTTTGACGAAGAAGAACCCGGCTCCTGTGGGCGAAGAGGATTTCCGTATAAAGCTTTTGGCGAGGTTCTCTCGGACATACTCAGACATGGTGGTGGTCTCTGCGGGAGACAGAGGGTAGATTCTGCCCCTTGGAGGGGTTGAACCGGGAACAAGTTCAATTGGGCAGTCAAACGGGCGGCGTGGAAGGAGGACCTCCGCTTCCTTCTTATCAAAAACATCGGCGTAGGAGCTGTAAGCTGAAGGAAGACTCGGGAGGTCTGGAGGTGACCGAGGAACGGCCGCCAGGCGGACAGGAGTCAGACAGCGAGCTTGGCACGGGTGCCCCCAGCGGAGTATCTCCCCAGAAGACCAGTTGAGAACAGGCTGATGAGTCCTTAACCATGGAAGACCGAGTAGAATGGCATGAGAGAGCTTAGGTAAAATGTAAAAGGCTATCTTCTCTCGATGTAAGGCTCCGACTTGCAACTCCACCTCTTCAGTGACCAAGGTGACGGTCACCTGTAGCGGTTTGCCATCCACGGTGGCAATCTGAATTGGGTTAGATAGAGTGATTACAGGAATTTGGTATTTGTCCACCTCTTCTGGCCGAATGAAGTTACCCGCTGAGCCCGAATCCACGAAAGCCACCTCGGAACCATGCCTCCCTCCTGAAACCAAAAGCACAGAAATCGTAAGGGGTTGAGAGGGATCATCATCACCTAGGAAGGCCTCTCTTACCTGACCTAGGTGGAGTCGTTTCCCTGTCTCTTAGGACAGGTGCGGATATAGTGTGACGAATCACCGCAATAGAGGCACAGACCTTGTGCTCGTCTCTCTCTCTCTGATGCAACTCGGTCAACCTGAGACGATCTATCTGCATGGGCTCACCCGAAGAAAAGGAAGAGGACCCGACCGAACGGGAGCTGGCAGACCGGGTGAAAGGAGAAACTGACCTGGAGGACCGCCTGTCTCTCGCTGACTCCCGAGCACGCTCCAGAAAGCGCAGATCAATGCAGGTAGCCAGCGAGATAAGGTCCTCTAAGGTGGACGGGGTATCTCGACCTGCGAGTTCATCCTTTATTCTACTAGAAAGACCGCGCCAGAATGCCGAGCTTGGCACGGGTGCCCCCAGCGGAGTATCTCCCCAGAAGACCAGTCGAGAACAGGCTGATGAGTCCTTAACCATGGAAGACCGAGTAGAATGGCATGAGAGAGCTTAGGTAAAATGTAAAAGGCTATCTTCTCTCGATGTAAGGCTCCGACTTGCAACTCCACCTCTTCAGTGACCAAGGTGACGGTCACCTGTAGCGGTTTGCCATCCACGGTGGCAATCTGAATTGGGTTAGATAGAGTGATTACAGGAATTTGGTATTTGTCCACCTCTTCTGGCCGAATGAAGTTACCCGCTGAGCCCGAATCCACGAAAGCCACCTCGGAACCATGCCTCCCTCCTGAAACCAAAAGCACAGAAATCGTAAGGGGTTGAGAGGGATCATCATCACCTAGGAAGGCCTCTCTTACCTGACCTAGGTGGAGTCGTTTCCCTGTCTCTTAGGACAGGTGCGGATATAGTGTGACGAATCACCGCAATAGAGGCACAGACCTTGTGCTCGTCTCTCTCTCTCTGATGCAACTCGGTCAACCTGAGACGATCTATCTGCATGGGCTCACCCGAAGAAAAGGAAGAGGACCCGACCGAACGGGAGCTGGCAGACCGGGTGAAAGGAGAAACTGACCTGGAGGACCGCCTGTCTCTCGCTGACTCCCGAGCACGCTCCAGAAAGCGCAGATCAATGCAGGTAGCCAGCGAGATAAGGTCCTCTAAGGTGGACGGGGTATCTCGACCTGCGAGTTCATCCTTTATTCTACTAGAAAGACCGCGCCAGAATGCCCCCACCAAAGCCGAGTTATTCCAGCCGAGCTCGGAGGAGATGCGAAAGCGAATAGCGTACTGGCCGACTGTGAGAGAGCCCTGGTGTAAGGTAAAGAGTGACTCAGTGAGAGAGGCTAACCGATCCGGCTCATCGAAAACCTTACGAAACGTATCCAGGAAAACCGGGAGGCTCGAGATGACCGGGTCGTCACGTTCCCAGAACGGGTTTACCCAAGACAGGGCCTCTCCCTCCAGATGGGACATGATGAAGGCCACTTTAGCCCGATCCGAGGGATATTGCTGCGGCAGCCATTCAAAGTGGAGACTACACTGATTTAAGAACCCCCTACAGAGCTTGGGATCCCCGGTGAAACGAGACGGCTTGGCGAGGTGTGGCGTCAGGAGAGCAGTAGACGCAGGAGGAAATGTCGGCACTGCAGTGGCAGCCTGGAGGGCCGACAAGCGACTATCAAAGGAGGCCATGTAGGACAAAATGTGGGCTTGAGTATCTTGCTGCTGACCCAGCTAATGTTGGAGACTGCCAGCTGAGTGGCATTTCCAGGATCGGCCACCTGTAAAGCCGACAAACGGGTGTCCATCGACTTCATGACTGACATAATGCGCCCCTGATTCTCCCGTAGGAATAGCAATTCTTTCTGGGTAGCAGCCGTAGTACCGGCGGGGTCCATGGCCTGATCGTACTGTTAGCGTGGGTGGTCTGGAGCAGGAACCTCTGGGAGTGGACCCTCTGGACTGTGGCACTGAGGGTCCCCGGGCGAGCTGCCAGGTGGAACCGACCCCTATACAGGGACCGTTAGGAGCAGGCCCAGGGGTTCAAGTACCACGGTAGCCGGTACCGAGGGGGGCGGCTCAGGATGGACCGGAGTAAGACTGAGACTGGAGTAGGACGGCAGGAACACTGAAGGCAGGACTGGAGTAGGACAGCAGGAACATTGAAGGTAGGACTGGAGTAGGACAGCAGGAACACTGAAGGCAGGACTGGAGTAGGATGGCAGGAACACTGGAGGCTGGACTGGAGTAGGACAGCAGGAACACTGAAGGCAGGACTGGAGTAGGATGGCAGAAACACTGAAGGCAGGACTGGAGTAGGACGGCAGGAACACTGAAGGCAGGACTGGAGTAGGACAGCAGGAACACTGAAGGCAGGACTGTAGCAGGACGGCAGGAACACTGGAGACAGAACTGCGGAAGAGAACAAGGAACACGGGTAGCAGGACTGAGAAGCTGCTGCGAGGAGCAGCCGACACTGGAACTGCAGGAGCAGAGTGCACACGATGAAGCAAGGCCAGAGTGTTAGGAAACACAACAATCAGGCGCCTCCCTCAGGGGGAAGCGGCCTGATATGGCCCCGTCTGGTCAGCCATTGGTCTAAAGGTGCTTCCGGGTCAGGGCACAGCCGAAGCATAAGAAGCAGGAGGGAGGCGCGGCCATGGCCTATGGCGCATGCGCATAGCATGCAGGGAAGGCATCGGTCGCGAGCCCGTCTCAGGTGACCGATGCGGCCTTCGGGTGGAGAGAGGCTGCGGCGTGGGAGCGGAGGCCGGGTGAGTATGGCGGAGCGGTGTAACACTCACTACCTCCTGTTACCACCAGAGGGAGTCTGGAAGGAGAACTCACAACTGGTGAACCAGAGAATGAACTCACAACACATCTGGCTCTGAATATTTTAATTATAAGAAATATTTCTCCATCGTGCTTATGGCCATTGCAGACACACAATACAAGTTCATAGCAGTCGATATCGGGGCCTATGGCCTCTCCAATGACTCTCAAGTATTTAAATTGTCTGCAATGGGGTGTCATTTATATGGAAATAGCTTCCAACTTCCACCCCCAAGACCCCTTCCTGAAACCTCTGGGCCACCAATGCCGTTTGTATGTGTTAGAGATGAAGCGTTCCAACTCTTGCAACATCGGCTGAAGCCATACGCAAGTAGTGGCTTGACGCCAATTAAAAGAGTGTTTAATTATCGCTTAACACGAGTACAAAGAATGGTTGAGTGTGCTTTTGGCATTCTCACATCCACATGGCGAGTTCTGTTGACCGCTATTAACCTGAAGACTCACTGTGGATGAGGTGGTGAAAGCTTGTGTGGTCCTGCACAATTTCCTAATATGCAAGGAACAGATTGCCATGAATGACAATTTGGTAGAAACCTGCTTGTATGATTATCAGAACATTACTTTTCAAAGTCCTGTGGTAGATTCAAGAATGAGGGACAAATTTGCAGAGTACTTTATTTCACCTCAAGGAAGAGTAGAATGGCAGGATGAGATATATTTGTCTTTTGATATAATGTATGTTGGAGTACCAAACTTATTGCAGTTTTCATATTTGTGATTACACCATGAATTTTTTTCTATTAACCAAAGTTTTGTACCTTGTTACCCCAAGTATTGTTCCTTGTTATCCAAAGTATTGTACCTTGTTACTCAAAGTATTGAACCTTGTTACTCAAAGTATTGTACTTCATCATTAAATAAATGAAAGACATTAAAGCTTTTTTATAAAAAAATATATTTTTATTTATTAAATAATTATAAATTAAGATAGTTTGGGGTGGAGATAGTACTGGAGGGGCTTGATTGCTGGGACATGGATGAGTGAAGTCCTACCTGGCAGATTTATATACCTTTCCTAAATGGGGGCTGGCTAATTGGATCCTAAATAAATAAATCGGAGCATGCTCAGTTAAAAAAAACAGAATCCGTCGCCGGATTCCGTCATTTGACGGATCCGGCGCTCATAGGCTTCCATTCGAGCAAACGATGGATGGCGACGAATCGCTGTTTGATTTTTTTGACGTACGCAAAAAACGTTACTTTGTCCGTCGTCTCCAGCCGCTGGACAAACAATTTTCGAAGGATCCGGCGAACGACGGATGAAATGTGAGGCCATCCATCGTAATCTGTCGCTAATACAAGTCAATGAGAAAAAAACGAATCCGGCGGCATCAGTCGCCGGATTCATATTTTTCAAAATTCGAATGATTGCGAATGATAGCAAAAAACTGATGTGTGAAAGGGGCTGAAGCAGTCAGGAGGCTGAACTGTCCTACATTTTAACTGTGTGATAACTGGCACTGAGCAGTCATCATTAGAGTTGAGCGATACCAGCCGATACTTGAAAATATCGGATCGGAATGGATCGGCCGATCTTAAAAAAAAGTATCGGTATCGCCGATTCCGATACCGGGAACCAATGCAAGTCAATGGGGCCAAAATATCGGAATTAAAAAAAACCCTTTCTTTCCTTGTAGGTTAATTCTACATGAAGAAAAACAACTAAGAATAATGTAGAATGTATTGTGGGAGGTGGAGGAGACATTAAAGCCATAGAGGTTTAGCCCAATCAAATGGAATAGCAGGAATTAAACTTTTTTTTTAAAGACGTTAGGAGTTACAAAGATATTGACTATGTTAGCCTCAATTATATTTTGCCAGACATGTATGTCTTCTTCTTCTTTCTTCTTTCTTCTTCTTTCTTATTCTTCTTCCTTTTTTACCTTCTTCTTCTTATTATTATTCCTTTTTTTACATTCTTCTTCTTCTTCCTTTTTTTAAATTCTTCTACTTCCTTTTTTTACATTCTTCTTCTTCTTCCTTTTCTTACATTCTTCATATTCTTCTTATTCAACAATTATTATTCTACATATTCAACTTCTTCATCTTCTTCCTATTCTTCTTCATCATATTCTTGTTTGTGTCAGGCACTCCTGTAGTTGTTATCTAGAAAAGTTAGAAGTTTACACCTTCCGTTCTGCCTGTCACAAAAGATTTACAACAGGATTTGTCCGCGTTCAGTTTGGCCTGCAGCAGCAGGCCTTTTCCAGGGGCACCACGAGGAGGAACGGACTCACCCCCATACACTGCTTAGTCTTCTTCTGCTTATAAATAAGATAATATCATTTGCTCAGAGTATTAGTCTTATGCTTAATGTTCTTCTGCTTTGTTTTTTTATGCTTCTTTGTCTTCTCTCTCTTGTTGTTCTGCATCTTGGTGGTTGTCTTCCTGTTCTTTGTCCTCTTGAACCAGCTGACGGTACTGGCACCCGGAGGGGCAGCAGAAGGAACAAGAGCCAATGGCACTACCGAGGACCAGCTGACGGTGCTGGAACCCGGTTACTAAGCAGGAGGTACCTGTGCTACAAAGCACTACCAAGGACCAGCAGACGTTGCCGGAACTCGGATACCGAGATGGAGGCACCTAGGCCAAAGGCTCTGACGAGAACCAGCTGACGGTGCTGGAACCCGGAGGGGTAGCATAAGCTGCAAGAGCAAATGGAAATAGCGAGGACCAGCTGACAGTGCTGGCACCCGGAGGGGCAGCAGAAGGAATAAGAGCCAATGGCACAACCGAGGACCAGCTGACGGTGCTGGAACCCGGTTACTAAGCAGGAGGTACCTGTGCTACAAAGCACTACCAAGGACCAGCAGACGTTGCCGGAACTCGGATACCGAGATGGAGGCACCTAGGCCAAAGGCTCTGACGAGAACCAGCTGACGGTGCTGGAACCCGGAGGGGTAGCATAAGCTGCAAGAGCAAATGGAAATAGCGAGGACCAGCTGACAGTGCTGACACCCGGAGGGGCAGCAGAAGGAATAAGAGCCAATGGCACAACCGAGGACCAGCTGACGGTGCTGGAACCCGGTTACTAAGCAGGAGGTACCAGTGCTACAAAACACTACCAAGGACCAGCAGACGTTGCCGGAACTCGGATACCGAGATGGAGGCACCTAGGCCAAAGGCTCTGACGAGAACCAGCTGACGGTGCTGGAACCCGGAGGGGTAGTATAAGCTGCAAGAGCAAATGGAAATAGCGAGGACCAGCTGACAGTGCTGGCACCCGGAGGGGCAGCAGAAGGAATAAGAGCCAATGGCACAACCGAGGACCAGCTGACGGTGCTGGAACCCGGTTACTAAGCAGGAGGTACCTGTGCTACAAAGCACTACCAAGGACCAGCAGACGTTGCCGGAACTCGGATACCGAGATGGAGGCACCTAGGCCAAAGGCTTTGACGAGAACCAGCTGACGGTGCTGGAACCCGGAGGGGCAGCTGAAGTTACCCCTGAAAAGCAAAGTTGGCATGCCGCAAGCTGGCCACAGTTACCGAATCACACAGTCCTACAGGGGGTGCTTGTCCTACTGGCACTACGGAACAAGCCTTTCTTACCAGAACCCGCAGTCCACATAGGAAGCACCTAAACTGCTGGCACCCTAGCCTCGGCTAACCCAACCGCAACACGACATGGCAACTTGGGGTGGCAAACTGACATTGACACTTCCCGGAAACAGCAGGCAGGGCTGGAACCAAGCTGGGCAGGAGGGAGTACCCGTGCCAAAGTCAGTTATGAGCAGCAACTGGCGATGTTGGAGCCCAGGGACAAGCACTTAGCAGGCTGAGGCCTGATGTGCTGTCAATTGGGAGGCAGCAGGACAGATTGCCATCAAAACAGCAGGGGAACAGCTGACGTTACTGAACCCCACAAACACAGGAGCTAGTGTTTTACTCTGTGAAGACGGCACTTCCGAGCAACAACTGGCTGTGTTGAAGCCCAGGGACAAGCACGGAGCAGGCTGAGGCTGCATTGAAGAAATTTTAAGATCGGTTGTAGACTTCTACTAATTTTAACCAAGCTCCACTTAGGCCTGTGGCTTCACTGATATTCGTATTTCCCCTGTCCTCCAACCCCGCCAGTTACAGCTCCGAAGTGGCGTCTGCACAATCCACACTTGTTCCTGTGTTACAGGTATTCAGTCCGGTCAGTTAATCCCCTGATGTGTGTCCGGCAATGTCGCCTGCTCTGTCCACATTCCCATAACTAGTTATGGGAATGTGGACAGAGCAGGCGACATTGCCGGACACACATCAGGGGATTAACTGACCGGACTGAACACCTGTAACACAGGAACAAGTGTGGATTGTGCAGACGCCACTTCGGAGCTGTAACTGGCAGGGTTGGAGGACAGGGGAAATACGAGAGACAGTGGAGCCACAGGCCTAATTGGAGCATGGTTAAAAATCAGTAGTAGTACGACTGTGTAGGCAGCAGGAGACTTTGCCATTCACACAGCAGGGGATCAGCTGATGTTACTGAACCCCACTGAGACACGGGAGCAAGTGTCTCTTTCCGTGTGGACAGCACTTCCGAGCTACAACTGGCTGTGTTGAAGCCCAGGAAATAGGAGGGTGTAGGCAGAGGCCTACTGTATTTGGAATGTGGTGACAGCAGGAGAGACTGCCATCCACACAGCAGGGGATCAGCTGACGTTACTGAACCCCACTGAGACACGGGAGCAAGTGTCTCTTTCCGTGTGGACGGCACTTCCGAGCTACAACTGGCTGTGTTGAAGCCCAGGAAATAGGAGGGTGTAGGCAGAGGCCTACTGTATTTGGAATGTGGTGACAGCAGGAGAGACTGCCATCCACACAGCAGGGGATCAGCTGACGTTACTGAACCCCACTGAGACACGGGAGCAAGTGTCTCTTTCCGTGTGGACGGCACTTCCGAGCTACAACTGGCTGTGTTGAAGCCCAGGAAATAGGAGGGTGTAGGCAGAGGCCTACTGTATTTGGAATGTGGTGACAGCAGGAGAGACTGCCATCCACACAGCAGGGGATCAGCTGACGTTACTGAACCCCACTGAGACACGGGAGCAAGTGTCTCTTTCCGTGTGGACGGCACTTCCGAGCTACAACTGGCTGTGTTGAAGCCCAGGAAATAGGAGGGTGTAGGCAGAGGCCTACTGTATTTGGAATGTGGAGACAGCAGGAGAGACTGCCATCTACACAGCAGGGGATCAGCTGACGTTACTGAACCCCACTGAGACACGGGAGCAAGTGTCTCTTTCCGTGTGGACGGCACTTCTGAGCTACAACTGGCTGTGTTGAAGCCCAGGAAATAGGAGGGTGTAGGCAGAGGCCTACTGTATTTGGAATGTGGTGACAGCAGGAGAGACTGCCATCCACACAGCAGGGGATCAGCTGACGTTACTGAACCCCACTGAGACACGGGAGCAAGTGTCTCTTTCCGTGTGGACGGCACTTCCGAGCTACAACTGGCTGTGTTGAAGCCCAGGAAATAGGAGGGTGTAGGCAGAGGCCTACTGTATTTGGAATGTGGTGACAGCAGGAGAGACTGCCATCCACACAGCAGGGGATCAGCTGACGTTACTGAACCCCACTGAGACACGGGAGCAAGTGTCTCTTTCCGTGTGGACGGCACTTCCGAGCTACAACTGGCTGTGTTGAAGCCCAGGAAATAGGAGGGTGTAGGCAGAGGCCTACTGTATTTGGAATGTGGTGACAGCAGGAGAGACTGCCATCCACACAGCAGGGGATCAGCTGACGTTACTGAACCCCACTGAGACACGAGAGCAAGTGTCTCTTTCCGTGTGGACGGCACTTCCAAGCTACAACTGGCTGTGTTGAAGCCCAGGAAACAGGAGGGTGTAGGCAGAGGCCTACTGTCTTTGGAATGCGGAGAAAGCAGGAGAGACTGCCATCTCCACAGCGGGGGAACAGCTGTCAGTGCTGAACCCCACTAACACTTGAACGAATGTGTTTGGCTCTGTGGAGACGACACTTCTGAACACCAACTGGCGCTGTTGGAGCCCAGGATTAGGCGAGGAGCAGGCTGGGGCCTGTTGCTTTTGGCAGGTGAAGGCAGCAGGAGACTTGCCATCTCCACAGCAGGGGAACAGCTGGCAGTGCTGAACCCCACTAACACTTGAACGAATGTGTTTGGCTCTGTGGAGACGACACTTCTGAACACCAACTGACGCTGTTGGTGCCCAGGATCAGGCGTGGAGCAGGCTGGGGCCTACTGGATTTTGGCAGGTGTAGGCAGCAGGAGACTTGCCATCTCCACAGCAGGGGAACAGCTGGCAGTGCTGAACCCCACTAACACTTGAACGAATGTGTTTGGCTCTGTGGAGACGACACTTCTGAACACCAACTGACGCTGTTGGAGCCCAGGATCAGGCGTGGAGCAGGCTGGGGCCTACTGGATTTTGGCAGGTGTAGGCAGCAGGAGACTTGCCATCTCCACAGCAGGGGAACAGCTGGCAGTGCTGAACCCCACTAACACTTGAACGAATGTGTTTGGCTCTGCGGAGATGACACTTCTGAACACCAACTGACGCTGTTGGAGCCCAGGATCAGGCATGGAGCAGGCTGGGGCCTACTGGATTTTGGCAGGTGTAGGCAGCAGGAGACTTGCCATCTCCACAGCAGGGGAACAGCTGGCAGTGCTGAACCCCACTAACACTTGAACGAATGTGTTTGGCTCTGTGGAGACGACACTTCTGAACACCAACTGTCACTGTTGGAGCCCAGGATCAGGCGTGGAGCAGGCTGGGGCCTACTGGATTTTGGCAGGTGTAGGCAGCAGGAGACTTGCCATCTCCACAGCAGGGGAACAGCTGGCAGTGCTGAACCCCACTAACACTTGAACGAATGTGTTTGGCTCTGTGGAGACGACACTTCTGAACACCAACTGACGCTGTTGGAGCCCAGGATCAGGCGTGGAGCAGGCTGGGGCCTACTGGATTTTGGCAGGTGTAGGCAGCAGGAGACTTGCTATCTCCACAGCAGGGGAACAGCTGGCAGTGCTGAACCCCACTAACACTTGAACGAACGTGTTTGGCTCTGTGGAGATGACACTTCTGAACACCAACTGACGCTGTTGGAGCCCAGGATCAGGCGAGGAGCAGGCTGGGGCCTGTTGCTTTTGGCAGGTGAAGGCAGCAGGAGACTTGCCATCTCTACAGCAGTGGAACAGCTGGCAGTGCTGAACCCCACTAACACTTGAACGAATGTGTTTGGCTCTGTGGAGACGACACTTCTGAACACCAACTGACGCTGTTGGAGCCCAGGATCAGGCGTGGAGCAGGCTGGGGCCTACTGGATTTTGGCAGGTGTAGGCAGCAGGAGACTTGCCATCTCCACAGCAGGGGAACAGCTGGCAGTGCTGAACCCCACTAACACTTGAACGAATGTGTTTGGCTCTGTGGAGATGACACTTCTGAACACCAACTGACGCTGTTGGAGCCCAGGATCAGGCGAGGAGCAGGCTGGGGCCTGTTGCTTTTGGCAGGTGAAGGCAGCAGGAGACTTGCCATCTCCACAGCAGGGGAACAGCTGGCAGTGCTGAACCCCACTAACACTTGAACGAATGTGTTTGGCTCTGTGGAGACGACACTTCTGAACACCAACTGACGCTGTTGGAGCCCAGGATCAGGC
Organism: Dendrobates tinctorius; assembly: GCF_039654945.1. Taxonomy (NCBI): domain Eukaryota; kingdom Metazoa; phylum Chordata; class Amphibia; order Anura; family Dendrobatidae; genus Dendrobates; species Dendrobates tinctorius. Next base: position 15,993,750 of record NW_027361870.1, on the reverse strand, counting down.
GTGGAGCAGGCTGGGGCCTACTGGATTTTGGCATGTGTAGGCAGCAGGAGACTTGCCATCTCCACAGCAGGGGAACAGCTGGCAGTGCTGAACCCCACTAACACTTGAACGAATGTGTTTGGCTCTGTGGAGATGACACTTCTGAACACCAACTGACGCTGTTGGAGCCCAGGATCAGGCGTAGAGCAGGCTGGGGCCTACTGGATTTTGGCAGGTGTAGGCAGCAGGAGACTTGCCATCTCCACAGCAGGGGAACAGCTGGCAGTGCTGAACCCCACTAACACTTGAACGAATGTGTTTGGCTCTGTGGAGGCGACACTTCTGAACACCAACTGACGCTGTTGGAGCCCAGGATCAGGCGTGGAGCAGGCTGGGGCCTACTGGATTTTGGCAGGTGTAGGCAGCAGGAGACTTGCCATCTCCACAGCAGGGGAACAGCTGGCAGTACTGAACCCCACTAACACTTGAATGAATGTGTTTGGCTCTGTGGAGACGACACTTCTGAACACCAACTGACGCTGTTGGAGCCCAGGATCAGGCGTGGAGCAGGCTGGGGCCTACTGGATTTTGGCAGGTGTAGGCAGCAGGAGACTTGCTATCTCCACAGCAGGGGAACAGCTGGCAGTGCTGAACCCCACTAACACTTGAACGAATGTGTTTGGCTCTGTGGAGATGACACTTCTGAACACCAACTGACGCTGTTGGAGCCCAGGATCAGGCGAGGAGCAGGCTGGGGCCTGTTGCTTTTGGCAGGTGAAGGCAGCAGGAGACTTGCCATCTCTACAGCAGGGGAACAGCTGGCAGTGCTGAACCCCACTAACACTTGAACGAATGTGTTTGGCTCTGTGGAGACGACACTTCTGAACACCAACTGACGCTGTTGGAGCCCATTATCAGGCGTGGAGCAGGCTGGGGCCTACTGGATTTTGGCAGGTGTAGGCAGCAGGAGACTTGCCATCTCCACAGCAGGGGAACAGCTGGCAGTGCTGAACCCCACTAACACTTGAACGAATGTGTTTGGCTCTGTGGAGACGACACTTCTGAACACCAACTGACGCTGTTGGAGCCCAGGATCAGGCGTGGAGCAGGCTGGGGCCTACTGGATTTTGGCAGGTGTAGGCAGCAGGAGACTTGCCATCTCCACAGCAGGGGAACAGCTAGAAGTGCTGAACCCCACTAACACTTGAACGAATGTGTTTGGCTCTGTGGAGACGACACTTCTGAACACCAACTGACGCTGTTGGAGCCCAGGATCAGGCGTGGAGCAGGCTGGGGCCTACTGGATTTTGGCAGGTGTAGGCAGCAGGAGACTTGCTATCTCCACAGCAGGGGAACAGCTGGCAGTGCTGAACCCCACTAACACTTGAACGAATGTGTTTGGCTCTGTGGAGATGACACTTCTGAACACCAACTGACGCTGTTGGAGCCCAGGATCAGGCGAGGAGCAGGCTGGGGCCTGTTGCTTTTGGCAGGTGAAGGCAGCAGGAGACTTGCCATCTCTACAGCAGGGGAACAGCTGGCAGTGCTGAACCCCACTAACACTTGAACGAATGTGTTTGGCTCTGTGGAGACGACACTTCTGAACACCAACTGACGCTGTTGGAGCCCAGGATCAGGCGTGGAGCAGGCTGGGGCCTACTGGATTTTGGCAGGTGTAGGCAGCAGGAGACTTGCCATCTCCACAGCAGAGGAACAGCTGGCAGTGCTGAACCCCACTAACACTTGAACGAATGTGTTTGGCTCTGTGGAGATGACACTTCTGAACACCAACTGACGCTGTTGGAGCCCAGGATCAGGCGTGGAGCAGGCTGGGGCCTACTGGATTTTGGCAGGTGTAGGCAGCAGGAGACTTGCCATCTCCACAGCAGGGGAACAGCTGGCAGTGCTGAACCCCACTAACACTTGAACGAATGTGTTTGGCTCTGTGGAGACGACACTTCTGAACACCAACTGACGCTGTTGGAGCCCAGGATCAGGCGTGGAGCAGGCTGGGGCCTACTGGATTTTGGCAGGTGTAGGCAGCAGGAGACTTGCCATCTCCACAGCAGGGGAACAGCTGGCAGTGCTGAACCCCACTAACACTTGAACGAATGTGTTTGGCTCTGCGGAGATGACACTTCTGAACACCAACTGACGCTGTTGGAGCCCAGGATCAGGCGTGGAGCAGGCTGGGGCCTACTGGATTTTGGCAGGTGTAGGCAGCAGGAGACTTGCCATCTCCACAGCAGGGGAACAGCTGGCAGTGCTGAACCCCACTAACACTTGAACGAATGTGTTTGGCTCTGTGGAGATGACACTTCTGAACACCAACTGACGCTGTTGGAGCCCAGGATCAGGTGAGGAGCAGGCTGGGGCCTGTTGCTTTTGGCAGGTGAAGGCAGCAGGAGACTTGCCATCTCTACAGCAGGGGAACAGCTGGCAGTGCTGAACCCCACTAACACTTGAACGAATGTGTTTGGCTCTGTGGAGATGACACTTCTGAACACCAATTGACGCTGTTGGAGCCCAGGATCAGGCGTGGAGCAGGCTGGGGCCTACTGGATTTTGGCAGGTGTAGGCAGCAGGAGACTTGCCATCTCCACAGCAGGGGAACAGCTGGCAGTGCTGAACCCCACTAACACTTGAACGAATGTGTTTGGCTCTGTGGAGATGACACTTCTGAACACCAACTGACGCTGTTGGAGCCCAGGATCAGGCGAGGAGCAGGCTGGGGCCTGTTGCTTTTGGCAGGTGAAGGCAGCAGGAGACTTGCCATCTCTACAGCAGGGGAACAGCTGGCAGTGCTGAACCCCACTAACACTTGAACGAATGTGTTTGGCTCTGTGGAGACGACACTTCTGAACACCAACTGACGCTGTTGGAGCCCAGGATCAGGCGTGGAGCAGGCTGGGGCCTACTGGATTTTGGCAGGTGTAGGCAGCAGGAGACTTGCCATCTCCACAGCAGGGGAACAGCTGGCAGTGCTGAACCCCACTAACACTTGAACGAATGTGTTTGGCTCTGTGGAGATGACACTTCTGAACACCAACTGACGCTGTTGGAGCCCAGGATCAGGCGAGGAGCAGGCTGGGGCCTGTTGCTTTTGGCAGGTGAAGGCAGCAGGAGACTTGCCATCTCCACAGCAGGGGAACAGCTGGCAGTGCTGAACCCCACTAACACTTGAACAAATGTGTTTGGCTCTGTGGAGACGACACTTCTGAACACCAACTGACACTGTTGGAGCTCAGGATTACGCATGCCGCATGCAGAGGCCAATGGGCAGCTGTTTTTATGGAGGTTGTTGACTACTACTGATTCTAACCATGCTCCACTTAGGCCTCTGGCTCCACTGTTTCTACTATTTACCCTGGCCTCCAACCCCGCCAGCTACATCTCTGAAGTGGCGTCAGCACAATCTACACTTGTTCCTGTGTTACTGGTGCTCAGTCCCGTCAGTTGATCCCCTGATGTTTGTCCGGCAAGTTCGCCAGCTCTGTCCTCATTCCCACTACTGGTTATGGGAATGTGGACAGAGCAGGAGACCTTGCCAGACACACATCAGGGGATAAACTGATGGGACTGAGCCACAGGAACGCAGGAACAAGTGTAGATTGTGCTGACGCCACTTCAGAGATGTAGATGGCGGGGTTGGAGGTCAGGGGAAATAGTAGAGACAGTGGAGCCAGAGACCTAAGTTGGGCACGGTTAAAAATCAGTAGTGGTTTGAATGTTGATGGAGCTGGTGACTTTGCCGTCCACACAGCAGGGGATCAGCTGGCGTTACTGAACCCCACTAACACAGGAGCTAGTGTGTTTCTCTGTGCAGACGACACATCTGAGCGACAACTGGCTGTGTTGAAGCACAGGGATTATAGTTCAGGTGGTAGAAAAATGAACACACCAGCAGACCTGGATACAGTTGCCAACCACTAATTTAGTGTGTAAGAGGAATGGCAAAGTCTTTGGAGATCCAGGCCTTGTTCATTTTCAGAAAAGTCAGCCGGTCAACATTATCAGAAGATAGTCGCGTGCGACGGTCTGTTAGTACACCACCTGCGGCACTAAAGATACGTTCCGATAATACACTGGCAGCAGGGCAAGCCAGCACCTCCAATGCATACTGGCTAAGCTCTGGCCATGTTTCCAGCTTAGAGACCCAAAACTTGAAGGGGAAAAAGCCATCTGGGAGTACAGTGACAGGGCAAGACATGTAGTCTGACACCATCTGACGGAAGCGTTGCCTCCTGCTGACTCGAGGCGTCGCTGATGGTGTAGACAATTGTGGTGGACACACAAAACTTTGCCACATTTGGGCCATAGTGGTCTTGCCTTGTGCTGCGGCGCTGCCTCTGCTCCCTCTTTGTGCAGAGTTTCCTCCACTGCCTCGACGCACAGAGCTGCTTTGTAAAGCACTAGCAACAATGCTGTCAGGTGGAATGGAAAACATTATGGACTGCACCAGTGACTCTTCGTACTCCCGCAGTTTACGCTCCCGGTTCAACGTTGGAATGAGCCTTTGTACGCTGTCCCGGTAGCGAGGATCTAGGAGGGTGTACACCCAATAATCAGCCGAGACGAGAATGTGGGCGATGCGGCGGTCGTTTCTCAGGCACTGCAGCATGAAATCAACCATGTGCTGCAGACTCCCAACTGTCAAAGAACCGCTGTCCCCTGTTTGAGGCGTGACCTCGGCCTGCTCTGCATCACCCCACCCTCGCTGTACATACTGAGTAGAGGTTTGTGTACCTCCCTCCTCTGGAGAGATGTCTTCCTCCTCCATCGACTCCTCCTCATCCTCCTCACAAAGTGTCCCCTGCCTAGGCCTTTGTGAGGAAACACGTAGCGCAGACTGTCCAGAAGCAGATGGCATTTGGGACTCCTCATCCTCCACCTCTTCCGAAACCTCATCCCTTAGTGCTTGCAGTGTTTGTTGAAGCAGGCAGATAAGGGGGACAGTCATGCTGACTAGTGCATCATCTGCACTCGCCATCCGCGTGGATTCATCGAAGGCACGCAAAACGAGGCAGATGTCCTTCATAGAGGCTCACTCAATGGTGCTGAAGTGTGAACGGCGCACAGTGCGACTTGTTTGCGCCTGATGCAGCTGGTACTCCATGACTGCTGCCTGCTGCTCACACAACTGCTCCAACATATGTAACGTTGAATTCCACCGGGTGGGTAGGTCACATATGATGCGATGTTCCGGAAGGCCAAATCGTCGCTGCAGAGCAGCGAGGCGTGATCTTGCCGTGCTGGAACGCCGCAAGTGAGCGCACTCTATGCGGACCTTGTGCAACAGTGCATCAAGATCCGGATAGTCCCTCAGAAAGCTCTGCATGACCAAGTTAAGCACATGTGCCAGACATGGGATGTGTGTGAGGTTGCCTAGGCCAAGAGCTGCCACCAGATTTCGGCCATTGTTACACACTACCAAGCCCGGCTGGAGATTCGCTGGCACAAACCACACATCGCTCTCCTGCTTGATAGCATTCCAGAGCTCCTGCGCTGTGTGGCTTCGATTCCCCAAAGAAATTAATTTGAGTACAGCCTGTTGACGTTTGGCCATGGCTGTGCTCATATCGGTCGTAACAGGCTCCTGCTCTGCTGTTTCTGAGGAACTTGAGTAGGAGGAGGAGTCTATGTGTACAGACTGGAGTCCTGCAATCCGTGGTGTTGGAAGAACACGTACAGCGCCACTCTCCAGATCTGTACCCGGCTCCACAACATTGACCCAGTGGGCAGTGAGGGAAAGGTATCGTCCCTGTCCATGGTTACTGGTCCACGCATCGGTGGTCAGGTGGACCTTGCTACTAACGGCGTTTAGTAGCGCATGTTTTATTTTGCCCTCAACATGTTTCTGCAGGGCAGGGACGGCTCGCCTGCTGAAATAAAAGCGGCTGGGCACGTTGTATTGGGGGACTGCCAATGCCATTACGTCCCGGAAGGTGTCAGTGTCCACCAGCCTGAATGACAGCATTTCAACTGCCAGAAGTTTGGCAATGCCAGCATTCAGAGACTGTGCTCGGGGATGGTTTGCCGAGTAAGGGCGCCTTTTATCCCATGCCTGTGCTACCGATGGCTGTGATGGATGGGAATGTGCTGCTATGGGTGGAATCTGACAGGGTCTCCGGACAACAGTGGCAGAGGTTCTTCCTTGGCGATCCTGTGAGGAAGCCGAACCAGCAGTGTGTGAGCTGGAGGAAGAGGCCCCAACACGAACTGAAGAGGTGGTAGGTGGTGCTGTACGTTGGCCTACGTCTTCAGGGTGTCTCTGCAACTCCAACTCGTGCTTGGTGCGCACATGTTTCCACATATTTGTGGTATTGAGGTTGCTGACATTTCTCCCTCTTTTGACTATCTGATGACACAGCTTGCATTTGACAAAGCAAATGTCATCTGCAACTGTGTCAAAAAAGGACCACGCACTGCAAGTCTTGGGAGCGCCCGTTTTGCCTTTGGAATGAGGAATGCTCCTAACGGGTGCCGAAGTGGAGGGTACAGGCAACCAAGTCTTCCCCCTCCCTCTGCCTCCTGTTTTGGCCAGTAGGGGAATCTCTTCCTCCGAGCTGCTCCCACCACCTTCCTGTTCCTCACGCCATGATGGGTCAAGGACCTCATCATCTTCCCTCCCCTCTTCAAACAGCTGCTTCTCCGGGGTTGTCTCGCCAGCACCGTACGCACCAGAAAGTGGCAACTGAGTCTCGTCATCATCTGATGCGTACTGAGGTGTGCTGACCATAGGCACTGGCCCACTCGCCTCTTCAGATTCAGAGGGACAAAGAAGTTGCGCATCACTGCATACCCCCTCTTCTTCACATTCAGGAATGCTGCTTGGCTGGCCCCCTCTTTCCAAGCCAACAGATTCCGAGAACAGAAGTAGAGACTGTGATGGCTCCTGTCCATGTCTCTCTGACTGCCTGGGCACTTTGGCAGGTGGTGAAGAGACAGATGGTTGCTCTTCGGTGCTCTGGTCCTGAGAGGCTGTGGAAGTAATTGAAGTCGATGCGTTAGCTGCCATCCATCCGACAACTGCTTCAATTTGTTCCTCCCGCAGCAGTGGGGTACGTTGAGGTCCTACAAAGCAGCGCATAAAGGACTGTTGCCTGCTAAAACTGGGGGATGCTGATCCACTGGTGCCCGCAGCAGGCCCAGAATCCCCACGTCTTCTACCTACAGAATCCCCACGTTCTCTCCCTGCAGAATCCCCACGTCCTCTCCCTGCTGAAACTCCACGCCCACGCCCACGCGCCTTACTCCCTGCCTTCTTCATCTTGCAAGACTGCTTAAGATAGGCAGAAAAGTACAAAGGGGGGCCTTAGTGTGCTTATTCCTGAACAGCTGGTTACAGGTACAAGAAACACTAATTTTATGAAGTGTGTGTGTGTGGACTACACTTTAATAGGAGCTGATGTGGCCTACACAAGTTCCAAATGTAGTGTTTGGTGAACTTTTTTTGTGGTTTCTTTGTTGGAAACAAACTCAAAGTATGTGAACAAAGAATGGAAACTGATAGTATCACCAACTTTTTGGAGCTATTACAATGCAGGCAGGTAACCTACAATGCAAAAGATGAGGCTCCAAAAAAATTGGGTAATACTAATCTGGCTGCGCTGGCAGGGCACAAGCCAGAAAAAAAGGCTCCTCTATCTACTCCTATATAGTGTTTGCAACCAACCAATGTTGATGGATACGGATGGATGCACACTAATAGGAGAAGAAAAAATGAGCTGCACTCAAAGACAAATATGTGTGAGGCAGTGACGCACGTTGAGCGTTCTACAACCAGACGTAGCTGCAGGACACTCTACTCTGCGTGAGCTGCACTCACACACAGTCAGAGACCTCTCAGACAGGCGTGAACAGTGCAGCTAAGTGGGCACTGGCACTGACAGGCTGCAGAAAGGCTCCGCTGTGTACTCCTATATAGTGTTTGCAACCACCATAGATGGAGACGGATGGATGCACACTAATAGAAGAAAAAATGAGCTGCAATAAAAGAAAAATGTGTGAGGCAGTGACACGCTGAGTGTCCTACAACCAGACGTAGCTGCAGGACACACTACTCAGCGTGAGCTGCACTCACACACAGTCAGAGACCTCTCAGACAGCCGTGAACAGTGCAGCAAAGTGGACACTAGCACTGAAAGGCTGCAGAAAGGCTCCGCTGTCTACTACTAGTGTTTGCAACCAACGTATATGGATACGGATGGAAGCACACTAGATTGAAATTATGTAAAAAATGCAGCTCAAAAATTAAAAGATGTATGAGGCAGCAGTGAGGCACGCTGGGCAGCCTACAACCTGACGTGGCTGCAGGACCCACTCCACAGCGTGAGCTGCACTCACACAGTTCTTGCAGACAGCTGTGAACACTGATGCTAGGGCAAAGAAAGCTACAGTGGTGGTTTATGTAGCCTGGGGAAAGCACTAGATGTTTGGTGGAATCGCTATTTCTAACTGTCCCTCACAGTCTTCAACAGCAGCCTGTCCCTAACTGAATTCACAGCAGAGTGAACCAGAAATGGCGGCTGCGGTGGCTTTTATAGTGCATCATGACATCATTTCGGCAGCCAATCACAGCCATGCCAATAGTTAACATGCCTACATGCCTAACAGGATGTGCCCACACTTCGGAGGATTCCCATTGGCTTAATCAAAGCAAGCAGGCTCATAGCATGATGGGAACTTCCGATTCCGGTATCCGATATGACAAAAGTATCGGAAGTCAGTATCGGAATTCCGATACCGCTAATATCGGCCGATACCCGATACTTGCGTTATCGGAATGCTCAACACTAGTCATCATCATTATCCTTAATATCAGTGTCACAAATAGTGTCGAGCATTCTGATACTGCAAATATCGGGTATCGGCCGATATTCGCTGTATCGGAGTTCCGATACCGAGTACCGATATTTTTACAATATCGAATACCGGAATCGGAAGTTCCCATAATGCAATGAGCCAGTTGTGTTAGCCATGTTAACTAATGGCATGGCTGTGATTGGCTGCTGAAATGTTGTCATCATGATGCGCGGTCTGTGCGGGCCTGCCGGGGGTCTGCGCGGGCCTGCTGGGAGTCTGTACAGGCCTGCCGGGGGTCTGTGCGGGCTGCCGGGGGTCTGTGCGGGCCTGCCGGGGGTCTGTGCGGGCTGCCGGGGGTCTGTACGGGCCTGCCGGGGGTCTGTGCGGGCCAGCCAGGGGTCTGTGCAGGCTGCCGGGGGTCTGTGCGGGCCTGTCGTGGGTCTGTACGGGCCTGCCGGGGGTCTGTGTGGGCTCCCGGGGGTCTGTGCAGGCCTGCCGGGGGTCTGTGTGGGCTGCCGGGGGTCTGTACGGGCCTGCCGGGGGTCTGTGTGGGCCTGCCGAGGGTCTGTGCGGGCTGCCGGGGGTCTGTGCGGGCCTGCTGGGGGTCTGTACGGGCCTGACGGGGGTCTGTGCGGATCTGCCGGGGGTTGTGTGTGTGTGCAGGCATCGTCCGATGGGACTACAAGTCCCATCAGGCTATGCCTGCTACAATGACAGTGATTGACACATTAGCCAATGATGGGACAGTAGTAGTCCCATCATTCGGCTAATGTGTTGAATGTAAAAAAAAACAAACATACATACTACATACATACATACTACATACATACTACATTCATACAACATACATACTACATACATACTACATATATACTACATTCATACAACATACATACATAAATACTACATACTGCATACACACTACATATATACTACATTCATACAACATACATACTACATAATACATACATACTACATATATACTACATTCATATAACATACATACTACATACTACATACATACTACATATATACTACATTCATACAACATACATACATACTACATACTACATACTTACTACATACATACAACATACATGCAACATGCTACATACATACAACATACATACAACATACATACTACATACATACTACATACAATACATTCATACATTCATACAATACATACATATACACTCACTGGCCACTTTATTAGGTACACCTGTCCAACTGTGTGTTAAGACTTAATTTCTAATCAGCCAATCACATGGCGGCAACTCAGTGCATTTAGGCATGTAGACATGGTCAAGACAATCTCCTGCAGTTCAAACCGAGCATCAGTATGGGGAAGAAAGGTGATTTGAGTGCCTTTGAACGTGGCATGATTGTTGGTGCCAGAAGGGCTGGTCTGAGAATTTCAGAAACTGCTGATCTACTGGGATTTTCACGCACAACCATCTCTAGGGTTTACAGAGAATGGTCCGAAAAAGAAAAAAAATCCAGTGAGCGGCAGTTCTGTGGCCGGAAATGCCTTGTTGATGCCAGAGGTCAGAGGAGAATGGGCAGACTGGTTCGAGCTGATAGAAAGGCAACAGTGACTCAAATTGCCACCCGTTACAACCAAGGTAGGCAGAAGAGCATCTCTGAACGCACAGTGCGTCGAACTTTGAGGCAGATGGGCTACAGCAGCAGAAGACCACACTGGGTACCACTCCTCTCAGCTAAGAACAGGAAACTGAGGCTACAATTTGCACAAGCTCATCGAAATTGGACAGTAGAAGATTGGAAAAACGTTGCCTGGTCTGATGAGTCTCGATTTCTGCTGCGACATTCGGATGGTAGGGTCAGAATTTGGCGTAAACAACATGAAAGCATGGATACATCCTGCCTTGTATCAACGGTTCAGGCTGGTGGTGGTGGTGTCATGGTGTGGGGAATTTTTTCTTGGCACTCTTTGGGCCCCTTGGTACCAATTGAGCATCGTTGCAACGCCACAGCCTACCTGAGTATTGTTGCTGACCATGTCCATCCCTTTATGACCACAATGTACCCAACATCTGATGGCTACTTTCAGCAGGATAATGCGCCATGTCATAAAGCTCGAATCATCTCAGATTGGTTTCTTGAACATGACAATGAGTTCACTGTACTCAAATGGCCTCCTCAGTCACCAGATCTCAATCCAATAGAGCATCTTTGGGATGTGGTGGAACGAGAGATTCGCATCAGGGATGTGCAGCTGACAAATCTGCGCCAACTGTGTGATGCCATCATGTCAATATGGTCCAAAATCTCTGAGGAATGCTTCCAGCACCTTGTTGAATCTCTGCCACGAAGAATTGAGGCAGTTCTGAAGGCAAAAGGGGGTCCAACCCCTTACTAGCATGGTGTACCTAATAAAGTGGCCAGTGAGTGTAGACATACAGTACATATAACATAGAGTACATACTCACCATCACTTGTCACTTTGATCCCCGAAGCCAGTGTCATCTCACTGTAAAAAATATTAAAATAACAAACAACCAATATACTCCCTGATCCGCAGAAATCCACGAGTGTCCCACGACGATCTCCCGTGGAGAACAGCAGAATCAGCTACCGCACAGACCCCCGGCAGCCCGCACAAACCCCCGGCAGACCCGCACAGACCCCCGGCAACCCGCATAGACCCCCGGCAGGCCTGCACAGACCCCCGAGAGGCCCGTACAGACCCCGCCCGCACACACAGACACGCACAGTGTCTGCCCACGCACCGCCCACACTCTTCCCCCCTCCTGAACTGGATGTGCAAGTAAAGAAAGGGTTTATTTTCATTCCGATATTTGTACCACATTGACTTGCATGGGTTTCCGGTATCGGAATCGGCGATACCCGATACTTTTTGGGTATCGGTCCGATCCAATCCGATCCGATATTTCACGATATCGGATGGTATCGCTCAACACTAGTCACAAACCATTTGTGGATCTGTGGCAGCGCTGGTTCCACTCACATTTAAACTTTTTGCCATTCAGTCCAGTGGCGGTTAAATGTAGTTTTTCCCCACTGGCAAGCTGGTGTTACTGCAGTGCTACTGGGTCAGCTGATGTTGCTGGTGACCACTCCCACATCCTTTAAAAAGTCACTTGATGCATCAGCTGACTGTTGGTGATACAGTTCCTCTTTGGAGACCAACCTTTGCAGAAACAGCTCTCAGGTGTCAGCCAAGTTTGGTGTTTGGAGTCCTGTTGTTGTGTTATCTGTGGTGTGGAGTTAACCCCTTCCCGACCTGTGACAAAGCGTATGCGTCATGAAAGTTGGTGCCAATCCAACCTGTGACGCATACCCTGTGTCACAGAATGATCGCCCTCCTGCGGGCCGGGTGACCGGGGTGAATGAAAGGTCACCCGGCACGCAGGTACAGGGGGACCTATACTTGACCCCAGGGGGGGTGGCTTAGCCCCCCACAGGTCTACGATCACTCCTGGTGACCTTTTTTCACCCCCCTCAGATCAGATTGGAGCTAGCATCCGTGTGACGCTAGCCCTCTAATCAGATGTGGAGGGGCGGAGAAAAACAATGTCTGCCTTGCTCCTCAGCTTCATCCCATCTGTGGAAGCCGAGGAGCGAGGTGCATGACCGCTGACCTGCCCCACAGAGCCAGTGATCGCCGCCGCTGCCCGCCGCCGCTGCTGCCACCACCGCTGCTGTGTGCTGAGGACAGGTACTCCCCCCTCCTGTCCTCCACTCCCCCCGACCTCCGCTTCCTCCCCCCTGCCCCCCTGATCTCCAGCTGAATGGGTAATCACCCCCTGCCCCCCCAATCACTTGCTGCATTTGCTCACCTCCTCCTGCAGGCTCCATTTGCTCCCCTCCTCCCTCCTGCCCCCCTGCGCCTGACAGCTCCATTTTCTCTCCTCCTCCCCTTGTGATCACCCCCTGATCACCCCCTGATCACCCCCTAATCACCCCCTGCCCCCCAATCACCTGCTGCTGCCATCTACATTTTCTGCTGGTCCTCTGCTCCCCTCCTGCCCCCAACGACACCTGACAGCCCCATCCTCCCCTGGTGATCACTCCAATCACCCCCTGATCACCCTGTGCCCCCCTGATCACCCCCTGATCACCTGCTGCCGGCTCCATCTGTAGCTGGTCCTCGGCTCCCCTTCTGCCCCTCGCGACTGATAGCCCCATCCTCCCCTGGTGATCACCCCCCCAAGTGATCACCCCAATCACCCCATGCCCCCCTGATCACCTCGTGCCCCCCTCATCACCTGCTGTTGCAGGCTCCATCTGTAGCTGGTCCTCGGCTCCCCTTCTGCCCACCCGCAACTCATAGCCCCATCCTTCCCTGGTGATCACCCCCCCAGTGATCACCCCAATTACCCCGTGCCCCCCTGATCACCCCATGCCCCCCTGATCACCCCGTGCCCCCCTGATCACCCCCTGATCACCTGCTGCTGCCGGCTTCATCTGTAGCTGGTCCTCTACTCCCCTTCTGCCCCCCCGCGACTGATAGCCCCATCCTCCCCTGGTGATCACCCCCCAGGGATCACCCCCTGTCCCCCTGATCACCCCCTGCCCCGCTGATCTCCCCCTGATCACCTGCTGCTACTGCCGGCTCCATCTGCTGCTGCATCTCCTCAGCCCTTCTTGCCCCGCTCTCGCCTGACTGCCCTTGCCCGCACCTGACAGCTCCTGCCCGCGCCTGACTGCCCCTGCCCGTGCCTGACTGCCCCCACCCGTGCCTGACTGCCCCGCCTGCACATGACTACCCCTGCCCGCGCCTGACTTCCCCCCGCCCACACCTGACTGCCCCCACCTGTGCCTGACTGCCCCTGCCCGCGCCTGACTGCCCCCGCCCACGCCTGACTGCCCTCACCCGCGCCTGACTGCCCTCGCCCGTGCCTGACTGCCCTCACCCATGCTTGACAGCCCCCGCCTGACAGCCCCGTCCTGCAGTAGAAAGTTTTTCACCAAACATTCGCACATACACACGCCCACGCACACTATAATAAAACTTTTTTACACACGCACACACCACACACACAATGTCCCGCTCATAACTGTCATCCCAGTCACAAAGGGTCTACTCAGTTGAGGAGGCATATGAAATTATTGCCTCCGAAAATGATAGTGAGGAGAACCCCACCTTTCTCTATACCTCCCACTCTTCCTCTTCCAGCGACGTAGACTTGCCACCACCAAGATGTCGCAGAACGAGAAATCGTCCGGAGCCCAGGGAGGAAGAGTCGGAGGCCTTAGAGGAAGAGTCGGGTACCTTGGAGGAAGTCCCACAGTCAAGTGTGAGTTTCCCCCAACCTAGTGCTAGTCACGCCCAACCTAGCACTAGTGCTCCCTCCTGGACCCCCGTCCCTGAAAATTTTGCTCCACAGATTCCTGATTTCGTTCCCCAATCAGGAATCCAGTTTGAGACTGCCAACTTCAGGGAAATAGACTTTCTCAAAGTCTTTTTCTCTGAGTCAATCGTCAGTCTCAGGGTGGAGCAAACAAACTTGTATGCCCAGCAATTTTTGGCCAAACACCCAATTTCTTCATTCTCTACTTGGAGTCCCGTGGACTCTGTAGAAATGATTAAATATTGGGGACTGGTCCTTCACATGGGGATTGTGAAGAAACCAGAAATTCGCCAAAACTGAAGTACCGATATTTTATATCAAACTCCAGTATTTGGCATGGTTATGTTTCGCAAACGTTTTGAGGTGATTCATAAATTTCTCCATTTCAGGGACAACACTGAAAGCCTTCCCCGCGATGACCCGAATTTTGATAGACTGTTCAAAATTCGGCTGCTCATCGAACACTTCAACAACAAGTTTGCTGAAGAGCACATTCCCGAAAGGGAAATTTGTGTGGATGAATCCCTCATCCACATCAAAGGGAGGCTTCAGTTCCATCAGTACCTGCCCAGCAAAAGGGCGAGGTACGGGATAAAACTCTACAAGCTGTGTGAGAGTACCTCAGGGTACACTCTCAGCTTTAGAGTTTACCAAGGAAAGGATAGTAGGATCCAGCCCCCAGAATGTCCACTTGCTTTGGGGGTGAGTGGGAAAATAGTGTGGGATTTGGTCCACCCAATGCTTGATAAAGGTTACCATCTGTACGTTGAAAACTTTTATACAAGCATCAGACTATTTCAATCCCTCTCTGCCAGAGCTACCGTCGCTTGCGGTACCGTGCGCAGAAACCAGAGGGGTCTCCCTTTGCCGCTAATTGAGCAGCCTCTCTGAAAGGGTGAGAGCCGAGCCCAATGTAGTGGCAACATGCTTGTGGTCAAGTTCAAAGACAAAAGAGACGTCTTTGTCTTGACCACAATCCATGGTCCCGGCACCACGGCCACCACCGTTCGAGGTACCCCAGCACCGGTCCACAAACCGGACTGTGTCCTGGCGTACAACCATCACATGGGGGGAGTTGATCTTTCTGATCAAGTCCTCCAGCCCTATAGTGCCATGCGGAAGGCGAAGGTGTGGTACAAAAAACTGGCTGTGCACCTCGTACAAATGGCACTGTATAATGCATGCGTGCTATCACGATGTGCAGGCCCAGACCACTCCTTCCTTGAGTTCCAGGAGGCGGTGATAAAGGCCATGATTTTTGGAGAGGAGGACGGAGCGCGCCCCAGCACCCCTGGAACTCAAGTTTCCCGTATGGTACCAGGGCAACATTTTCCCAGTGAGGGGATAACAAGAAAAAGGTGCCGGGTGTGCTATAAAAGGGGGACAAGAAAAACAACTCGTTTCCAATGTGAAACGTGTCCTGACAAACCTGGACTGTGTTTGAATTAATGCTTCAGAATTCATCACACGTCCATGGACTAAACACATCCAGACATTCCACGACAGAACTCACCCTCACTAGGCTGACATACACAACACCACACACCAACCTGACGTACACTACACCACACACACCAACCTGACGTAGTGTGTCAGGTTGGTGTGTGTGGTGTGGTGCACATCAGGTTGGTGTGTGTGGCCTAGTGTACGTCAGGTTGGTGAGTATGTGTGCTATACACTACACAACACACACCAACCTGACATACACTACACCACACACCAACCTTACGTACACTACACCACACACACCAACCTGACGTACACGGCTACTGTAACGTTTTTTGTCTCCGGCGAAAAAGCCGGACACGCCGGATCCGGCGCGTCTGGCTTTTTCACACAATGAAAGCCTATGAGCGCCGCAATGCGCCTGATCCGGCGAAAGCCGGATCCGGTGGCCGGATCCGTTTTTTTTGGTCTGAGCATGCTCAGTAGCTCTGCCCACAAGACATATATAAAAGCAAGACAGTGGGACCCACAGCCACACCCAACATGCCACCCAAGAAAGCATCCAAGCGCAGCAGGAGAAGGCAGGAGACCACTGCAGCACCATCAGCACCACCACCACCCGAAATGGAGCAGCAAATGGAACATGCTGAGGAGGGGAGGCCAGCAGCAGATGAGAGACGGTAATTATCAAATCCCCCATTCCTCCAAACTAGGGCTATTGAATATCAAGATATTCATTGGCCCTTTGTTTCTCTTTATTCAACAGCCGCCCAATAGATGCAGCAGCAGCAATGGCAGCAGCTGGAACACCACCCACAGGCATGGAGTGTGGCCACCAGGAAGACAGCACATCATCTTCTGGGAGCCCTCTCTCGCATCGTCCGCGTTTGACGGTAAGTTTTTATTTCCAAAATCCATCATCTCTGTAATGTATGTCTATTCATTGCCTTTTATTTCAAAACAGGATTCACAAGATGAAGAGGAGCTCCCAGAAGAAGAAGGAAGGGGTGGACAGACACTTGGAGTGGGCTCACAATTGGTAAGTTTTTTGCATCAAACGCAGAAACACAACATCACACTACACACAACACATAGAAAACAATGTTCTGCAGACCACACACAGCAAACAAATGCCTACATCCAAAGACATAACATTTTTTGTTTTCTTCTCTAGTCTTCCCAATCTGGTGCTCGGCCAAGAGGTCCTCGCAGTGCCTCCCAGGGTCGTCGGCGACAGCAACGCGGCGGTCACCAGCGTGTAAGTATAAATATTTTTGCTTTGTTTTTTTGCACTTTTTATTTCATTTCTTTTGTGGAGGCTAATTATGTTATTTTTGTCTTTTTCTTTAACAGCCTTCACAGCGTGCTCCCGACTCTGACGGTGAGGATGGAGGACTCGATGTGGACCACCTCATCGATCTCGTCAGAGAAAGGGAGCCGCTCTGGAATATGGCTGACCGCCGCCACGCTGACCTTATCGTTACCCGACGACTCTGGGAGGAAATCTGTTCGCTCCTTGTGGGCCGCTGGGAGGACCTCGATGTTCGGGCCCAGATTAAAGAGCGTAAGTATATACAGTACCGGTTGCTTGATGTAAACCAGTGTTTCCCGAACTCCAGTCCTCGTGGTCCCCACGGATCATGTGTTCAGGATTTCTATTTACTATGGAAATCCTGAAAACATGACCCCTGGGGACCATGAGGACTGGAGTTTGTGAAACACTGATGTTGTATACTAACCACTCCTTTCTCGTTTCAGGGAACAGAATTGTGAATCGGTGGCGGTCTGTGAGGGATCGTTTCAAGAAGGAGTTCAATAAAGAGATGCGGGCCCCGAGTGGATCTGGAGGACGCAGGAGCAAGTACAAGTACGCACAAGCCCTGTCGTTCCTCCGGGAAACAATGGTCACTAGAAGGTAAATATTACACACCACATGTGAAAAAAAATGTTAGATGTAACTTTTTTTTTTCAGCCAGGGCCATACCATGTCAGTATTTTAATTGTTTTTTTTTCTCTTTATTCCACAGCACGGTGAGCAGCACTCGGGAGCCTGCACGATTGGACCCTTCTGAGGCGATCCCTGAGGAGACCGGCACCGAGGGACAATTCGACCGCCCCGGTACATCTGCACCTTCCCAGCCTTCCCACACATTCGACCCATCTGTCCCATCCACCAGCACAGGAGCATCGTGGCCGCCTACATTACATGAAGCTGCTGGTGAGGAGATCGCTTTCCCTTTACCCCACCCTTCTGCCCCTGCCACCTCTAGTACACCTGCGGGTACTGGGCGGCAGCGGCAGAGGGGTCAGGAAAAGACTTATGCGCCAGAGTTCTTGCATCTGAATGCATCTTTCCAGAACTGTCTAAAAGTCTTGTCAGAGCAAATCTCTGCAGGCTTTCAGCAGATCAACTCCAGCATTCTGGAGGTGAAGACACTTCTGCAAACCATGCATTCAGAAGCAAGATCTTCGCCAAACCACACCTTTTTCAGGTCTGTTGTGGAGCGCATGGCAACACTATCTCCTACCCAGCAGATGCATGTAATGCATTCGTGCCACGGTGCTCTACAGCAGGTTACCTCCCAACCTCCACCTCCCACCACTGTAGTTCCTCCACCTGCACCCCCTCCAGCCACTTTCCATCCTCCCCCTCTTATTACATCTGCACCCCCTCCAGCCACTTTCCATCCTCCCCCTCCTATTACATCTGCACCCCCTCCAGCCACTTTCCATCCTCCCCCTCCTATTACATACCAGCAACCTCACCAGTACCAGCAACCTTCCCAGTACCAGTAACCTCCCCAGTACCAGACATCTCCCCACTTCCAGCAACCTGCCCCGTACCAAACTCCTTCCCCGTACCAAACTCCTTCCCCGTACCAAACTCCTTCCCCATACAACTTTCCATCAACATCATCTGCTCCTACAGTCCCTGCCCAACCCTCCACTCCACCGCCCACCACCTCTTCTGCCTCCCACATGTCCACCCATTCTGTAGCTTTTTCCACACCAACACCTCTAACTGTTCCTTCCCCACCACGATCCCAGTCCTCTTTCCACACTCCCATTGTCGAAGTGTCCCGCAGCCCCTCCAGCAGTATTTCCACCCCACACTACACAGATTTATGATGTGTTTTGTAATAAAAATGCCCTGTTGGTTTCAAACCTTTATTAAAAAAGTTTTTTTAACTTTAAAAACAGTTTACAAAAAAAAAATATTTTAAATAAAAGTTAAATTATTGTTTACACTGGTTGTCTGTCATTTCTTTCTGCGGCAAAATATGTTTAAAAAAAAGGTTAAATACAGGGTATTTAAAAGGTAAAAAGGTATTCAAAACCAGGTATATAACTGTGGGTAAATTTTAGCTTTTTGCCACAGTTGTGTTCCTGGTTGTGTTTGAAGCAAAGTATTTCACCTGAAAAGTTGTGTTTATTGTTGGTGATTTCCTAACAATGTACACAACTTTGGTTAAAAGGTGAAATACTTTGCATAAAACACAACCAGGTACACACCTGTGGCCTAAAGCTAAAAATAGTAAGACCATGACAAGATAGCCAACTTTGGTTGGCAAAGGTATATACTGTTGGTCCAGAAGGTACACAAGTTTGGTTAGGGCACAAATCTTTCACACTCTGTCATCCTGCCAGTGTACTCTGCCTTGAGGTGACATAAAGTATAGTGCAAAATTGTCCCTCATTACTGAAACCGTCACAGAACTTCTAGTGGTAATATTTCCAATGACAACATCCATCTTCGCCAGTAACTTGCTCTTCTCTCCAACCTGCACTTTCTCCTCTACAACTTGTCAAAGAAGGGCTGTAGGAACATGCTATATATAGTTTTCCAGTAGCCAATCCCGTTCAGAAGGCCACAAGGGTCAATTTTAAAAACCAGATCCGGCGTAATCCGTCGAAAAACGGATAGAAAAACGGATGAACCGGATGAGACGGATCCGGTTTTGTCTGTCAAGAACAAGACGGATCCAGCAGAAAACCGGATCCGGCACATCAGGTTTTACAAAACATTTGCCGGATCCGGCATTCCGGCATGACGCCGGATCGCGCCTGACGCCGAAAACCTGATGTGTGAAAGTAGCCTAAGTGTTGTATTTTACCTTGTCTCTTTGGTGTCTGTCACTTCCCCCTGTGTGCTTTATCTGCAGAGGTGATGCTAGTGCTCCTTGCCAGCCAGTGCACTAGCCAGGGAAGATCTATGTGACAAATATGGAGGAGGCATCCTGAAGTTGGCAGGGAGGACCTGCATAGGGTGTTAGGTGAGAACAGGGAAAGGCTCAGGGTGAAGCTCAGGAGGTGACCATCCCTGATTCCCTACTGTCAGGGCCTTTCTCTCCCCTATTCCATCAGCGTTGTGTTGTTGTGCCATTTGGTGAATGACCAACGGTTGGGTTGTGTCACACTGGTCAGTCACTCCGTGACAATCAGCTTCTGTCCTTCTGTGGAGAGGAGAGAGGATTGACGTGCACTGTCAGTATTTCGAGGTTCTGATGGAACAGGATGTCAAACCTAAGGTACATGTAGAGAGCAATTCATCGCACATTCTTACGTCAAAGATACAATAAATTGATTCTATGTGTAGACATATGGCAGGCATATAAAAGACATCAATGTGCAGGGAGAAATGCGACAAGGATATAATATAATGTTTCTCCCCTTCCTGAGTCTTTTTCTTAATCTTGCTGTGTGCATAGTGAACAGGAGCCTGAAACCTTTAATAGGAATAAAAACAATTAATTTAAAAAAAGGTACTCTGAGCTCTGTGTCCTCATGACTCCTGCCACATAACATCTGCAGTGATCAGTGTCTGCTGTCATCTGCAGGAGAGACAGGGCACAGAGAAGCCAAATGTCACAATGGACACAAGTATAATTATTTTTTAATTTAATATAGAGGTCTCGGAGGCATTTAAAGTTAACTTTACACATTATGATTATATAATTTATATGCATGCATATTATTCATCCTACAGTAAAAGATACTTGGACCTCATGTAGATGTGAGTAGTGGATTCATGAATGTGCCATAGATAACTTTATATTCATTCAATGTGTCAGATGTACAAAAGACCCAAATATCGTTTCAACAGGCCTGAAAGTGTTATTCTGGAACAGAATAAGTCCCATTCTGATCCTAAATCTTACTTTGGGCTTAAAGAAAAGATGGTTGCTTTTTTAATTTCTACTTTTTTTCCTATCCCCTTTTCATTACTTTTTTTTTACAGCATCTTCTCAATAAAGTACATTTTGACAGAATTTGAGAAATGTGAATCAGCTCATGACCTGGACAGTTTTCTATATTTAGAGCCAAACCAAAGTGAACGTGGTTCTCGGCTTGACTGCCAATTCTTGACTACTTCAAGTTCTCACTCTTTGTGTGTTTTTATTTACTGACCCCTTGTAGAAATATTATTTTTCATTGTAAATCAGAATTAGCAAAAAATATTGTCACCTATCTATGGTCTATAACTAGTTTTGAAACTCGCCTTCATTCAAGTTATTGGGGCTTAATTGTAATACTGTAGGTATGTGGACTGTCTTACCCTGTTCCTGCCCCTGAAGACAACAATCGCAACATGTGAATAGTGTCATACGGTTTTACATGTAATGTGAATAGTGATGTGTACCTTATATAATGTGTTATGGTAATGTACAGCATGTAAGTAATGTAAAGTAAAAAAATGAGGGTTAAAAGAACATTTTTGTAGGAAAAATGTGATTTTTTTTTATTTTCGCATCTCAACGTTATAAACTTCGGTGAAGCACCAGGGCATTTAAGGTGCTCACCACATATCTAGATACACTCCTTGAGGCAGTCTAGTTTAAAAAATGGGGTCACTTGCGGGGGATTTCCACTGTTTATGCACATCTGGGGCTCCCCAAATGTGAAATGGTGTCCACTAGTGATTCCAGCAAATTTTGCATTAAAAAAAGTCAAATGGCGCACCTTCCCTTCCGATTCCTACCATGCGCTCTAACAGTAGTTTTCCCTCACATATGGGGTGTCAACGTACTCAGGAGAAATAGCACAATAAATTCAATCATGCAATTTCTCCTGTTACCCTTGTGAAAATAAAAACAATTGGGGCTAAATGAACATTTTTGTTGGACAAATTGGACAAATGTGATTTTTTATTTCCATATCTCAACCTTATAAACTTCTGTGACGCACTTGGGATTTGAAGGTGCTCATCTCACATCTAGATACATTCTTTGTGGGGTCTAGTTTCCAAAATGGAGTCACTTGAGGGGGTTTTCAATGTTTAGGCATATCAGGGGCTCTCCAAGCATGACATGGCATCTGCTAATGATTCCAGCAATTTTTGCATCCAAAAAGTCAAACGATGCTCCTTCCATTCTGAGCCCTGCAGTGTTCTAAACAGTAGTTTCCTCCACATAATGAGTATCGGCATACTCAGGTAAAATTGAACAACAAATTGTTTGGTTCATTTTTTCCTGTTATCCTTCTGAAAATGTAAAATTTGGAGCTAAAAAACATTTTTCTTGGAAAAATGTGATTTTTTTTATTTTCATGGCTATACTTCATAAACGTCTATGAAGCACCAGGGGTTTCAAGGTGTTCACAACACATTTGACCCCTCTAGTTCTTTGAGGGTGGTCTAGTTTCCAAAATAATGTCACTTTTGAGGGTTTGTTTAGGCACATAAAGGCCTCTCCAAATGCAACATGGCATCCACTAAAGATTCCCACCAATTTTTCTTTCAAAAAGTAAAATGGTGCTCTTCCCTTCCAAGCCTTGCTGTGGGCCCAAACAGTAGTTTTCTCCAACATATGGTGTATCGGCATACTCATGAGAAATTGCACAACATTTTTGGGTCCATTTTCTCCTGTTACCTTTGTAAAAATGAAAAAAATTGGTGCTAAGAGAAATTTTTTCTGGAAAAATTTTTATTTTTTAATTTCACGGCTCAACATTGTAAACTTCTGTGAAGAATCTGAGGGTTCATTGTGCTCACTGCACATCTAGATAAGTTGCCTTAGGGGTCTAGTTTTCAAAATGGGACACTTATAGCTGTTTTCCACTTTTTAGGCACATCAAGGGCCCTCCAAACGTGTCATGGCAACTACTTTCGATTCCTGCCATTTCCGTTCAAAAAGTCCAGCAATGCTCCTTCACTTTTGAGCCCTGCCATGCACCCAAACAATAGTTTTCCCCCCACATATGGGGTATCAACATGCTCAGGAGAATTTGCACAACAAATTTTGGCTTCCATTTTCTCCTTTCACTCTTGTGAAAATAAAAAAAATTGGGTCTAATTTAAAATTTTGGTGAAACTAACAACCTATAGGACAGCACTATTTAAATGAAATTATGCCCCATTAATCCAGAGTTTCCAAGCATACTTAAATAGATGGTCTTTGGCAAATTTGTCTTGGCTGGGTAGGATACACAGAATAAAGATGGTCTCCCTTCCCGGTTTCTTATATCTTTTCAGATCCCTCCCTATATTGGTACCAACCAGAACGTTCACCCATTTACATTCTATGATATTTAAATTTCTTTGGTTGGGGAAAAGGCCTGGAATTGCACAGAAGACCATGTTCCTCCATAGGAAATTGGGAGGATTGTCCTTACCTAATTTCGCACTTTACTATAGATCAGCCCAGATTGCCCAATTAGTCAACACCTGTCCTCACGGGAATACACCTAGATGGGTTCTCCTGGAATCCTTTCTATCCAGACTGTACTCATTTTCAGGCTTAATGTGGTCCACAGAGCGTTTGCCACAGAATCTAATAAGTATGGCCCCTTACATGGTCCATTCACTAATTTTCTGGAGGAAAGTTAGGTTTAAATATGAGATGCAATCCAACCCTTCACCACTGATCAATATTTTACATAACCCTATGTTCCAACCCGGGCTGGAACCACAACTTTTTTCGTGGTGGTTGACTAAGGGGATCTACTTACTCAAGCACCTCTGCTCTCCTTTTAATGTATTGTGGGACAGACAAGAATTTATTCAAAAATTCACACCTCCTGCAAGGGGAATAATGCGTATAAACCAGGTATTTCATTTTGCTAAGCAAATTCTCCCAGGAAAAACTCCTCTCCGGATAACGGGTTTTGAGAACAAATGCTTGCAAGATCCATTGGGGAAAGGAATGATTTCTTTGATTTACTCTACTATTAGTCCACCTTACAATGAAAGAAAATTAGATTATATGTTACAATGGGAGGAAAACTTAGGATTTGCCATGTCGATTGATGACTGGTACCGTAGTAGTGAGACATTATCTAAAGGTAGTTATCAAATTTCATTGGTAGAGACTTCTTTGAAGGTTCTACATAGATCCTACTATGTATCAGAGAGAATTCATACTATGTTCCCTAGTGTTTGATTGTTTCAGGGGATGTGGGGTATCGGGAGACATGAAACACATCTGGTAGTCTTGTACAGTGGTCTCGGAGCTCTGGAGGAAAGTTAAATGTCTGGTAGAACAAATGTTCGGGGAGCAAACCGATTTAGAGCCCTCTGCCTTTTTATTGGGTCCTAAGCCACCGAGGTTCTCTAAAAGTTTTCACAAATTGGTGAATTATTTGGGTATGGCAGCAAAGATTCATATAGCCGCAAAATGGAAAACCCCTTCACTGTCGATATCTTTGGTAAAAGAAAGAATGAATACCATCATGTTATATGAGCGGATAGAATCTACTAGATCTGATACGTGGAACTTATTTCTCAAGATCTGGAATACTTGGATAGAATTACATCCAAATACACAACTAGACTTGGCTTTGCGGCTTTCCCCTTAACCGTTTATGACTTATAGAAAAGGCCTTACCAGAACTCATAACAAACATTGGGTGTTTACTTGAGACGGATGTTTCAAATTGGTTCTTCATATTAATATTAAGCAATGTATGGCTGAACTCCTGTTGTCTATCCTTCCCCTACCCCTGTCATGTCCTTTTTCTTTTATGTCTAATTTATTATAAATATAATAATATTTGCTTCCTTGCATGGGAGATTGGTTATTGTTTTTGTGTTTTCATATGATGTTTCAAATAAAGTTTATTAAAGCTAACATTTTGGTGAAAAAAGTTAAATGTTCATTTTTGACAGGTGGGAAATGTTATTTATTACCGTATTTTTCGGACCATAAGATGCACCGGACCATAAGACGCACCCCAATTTTCAGAAGGAAAATAGGGAAAAAAATAATAATGTGTCAAAAGGGGGTCCATCTTACAGTCCAAATTCAGCTTACCTGGGAAGGGATCTGGCACAGGTGGAGGAGTGGTCACAAGGGTCATTCAGTGGTCCAGGCTCGTGCGGTGGCGGCTCTGTGCTGGGGCAGGTTGGTTGTGCTGGAGCACCTGGGCTGTACTGGGGCAGCTGGGCTGGGCTGTGCTGGGGCAAGTGGGCTGTGCTGTGTTGTGCTGGGGCAGCTGGGCTGTGGCAGCTGTGCTGGGGCTTGGGCAGCTGTGCTGGGGCTTGGGCAGCTGGGCTGGGGCTGGGGCAGCTGTGCTGTGCTGGGGCTGGGGCAGCTGTGCTGGGGCAGCTGTGCTGGGCTGGGGCAGCTGGGCTGTGCTGGGGCTGGGGCAGCTGTGCTGGGGCTGGGGCAGTTGTGCTGTGCTGGGGCTGGGGCAGTTGGGCTGTGCTGGTGCTGGGGCAGCTTTGCTGTGCTGGGGCAGCTGGGCTGTGCTGGGCTGGGGAAGCTGGGCTGTGCTGGGGCTGGGGCAGCTGAGCTGGGGCTGGGGCATCTGTGCTGTGCTGGGGCTGGAGCAGCTGTGCTGGGGCAGGTGGGCTCTGTGGGGTGAGGGTGGCGGCTCTCTGTGCTCCAGTGCAGGGGCGGCGGCTCCGCCAGCATTTTCTCCAAGCCCAGAGGCCCCTGCATATCCCTTGCTGGCCGCCGCCATGTTGCGGTGACCTCCGGGAACATGGACGCCGGAAAGATGGCCGCCAGTCCGGGGATGGAGCATGCGCAGGTTCAGATCTCATCCCGAGATCTCGGGGGATGAGATCTCATTGCCGAGATTTGAATCTTGTCCCTCGAGATCTTGGGACGAGATCTGAACCTGCGCATGCGCCGTCCCCGTACCGGTGGCCATCTTCCCGGCGTCCATGTTCCGGGAGGCCACCGCAACATGGCGGCGGCCAGCAAGGGACGTGCGGGGGCCTCCGGGCTTTGAGGAAATGCCGGCGGAGCCGCCGCCCCTGCACCGGAGCACAGAGAGCCACTACCCCTGCAACGGAGCACAGCCCGCTGCCACCACCGCATTACAGAGCCCCGCGGCACCCGCACCAGCCTCCAGCCATGATCGGAGGTTAGTATATTGCGACCATAAGACGCACCCCCCACTTTCCCCTAAAATTTTGGAGGAAAAAAGTGCGTCTTATGGTCTGAAAAATATGGTAACTATTTTGTGTGACATAACTCTCTGGTTTAAGGGCATAAAAATGTAAGGTTTGACAATTGCTAAATTTTTGTCAATTTTTTTACAAAGAAATTCAAGTCATATACAGGAAATTTTACCACTATCCTGAAGAACGATTTGTCATAAAAAAAAACTGTCTCAGAATCAGTGAGATCCGTTGAAGCGTTCCAGAGCTATTACCACATAAAGTTACACTACTGTTCAAAAGGTTAGGGGTCACCCAGACAATTTTGTGTTTTCCATGAAAACTCATACTTTTATTAATCAAATGAGATGCCAAATGAATTTAAAATCTAGTCCAGACATTGACTAGGTTCAAAAAAAGATTTTTATTTGAAATAATAATTTTCTCCTTCAAACTTTGCTTTTGTCAAAGAATGCTCCCTATGCAGCAATTAGAGCATTGCAGACCTTTGGCATTCTAGCAGTTAATTTGCTGAGGTAATGTGGAGAAATTTCACCCCATGCTTCCAGAAGCCCCTCCCACAAGTTGGTTTGGCTTGATGGGCACTTTTTGCATACCATACGGTCAAGCTGCTCCCATACAGCTCAATGGGGTTGAGATCTGGTGACTGCGCTGGCCACTCCATTACAGATTGAATACCAGCTGCCTGCTTCTTCCCTAAATAGT
The DNA here is from genome assembly GCF_039654945.1 of Dendrobates tinctorius. Lineage (NCBI taxonomy): Eukaryota > Metazoa > Chordata > Amphibia > Anura > Dendrobatidae > Dendrobates > Dendrobates tinctorius. The sequence continues at coordinate 15,967,131 of NW_027361870.1, read as the reverse complement.
TCTTGCATAATTTGGAGGTGTGCTTTGGGTCATTGTCCTGTTGTAGGATGAAGTTGGCTCCAATCAAGCGCTGTCCACAGGGTATGGCATGGAGTTGCAGCATGGAGTGATAGCCTTCCTTATTCAAAATCCCTTTTTACGTTGTACAAATCTCCCACTTTACCAGTGCAGCATCTTTTCAGCTGTTCTGCATCTCACAATTGTTCTTCTTTGTGATCCAAACACCTAAAACTTGGATTTGTCTGTCCATAATACTTTTTTCCAATATTCCTCTGTCCAATGTCTGTGCTCTTTTGCCCATATTAATCTTTTCCTTTTACTAGCCAGTCTCAGGTATGCCTTTTTCTTTGCCATTCTGCCTGAAGGCCAGCATCCCAGATTCACCTCTTCACTGTAGACGTTGACACTGGCGTTTTGCATGTACTATTTATTGAAGCTGCCAGTTGAGGACCTGTGAGGCATTGATTTCTCAAACTACAGACTCTAATGTACTCGTGTTGTTGCTCAGTTGTGCAGCGGGGCAACCGACTTCTCTTTCTACTCTGGTTAGAGCCTGTTTGTGCTCTCCTCTGAAGGGAGTAGTACACACCATTGTAGGAAATCTTCAGTTTCTTGGCAATTTCTCGCATGGAATAGCCTTCATATCTAAGAGCAAGAATAGACTGTCGAGTTTTACATGAAAGTTCTTTTTTTCTGGCCATTTTGAGAGTTTAATGGAACCAACAAATGTAATGCTCCAGATTCTCAACTAGCTCAAAGAAAGGTCAGGTTTGTAGCTTCTCTAATCAGCCAAACTGTTTTCAGCTGTGCTAACATACTTGCACAAGGGTTTATAAGGGTATTCTAACCATTCATTAGCCTTCTTACACAGTTAGCAAACACAAAGTACCATAAGAACACTAGAGTGATGGTAGTTGGAAATGGGCCTCTATACACCTATCAAGATATTGCATTACAAACCAGACCTTTGCCGTTAGAATCATCATTTACCACATTAACAATGTATAGAGTGTGTTTCTGAATAATTTAATGTTAGCTTCATTGGAAAAAACTATGATTTCATAATTTCAAAAATAAGGAAATTTCTAAGTGACTCTAAACTTTTGAACGGTAGTGTACATTGATCAAAATTGAAAAATTTGGTCTGGTCATGAAGGTGCAAACAGACTTGGTAAGTGATGGAGTTAAGGCTATGTCCACATGTCTAATAATGACGTGTTATAACGGATCCAGCAGACAACTGATCAGGTGGATCTGCTTTTTTTTGTAACATTGAAGACTACGGACAATGGATCCATTAAATTGCCATCCGTTATCTTTTATTTGAATTGGATCCAGTGAGCAAAAAACAGATCCTTTTCAAAAGAAAGAAAAACGGATGGCTAAGTAATGGATCCACTTTTCCCATGACTGTTCCACTCCTGATTTAAAAAAAAAGGGTAGATGTGGATTTAATCTGCGCTGCTGAATAATTCAGGATCCAGACCATGTAGCCATTAAATTATGGATTTATTCTCAATGCGTTTCAAAGTACAAGACTTCTTCATCAGGAGCACCTCAATGTACACATATGTAATATTATTCAGCAGCGCAGATTAAGTCCACATTTACCCATTTTTTTCTATCTCTGGTTGGTCACAAGTGAACCGGTGGAACTGCAGCAGCAGATACCTCTATAAGCTTGCCTTTTGGCTCAAATTGGTGAGTACAATTTGATCATAGTAATCATTTTATCCTGGATAAGACCCTATTGCGCTATTATTCTCCAGCAGCACATATTCCACTCCTGATTTTGGCTTACAAATACTGATGTAAAATACTGACCAAATGCTGAATGTGTGAACGTGGCCTTAGACTTGCCTGTCTAATCATCTGTTGCTCTTTCACCACTGTTCTGATTTTCTTTGTCTGGCCTGGAATTTATGGCATTCTGTCCATTCTGTCATCTGAGTGCTGCTGACACTGCAAGGTCGGGAAGGCATCACTTCAAGACCCAAAAGGAGACCACCTAAGCAGTGGTGCAGGAATACCTGGGGATTCGACTGGTGAATCAGACTTATTTTTTATTTTATAATTATCCCTTTCCTCTGTAAATTTGTGAAAAAAAACAATAGTGGGAAAACCCCTTCAAGAGTCAATTCATCCAGTAGTGTCTATGTTTAATTTTTAATTGCAATGCATTAAAAAAAATAATACTTTTCCTTATAATCTAAAGGAAACATATTTCTGCATCCACCCTTTTGACACAGTGTACCCATTCCTACTGTTAACAACATAACGGTCCAAATAAGGTGCACATTTCTATAAAAAGTCAGAAACAATACACACATAGAAATCTGAGGAAGAAATTACACCCATTAAATACATCCAGGCTGATGAGTGATAAGATGGCTAGCTATTGAAGCTGGAAATTTTACACATGATTGAAGCTTTATTTAGTCTAATGAAATGTGCTTCCTGAATATTGCTGTGGAGTAGATGCGTGACCTGGAGCACAAAAGAAACGATTATGTGATTACGTTGAGATCATTCTCATTTTAAGTCATTGCGATATCATTTTAATTGTTTTAATTAACAGCATCAAGTGAAATGCTCCCAACCTTTCTTTTTCTTAACTGACCTTCGCATATTCCAAATACAACATGGCAGAATAAACGAGAGTAAATTACATGTTTAATGCTTATTGGTATTATGTTATACTAACAGGGGATCTAACAAATAAGAATCCCTCTGGTCTATTACAGGGGTGGGCAATTCATTTTCCCGAGGGGTCTTATGAGAGACTGTGGAGAGCCGAACAAATAGGCTGAAATTAAGTCTGTTCAATCGTAATATATTAATTATAATTACTATTTTATATTATTATTATGTGGATTACTTTATGTTGAGCAGAATTAAGTATGCTGACATCCACCATACTGTATACCGTATGAGCCCAGACATAGTCCCCTATATGCAGTATGAGCCTCCTATATACAGTATAAGCCTCCACAGAACCCCCTATATATAGCATGAGTCCTCACACACAACATGCTCATACAGAAAAAAATAAAAAAAACAAACAACACACATTCTCACCATGCTCCTGTTCTCTCGGCGCTCTGTTCCGGTCTCCCTGCAGAGCATTGAGTATTCCAGCAGCTGCCCTTCAGCTTGCAAGTTGTGCATGACGTCCCTGCCATGCACTGCTTACAAGCATAAAGCAGTTGCTGGCATCGGAGCAGGACGCTGCAAGGGAGCGCCGGGAAGATAAGTGTAATGGTTTGTTTTTCTAATGTTTTCTGATGGGGCCATGCACACCAGGATAGGGGTGGGGGCCAATCATACAAGGATGCCATTAAAAAGAAATTAATATTTATTACCTTCCACGCCCATGGGCATGGAAAGCAATGAAAATTCATTTAACTTTAGCAGCGGGCACAAGATTTAGCTGCAGCAGCCGGCTCCTGCCTCTGTGACCCGCTGCTCCACTGAAACCGCTCCCGCCACCTCCCCACCATAGCCAGAGCCAGTACATCCAGACTATAAGATGCACCCTCCATTTTCCTCCACATTTTTGGAGGAAAAGAGTGCGTCTTATAGTCCAAAAAATACGGTGCTTATTTCATGCAATAAAATGCAATTTCATTATTTGAAAATCATGCAATGTGATTTTCTGTTTTTTATTTTAAGATTCTGTCTCTCACAGTTGAAGTATACCTACAATAAAAATTACAGACGCCTCCATTCTTTGTAGGGGGGAAAACTTGCAAAATTAGCAATGCATCAAACAATTACTTTCCCCACTGTATATAGTATAAACTTTCATGGTAGTTCAGAAGTTCAGGTAGTAATTCAAATTTTTAACAGGTACAGTATATGGCAAGAGGAATGCCTGAAATGTCGAGCTCCATGGAATTCTTTTGTACTCTAATAATCAAATATAACAACTGGTGAGTCACAGTAAAGTGTGCTTTAGATGATTCTTACCTGTGAGACTACATCTCCAAGTGTAATCTAAATAATGAGAAGGACATACTGAGAGTTGCTGTTTCACAGGGTAAAATGATGCAGACCTCAAAAGTGAATAAAAAACTCATGATACACAGAATATATTCATACATTTGTGATGTAATTTCTGTTGTAAGGAGTTGTACTCCTTTCTTTTCTCCTCTGTCCAGTCCAGACCTTTATGAATTCCTTTGCTTTTGTTTATCCTCACCAGCGTTTTCTACCCAGATGTCCTCAGCTCTTCACTCATCTTTTATACAAGACAAAGGACCTAATTCATCAAGACCGGCATTGTTCTCTCCAGTCTTGATGAAGAGATGTGCTGGTGTCAGATGCTCCTGGTTCATAAGGAGGTACACATCTCTTCATGAATGAGGAGCATTTGATGAGTGGCATGCACCTCTGTGTGCGCATCACCACAAATTAGAATTCAGCCCCTGCTGAAGTAAGATTTGTGACATAGCAAAAGCCACTGTTCGTCATGAATTTGACTAGTGACGGTTGTTGCATCCCCATCCCACCTCAGCTCCGCCCATTTAGCTGGAGCTAGAAGAAATGAAAACACCAACAGAATTCTGGAATGGAAGCTTTGATGAATTAGGCCCAAAATTCTTATACTGACGCACACTTGAGCCAGGTAACAAATAGGTTCATACACTGTGCCTCCTAAATATGGTAATGTCTTCTGTGCCACTCACAGTGTCAGCTAAAGCAAATCTAATTGAAGGTGAGGATGGATTGCGTATGACCACTTTTTGGAGAATACTACTTTTGTGTCTGCAATCTATGAATAATTTGCTTAAAACTTTATCTTCAAAATCCTTGGATATGTCATGGAGAAGTTAGCATGCTTTTATTAAAGGCTTTTGTATGACACGAAACTATGTTTTGATATTCAATAAGCCAATCATCAAGGGTACGGTGAGTTGGACTGCCAACGATATTGATGGCTAGTCCGTATATTGAAGTTTTAGAAACCCGCTTTAATTTCATTTGATTGTTTAATTAAGAAAATTAATGTATCATAAGTGTTCACTATATTTTATAAGCTGAAAGATCTAGAGCTTTTCACCTGAGATGATTGACTTAATGTTGACACGACACCATTAGATTACCATTCCAATCAAAGTCTAAGGCTGGAGTCACACACAACGATTAAAAAATCGGTCCGATTTTTACGGTACGAAATCGCACAAAGATTTCTTGTCCAGGGATCCGTCTGTCATCCGAATTTCCAGCGATGAACCGATTTTATTTGCATCTAAGCATCCGTTTGACATCCAATACCAATGCCTGATGCTCTTTCCTGTTGGCCAGGCGAAGTCTTGCGATTTAATCGCAAGTCACACGTGTGGTCCGTTTTCAAAGCGATTTTTAAACGCATCTATAGACTTGCATTGGCGATTCCGATGCGAAAATCGGTGACAATTGCAGCATGCTGCGATTGTCTCGGTCCGAGGAACGGATCCGATAAAAAAACGGATGATGGGAGCAGCACCATAGAATAACATTGGGACGAATGCAATGCGATTTTTTATCGCATTGCATTCGTCCGATTTAATCTCTAGTGTGACTCCGGCCTTACTCAAATATCTTTAGTCCAAACTCATAGATGTCCAAGTATAAAAACTTGTTTCTCAACAGCAGAAGAAACACTCCGCTATAAGTTATAAGCAGTAAGAGATTTGGTAGGGATTGGGATGGACATTTATGTTTGATTCTATGAACTTTGCAGAAAATGTTCTTTTTTTTAAGGCTTCTTTAAGCCTCAGTGCTTTTCTGGCTGCAATCCCTGCTAGCAATAATACCTGTCACAGAGCTATCTTTAAATCTGGCTGACAGAAAGCAGAACGGGTCGACCCAATTTCTGGACACCATCTTTCCTTAATTCATCATTGACTATGAGAAATCTGTTTCTATTATCACAAATAGGCATATACTTTCTACATGCGCTCAAAGTACAGATGTAATTGAGTCATTAAGAGTAACAAATGGTACAAAGTCTTACAAATCGGTACAAAGATCTGAGGGTTACAGCTAGACTTTATAATTCTATGTAAGGAATATGAGAACTTAGTGAACTATTCCACAGAAGTATTCTATGTTGACATAGCTGTTTATTATAAAAACTCTAGAGTGATAGGTAATTGGATGGAATATTCAATCCAATTAAATTCCACTTACTGATTTTTCGCAATGAAATAGAAACACAATATAAAAAATTTTCACCGGCTAGTCTAAAATCTTCACTTGTTGCAAAATCATCTGCATAAAAAAATACTTAGTTAATAGTTAAAGCTAGAGATGAGCGACTTTGCCTTTTTAGGGTCGAGTCGGGTTTCATGAAACTCGACTTTCTCAAAAGTCGAGTCGAACGAAATCGGCCGACTATAGGGAAAAGTCGGAGGTCCGACTGATGCTCCAGTGTATAATGGGCCCTGTAAATGCTGCTCCAGTGTCTGATGTCCCCCATTTGGAATGCTCCAGTATATGATGGGCCTCATGGATGATGCTCCAGTGTCTTATGGGCCCAAATAATGCTCCATATATAATCTGCCCCATTTAGAATGCTCCAGTATATGATGGGCCCCAAGGATGATGCTCCAGTGTCTTATGGGCCCAAATAATGCTCCATATATAATGTGCCCCATTTAGAATGAACCCAGGCATGGTATGTGAAAAGAGCTCCATGGAGTAATCTGAAGTGTGGGCTGCTGCATCCTTCACTTTTGGTGTGGGTGAAGGACCCAAGGAAAGGGGTTTCTCCTGACCAGAAGCCTGCACTGACGACTCAGTGGTTGCATTTTTTTGAAACTTCAGGAGAGGAGGCGATAGGGCTGGAAGCTGTTTTAGCAATGTAAGCCAAAACCAGATCCTGATGCTCCGGCTTTAAAAGCAGTTTACCTACTCCCAGAAAACGGAGCCTTACAGGCCATCCGGAGCCATACCATGATGCAGGCTCAACACCTCCTGCCTTAGCTGCTATTGTGCTTTTGGCACCACCAGCAGATGCACCACCCCCACCATCAGTACCAGCTGGCCCCCCACGCCCACGTCCGCAGCCTCTTCCACCATACTTACTAATTTTTGTGAAAATGTGCCCAAAATACCAGCAGATATATGGTAGTGTATTAGGAGCGTACAGCTGTATAAGGTGTAGGTAAAAATCTAAATCTCTGTATATATTTCCTTAGTCACAGACACTCTGCCAGTATGTATTTGACCGTAATCCAACCAGCAGATATACAGTACTGTATCAAAAGCGGACAGCTCTATACGGTGTATGTATGGAAAAATGAAAATCTCTGGCTTTTTTAACGGAGTCACACCCAGATAGCATGTATTTGTCTGTGATACCAACTGGTACACGGTAGTGTGTGAGGAGCGTACAGCTCTATACGGTGTATGTATGGAAAATTTTAAATCTCCATCTATTTTTTTACGTAGTCACACACACACGCTGTCTCAGTATAGATTTCACCATAAGACAAATGGCAGATATATGATACTGTTTGAGAAGTGGACAGCTCTATACGATGTATGTATGGAAAATTTTAAATCTCCGTCTATTTTTTGACGGAGTCAACAGCAGATATACGATACTGTTAGAGAAGCGGACAGCTCTCTACGGTGTATGGAAAAATAGAAATGTCCGTCTATGTATTTACAGACACACACACTCGCTGTCTCTGTATAGATTGGACCGTTATCCAAACAGCAGATATACGATACTAGTGAGAAGCGGACAGCTGTATATGGTGTATGTATGGAAAATTTTAAATCACGTCTATTTTTTTACGGAGTCAAACACAGATAGCATGTATTTGTCCGTGATACCAGCCGGTACACGGTAGTGTGTGAGGAGCGTACAGCTCTATACAGTGTATGTATGGAAAAATGAAAATCTATGTCTATTTTTTTCCGTAGTCACACACAGACGCTGTCTCAGTATGGATTTTACCGTAATCTAAACTGCAGATATACGGTACTGTATCAAAAGCGGACAGCTCTATTCGGTGTATGTATGGAAAAGTGAAAATCTCCGTCTATCTTTTTACGGAGTCACACACAGATAGCATGTATTTGTCCGTGATACCAGCCGGTACACGGTAGTGTTTGAGGAGCGTACAGCTCTATACGGTGTATGGAAAAATGGAAATGTCCGTATATGTATTAACGGAGTCTCACACACACACGCTGTCTCTGTATAGATTTGACCGCTATCCAAACAGCAGATATACGATACTGTTTGACAAGCGGACAGCTCTATATGGTGTATGTAAGGAAAATTTTAAATCTCCATCTATTTTTTTACGGAGTCACACACACACACGCTGTCTCTGTATAGATTTGACCGTTATCAAACAGAAGATATACGATACTGTTTGACAAGCTGACAGCTCTATATGGTGTATGAAAAAATTGCAATGTCCATATATGTATTTCCTGAGCCTCACACACACACGCTGTCTCTGTATAGATTTGACCTCTATCCAAACAGCAGATATACAATACTGTTTGAGAAGCGGACAGCTCTATACGGTGTATGTATGGAAAATTTAAAATCTCCGTCTATTTTTTTACGGAGTCACACACAGATAGCATGTATATGTCCATGATACCAGCTGGTACATGGTAGTGTGTTAGGAGCGTACACCTCTATACAGTGTGTGAAAAAATGAACGCTCTGTAACTGTGCAGAAAATCAGAATAAAAGTTTTTTTGCTTTGAAAAAAGCAGTCTGCACAGCAGTTGCACACAGCAATGCAGCTATCAGGTAGCCTTATAAGGCAGCCTAATAACCACCAGCGCTGCTGCACACAACAAAAATCCTCCACTGTCACTGCACACTAACTGTACAGTTGAAGTCGCTATCAGAAGAAGCACAGATTTTTTTTCTTTGTTGCCTAACGCTCTCCCTATTGAGAATCAGCGGCAGCAACCTCTCCCTATGCTAAGATCGGCAGAAGCAAAATGGCGGTCGGTGGTCAGGGCTTTTACAGCCACTGTGACGCCACACAAAGCAAGCCAATCACACGAATGCCCTTCTCTAAGATGGTGGTGACCCCTGCCCATGTCATCACGTTCCCACAGTGACCCAATCATAATACCACAGTGTGCGTCCTTGATGATTGGCTGAGAAAAGGCGTTGGAAGCATTATGGGAAATGTGACTTTGGCGCGTGGGTAGGCGACCTCATGGCCGACCTCACGCTATGGTTGAGTTTCGATCGACGAAACACGACTTTAGCGAAAGTCGGCGACTTATGAATTTGACCGACCCGTTTTGCTCAACTCTAGTTAAAGCACTAATTCAGCGCCTTTTTTTCATATGACCGTTGAAGTGGTGCTACTAATATAAGTTCCCTGCTCCTAGTCTCATACCTTCCAGCCGCTGTCTTTATCTGATATTGCTACTACTCATGTCCATTTCCACCAGTTTGTGAAATGCCGGATCGCTCCAGTGTTTGCTGGGTGATATGAAAGCCATAACTCAATGTAAGTAAGGGTACCGTTACACTAAGTGACGCTCCAGCGATCCTGACAACGATACGACCTGGTAGGGATCGCTGGTGCGTCGCTACATGGTCACTAGTAAGCTGCCAAACAGACAGATCTACTCAATGACGCAGCAATGATCCAGCGATCCGTATAACGATCTCGGCGGTTGTTGGGACCTTATCACACAGCAGTTATTCTGACAACTCACGCCTGCGTCCCTGAGTTCTGCATCGCCAACGAGGTCACTCATCGACATGAAACACAAACAACGGTGCATGCTGGCCAGCGGGACGCCAACGATCAAAAAATGGCCTGGGATATTCGAGCACGATCAGCGATATCCAGCAGGGGGGGCCAGTCGCCACTATGTGTCACATGTAGCGAGATCGCTAGTGAGATCGCTGTTGCATCACAAAATCGGTGACTTTCCAGCGATCTCGCTAACGATCTCGTTATGTGAGACGGGGGTTTTAAACTCAAGATAAAAACAAAATGCACAAATATGCTGTAATAAGTGAATAGTAATAGTACATGTAAGCAACATATGGCACTTAGTTAACGCTATTTTGATAAAAAAAGTATAAAAGCCACCCCGCCAAGGTGTACTCCAATCGGGACACTACCTAACTCTTGTAGTTCACCTCACTATGTGTCAGCAAAATATTCAGGATTGAGAGTCCTCAGTAGTTGATACCTTTTAATGGCTAACTGAAAAGATGGTAATACATTGCAAGCTTTCGAGACTACTCAGGTCTCTTCATCAGGCTAGACAGGTAAATATGTGACCAATATGTGACGAACAGCCCACGGCCGTTCGTCCAAATACGGGCGACTAACGGGGGGGTCCCGCTGCCACCGATATGCGATGGACAGCGGACCCTGTGTCACCACTATGTCACAGTCCCACCACTGACACGGGTGTATCAGCGGACGGAGGGACGAGACACACTGCCGGCACACGGCTATCACAGGCACAGTTGGGGCTTATCTTAGTATCCCACCACTGGCACCATGTGACCAAAATATCCAGAAAGCTACTCTCGCTCTACAATTTGCCGCAGGGGGGGGGTTAATTTGGATGCCCCACCACTGCTATCAATCTTCCAAGTACTGCGGGGATTTATGTATATCCCACTTTCTCAGTTCCACTTTGGAACTCGCAGCTCTCCGGCGCCCCCCTTACCCTCAGGTCAGTCAGGGAACTGCACCTAGGATAATTGGTCGCCGGACGGGCTGCCTGTTGTGAACCAGCAATTAGGCTTCTGCAGTAAGGGAATTATCAATGCTGTGGCCGCAGACCCTTATTCAGCAATATAAGACCCTTCTGGACTGCCAGCAAGCCGCAATAGCCGTGCACAACGCGCTGCCACCAGTCACGGTTACTTAATTCACAGTGTTAAATTAAGAGGGTCCGTGGCAAACCCCTTGAATTAGTAGCGATTATCTAACAAAGGCGTATAGTTCGAGTCTTAGAGCATGGAGACAGATCTAAATAATTATTTCATTTATTTTCCGAAAGAGGACAGTGATTACAGATAAAAGTTGCTATAAAATTGAGACATAAAATATGTACAGTACAGGTATAAAATAAAAGTGGAGAAAACAAAGAGATTACACTCACAGTTCCATATTGTTCCTTAGGCAGACCATGCGGCTTTAAGGGGGGTGGAGGCGGAGCTGCACTTCTCCGCTCATCTGCGGGTCTTTCTAGCATGACGACTTGAGCTGTTCTGAGCTGGTTCTGCCAGGGAATGCCTTATAGACTTTCCTATATGTGTCAGCAGACATCCAAACAGATAAAGGCATGGCTTTTGCACTCTTTTTTAGGCTCCAGCCAGCTTTCTGCAGTTAGGCAGCGGGGAGCCAGCTATCAATTAGCATGACATCGCCCATCACGCCCCATCAACAGAGCAGAGCGGAAGACAAGCAGCTGCTCTGTTGATGTGATGTTAGCGGGAGGAGCGGTCTGTGACAGCTCTGTGCCTGCAGAGATCTCCACTGATAGTTCTTAGGCTCACAGTAAGAAAATGATGTAGTTTTCTATACCCATCCAGCATGATCAAAAAAACCTTTTAAAAATTAACTTTTAATTAATACAATTAAGAGTTTCTACTCAAAAAAATTGTTATAAAACACCTTCTATGCCCTATTCAGGGAGATGCAGTATTATTGTACAGTAAGGAAGATATTCAATGGATAGGCCCCGTTACACACAATGATATTGTGAACGATATAGTTGCAACGTCACCAGTTTGGTTACGTTGCAGCAATGTCAAAACAACATAGTTGCGTGTGACATGTAGCAACGATCAATGATCAGTTTCCTGATCGCTAATCGTTGCCTAATGGTCTGGGCCATAACTCTATCATTGGTCTCTCGTTGAGCAGCACACATCGCTGCGTGTGACAGCGAGAGACCAACGATCAGCGGGCTCCCAGCGCCATACAGCTGACGCTGAGAGCTGGTATCCAGGGTAAATGGCGCTTAGTTACCCGCTGGATACCAGCGTGCTCGCCGGTCCTGATGGCTGGTGAGTCTGCCTATGTGACAGCTCACCAGCGATCAGCTAACTATGTCCCAGCGATCTCATCCACGTCGAATCGTTGGTGGGATCGCTAGGACATTGAAGCATGTAACGGGCCTTTAGTTTCCTCAAATGACCCTAATAGGTCCCTTTTAATCTTTTGTCCTACCTGACTGTGGAGGTTGGCACCCTAAAATTTGATATGGTGCCCCGCTCAACGTTGGCAGTCCCTGTGAGTCCCTGCATGCCCCTAATATGGAGCTATAGTATTTAACCAACATACACACAGCATAAATCTCACTGTCTATGATTCTACTTGTCTGTGACTTGGGGGAGCTATACAATGAGTCTGTAAGCAGCAGTCTTTTCTAATAGATATGTAAACAACGGGAGTCACAAAAAGAATCCAGAGGTTCGTGTTGCTAAGGAGGGCCTCTGCTAATTCACTGGGCACTAATAGGATTCCCTTAAAATAGCCAACCCCAGGATTTATATATGCCACATAAAATTAAATAAAGTGCATGTGTGCTTGTATATCAAAGTCTGTCTGTTATGCCACATCTAGTTGATAAAGGTGAATATATGTGCTATAAATGCAATTAGCATGCTATACAACATTAGACAAGGTGCATGTGTGCCCCATCATTAATCACAGACTGATAAGAAAATAATTTTGGAAAAGATCCCAATGAATCACTTAGCCGACACTTGTCACGGAGCTAGTACTTTCCAAAGTCCACTATTCGTCCCTACGCGTTTTGCCCTCTCTCTTTATCGGGGCTCATCAGGGGACACAAGATAGGAGTATGCCCTATTAGGTGATGGGTGAGTATAGGGTGCGGGGGCCTCAATTTATAATGAGATTACCGTAATAGCTGCAAATTGTTTACGGATCCGAGGAAGGACTCAGGAGGCTGGCGTGTATGTGGGTACCTGTCATTTCCGACATCACTACCGGCATCTAGTGCCAGCTGCACTTCTGGCAGGTGGAATGCAAATGGGCGCCAGCATCAATTTTTCGCAGGACTGATTCTCCTTCGGGTAGCTGGAGCACAGATGCGTGTCAAGGTCAATGTGATCTGCATGATACAGCGCTCTATGCATTCCATCAGGCATAATAGTGTCAGTGAGAGCCACCTCGGGATTTTAGCTTTATAACACCCTAGAATATAACGCTATCACCCCATCATTGAGGTGTATGTATAGTTAATTGATTAGTAGCATTAAAAAACAAATGTGGGTAAGTAAATATATTCCACCTATTTCTCCAATGATGAAGGTGCTCGAAACAACCACAGGTGCTGTTTGACTCATGGTATAAATATCATAATTTATGGACATATTAAATCATTGGCTTAATGAGATACCTATCTATGAATATTTTACAAGAAGGCTGAATGAAGCTAGCAAAGCTCAACTGTTCATTAGTCTTGTATAATCCCTTTAAGCCTTGAAAGCTTATGAAGAAACTCATGGCTTCTATTTCACGTAACCATAGCGCATGGCTCGTACACAACTTGATTTGTTCACAGATGTCTAGACTTTACCTTGGTCTCGACTAGCTAGTCTTGCCCATCGCTCTGTTATATCTACAGTACGTTGGCTTAGTTGGGTGACTATTTCCTGCAGCTTTATTTATATTGTAACAACCCTGCTGGCATCACGGCATGGCCTCCCATCCCCAGCGCACCAACTTACTTTCTCCTTCAAACCATGCTGTGAAATCTGTCTGTTGCCAGCCCTGAGCTCCATGTGCTATGCCTCTTGTTTTCCTGCTTGCTCTCCATGTTTCCTGACTGTGTGTATAGGGGGGCGGCGCCTGAACTCTCTGGTTCTTATGCGGTCTGGGTGCACCTGTGTAATCTGTCCCTGACCAACCACCTGGAGCCCTTGACTATTTAGTTTCGCCACTCCCACTGAAACATTGCCTGAGCAATGTCTATACTCAGTTAGTATTCCGCTGCTGAGCTAGCCAGGCCCTGTTCTGTTTGTCTCCTTCTCTGGAGGATTCTCTAGTCTTGCTTTGTACCCTGTCTGCCTGCCGGGAGGCTGAATATCCTGGCCCCTGAGTCTTTGTCCCTGTGCCTCTGTCTGAACTCAGTCTTACCTCTGTCTGTCAGTCTCCTTGTTTGTGGTTCCTTCCCTGCCGTGTCTTTCCTTGTGTCCTCTTTATCTGTACATCTGCACGGCTCCCTAGCCGCTCTGTCTGCCCCGCACTCCTGCGGCTCTGTCTGCCCCGCACTCCTGCGGCTCTGCCTGCCCCGCACTCCTGCGGCTCTGCCTGCTCCGCACTCCTGCGGCTCTGCCTGCTCCGCACTCCTGCGGCTCTGCCTGCTCCGCACTCCTGCGGCTCTGCCTGCTCCGCACTCCTGCGGCTCTGCCTACCTACATCTCCTGTGTGAACAGGTCCAAACCTGTTCTCTCATATACCACATCTTCCTGCTTATATCCATACCTGCATCTCCTGTGTGAACAGGTCCAAACCTGTTCTCTCATATACCACACCTTCCTGCCTAGATCCATACCTGCATCTCCTGTGTGAACAGGTCCAAACCGGTTCTCTCATATACCACTCCTGCTTGCCCTGTGTCTCCAAGCCGTGTCCGCTTGCCCAGTGTCTCCAAGCCGTGTCCAGTGTCTCCAAGCCGTGCCCGCTTGCCCAGTGTCTCCAAGCCGTGCCCGCTTGCCCAGTGTCTCCAAGCCGTGTCTCCAAGCTGTGCCTGCCTGCCAGTGTACCAAGCCGTGCCTGCTTGCCCAGTGTCTCAGCCTGCTTGTCACTCGCACCTGTCCAGGTGTCCTGTTCCCGAGTGGGATCAGCAGCCACAGCCAGACACCACCCTGGAGTGGCACCCGGCAGCTACCTGCTGCACAAGCCTGACCTCACCATCAGAGGCTCCAGTGAAGACCAAGGTAGCTGTCGCAGTCACGCCCCTTCCAGGGTAGTCTGGTCTGTGGCACAGTGGGGCCACAACCCCCGGCTCGCACCATTCAGCCAAGGCGCGAGCGTGACAGTTTGCTCAGGCCATGGTCCCCGCTGAGTCCCATGTCTTTCCGCTTGCGGAGCATGATGAACTTTCTCCCTGCCAGTATGAGCAACCAGAGGAATTTGTTCCGTCCTGCGTGGTACCGATCGTGGAGACCTCTGAACCAATCATCATCTCCAATGCTCTCTACAATCAGCTCCTGGCCTATGAAGAGCACAACCCAGCAGACCCGCCTAGGTTCTATGGGGACCCTAAAGAGTGCCAAGGGTTCCTGAAGAGATGCCTGCACTACATCCTGCAGAATGCAGCTTGTTTCCCCTCTGATCGGGTCAAGGTGGGATACATCATGTCCTACCTAGCTGGTGATGCCTTGATGTGGATCTGTCCCCTTTGGGAAGCAGGGGATCCTGTCGTCATGAGCCTGGGGGCCTTCCTGGTGGCCTTCCGTAAAGTGTTCGACATGCCTCGTCCAGCTGCTCTTGAAAAGTCTTCCCCTCCAAGCTTCCAGAGACAAGAGGAACCTGTGGGTGAATCGTCTCAACCTCCTATGACTGTCCAGCCATCACCCGTTCCACAGTCTGCCGATGCGGCCACCCATGCAAGATCCAAGAGGTCTAAGAAGAAGAAGCGGGCCAAGTTGCAGCCGGAATCTGGCCTCTGCCCTGTGAAGCTCGTACTCCAGAACCCTGGGCCAGTAGGAGAGGCTGCCCCTGGTGAGAGTCCTCCCTCTCCATTAAAGCCTATGACTGTTTCGTTGCCTTCTGGGAGCTTTGGGGTGTTCGAGCCACCAGCCACACAGAGTCGGTGTGTGGTCTCCATTCTTCAGCTCCAGAACCCGGCATGGGCATCATCTAAAGGTGGCCGAGCCCTCTTTGAGAATAGTCTAGTCCTGCAAGGACAACTACAGCTCCAGGTCGGAGCTTTATACACGAAGAAGTTCATCTTCCACCTGCTGACTGGTATGCCCATGGGTCATTGTGATCCAGAGATTCTAGCACCCATTTATGTCTGGAAACCTAGCAGGGCACCGTGCTTGAAACAATCAAGTGACAAGAGGTGTCTGGTTCCCTTGCGTCGCATTCAGTCAAGGTCGCCTTCTTCGCCTGATTTGCTAGTCGCCGAGTCAAGGTGTGAGGGTGCCTCTGAAGAGGGGGAGGCGGTCTCAGTCTCCTCACACATCCCCAGCGACTATACCAGTGTTCTGCTCCCAAGAGCACCCCTGCCTCTTGATTGTCTTCCCCAGGATAAAGGGCTGAAGATGGATCCAGAGTGTATGCCTTCAGCTCCCCTGTGGCCTAGGGGTGAGGGTCCCAAGACAGAGCTTCTCTCATCCTCTAACCAGAAGGATGTGGTTCAGTTTTTTCAGGGTAACAGGCTGAAGTGGCTCCCTGTATGTATGCCTCCAGCTTCCATTTGGCAGGTGGGTGAAGAGGTTGGAACAGCGGCCTACGTATCTCCGTTCCTCACCAATCGGGAGGAGGAGGTCCAATTTTTCTGGCATGTTGGGCTGAAGTTAGACTCAGTGAGGGTGTCTGCTGTTTCTAGTTGGCCGGCTGATGTAGGGGTCAAGTCTGAGGCTTCCAGGTCCCTGCTTTCTTCCACTCTGGAGGAAGAGATCCAAGTCCTTATACCCTCGGTGTTGGAAGCTGACTCCATCGGGCACCAAGAAGCTTGGCACCCTGGGATTCCTGATGGCACACATATTCCACCCTACGTGAAGGATGTCGTGTCAACCTGGACTGTGTGTGGTCCCATACTCCTTCTTCAGGTCATTCTGGCAGGCTTGAGGAAGAGGGGCCGTAAAGGGGGGGGGTACTGTAACAACCCTGCTGGCATCACGGCATGGCCTCCCATCCCCAGCGCACCAACTTACTTTCTCCTTCAAACCATGCTGTGAAATCTGTCTGTTGCCAGCCCTGAGCTCCATGTGCTATGCCTCTTGTTTTCCTGCTTGCTCTCCATGTTTCCTGACTGTGTGTATAGGGGGGCGGCGCCTGAACTCTCTGGTTCTTATGCGGTCTGGGTGCACCTGTGTAATCTGTCCCTGACCAACCACCTGGAGCCCTTGACTATTTAGTTTCGCCACTCCCACTGAAACATTGCCTGAGCAATGTCTATACTCAGTTAGTATTCCGCTGCTGAGCTAGCCAGGCCCTGTTCTGTTTGTCTCCTTCTCTGGAGGATTCTCTAGTCTTGCTTTGTACCCTGTCTGCCTGCCGGGAGGCTGAATATCCTGGCCCCTGAGTCTTTGTCCCTGTGCCTCTGTCTGAACTCAGTCTTACCTCTGTCTGTCAGTCTCCTTGTTTGTGGTTCCTTCCCTGCCGTGTCTTTCCTTGTGTCCTCTTTATCTGTACATCTGCACGGCTCCCTAGCCGCTCTGTCTGCCCCGCACTCCTGCGGCTCTGTCTGCCCCGCACTCCTGCGGCTCTGCCTGCCCCGCACTCCTGCGGCTCTGCCTGCTCCGCACTCCTGCGGCTCTGCCTGCTCCGCACTCCTGCGGCTCTGCCTGCTCCGCACTCCTGCGGCTCTGCCTGCTCCGCACTCCTGCGGCTCTGCCTACCTACATCTCCTGTGTGAACAGGTCCAAACCTGTTCTCTCATATACCACATCTTCCTGCTTATATCCATACCTGCATCTCCTGTGTGAACAGGTCCAAACCTGTTCTCTCATATACCACACCTTCCTGCCTAGATCCATACCTGCATCTCCTGTGTGAACAGGTCCAAACCGGTTCTCTCATATACCACTCCTGCTTGCCCTGTGTCTCCAAGCCGTGTCCGCTTGCCCAGTGTCTCCAAGCCGTGTCCAGTGTCTCCAAGCCGTGCCCGCTTGCCCAGTGTCTCCAAGCCGTGCCCGCTTGCCCAGTGTCTCCAAGCCGTGTCTCCAAGCTGTGCCTGCCTGCCAGTGTACCAAGCCGTGCCTGCTTGCCCAGTGTCTCAGCCTGCTTGTCACTCGCACCTGTCCAGGTGTCCTGTTCCCGAGTGGGATCAGCAGCCACAGCCAGACACCACCCTGGAGTGGCACCCGGCAGCTACCTGCTGCACAAGCCTGACCTCACCATCAGAGGCTC
Organism: Dendrobates tinctorius; assembly: GCF_039654945.1. Classification (NCBI taxonomy): domain Eukaryota; kingdom Metazoa; phylum Chordata; class Amphibia; order Anura; family Dendrobatidae; genus Dendrobates; species Dendrobates tinctorius. The sequence continues at coordinate 15,949,060 of NW_027361870.1, read as the reverse complement.
CAGTGAAGACCAAGGTAGCTGTCGCAGTCACGCCCCTTCCAGGGTAGTCTGGTCTGTGGCACAGTGGGGCCACAACCCCCGGCTCGCACCATTCAGCCAAGGCGCGAGCGTGACATATATTTCCAGTCTCTTGGCCAAAATGAATATATTGTTCCAATTGTCTCTCCCATTCCATTTAGGGTGTAAAGCCCCCATATATTTAGATAAAAGTTATCAGGATCCAACGACCATATATAGTCCCTCGACTCTCCCTTGAATGTAGACGTCAGGAAGATTCAGAGAGATCACAGGAGTGCACAGGAGGACTCAGCTGTCCGGGTGTTCCTGTGTATGGAGGAGTAGGGAAAGATAGCAATCTTTCTTCGTTCGTTTCATTGTTTGTTCATTTATTTTGATCATTTTTACTTGTGTGTTATATCCCTGAATATAAAGTTATGTTAAATATGAGAGCGCTATGTAAATAGAGAATATTATTATATAATCTACCAAACAATGGAAAATTAATAACACACTGCAAGTTAACTTTGGGATCTGAAACTCAGTTTTCTATTCATAAGAAAGGAATGATAGGGTATTTTTTAACAAACACAAGATAATGTAACATTAGATACTATTACTTTGGAATTCTAACAATGACATGTGGTTTCTGTTTTCTTAAACACTGTAATTTCATGAGTTACAGTATGCATGTGCCGAATTGAGATGTGTGTGATATAATACAAATGCCGGGTAACAGATAACTGGAAAGTGGAACTTGATATTTTTTCATCCACAAAAGATATTCAACCAATGTGCTCTTTCATATTGAAGAGAAAAGTTTACCAAAAACGGATCCATGAATGTGCCTCTTTTACTAAAATGATGTTGCTGCACATCTTTGCAGTAAATTGCATTCATAGGGAGTGCTCTTAAGTTATTCTATATTTTTGGGGTATGATGTCACTAATTTGTACTTATTATGATGACAATGTCTTAATTTAAAGAAAGATGACTATAACCATAGTTATAACCATATAGACCATCAGCAGATTTGGCTTTCAGCAACATTTTTATGCTGATGACACACAACTTGTTAGGAACGGCGGAACGCACTAAATAAAAATAATAATAAAGTGCGTTCGCCGCTCGGGGTCCACCGTGCAGTAGGTGTTACAACCGCTGCTGAGTAATGGCAGACGAGCAATATGGCGATATAATGCGCACGGGTTCATCTTCACCCGAAGTGCGCAGAGCGGGCTCTGTTCACACACAGAGGCGCCGCAACAAAAACATACAAAAGGCTGAGCTTGTTAGAGTCACAGGCCTCAGGTAAATGCACACACAGTATAAGGTCACAGGAGCAGGAACTAAAGACAGAGGGGCTGCGTCTGTCTAGACCTACCGTGTGTGCGGCGTCACTACTGTGAATGCCAAGAAGGGCTGCAACTGCAGCGTGGCGCAGGACACTGCCACTGGATGACACAGCTACAAAGCAGGCACTATGTCGGACGCTAGCGCAGAGGTGCGGTGTGCACAGTGGCCTAAGGCTTGCCACAGACTGGCGCAGACTACTGAACTAATTCTCTAACCACATGCGTAATATCAGAGGGAAGGGGTTTCATAATAAGTCAGTCACCAGAATCATACATCCGTCACCATTCACACATAGCAGTATAGTCTATACTAGCGCATGGTGGAACGGCCATGCGCGCTTTTTATAGCAGGCGGGACCTTCCGGAAGCTTCCAGATCTCCGAGATGGACCAATGAGATCTGGAGCAGGACCTGAGCACATGACTCCCGATCTCCAATGGGAAACGTCTCATGAGCATGCTCAGTAGGAGGACAGAGGGACTTAGCCCCTGGAGAGATTTGCTGCAAGGCAATCTCCTCTGCGGTAGATAAAGAGCAAGAGACCGCAGAATGTTAGGGTCTGGATTCCTGCAGAGCAGACGCAGGAGCCTGACTCCTATCATTACCCCCCTCCTAGGGCCCCCTCCTCTCTGAGCCTTCCAATCCACCACCTTGTGCCCATCAGAGGTATAGGCCTCAGACTCGTCCGAAGGCAAGTCTGATGTCCCGGTAGGTGACATGGAAAACTGGGACACATGGAAGGTATCAGAGGCGGCAAGATCGCCAGGTTTAAGAAGGGACACGTGGGAGACAACGGGATCGGCAAAACCGCCCGGAGCATAAGTTGAAGTGGGACACCGCGGTGTTATGAATGAGTAACCGAGGAGGAAAAACAAAAACAAGCTAAGCCACAGAAAACCAGAGAGGTTGGTAACTAAGTGGATTGCAGACCCCTGATCCTATCTACACAACTAGCAGTAGCCGTGGAGCATACCTACGATGATCCTTGACGCCTCGTCACAGCCGGAGAACTAAATAAGCCTAAAGCAAGAAAAGGGGAAATCTAAACTGCCCCAGAGCAGACCCCAAAGCAATAGACAGCCCCCAAACATGTATTGTCGGTGAGACAAGATGAAAACACAAACACAGATAGAAAAATAGGCTGAGCAAATGACGGGGCCCACACTAACTAGAAAGGACAGGAAAGGAAAGATGCTCTCTGCAATCACGCACAAAACCCTGCCAAAAAATGTCCAACACTTTCTGATAACAAAAACCCTGAAGTCGCTGGACTTCAATTCCCTATATCAGCACTCTGGTATATTCTGAAGACAGAGCAAAAAGAGACCAATCTGATCAGGGAAAAAAAGCAAACTGGCATAAACAGAGACATAAGAATGGAAATTCAGCACAGCCCCAGCAGGGGCTGGCTGACCACAAAAACTGAGTAAACGAGACCAAATCTCATGTGAAAAAATAGCAGAGCACACTTAGCCTGAGAAGGCAGGAACAGAACTGCAAACCAGAACCTCAGGGCAGGAAAAAATCACCAGCACAAAATTAGGGAGTCGACTGTTTTAAATCCAGTCAGAGACTCCTGATGTCCACTCACAGTCCTCCTCCTCAGGTGGCAGGTCTCTGCCATTTAGATCAGCTTCATTACCTACTGTCACCACCAGAGGGAGCCTGGATGGAGAACTCATGACTCCTCTGTCAACACAGCCAGCTCCACCACCCTCACTAGAAGCCAGAGCTAAACCAGAAAATAAGTTCACAACACCGTGGTGTCGGCGAACATCTCCACTCTCTGTTTAAGGAAGCTTACCCGAGCACATGAGGCGCATGCCTGAATATATTTCTTAACGTCCCGAGCCCTGTGCGGCCACCAATACGACCCTGCCTGGAGTTTTGTGGTCTGCATGTAGCCACAGTGACCACCCGCCCTGGATGCGTGTGCCCATGCGAGGACCTTCAGCCAAAGGTGAGGGGGGACAAAGGTCTTGCCCGGCGGCACAGAGTTTGGCCATTGCGGGGCCCCGTTATCCTGGTGAAAAGAGTGTGACAGTGGCAGCCGCAAGTGGAAGTTAGTGTCGGACGCGCCTCAAAACTGGCGCGAGACACCTCCATGGGCTCTGGGAGTGAACACTCTGGCTCGGGTGATTCCAGAGGTTCAAAGAGGTTGGGAGCCGGAGTAACCTTCCGTCTGGATTGAGCACGCTCCAGCCCGCACTCTGAAAAATGGAGATCAATACGAGTGGCAATGGCAATCAGCTCCTCCAGACTTGCAGGAACCTCTCTGGTAGAAAGAACATCCTTAACATGCTCAGCTAAACCTCTCCAAAACACAGGGATGAGGGCTTTGTCAGACCACTCTAGCTCGGAAGCCAGTGTCCGAAAATGAACGGCATACTGACTAACCAAGAGGGATCCCTGAGTCAAAGCCAGTAGCTGTAGAGAGGTGTCGTGCATGACCCATGGTCCCAGGAAGACCTGCTTAATAGCTGTTAAAAACTGAGCAGCGGTCCGAACCTCTGGGTCACCACGCTCCCATAGTGGCGTAGCGCACTCCAAGGCCTTGCCCGACAGAAGGGAAACAATAAACCCCACCTTGGCCCGCTCCGTAGGGAATCGCGCAGCCAGTAACTCCAGCTGGATAGAGCACTGGCTGACGAAACCCCTACAGGAGGCGCCATCACCAGAAAATATATCGGGCAACGGGAGGCGGGTAACTGTCGGCGCATGGGAGGATGTGGACATATGAGAAACCTCCTCTGCGATCACCTGTACAGCAGCCTCTGAAGACTTCGCCACTGCGATAACACTCTCAAGAGAAGCCAACTCGGGGTCCACCATGCAGTAGGTGTTACAACTGCTGCTGAGTAATGGCAGATGGGCAATATGGCGATATAATGCGCACGGGCTCTGTTCACACACAGAGGCGCGGCAACAAAAACATACAAAAGGCTGAACCTGTTAGAGTCACAGGCCTCATGTAAATGCACACACGGTATAAGGTCACAGTAGCAGGAACTAAAGACAGAGGGGCTGCATCCGTCTAGACCTACCATGTGTGCAGCGTCGCTGCTGCGAACGCCAAGAAGGGCTGCAACTGCAGCGCTGCGCAGGACACTGCCGCTGGACGACACAGCTACAAAGCAGGCGCTATGTTGGACGCTAGCGCAGAGGTGCGGTGTGCACAGTGGCCTAAGGCTTGCCACAGACTGGCGCAGACTACTGAACTAATTCCCTAACCACATACGTAATATCAGAGGGAAGGGGTTTCATAATAAGTCAGTCACCAGAATCATACATCCGTCACCATTCGCACATAGCAGTATAGTCTATACTAACGCATGGCGGAACGGCTATGCGCACTTTTTACAGCAGCCGGGACCTTCCGGAAGCTTCCAGATCTCCGAGATGGACCAATGAGATCTGGAGCAGGACCTGAGCACATGACTCCCGATCTCCAATGGGAAACCGTCTCATGAGCATGCTCAGTAGGAGGACAGAGGGACTTAGCCCCTGGAGAGATTTGCTGCAAGGCAATCTCCTCTGCGGTAGATAAAGAGCAAGAGACCGCAGAATGTAAGGGTCTGGATTCCTGCAGAGTAGACGCAGGAACCTGACTCCTAACACAACTATATATGTCATTCCCCGACCTTACCCCCACTGTACTACAGAACGACAGTGACTGTCTGTCCACAGTCTCCAACATCATGTCCACTCTCTATCTGAAACTCAACCTCTCTAAAACTGAACTTCTTCTGCTCCCGCTGTCTACTAACCTCCCTAAATGTGACATTTCCCTCTCCTTGGGTGGCACCACAATAACACCCCGGCAGCAGGCACGCTGTCTGGGTGTTATGTTTGACACCAATCTCTCCTTCACATCCCATATACAATCTCTTTCCCCTCTTGCTGCTTACACCTAAAGAACATCTCTAAAATCTGCACTTTTCTCACCATGGAAACAACAAAAACCCTCACTGTAGCATTGATCCACTCCCGCCTTGATTAATGCAACACTCTATTAATTGGCCTCCCCGTTACTCGACTAAAGTATTCCTCTCCAGTCCATACTCAATGCAGCAGCCAGGGTTATCTACAGTATCTGGCTAATTGGTACTCGGACATGTTCGCTCTTCGCCAGTCCTTACATTGGCTGCCCATTCATTATAGAATCCAATTCAAAGTACTTGCTCTCGCCCACAAAGCTCTCCACAGTGCGGCACCCCCCTATATCTCCTCCCTCATTTCTGTCTATCGGCCTAACTGACCGCTGCGCTCTGCAAACGACTTTCGACTAACCTCTGAACTAATCCGTACCTCCCACTCCCGACTCCAAGACTTCTCCCGTGCTGCGCCAATCTTCTGGAATGCTCTACCCCAAGAAATTAGGGCTATCCACAATTTGCATAGTTTAAGGCGCTCCCTCAAAACACATTTGTTCAGAGCGGCCTATCACGTTCGCTAATCAAAATCATTCTATGTGTAAGTGTGCATGAGTAGTCCATTCACTATCTCCATCCTTCCCTCACTCCCTCAAGATGGCTGGACCATCATTGTAAATACACCATTGTTAATACACACCTGTACTTTGTATCTCCCCCACCTCATTGTAGATTGTAAGCTCTCACGAGCAGGGTCATCTTATTTTGCTTTAATTATTGTATTATTAATGTTGTTACTTATGACTTGTGATTTGAAACTGTAAAACTGTAAAGCGCTGAGGAATATGTTGGCGCTATATAAATAAACATTATTATTATTATAACCCTTCAATAATTTTTGGCTGAACTCATGTTTGTCCGATGGCTATTTTCCATGTTTTCTCTCTACTTCTACTTGCTTTTGCAGCCGCCAGATATTACTCTCAGTTTCCCCATGAACTTGCACGTTCAGTTCAACTGTGTGTGCATGTGTTCACAATGGGGAGAGAGGAAAAAAATCTAAGTTTCAACATGTCTGCTCTTTTTTCTACCTCTTACCTGCTAAACAATTGTATCAAAATTGGTATAATGTATGTGACCATTGCTCACTTTTTTGCCAGAATAGCTCTAATTTTGCAGTGTACTTACAATTGCTCATTTTGCCTTTCTGCCCAGCTAATGCTTCTCTTTTCCATTAGGTCTTTTTTTAGGTTTTTAGGTTAAAAACAGACTACCTCAATCATTCCAAGCTTTATGTAGAAACAGGAGGTCTCTTTTCCCTGCATGAGTCATCCCCCTCTTCAACTCCAAACCCAGATGCTCCACTCCTCCCCCTGACAGGGATTTTTGTAGTGATGACTCATGGAGGGAAAAGAGACTTCTTGTTTCTACATAAAGCTTGTAATGATTGAGCTAGTCTGTTTTCAACCTAAAAATCTAAAAAACAGACTTAATGGAAAAGAGAAGAATTAGCTGGGCAGAAAGGCAAATGAGCAATTGTAAGTACACAGCATGATGAATGCAATATATTAAAAGGATAACATTTTTGATGATGATGCTTCTTTAAGTTGTTCTTTTTCTAGTACATAAAAAACTCAGTGAAAAACAATGTTGAAATGGGAACTAAATTGATATAATTTTTTATATGTCGTAAGTTCTAAATTATACTGGAGTTAAGTGGGAAACGTGATCTCACTTAACTATCCCAAAATGATGTTGTGCGTTCTATCTGTTATTCTCTTACATAGCGCCAATAATTTCCTTGATTTTCATCCATAAAAGTGGTTTCTCACTTGTCATCTGTGTGCTGTCCGTATACAATCCGTTATTTAATCAGCAGCTATTAATCATTTATAAGACCATTTACAGTTTCCTGTGTTACAGAACTGTAATGTCTCCATAAAATTTGGATATTATACTGCAGCTTCATATGGCATTTGATTTTTTTCTACCACTCATCTGATTTCAGAGTGAAATCGCAGCTTGCTGCTATTTTTTTCACAGATAGATTTTGTCAGTGAAAAAAATGGTCATCAGCACTGCCCCATTGAATAACATTGGTCAGTGTGCTATCCGAAAAAAAGTCAGGTAGCACTCATCCAAATTGTATTGTGGTACGAGCGAGCCCTTACTAAACTGTATTTTGTGTTTACTTGTGTCTGTCTAATATATACATTTGTTTGGTGATCTGAAATTTTAAAGTGTGACAAACATGCAAAATAAAAGGAATTCAGGAAGGGGGCAAACACTTTTTCACACCACTGTAATTTCTATGACAATAGAAAAAAAAACAGTTAGGAGGGAGGAAGATAAGCAGAGCCTATCCTGCCAAATCTCTAAACTCCCCTGCCTGCAGTTGTATAACTTGCCTAATAAGGGTACCCTAAATCAATATGTACCAGCAAATTTCATCAAGTAGCAAAGAAGTTTACGTAAATTGCAATAAGATAATTGGTAGCAAATGTACAGATCTAGATAATGACAGAGCAAAAAAGGAATGTGTATAACCATCCCAAATGGCTTAGGCTGAGTTCACTTGTGGCGTTTTTTTCGCGAAAAATAAGCATTCCATGCATTCCTATGGATTCCGCAATGCTGTGCTAATGCTGCGGTTTTTACCACTGCGGAAACGCTTTGCGGTAAAAAGCGCAGCATGCTCATTAATTTTGCGGAATCGCGACAATCCAGCACCCATAGGAATGCATTGTTCTGCTTACTTTCCGCATGTGGCTGTGCACACCATGCAAAAAGTAAGCAGAACATTTGCGGAGGGTACCCATGGTCCGGAGGAGAGGAAACTGTCCTCCGGGCTTTGGGTACCATATCTCTGTAAAAAATAGAATTTAAAATAAAAAATAATGTTATTCTCACCTTCCGACGTCCCGCACAGCCTTCCCGCCTCTCTCCACGCTCCCGGTCCCAGTAAGCCTTTGCGAGCGATGACGTTCGTTCTCGCGGGATCGCGAAGTCTCGCGGTCATTCGCGCGACGTCATCGTGAATGACCGCGAGACGTCGCGATCCCGCGAGAACAGACGTCATCGCAGAAATTGTCACAAAGGATTACTGGGACCGGGAGCGTGGAGAGAGGCGGGAAGGCTGCGCGGGAAGTTGGAAGGTGAGAATAACAATATATTTTTTTTATTATTATTTTTTACATTCTATCTTTTACTATTGATGCTGCATAGGCGGCCTCAATAGTAAAAAGTTGGTCACACTCGTCAAACACCATGTTTGACAAGTGTGACCAATCTGTCAATCAGTTCTCCAAGCGATGCTCCAGATCGCTTGGAAAGCGCTAGCAATTCTGCAAGCTAACTACGCCTGCAAAATGCTAGTTTTTCCGCGGGAAAATCGCGGGAATTTAAAATGCGATTTTCCAGCGGAATGGAATTCCGGAATTCTCGCGGTAATTTCCACGAGAGTTCCGCTACGTGTGAACCCAGCCTTATTGTTCATTTCCACCTACTTAACCCTTTAACAACCAGAGGTATTTTTGGTTTTGCATTATTATTTTTTGCTCGCCTTCTTCCTAGACCCATAACTTTTTTATGGCCATGTGAGGACTTGTTTTTTGCGGGACGAGTTGTACTTTTGAATGACACTAATGGTTTTACTAAAGTATATCGTCTGTTCGAAAACGTTAAAGAATTGCCAAGTGCGGTGAAATTGCAAAAAAAGTGCAATCCCACACTTGCTTTTTGGTTTTTTTAATCACCATGTTCACTAAATGCTTAAAATAACTGGACATTATTTTTCTCCAGGTCATTACGAGTTCATAGATACCAAACCTGTCTAGGTTCTTTTTTATTTAAGTGGTGAAAAAAATTCCAATGTTTGTTAAAAAAAAGGCGCCATTTTCCAATACTCGAAACGTCTCCATTTTTCATGATCTCGGGTTGGGTGAAGGCTTATTTTTTTTTTCTCATTACACTGTTTAGCAATCGGGATGATTTTCTTTTATATTGATAAATTGGGCGATTATGACTGCGGCGATACCAAATATCACAGATGATGGGCAGATTTCCGGCGCGATTGCCGGAATCGCATGTTAAATGCCGCTGTCAGAGTTTGACAGCGGCATTTAACGGGGAGAGAGAGTGTGATTTGGTCCCCATATATTTCAATGGGGTTTGACATCCTTTCAAAAACTGCACCCCTCAAAGCTCTCAAAAACCATATTCAAGAAGTTTATTAACCCTTTAGAGGCTTCACAGGAACTATAGCAATGTGAAAAAATGAAAATATTAAATTTTCCGACAAAAATGTTGCTTTTGCAATATTTTTTTTATTTTCACAAGGGTAACAAGAGAGAATGAACTCCAGAACTTGTTGATAAATTTCTTCTGAGTTCAGTGAAGTGGGCACATGGCAAGGCTCAGAAGGGAAAGAGCACAATTTGACTTTTGAAACACAAAATTAGCTGGAACAGATAGCAGACTCCATGTGGCATTTACAGAGCCCCTGATGTGTCTGACAAAGAGTGTAAACCTCCACAAGTTAACCCATTTTGGAAACTGCCCCCCTCAAGGAATTTATCGAGAGGTGTCGTGAGCACCTTGAATGAACAGGTGCTCACAGAATTTGATAAGATTGAGCCATGAAAATGAAAAATACATTTTTCCTACAAAAATGTTGCTTTAGCCCCAATTTTTCATTTTCAAATGGGTAACAGGAGAAATTGTATCAAAATTTATAGTGCAATTTCTCCTGATGATGCCGATACACCATATGTGGTGGAAAACTATTGTTTGGGCACACGGCAGGGCTTCGAAGGGAAGGAGCACCATTTGACTTTTGGAGCACAAAATAAGCTGGAACAGATAACGGACACCATATCGCATTTGCAGAGCCCCTGATGAGCATTAACAGTGGAAACCCCTCACAAATGACACCTTTTTGGAAACTACATCCTCAAGGAACTTATCTAGAGGTGTGATGAGAACTTTGAACCCACAAGTGCCTTTCCCACAAAAATATTGTTTTAGCCCTAAATTTTTCATTCTTATAAGGGTAACAGGAGAAAATGGACAATACAATTTGTTGTGAAATTTGTCCTGAGTACAGCAATACCCCATATGCGGTGGAAAACTACTGTTCATGCACACGGCAGGGCACGAAAGGGAAGGAACACCACTTGAAACTTGGAGTGCAAAATTGGCTGGAATAGACAGCAGACACGTGTTGTGTTTGTAGAGCCTCTGAAATGCCTAAACAGTGAAAACCTCCCCACAAATAACACCATTATTCCAACTACACCCCTCAAGGAATTTGTCTGGAGCTGTGGTTAGCACCTTGAATCCACAGGTGCTTCACAGAATTTGGTAATGTTGAGCCGTGAAAAAAAAAATTAAGATTTTTCCCACAAAAAATGTTGGTTTAACCCCAAATTTTTCATTTTCAAAAGAATGGCAAGAGAAAATGGAACCCAAAATTTCTTGTGCAATTTCTTCTGAGTACGCTGATACCTTATGTGTGGTGGAAACTACTGTTTGGGTACACTGCTGGGCTCCAAAAGGAAGGAGGAACGTTTTTGAGTCCAGATTTAGATTAATGGTCTGTGGGTGCCATATAACGTCTGGAGAGTCCTTGATGTGGCTAAACAGCGGTGTTCCCCCACTAGTGTCCACATTTTGGGAACCACACCCCTCAAGGAATTCATCTAGAGGTGTGGTGAGCACCTTGAACCTGCAGGTGCTTCATAGAATTTTATAACGTTGAGCCGTGAAAATAAAAAACATTACATTTTTCCCACAAAAAAGGTTGGTTTAGCGAAAACGTTTTTATTTTGACAAGGATAAAAAGGATAAAACGAATAGTACAATTTGTTGTGCAATTCCTCCTTTGTATGCAAATACCCAATATGTGGTCAAAAACTACTTTTGAGGCAAAGTACAAAGCTTAGAAGGTAAGGAACGCCATATTATAGTGTAGATTTTGCTGTTATGGTTTGCGGGAGCCAGGGCACATTGACAGAGCCCCTTAGGTGCCAGGACAGCAGAACCCTCCCATAAGTGACCTCATTTTACAAGCTACATCCCTCAATGAATTCATCTAATGGTGCAGTGATCATATTGACACCACAGGTGTGTCACAAAAACTTACACCATTGGGCAGTGAAGAAAAAATAATTACATTATAACCACAAAAATTTTGTTTTAGCAACAGATTTTACATTTTGACACAGGAAAATCAGTTAAAATGGCACCCCCACTTTTGTCACCCAATTTCTTCTGAATGTGGCAATACCCCTTTTGTGTCTGTACAGTACTGCATAGCTTTTTGGATGCAAGATGTACAACATAAATAACAGCTAAAGCAGCGATACAACAACTGATCTGACCAGGAGTGGACAGAAGCTTGCTAGTCAGACTGCCTCTAATCATATGCTACTCACTTTGTGTGATGGGAGTGGTTGGCTCTCCAGCTTGCCCTGCCCAGGTATTGCTGCAATCACAAAATTAAAGAAAAAATGTAAACTAAAATTGAAAGAAACAAACACATAAAAAAGCAACACCAAATGTAAGATAGATACATTAACATCAACCATCAAGTAATAGACCGCTGGCATTTGTGTTCTAGTTGATAATGGGAAATTGGAGGAACGACTTTGCAGTCGTTTTGGCAGCAGGTGGCAGGATACAGTGACTCAGTATAGAACTACAGATAGTTTTGACAGTCAGAGAAAACTGTGTAGAAGTCTGGCGTTACATAATAAGTTTGTGGTTTGTTTAAATAATGTCTATACTGTGGCATTTGGGCTGTGTTATGTATGTTGGTTTGTGGTTCCTCGCATTCCTCAAAGTCTTGCAGTAGTAAATGGCAGGTTAAGCTGTGAAGCATGGTACCATTTGAGGTATACCAAAGTCTTTTTTTTTTTCTGGGAAGTTGGGGGTAAACAGCCTCCACCTTGACAGTGATGGAAATTCAAGGGCTTATTGTACAACATTTAGCAATTTTGGCAGAATGTGTCAACGTTTTGGTATTAAAAAAATAATTAAATATTCAGTAATTATGAAACGGGCGGCCATTATTTTAGACTCACTATGATACTACTGTAATCTTATACGACAGAGGAGTTTATTAGACCTCACAAGCACCATGGCTTGGTGTGACTTCTATAATTATGCCCAAGTGGCCACTAATATACCATGTTGTGATTGACTAAGGCCAAGACTGTTTGTTCCTTTTACACAGTTTGCTGTACAGTATGTCTTGCAGACGAATAACCATTATATAGAAAAGGAAATCCCATAGAAAAATAAAGGGTTGTGTGAAACAAGAGAAAATGGAATGACAAGGTTGCAGGTGGGTGGTAACCAGTGCCCCAGCTGCTGTCACAGAGGAGGTAATCACACCTATGTTGGTAACATGGTGACTCAGTGGCATTTTTGCCTTTCATGTCCTGGGCTCAAACTCCACCAAGGGACAATGTCTACAAGGGATTTATATGTTCTCCGCATGTTTCCCACCCACCCTTTCTTTGTTATTGGGCATTTTTCAATCTCAGATTTGGGGGACAATATAATATGTATTGTAGGTTGATAATTTTTTAATATTTTCTATCATAGAAGTGTGTCAAGAAGGAGAAGATCCTAGAAGTTGGTGGATGTGGTTAATGGAGGATTGGTGGAGGGGGAGCCCACAAGGTTCTGTACACCCCAATTCATTAAGTAATGGTGGGCAGTGGAACTTCCGAGGTAAGGTCTGGAAAAGGTCTTGTGGGTAGTGAATTATATTAAAAGCCAGGTTGGTTAAGGGTCCCGTTACACATAGTGACGCACCAGCAATTCCGACATCGATATGACCTGGTCAGGATCGCTGGTGTGTCACTACATGATCGCTGGTGAGCTATCAAACAGGCAGACTCACCAGAGATCAGGACCAGCGAGGACGCGGGTAACTAAGCACGCGCGTCGCTTAGTTACCCGCTGTGTACTCTGGATACCAGCATGCTTGCGCTGGGAGCTGGTATCCAAGGTAAACAGCGGGTAACTAAGCGCAGCGATGTGTGCAGGCCAGCGGGAGACCAATGATCAAAAAATGGTCCAGGACATTCCTGCACGATCAGCGATATCTGGCGGGGGGGTGGTCGCTGATAGGTGTCACACACAGCGAGATCGCTGCTGAGGTCGCTGTTGCATCACAAAACTTGTGACTCAGCAGCGATCTCGCTAGCGATCTCGCTTAGTGTGACAGGGGCTTAACAGTTGCTTCTGAGCTTGTGCCAGTACAGCTAGAGATAACATTCAGCCTGAGCAGATGTGTAAATATACTGCCCATGACAGGTCAGGGGCTTCTAGGACCATCCTCTATTTTCACTATGGTTGATTTGTTATTCTTGTTGTTTGTTTTAATAAAGGCTGCTGTGGGCAATCTAATTCATCCCAGGGTGTAGTCTGTTTATTTTAGGGGGGTAGGTCAATGGTAACATCACTTATGTTTAGCCAATACCCCTTGTCATCATTCCTTTGCAAGGAATGGACAGTGCAAGTGCACAAAAGTTGTATGAAGTTTCGTGATCTTTATTAATCACAGATGAAGCATAATCTCTGTGTGTTACAATGTTTTAATGCTTAAAAAAAAACTTTTCTCAATATACGATATATATGTACTTACCTGAGAATCTCTCATTGTTCCTTTGATGAAATTTTCCTCCACCGTATCTGTTTATACTTCTGCTTGATGATTTCATAACATGGGGCTGTTATAATCAGCGTGCAGACACTTAACCCTCCGTCAGGCGCAATAGATCTGACAGGCACACAGTAATTAGTTTCACTTCTCTCTCCTTGCCCACTTATCAGAAAACCCCACCCCTCCTAGTTATCTCCTGACTCTACAGGCTCTGTGAAACCTGATATCACAGTGACTCAGCAGACCTTCTAGTGAGCAGATATCAACACTTTGGCTTCTCAGGCACATTGCGCCTGATTTCAACACAAATTGAAAGGTTAGTATTTTCTTTTTTTATTCATCACGATTGTGTATTTAGCTTGTTTTATGAAGGATTAATGCTAAGTTAGTGTACATAAGTACTGTTTTCTTAGACAAAAGGAGGGTGGCTTCTAAGGCACATTGCGCCCTAACACATACTCTTTCTCTCTTGCTTCAGATTTTCTGCTGCAATGGCCAGAAAACAGTATGATTCATCTAAACCCCTTCATTTAGAAGAAATGAAGATTTTTTTGTTAGAAGATGATGAGGAAGAACCAGCAGTAACTGAGGATTTAGAGGAATCTAGTGACATTTCATCTGAAGATGAGGTAGCAGAATGTAACACTGATTCTGGAACAGAGCAGGATGGTGATGACACTGATACAGAGGAAACAGACACAGATCTAGCTTATTATTTGGGCAAAGATAAAAATACAAAGTGGAACAAAAAGGCACCCAAGAACAAACAGCGCAGAGAATCCCACAATATTATTACACACCTTCCTGGAGTTATTGGAAGTGCTAGAAAAGCTAAAACTGCAGTGGAATGTTGGAGTAATCTAATTACAGATAGCATGTTGGAAACTATTGTTCGGTTCACTAACCAGTATATTGACACAATCAAAGAGCAATTCTCCAGAGAGAGGGACATCAAAAACACTGATGTGATTGAACTCAAGGCATTTATTGGCTTGTTATACCTAGCTGGTGCTTTCAGAGCAAATAGGCAAAGTTTGGAGGAGCTGTGGGGGACAGACGGTGATGGCATCGAAAAATTCAGCCTTGTGATGAATCTGAAACGATTCAAAGTCCTGATCCGTTGCCTCCGTTTCGATGATCAAAGTACCCGGACAGAACGAAAAGGTTATGACCGGCTTGCACCAATTCGGGACATATTTCAACAATTTATTATGAATTGTCAAAAAAGCTATTGCCCGGGGCAAAACCTCACTATTGATGAGATGCTTCCAGGTTTCCGTGGAAGATGTGGTTTTCGGCAATATATACCATCAAAGCCAAACAAATATGGAATTAAAATTTTTGCCATGGTTGATGCAAGGATGATGTACACTATGAACATGGAAGTTTATTGTGGAAGACAGCCACCAGGTCCTTTCAATGTGAGCAACAAGCCTAGTGATGTGGTAAAGAGAATTGCTGAGCCAATGTTTGGATCTGGTCGAAATATCACTGCTGACAACTGGTTTACTGACTTTGATCTGATTGATTTTTTAAAAACGAAAAAGCTGTCATATGTGGGAACTGTTAGAAAAAACAAAAGGCAGTTGCCGCCAGATTTTCTATATACAAAAGGCAAACAACAGTATAGCACTATGTTTGGGTTCAGTAATGGAAAGATTTTAGTTTCTTACATCCCACGCGAGAGGAAAAATGTGATTTTGGTCTCTTCATTACATAATGATTACACCATTGATCCAGAGTCTGGGGAGCTAAGGAAACCAGAAATCATAACTTTTTATAATTTGACCAAAAGCGGCGTTGACACTGCTGACCAAATGTGTGGCAATTTCAATGTAAGTCGAAATACCAAACGCTGGCCGATGGTAATCTTCTTTACAATGCTGAATGTGGGTGGCATCAACTCACAAGTAATTTACCTCGGTAATGAACTTAAACAAATGCGCAGAAGAATGTACCTAAAACAATTGGCTAATGAACTGGTGAGTGGAGAGCTAAGCCTAAGAAGTACAAAGACGGTTGGAATGCCCCTTGCCCTGCAACACCGGTTGAAGAGATATCGTCCCAAGGACGTTCCAGAACAAACACCGACTCTACCACCTTCTAAAAGACGCAGTTGTACTACCTGCTCATTTGTATCTGGTTTCAGAAGGCTTTCTAAATATGACTGCAAAATATGTAAAGAATCAATCTGCCTTTCCCATGCAACTTTCGTCTGCCAGCCTTGCTTTTCTAAGTGTACCTGTGCTGCTTCTGCTGCAATTGAAACCACTGAAGATGAGTAGAAAATAATTAAGTAACATCTAAGTGCAATATCCTTTTAAGTTTTTTTCCATAATTTTATATTTAAGCAATAGTTAAGTAAAGATAACTGGAGCCTATTTGGCGGTACTACCGAAAAGTGGTACTTTTAGTTTTAATAAGTTTATGGTTAATAAATGTTTTTTTTTGCATCTGATTTGGTGTAATCTCTTTTAATACATTCCTATGAAGGTCACTGACTACTTCTATAGTCCTGAAATTGAAATATGTAGCTACTATAGGTGGTTTTCTGACCTGTGCTTGTCAGGCACATTGCGCATGAACTGAGGAGAATCTATATTGCGCCTGACGGAGGGTTAAACCGAAGCAGTGGGATCCCAAAAAGCAGCAAATAATAGTAAGGAACTGTAAATGTTAATACATTAGAGAATTATTAATTTTAGCATTTTTGGCAATGTAAATGGCTCTTTTGATGTGGAAGTGGGCTTAGAATTTCTCTCAGGTTCTGCCATATGTGGTGACTGTGAGATTACTTAGACATGTAATAATGAATTTTAATGGCTTGAAGAAGCAGAATTGTGGTTCAAGCTCTTACATGTCAGCTGTGTATAACATTTCATAACATGTCATAATTATAAATAATTACTGCCCTCATCTTCCACATCTCACCGAAAACAAAAACACATACAGGTCCGGTAATGAACTGTTGTGTATAGAATCTTTTATCTATAATTTACGATACAGGCCACTTATTTTTGCACCAAAGGTCAAAAAGGTTTTATGAATGCAATCATTTATTCTTTACATAGCGGATAAAACATCCATCTAGTTTTGTTCACACAGTTGATGGGTTTAGTACAATGTGTCATTTTTTGTAGGACCAATAGTACAAAGAATGATAAATATGAGCTGATTAGAGGTAAACAAATACAAACTGAATTTGTAGCAAATTTGTAGGAATTTGCTGAAATCGACAATGTGGTTTGCACTATTTGACTAAAATGCCTGCTGCAATTTTACACACTGCACAACATTTTATCAGCCAAAAAATGGTTCACATGACCTTGGGTGCAGTCGGCAAGGCTTTCCCGGAATAGTATAGCACAGCCCATCATGAGTAAATATCTTGGCCTCTATAAAATCTTAACCAGGGAGTGCAGCAGCCATTTTGTGTGAATCTAGATCATGAGAGAACGTTACAGCTTACAGCATAGTGAGAGAGAAATAGAAAACAATTAAACACTAATGTCAGAGACACCGCACTACTCTCGCTCACAGAGCCAGTGTGCGTGTCCTGAGTACAGAAACAGTGCTAAAAGATACCTGTGGAGCAGGGCAGCAGAGGTGACAATGTGTGCTTCAAACTATTAGTGTCAGGGTCCAGTCAGCGCCGGAAAGTAAAGATGCACAGGACCTGCGGACACTAAAGTTAGCAAGCTGGCACAGGACCTATGGTCAGGTGACTGCAAGGGGGCGGGCTTAGCGTCCTGCTTTCAGATATGACAGGACACCATACAACAACTCAGAGTCAGGTAAAACAGAGGTCACAACAGTACGGGCAAACGAGGCACAGGAGGGACAAACAGACGGGTAGTCAGACAAAGCAAAAGGTCATACACAAGAGGGCGACGTGGTACTAAGGGGACGAGCAGAGAGAAGTCGGGTCACAAGCAGAGAGTCATACACGAGAGGTAGCGCAGTACAAGAGGGGCAGGCAGAACTCGTAACAGGGACAGAACCGGATCAAAACCAAGCAAGCAAGCAAGATATCAGGCACAAGGCACACGTACGCACAAGGTCAACTAACTCAGCCGAGGGCAGGAGAATAACTGACATTGGACCTAGGTCCAGTGAGCATTAAATAGCCGCCCTCTGCAAGAGAGAGGTGGAACAATTAACCCCCAGTCTGATCAGGACGGGCCAAAGCGAAACCCCATCCTGGATCATGACAACTAAATAAACATTGCAGATAGTGTGTTACAGCACAGCAGTGAAGAGCAGTTACTGTTTATCCATAGCCATAGAGTTTGGGGTCACTTTGGTATTGCTAAGGCTGTGTTTCTGCCAAAGAGCTTGAAAGGGATTGGGTACAGTCCTAGGAGACCTCAGTTTGTTACACATGTCCTTTCAGGGCAAGTTGAGTGTCTGAAATTCATCACAAATTCATTCTTGAATTTTTATGAAAAATTTTACACAGCTCGTAAATTCATTTGTCAAAAGATTTGCAAATCTATAGTATTGCTATTGCTCATATGTGATTGTCTAAAAACCTATGTTTCTTACAAGGTTCCTGGTATGGACTTTTTTCCTAGGCTCTGGTAAAAAAAAAACATATACTAGGATGCATACAGATAGAAAAGCTACAGTCATGGCCAAAAGTTTAGAGAATGACACAAATATTAATTTTTACAAAGTCTACTGCTTCATTTTTTCGAATGGCAATTTGCATATACTCCAGAATATTATAAAGAGTGATCAGCTTAACAGCAATTACTTGCAAAGTCAATATTTGCCTAGAAAATTAACTTTATCCCCCAAAACACATTTCAACATCATTGCAGCCCTGCCTTAAAAGGA
The DNA here is from genome assembly GCF_039654945.1 of Dendrobates tinctorius. Classification (NCBI taxonomy): domain Eukaryota; kingdom Metazoa; phylum Chordata; class Amphibia; order Anura; family Dendrobatidae; genus Dendrobates; species Dendrobates tinctorius. Next base: position 15,930,323 of record NW_027361870.1, on the reverse strand, counting down.
CCAGCTAACATCGTTTCAGTGATTGCTCCATTAACACAGGTGTGGGTGTTGATGAGGACAGGGCTGGAGATCAATCTGTCATGATTAAGTAGCAATGACACCACTGGACACTTTAAAAGGAGGCTGGTGCTTGGCATCATTGTTTCTCTTCTGTTAACCATGGTTATCTCTAAAGAAACACGTGCAGTCATCATTGCACTGCACAAAAATGGCCTAACAGGGAAGAGTATCGCAGCTAGAAAGATTGCACCTCAGTCAACAATCTATCGCATCATCAAGAACTTCAAGGAGAGAGGTTCCCTTGTTGCCCAAAAGGCTCCAGGGCGCCCAAGAAAGACCAGCAAGCGCCAGGACCGTCTCTTAAAAGTGTTTCAGCTGCGGGATCGGGCTACCAGCAGTGCAGAGCTTGCTCAGGAATGGCAGCAGGCAGGTGTGAGTGCATCTGCACGCACTGTGAGGCGGAGACTCTTGGAGCAAGGCCTGGTCTCAAGGAGAGCAGCAAAGAAGCCACTTCTCTCCAGAAAAAACATCATGGACAGACTGATATTCTGCAAGAGGTACAGGGAGTGGACTGCTGAGGACTGGGGTAAAGTCATTTTCTCTGATGAATCCCCTTTTCGATTGTTTGGGACATCTGGAAAACGGCTTATTCGGAGAAGACCAGGTGAGCGCTACCACCAGTCTTGTCTCATGCCAACTGTCAAGCATCCTGAAACCATTCATGTGTGGGGTTGCTTCTCAGCCAAGGGAATGGGCTCTCTCTCAATCTTGCCTAAAAACACAGCCATGAATAAAGAATGGTACCAGAATGTCCTCCAAGAGCAACTTCTCCCAACCGTCCAAGAGCAGTTTTGCGATCAACAATGCCTTTTTCAACATGATGGAGCACCTTGCCATAAAGCAAAGGTGATAACTAAATGGCTCAGGGAACAAAACATAGAGATTTTGGGACCATGGCCTGGAAACGCCCCAGATCTTAATCCCATTGAGAACTTGTGGTCAATCATCAAGAGATGGGTGGACAAACAAAAACCTTCAAATTCAGACAAAATAAAAGCATTGATTTTGCAAGAATGGACTGCTATCAGTCAGGATTTGATCCAGAAGTTGATTGAGAGCATGCCAGGGAGAATTGCTGAGGTCCTGAAGAAGAAGGGTCAACACTGCAAATATTGACTTGCTGCATAAACTCATTCTAACTGTCAATATAACCTTTTGTTACTCATAATATGATTGCAATTATATTTCTGTATGTGATAAAAACATCTGACAAACACACATAAAAGCCAGAGGGCAGCAGATCATGTGAAAATATAATATTTGTGTCATTCTCTAAACTTTTGGCCATGACTGTACTGTTCATGCACCAAAAATGTACAGCAGCACACCGAGGGGGCAATTCCTTAAAGTGCTTGTGCTAGAAATCTGATGTAAGCACCTTAGTAAGTCCAATATTATTGTGAAACTCTGCGTTGTGCAAAAATATTATTACTTTTGTAGTCTACATGCAAGACATGGCAAATTGTGGCAACATGGACTTGGCACGGACCCGCATAGTCATGCCTGCCCAACTAATTCATCATAACTTATGTCACTAAAGTGGCATAACTTACTCCACAAGGATAAATGTTATCCCTTAAATACTAGTCAGACACCTTTCACCCATCCAAACCAGATTTCACACTTTGCACTGACAAGGGGCAGTACCTGAAACACTATGTCTGCAAACGGAGAATCTAGTTTTGCCTTTTATCCAAAGTCATGTGACAAGGCTGATTGGAGAGTCGATATTGACTTTTAGGATTGCTACATAGGTGGCACTAGAGTTCTAGTCCTCTTCCCCTCTGAACAGAAAATTTACATATTTCCCAGAGGAGCATTGCAGCTTAAAAGTCTGCTCACCTTGGCATGTCACGCTTGACATGTCACTCTCCATAAGGAGAAACGTTACCCCTTGGATCCCAGTCAGATGCCTCTCACCCAGCCAATCCAGATTTCACACTTTGCACTGACGAGGGGCAGTACCCTGAAATGCGCTGTCTGGAAACTGTGATTGCGGTTTTGGAATTTTTCCTAAGTCATGTGACAAGGCTCGCTGGAGAGTCGATATTGACTTTTAGGATTGCTACTTCCTATAAATGGACCTACAGTTCTAGTCCTATTCCTTTCTGAATAGAATAGCTTAAAAGTTTAGTCACTTCGGCATGTCAGGCTTGACATGTCACTCTCCACAAGGAGAAAAGTTACCCCTTGGATCCTGGTCAGACGCCTCTCACCCAGCCAATACAGATCTCACACTTTGTACTGATGAGAGTCAGTACCCCGAAACACACTGTTTCCAAACCGAGATTCTGGTTTTGGCTTTTATCCTAAGTCATGTGACAAGGCTTGTTGGAGAGTTGATATTGACTTTTAGGATTGCTACTTCCTATGGGTGGAACTAGAGCTCTAGTCCTCTTCTTCTCTGTGCACGCTGGGTACTAGACAAGCCTGATTCATTAATCAGCAAATTAAAGTCTAAGGCTATAGTAATACTATCAGTGTTTGGTCAGTATTTTGAATCAGTATTTGTAAGCCGAAAGCAGGTGAGGAACAATAAGAGAAAAAGTACAATAGAAAGATGTGCACCACTTCGGCATTTTTTACCCACTCCTGGTTTTGGCTTACAAATACTGATGTGAAATACTAAACAAATACTGATTGTGTGACCACAGCCTAAAGGTACTGTCACACTTAGCGATGCACCAGCGATCACGACCAGCGATATGACGCGGTCAGTATCGCTGGTGCATCGCTAAGTGGTCGCTAGTGAGCTGCCACACAGGCAGATCTCACCAGTGACATCGCAGGGGTCGGGGGTCGTTACTTACCTGTCAGACGAGGCGATCCTGACATCCTCCCGCCCGCGTCCACGCGTCGCTCGTCTCCACAGCAGGAAGCCCAGCAGGAAGCTGACGACGAGAAACGGCCCAGGACGTTCTCGCGCGATCATCGATAACCAGCGGGGGAGCCGGTCGGAGGTAAGTATCAGACATAGTGATATCGCTAGCAATATGGCTGCTACGTCACAAAACCAGTGACGTTATAACGATATTGCTAGCGATATCGCTTAGTGTGACAGGCCCTTTAGGCCAGGTTCTCATAGCGTTAATGCAGTCTGTTCAACGCATAGCGTTGACGAACTGCGTTAACGCTACTCCCTAAGCGATCGCGTTATGTGATCGCGCTAGCGCAGATGCTTCATCTGCACTTGCAGTGACGGACCCTCGGATGCTGCAGACCATGTCCGAGGGTCCGACACAGAATGACAGCACATCGCTAACGCATGCTGATTATGACATGGGTTAGCGATGCGCTCGTCTATAGCAGTGTATGGATACATTAACGCATCTGTTACATAGCGTTAATGCTGCTATGTAGCGTATGCGTTAAACATACCCTAATAATGCAATATGAACCCAACCTTACTGTAATCTTATTTTTTTCATAAATGAATAGTACATGTGAAAATAAGGATATTTGTAATATATTTTATCAGAGAAATCTACTTCTTTCTCTACCAGGACTGATCTTTCACTTTTAAAACTCTCGATTTATGAGTAAAATTTGTATTCAGTGAAGACAGGAGATGACACATGGCATTTGTTGCTAATAAGATTCTATGTAGAGGTAAGGGGGATGAGGTGGGAGAGGCTCTGCCTCAATCTCCTTTCTCCTCTTCCACCACCCTGGGCTAAGGGAACATCATATTATATAAGAGGCAGTCATTGGCATCATACTGTATAGGGGGCTGTGGAGACATCATATTATAAAGAGGGTAGTCGTTACATACTGTATAGGGTCTATGAGTGGCTCTGCTGATCATCACACTGTGCAAGAGGCCAGTGTAAGGAGGGGTTACAATTTGGAGAGGCAATATGGTGGGCAGTATGGGGACATAGAATGGAGAAAGGGCACATAATGGATAAGGAGAGGGAGAAGCGTGAAAAGGGGTTCACAGTAAAGGTTAGCATTGGGGGGGCATTGTGGAGATATAAAGAGTGTAAGGGAAAACAGTGGAGAGGGGACATCCATGGTATGTAGGCCGTGGTTCATAAGGACGGATGGTGCGGCTGTTATAGCTTATCAAGGCAGACAGTACAAGAACTATCATCACTACATAAATACATCACCACAGCCATCAGTACTACATATAGACAAATGGAAAGATGGATCTAAAATCGCGCTGCCAAGCTACCACCAGACAGCGAAGGAACAATGAAGGGTATTTGGAAGCAGTTTTTATTTGTTAACGCATTTTGAAGCATACAACACTTTTTCATCAGGACAAGCCACTATAAATATATAGAATATAGTGGTTTGTCCTGATGAAGAAGTGTTTAAAACTTCGAAATGTGTTGACAAATAAAAAACGCTTCTAAATACTCTTCATAACTTTCACTGTTCTTTCATTGTCTGGTTGGAGCTTGGCAGAGCGATTTTAGATCCATGTTTCCATTTGTCTACATTTTATCTGCCTCGATGGATCAGCAGCAGCCTTCTGCTCATGCCAGCTAAAAGAGAAGTTGTCACAACCCCAGAAGGGGAGCATAAACATTTTTCCATTTTTCCCTGTTTTTTGCTGGATAAGAGCCTATTTGCACTTTATTGTCTCCCGAGCCTAATTTTATCTGTATCAGTACTACATGAATTTAGTACCAGAACAACCATCATTACATGAATACGTCACCAATACCAATATCAGTACAGGAATACATCACTGGAACCACTATCCATGCAAGAATAAGGCACCAGAACCACCATCATTTTTGTTGCAAACTGCATTTGTTACGTGACAGACACAAAAACCATCATACATAGCCTGTTATCTATAATTGTGGCAGTTAGTTTCCATTACGACATCTGACAAAGGCTGGATACCTTAACTAAAACCAAACAGCCCCAATTATATTTAGGCTATATTAGTTTACATGACTGTCATTGGGTCTGATATTTAAAATATAGAATGCCAAAGATGAATATCACTATTTGCCCCAGATATTGTGTAAATGGTCCACAACAATGAATGATTCCACAGTGGCTTGCAAAAGTATTCACCCCCATAGGTATTTACCTATTTAGTGATATTACAACCTGTGTTTAAATATTTTTGTAATTCGATTTGTGTAGTTTAAGTTTGCGAAGTGAAGTGAGGAAAATACAAGCTTAAACAAAAAAATCATGGAATCAAATAACTAAAAATTGGCATGTGCATTTCTTTTCACCCCCTTCGCTATGAAGCCCCTAAAATTTTTTGGTGCAAGCATTTACTTTAATAAATCACGCTTAGGTCTGTTTCACACTTCAGCTGTTTGACGTCAGTTCCAAACCGCCAAAGCGTGAAAAAACGGCTCCGTTTCCATTTTGCAACAAACGGATGCCACCGGATCTGTTTCTTGGACGGATCCGCTGCAGCCGCTAAGTAGTTGAAATTTAAAGGAACCGATCTCTGGAAAAAGAGAGAGAGATTTTTTTTCGCCGCTTCAAGAATGCCGTTTAGGGTTAAACTGCATGAAAGGGAAAATTTTCCGGGCATGTGTGGTGCCCCTGAGGCTCAGTCACCACAGAAGTACTGCACCTTCTCCTAAGGTGTAGTGCCCCACCACCTAGGTAAGTTGGGAACTCCTTTCCACACTCCAACACCTGCACCCGCACACAGGATAGTTCAGCAATGGACCAGATTGCGGCTCCATGCTTAGAGGATAGCAGAGCACCTTTCGTGGGTCCTTGCTTCGTAACACGAGATGTGCTGGGAGGTGGGTGGACTTGAGATATATAAAAGGTTGGGAAGGTTTAGAATTACAGGTCATTCTGACGGGAGGTCAGGTGGGAGAAGGACAGTCAGTCAGGAGAGACTGAGGACGGGTCCGAGAGAGAGAGAGAGAGAGAGAGAGAGGAAGGAGTGCCGCAGCTGTCTCAGTGATCTGAGCCAGCTGGCACGGGAAAGGAACAGAAGGAGAAAGATGTAGAACTGCAACCTAAGCTTCCATAAGAGAGAGAAGGAACAGTGCGGAACGAAGGAGTAGGAGAACAGAGAGGAGTTGTGGGTTGGAAGAGGAACTGCCATTCCCTGCTGGGGTGAGCTGAGTTCCTTTTTGCACTGTCTTCAGAAAATACCTGAGTACTGATATAGTCTTTTTGAAGCCTAGCGTCTTAAGGGCTTTTTTCCCTATCAGTCTGTTGGCTCTTGTTTTGATAGGGTTTTGGCGGATTGCAGACAGCAGCTTTTCTATCCTGTCCTATTTAGTTAGCTTGGGCCATATCATTTGCTCAGCCTATCTTTCTATCTGTGTGAGTGTTTTTTCATCTTGCTTCACCGTCATTATATGTTGGGGGCTGCCTATTGCTTTGGGGTCTGCTCTGGGGCAGTTTAGATTTCCCTTTCTGTCTTTAGGCTAGGCAGTTCTCCGGCTGTGATTGAGGGGTCTAGGGCATCGTAGGAACCCCCCACGGCTACTGCTAGTTGTTGTTGATAGGTTCAGGGGTCTGCAATCCGATAGCTGCCAACTTCTCTGGTTTTCTGGACTTAGCTAGCATTTCTGTTTTTGCCTCCTACGGTGACTCATTCATAACAGAATCACCAGCCTTACGCAGATCCTAGGGTACTCAATAGCAGGAAAGAATTAAAAAAAAAAGTGTGTATATTTTTTCCTCTATATCTCTGAGGCCGTAAGGGGAATTTTTTTCTCTCTCAATGGAGATAAAGCAATTGTCTGATCGTGTGGAGCAGCTCGCTGCGGAAGTGCGGCGAATTTCCGCCTACCTTGCTCATTCACATGCTGCTGAACCAAAGATCCCTACTCCTGATGTGTTTTTTGGGGATCGGTCTAAATTTTTGAATTTCAAAAATAATTGTGAATTATTTTTTGCCTTGAAGCCTAACTCGTCAGGGAGCTCCGCGCAGCAGGTTAAAATTGTCATCTCTTTGCTGCGTGGCGATCCCCAGGATTGGGCATTTTCTTTGAAACCTGATGATCCTAGTCTGACTAATGTGAACGCATTTTTTCAAGCCTTGGGGTTGTTGTATTACGAACCTAATGCTATTGATCAGGCTGAAAAGACCCTGTTGGCATTGAGCCAGGGTCGAGATTCTGCAGAATTGTACTGTCAAAAATTCCGAAAGTGGGCGGTCCTTACTGCCTGGAATGATAATGCCTTGGCAGCTCTCTTTCGAAAGGGTTTGTCAGAAGCCGTAAAAGATACTATGGTGGGACTTCCTGTTCCCTCTGGTCTGGACGATTCTATGTCATTAGCCATTCAGGTTGATCGGCGTTTACGTGAACGCAGGACTGCACGAGAGGTGTGGCCACCAGTTGAACAAGTGTCTGAACCTATGCAATGTGATAGAGTTTTGTCCAGGGAGCAACGTCAGGAGTTCAGAAGGCGTAATAAGCTGTGTTTTTTTTGTGGAGATGCCTCGCATATTATTTCTGTCTGTCCTAAACGAGAGAAACGTTTTGCACACACGTTTTCTGTGGGTGGTGTTCAACCTAAGTTTCTTCTGGCAATTACTCTGATCTGCTCCCTGTCCACATTTTCCGCCAAGGCTTTTGTGGATTTGGGAGCAGCCCTGAACCTAATGGACTTGGATTTTGCTAAACGTTGTGGATTTCCTATGACACCTCTGCGGACACCTATCCCTTTGAGGGGGATTGATGCTACTCCTTTGGCGAAAAATGAACCTCAGTTTTGGACCCAGGTGGTAATGCGGGTCGTCCCAAACCATCAAGAAAATTGCAGATTTTTGGTGTTGCATAATTTTCATGATACCATTGTTCTGGGGTTTCCCTGGTTGCAAATTCATAATCCAGTTTTGGACTGGAAATCTGTGTCTGTGGTGAGTTGGGGTTGTCGGTGTGCCCTTAGTGAGGCTCCGTTTTTTTCCACCTCTCCTCAGTCGCATGATGTTCCCGACTATTTGGCGGACTTTTATGATGTATTTAGTGAGAATGAGTCTGCGTCTTTGCCTCCTCATAGGAGCTATGACTGTGCAATTGAACTGAGCCCAGGGTGTAAATTTCCCAAGGGTCGGCTCTTCAATTTATCTGTACCCGAGCACGAGGCTATGCGATCCTATATTAAGGAGGCGTTGGAGAAGGGTCATATTAGACCATCCTCTTCACCATTAGATGCTGTTCTTTTTTCGTGGCCAAAAAGAATGGTTCATTAAGGCCTTGTATTGATTATCGTGCCCTCAACAAAATTACTATTAAATATCAGTATCCGTTACCCCTGATTTCGGATCTATTCTCCAGAGTTAAAGGTGCTTGCTGGTTTACCAAGCTTGACCTCAGGGGGCGTATAATCTTATCCGCATTAAGCATGGGGATGAATGGAAGACGGCGTTTAATACTTCAGAGGGACATTTTGAGTACTTGTTGATGCCTTTTGGGCTCACTAATGCCCCTTCTGTCTTCCAGTGCTTCATGAACGACATTTTCCGAGACTTTGTGGATAAATTTTTGATTATCTATCTGGATGATAATTTGATCTTCTCCAAGGATTGGGATTCTCATGTGGAACATGTTCGGACGGTGTTCCGGATCTTGAGGGAGAATTCCCTGTATGTCAAAGGATCGAAATGCCTTTTTGGGGTACAGAGGATTTCATTTTTGGGATTTAGTTTTGTCTCCCTCAACTATTGAAATGGATCCGGCCAAGGTACAGGCCATTTATGATTGGGTTCAGCCCACTTCTTTGAAGACCCTTCAGAAGTTTTTGGGTTTTGCTAATTTTTATCAGAAATTTATAGCAAAATTTTCTAGTATTGCCAAGCCATTGACTGATCTGACTAAGAAGGGTGCTGATGTGTTGAATTGGTCTCCGGAGGCTGTTTCGTCCTTTCAGGAGCTGAAGCGAAGATTCACTTCTGCCCCGGTTTTGCGGCAACCTGATTTCTCACTCCCGTTCCAGGTAGAGGTGGACGCTTCTGAGATTGGTGCAGGAGCTGTTTTGTCCCAAAAGGATCCTGTAACATCTAAAATGAATCCCTGTGCTTTCTTTTCCCGAAGGTTCTCCCCATCTGAACGTAACTATGATGTGGGGAATCGGGAACTGTTGGCCATAAAATGGGCATTTAAGGAGTGGAGACATTGGTTGGAGGGAGCTAAACATCAAGTCATGGTCCTCACTGACCACAAGAATTTGATTTACCTGGAGTCGGCCAAACGCTTGAACCCTAGACAGGCTAGATGGGCCTTGTTTTTTACACGTTTTGATTTTGTGGTCTCTTTTCTTTCTGGTACTAAGAATGTCAAGGCTGACGCTCTTTCTAGGAGCTTCTTTGCTGATTCTCCTGTGGTGAGCAAGCCTGCTACCATTTTAGGCGAAGGGGTAGTTCTTTCTGCCATCTCACCCGATTTGAGACGTGCTCTGGAAGAGTTCCAGGAGGACAAACCTGAGCATTGTCCCAGTAGAAAGTTGTATGTTCCTGACCAGTGGAAGAAGAGAGTGATGTCTGAAGTTCATTGCTCTGCATTGGCTGGTCATCCAGGTATTTTTGGTACTAGAGATCTGGTGAGTCGGTCTTTTTGGTGGCCCGCCTTGTCTCGTGATGTCAGGAATTTTGTGCAGTCCTGTGGGACTTGTTCCCAGTCTAAACCTTGTTCTCGCTCTAGTGGGTTGTTGATGCCTTTGCCGGTCCCCAGGAGGCCATGGACCCATATTTCAATGGATTTCATCTCTGATATGCCTGTCTCTCAGAGAATGACTGTTATTTGGGTGATTTGTGATAGGTTCTCTAAGATGGTTCATCTTGTACCACTCCCTAAGTTGCCATCTTCTTCTGAGTTGGTGCCCCTGTTTTTGCAACAGGTGGTTCGCTTGCACGGGATTCCTGAGAACATTGTATCTGACAGAGGAGTTCAGTTTGTGTCTAGATTTTGGAGGACATTCTGTTCCAAGCTGGGAATTCAGTTGTCCTCCTCTGCGTTTCACCCTCAGACCAATGGGCAGACGGAGAGAACAAACCAGGCCTTGGAGTCGTATTTGAGATGTTTTATTTCCCCTGATCATGATGATTGGATTTCATTTTTGCCCTTGGCCGAATTTGCTTTAAATAATAGAGCTAGTTCTGCCACTTTGATGTCACCTTTTTTTTGTAACTTTGGGTTTCATCCTCGATTTTCTTCAGGGCAGGTGGAGCCTTCTGCATGCCCAGGTGTTGACACTGTGGTGGAGAGAATGCACCAGATCTGGGACCAAGTGGTGGATAAGTTATCTCTCTCCCAGGAAAAGGCCCAGCGGTTTTCCAACCGACATAGGACCGTTGGTCCCCATTTTAAGGTGGGTGATATGGTTTGGTTATCATCAAAAAATATCGCTATGAAGGTAGCTTCTCCTAAGTTTAAGCCTAGATTTATTGGGCCTTACAAGATTTTGGAGATCATTAATCCGGTCTCTTTTCGGTTGGCTCTTCCTGTCACATTTAAAATCCATAATGTGTTTCATAAGTCCTTGTTGAAGAGGTTTGTTGAACCAGTAGTTCCTGGGGTGGCACCTCCGGACCCTGTATTGGTTGAAGGTAACATGGAATATGCGGTAGAGAAGATACTGGATTCCCGTCTGGCTAGACAGATACTCCAGTATTTGGTTAAGTGGAAGGGTTATGGTCAGGAGGATAATTCCTGGGTCTCTGCCTCTGATATTCATGCCAAAAGATTGGTGCGTGCCTTTCATCGGGCTCACCCTGATCGCCCTGGTGGCGTGGATGAGGGTTCGGTGACCCCTCCTCAAGGGGGAGGTACTGTTATGAGTTCATTTTCCCCTTCACCATTGAGGTCTGATGAACTCCCTCTTCTGGTGAAGGAAGGTAGTGAGGCTGATTACCAAGCACCTGAGCTGGGAGAGGATGACTGGGCAACGGGGATCTCTGACTGGATATAAGGCAGCCGACTCCCTTCTGCCTCGCTGGTGATTTCTCTGTGGAATTCTAGGAGACCAGTCTGATTCCTGCTACAAACCACCATTGATTTGGGCGCCCAGGGCCACGGACCGGGTCACCGCTGCTGTGACACATACCACTGACACCGGCCCGGTACAGAGTACCCCACAGCCCTGGGACGGGGGCGACCCACATGCGCAGTTTAAAATAGCGGCCTGAGAGGTGAGGGGGTGGGGTGAGAGGAATCGGCTTCATCTAGGTGCCTGGGGTACCAAAATACCTTGTCCCAGGTCTGTTCTTATCTCTTGGTTGAACTTAATGGACATATATGATTTATCATCCATCCTATGTAACTATGAATCATTGCCATTTACTATCATTATCTTGCAGTACCAGGGTGAATATTCTGTAATAATAAGAAGCTGAACTTTTTGCATTGCCTTAGGAGTCAATGATCTGTAATAATTGCTGCTCTGAAGCAACCATGTTTACAGCAAGCTATGCTGTTAATTGTCTAATTAATTGGAATTGTAACAAAGCATGCAAACTGCTTTATGCTCTAATAAGTCAGCGCCTTGTTCAGTGAATAAAAGGAGGGGGGATTTACAAAAAAGTGCGCTGTGAACAACTTTGCCTCAGAGGCCACTGGGGGAAAAATGGTTTTACTCCGATTTATAAAAAATTCAATAGTAAAAATCTACAGAATGTAAATCAAGTTATTAATGGAATTCATTTTCTTGCATAACCAATTACAATTGCAGAATGATCTGAATGTGATTTACCTTATTAGTCATATTGTATTTAGCTGAAGTGGTTGCCTACAAGGAATACAATAGTACCTTATCTAGGTCACATTATTCAACAATTCTTTTTTACCATTGCTATGTGAATACAGTCACGGTACAGCTACAGTGGCATGTAAAAGTTTGGGCGCCCCTGGTCACGATTACTGTTACTGTGAACAGTTAAGCAAGTTGAAGATGAAATGATCTCAAAAAGGTCTAAAGTTAAAGATGACATATTTCCTTTCCTTTTTAGGCAATATACTGTATGTATATATATATATATATATATATATATATATACACACATTGTATATATATATATATATATATATACAGTATATATATATATATATATATATATATATATATATATATACAGTTGTGGCCAAAAGTATTGACATCCCTGCAATTCTGTCAGATAATACTCAGTTTCTTCCTGAAAATGATTGCAATCACAAATTCTTTGGTATTATTATCTTCATTTAATTTATCTTAAATGAAAAAACACAAAAGAGAATGTAGCAAAAAGCAAAACATTGATCATTTCACACAAAACTCCAAAAATGGGCCAGACAAAAGTATTGGCACCCTCAGACTAATACTTGGTTGCACAAACTTTAGCCAAAATAACTGCGACCAACCGCTTCCAGTAACCATCAATGAGTTTCTTACAATGCTCTGCTGGAATTTTAGACCATTCTTCTTTGGCAAACTGCTCCAGGTCCCTGATATTTGAAGGGTGCCTTCTCCAAACTGCCATTTTTAGATCTCTCCACAGGTGTTCTATGGGATTCAGGTCTGGACTCATTGCTGGCCACCTTAGAAGTCTCCAGTGCTTTCTCTCAAACCATTTTCTAGTGCTTTTTGAAGTGTGTTTTGGGTCATTGTCCTGCTGGAAGACCCATGACCTCTGAGGGAGACCCAGCTTTCTCACACTGGGCCCTACATTATGCTGCAAAATTTGTTGGTAGTCTTCAGACTTCATAATGCCATGCACACGTTCAAGGAGTCCAGTGCCAGAGGCAGCAAAGCAACCCCAAAACATCAGGCAACCTTCGCCATGTTTGACTGTAGGGACCGTGTTCTTTTCTTTGAATGCCTCTTTTTTTCTCCTGTAAACTCTATGTTGATGCCTTTGCCCAAAAAGCTCTACTTTTGTCTCATATGACCAGAGAACATTCTTCCAAAACATTTTAGACTTTTTCAGGTAAGTTTTGGCAAACTCCAGCCTGGCTTTTTTATGTCTCGGGGTAAGAAGTGGGGTCTTCCTGGGTCTCCTACCATACAGTCCCTTTTCATTCAGATGCTGACAGATAGTATGGGTTGACACTGTTGTATTCTCGGACTGCAGGGCAGCTTGAACTTGTTTGGATGTTAGTCGAGGTTCTTTATCCAACATCCGCACAATCTTGAGTTGAAATCTCTTGTCAGTTTTTCTTTTCCGTCCACATCAAGGGAGGTTAGCCAAAGTGCCATGGGCTTTAAACTTCTTGATGACACTGCGCACGGTAGACACATGAACATTCAGGTCTTTGGAGATGGACTTGTAGCCTTGAGATTGCTCATGCTTCCTCACAAGTTGGTTTCTCAAGTCCTCAGACAGTTCTTTGGTCTTCTTTCTTTTCTCCATGCTCAATGTGGTACACACAAGGACACAGGACAGAGGTTGAGTCAACTTTAATCCATGTCAACTGGCTGCAAGTGTGTTTTAGTTATTGCCAACACCTGTTAGGTGCCACAGGTAAGTTACAGGTGCTGTTAATTACACAAACTAGAGAAGCATCACATGATTTTTCGAACATTGCCAATACTTTTGTCCACCCTCTTTTTTATGTTTGGTGTGGAATTATATCCAATTTGGCTTTAGGACAATTCTTTTTGTGTTTTTTCATTTAAGACGAATTAAATGAAGATAATAATAACTAAGAATTTGTGTTTGCAATAATTTTCAGGAAGAAACTGAGTATTATCTGACAAAATTGCAGGGGTGTCAATACTTTTGGCCACAACTGTATATATATATATATATATATATATATATTCATCTTTTATATTTTAAGAATTACATAAAGGAAAATGGAACTATGCAAAAGTTTAGGCATCCTGCATGGTTAGCACCTAGTAGCACCCCCTTTTGAAAGTATCTCAGCTTGTAAATTCTTTTTTTAGACAGCAAAGAGTCTTTCAATTATTGTTTGTGGGGTTTTCATTCGTTCTTAGAAAATTCTTCCAGTTCTGTGAGATTCTTGGATCATCTTGCATGCACTGCTATTTTGAGGTCTAGCCACAGATTTTCAGTGATGTTGAGATCAGGGAATTGTGAGGGCCTTTGTAAAACATTCAGCTTGCACCTTTTGATGTAATCTATTTTGGATTTTGATGTGGTTTTAGGATCATTATCCATTTGTAGAAGCCATCCTGTTTTAAACTTTAGCTTTTTTTTACACATGGTGTTATGTTTGCATGTTTGAATTTGTTGAAATTTCATTGAATCCATTCTTCTCTTTTATCATGAAATGTTCCCTATGCCATTGGCTACAACACAACCCCAAAGCATGATTGATCCACCCCCATGCTTAATGGTTGGCAATACATTCTTTTCCTAAAATTCTGTGCCCTTTTTTCTCTACACATACCTTTGATAATTGTGGACAAATAATTTTATTTTAACCCCATCAGCGTAGAGAACTTGCTTCCAAAATGCATCAGGCTTCTTTAGATGTATTTTGCATAATTCTGACGCTGAATTTTATGGTGAGGGTGCAGGAGAGGGTTTCTTCTAATGACTCCTCCATGAAGGTCTTATTTGTGCAGGTGTCTCTAAAGAATAGAACAATGTATCACAACTCTAGAGTCTGCTAAATCTTTTCAAAGGTCTTTTGCAGTCAAGCTGGGGTTCTGATTTGCCTCTCTAGCAATCCTACAAACAGCTCTCACTGAAAATTTGCTTAGGCTTCCAGACTTCATCTTGACCTCAATTGTTTATGTTAGCTGCCATTTCTTAATTAAATTCCGAACTGTGGAAATGGCAACTTGAAAACGCTTTGCTATCTTTTATAGCCTTCTCCTGCTTTGTGAGCCTCCACCATTTTAATTTTTAGAGTGCTATGCAGCTGCTTACAAGAGCCCATGACTGCGGTTTTTTGGCACAAGATGAGAGGAGGTTGGGTTTTTATAAAGCTGGGATATTTGCATCATCTGGTCTTTTCTAACGATGATAGTGAACAAGCCATAACCCTAACAAGGTCTGAAACCTTGGTGAAAATTATCTGAACACACAAATTTCCAAGGATGCTCAAACTTTTGTATTAGCCCATTTTCCTTTTTGTAATTGTAAAATGTAAAAAATGACAATACAAAGGAATTGTGTAATCTTTAATTTTAGGTCTTTTAGATATCACTTCTTCTTCAACTTGATTGATTAAGGCTAAGTGCCCACATTGCAGAAATGCTGTGGAAATGTCCACAGTATTTCCACAACTCCCTGCCACGGGTAAAACGCATGTGGAATTCGCATGCATTTTCCCGCAAAACACAAGCGTTTTGTAAGCGTTTTTAGCTTGCAGAATGCTTGCGCTTTCCAAGCGATTTGAAGCATCCCTTGGAAAAGTGATTGACAGGTTGGTCACACTTGTCATGCATAGTGCTTGACAAGTGTGACCAACTTTTTACTATTTATGCTGCCTATGCAGCAACAGTAGTAAAAGATATGATATTAAAATAATAAAAAAATAAAAAATATGGTTATTCTCACCTTCTGACGGTCCCCGATGTCCATAGCGGCTCTCCCCGTACGTTCCGTTCCTAGGGATGCATTGCGCGAAGGACCTTTGTGATGTCACACTCGCGAGACCGCTACGTCATCTCAGGTGATTTGCGCAATGCATCCTTGGGAACGGCAGATGCTGGCAGCACCGCTGAGAGGTGGGATGACTCCGGGGGCTGACAGAGGGTAAGTATATCACTATTTTTTATTTTAATTCTATTTTTTACAGGATTATGGTACCGAGGGCATGGAGGACAGTCTCCTCTTCTCCAGACCCTGGGTACCATCCACACATGAAGCGCTCACTTTATGCATGGTGGGCATAGCCACATGTGTGAAGTGAGTGTTTCAATGCAATCTTATGGTGGCGGAATTGCTGCGATTCCGCTGAAATAATGGACATGCTGTGGATTTTACCGCTATGTGATTCTGCAGTGGTAAAAACTGCAGCATGGGCACAGCAACTGCGGAATCCCATAGGATTGGGAATGCGGCCAAAACGCTTAAAAAACGCAACATGGGCACACAGCCTAACTGTTCACAATAACAGTAATTTTAATGAGGGGCTGCCCAAACATGTACATGCCACTGTAAATTGCTAAATAGAGTTGCAAGCCACTTGCTCTAATGTGATATATCTATATAATAGAACAATGTTGCTTTTAGCATAGAGTATTTTAAATTAAAGGTGTCTCCTGTGTTAATTAAATGACAGCTTCCTATTTCAGCAAATGTGTAAGTTTGGCATTGAAGCAAACCTCTCACCAGCAAAACACTACTATCCTGAAGATAGGGGCTTAAAGGGAACCTGTCAGCAGGATTGTGCACAGTAACCTACAGACAGTGTCAGGTCGGCACCATTATACTGATTACAATGATACCTTGGTTGATGAAATCCGTCTTGTGGTTGTTGTGTAATCTTTATTTTCAATTTTGAGTTAAATATATGCTCGTGCTTCGGGGCGGACCTGAAGAGGGGGTCTTCTTGTGGTGCTCTGTTAAGGTATTCACCAATATGGCTTCTCACAGGTCACGGACCCTCAGTGACCTACCCCCTAGTTAAGATAATGAATATTATATATACATACTAAAATAAAAAAAAACCTTCAGTAGGCAGGCGCCAGATGTGACACCTGCGCTGCAGCATAATCACATCGGTAATGTGCATATAATTATTATGGTTGAGGTTATCCTGATATTTAGAACAAAAAAAATCCATTTGAAAATGGCGCCCGCCGCGCCTGCGCAGTAGCAGCTATCGGTGTATATAGAGGTGATCCGATAGCTGCTACTGCGCAGGTGCCAGTGGCGCCATCTTGCTAGAGAAGAAAAAAAATGTCCTCCTCCAAGAAGGCGCGATTGGAGCCTGCGCAGTGATTTCTGTCTTCTAAGCTGCCAGTAACCCATTGCATGGTCATATTTCAAAAGGAAAAGTGCACAGTACCATACAACATTACCATATTCATTTTTATTTTCTACCTGATGGACATTTTTTTGAGTTTACATTTTTATAGAATCACTTTTAGTTACAAATAAATTATTTAGTAACTTTTTGTATATTTTATGGGAGGGTGGAAAGGAAATAACATTCTACCTTTATTATATTATATGTGAAGATACATATACATGTCATTCTTATTGTTTTTGGAGATTTTTGCAACTTGAATCAAAAATGTTTTTATTTTTGTTAAATTTTATAAAACTTTTTCATATATTTTCCAGAAGTAGCTTGAAATGCCTGCTCAGCCTATCACTGCCAGTGCACTAGATTTCCAGCCACCTCTGCTCTATCGATGACAGAACCCAGAAGTAGAGACTAGCAGGGATCAGGGGAACGGAAGCTGTGAATCAAATCTAATCTCAATGAGTCCCCCTAGTTTTCTAGGACCACCAGCAGTCAGCTGTTCTCTGTGAGGAAACTTCAAAGTATGTGTTTAATTTTCCAGCAGTTCCACCACAGAAGATGTCTTCAAATCAATGTTTTGTTAGCAAAAGGTAGACCAGGACAAGTCCCCGAGAGAGAAAGAGACCACCTTTCAGTCTGTTCAAAATACACTCCTCAGCATTGAAATTGCAACTCCAAGAACGAAAAGTTATGGAATTATAGAAATCACAGAATATTGGTGCAGCCATTATTCCAAAGCATACTAGGAGCCATTTTTGAGTATGACATCACCAAGCCACATGTTGCTTGTGTTACTATTTGCAGCCTGCTTGACTTAAATGTGGTATCATGGCCTGCTGCATCTACGGACTTGTCTCTAATTGAGAAGTCATTGGTTGACAATTGCAAAAGGAGCTGCCAGCAGTGGGGATCTTGATGATTTGCCTAAGTGAATTCAGCATGGCCAAACATGCTAGTATCTCCGCACTTGATACTCATACCAAATTTTGGTTAATTTGAGATGTTTTTAAAATTTTGTTTCCATTTTTTGTCCATCTGCATATCATTAACATGTCTATCGATCCTGAGACTTCCAGAATTCCACAACATTTACCTCCTGGTGTTGCAGTTCCAATGTTGACGAGTGTGTGTAGATCCTTTACAAAAGACATCTCACTTTTCACTTGGAATTCCCTATTAGGATATATGAAAATGTCTTTTCTAGACAATGGATTTAAGTTATTTGGCCACTTGACTCAGCTGGCCTCATGTCATCCAACTCGTACCTATATGTGGTCAAACTCAAAAGCGACCTGTTCCTTTGCCTGAGTTTAGTCTGTGTGTGGTCAGACGGGCTCCATCCATCACTACAAAAATTGCCACTGTCACCCTCTGTTTTTTCAATTCTTATCTTTTTTTTTTGCTGAAAGCAGTCACCATATGTGGAAGCTGGACGCACGGCCTCAAAACATTTCCATGTTTTTATTGTGTTGTCTTTTCTAGTCAATATGATAAACGAAATAAGCTGAATGTTAAAAAAAATGCACTATAAAATAATGATAAAAAATGAAAAGAATGAACGATCCTCCGAGAGAAGCCACAAGGAGTTATATTAGCTAATAATATGAGCTGAATGTCTGTATAAAGCGTGTTGCTTAGATACAATAGAGCCTCAGTAATACCTCATTGGCCCCTGTTTTAACCTTTTCACATTACTAAACATATCTGTCAACTTTAATTCATGAGATTGCCTGAAGCAGAGTGTTTGATGCAGCACCGTAAGAAAAAGAGGGGAGAGGCAGTGCAAAGCTGAAAGTTCAGAAAAGATGATAAAATCTCTCCGACAAGTCATAAAATAACTGTGCAGTAGCCATAGGATTAAACAGAGACTGCATCGAGTTTGACCTATCAGAAATATTGCGCGGCCTCCAATAACGCCGACAATGATTATAGGAGCGGTTCACAGTAAAATATGAACTGTAAAGAAAAAAGCTATGTATCATGTATTTATGCATTATGCTGTTAACGGTTAGTTGTTTTCTTGCCTAAAAAAATGTAATAAAAATTGAGATTGGTTTGAAATGAATGTAAGATAAGCGTATAATCGCTTCATCTTTACGCCTCATGATTATGGGTCTGATGATCTAAGCTATCCACACGAACTTGGTGAATACATTGGCATGTAAAAGCTTGGGCACCGCTGGTCAAAATTACTGTTATTGTGAACAGATAAGCGAGTTGAAGATAAAATGATCTTTAAAAGATGAAACCTTTCCTTTGTATTTTAGGAAAAAATATATTGTAATCTTTTCCATTTTAATAATTATAAAGGGGAAAATGGGCCAATGCAAAACTTTGGGCACCTTGCATGATTAGTACCTAGTAGCACCCCCTTTTGAAATTACCACAGCTTATAAATGCTTTTTGTAGTCAATAGTCTTTCAATTCTTGTTTGAGGGATTTTCCTCCATTCTTCCTTGGAAAATTCTTGCAGTTCTGTGAGATTCCTGGGTCGTTTTACATGCACTGCTATTTTGAGGGCTAGCCACAAATTTTCAATGATGTTAAGATCAGGGGACTGTGAGGGCCATTGTAAAACCTTCAGCTTGCGCCTTTTGAGGTACTATATTGTGCATTTTGACATGTGTTTAGGATCATTATTAGGGATGAGCAAACGTGCTCGGTGTTACTCGGATATCACTCGAGCATCTGGGTGCTTGGATGTGCTTGTTACTCGGCGAGCATTAGCTGGTGTTTGATTTCAAACGCAAATCCCCGCCCCACATGTTTGGCATAAGTTACACAGCCAATAAACACGCGGGGATTGCCGGTGAGTCACTGTAATGCTGAAGTCATTTTAGTAGTAGTGGCATTTACTGTGATTGGCTGGCCGTGTGAGATCTCGGGAGAAAAGATCTCAATCTGCACAGCCATTTTACACAGCAATGAAAAGATGGGAAGTGAGGGGCCTCCTGACATTTTGTTAAAGCCCAGAGTTCACCACAGCCTCGCACTTCCGAACATCCCCTCCTACCAGCCTAGGGCCTACAGCATCGGCCAACTACTGCTGCTGCCACCACCGCCAGCTTCCTGCAGCAGCGACCCTGTCTCCTGGAAACCCACTCCACCGCAGCCGTCCCTCCAGTAAGCTACAATTGGATCTTAAGATGCACCCACATTTCCCCCCCAAATTTGTGGAAAAAAAGTGCATTTTACAATCCAAAAAATACGGCATTTTTTTTTTTTTTTTTTTAATGATGGACTGTTTAGTTAATAAGAAGAGGCTGTTCAGTAGTGGATAACCTCCTTATTATAGAATGATAACAAAGAAAAAAACATTTAATTGAGCCAGAGACTTATGAAATCAGGATTAGACTGGTCCACCAGTATCAGGGGATAATCTGGTTCAATAATAATGAAATTATCCCAGAACCCTATTCTGAAACTGTTTATTACAAAATACCCTGGATATACATCTAGGGTGTGGTGGGTCCCTGGATGACTATTCTTAAGGTAATATTCTCCTGCATATACACTGTCATAGAGAAAAATTAAAATCCATAAGACATCTCCAGATAGGGGACATATCACCCTCACAATGAACATATGGGATTAATTATAGCTGGGGAAGAGAGAAAGAACTAACACTTCATCCTCCATTGAAGTAGGACTCCACATTGAACATACGGGATCAATTATAGCTGGGAAAGAGAAAATTGTAAATGGGGAAGTGGGAAAGAACTGACACTTCTACATCCATTGAAGTAGGAACCAACTGCAGTGACAAAGTAATTACAGATTCTTTGGAGTAAATTCATGGACTTTAGTGCGCTGCTAGACAAATTCACTTATCCAGGTTATGAGAAAGATTAACCGTTTATTTCCCAACGCGTTTCAAAGTGTATACCACTTCTTCATCAGGGGATGACATCCCCTGATGAAGAAGTGGTATACACTTTGAAACGCGTTGGGAAATAAACGGTTAATCTTTCTCATAACCTGGATAAGTGAATTTGTCTAGCAGCGCACTGAAGTCCATGAATTTACTCCAAAGAATCTGAAGTTTTACGGTCACAGAGTTGACCTTTGGACGTGCAGCAAGCTGACTACGGGTCTTATATGCCTGAACCTCTCCTGGAAAAAGTGAGTAGATTCTAATTTATTCTTCCAACAATAACCCGGATAAGACCCTATTGCGCTTTTTGTTCCTTTAGTTTGATTGCATTAAAGTAATTACAGAAGGATCTGCTCTGAGAGCCAAGCACTATGACTAGGATCTGTTTACACAGAAGCAGAGAAATACACTTCCCAGTGATAGAGTGTCCTCTGATCAGAGCACAGTTCTGAGACGTTTTGGAACCAGTGGTCAGTGATGAATATTAGAGTTTTCATCAATTCAATATTTATGTGAGATATATTTTAGCATCATAGCGAAGGGATAAACATAATACCTTCACTCACATCGCCGTAAGACCCTTCTAACCCCTCCAACTTAATATCGCTCTGATGGATGATGTTATCCAGGCCATGTTTCATCTCTATATAAAGGCAAAATCGCAATATCAAACATGATGACAATGTATATGGCCTAGGACCTCCAGGGGCAAAAATATCCTGTAATTTGTGGATCTCACAAGATTCTAAAAGACTTAGCACATCCTACAAGCAGCCCCTACATGAGCTGACCATGGGGAGGTAAGTGGGCGTAACCTTGATCTAATAAAATGTAGAATTTTGGTTTATGGACTGTATTTTGTCAGTCCTGGAAAGTTACAGTTTGCTATGTGCTCTATCCGTTTTCCTAAGGCGTACATCCCTCCAACATTGCTCTTAGCCATTTCCAGGACATATACTTATAAACATATGATCGTTGTATATTAAATGTATCTGGGAATTTATAGTTAATCTTGGTTACTCCTCCTAGGTGGATGATTTTGGGCTTACATATGCCTGGGTATTCAATTTATATATTTAAGTGAGCTATGAGTGGCACATTTGACATTGTACCATACAGTATTCCGTACCATACTTCTCATTGTCTGACTATATTTATTTTAATATTATGTTTTATGCAATATACCATGCCATTTTCGGAGATATTTTAATCTATAATATAGATGATCCTATGGCTTACCATATCTATTAGTGATCTGCAGGATTTAGTATATCATACCTATTATAATTTAGGTAGGATTTTCACAATCGTTTTCCAGGGGAACCCATTTTTCACCTCATCTGTTCTATCCTGTTATGTTTTTAGGAAATTTGCTTACTTACACTGCTTATGTAAAAAAATATTGCATATTGGTCTGAGTAAAAAGTTTTTATTATTTATTGCAAAATACTTATTAGAGACTATATGGACAGACACAATATGGCCGAGCAGTTAGCACATGTACAATTGCTTCAGCTCTCCTTAATCTACTGGTAATAGGAAGTATATACCTCCCTGCTTCACTAATAAAAATGGAAGGAAAGTCTCTCGACAATGGCTGGCACCTTCTTGACATGCACATCCTTTCACACGACGGCATAATGCAAGCCAGCCTGCTTTGAAGCTCTGAAATTGTGGTGTTCCTGCCTTATCGCTCAGTAGATACAGATCCTTATCACTAAGTCATAACACTGCCATCCAGTAAAGTCGGGAGAACTTGACTCACCTTCGCTCTGTGCATTTTACAAGCCAGATATTACCTCTGTTAGAAATAAACTTTTACATATTGCAATGCTAATCTCCACGTGCTATGTGCATATTTTATTTTAATCATTTTTTTTTTAGAACAAACGTGACCATGTTTCTTGTCTGATCCATGCCGACATTTATTATGCTAATGAAAACAACATGTAAATTCAGCAGAGAGGCCATGGGTTCAAGCCTGACTAGGGCACCAATTGTATGGCGTTTGTATGTCCTTTTGTGTTTACTTGTGTGTCCTATGGGTCCTATGGTTTCCACTCACAGTCAAAAAAATTCTGATAGCTTAATTTGCTTGTCATGATGTGTGTAAGCTCTTCTTAAATAGGGAGTGATGGGAAAGTCTGCATTCTTGACATAGTTCACAGATTATGATGACAGTAAAGAAATAAAATAATTACTGTACTACAGGTTGGGCCACAAAAACAGACCCGTTTAGCTTTTGTGGTTTGTACAGAATAACGCTTATCATTCATCAAACGTCTTACACACTAAAACATATCTATTGTCCATAACAATCAGTCATAGCTCAGCTTTTTATTTAACCAGAGAAGTGTGACATTGGATGGAGGGTGATCATGCTACTCTGTGCACACTAAACTCACAGAATAATAAACCTAATTAAAAAATACACTTTATTAAATAATCATTAAAATAAAATCAAATATAAATATATCATGAATTGTAAATGCAAAGAACATACAAACATATTGTTAGGTGCCAGATTTCCGTCACTGCACAGCGAGAATCCCGAGCCTTGCCTCCGACGGTCTCCCATTCCTCTCCTGCCGCAGAGGAGGTTGCTCAGCAAACTCATCCGTCCCGGTGCTCTGCCCAGACCAGCTCCGTGGGTTTGCTTGCTGTTGCCATCTCTGGCACAGCTATGGCAATGCATGCTGCTTAGCAGCGAGATTCTCCAGGGACTAAGTCCTCATGTCGGGCCACTGAGCATGCCCGTGGAGTGATCTCCCATTGGAGATCGAAGGTCACGTGCTCAGGTCCTGCTCGTGCTCGGATTGGCCCATCCGAGAAGCAAGGAAGGTCCCGGACGCTCACGGCTATAAAAGGTTCACATGGCCACTCGGCCATGCGCTAGCATAGACTGTAATTTCAGACTATGAGGAGTGAGTGGTGTATGCACGTATGAATGTCTCTGGTGACTGACTCATTAAGAAACCCCTACCCTTGGTACGCATGTGTTGTGCAGCCTAGCCTGCTAGCGCCCAGGCTTAGGTGTAGGTAGGTCAGAGTTGGAGTCAGGCTTTAGTCCACACCAGTGACTCGGCACGCCTCAGTGCGAGTGCTCCACATTCCATAGCCAGTGTCTTTAGCGGCGCTCGTGGCAGCGACGCCGCGCGCTCAGTGTGCTTAGAGGGACTCTAACCCCGTGTCCTTGGGGTAGAGTTCTGTGGCCGTTCACTGTGCGCTCTTTTGGCCGGGCTCTCTGAGCTAAACAGGCTCCGGCATTTACTTTCAGTGGTGGTGCGGCTCTGTGAGTTAACAGAGTTCGCTACTGTTCACATTGGGTGACGTAACTCACGTGTGACTGTTTTCATACCGCTTAAGGCTCCCGCCATTATCTAGCAGCAGTGTACCACCTCTGAATGGTGGACCCTGGGCTGCGAACGCACCTACTACTATTTTATAAGTTGGTGCGTTCCGCCAGCCATAACACATATAGTGTTACACCTGGGCTACGTAGTGTACCTCCGCTGCAGGTTCACGTTCATCTGATATAAACAATCATTCAGAAAGGAATAAGAAAATTGGTAGTAGATATTTGATTAATGAAAACGGGTTTTGCATATGCAGATAGTGCTGAATTCCAGATTATATTGTATGACCTCTCTGGTTAGCTGTGTCTTATTCTCTTCCCGCAATCATTTATATAGATGATCATAATACAGCTAATGATTGACATTTCTGCTGAAAATCAGCAAAAGACAAAAGTCTCTTGTTCAGACCACCTATCCAGAATCTTTAAACTTACACAACCTCTACACTCAATAGTGCCAAATTTTCCCAATTTAGGGGCTCTCTCCAGCCCTTTCCTCCTAGTTTGGTGTTGCAGTATATCAACATTGCCATACTAAATCCCCGGAACCAGCAACAAAAAACCTAAAACAATGTATGCGATGCAAACAAATACAATCAGAGCAGTTTTTCAGCAAACTTTATCCTTTTCGTAAATTCAACATATTGACTGATTTGACTTGACTCTGACACAGGCAGCAAATTTTCTTCACATCCCTGCATGTCTATGATGTGTGGTAGGGACTACCTGTTTGCCTGAGTTTGCTAGGTCCCTGCTCTGTCTTAGCTTCAGCTGTGGCAGGGAAGAAGTCTGGTTTACCTAAAAACTGAGCCAGACAGCTAGCCCCTTCACATCTGTGTTCATTGACCAAGAAGAGGAAAATTCCCCATGCCTGGGTCAGATAGTCTTGAGAGTGAGCTTTAAGAAAACTGCCCGAGGTAAATAAGTACCTTCTTTCACCAATGAAATAGCATTATGCATGCAATGCAATGACGACGGCAATCGGGGCATTGCTGAAGTTTCGAAAACCAAAGTATATTTGACTCGTTTACATTAGCAAACCACTCAGAACCATTTAAGTCATTGGATAACTGCTTTTGGAAAGACAACCTTATATGCATTTATGAGAAAATGGTTTGCATGAAAATTTTGTTGTATCATGTCATTTAATTGCACTACATAATTGCGATAAAAAATCCTCAAGCTGACCATACACATTAGATGGCTGTCGGACAAACAATGCTTCAGTTGACAGCCATATAATCTGTCAGTCCCATTAATATGATTTCTCGTACAGCAGAGCTCTCTTGTGTTCTGTATGGGAAGGATGCTAGCTGGCAGCCGACTTATTCTTGGAGAACAAAATTATCGACATCTCCCTCTACCATCAGTTTGTTGGTGCTCCCATGAACATTAGACTGTTGCCCGAACCTGTCGTTATTGGCCTGTTCTGCCGACAATAGTCTAATTTTTATGGGAGTCTTTAGTTTGCGATGTCATGTAGTCTACAGGAGAGTCAACCAAACTCACATATTGCAGCAAGACCATCTAATATGTATGGGGATCGCCAAACTCTCCATTGATAGATGATGTCAATGAGAGATGGATCAGACATGTCTTTTATGCATTTTATAAAAACAATGACTAAACAGAACAGAATATGGCCAAAATCAAGGTATCTAAAAGGAGACAGGAAGGCTTAGTATTGAGCTCTGTCAGCAATATAGTTGTATCTAAATACTGTAATATCTGACTGAAACTCTTCCCATTGACTGATCCCTGGAAGCAATTGGTAAGTGTATAGGAAATGAGCTAGCATAGGACATTCACGCGTCTAATTGGACTGACAGCCCTGTGGACACTGTTTATTTATTCATTGTTTGGCGACGAGCAGAGCTGAAAGATATTCCTGATGTAACTCGTGTGGATATAGACGCGAGCAGTGTCTGGCTCCAGGCAACCTAGAGCAGGACAAAGCTTCCCATGTACCATCCTTTATCTGTCTGTCCTGCAGGGATTGGCATTGACCTCAGACCTGTGAGAACTGATAGCCGAGATAGCGGAGGGAAAGTTTTGATTCAA
Source organism: Dendrobates tinctorius (assembly GCF_039654945.1). Classification (NCBI taxonomy): domain Eukaryota; kingdom Metazoa; phylum Chordata; class Amphibia; order Anura; family Dendrobatidae; genus Dendrobates; species Dendrobates tinctorius. The sequence goes on along the minus strand of NW_027361870.1, from coordinate 15,904,156 downwards.
CTATTAGATAATTAACTTTTCCACAGCTTTGTATAGGGCAAAAATGTGATTTTATGTGCAGCCTTACTTGGTGGTAGGAATATAATGGTCATCATTAACGGGGAAAGAGGGGATTCAACTCAAAGCTTATTAAGAAAACGCATTCATGTTCTTCCCATGCCAAGACTTGTAAAAATTGAGAAAGTGGACAGATATTTTAGGTTTCACTTTGGGTTCATTGGCTACAGCACTAACTCAAACTTACCCTGCGATAAGAAATCATATAGCATACCCTAAAACTAATATTTTATTAATAAAAAACCCACCAGGGTTACACCACAAGTGAACACAAAAGACAAAACAAAAAGTGTCCAAAAGTAAATATATTAAAATGATTTGTGGGGAATGTCCTAGGAGTCCCTATTGAGGTAACCTATTTACACCTTCCTGACCGCGGAGGTTGGCACCCTAGGGGAAACGTTGTGGCGCCCCCGCTCAACGATGGCTGTCCCCAGGGGCCCTATTGTACCCTAGCACCACTAATGAAGTCCCTTCCCCGATGCTAAGGGAACCTCTACCAAATAACAGAGACAAACCTACGATGAGGGGGACCCTAGAACCCACAAAATGTTACACATAAAAAGGAACACATGAATAGATAGGCCTATGGGGAGACAGTGCTGTCTTGACTCATGGCTCAGGCATATAAATATGACTGGCAAAAGTACAATACATCATGACTCATCAGCTGCAAACAGTATGTGTCAATCCACCTAATTATCGCAGCATGTGTATTGCTTCACAGACATGTATATGTATAGTCCAAAATACCACATCCTCATAGGTCATGATTAATAAACTTAGCCAGGGTCGAAAAACACATGTAGAGCTTATGCCCACACCATCAGTTTTCAGATCTCATCATATTATCAAAAAGCGGATAGAACATATCCTCGGTGGAAAGCTCAAAATAAAAATGGGATACTCATCGTATACTCCAACAGCCTCCCCATAGCCTAAATACGCCTCGACGCGTTTCACCCCTCTGGGATCATCAGGAGGCTCGATAGCAACCTTACTAGTGTCCTAGTGTGGTAAAGTGGCCGGACTGTCCCGATATCCCTCCATTTAAATCCACCACCACAGCGTACGCCAGCCCTGAACGCTGCGTGGAGACACTCCCCCTAGCATCTGTGCGCATGTCAAGCCGGAGCGTCACAGATCACCTGATAATCAGGGCGCTCTGTCGGCACATCTCCCCACAGTGCGCATGTCTGAACTCCAGACAGAGATCTCGCAGTATGTCTCGTGATAACTTAACATAGATCGATCGAGTGCACACCCGCAGCATGTCTCATGATAGCTTAACATAGATCAATCCTGTGCGCACCCCAGCCACACAGCGCACATAACAACCGCTAACATATAAGATAGTGATCTCGGACCAAATAGCGCAATGTCAATAGTATATATATAAACAGGACACGCATCTTGTTAAACAGTCACATGCGTCAGATAACCAACAACAACCCGGAGACCATAGCGATATCCCCTAATGACATAAATACGAATAATCTCTAAAAAAAGAGAGAGATAATATCATGCACAGGTCCTAATATAAACATTGTATATAGCCATAGAGGCAGATAGATACAGACTAATAGAAATTCAGTTCCCGATATATGTATATATGAGCTTATCAATAATTCACTTAAATTATCCTGGAGACCTCAATAGTTTTCTCCAATACTAAGTTACATAAAAACATACTAAAGATGAATAACCATTTTATTAAATCTACCTAGATGGTTATTGATTAGGGGGTCTCACGTCTCCTGGAAAAATGAGGGAAATGATATCAAAACAATCTACATGGAAAATCCATAGGGGTCTTAGTCTAGACTCCCCCAAGAGTTGCAATCAGGTCCAGCATTCAAAAAGAGGTACTAAATAAAAATAAAAAATAATAAATAGAAGAATATATTCTCATTGGTTAGTATATGGCAAACATTACATTCAAGAAATACAGTAAAGGCCTAGCCTGACGTATTTCAAGGGGCCTGTTCTACTATAAAAAACAGGCAAATGACAGTTGTTCATTGAGGCCTAATGGTTCGAGGCTTTCCATTCTGAAGATCCACTCACACTCTCTTTTGAGGATGGTCTTATCTATATTGCCCCCACGGGGATTCAGATTGACCACCTCAATGATCGTAAATTTTATATCCGCAAGGGAATTATTGTGAGCACATCGCATATGTATAGCAAGTGGAGTATCCCTTCTATTTCTGATATCTCCCACATGTTCCCCCACTCTCCTTCTAAACTCCCTTTTAGTTTTACCTACATAATCTTTTGGGCAGGAACATGTGGCAAGATAGACCACACCAGTGGTCTTACAGTTTGAGAAGTCTCGTTGATAAAAAACCTTCCCTGTCACCGAACTGTTGAAGGATTTGTTAGGTTTCATCCACTTACATAAACTGCAGCCTCCACATTGAAAGAAGCCGACAGGTTTCCTCTCAAGCCAAGTTCCTTTCCTGGCCGGTCTCTTGTACTGGCTATGCACTAGTATATCCCTCAGAGATTTCCCCTTCCTGAATGTGATACTTGGCCGTTCGCCTATCAGGCCACCAATCTCGGGGTCCAATCTCAAAATGTCCCAATGTTTCATCAAGATTGTTCTAACTTCTTGATGTTTGGTATCGAATGTACCTATAATCCTCAGAGTTTCTGACATATCCTTATCAGTGTGTTTTTGTAAAAGTTGTTGCCTATCTGCTTTCTCAGCAAATTTAAATGCTGTATCTAGAACATGTAACGGATAACCCTTCTCTCTAAATCTGTTATACATTCTCCAGCCTGATTATAGAAATAGTCATTCCTCGAACAATTTCTCCTCAGCCTAAGAAACTGGCCTTTAGGAATACCCCTCTTTAGAGGAGTAGGATGGTGACTCTGCCAATGAAGCAGACTGTTAGTGCTAGTGGGTTTGCGATGAATGATTGTGGATATAGTTCCAAAGGACTCTCTCCTGATTTTAACATCCAAAAAGACCAATACTTGTTTCTCGATCTCATGGGTAAATCTGAGATTGATATCATTGCAATTGAGTTCACCTAAAAAAGTCTCAAAATGTCCTTTACTGCCTGTCCATACCACAAAAACATCATCTATATAACGATACCACATAGAGATATATTCCTGCCACCATTTTAATTCTCCTCCAAAGACAATGGTTTCCTCCCACCAGCCCAGGAACAAATTTGCATACGAAGGGGCACAAGAACTCCCCATCACAGTGCCCCTGAGCTGGTGGAAGTACTCCCCATCAAAGGTAAACACATTATGTGTAAGTGTGAAACCAAGAAGAGATAATACAAAGGCATTGTGTTTTCTACAGGCTATTGATCTCTGTTGAAGAAAATGTTCCACACTTCTCATTCCATCCCAATGTGGGATGCTACTGTATAGTGCTTCAATATCGATCGATGCCAGCCAAGCATCCCCATCAAGGTGAATACCCTCCAATTTCAATAAAAGATCCGATGTATCCCTGAGGTATGATGGCATCGAAATAAAAAAAAGGGACGTAGAATTTGGTCAACATAGATCCCACAATTTTGTGTCAGGGAATCAACCCCTGAGACCATGGGTCGTCCCTTAAGTGGATCTAGACCTTTATGCACTTTTGGAAGTGCATAAAAAGTCGCCATTACCGGAAACTTGGGTAACAAAAAATCATATTCAGTCTTTGAAATTAATTTGTCAAGCAAGGCCCCCTCGACCATTTCAGTCAATTCTCCCTTATATTTAGGTATTGGATTAATGTTAAGGACCTCATATGTTGACCTGTCCTGTAGAATATTTTGACACATCTTGTGATATTCGCGATGGTTCATAATCACAAGATTACCACCTTTGTCAGATGATTTTATGACCACCTGATCATTGTTTTTAAGACCAAAGAGAGCATCACGTTCTCCTACCGTCAAATTTTCTACTTCATCCCAGCCCTTCTTTTTATTATTGAGCATTTTGAGATCTCTCTCCACTAGTGACATAAAAATGTCAATGTTTTTAGTGTCACCCAATGGTGGCATCTTTTCACTTTTATTCTTTAATTTAGTGAATGGACCTTTACCGTCCTCTGGGATGTTCTCATTCTCTCTAAGGAGACCCACAAGTGCTTGATAACTCTCGATATCTTCATCACTGAGACCCTGCCTGAGGCATTCCTCTCGATCATTGTGTCTAAAAAATTTCTTCCATTTTAATTTTCTACAGAACAGGTTCAAATCCTTTACCCACTCGAAACAATTGTAACTATTTGTCGGCACAAAGTTAAGGCCCCTTGATAGCACATTCAATTCCTCTCCACTCAGAATATGTGAGGACAGATTTAAAACCTGACCTTTGATTAATTGAACCGAGTTCTTAGCTGGTAACCTGCCCTCGCACCTTGCTCCAAAAAAGAGGAGGATAAGGGTGTAGTAGAAGAGGGAGTCACAGAAGGGGGTCTTACAGGTGCTGCTGGTATGCTGGATACTATATGGGATACTTGATGTCTCATCCCACCCCTGTATGACCCCCTTCCTCGTCTCCTCCCTCCTCTCCCCCCCTGCCATCTCTGTTTAGGGACAGCACCTCTAGAAAAAGGTGCACAAAATAGTGTATTTTCAGTTCTCTCTGTGTCAGAGGTCTCTAAATCTGAAGATGATGCCTCAGAATGCCTCTCTGTTTGAAAATTAAATATTTGGTTTTCACTGAAATCTCTCAGGTCCCTCTGAAACTGAAGATGTTTTCTTTCCTTCAAAAGGGCCTGATATCTTTCCACAGAGGTTTGTAGAAGTCCCTCCCTCCTACCAAAATCAGAGTCGGTTTTATGCTTCAATACCTGCTCGATCAATCTATTAAGTTGGCTATTTGTTTTCTCAAAAATCTTCTTTTCCTCTATTAATAAGATTTGCATAAACCTGATTGATGACTCAATGGATTCCTTCGTCCAAATATTCAAAAACTCAGGCGACGCAACTCTTTGAGAAGGACTAATATTGATCCTAAGTCCTCTTGGTACAATCCGATTTTTCAAATAGTTTTCTAATGTCCTAATCTCCCACCAGGATTTAAGATATTCTTTATATCCAATATAGACTTCATTAAACAGATTCTTAAGTGCCAACGGGCCGGTGCTCTTATCTAGAGTACCACTAATGTTGAATGCTTGATTTGCATCTTCTAACCAAATGTCTGAATTCAACGGACCTGCTAGAAAACTGGCCATTACAACTCCGAATAAGTAACAAAAATCAATTTAAATACTAAAGGGTCTCAAGTAGAAATCATATAGCATACCCTAAAACTAATATTTTATTAATAAAAAACCCACCAGGGTTACACCACAAGTGAACACAAAAGACAAAACAAAAAAAGTGTCCAAAAGTAAATATATTAAAATGATTTGTGGGGAATGTCCTAGGAGTCCCTATTGAGGTAACCTATTTACACCTTCCTGACCGCGGAGGTTGGCACCCTAGGGGGAACGTTGTGGCGCCCCCGTTCAACGATGGCTGTCCCTAGGGGCCCTATTGTACCCTAGCACCACTAATGAAGTCCCTTCCCCGATGCTAAGGGAACCTCTACCAAATAACAGAGACAAACCTACGATGAGGGGATGAAGGGCTGGGATGAAGTAGAAAATTTGACGGTAGGAGAACGTGATGCTCTCTTTGGTCTTAAAAACAATGATCAGGTGGTCATAAAATCATCTGACAAAGGTGGTAATCTTGTGATTATGAACCATCGTGAATATCACAAGATGTGTCAAAATATTCTACAGGACAGGTCAACATATGAGGTCCTTAACATTAATCCAATACCTAAATATAAGGGAGAATTGACTGAAATGGTCGAGGGGGCCTTGCTTGACAAATTAATTTCAAAGACTGAATATGATTTTTTGTTACCCAAGTTTCCGGTAATGGCGACTTTTTATGCACTTCCAAAAGTGCATAAAGGTCTAGATCCACTTAAGGGACGACCCATAGTCTCAGGGGTTGATTCCCTGACACAAAATTGTGGGATCTATGTTGACCAAATTCTACGTCCCTTTTTTATTTCGATGCCATCATACCTCAGGGATACATCGGATCTTTTATTGAAATTGGAGGGTATTCACCTTGATGGGGATGCTTGGCTGGCATCGATCGATATTGAAGCACTATACAGTAGCATCCCACATTGGGATGGAATGAGAAGTGTGGAACATTTTCTTCAACAGAGATCAATAGCCTGTAGAAAACACAATGCCTTTGTATTATCTCTTCTTGGTTTCACACTTACACATAATGTGTTTACCTTTGATGGGGAGTACTTCCACCAGCTCAGGGGCACTGCGATGGGGAGTTCTTGTGCCCCTTCGTATGCAAATTTGTTCCTGGGCTGGTGGGAGGAAACCATTGTCTTTGGAGGAGAATTAAAATGGTGGCAGGAATATATCTCTATGTGGTATCGTTATATAGATGATGTTTTTGTGGTATGGACAGGCAGTAAAGGACAATTTGAGACTTTTTTAGGTGAACTCAATTGCAATGATATCAATCTCAGATTTACCCATGAGATCGAGGAACAAGTATTGGTCTTTTTGGATGTTAAAATCAGGAGAGAGTCCTTTGGAACTATATCCACAATCATTCATCGCAAACCCACTAGCACTAACAGTCTGCTTCATTGGCAGAGTCACCATCCTACTCCTCTAAAGAGGGGTATTCCTAAAGGCCAGTTTCTTAGGCTGAGGAGAAATTGTTCGAGGAATGACTATTTCTATAATCAGGCTGGAGACATGTATAACAGATTTAGAGAGAAGGGTTATCCGTTACATGTTCTAGATACAGCATTTAAATTTGCTGAGAAAGCAGATAGGCAACAACTTTTACAAAAACACACTGATAAGGATATGTCAGAAACTCTGAGGATTATAGGTACATTCGATACCAAACATCAAGAAGTTAGAACAATCTTGATGAAACATTGGGACATTTTGAGATTGGACCCCGAGATTGGTGGCCTGATAGGCGAACGGCCAAGTATCACATTCAGGAAGGGGAAATCTCTGAGGGATATGCTAGTGCATAGCCAGTACAAGAGACCGGCCAAGAAAGGAACTTGGCTTGAGAGGAAACCTGTCGGCTTCTTTCAATGTGGAGGCTGCAGTTTATGTAAGTGGATGAAACCTAACAAATCCTTCAACAGTTCGGTGACAGGGAAGGTTTTTTATCAACGAGACTTCTCAAACTGTAAGACCACTGGTGTGGTCTATCTTGCCACATGTTCCTGCCCAAAAGATTATGTAGGTAAAACTAAAAGGGAGTTTAGAAGGAGAGTGGGGGAACATGTGGGAGATATCAGAAATAGAAGGGATACTCCACTTGCTATACATATGCGATGTGCTCACAATAATTCCCTTGCGGATATAAAATTTACGATCATTGAGGTGGTCAATCTGAATCCCCGTGGGGGCAATATAGATAAGACCATCCTCAGAAGAGAGTGTGAGTGGATCTTCAGAATGGAAAGCCTCGAACCATTAGGCCTCAATGAACAACTGTCATTTGCCTGTTTTTTATAGTAGAACAGGCCCCTTGAAATACGTCAGGCTAGGCCTTTACTGTATTTCTTGAATGTAATGTTTGCCATATACTAACCAATGAGAATATATTCTTCTATTTATTATTTTTTATTTTTATTTAGTACCTCTTTTTGAATGCTGGACCTGATTGCAACTCTTGGGGGAGTCTAGACTAAGACCCCTATGGATTTTCCATGTAGATTGTTTTGATATCATTTCCCTCATTTTTCCAGGAGACGTGAGACCCCCTAATCAATAACCATCTAGGTAGATTTAATAAAATGGTTATTCATCTTTAGTATGTTTTTATGTAACTTAGTATTGGAGAAAACTATTGAGGTCTCCAGGATAATTTAAGTGAATTATTGATAAGCTCATATATACATATATCGGGAACTGAATTTCTATTAGTCTGTATCTATCTGCCTCTATGGCTATATACAATGTTTATATTAGGACCTGTGCATGATATTATCTCTCTCTTTTTTTAGAGATTATTCGTATTTATGTCATTAGGGGATATCGCTATGGTCTCCGGGTTGTTGTTGGTTATCTGACGCATGCGACTGTTTAACAAGATTCGTGTCCTGTTTATATATATACTATTGACATTGCGCTATTTGGTCCGAGATCACTATCTTATATGTTAGCGGTTGTTATGTGCGCTGTGTGGCTGGGGTGCGCACCGGATTGATCTATGTTAAGCTATCATGAGACATGCTGCGGGTGCGCACTCGATCGATCTATGTTAAGTTATCACGAGACGTACTGCGAGATCTCTGTCTGGAGTTCAGACATGCGCACTGTGGGGAGATGTGCCGACAGAGCGCCCTGATTATCAGGTGATCTGTGACGCTCCGGCTTGACATGCGCACAGATGCTAGGGGGAGTGTCTCCACGCAGCGTTCAGGGCTGGCGTACGCTGTGGTGGTGGATTTAAATGGAGGGATATCGGGACAGTCCGGCCACTTTACCACTCTAGGACACTAGTAAGGTTGCTATCGAGCCTCCTGATGATCCCAGAGGGGTGATACGCGTCGAGGCGTATTTAGGCTATGGGGAGGCTGTTGGAGTATACGATGAGTATCCCATTTTTATTTTGAGCTTTCCACCGAGGATATGTTCTATCCGCTTTTTGATAATATGATGAGATCTGAAAACTGATGGTGTGGGCATAAGCTCTACATGTGTTTTTCGACCCTGGCTAAGTTTATTAATCATGATCTATGAGGATGTGGTATTTTGGACTATACATATACATGTCTGTGAAGCAATACACATGCTGCGATAATTAGGTGGATTGACACATACTGTTTGCAGCTGATGAGTCATGATGTATTGTACTTTTGTCAGTCATATTTATATGCCTGAGCCATGAGTCAAGACAGCACTGTCTCCCCATAGGCCTATCTATTCATGTGTTCCTTTTTATGTGTAACATTTTGTGGGTTCTAGGGTCCCCCTCATCGTAGGTTTGTCTCTGTTATTTGGTAGAGGTTCCCTTAGCATCGGGGAAGGGACTTCATTAGTGGTGCTAGGGTACAATAGGGCCCCTAGGGACAGCCATCGTTGAGCGGGGGCGCCACAACGTTCCCCCTAGGGTGCCAACCTCCGCGGTCAGGAAGGTGTAAATAGGTTACCTCAATAGGGACTCCTAGGACATTCCCCACAAATCATTTTAATATATTTACTTTTGGACACTTTTTTTGTTTTGTCTTTTGTGTTCACTTGTGGTATAACCCTGGTGGGTTTTTTATTAATAAAATATTAGTTTTAGGGTATGCTATATGATTTCTACTTGAGACCCTTTAGTATTTAAATTGATTTTTGTTACCCTGCGATAACCCTAAAGACTTTCATCCTGTAATTCTTCAGTGCTGTAGGACACTTTGAGACTACACCTCAAAGTATTACACAATTGCCACAGGTTTGTTCTAAAGATTGTCCTTTTCATCCACTATAAAGTTTTAGGACACATCAATTAAAGATACATAAAGATGAAAGTCTTCTACATTTCCTGTTCAGTTGCAAGGAAAGAATAAAGGGTACAAAAGTTAGGTTACTCCACGAGGATGAGATCAAAGAAGCCAGATACTTAAAGTAATACACATATGTAGTACTCTTAAACTTGACATTTGTCATGCCATGACCATTTGTTTAGTGCAATACATGATTTGTACACATACAGTTAGGTCCATATATATTTGGACAGAGACAACATTTTTCTAATTTTGGTTCTAGACATTACCACAATGAATTTTAAACAAAACAATTCAGATGCAGTTGAAGTTCAGACTTTCAGCTTTCATTTGAGGGTATCCACATTAAAACTGGATGAAGGGTTTAGGAGTTTCAGCTCCTTAACATGTGCCACCCTGTTTTTAAAGGGACCAAAATTAATTGGACAATTGACTCCAAGGCTATTTCATGGACAGGTGTGGGCAATCCCTTCGTTATGTCATTCTCAATTAAGCAGATAAAAATCCTGGAGTTGAATTGAGGTGTGGTGCTTGCATTTGGAAGGTTTTGCTGTGAAGGAAACATGCGGTCAAAGGAGCTCTCCACACAGGTGACACAAGCCATCCTTAAGCTGCAAAAACAGAAAAAACCCATCCGAGAAATTGCTACAACTTTAGGAGTGGCAAAATCTACAGTTTGGTTCATCCTGAGAAAGAAAGAAAGCACTGGTGAACTCATCAATGCAAAAAGACCTGGGCACCCACGGAAGACAACAGTGGTGGGTGATCGCAGAATAATCTCCATGGTGAAGAGAAACCTCTTCACAACAGCCAACCAAGTGAGCAACACTCTCCAGGAGGTAGGCGTATCAATATCCAAATCTACCATAAACAGAAGACTGCATGAAAGTAAATACAGAGGGTTCACTGCACGGTGCAAGCCACTCATAAGCATCAAGAATAAAAAGGCTAGACTGAACTTTGCTAAAAAACATCTAAAAAAGCCAGCACAGTTCTGGAAGAGCATTCTTTGGACAGATGAAACCAAGATCAACCTCTACTAGAATGATGGAAAGAGAAAAGTAAGGTGAAGGCGTGGTACAGCTCATGATCCAAAGCATACCACATCATCTGTAAAACACCGCGGAGGCAGTATGATGGCTTGGGCATGCATGGCTGCCAGTGGCACTGGGCCACTAGTGTTTATTGATGATGTGACACAGGACAGAAGCAGCCGAATGAATTCTGCGGTATTCAGAGCCATACTGTGTGCTCAGATCCAGCCAAATGCAGCCAAACTGATTGGTCGTCATTTCATACTATAGATGGACAATGACCCAAAACATAAAGCCAAAGCAACCCAGGAGTTTATTAAAGCAAAGAAGTGGAATATTCTTGAATGGCGAATTCAGTCATCTGATCTCAACCCAATTGAGCATGCATTTCACTTGTTAAAGACTAAACTTCAGACAGAAAGGCCCACAAACAAACAGCAACTGAAAACCACCGCAGTGAAGGCCTGGCAGAGCATCAAAAAGGAGGAAACACAGCATCTGGTGATGTCCATGAGTTGAAGACTTCAGGCAGTCTTTGCCAACAAAGGGTTTTCAACCAAGTACTAGAAATTAACATTTTATTTACAATTATTTAATCTGTCCAATTACTTTTGGTCCCTTTAAAAACAGGGTGGCACATATGAAGGAGCTGAAACTCCTAAACCCTTCATCCAATTTTAATGTGGATACCCTCAAATGAAAGCTGAAAGTCTGAACTTCAACTGCATCTGAATTATTTTGTTTAAAATTCATTCCGGTAATGTCTAAAACCAAAATTAGAAAAATGTTGTCTCTGTCCAAATATATATGGACCTAACTGGACATCTACTGTAAAGAAAATGAGTGGAGTGAGATAACAATTTTTTAGACTCTCTGCAGTCTTTCTCTCAGGTTGTTTAATGAGTGCTATATCTAGTTTATCTTCTCTCTTGTACGTACTACCAAATTGCAATAAGCCAATGAAACCTGAAGATACTCCAGGTTGAATTTTTGCTCCAAATAGAAAGGAGCACCCAGAATAGTTATTCAAGGGTTCACCAATATTAATGCAAAATGACCAAATAAGATATACACTCCTCAACATGGAAACTGGAATAACAAGGAGGAAAAAAAATTGCTGAATTATGAAAATTACAGGATTGATAAACATTTTAATGATAAGAAAATTATGAAAAAATTGAATCAAATTTTTCAAAAACATTTTGTTTCATTCAGTATCGAGTATGAGTGCCAAGCACAGAAAAACACACACTTACACACCTTTGCTGCTATCAATGAGCCTGTTAATGGTTTTCTGAGGAATGTGCTGCCATGATGAATGCACTTAATCAACACTACACAAATAATTATGATCCGCTACTGGCAGCGCGCTTTGCAATTTCCAACCAATGATGTCTCAGACAATTCTGGAGAAGAAGTAGGCCATGTAAGCACATGTAGGCCACACAGGCTGCTCACAGTAGCACTAGAAACATATGACCTAGCTTTGTCGTGTTGACAAACAGCTTATGGAACACTTTGGAGAAATGGCGGTATCATTATTTGACAATTGATCCATTCTTTATTGCAATAGAAATTGGACATCACAGGGCAAGCCAAAGACAACAAATGGTGACGACATAAACCATCAGAAGCAGTTTGCACAACATTGGCCTACTAGCCAGATGTCCAGCTACAAGTGTTCCATTGCCGTCACGCCTCCGGTCTCAAAGGCTACTGTAATGCAAAGCAAGGTGGCAATAAAGACCAGATTGGCTTCAGCAATGAGTCCCTTTCTTGTCTTTAGCATAATGATATTTAGAAATCATGATCAACACCATGAAGATGATTTTAAATGGAAATGCCTCCCAGATCCTACTACTGGGATTATGATGTGGGGTGGCATATTATATGGTTGCTGGATCCCTCTAGTATTATTTCCAGGGACACTAAAAGTTTGGCATTACATTGATTTTGTGTTCGAACAGGGGGTAAGGCAATTTCTTACGTGTCACAGAAGTGTTTTCTCAGCACGACGTCAGGCCACGCATTGCTCATGGTATGGTGAGCAGCCTGTGTGGCCTAAACGTGCTATCATTGCTTACGGCATCTCTGGATTTGTATTCCAATCAAGCGTATTTGGGATGTCATTGGTAGGCAATTGCAAAGACAGTTGCCTAATTTGTTGTAGGCAAAGGAAACAACTCATATACCAGTAAGTTTTTGGTAAAACCAGTAATAAGACATTCAGAGCCCTACAACAATCAATAAAATATCATGAACTAATAAGTTTATAAACTGAAATACATAATAAACAAAACTATATCGAAACCATAAAAATATATAACTTGATAATGATGAAAATATACTTGTACTACTTGCTGGCTTGTACTTTCCTGTTTCAAACCTCCAGCACAAATAAAGGAAAATGTGTTTTTTTTAATTATTGCTAATGCTTACCATCCTCTTATATTGAAAGGACGTGCAGCCAAATGTTACAAATGAAGAATTACCACTCATTTTCTTGCAGCTGTTCGGTGGACTACAGACCCTAACTGGGAAAGGTCTCGTATTAACAATATTTGAGATGGAAAATATAACCTACTAGCGAGGCCATTGCCAAGGAAATATAGTAAACATTTGGTCCCAGTGGATACTGGTGAGCGATTCATATTGTCCCTGTGTGTGTAAAACACTGGAGTTTGCAGCTAAAGTATTCAGCACTGCCAGCTGTATGCATAAATGAGATATGCAGCTCATACCTTACCAACCTTCTATGTAACTGTACACACGGAATTACTGCTAATCACTGGGAGTGCCCCACAGGAAGAAACTGGAGGATGGAAACAGGTAGACGTTATCTGGAAAACAGTTATTCTGAATAAAAGCAAAAGGCCAGTGATGGTACTTATTATTTTAAAGGGGTTGTCCACTAATATGATATAGATGACCAATCCTTGGACTGGGCTGTTCCTTAAGTCACTAATCTCATATCAGTGGGTGTATGGCACCCTGTTTCCCAACTGATCAGTTCTTAACAGCTCGTGTATGGAGCTGGAAGATTACAGCTTAGTACTTTGTTTAGTCGTCGCTCCCCTCATCAATATCTTAATAGTGGACAACTCCTTTAATTACAATATTAGAGAATTAGATTATCCTTAAATATAATGATACTGAGGGACAAACAGATTTTTGTAAAGAAGGGGTTCATGACTTTACTATGCTTGCATAGTTGCTATACATCAGGTGTATGCAAAAAGGAACCATACATTAAAAGACAGCAGAATATCACAACCCAAAATATTTAAGTGCACATGTAGTTCTTTCAAAGAAAAGTCCAACAATACCTTTACGTTGACAGTGTGCTCCTCCATTACTGAGAAATTAGCATTTGAATTGATATGAAAATGAGGCTTAAGAGCTATTTGTAGATCAGAAGCCTCTGTCACTCCAGCTCTATTTCCGCCCAGCGCTGCTTCCTCCTACTAGACTGATGGCTCGTTTGACTTCAGGCAAACAGCACAGAAGGTGCAATAGAGGATGCAAGAAAGCAGTGTGTGAAGACGCAGCACTGTAATTAACCAGACGTCTATTTTTAGCAAGCCAGAAAGAATAGACTTACCTGTATGTTGACTTTTGAATATATGTGTTTCTTTCTGGTTGGTCAAGAAAACAGACTTTTGCTTGTGTAAGCCTGTAATATTGACTTGTAAGTTGACATTTTATATAACACATTGTGCTCCTATTTTTGATGACTAGAAATGTTTATTGATGTGCTAATTATTCATTGTCCATGCTAGCCAGTTTGTTGGCATTCAAAGCAGAGGAGGAAAATCTATGCAAATAGATTATAGTACATAATCAAACAATGTGAATTGGTCTTATCAGCATTACCTGTGAATAATGTTTGAAGGACACTTGTCAAGTATAAGGAAACAGGTTACATGCCTTTATAGAGAGAGACAGTGACAGCCAAAGATTCAGTAAGGACATCCAAACATCCAAGGACTCTACAGGACTGCAGTCAAGTCATCATCGCTCCATCACAAAGGACACAGATTTAGTATTCTACAGGATATCACTGAGGGGACTTCTGCCCTTGCTGGAAGAATACAGGTCTGCTCAGTTGACCATCGCTGAACCCATATATACATTTGTAGAAAGCCAGGATTGGGACCTGCCTGACACCTGGTTCCATGGAGATGTTCGAAGAAGCCAGGCTGTGACCCTCCAGTCAACTGACCTTATACTTCAATGGACTGTCATCTTCCTAAGTTATACAAAGTGAATCACATCCAACATTGAAAACAACTCTGAATAGATGTATACTCAAATCAATAAATATGCATAGTGCAAGAAAGTTTTTTTTTCAAATGGAAGGATGAGATGTACAAAAATATATTGGAAAACCGGACACCGTTGGTGTTTGTTTCTGAATTGCTTCCAAAAGGTGTATATAGAAAAATAAATTGTGGGAATGAAATAGGGTATGAAGATCAAAGACTCAGAATAGTCACATAAAGCATTGAAAATATCTCTAAGTGAGTATGTTCCAACTGGCTATTCTTAGTTAATTAGTAAGGTGCATAGTGCAAATTAAATTAAGTGAGAGGGCACATAAAAAACAGCCAATGCTGAGATTTGTTTCTGATCACTTCCAAAGGGATAAATAGTCCATGAAAAAATAAGATGACAAACAATTGTAATTAACGGGAGTAATCAGAATCAGAAAAGTGCACACCATAGCTCAAGATAAGGTTAGTATAAAAGCACATGCATATAAAAGTGAGAGTCAAACATAGTTATAAGTACCCAAGTTTCAAAAGAAGTCCAGTGTACCCCATAATGCGCGTTTCAATTTATATAAGAGCAGAGGGCGACAGTCCGGAGCGGAGAGGTGTCCATCCCGTTAGCAACTGAACCCGGCTGGGTGAGAGAACTCCAGAAGGAAATCCATGACCTGCGAGAGGAATGGTCTGACCTGAAGAGGAAACCTTTAGCATCCCTGGACCCCTCTGGGGTCAGAACCAGCTCTGAGACTCATCAGGGCCCGAAACCGTCTCGCATAAAGAGGCCGCCGACCTGTTTCAATTGCGGAGACGCTGGACATTTTGCTTGAGGATGTGCGCATCGGGGAAGGCCCCTCCATTGCCGCCCAATAAACTAGTAGGCTGCATGGCTGGGGGATGCCGCCCAGAGCCTGAGCAGTCAAGAAGGAGAGAGAGAAGTCCCACAAGTTTAGTTTCTTCAAGTCCTCTTGTTTGGGCCGAAATGGATGGTCGGGCTGTCTGCTGCTTAGTTGATATCGGGTCTAAAGTAACCACTATGCCTGAGACTTACTTCAGACATCATTTTTCCAAGTCGAAACGACCTGAATGGGGCCCCGTAATCAGATTGACCGCAGTCAGTCAGTCAGCTGCCCATCCCAGTCGCAGGGGTGGTCTGGATGCAAATCACCATATGTGGCAAGAATGTGGGCCGAAAAGGAGTCACGTTGACCGCATGGGACTTCGGTACCGATCCCACTGTGACTCTAGGAATGAACGTAGTGAGGGAACTGGGGAACCTCCTGATCAATGAGTTAGCTGATGTGTTTCTGAATCAATGAAGCCCTCGTACCCCCCAGAGAAAAGTTTTTCATATGAGTGGCTCAAGCTCATGAAACGTCAAGTGGAGAAAAAGCATTAGGCAAGGTGATCATTTTGGCCTCCACCAATCTCATCTTACCACCAGGTCAGACTGTGCTCTTGTTGCCCATCGTTCTGTGGACGCTAGCTGTTGCCCATGATGGAAACGTGCCAGTGCGATGTGTCAACCTCGGGGAGGGCGATCTCACTCTTCCGCCCAAGAGTGAAGTATCACAGATCATGGGAATGCCAGAAGAGTTGACACCACCAGAGGCCGTTCAGCTGGCAGTGAAGCATGGGGCTCTCTGGACAGTGGCTGTGTCGATGCCCTCCGAACCAGAATCCAATCACTGAAAGGAAGGACGCCAAATTTTGGAGCAGATGTGAGCCGAGCTGACGGAAATCTCACCACAACAGGTACAACAAGTGGAAGCTGAGCTGGAGCGATATCAGGATGTCTTTACTCGTCATGACGATGATTTCGGGTGTACCAAGGCCATCACCCACGAGATTCCCAGGGGAAGCACCACACCTATTAGGGAACGATACCAACCAATTGACAAATTCCCCCACAAATGTACCAGGAGGTGAAAGAGATGTTGGCACATATGCTACAGAGCCGGAGTCATCAGAGAGAGTCAAAATCTGTGCTGCACCCATTGTTCTGGTGAAGAACAATATGGGACCCTGCGCTTCTGTGTAGACTACCAGAAGCTAAACTCTTGCACCGTGTGAGATTCGTACCCACTACCGAGAATCGCGGAATCCCTGTCTGCCTTGGGAAAGGCGAAATACTCTTATCATTGGATCTAGCCAGTGGATATTGGCAGGTGCCTATGTCTGAACAAGATTGGGTGAAGACAGCATTTATATTGCCTATGGGATTGGTTGATTTCAACCGGATGCTCTTTGGCCTTACCAACACCCCTGGGACCTTCCAACGATTGATGGAGAGATGTTTGGTAGACTTGAACTTCGAAGCTACCCTCATTTATTTAGACAACATCATTGTCTATGTAGCCATCTTTGATGAGCACTTACAACGGCTGGAACATGTATTGAGCTGACTACAGAGGCACGGCCTGAAAGTAAAGCCTCGGAAATGTCATCTTTTCCACCAGCAGATTGAATACTTGGGGCATGTCGTCTCCGCTGAGGGAGTGAGACCATCGCGTGAAAACATAGCAGTACAGGACTGGTCCACCCTGAAGACCGTGAAGGATGTCCGGGCCTTTCTGGGGTTCACCGGGTATTATCAACGGTTCATGAAATACTTCACCCGCATTGTTAACCCACTGCTGGAGTTACTGAAAGGGGTATCGTCTGGTGCAAAGAATCAGACCATTCAGTGGGGAGACAGACAGGAAGAAACTTCCTGAGCCCTGAAGATGGCCCTGACAGAGGCACCCGTACTGGCCTATGCAAACTTCTCTCAGCTCTTCATCCTTGACACCGAAGTTGGAACTACTGGCGTTGGTATGGGCAATGACTGAGAAGTTCGCCGAGTACCTGTCAGGGTCCGAAGTCCTGCTGCGTACCGATAACAACCCCCTGGCTCATCTGGAAAATGTGAAATTGGGGGCCCTGGAGCAATGATGGGTGGCTCATATGGCCAAGTACCGGTACAAGATTGCCTATCGGAGAGGCGCAGAGAACACCCACGCTGATGCTCTATCCAGAGTGACTCACGAGCGACCTGGACCTAACCGAGATGAAGATCTGGAGGCTGATGAAATTCCTGAGTTCTGCAATTCTGCCAGCATGGTGTCGGCGACGCAGGGACAGATCGAGGAGATGACCAGGGGACACACGCTGGGGTGACCCCATGATGACTGGGTGCGGCTTCAACAGGAAGATGGGGAACTCGCTCAGATGACGCAATAGGTGTCCTTGAAACAACTTCTCTGCCAAAGAGAGAGAGAGATGCCTTGTCTCCGGGAACACTGCAGATCTTCCTGCAGTGGGAGAGACTTCAATTGAAAGATGGCCTGCTGTATCGGAAGGTTCAGTTAGCACGAGAGTTGCGAGTCACCTGGCAAGTGGTGCTTTCAGAAAAGCTGCTCCAAGTGGTAGCCACAGAAGCTCATGAGAGGGGGGCCCACTTTGGCCCAGAGAAGATGTTTCAGTGATTGCAGAAGTTGTTCTACCGTCCTCGGCTGAAAGCTGCAGTGGATGAAGCCTGTCAACAATGCAGGAACTGTGAGTTAGCTAAACCCCTGGAACAGAGGGCCCCTACACAAACCATTGTGACTTCTGCTCCCCTCGAAGTGTTGATGATCGACTACCTGACTGTAGGTCCAGCTCACCATGGATACGAACACTGCCTGGTAATGACCGATCATTTTACCAAATTTGCTGTGGTAACCCCAACCTGGGATCAGACTGCTGAGTCGGCGGCACAGACCATTTGCAGGGGTTTCATTCGAGTGTATGGTTGTCCGAAGAGTAGAGTTGAGTGACTTTGGTTGGATCAGGTTTCATGAAACAAAATTTGAGTCGAAGGAAACTGGTCCAACTAGGGCAAAAAAAAGTCGGAGTTTCGTCCGAAACCCGACCCCAATGCAAGTCAATGGGAAATAAAAGTCGGCATTGAGCGGATGATCCACTCAATGCCAACTTTAATTCCCCATTGACTTGCATTAGGGTCGGGTTTTGGACAAAACTCCGACTTTTTTTGCCCTAGTCAGACACAGTTTCATCCGACTCAAATTTTGTTTCATGAAACCCGATCCGACCAAAGTCGCTTAACTCTACCGAAGAGGATTCACCTCGGCCAAGGCGCCTGCTTTCAAGAAAGAGTTATGGAAGAGTTGCACCATTTGTACCGGATTGAGAAATCCAGAATGACGCCCTACCATCCTCAAGGGAATGGGGCGTTTTAATCGGACGCTGATCCAGATGTTGAGAAATCTAGAGGAAGACCGGAAGGTTCGCTGGCCTGAGTTCGTGGCTGAATTAGTCTGGGTGTACAACAATCGGGTGCACAGTATGCCTGGATATACCCCATATACTTTACTGTTCAGCTGGAAGGGAAGAGAAATCACAGAGCTGGAATTGGATCCAGAGGAGGACTACCCACGGACGGGGGTGTCCACCTGAGTCTGCGAACATCGTCACCGTTTGCAGACTCTGCATCGACTTGTGCAGACCAAGTTCCAGGAACTTCAACATCATGAAGCGACTCCCCTACGAGGGACAGCTCTTAAGGCCGGGGACCGCATGCTGGTCTGAGGCAAACATCCTCGAGGCAAGCTGGAGTGTCGGTGGGAGAAGACCCAGTATTGGGTAAAACGCCGAATTGGATCTGAAGGGCCCGTCTATGAGGTTCAGCCCGAAGGAGAAGAAGGCGCTTCCACTCGAGTAGTTCATCGGAACATGTTGCGTCCTTGCTTGTCACGGGACCATGATCAAACAGAGAGAACACCCGTTGCTCTTGAAACACTCCTTTCCACAGCTTTCGATGATGATGAGGAAGAATTCTCTGACCTGCCACTCATCGACCCAGAAGAAGAACAGGAACTTGAGGCTTCCGAATTGGCAGCTCCACCAAATCTGGCCATGTCTCCGCCCTCACCTGCTCAACCTGACTCCACTACCTCGCCTGTCCCCACTATTCTACCTGATTTACGTCGTAAAGAACGGACAAAAGCAGGAAGATCACCCAATCAATACGAACAAGATCAGTTTATTTGGCAGCGGATTATTCAGGAGATGTCAACGTCTACTACAAGAACTCTTGCCCATGGAATGGTGAGCTAAAGGAGAGGGGGTGTGTAAGAAGAAGGACCGTACCGCGGATACCTGTTCTGTGCCAGTTCCGGAACCATCGGGGCTGTCTCCTCTGTTGTCTGGGGGAAAGCTTAAGGGACCAGACCAATCATTGCAGGCGGAAGCAGGGGGTGTAGTTAAGGGGGTACCACTGAAGCTTTCGTGGAAGCAGACAGAGTTGGCGGGAACAGACAGCGTGCAGCAGGGAGCTGTGAGTGCTCCAGCCCCGCTGGCAGAGACTGTAAGGAGAGACGTGCAGTGTGCCCATTGATTACCACAGAGCGAGGTGCCAGATGATCCGGGCCTGTGAGTACAGTGCGCATGACCATTACTCGCTCCCGGATTTCCCAGCATACATCTGCCGGACCACGGTAAGCACAGACGGCGTGGTGGCCCATCCTCTCCCAGCTGCATCAGTATATTGACTAGGGGCAGTTGAATGTGCTGGAGACTGACCACTGTTGCCAGAACACAGATCCACATTATCTTCAAGTACAGCGCCGGCCATTGTGGACATCATCCCCTGCTTTGGGATTCATCTCATCTCAAAGAACGTCTGACAGTTAAGTTGAACTAGCACGAACTGCCACTATCTCTTCCCTTGTTTTCATTGACTGTGCACATCTTTTTTCATCTGAACTGCTTTTATCCTTCCTTTAACCGTTGCCTCCCTGCGTGGAGTATTCCCCTGTTAAGTAAAACTGTTAACCCCTGCTCTGCCTCCTGTCACTACATCCCGCAAACTGCTCACAGTCATACAGAGGTAGACATGTTCTAGACCTAGTGTAGTCTCAGGTGTGACCTATTTTGTCTCCTTTACTCAGGAACTGGGTTGATGGTCATGTCTAATCTTGGGATGATTAAAAGCAAAGGGTATACCACATACTGTTTACACAAACAGTTGTACAGGGCTGGCTCCGAGTTTTCATAGGCCCCGGTGAAAGAGTCTCAGTGAGCCGCTTTAACACATACCACAATTCATGATGCAAAGATACTGCAGAGAAATATTGGTATATTACAATGCCAAAGATCTCACTTACATCTTACATTACATGAGTAATAACAATTTCTCAGCAACCAGACAGTATTATGGGCACCACATAGTGCTCCATAAAGAATAATGAGCCCTACAGTTGTGGCCAAAAGTATTGACTCCTCTGCAATTTTGTCAGATAATTCTCAGTTTCTTCCTGAAAATGATTGCAAACACAAATTCTTTGGTATTATTATCTTCATTTATTTTGTCTTAAATGAAAAAAACACAAAAAAGAATGAAGCAAAAAGGAAAACATTGATCATTTCACACAAAACTCCAAAAATGGGCCAGACAAAAGTATTGGCACCCTCAGCCTAATACTTGGTTGCACAACCTTTAGCCAAAATAACTGCGACCAACCGCTTCCGGTAACCATCAATGAGTTTCTTACAATGCTCTGCTGGAATTTTAGACCATTCTTCTTTGGCAAACTGCTCCAGGTCCCTGATATTTGAAGGGTGCCTTCTCCAAACTGCCATTTTTAGATCTCTCCACAGGTGTTCTATGGGATTCAGGTCTGGACTCATTGCTGGCCACCTTAGAAGTCTCCAGTGCTTTCTCTCAAACCATTTTCTAGTGCTTTTTGAAGTGTGTTTTGGGTCATTGTCCTGCTGGAAGACCCATGACCTCTGAGGGAGACCCAGCTTTCTCACACTGGGCCCTACATTATGCTGCAAAATTTGTTGGTAGTCTTCAGACTTCATAATGCCATGCACACGGTAAAGCAGTCCAGTGCCAGAGGCAGCAAAGCAACCCTAAAACATCAGGGAACCTCCGCCATGTTTGACTGTAGGGACCGTGTTTTTTTCTTTGAATGACTCTTTTTTTCTCCTGTAAACTCTATGTTGATGCCTTTGCCCAAAAAGCTCTTCTTTTGTCTTATCTGACCAGAGAACATTCTTCCATAACGTTTTAGGCTTTTTCAGGTAAGTTTTGGCAAACTCCAGCCTGGCTTTTTTATGTCTTGGGGTAAGAAGTGGGGTCTTCCTGGGTCTCCTACCATACAGTCCCTTTTCATTCAGACGCCGACGGATAGTACGGGTTGACAATGTTGTACCCTCGGACTGCAGGGCAGCTTGAACTTGTTTGGATGTTAGTCAAGGTTCTTTATCCAACATCCGCACAATCTTGCATTGAAATCTCTTGTCAATTTTTCTTTTCCGTCCACATCTAGGAAGGTTAGTCACAGTGCCATGGGCTTTAAACTTCTTGATGACACTGCGCAAGGTGGACACAGGAACATTCTGGTCTTTGGAGATGGACTTGTAGCCTTGAGATTGCTCATGCTTCCTCACAATTTGGTTTCTCAAGTCCTCAGACAGTTCTTTGATCTTCTTTCTTTTCTCCATGCTCAATGTGGTACACACAAGGACACAGGACAGAGGTTGAGTCAACTTTAATCCATATCAACTGGCTGCAAGTGTGATTTAGTTATTGCCAACACCTGTTAGGTGCCACAAGTAAGTTACAGGTACTGTTAATTACACAAATTAGAGAAGCATCACATGATTTTTCGAACAGTGCCAATACTTTTGTCCACCCTCTTTTTTATGTTTGGTGTGGAATTATATCCAATTTGGCTTTAGGACAATTCTTTTTGTGTTTTTTCATTTAAGACAAATTAAATGAAGATAATAATACCAAAGAATTTGTGTTTGCAATAATTTTCAGGAAGAAACTGAGCATTATCTGACAAAATTGCAGGGGTGTCAATACTTTTGGCCACAACTGTATATATTGTTCCATACAGTATTATGAACACCACATCATGCACCATACAAAATAATGAGCTTCATATATTGCTCCATAAAGTATTATGGACAGCACATAGTGCTCCGTACAGTATTATGGGCACCACATAGTTCTCCATACAGAATAATGAGCCCCATATATTGCTCCATACAGTATTAAGGCACCACATAGTGCTCCATACAGTTTTATAGCCACCACATAGTGTTCCATATACAATAAAGAGCCCCATATATTGTTCCATACAGAATATTGGACCCAATATAATGCTCCATACAGAATAAGCCTCATATATTGCTCCATTCAGTATAATAAGCACCACATAGTGCTCCATACAGATTAATGGACCCCATATAAAGCTCCATACAGAAAAATGAGCCCCATATATTGCTCCATACAGAATAATAAGCCCCATATAGTGTTCCATACAGAATAATGGACCCCATATAATGCTCCATACAGAAAAATGAGCCCCATATATTGATCCATACAGAATAATGAGACCCATATATTGTTCCATACAGAATAATGGACCCCATATAATAATAATCTTTTATTTTATATAGTGCTAACATATTCCACAGTGCTTTACAGTTTGCACTCATTACCATCACTGTCCCTGATGGGGCTCACAATCTAAATTCCCTATCAGTAGGTCTTTGGAATGTGGGAGGAAACCAGAGTTCCTGGAGGAAACCCACACAAACATGGGGAGAACATACAAACTCCTTGCAGATATTGTCCTTTGAACCCAGGACTCCAGTGCTGCAAGACTGCAGTGCTAACAATTGAGCCACCATGCTGCCAATAATGCTCCACACAGAAAAATGAGTCCCATATATTGTTCCATATAGTATAATGAGCCCCATATAATGCTCCATACAGGATATTATGGGCCCTATTTATTTCTTCATACAGAATAATGAGCCCCATATATTGCACCATACAGTATAATGAGCCCCATATAATGCTCCATACAGGATATTATGGACCTATATATTGCTCCATGCAGAATAATCAGCCCCATATATTACACCATACAGTATTATGGACACCACATAATGCTCCATACAGAAAAATGAGCCTCATATATTGTTCCATACAGAATAATGGACCCCATAAAAAATCCATACAGAATAATGGGCCCCATATATTTCTCCATAGAGAATAATAAGCCCCAAATATTATTAAATGCAAAATAATGGACCCCATATAATGCCCGGCACAGAATAATGAGCCCCATGTGTTGCTCCATACAGTATTATGGGCACAATATAGTGCTCCATACAGAATAATGGAATAAGAGTGAAAAGCCCGGTCCAAGGGGGTGCAAAGGACAGGATTAAGTATAAAAATTGCTCATTCATTAGGATAAAATTATTGCACAACACGTTTCGACAGAAAAAACTGTCTTCATCAGGTGGCAATAATTTATAATTTTTTTTTCCATACAGAATAATAAGCTCCATATATTGTTCCATACAGAATAATGGACTCCATATAATGCTCCACACAGAATAATGAGCCCCATATGTGGCTCCATACAGAATAATGAGTGCCATATATTGTTCCATACAGAATAATGGACCCCATGTAATGATCCATACATTATAATGAGCCCACATATTGATCCATACAGGATATGATGGGCCCCATATATTGCTCCATACATAATGGGCCCCATATATTGCTCCCTACAGTATAATGGGCCTCAAATAATGCTCCATACAGTATATGATGGGCACCATATAATGCTTCAAGCAGAATGGGCCCTATATAATGCTCCGTATATACTGTAATTGGCCTCATAAGATGCTCTATATATAGTGGGCCCCATAAGATACTCCATGTATAATTGGCCCCATATACTTCTCCATATGTAATTAGTCACATAAGATGCTCATATGTAATTGACCCCATATACTGCTCAATATAGAATTGGGCCCATAAGATGCTCCATATATAATTGGCCCCATATACTGATCCATATATAATTAGCCCCATACACTGCTCTATATATACCATAATTGGCCTCATATAATACTCCATATGTAATTGGCCCTCATATACTTCTCCATATATAAATGGCCCCATATATTGCTCCAAAAAAATTGAATACTAACTTCTTCTCACTGGCCGATGTTCTGCTCCAGATTCCTCAGCCACGCCGGCTTCTGGCTCTCTGTACTGTGACTGCTCAGGCAGAGGGCGCACAGACGTGACATCATCATGCCCTTTGCCCTGAACGTTACAGTCAGAGGATGGAAGACGCCACAGTGCAGGATCAGGGAGAAGTGAGTATAGCAAGTACCGGGGCCCTAAACAAGCAGGGGGCTCACTCGCAGGCGCTGGCACCGGGCACACATAGCTCTTCGGTGTCCCTGACAGCGAGTGGGCCTCGCCGCCTGCTCAGGGCCCCGGCACTTGGTTTTGATGCTGGCCTTGCAGCTGTAGATCAATAATTACACAGTATGTTATTAGCTTTTTTGCTCCTTTTAGTGGTGGTCTTCTTGGGCGCTCATGATCCTGTCACTAGTTTGGACCATTACAGCTAATCCCTTGTTAAAATTACTCAGATCCTCATGCTTGCCAATTCCTTTCCAGAAGTTTTATAGTTATGGCTTCATCAGGTATTAGAAGGAGGTCAGACATAAAGTAAGGTAAAGTAAGACACAAGACTGGACGTTATTGGTGATGAGCAAACATGCTAACCGAGTGTCTTCAGTGTGCTCAAAAAATATGTTCAATCCCTCTCTCCTGCTAACACACAGGCAATCCCTGCATGTGTTGAGGCTGTCGAACAGCAGTGAGACATGCAGCCTTGGGGACTCAAACATATTTTTGAGCACGCCGAAGTCACTCGGTTAACACCCAAGCATGCTCAGATAATGCCTTATCCTAGCATGTTCGCTCATCACTAAACATTATTGATGGTGCACCTTACACAGTTCTTTATGTATTCTTTTTATATAAATATTTCACAATTTTTTTTTACTCTTAATCTACTGAAAATGAACATATGTTGGCTCATACTGAACAACTGATAAAAAGTAACAAAGTAAATCAAGAATGTATAATGCATTAAGCATAAATAGATTTTCCAAATTTGCTTCTACTGTCAGATAAAAAGCAAATGTTAAACAGATGCAGCATAAAGTCATACATCCAGCCGTCGTAACTAGATTAAGCAATGTCTTCAAATTAAAGACAATTTCTCATGTGGTCAGATCTCAGAAGTTTTTTTTTTATGACATTTCTTTTACACCTTAGGGCTCATGCACATAATCTATAGACTATGTCAAGCTGCATTCATTTTAGGGCATTGTACTGTCCCTCGAAAGCAATGCTTCTAAGTGAGAACACCTGCGTAATAAATCAAGCCGTGTTTTTTTACTTATGAATTCCGTGTAAATCAAGAAGTAAAACCTCTATGACTCTCATATTAAAACTAAGAGTTACGCTACAGAAACAGCTTGGGATGATAACTGTGAAAGAGCGCCACATTATGGATCCTCACTACACAGAGATCTACTATCGCCCTGTGCATGGAGAGTAGTATATTTTTAGCCACAATTAAAGGGAATTTGTTGCCTGGTTCTTACTACCTTGTCTGAGAGCAGCATGATGTAGACAAAGAGACCCTGAATCCAATGATGTATCACTTAGTGTACTGGGTGCAGAATAAGCCCCACATTGAGGGGAGCAGGCAAGCGGTGACCATTTAAAAGGGATTCTTTTTTTAAAATAATTTATTGACCAAATTCTTTTAAAAGGAAAAGACAACATATAATTCCATAAAACAAAAGGTGCCTCTTGTGTGAGGGATTCCACAACAAATAACCCATCGCATAGACTAATAGTAAGGTTATCCATAAGTTCACAATATAGCATTGAGTCTATAGGAACTATAATGTACTTATCCTCATATAGAGGGGTATAATTCCCCTACTATATTGTAAAGAATTTTTATATAGATCCGACCAAACTAGAAAGGACCATCAATCATACTATGGCACATATTTATAGAATTATAGCTTTAGTCAGTCTTAAATTAAATGTGTTTAAAGTGCAATTCCGTGCATATTTCACGTTCACTCCATCCTATAATCCATAGGTAACGTAAAAATCTAATTATAGGCTATCATGTCAGTCTCAATATTGATATATAGTAACAGCCACTGGGCTTGTACTTTGGGAGAAACGTAAACCCATACCTCTATGCACTTGCACCTTGAGGGCTCTTTCCCACTTGTAATGAAAGAGTATAAAACAAAACCATACGGAACCAAATATATATCCCAATAGAGTCGCCCACTTTGTAGTGCCGACTCAATGGGAAATGGACACTCCAGCATAACATATTAAACAGGGAAAAAAAAGGAGTAAAAGTCCAATATCATAAAAATAAACAAGATTTATTAAACATGTAGTACTGACAATTACATAAATGACAAAAGATATATGAAGGATCAGATAGTATCTGCTGCTTGTTAGTCCCAAGAATTAACAAAATAAAGTGCTTAGTGCTTGTAACAAATATGGGCCATACTTGAGGGATATAAAAGTAAGAGAGATCCTAACAGGTGCGCATCCTGAAAAAAATCCACTATCCCAAGTTCAATATGGGTAAGCACTATGGCTTGGGATAGTGGATTTTTTTCAGGATGCGCACCTGTTAGGATCTCTCTTACTTTTATATCCCTCAAGTATGGCCCATATTTGTTACAAGCACTAAGCACTTTATTTTGTTAATTCTTGGGACTAACAAGCAGCAGATACTATCTGATCCTTCATATATCTTTTGTCATTTATGTAATTGTCAGTACTACATGTTTAATAAATCTTGTTTATTTTTATGATATTGGACTTTTACTCCTTTTTTTTCCCTGTTTAATTTGTAATGAAAGAGGACTAAAGGCCCCGTCACACACACAGTGAGATCGCTGGTTTTGTGACACCACAGTGATCTCGCCAGCGATATCGCTGTGTGTGACATGTATCAGCGACTGCCCCCCCTGCCGGGTATCGCTGATCGCGCTCGAATGTCCTGGGCCGTTTTTTGATCGTTGGTCTCCCGCTGGCCAGCAAGCATCGCTGTGTGTGGCAGCGGGAGACCAACGATCATCGACACTGGGAGCTGGTTTCCGATGTAAACAGCGGGTATCTAAGAGCCGCGTGGCTCTTAGTTACCCGCTGTTTACCTTGTAAACCATCGTGCACGCTGGTCCTGATCGCTGGTGAGACTGTCTATGTGACAGTTCACCAGCGATCAGCTAACTATGTCCCAGCGATTCCATCCACGTCGGATCGTGGGTGGGATCACTGGGTCAATCGCTTGGGCAAACAAGGGCTCTTGTGAATGGCTGAGATAGTCTTTGACTGAACGATTGACCGACAGACATCTAATGTGTATGGCCGGCTTTATTCTAAACTTTCCTTGTGTCAGTAAGTAAGTAATTTCATTCAGTGATAGATTATAGAAAAGAAGCATTAACAGCAAGTCAAATCTGGATAATAAATAATTGTGCTGGTCATAAAGCATAGTCTCACACACCAGGAAGTACAGTGGGTTCAGAAAGTATTCAGACCCCTTTAAATTTTTCACTCTTTGGTTTCATTGCAGCCATTTAGTCTCGATTGCATTTTTACTGACGGTGAATGATTTAGCAAGGGTGGCATACCCGGGTAACTGGATCTCTCTCTCCCCACAATTCAAGATGCGTATTGGTACTCTCCCCTTATGGACATCAACTACCCCTCTGGCTGTCAGGATAGTGGGCCTACTATCAGAGTACATGGGTTCTACCAGGGCTTGGTAATCTTGACCCCTAAGGCCTATTGCTGCCCGACACCAAATTAACATTTCACTTCTGGGAGGTACTGCAATGGGGAAAGGATCACTTACTCTGACACTGCTGACTTCTCCACCTGACAGCTCTACCCGTTGTCTCTGCATCAGATATCTGATCTCCTTTTGCAGGACCTGTTGCTGACTAGAGCTGGCGGTCTCAGCTACCTGTTGTAACAAAACAATAATTTCTCCAAGACAATTTTCAATTACATTAGTGCCTAAAGTGATCATAGAATGGCATTCTCGTTTGTCAATATCAACTATTATCAAACCTTGCGATTGCAATTCTACTCGGCCAATCTTGATGGTCACCTCTTTATATCCCATCTGAGGCAAGGGCTGACCATTGCTGGCAAAAATGGTAAGGTCTTTAACTGGGCTATGAGTAATGTCTGAATCTGCCCAGTACTGCTTAAAAAGAACATATGGTATCATTGTCACCTGGGGAACCGGTGTCCAGTAAAGCGTTCATCAGAAAACAGTCAATCACGCCATTTTGGTGGGCCTGGTCGTCTTACTCCTGGGGGTTGGCCCTTTGCCCCAGGGGTTGCTTGTTTAAATGACAGTATCTTGCTAGGTGTCCTGCCTTGCTGCAGCGGCAACAGATGGGCTGTCCGTCCTCATCATAACGATCGCAGTCTCTTCCTCTGGTCAGGGGGATCCTCTTCTGCTGTCGCCACGGGACGTCTTCGGGACTGGAGGCCAGCTGTATCTTCTTCTTTGGAATCACTTGCAGGGACTGCACGGTTTTTGTGAGTGTAGCCACACTTTTGGTTAGTTCCTTGACTTAGAGACGTAAGTCTGCAGCAGAATCATCATCTTGGGACAGCTTGTCAGTCTCAATAGGGGTCTTTGGAAAGGATGCTACCTCCTGCTGGTATGTAACTGCAGGATGCTGAGAGAGCTCTTTGCTGCTAGGGTTCGGTTCACGCAGCACTCTCATGGCTCTATCCTTAAAGTGTGCAAAGTCCAATTCAGGACTAAACCCAATTGAGCATCTCTGAAAATGGCTGTCCACCAATGTTCACCATCCAACCTGACGGAACTGGAGAGGATCCGCAAGGAAGAATGGCAGAGGATCCCCAAATCCAGGTGTGCAAAGCTTGTTGCATCATTCCAAGATGACTCATAGCTGTACTAGTTCAAAAGGATTTTCTACTCAATACTGAGCAAAGGGTTTGAATACTTATTATGACCATGTGATATTTCAGTTTTCTTTTTTAATAAATTTGCAAAAATTTCAACATTTTTTTTTTCTGTCAAGATGGGGTGCAGAGTATACATTAATGAGAAATAAATGAACTTTTTTTTGAATTTACCAAATTGCTGCAATGAAAAAAAGAGTGAAAAATTTAAAGGATTCTGAAAACTTTCTGTACCCACTGTAAGTACAGTCTATAGTAATTCAGGCAAGCAGGCTTTGGGGCTATTATAAATCAATAAAAAATAATATGTAAATCAACAGAGTATATTATGCATGTACAGTATAGACTTGTAGGATGGGCCAGTAAATTTAGAGATAAACCTAAATAGCAATAAAGTTATATATTGATTACTTTGTGCTAAAGAGGCGCCAAGCCTCAATGTATCCCTAATCGCGTCTCAGCTGACAGGCATTCCAGTTGCGTGACCCGACTCCCGCTCATACATCCTTCAGTAGGGGGCGACTTGCGACACGTGGCTGGAACATCACCTATGACACGCTTGGCGGAAGTGCTTGCAACATTGATATGCACCAATCAACATCGACCTGTCTCTAGACCTTACTGGCCAACCACTTGCTTAAAGCGGACTCCCTGATTGTATGATGCCACCGCCAGATGAAGGCATTCACCAAAAAGTGAGTCGGGGTTTGGCATCACATCAGCAGGAGGTAATATTATGGTCAAAATCTTACCTCTTCAGTATTCTGCATTATCCGGAATTAAGTGTATCTTCTATGTACCCTAATCCATATTTGCACTGCTTCCCAAATGGCCTTTTCTAATTTTAATACAGTGCAATAGTAAAAACAAGCAAAATAATTAATGTAATATATGATATAATATGTTGTAGAATATTCCACAGGTCAACGCAACTATTTCTGGTCACAAAACACTAAGACTCTGATTCATCATCTGAGGGGAGGTTTGTCAATTTTCTTTTTCTATCTTGAGGAATTTGTTGCAATGTTTTATGCTTTCAAAATTCAAATTTGTGAATTTTCAACAAAATAAAAAAATGGTATTTAATTTTGTCTTTTCCCTCTTTTTCGAGGATATATTTGTATGATGACTCAAGTATGACGTCGTAAAACAAAAAAATGCCTTAAAGGGGTGCTCTCAAGCTATTGAATTGCTTTAATTTGTTGTACAACATGGAAATCAGCAGGTTTGCAATTGACTTGCTTTGTTATCTGCTTTCATTCTCCTGCAATAAGAGCTTTTGTCTTTCATAGTGTACAGCTTGTTTCCATGAAACTCGGCCACTAGTGGCGGCCCAGAACTTGATTGAGTATGTGCAGTACTTAAATTCCAGGTGAAAAGTTAACTTAACATATCAGTCCATTCTTTTTAGCTTACTTATTTCAATACGGTAGTTAGCTGCTCACTTCTGTTAGGCGTAGGATTTCTGAGTTTACTCTGCAGGAATCCAGACCCTCACATTCTGCAGTCTCCTGCTGTTTATCTACTGCAGTGGAGATTGCAGAGGAGATTGCCTTGCAGCAAATCTCTCCTGAGCCTAAGTCCTTCTGTCCTCCTACTGAGCATGATCATGGGACGATCTCCCATTGGAGATCGGGAGTCATGTGCTCAGGTCCCCCTCCAGATCTCATTAGTCCATCTCAGAGATCTGGAAGCGTGCGGAAGGTCCCGGCTGCTATAAAAGGCCCGCATGGCTGTTCCACAATGCGCTAGTATAGACTTACTTGCTGCTGTGTGTATGAGAACGCATGTATGATTCTGGTGAATGACTCATTATAAAACCCCTTCCCTCTGATATTACGTATGTGGTTAGGGACTGAGTTTAGAATCAGCGCCAGCGCTCTTCTGCTGCAACATCCACAGCTGCTAGCGCTCCACATTGCGCTTGCGCCTTAGCCTTGTCGTTTAGCGGCAGTGTCCACGCTGCACTGCAGTAGCAGCCCCCTTTGCGTTCGCAGTTGCGATGCTGCGCACACGGCAGGTCTAGACGGACGTAGTGCCTCCATCTTGGGCTACTCCTGTGACCTGATACCCTGTGTGCGTTTTTACTGAGTACTGTGACTTCAGCAGGCTCAGTCCTTTGTGTTTGTACTTGTTTGGCATCTCTGTGAATTAACTGAGATTGCTCTGCGCACCTGGGTGAAGTTTAACCCTGTGTGCATTTCCGCCATATTGCTCCTGCCACCACTTAGCAGCGGTTATATCACCTACTGCACGGTGGACCCCGAGCAGCGAACGTACTTTATTATTATTTTTATTTAGTGCGTTCCGTCGTTCCTAACAACTTCCTTCCCTCTCCCTCTCAGATGCAGAAAAGCTGCTGTTATAAAACTTGATCTTATCAAGCTTGTGGAATCACAATCCCTTTCACCCATCATCACCACTCTCCTATCGCTGTCCCTCCTCAGCTGTGTACTTGTTCAAATGCCCTGTGATATTTTTATGCAAATACAGTAATAACAGTGGAGACTCAGAACAAATTATCGATAGCTGAATGCGTTATAGCAGAACTTGTGTTGAGCTTTATAATTCTATTAAAACTACTGTTCTGCTACTCCCCAGAACTGTCACCCAAGGAGAAGAGCTCACCTTGCCAGAAACTAGCAAGTATGGAGACTGAATAGCTCTGAGCTACTGAAGTGACAACTTGAGAATATCCCTTTAAAAGTAATCCGTTAGAGCAATTCACTCTCACTAACTGTCATCCATACCTTTTCTGATGCAATTTGTTGCTCCCTGACTGAAAAATTTATTTTTCAATTCATGTGTGAATAAGGTTCAAGTGCTCTGGGAATGTCAAAGCACTTTGCAATCCTCTGCCTTCCTGACAGTATTTCTCACCCAGACGTACCTTCCTCTGCTTGACTAACAGTTCAGTAGTTGTGTAGTAAAGCCAGTGATCTGTCAGTCAAGCAATAGAAGATTTGTCTAAATGGGGAATAGATCCAGGGAGGCAGAGGCATGGGGAATACTTGGGCACTCCAGGAGCACTTAAAGGGTTGGTCCAGCATCTAAAATGTATTGCTTGTATATCTATCCTTACAGCCTAACCACTTTTGTAACTTGCTTTTTTTTACACAATACCCTACACTTTTCCTTATCCTTCTAATCCCAAAATGTATTTTTTTACTGTCCTGTACTTCCTGTGATATTTTGTTTGGGGCGAGTCTCAAATGTGATGTCACAGGAGGCTGGGGCTGCAGTCACTCCCCACAGCGTCTATCATTCCTCTTGGAACAGGCCATCAAAAGGTGGCAGCATTGCAGTTACTCACTAATTTCTTTCATCGCTGCCCCCTCTGAAGATGTCCTGGATAGTGGGCAATGGGCCCTGTGGTAAATGTGAGTGTAACGCCCACCCTCTGCTTCTGTCTCCACTACCGCCATAGCTTTTAACTAAAAGAAGACATTGTCAGGGGGTAGGGATAGAAGCATTGAATGACACCAATGCTGCCCCACAGCTTCTAGCACTGCCCTCAAACAATTCATCATCAGAGGGTAGTGATATAAGCAGTGTGAGTGACACTAGTGCTGCCACCTGATGACAATTCAAACTGTGGGGTGCCACTGGTGTCACTCATTACTTGTACCTCCAACCCCTAAAGATGTCTTCTTTCACAGAAGATATGGTGGAGGCAGAGATAGATGCAGATTGTCGACACTGCACTCACCTCTCGCTCAGCGTCCAACAACCAAGATTCAGGACATCTTCAGAGGGGGCGGCAATGAAAAAAAAACAGTAAGTAACTGCAGCGCTACACCCTGTAATATTGTGTTCCAGGAGGGGCGATGGACTCTGCAGGGAGTGAGTGCAGCCCCAGCCTCCTGTGACATCATGTTTGAGACTCCTCTTAAATGAAACATCACAGGAAGCACAGTTAAAAAAAACACATCTATGGATTAGTTAGATAGGAAAAAGTGAAGGGTATTGTGTAAAAAAGAAAACTACAGTACAAAAGTGTTTAGGGTGTTGAGATAGATGTTTAGAAAATTCATTTTAGGTGCCAGACCAACCCTTTAAGTCTCATTTGCATGTGAATTAAAAAAGTGATCTTCCCATCATGGAACAACAGATTGCATCAGCAAAGGTGTGGATTACATTATGTTTCAGAGAACAAAATGACCCTATAAACAGTCTGAGGGATCGGATTGTTCTGACAGATTTAATGTAAAATAGAAAAAAAGTAGGCAAAAAATAGGTGCAAAAACAATAATGAATTGGGATCTGTAAGTTGGTAGCAAATAAGTTCACAAATGTATAATCAGGTCAATTAAAGAAAGTATCAAG
Organism: Dendrobates tinctorius; assembly: GCF_039654945.1. Classification (NCBI taxonomy): domain Eukaryota; kingdom Metazoa; phylum Chordata; class Amphibia; order Anura; family Dendrobatidae; genus Dendrobates; species Dendrobates tinctorius. Next base: position 15,870,056 of record NW_027361870.1, on the reverse strand, counting down.
CTGATTTACTTATATTTCCAAAATCTTTATCTTCACTAAAGACCTTTCTCCTTTCCCAGACATGTAACTGTGTTATCCATTTCCCAAATGCATTTTCTGAGACTCTTCTGCCAAATCTTAAAAAACTGCTCTGTTAACCCCGTGTCCCAAAATGCCACCCAGTCTCCTTGATATATCTCGTCTGCTTGTAGGAATTTTCTGCAATTTGTTTTTCAAGTTGTAAACAAAAAATGTTTTTATCTTCCAGATTCTGATGAGACAAATGTTTGTCTTTTAGCCAATATATGAGACATTTATCACTAACCTATTGTACACAGGGAATTCATTTTGAAAATAAACATTTGTAAGTTAAGACCTAAAAACCGATAACATCTTAAACTCATTTTTTGATGTGACCAGGGGTTGAACCATGACAAGCGTATTAGAAAAGAGATTTTTTAAATTTTTTTTATTATTATGGACAGACACCTTGTGAACTATTAATTTGGCATTTTATTCCATCATGATCTTGAATTAGGACTATATCTGGGACAATAAATAAGAAATTTGAGGAGGGTGTTTGCTCAAGTCAGAAGCCCCAAAAATAAACTAATTAATTTTATATATATAAGGTAGATAGATAGATAGATAGATAGATAGATAGATAGACACCATTTCACTTTATTTTCTTTTGTTAATAAACCAGCATGATCGTTCTAAATGTCCTATATTTTTTGATTGTGCATTTTATAAATTGTAATAAAATAAAATATTTTAAAGGGTTTTCCACTACTGGACAACCCCTGCTTAATCACTTAATCAGGGCCCCATAGAGTATAAAAACAATCTATATTCACCTCCACCTCTATTCCTAGCCGGACAAGGGATATTGTTATATCACATGGCCACTTCAGCCAATTTTCAGGCATCGATCGCCTGCAGCCAACATCATTTGTTCTGATGGAATATTGATGAGCTGCAGGCAAAGTGTGGTTGCAGATTGGCTGCAGTGGTCATGTGATACCACAATGTCACGTAACCAGCAGGGAATAGCAGCTCTGACATTGTTGTAAAAGTGTCGCTGCGGGAGGGGAGCATAGATTGTTTTAATTCTCTCTGGAGCTTTGAATCGATTAAGCAGGGGTTGGTAAGTATTGGAAAATCCCTTTAAGGTTGGTCAGAATACAAATTTAAAAGGGTTTCAAGGATTAAATATTTTTTTTTAGTATTACCCATAGCTGCTTATTTTGATTCTTAGCGATTGGATGCTACCTCTGTATGCACACATACATAAAAGGCTTTAAAGCACATATTAGGGCCGCCCACTGGACTCCTGTGACCAAAATGAGCAGAGATTTCAATTCATATACTACAAGCTATACGGAATCTTTTCCCACAGACCGATATATCGATATGTTCAGTTTATGCTCCATGCACAGCATGAGAAACCTGACGGGTTACCTTTAATGGCCACCTATACTGCGTTCATATTCCATAAACGTATTTCGTTACACATCATTCTATCAATCATAATTTATTGTAATCTTTCCACTTCCGATTCTGCCCTTAGGTTAAAACGAGGCCTAAAAATCTCTTAAATTTCAGGCTAATGTATGAATGAAAAACACATGGATGTAGTCATCTGTCAACTGCCTGATGCCATCGTACCGCACAATGTACAGTCGGTGTAGGACAAATCAGCGGCAAGCTGCCAGGATGCAATGGAAATCTGGTGTAAGTTGTATGAATCCCATCTGTTTGCTCTGGTCCTCCCTGAGTAGTTATTATCAGACCTGGCACCATTACAGCGAGATCTTGGCTTCCACGTGCTGCCATCTACCAAGTGTAAGCCTGTAGCTAGACCCCTACATCACGGTATGTCAGCAGCTTGTCAGCTCTCACGTGAGTTATGCATTTAATACAAATGATCAATAAGAGGCATCAGGTAAATCTGTTCCCAGGTATAAGGCCAGATATTACATATAGGAAGTATTAACCCCTTCTCGTGTCAAATACCAATTTACGAAGAGGTCTCAGAAGCTGAGATTGCACCATTTCCAGAAGATGCCACCTTGGTTGCACATCCTGAGGTTGTTTAACCACTTAAATGGCTCAGTCAGTTACTGAGAGTGGCATTATCCACTAACACCGATTTGCTCCCTGCAACACGATCATGGGGAAACTGATGCATTGTCATAGCGGTTAGGGGTGAACTGAAGTCCAATGTGGCTGCCATCTTAGTCCTTCAATGAAGCCTAGCCTTTGTAGGAGCTTCATTGGAGAATGTTATTTGAACTATAAATTATATATGTACAGTATACTATATATGGACATCATGGTGGCTCAGTGGTTAGCACTGTTGCTTTGCAGCGTTGGGGTTCTGGTTTCGAATCCCACCAATGACAACATCTACAAGGAGTTTGTATGTTCTCCCCCCATTTGCATGGGTTTCCTCCGGGTTCTCCATTTTTTTCCACATTCCAAAGACATCATACTCATAGGAAACCTAGATTATGAGCCCCAATGGGCACAGCACTTTATGAAAAAAAATATGAATCACATGCCTTTTTTTCCCCCCAAAATGCATATTTTGTTTCGCCACATCTATGAAAGTCCAATCTATCATAATATAAAATGAACTGATACGAATGACAAACAGTGTTGAAAGAAGAGAGGAGAAAAAAAGGAGAAAAGAAAGAGAAGTAAACCCCTGAATTGCATTTTTTGGCTGGTCACTGGATGTACTTAAAAAATGTAATAACAAGTAATCAAATCATTATATACACTGCAAAATAATAATAATAATAATAATAATAATAATAATAATAATAATAATAATAATAATAAAAACATCTGCTTCCCATGCAAAAAAAACAAGGCCCCACACATGGCTATCAACAGAAAACTAGAGAAAGTTACTGATTTCACAAAATGGTGAAACAAACTCAATTTTTTTTATTTAATTTTTGTTATCTTTACAAATTTTATGTGGCTTTGTAGACAGAAAAATAATAAAAAGTTATGTTTTTAGGAGGAAGAGGAGGAAAAAATGGAAGCACAAAAACAAAAATATTAATGGTAGTGAAGATGTTAACAATATACAATAGATAGTACAAAAAGTCGACACACGCACCCCTGCAAAAATGTCAGGATTTTATGTAAAAAAAAAAACATACAAACGAATCATATCAGAAGTTTTTCCACCTCTAATGTCACCTATTTGTACATTTCAGTTGAAAACTAAACTGAAATTATTTTGGGTGGAAAAAATAAAAAAATAAAATAATGTGCTTATAGAAATATATACACCCTTAAACAAATACTTTGTTAATGTACCCTTTGGATTTATGACAGTATTTAGTATTTTTTTTTAGTAGGAGTTTATCAGCATGGCACATCTAGAATTGGCAGTCTTTGCCCACTCTTACTAGCATTAGCTAGATTTGTCAGATTGTGAGGGCATTTCCTGTGTACAGGTTCAGGTCAACCCACAGATTTTCAATTGGACTTAGGTCTGGGCCCTGGCAGGAAAATTCCAAAACATTGATCTTCATCTGTTGCAGCTATTCATTTGTAGATTTGGAGGTATGCTTAGGGTCATTGTTCTGCTGAAAGGTGAAATATCTCTTCATCTTCATATTTTTAGAAGAGGCCTGAAGATTTTATTTCAAAATAGACTGATATTTGGAACTGTACATAATTCCCGCCACCTTGACTAAAGCCCCAGTTCCTGCTAACGAAAAGCATCCACAAAACGTAATGCTGCCTCCATCATTATTCACTGTAGGTATGGGGTTCTATTGGTGATGAGCAATGCTGGTTTTGTACCACACATACCTTTTGGAATTATGGATACAAAGTTCAACCTTGGTCTCAACAGAGCATAACATGTTTCCCACATGCTTTTGGTAGATTTGATGTAGGTTTTTGCAATACATAACCAGTTTGGATGTTTTTTTCATTGTAAGAAAAAGCTTCCATCTTGCCACCCTACTCCACAGAATAGATATGTAAAGAATCCTGGAGACTGCTGTCGCATGCAGTACACAACCAGTACTTGTCTGAAATTCCTGAAGCTCCTATAATGTTCGTCTAGTCCTCTTGACAACCTCCTGGATGAAGTTTCTTCTTGCCTTTTCACTAATTTTTGAGGGACATCCAGTTCTATGTAATGTCACTTTTGTGCCAAATTTAAACCTAAAAAAGGCAAATTGGACATAATTTCACACAAAATCCCCAAAATGGGCCGAACAAAATTGTTGGCACCCTCAACTTAATATTTGTTTGCACACCCTTTGGAATAAATTACTGCAATCAATGGCTGCCTATTAATATCAACTAGCTTCTTACACCTCTCAACTGGAATTTTGGACCACTCTTCTTTTACAAACTGTTCCAAGTCTCTCACAGCAATTTTAATATCTCTCCACAGGTGTACAGAGGTATTTAGATTTGGACTCATTGCTGTCCACTTTAGAACTCTCCAGCACTTTGTTTACATCCATTTGTGGATGTTTCTTGACATATGCTTAGTGTCATTGTCCTGCTGGAAGACCCATGACCTCGGACGCAAACTCAGCTTTCTAATACTGGGTGCTACATTGCGACCTGAAATCCTTTAGTATTCTTCAGATTTCATGATGCCTTACACACAATCAAAGCACCTAGTGCCAGAGGCAGCAAACAACCCAAAAACATCTTTGAACATCCACCATATTTGATTGTAGGTACAGTGTTCTTTTCTTTGTAGGCGTCATTCCATTTTCCAAACAGTAGAATGATGTGCTTTACCAAAAAAGCTCTATCTTGGTCTCATCTTTCCACAAGATGCTTTCCCAGAAGGATTTTGGCTTACCCAATTACATTTTGTCAAACTGCAGCCTAGCTTTGTCATTTTTGTATCAGCAGTGGGGTCCTCCTGGGTCTCCTACCATAGCATTTAATTTCATTAAAATGTCAATGCACTGTTCGCACTGACACTTATGCACCCTGAGCCTGCAGGACAGCTTGAATTTCTTTGGAACGTATTTGGGGTTTCTGTGTTGCAACCTTTTCATCTTGATTATGTTGTGCGCCGTAGACAAAGAAACATCAAGATTTTTGGAAATGGACTTGTAACCTTGACATTGTTGATTTTTTTAACACTTTTGCTTCTTGCCACATGACTTGCTTGGCATGCTTGAAATAAAGTTGTTTACACACAAGTTTGGAACCGTGCCAACAATTTTGTCCTGCCCATTTTTGGGTTTTTGTGTGAAATTATGTCCAATTTGTCTTTTTTGTATCATTATAGCAAAACATGTGTAATTGCAATTATTTTCTGGGAGAAATAATTCATTTTCTGTAACAATTTGAAGGGTGTCAACACTTTTGGGCATGACGATAGTGGGTCGCCCTCACACCCAGGGCTGTGGGGTACTCGGTACCAGGCCCGATGGGCTCCAATGGGAGATGTCACGGCAGCCGTAACCCGGCCCGTGGCCCTGGGCGCCCATTGTAATAGAGGTTGTTTCAGTGTGGTTATGGTGATGAAAGTTTATAAGTGATTCGTGACGCCACCTGTGGTGTTCGGCAATGAAGATGTAAGCTGACGCTGCAGACAGATCCTCTGGGACAGATGGTGTGGTGCAGCAGTGATGTTATAGCCCTCCACAGGCAATTCTCACATCTTTATTCACGTATTGTAAAACATTCTCTATATTTCTTTCTCAATCGAACCCTATAAAATCTGTCATTAATACTGTTACTAAGCATTATTAATAAGTGCAAAGAGTCATGTCTGGAAATGTCCTTATAACGAGGTAGTCTTTTTTCCAAGGTGAGGTTCCTATATCAAACCAAGAGAGAGCACCTAAAGAGGTGCAAACTATTTACATTAGCAGTTCCGGATCACTCAGCGTCCATGATCTCCACAGTTCAAAGGTAAGAACGCTGCCAATAAAACTGGGCAACAACGGGATCAACAAATAAACATCATAATCAAACATAGAAAAAATAGAAAAGTTGGAAACTTGCTAATACCCTCCTGGGCAACAAAAGTTAGTTCAAATCAACATTAAAGCTAGTTACCCCCTCCTGGGTTTCTGGAAGCTGGTTGCTTGGGCTGCTTCCAGAGGAGATGTTCTGGGTGTGCACCAGATGCGATTGCAGTGGTTGAAGATGCTGCCTGAGGTACAGCAGGGGTGATGACTTGTACCCAGGGATGCTGGATTGGTACAGATTGGCTTACGGGCGTGGGTACCAACACAGTTTTGGTGATCACGGTGGGAGGTACCGGGGAAGTGCAGGCCTTTTCCTTCCTGAAGGTGGCGAGGAAATCCTCTGGTATCCGGCGTACGTTTAAAGCGTACAAGCCATGGAGTCCTTCATGTCGTGTAAAAGTCAGATATTCCCCCGGTTGCAAGTCTCTAGCAGGATGTCCTTTTCGGAGATGGGATTCCACGTCTCTCCAGCTAAAGAACAGGTCGGAGATCCGTGTAGGGTCGGAGATGAAACCGAACCCCCGCTCGTGGTTCACATTAAGGACCTGGCCCGATCCTGCTGAGTCCCGAGACCCATAGTGACCAGCACGGGCTTTCTCCTTGCGGTCTACATCAGGGCCCAGCACAGCCAACCTCCGCTGTTGTTTCTCCCGCTGCTCGGCTGTCAGCTGGCGGATGGTCTCCTGGCATCGGGCGCTCATTTCCTCCTCCTCTTCCCGGGACTGGCCCCTGCCCACTGTGGATCGCGGCACCACTGTCAGGGGTTCAGGTGTTCCCCCCCGGGGACTGATATCCCAGTCCCAGACCAAGTCCAGCACCACCTGTCCGGCTGCCGTGGCTGGCGGGCACCCCTTGGCTACTCTAACTTCAGGGCCGACGGCCATACCTGGTGCCTCCTGGCGGTGTTGCAGTTGCGGTGCAGGCCTGAGACAGTGGGCAGCTGCAGGGGTGTCCACAGGGGTAGCAGTGGTAGTTGTAGTTGTCCGGTCCACGGGGGTCTCCGACCTGCGCGTGAGACCTGCGCGGCCGCGTCAGGTCCAGGCGGGAGCTCCTCTCCCTCCACTTCAGCTCCCTCTGCCTCACACAGCAGCTGTAGTAACAAAGAGATTACAGGGGACGCTGCCGGTGGTATTGCAGCGGTCGCAGGCTCTACACGGTTTGCCTGGGGAAGATCCGGTGCAGCGACGGCAGGTACCGGTGACTGGGGTACCGCGGGTGTAGGCCCCTCCAGGGCAGGCTGCCACTTCTTCCTCCAGAGCGCCTCCTGCTTCAGCCACAGTTCGTGAGTCAACAGGGCAATCTCCTACTCCAGCTGTTGACAGTCCATCCTGGAAGCCGGGTCAGAGCCTTCAGCTATTGCGCCGGGGAGATTCAGCTCAACCTCCTCGCGCTCCGCAGGCCTCCTCCCTTCTCCTTCCAATATGGCGTTCTGGTGTTCTTCCTCCTTCCTGGGTTCTTTTCCCGCCACTGGCTTTCGCCCCTCCTTCTGAGGGTGGTGTCTTCTTCCTATTCCTCCATACCAAGCCAGTATACGAACCCCTCGGGGGGTGGGCCATGTTGCTGTTACATAGAAGTTCAGACAAGGGAGGCCGAGGACAGTCCACGCTCTTTTCTTAGGACCACCCATATTGTCACGCCCTTCTTCACCGCACCGGCGGCCATTTTTAGCATTCATTTCACAGTCTATTAAATTGGGTCTGCTGCACATTTCCAAAAGTTTTAAGTCTTAGGCACACAGAACCCGATGGCATCGGGTCTCGTCATCCTGTTCGTGACACCAAAAATGGGTCGCCCTCACACCCAGGGCTGTGGGGTACTCGGTACCGGGCCCGATGGGCTCCAATGGTGATGTCACGGCAGCTGTAACCCAGCCCGTGGCCCTGGGCGCCCATTGTAAAAGAGGTTGTTTCAGTGTGCTTATGGTGATGAAAGTTTATAAGTGATTCGTGACGCCACCTGTGGTGTTCGGCAATGAAGATGTAAGCCGACGCTGCAGACAGATCCTCTGGGACAGGTGGTGTGGTGCAGCAGTGATGTTATAGCCTTCCACAGGCAGGGCTGGAGTCCCAGGGCAGTGTAGGTGAAGTGACACTTGGATGGTGTAGTGTCAGGCGCAGAGGTCGTGGCTGTGCTAGGTGGGATGGCGCAGGGAATAAGTGGAGGACACCAGGGCATGTAGTTCCAAAGCTTTACTCACAGTCTGTTGTACAAACAGGTGCCTGCCTCCGTGCCGTGTCCTCCGGGTCAGGGACTCAGTCAACCTCCAGGCCAGATGGAATACTCCTTTCCAACACTCCGCCAACATGTGCCTTTCTGAACGTCTCCTCTTATAGTGCCTTTAAATAAAGTACTCCTAATACTGAGTTACACTGGAGTTCCTCCTGTCAGATGTGCTTATGAACTCTACTTGTACGGCAGACAGCTGTGCTTCGGGGACTTCTTGCTCCTAAGTCCTGGCTCACTATCCAGTTGCTGTTGTGCCCCCAAGTCATGTGTGGGAATAAAGTGGTCACTACTTCTATTCCTCCATTGTCTGCTGCAGGACCATTAGTATCCATACAACCTCGGGGATCGGGTCCCGCCTTGCGCTTGGAACTTCTAGGAAGGGTTCTCTTCTAACCCACGTCCTCTGTTCCCTTTTACTCCTCACGTTCCGTACTAATCTTTATTTCTATGGAGAATCAGGCTTTCAGTCTATGTTGCTCTCTCTCTTCCTTTCCCGTGCCAGCAGACCCAGGTCACTGGGATCTGCTGTAGCACTTCCATCCATCTATCCCTCTCTCCAGGGATCTTCTTCTCTCCAACTCTCTAACCAACTGACCTCTCCTTCTAAACTCTTCCCGCTCCTTGTAATGTCATCTAACTCATCCCACCTCCCAGCACGTTTCGTGTTCCAAGCAGGGAGCCACCAATGGGTGCTTTGCTACACTCCAAGCAGGGAGCCGCTGAAGGTGCTTTGCTACACTACTTTGTGGTGTGGGGTGCAGGTGTTGGAGTGTGGTCAGGAGTCTCCACCTTACCTGGATGGTGGGATATCACACCTCAGGAGGAGGTGCAGTACCTCTGTGGCAACTGAGCCTCAGGGGCGCCACAATAGATAGATAGATAGATAGATAGATAGATAGATAAGTAAAAAAAATTGGAAAAGCACCAAAATACCATACTAGTGTGCATGCTTCCCCAACCAGCATCAATTGGCTCCTCTGGATACGAAGCAAAAAACGGGGAGACGCACATAAATTCAAAAAAGATGAACTTTAATGCCCAATGGCGAGGTGACGTTTCGGATATGAAATCCTTTCTCAAGCCAGGATTTTAGAAAGGAGAAAGGATTTCATATCTGAAACGTCACCATGCCATTGGGCATTAAAGTTCAACTTTTTTAAATTTGTGCTGTCTCCCCGTTTTTTGCTTCGTAGATAGATAGATAGATGAAGATGGATGAAATGGATGAAGGGACAGATGATGGGTGGATATTTTCCTATTACTGGCAATTGAGATAATATCTATAGGCACAAAATACTGTAATAATATAGAATCTAGGTCAGTGTAAAGAGAACAAGGAAGAATCCAGTTTCCATTTCTGTCTGTAATTGAATAGACTCAGGCCATTCATGTGTTAATGTGTAGTACAAAAAAGGTGCGTGTTCCAGGTGAGTTTAGGATTACCTGAAACTGTTTGTTGTGGTTGGGTAAATGTAATCATTTCCACCTGAACTCCTTCACTGTCAGCTAGCCCGCCTCAGCGCTGACTGTGTGTATCACTTTGCTGTGCAGAAATCTGTTCCTGTGCTGAAAGACAAGACCAGGACAATGTATTACAGAGCAGAGGATATTATGCGGGGCCAATTATCACATAAGCGGTTCTCACGGATTAGGCTGGCGCTGTGTGCCAGGTTATGCATTAACTTCTTTCTATGCACTTTACCTGATTGCTAAAACTTTACAAATGGTGGCTTTGTCAATTGTTCTCTCTGCTGGTAATTGAACAGATGATTGCTCCCAGCGTTTTGGATATAACTAACTAGCAACTATGGACTGTTGAGGTTTATCAATCTTTATTTATAGTTTGCATTATGTAATATGTATATATACCGTAATATACACATGTAGCTGTTATGTATAATAACTTAAAATGGATTCTGATTAGAGACGATCAAATTTGTTCAGATTTGGTTCTGAATACGATCAGATTCGAATATTATTTTTGCAATATTCCTCGAACACAGCTGAACTTCATTAGACTCAATGGGAGTAGAAATTACTGAATATGTTTGGAACCGAACATAAGACATACATTCGGCCTGAATAATGTTCAAATATGGCCCGAATATGTCAAAATCAGATTCAGGGCCAAAATCCAAACAAACTTGCTCATCTGTAATTCTCCTTTAAAAAATGTTATCCTTTCATGATTCCAAAAAAGTTTTCACAAGATTAAAAACTCCACAGACAGTGTGCAAATATGAGTGCAAGCGACATGTTTCAATCTATTACAGATCTAATCTGACATACAGAAACATTTAAACTCTGCACTTGCCAATCAGGAGGAGCTCAACAGCATTACAATTATTCTATAGGTGTGTGGTTTCGCTGACTCTGACTAATAATAGGTTCCTGATCTGCTTTGGCAGTAGTGTTTTAAGACAGACAAAATATATAACAACAATATATACATAATAAAATATCCCCTATTAGCTTTAATAGTGAAACATTATGTCGTTGCCCTTGTTCACGCTGGGCGCTCTGGTGTTCAGATAGTAGATCCAGAAGGCTTCAAGCGTGAGGAGACATCTTTTGTCATCTCCTCCAAGTTCAGACCTCTGGATCTGTTCTATACCACTAATTTGGAATGATGCAAGATTGCCTCCATGTGCTGAGATAAAGTGCCTTGCCGTTCCTGATATGTTGCGGTTTAGAGTGTTTTTATTTATATAAAAAAGTAGACAGTAAATTACTCATGGTTAAGCTGTGATGTAATTTCTCTTTACATCAACATTTCCCATAAATTAGCCATGCATTCCTTACAACATCACTTAAAAAAACATAGTAAATACTCTGAGGATTTAATCAATTTTATTCTCCAAGCCACTTACTATCTGCTAACTCACATCTTCTTCTCTTTTGACGGCATGTATTTTTTGCAGAAAATGGGAGTAGCAATGGGGGCGAAATTCTCTCCATCGCTTGCAAACATAGTGATGGCATTCTGGGAATCCGAGGTCATATTTTCTCATAATAATCCTTTTGCAGAACATGTAATCTGGTATGGCAGATATATCGATGATATCCTAATTGTATGGGATGGAGCTATATCTGCCATACCTAGATTGCATGAATATATCAGTACCAATGAACATGGTATTAGGTTCACATATAAATACGATTCTAACTCTATGGTATTTTAGATTTGAATCTGAAAGGTATAAATGATGAAATTATTATTACAAAACACACAAAAAACCTCTTAGTGGCAATAGTATATTGCACGCAACAAGTAATCATCCAAAGCATACAATAAAAGTAGTTCCAGTTAGAGAGGTCATTAGACGTAAAAGAAATTGTAGCAACGAAATTTATGTGCAGTCTGAGTTTAATATGGTTACTTAAAAATTAAAAAAAACGCAAATATCCCACTTAGATGCTAAATAGAACAAAACACATAGCAGATACAAGAATAAGGGAGGAACTAATAACCTCCACAACTACTAAAAAGGAAAACCATGAAGAAAATAAATACAAGAACGAGAAGAAAAATAAAAATAAAAATAAAAACAATAATAAATCCTATGTGTCCTTGCAATATAGTGCACAATTCAAACAAATTAAACACATTATAAATAAATTCTTGCCAATCCTATATGATGATAAAATCTTGGCAGACATATTAAATGAAGGAGTAAATGTGGTGGCAAGAAGAGGTAAAACTATAGGAAATTATGTATCAAATAGTGTGCATAGCTCTAGAAAAAAACGAACTTGACTGGAAACTCAAGGCTTTTACAAATGTGGTAGCAAAAAGTGTACCACATGTAAATATGCGCTAGTAACAAAAACCTTTACAAATCAGGAAAATACAAAAGAATTTAACATAAAAAAATACATCAATTGTAATTCAAAAAATGTAATATACAAAATAAATTGCTCCATATGCAACCTATCATATATAGGCTGCACCACGAGAAAGATAAAAACGCGCATTACAGAGCATCTTAGGGATATCAATAAAAACACTCTAACCAGCAACATATCAGGAACGGCAAGGTTCTTTATCTCAGCACATGGAGGCAATCTGGCATCTTTCCAAATCAGTGGTATAGAACAGATCCAGAGGTCTGAACGTGGAGGAGATAACAAAAGATGTCTCCGCAAGCTTGAAGCCTTCTGGATCTACTACCTGAACACCAGAGCGCCCAGCGGCATGAACAAGCGCAACGAAATAATGTTTCACTATTAAAGCTAATAGGGGATATTTTATGATGTATATATTGTTGTTATATATTTTGTCTGTCTTAAAACACTACTGCCAAAGCAGATCAGGAATCTATTATTAGTCAGAGTCAGTGAAACCACACACCTGTAGAATAATTGTAATGCTGTTGAGCTCCTCCTGATTGGCAAGTGCAGGGTTTAAATGTTTCTGTATGTCAGTAAGTGCAGAGCTTTGAGAAAGATCTGTAATAGATGGAAACATGTCGCTTGCACTCATATTTGCACACTGTCTGTTGAGTTTTTAATCATGTGAAAACTTTTTTGGAATCATTAAAGGATAAAAATTTTTAAAGGAGCTGGAACAAACTTTTTTTTTCTTAAAATTATTTATATAAGTGCCAATCTATCATTAAGCATGAAAAACTGTGATAATTTTGGTGCATTTTTTGTACTGCTTAATATGAGTTTACATAGTCTCAAAAGTTTTAGTAAATCTCCCTTGAGATAAATGATATAATTCTGTCTTTCTGCAGTCACCAGTAAAGGGCGCTAACTGCAAAATGTATCAACAGTGAAATAAAAGTGTAAATAACATGCAGTAAGCTGATGAGCTCCCCCTGGTGTTGGTTGATTTTTATCTGATCTACACATGTGGTCAAAACTGTAGGTACCCCTCATTTAATGACAGAAAAACCCTTTTGTTACATTATTTTCAGGGGTACCATCATTTCTGTCCAGGCTTACTTCTTGAGTTTTAGTTTTTTTAAAAATTCGGTGGAAGCATGGTTGAAAAGCAATGTCTGACTTTCATTTGTTCATTTTCATAGATTTTTTATTTATTATTACTTTTGTAAGATTCAAGTTATTTCTGTCACCATTGTGGGTTTTTCTGTCATTAAACGAGGGGTGCCAACAATTTTGACTACATGTGTAAAAAGCTTAGAAAAGTCTCGAAATTGTTGCGCAATGTGAGGTTTCAACAAAACTTTTGAGACTTTTGACATTTTCATATCATTTAAGCTGAGCACTGCATCAGATGTCTTGCACTCCACCCTGCTCCCTAATTGTAGGTTACTGTATCAGAACACAAATATCTGTAACAGTAAACTCAAACTAATATAAAGTATATTAAGAAATCAGCACAGAGTGGGGGACCTAAAAACAACACTGTTAAAGGGGATGTCTAAAATGGTAACATTTGTGTGTGGGGGGGGTTGTTCACGAGAAGCTGTAATTCTGTGTCCGATGGTGTCTGGTATAGTAACTATTAGTGTTGAGCTTTCCGATACCGCAAGTATCGGGTATCGGCCGATATTTGCCATATCGGAATTCCGATACCGAGTACCGATACTTTTTTCGTATTGGATACCGGAATTGGAAGTCCAAAATGCAATGAGCCACTTCTGTGGCTCTGATTGGCTGCCGAAATGACGTCATCATGATGCGCTGTCTGCGCGCATCATGATGCGCCGTCAGTTCGGGCCTTCGGGGGGGCTGTGCCGACTGTCCGGGGGTCTGTGCCGGCCTGCCGGTGGTCTGTGCAGGCTCCGGGGGGCTGTGCCGGCCTGCCGGTGGTCTGTGCAGGCTCCGGGGGGTCTGTGCCGGCCTGCCGGGGGGGCTGTGCCGGCCTGCCGGTGGTCTGTGCAGGCTCCGGGGGGCTGTGCCGGCCTGCCGGGGGGCTGTGCCGGCCTGCCGGTGGTCTGTGCAGGCTCTGGTGGTCTGTGCCGGCCTGCCGGGGGGCTGTGCCGGCCTGCCGGTGGTCTGTGCAGGCTCCGGGGGGCTGTGCCGGCCTGCCGGTGGTCTGTGCAGGCTCCGGGGGTCTGTGCAGGCATCGTCCGATGGGACTACAAGTCCCATCGGGCGATGCCTGCTACCATGACAGTGATTGACACATTAGCCAATGATGGGACAGTAGTAGTCCCATCATCCAGCTAATGTGTTGAATGTAAAAAAATACATGCTACATACATGCTACATACATACATCATGCATACTACATATATACTACATGTAACATACATACTACATGCAACATGCATACTACATACATGCTACATACTACATGCATGCTACATACATGCTACATACTACATACATGCTACATACATACTACATACATAATATATATACTACATGCATGCAACATACAACATATATACTACATGCATGCAACATGCATACTACATATATACTATATACACTACATGTAACATACATACTACATATATACTACATGCTACATACATGCTACATACTACATACATGCTACATACTACATACATAATACATATATACTACATGCATGCAACATACATACAACATATATACTACATGAATACTACATATATACTATATATACTACATGTAACATACATACTACATATATACTACATGCTACATACATGCAACATACATACTACATACATGCTACATACATACTACATACATACTACATGCATGCAACATACATACAACATATATACTACATGCATGCAACATGCATACTACATATATACTATATATACTACATGTAACATACATACTACATATATACTACATGCTACATACATGCAACATACACACTACATGCTACATACATGCAACATACATACTACTTACATGCTACATACATACACACTACATGCTACATACATGCAACATACATACTACATACATTCTACATACTACATACATGCTACATACATACTACATATATACCACATGCATGCAACATGCATACTACATATATACTGCATATATACTACATGCATGCAACATACATATATACTACATACAATACATACATATAGACATACAGTACATATAACATAGAGTACATACTCACCGTCACTTGTCACTTTGATCCCCGAAGCCATTGTCCCCTTGAGGAATAAATATCAAAATAAAAAAACACCAATATACTTACCCCGATCCGCAGAAGTCCACGAGGGTCCCACGTCCATCTTGCGTGGAGAACAGCAGCATCAGCTGATGCTACCGTTCTCTACCAGCTCCAGGAATACAATGACGGAAGGTAGGTATCCTTCCGCACTGTATTCCTCCACCACTTTAAAAAAAAAAAGTCCCTAGTCTCACTTTATGCCATTGCTGCGTGGGAAATTCCCACGGTGCACTGTGATCACATGACATGGCCGCCTATGAGCAGGATTTCTGACACTCTTCTGGCGCGTGTTACATGCCGCTCTCAATGATTGACAGTGGTATTTAAATGGTTAACAGCCACGGGTGGATTGCGGATCCACCCGTGTCTGTTAGAGGCAATTGATAGCCATCAGGTGCGAGGAAAGATGCAGACTCAGCGTGTGATAAGGCATCAAAGGCAGGAAATGAAGTGATGATGTAAATATATGTCATCGGTCATGAAGAGGTTAAAGGGGATTGTATACAGCATTGAGACAATGCTCCTGCACTGTTACGTTGTTAACAGAATCGGTGTGCTCAAGAAACCCATACTGTTAAGAGTTGTGACGGAGCACAAAGTCACTGACTCCATCACTTACCCCAACAGGCCACGGGAATGATTAGAAATATTGGTCATGTAGTATATCTCCATCCAGGGTAATATTAATAATACTAGATTATGGCCCGATGCTATCGCATCGGGAGGATGCGATAGCATCACACCTCTTGCCATGTTAACCCTCAACACACACACTCCTCAACACACACTCCTCTCACCTTTCACCATCTCCACTCACTCTTTCACTCCACATACGACCCCTTCTCTCACTCCGTCTTTCATACTCACGCCGTCATCGCCGCTGCTGCACGATCCCCGACATCTTCTTCCACCGGCGCCATCCTGGATCCAGACGTTGTCCACGCCGGCGACATGTTCTTGCGGCGACGCCATCTTGAGTATCGTGAAATCCCGCGATAGTCAAGATGGCGTCGCTGGAAGAACATGTCGCCGGCGTGGACGACGTCGGGATCCAAAATGGCGTCGACGAAATCTCGCGAGTTTTCGCCGACGCCATTTTGGATCCCGACGTCGTCCTCGCCGGCGACATGTTCTTGCGGCGACGCCATCTTGACTATCGCGGGATTTCGCCGATCCAAAATAGCGTCGCCGCAGGAACATGTCGCCGGCGTGAATGCCGTCGGGATCCAGGATGGCGCCGGCGGAAGAAGATGTCGGGGATCGTGGATCAGCGGGGATGACAACGTGAGTATGAGAGACGGAGTGAGAGAAAGGGTCGTATGTGGAGTGAAAGAGTGAGTGGAGATGGTGAAAGGTGAGAGGAGTGTGTGTGTTGAGGGTTAACATGGAAAGAGGTGTGCGGTGACGTCACCGGTTACAACTGGACGGAAGTTGTTACAACCGGAAGTTGCTTAGGGCATTTATTATTATAGATATCCCATCTGGTTCATGGGGATGGGGACAGCATGGGCCTGTGTGATTTCAAATGCCAGGGCTGAATTTCAACCCCAGTCCGTACCTGGTGCCAGTGGAGTATTTCTGTCGGTCTCCAAGTGCTTTGTGTAGCAATACAGCTGCAGGCTCAAATTAAAAAAATAAATACAATTTCTAGCTATTTTAATTTATATTGCTCTAAACCACCCATGTCCATGGTTTGTGCCAAGAAGTACATCTCTCCAATTTCTAATGAATGATGTACGGTATATGCTACCGAATTTCTCATTCCCAGTGATTTGGAATCTCTGTGCAGTATAAGGAAACATAGTACATGCCCTACAGGACACGTCTCTTTCTTTATAACTGCACATTCTAATTTCACAATGATGAGAAATTCTGCAGAATGAAAATAATTAAGGACTTGAAACATTTTGGTTCCATTTACCATCTGCTTTAAAGTAAAGTATAGGTTTATAAACATATAAAATTGAGACTGAATAGTTTGCACCTTTATGGCTTTGTGCCAAGTATAAGATCTGACCGCTGGGACCTCCGCAGATCCCCCAATATCTGAATAGAGCAGAGGTCAAGCATGCGCGCCTCTGCTCCATTCATTCTGTATGGGAAGGCCGGAGAGAGACGTTTCACATTTGTACAAACCTTTTAATCCCTTCACCCTGTTTTTCATTTTTTCCTCCCTTTCTTCAACAGCTTTCATAATTTTCAGTCAATATAGCGGCATGAGAGCTTGTTTTTTGCGTAACGAGTTGTACATTTGAATGACACCATTGATTTTACAATATAGTGTATAAAAGTGCAATTCCACAATTTTTTTTTAATTTACCATGCTCACTATAGGGCAAACTGACTGGGTAATGTGATTCCACAGGTCTGTACGAGTTCGCAGATACCAAACATGTATAGGTTCTTTTTTATTTAAGTGGTAAAAAAAAATCCAAAATTTGTATTAAAAATAGTTTTTGCATTTGTTGCTACTTTCCCGAGACCCATAACATTTCCATTTTTCAAGATCCGGGGCTGGGTAATAGCGAATTTTTTGTGCCCTGAACTGACATTTTTTAACCATTTTGGGGGTACATATGATGTTTTGATTGCCTTTTAGAGCATTTTATTGCAATGTGGCGGGGACCAGAAAAACTTAATTCTGGCGTTTTGAATTTTTTTTTCGTTACAGTTTACCAATCTGATTAATATGTTTTATATTTTGATATAACGTAAATTTCTAAACTCAGCAATACCAAATATGTGTGTTTTCAATTTTTTTAAGTTGTTTTATTTTTAGTGTGACAAAACTAGAGCTTCAACGCCGCTACATATAGCAAAAATCATAATTTCCGATGAACGCCGGCCACAAGCTGTCGTTCAGGTTCGTGAAGACAAGCACGGGAGTCTTCAACAGACCCCCAGCTGTCATGACAACCCATCGGTGCACTGTGATCACATGACATGGCCGCCTATGAGCAGGATTTCTGACACTCTTCTGGCGCGTGTTACATGCCGCTCTCAATGATTGACAGTGGTATTTAAATGGTTAACAGCCACGGGTGGATTGCGGATCCACCCGTGTCTGTTAGAGGCAATTGATAGCCATCAGGTGCGAGGAAAGATGCAGACTCAGCGTGTGATAAGGCATCAAAGGCAGGAAACGAAGTGATGATGTAAATATATGTCATCGGTCATGAAGAGGTTAAAGGGGATTGTATACAGCATTGAGACAATGCTCCTGCACTGTTAGACACAGCCATTACACAGTACACATCAGGGGCACATTTGTAAGATTATCTCAGCACAAGAACAATTTTTTAACACTTCCAATTGTGGAACTTATTTTTATTTCAAGAGCTAGTGAATAAAAAGATTTTTTTTTTATCATGGGACAACCCCTTTAATGCTGGACAACCCCTTCAAGTTTGTTACATGCTTATATGGGCACTTGATTATTTCAGAAGCATCTGGTTGCCCTTGGGCACAAAACGACGTTACAGCTCTTAATGAAGTCATAGTATGACACCCATTGACTTTTCCAATATCTTCATGAGGCTCCAATTTTACTAATGTATTTTTATTTGTCAAATTACTGTAGTGGGAGTAGTAGACAAGCCCCCAGATACCCCAAGAAAGTAATTGATGCCCAAAAAGGTAACTTAAGCACCTGCAACATTTCAGACAGGTTATTTAGAGGTTCCCTGGTGAGAGCAGGTGATTGTTGGACCCTTCGTCCATCAGTTTATTTCCTACAAGCATAAAATAATCTGTCAATCACACAGAAGTCCCGCCCACGCTTAACTGCTTGCTTTGTAAATACAATACGACAACACGTCAGTGACCAATCCGAACAATGAGAAATTATTATAGGATTTTACTAAGATCGTATTTTCACATGTTTGCTATAATATACGTATTGTTGATTTGTGTTAGTACCCACCAGAAACCTTTTAGCTATATCCAATGGGCGATCAAAGTGACACCATTATGAAAGTATAGCGATAGCTAAAATTGTAAAAAAAAAATCTGATCCAGTGATTTATAGTGATTTTATTCCAGAGAAGAGACGTCTTAAGGATTCAGAGAGTACGTGCATTACTGCTCAACATTCTCTAGTAAATTGATTTATGTGAAATGCGGCTATGTCTCCAGTCCCCCTTGAATGTTCGCTAAATCCCATAGCATTAAATGAATACTGGATGTGTTACTTGCTATTTATTTCCTGAGCATCTACCCATAAAATTGATCATCCCCAAGTCGTTAGAGTTTAAGAAAGCATAAACTTTGGCCCAGAAGTCACAGTCATCATTTCCTCAAAGTTAGCAGCACTAAACCAAAATGTAGTTTTATTTGGCTAACCCCAAAGTAGGATGTGGCTGCCAACCTCCAAAGCCACAAGATCAGCTTTCATTCAGACACCCCAGTGCAATGTTTTGTCTTCTACAGGAATACATCACTCTCAGTACCATCTTCTGTTATATAAACATATGTGACTATGACAACAGGAATATAGAATCCAGCAGAACATCGCACACTGACGGCACATTATTTCCAACATTTTGTAGTGTATAGTGTAACAGTTATGCCACTTACTAATACATTTCTTGCTTCAATTTTTTTTTTTTACTATTTTAACCCCTTATTTCCATCTTTGCGTTTCCATTTTTTGCTCCCCTTCTTCCCAGAGCCATAACTTTTTTATTTTTCCTTCAATATGGCCGTGTGAAGGCTTGGTTTTTTTTTGTGGGATGAATTTTACTTTTGAATGGCTCCATTCATTTTACTATATCATGTACTGGAAAACAGGAAAAAAAAAATTCCAAATGCGGTGAAATTCCCAAAAAAGTGCAATTCCACAACTGTTTTTTTTTTTTACCATGTTCACTAAATGCTAAAAATGACCTGTCATTATGATTCTCCAGGTCATTACGAGTTCACAGACACCAAACATATCTAGGTTCTTTGAAAAAAAAAAATTCCAAAGTTTACAAAAAAAAAAGTTGCCATTTTCCATTTAAGAATGTCAACTAAGTCCCCCAAAATACAGTAATACTGTTCCCTGAAAAAAGTAATGTACATACTGTATATGCACAGCCTGTTACACAGTATGATGCTTCTCCAGTTCCCCATGCACAGTATGATCTCCTACACAAAGTACTATCCCCCAAACAAGGTATGATCCCCCACAGATCCCCCACATGTAAGCAGGATGTTTGGATGCAACAGCACAGACAATGAGGAATTTTTTTTCCAGCAATTGAAAAAGTGTAAAGAATTAATGTTTAAATTTTCTTAAAAAATATTATCATTTGTGTGACGAACGTCAGCTTACACTGAGTCGTTTTCCTTTTTTGAGTGGACCCTCTGGACCATGGCGCCCACCCACCTAGGCGAGCTGACCTAGTGAGAACCCACTCCATGTACAGGGAGTGTCAGGGGCAAGACCAGGGGGTGAGCCACCACGGCAGCTGGACCAGACGGCCGGCTTAGGGAGACACTATTGAATGTCTGGCAACAGGACGACAAGATACCAAACATAAAACGAAGTCACAGGGTTTCTTCAGCAAAACGTGGTTTCACACTTTATTCAGGTGCAAGGCATAAACAGGGAATCAGGTGCAGGGCACAAACAGTAAAACACGGCAAGGTGCGTGCAAGAGCATGTCAAATGTTCCAGACATAACACATGCACGAAAACATACCAGAGTCCAGGGCAGGGTACGTGTTAGGGATCACACCAGAGTTCCTAGAGGGGATGCGTGCTAGGGCACGCCAGAGTCAAAGACAAGGTGCGCACCGAGAGACACGCCAGAGTCCAAGGCAGGGTGCGTGCAAGGACACACCAGGATCCAAGACAGGGTGCGATGGCATCGGATTCCGGACTACTGGCAACGACCGACAGGGTCCAGGCATCAGGCTGCGGACATCAGCTCCGGACATCAGGCATCGGACTCCGGACTACTGGCAACGACCGACAGGGTCCAGGCATCAGGCTGCGGACATCAGCTCCGGACATCAGGCTGCAGTCAACTGGTTCCGGACCTCTGGCAGCGGTCGGCAGGTTTCGGGAATCCGGCAGGCAAGCCAGGGTTCAAGGCAGGGTGCATGCTTGGAGCCACGCCAGGGTTGAAGGCAGGGTGCGTGCTTGGAGACACGCCAGGATCAGGTTCACAGGACGGAGGCCTGCGCATGCCGAGGGGCATGCCAGGGACAGGTACAAGGACGGAGGCCTGCGCATGCAGAGAGGCACGCCAGGGACAGGTACAAGGATGGAGGCCTGCGCATGCAGAGGGCACACCAGGGACAGGTACAAGGACGAAGGCCTGCGCGTGCAGAGGGCATGCCAGGGAGAGGCACAAGGACGGTGGCCTGTGCGTGCAGAGGCCACACCAGGGACAGAGTACGAGAACAGGGTTAGGGCCTGTGCGTGCAAGAGGGCACGACAGGATACATGGCAAAACCTGTGCGTACTTTTATAGAAGCACGGGGAGGTATGCCAAGGGCAGGCGAGGACCTGCGCGTGCTATAGAGAGCACGCCGAGCACAGTGCAGAAACAGCGTGAAGTGCAAGGAAGCACAGAGAGCACGGCTGGGGCACTGGCTAGCTGATCGGGCTGCGGCACTGACAGATGGGCAAGACTCCAGCGAACCCGACTGAGGCATGGCAGGCGACACAGCTGTCACTGACCGACGAGCATGGCTGAGGCACAAGCAGGCGGGCACGGCTGAGGCACAAACAGAAGGCTAGGAAGGCCAGGCGAATGCAAAGGGCACACGAAGCAACAGAGCAAGGCAAGACAAGAAGCCAGGCAGAGCATAGCAGAGTACGGAACCAGGAACGGAAGCATAGGCAGAAACACAGAGTCAGATCAGAGCGAGAACGGAGCTAGCAGCGAAGCGTAGGCTGAAGCCCAGAGCCGGGCCAAGGGAGAGACTTGGGACTAGCCTAGAAACGTGCAAGAGAGCACAATAGGAAAGAGGAGGAATGGTGCGTGTGCCAGAGGGCACTACAGAGCACCATAGGAGAGAGCGAGGCAGAGAAAGCAAAGACTGAGACCATAGGGAGGAACAAGGCAGAGCAAGGCAAGGTATGGAACAAGGCATAGGGAAAACAGGCAAGGCAGGGAACATAGAAAGTACTACAAGTAGTGTTGAGCAATACCGTCCAATGCTTAAAAGTATCGGATCGGAATGGATCGGCCGATCTAAAAAAAATATCGGGTATCGCCGATTCCGATACCGGAAGTCCCATTCAAGTCTATGGGACTTCCGGTATCGGAATAAGAAAAACCCTATTTTTGCCTTGTACAGCCTCTCTGGGGTCTGTACGGGCCTTTCGGGGGGCTGTGCCGGCCTGCCGGGGGGCTGTGCCGGCCTGCCGGGGGTCTGTGCCGACTGCCTGGGGGTCTGTGCAGGCTCCGGGGGTCTGTGCGGCCTGCCGGGGGGCTGTGCCGGCCTGCCGGTGGTCTGTGCAGGCTCCGGGGGTCTGAGCAGGCATCGTCCGATGGGACTACAAGTCCCATCGGGCGATGCCTGCTACCATGACAGTGATTGACACATTAGCCAATGATGGGACAGTAGTAGTCCCATCATCCGGCTAATGTGTTGAATGTAAAAAAAAAAAAAAAATACATGCTACATACATGCAACATGCATACTACAAATATACTACATGTAACATACATGCTACATACTACATACATGCCACATACATGCTACATACATGCAACATACATACTACATACATAATACATATATACTACATGCATGCAACATACATACAACATATATACTACATGCATGCAACATGCATACTACATATATACTACATATATACTACATGTAACATACATACTACATATATACTACATGCTACATACATGCAACATACATACTACATACTTGCTACATACATACTACATACATGCTACATACATACTACATACAACATATATACTACATGCATGCTACATACATGCAACATACATACTACATACTTGCTACATACTACATGCATACTACATACATACATACTACATACATACAACATATATACTACATGCATGCAACATACATACTACATATATACTACATGTAACATACATACTACATATATACTACATGCTACATACATGCAACATACATACTACATACTTGCTACATACATACTACATACTTGCTACATACATACTACATACATGCTACATACATACTACATACAACATATATACTACATGCATGCTACATACATGCAACATACATACTACATACTACATTCATACTACATACATACTACATACATGCTACATACATACAACATATATACTACATGCATCATACATATATACTACATACAATACATACATATAGACATACAGTACATATAACATAGAGTACATACTCACCGTCACTTGTCACTTTGATCCCCGATGCTATTGTCATCTCACTGTAAAAAATATTAAAATAACAAACAACCACGCAGCAATGGCATAAAGTGAGACTAGGGACTTTTTTTTTTTTTACAGTGGTGGAGGAATACAGTGCGGAAGGATACCTACCTTCCGTCATTGTATTCCAGGAGCTGGTAGAGAACGGTAGCATCAGCTGATGCTGCTGTTCTCCACGCAAGATCGACGTGGGACCCTCGTGGACTTCTGTGGATCGGGGTAAGTATATTGGTGTTTTTTTATTTTGATATTTATTCCTCAGGCGACAATGGCTATATGTATGTATTGTATGTAGTATATATGTATGTTGCATGCATGTAGTATATATGCAGTATATATGTAGTATGCATGTTGCATGCATGTGGTATATATGTAGTATGTATGTTGCATGCATGTAGTATGTATGTAGTATGTATTATGTATGTAGTATGTATGTAGTATGTATGTAGCAAGTATGTAGTATGTATGTTGCATGTATGTAGCATGTAGTATATATGTAGTATGTATGTTACATGTAGTATATATAGTATATATGTGGTATGCATGTTGCATGCATGTAGTATATATGTTGTATGTATGTTGCATGCACGTAGTATATATGTATTATGTATGTAGCATGTATGTAGTATGTATGTAGCAAGTATGTAGTATGTATGTTGCATGTATGTAGCATGTACTATATATGTAGTATGTATGTTACATGTAGTATATATAGTATATATGTAGTATGCATGTTGCATGCATGTAGTATATATGTTGTATGTATGTTGCATGCATGTAGTATATATGTATTATGTATGTAGTATGTATGTAGTATGTATGTAGCAAGTATGTAGTATGTATGTTGCATGTATGTAGCATGTAGTATATATGTAGTATGTATGTTACATGTAGTATATATAGTATATATGTAGTATGCATGTTGCATGCATGTAGTATATATGTTGTATGTAAGTTGCATGCATGTAGTATATATGTATTATGTATGTAGTATGTATGTAGTATGTAGCATGTAGTATGTATGTAGCATGTATGTAGCATGTATGTAGTATGTAGCATGTATGTAGTATGTATATAGTATGTATGTTGCATGTAGTATATATGTAGTATGTATGTTACATGTAGTATATATGTAGTATGCATGTTGTATGTATGTAGTATGTATGTAGCATGTAAATTTTTTTTTTTTTTTTACATTCAACACATTAGCCGGATGATTGGACTACTACTATCCCATCATTGGCTAATGTGTCAATCACTGTCATGGTAGCAGGCATCGCCCAATGGGACTTGTAGTCCCATCGGATGATGCCTGCACAGACCCCCGGAGCCTGCACAGACCACCGGCAGGCCGGCACAGACCACCGGCAGGCCGGCACAGCCCCCCGGCACTCGGCACAGACCCCCAGGCAGTCGGCACAGACCCCCGGACAGTCGGCACAGCCCCCCGGCAGGCCGGTACAGACCCCCGGACAGTCGGCACAGCCCCCCGGCAGGCCGGTACAGACCCCCGGGCAGTCGGCACAGACCCCCCGAAGGCCCGAACTGACGGCGCATCATGATGCGCACAGACAGCGCATCATGATGACGTGATTTCGGCAGCCAATCAGAGCCACAAAAGTGGCTCATTGCATTTTGGACTTCCGATTCCGGTATCCGATACGAAAAAAGTATCGGTACTCGGTATCGGAATTCCGATACGGCAAATATCGGCCGATACCTGATACTTGCGGTATCGGAAAGCTCAACACTAACTACAAGGCAAAGAAAAGCACAGACAAACATGGCACATAGGACAAACACTAGACATGACACGAGACAAGAGACGGAGTACGAGCACGGAGCTTGTGCAGAGACGCACGACAGAGCAAAGTGCAAGGGCACAGAATAGAGGGAGCGACCCAGCAGACCAAGCAGCCATGCAGGGAAGCAACACAATACTCCGGCCCTGAGCATAGGGAGGGGTGGTCTGATATAGGGCATTAGCACCTCCACTTCCGTGTCAGGACCAGGGGGGAACTTCCAGTTCAGATCCTCCAGGATCACAGGGAGCAGTCACATGATCAGGATTCCAGACATGCAGGGATGATTGCAGAACCAGTGCTGAAACCTAGGCAGGTCATGTGATCAGAGTTCCAGACATGCAGAGATGATTGCAGAACCAGCCTCTGCTGGAACATAGGAAGGACACATGATCAGGGGTTCTATACATGACGAGACGATCACAGAAGGCAGAGCAGAAATGCAGGCATCCCGCAGCTCAACAGTCATGAGGTGAGTGTGCACACTGCTCTAGGGAACATGCAGGACAGCAGACATGATATGCGCATGCTCATCGCTCCAGGGGTTCATGAGGCAAAACAGACATGGTGGACATGACAGACATGGCGGACATGACAATTTGTTTATAAACTAGTAAAATATGAAAAATAATTTTAAAAGGGTTGGCATTTCCACTTTTAAACACTAGGGGGAGCAGCTACTGTAATTTGACAAAAACCTAGTGAACAACTAGCTCACATTACTGCACTGCAGTAAATATAGGCTGAGTCTGCTGACATTGGTGTGATGTCATTTCTCTCCTCCCGTCCTGGGTGTTTGCTAAGGGATAAGAGAGGTTGACATTTAGGTACACAGTTAGCAGCCATTTTGTTGGTGACTGCAAAGTTATACTGACAAGTAGACAATCACCAAAGATGGCAGACAGCAAGGATTCTGGGAGATATATGGTGGAGGGAGCAGGGTTACAGCAGCACAAAGTGTTTCAGGAGAGCAGTGTGCTGGTCTATGGGGGGTCACACAGGGAGATATATGGGGGAAGGAGCAGGGTGACAGCAGAACAGAGTATTTCAGGAAAGCAGTGTGCTGGTCTATGGGGGAGCACCCTGTTCGGTGCGCGGAGCGGGCAGGGATTGTACATAGAGCGTTGTCTTTTATATACATGGATGGACCGTCTGCTTCTCTGCTCCACAGAAATCCAGGAAACATTTCTGCTGATTGATGGCCTGTTCTGATCCAGACTTTGCATGCAAAGACCCCATTCCCCTCCTCAGATCCTATCTTCTCCATCTTGTCCTGGCGATATGTGAAAGCGAGGTGACAGGCGGAGTCCGGGGAGATGCTAGGAAGCAGGCTGCGGTGTGCCAACAGTTCTCGGGCATGCGCATTGCGCGCTGCCCGGGAACTGACATCAGGCTATCGCGCCTGCGTGTTGCGGAGCGGGATCTGGGGCCTCAGCAACACGTAGGCGCGATAGCCTGATGTCAGTTCCTGGGCAGCACGCACTGCGCTTGCCCGAGAACTGTTGGCACAGCGCAGGCCCTGGGCATGTAACAGCAACACAGGAGGAGGCGGCGCACAGACGCAAGAGGAGGAAGATGGACGGCTGGGAGGTAGCTGATACAGAGGGACACACCATTCCTCTGGGACTCAATACAGTTATGAGGAGCAAGTTATAAAAGTCAATATTTCAGTGTTACTTGGGATCAGAAACAGAAGAGCCACCTTCACAGAATGCAGCCTTAGTGCTGCTGAAGGTGGCTTTTTTACTTAAAAATGCCCTGGGGGGGGGTGACAGGTTCTTTTAAATTCTTTACATTTTTTTCAATTGCTGGAAAAAAAAAATTATGTCACCTTCCCTTAACACTTAACCAACTACTTTAACTAACACAAAAAGGAAAATCTATTTATAAGTATATGTATATTATATAAGCAATATATTGTTGGTAACAGTAACAGGGTTAATACAGTGTATTATGACACAGCAATACAACTAAATACAATTTCTATGGAACGTTCTATTGCATACACCGTTCTTGTTATCTAGCAGTTAAACAACTGTTAATGCCCTTATGTCTCAACTTCACGGGTGTCACTTTCAGAACTAGGCCCATCCCTGTCATAGTCTCTATAAACACCTCTGATCGATAAGCTGGCCCTAGCGGGGAACCATTATTTCGGATGCAAGTCCTAGATGTGCAAATCACAGTATGCTTGCCACACTGGCCATCTCTGTAACAGCTCACAGGAACGGTCCTCTGCAATAGCTGGATCGTCTCCCAAGTCTGGTTCGGAACTGGTCTCGGGCTTCTGCTGGTACTGCTTACATATCTTCCACTGGCAAAGCTTACACATCTCCTACTGGCATTGGTCCCAGACTTTTGCTGGCGCAGTGCATGTATCTTCCTCAAAGCTCAGGCCTTCCTGGCAACTGACTGCTCTCGGATCTTTCTGAGGTGATGTCGCTGTAAGTCCACCTAACAGCCACATGACCAGTCCTGGTACAGGTTCGGCACCAACTATCTCTTCTCGGCCCAGCCAGGCCTTATATAATTAGTAACTGCAACACAAGTGTCACCTGACCTGGTGTCGTCTTTAAACTCTTCCTGTCGGAAAATAGGTTGCTGTCATGCCCTCAGCTGCAGGCCTGGTCTCTGCTGCTCAGGGAGACCAGCGCCTATCTCACAGCTCCACTGGTACTACTCACCCTGTCCGTGACTCCAGACAATCAGCGGCCCCTTTCTCTGCTAAGAACCTGCATGCTCTTGGCAGGTCTCCTGGTAATGCTCTTAGGAGACGCGCCCCGCTTCCTGCACATACTTAAAACAGCAGGGCACCTGTTCTCTATTAGGGCTATGATGCTCTGTGCATAAAAGGCATCCTCCCTGTGAGGGAGGTGTCTGAACAACGTGTTCATTCTGTGGGATCTCTGTCTTCCACTCAGGCCACACTCTGCTTTGCTCTGCATACTGAAGGCTGTTGCAATATCCTAATCTCTTTGTCTCCTCAGAATCCTCTGCTGGCAGTACTCTCTCCTGGATCCTTCTGGACACTTCGGTTCCTA
Source organism: Dendrobates tinctorius (assembly GCF_039654945.1). Taxonomy (NCBI): domain Eukaryota; kingdom Metazoa; phylum Chordata; class Amphibia; order Anura; family Dendrobatidae; genus Dendrobates; species Dendrobates tinctorius. Next base: position 15,841,490 of record NW_027361870.1, on the reverse strand, counting down.
CCCCAGACTGACCAAGGCTCTCATCTTGGAATCAGCCAGTTACCATTGCCGAATAGAAGTTCTCACAGACCTTCCAGGATTCCTGCCACCTCCTCTATTCGGTCTGTATGGGTCACCCCTCTGGTCCGGGTATCGCGGCATTAAGGTCACCTGGTGTTGCGATGGAGGAGCCTCTGTATAGGGGTACACCTTGCCAGGTGCTCCACTACGTGGTTCTGTGTTGTAGTCCAGAGGGTTCTTCCCTCAGGCACCTTTTCCATTTGTTTGCTTCCTTTAATAAACATCCTTGGTTTGGAAGCTCATTCTCCTGTCTCTTGTGTATTGGGTATACAGCTGCCACTGCATCATTAGTGGTCCAGTGAGTCCACTATACACCTTCATGCCCTGTGGGCGTACCAGTTTGTTCAGGCCATGGACTCCGCTGATACCCGATGCACAGCCCAGAGAGAGCTGGCTGAGCTTCGACAGGGTCAGGATCAGCTAGTGGCCTTTATGCAAACCTTGGATACCCACCTGACTACTATACAGGCTGCCGAGCCCACCAATGTGACCCAGCTAGCAGAGCTCCATCTGGAATTCACTCACTAACTGGAGATGCAGACTCGCTTGTTGGACTATATGACCTCTGTGGAGCACCAGTTAACTAAGGTACCGCATCCTATTGTTGTGCCCACTACAGGACCCCATCCTCGTCTCTGCAAGCCTCTTCGTTACAACGGTGACCCCAAGTTGTGCAGAAGATTTCTCAACCAATGCTTGTTGCATTTTTGTTTTTTGCCTCAGCATTATCTGACTGACATGGCCAAGGTGGCTTTCCTTGCCTCTCACCTGGAGGGAGAGGCTTTTGCCTGGTTCAACCCCCTAATGGAGCGGAATGATCCCATCGTGTCAGATCTGCAGGTATTCCTGGACACCTTCAGCAAGATATTCGATGAGCCTGGTCGTGCTACATCTGCCATGGAGTCTCTCTTCAATTTGCAACAGGGCTCTCTCTCTGTCAGTCAGTATGCCATCTGTTTCTGTACCCTGGCTTCGGAGCTCCAGTGGACCAATGAGCCTTTGGTCGGAGCCTTCCGGCGAGGATTATCCAGAAGAATCAAAGATGAATTGGCAGTCAGGGACCTACCTGAGACCCTGTAGGATCTCATATCCCTCACCATTCGAATTGACCTGCGTCTCCAGGAATGCTCCAGAGAGAGGATTCTTGAGAAGAGATTTCCTCGTCCTGTATCTTCACCGAAACCTCGGTTTCCGCCTTGTCCCACTTCGGGCTCTAAGAAAGAACTCATGGGGCTTGATCGCGTTAAGGTGGAGAGGAATAGGCAGGAGAAAAGGTCCGCTAGCAATCCGCATCATTATGATGGACGCCCTGCTCCCAGTCTATGCAGTGGCATGGAGAGGCTGGAGAGACTCTTCCGCCTGGGACAGGTAAGAGAGGCCTCCCTAGGTGAGAATGATTCCGCCCCTCCACTAACTATATCCATACAGGTGATCTTCGGAAAGGTGCGGTTCTCGGAGACAGCCTATCTGGACTCCGGGTCTGGTGGAAACTTCATCCAGCAAGCAGCGGCCAGGCGGTTCGAGATTCCTATCACTCCTCTGCAGCAGTCCCGGCAGATCATCTCCGTAGATGGAAGACCCCTGAAAGATCCCATTCTTGGTATCACCTAAGAGGTGGAGCTTCAAATCGGAGCACTCCACAAGGAGAGAATTGCCTTCTTTGTGTTACCGAATCTTTCTCCACCATTTCTACTAGGTCTTCCGTGGCTGCGCCATCATGAACCCGTCCTAGATTGGCAGTCGGGGGATGTCCTTCGATGGGGTCAGTCCTGTCATGATCACTGCCTCATACCTGTACGGCATGGTTCAACCCAGCATCCTCCTGCAGCCTTACCTGGATTACCCGCTGCCTACTGGTCCTTCGCAGATGTATTTGATGGGAAAGAGGCCGAAACTCTTCCCCCTCACAGGCCTTACGATTGTCCCATCGACCTAATCCCCGGATCCACTCCGCCTCGAGGTAGGATCTACCCTCTTTCTCCCACTGAAACTCAAGCCATGTCTGATTACATCGAGAATTTGGCTTGAGGGTTTATCCAGAAGTCCTCCTCTCTGGCTGGAGCTCGATTCTTTTTCGTCAAGAAGAAAGATGGATCTCTTCGGCCGTGTATAGACTACCGTGGTCTCAATCTAATAACTGTAAAGAACAGATACCCTCTTCCCTTAATTCCAGAGCTTTTTGATCATCTTCGAGGTTCCAGAATTTTTACCAAGTTGAATCTCCGTGGGGCTTATAACCTCATCAGGATACGATCGGGGGACGAGTGGAAAACCGCCTTCAACACGCGAGATGGTCACTACGAACACCTGGTGATGCCCTTCGGATTAAGCAATGCGCCTGCTGTCTTCCAGGAGTTTGTCAATGACATATTCTGTGACCTGCTCTGTGTTTGTGTGGTAGTGTATCTGGAAGACATCCTGGTATTTTCTCCCAACTTACCATCTCACAGGAGGAATGTTCGTCTCGTTCTCCAACGATTGAGAGAGAATCGCCTCTACGCGAAGTTTGAGAAATGTCTGTTTGAACAGAGATCTTTACTAGAGTTGAGCGACTTTTGTTTTTTTAGGGTCGCGTTTCGTTTTGTGAAACCCGACTTTTCCAAAAGTCGGGTCGAGCAAGATCGTCCGATTATAGGGAAAAGTCGGGGTCGTCCCGAAACACGAAACCCAATGTAAGTCAATGGGGAATAAAAGTCGGCAGTGAGAGGAGGACAGGAAACACACCTACAGTGCCCATTTGAATGCCAAAAGCATCAATTCTTCTTACTTAAGCTTGTCAACCTTAATTAACTTCATAATACAAGTTACGCACTGAAAAATGGGGGTTATTTGGCTAAAGTTGTGGGGGGGGAGGGCTGGCTGCAGGTTTTCATGTGCCCTGGGCGAAAGAGCGCCCCTTTAACACATACCACAACTCATCATGCTCCGATACGGCAGAGAAATAGCGGTATAGTACAATGAAAAATACCTCACTTTTTACATCTCATGAAGAGGCCCATCTATTTCTCCATACAGAATCATTGGTCCCATATAATGTTTGAAACAGTATATGATGAGCTCCACATAATGCTACAGTATATGTTGGTCCCCATGGATGAAGCTCCACTGTCTTATGGGCCCAAATAATGCTCCAAACATAATGGGCCCCATTTCTAATGCTCTAGTGTATAATGGGCCCTGTAAATGCTGCTCCAGTGTCTGATGTCCACCTTTGGAATGTTCCAGTGTATGGTGGGCCCCATCTATCATTCTCCAGAGTATAGTGCTCCGCAAAAATTGCTGTCCCAACATTGAAAACAATCAAATAAGTCTCCTCGCTAGGGAATCCCTGTACTTGTCTGGACTCCTTGTCGTCCCCATCTTCCATCTCACTGCACAGTATTTCAACTTTGCAAGTGCTGTGATCCTGAGCAAGCAGGGGGGACCCACTCGTTGGCGATGGCACTGGCACAGGGCCCCTGATAGTACGGTGGTTTGTCTGATGGCGGGTGGGCCGAACCTGCACTTTCATCTGCAGCTTCCTCTTTGTCACCGTGTAAGATGGAACTGTATATGGGAAGGGTAACCTGAGTTTCATCAGGGTCAGATTCAGGTCGTGTAGCGTGCGAGGGGAATGTAGTGGTCTGGGTCAATGTACCAGCAGATTCATCGAGCAGTGGCTGGGCATCAGTGCACTTGTGTCGCCCCCAGGAGTACGGTCGCCACAGTGGCATTACCTTCTTCCTAGGGAGTGTGATGTCATGCTTGGGAGCAACGAAGGATCTCTCTAGCAGGTTAACTGATTGGGCGGCGTTATTCCCACGAGTCATGACCCTCCAAACAGCGTTCATGAAGGCAAAGTGTTTGTTTTACGTGGGCAGTATGGTTGCAAAGCTGAACCTTAAAGGAATGTCCAGAAGGGCACCACCAGGATTGGAGCCTACGGTTAAATTCGACTCCACCTGGGAAACCTCAACCATGCCAGCTACAGAACAGATGCACACATTGCAAGCTTAATTCCGTTAACGAACGAGACTCCGTCATGCCCCGCGGTCCGAGTCCGGCTTACTAGAGGAACACGTGAGGCTCTGGCACATGAGATTGGCCAATAACTGGTGTGTCATGCCCTTACATGTCCGTGGCTGCATGTGCGCTACACTGAAAAGGCCAGCGTTTGTCGCTTACAGGTGCAGATAACCCGCTGAACAACGTTAGTGATGGGGATCACTGATTACAATTATTACCCGCGAACAATGATTTCCCAGTAAGTGCAGGTCAACCGCAGTTCCGGAATTAGGCCTAACCGTCATTCCTGAAAAAATGAAAAACTTACGTTTGCAAACCACAGGTGCTGTAGCTTGCTTAACAGCTCGCCAGCCGTTCCCACGCCCAGTATGGATTACACGTGATTGCACAAAGGTGAGAAAGGGTACCGTATCCCCAGATAACATGTATGGATAGCGTACACATTCAAAATATATGTCTCAGGAGGCAGGCTCAGACGGTGTTAGGCCCAGTATGGATTGCACGTGATTGCACAAAGGTTAGAAAGGGTACCGTATCCCCAGATAACATGTATGGATAGCGTACACATTCAAAATATATGTCTCAGGAGGCAGGCTCAGACGGTGTTAGGCCCAGTATGGATTGCACGTGATTGCACAAAGGTTAGAAAGGGTACCGTATCCCCAGATAACATGTATGGATAGCGTACACATTCAAAATATATGTCTCAGGAGGCAGGCTCAGACGGTGTTAGGCCCAGTATGGATTGCACGTGATTGCACAAAGGTTAGAAAGGGTACCGTATCCCCAGATAACATGTATGGATAGCGTACACATTCAAAATATATGTCTCAGGAGGCAGGCTCAGATGGTGTCAGGCCCAGTATGGATTGCACGTGATTGCACAAAGGTTAGAAAGGGTACCGTTTCCCCAGATAACATGTATGGATAGCGTACACATTCAAAATATATGTCTCAGGAGGCAGGCTCAGACGGTGTCAGGCCCAGTATGGATTGCACGTGATTGCACAAAGGTTAGAAAGGGTACCGTATCCCCAGATAACATGTATGGATAGCGTACACATTCAAAATATATGTCACAGGAGGCAGGCTCAGACGGTGTCAGGCCCAGTATGGATTGCACGTGATTGCACAAAGGTTAGAAAGGGTACCGTTTCCCCAGATAACATGTATGGATAGCGTACACATTCAAAATATATGTCTCAGGAGGCAGGCTCAGACGGTGTTAGGCCCAGTATGGATTGCACGTGATTGCACAAAGGTTAGAAAGGGTACCGTATCCCCAGATAACATGTATGGATAGCGTACACATTCAAAATATATGTCTATACATCAGGAGGCTGGCTCAGACGGTGTCAGGCACAGTATGGATTTGACGGCCCAGATTACACAGCGGAGGAGCAGGGAGAGGTAAAGATTGCAAATGCTGGGGCCCTGCCCAAGCAAGGGGGGCCCACTCGTGGGCGTCGGTACTGGCACTGGGCCCCTCATAGTACAGCAGTGTGTCTGACGGCGGGTGTGCACCACCACCGTCAGAGACACTTGATTGCACTATGAGGGACCCTGTGCCAGTGCCCGCGCCCAAGAGTCGGCCTACCCACCTGTACAGGGCAACGGCACTCGCACGGTGTCGTGCGCTAGGTGGTGACCCCGGCCATGGGGGGGGAGGCAGCACAGTTAGGGAGTTTTAGAAAGTGGCATATGTTGATGTTGGACATTCAGCTGATGCAAAAGGCGAAATAGGTGAAGTCCCAGGAAGAGGTGGACCAAAGCAAGCCATTTTTCTGTCACCCTATGTGTCATCAGGGGAAGGTGGGACAAAATCCTTGGAAACCCATGCGTGGTTCATTTTAATGAAGGTTAGATCATCCACAGTTTGGGTTGACAGACGGGTCCTTTTTTCTGTCAGGATTGATCCAGCTGCACTGAAGACTCTTTCCGATAGCACACTTGCAGCTGGGCAAGCGAGCTCCTGTAAGGCATATTGGGCCAATTCAGGCCAGGTGTCCAGTTTAGCGGCCCAATAGTCAAAGGGGAATGACCTGTGTGGGAGAACATCGATATGGGAGGAAAAGTAGTTTGTAACCATAGTTGACAACTGCTGTCTCCTGTCACTTTCCATCGATGCAGTATTACCAGTTGTGTGAGCGGTATTTGAAAAATCAGTCCACAACATTGTCATGAAACCCCTGTCTCCAACGCCACTTCTGCTGTGTGCACCACGAACACCTCTGCCAAGCTGCCCCCGGCCCGTATGGCTCGTGTGAGAACCATCACCGCTGCTGTGTGCTGGGAATGCCTCAAGCAACCGATTTACCAGAGTTGCTTGTTTATTAGCCAATATTAGGTCAAGGTTCTCCTGTGGCATGATGTTTTGTAATTTGCCTTTATAGCGTGGATCCAGGATGCTGGCCAACCAGTAGTCGTCATCGTTCATCATTTTGGCAATGCGGGGGTCCCTTTTTAGGATCCGCAAGGCATAATCTGACATGTGGGCCAATGTTCCTGGTGTCAATGATGCACTGCGAGTGCTGGGTGGAGGAGCACTTTCTGGCAAATCCACATCCCTCCAGTCACGCACAAACCCTGTACCAGACCTTGCCACGCCAACATTTTCACTTGCCCCACGAGATGCATCCTCCTCCCCTAAGTAATCATCCCCATCATCATCCTCCTCCTCCTCTTCTTCCTCCACCTCGTCCAGGAGAGGTCCCTGAGCAGACAATGGCTGAATGTCATCAAGGATTCCCTCCTCCTCTTCCTCCTCATCAACATTGGCTGCAGACGCCTGCTCCTTAAGGTGCATCAAAGTTTGCATGAGCAGACGCATAAGTGGGATGCTCATGCTTAGGATGGCGTCGTCTGCGCTTACCAGCCGTGTGCATTCCTCAAAACACTGAAGGACTTTACAGAGGTCTTTCAGCTTCGACCACTGCACACCTGTCAACTCCATGTCTGCTCTCAAAGTGCCTGGCCGTGTATCCTCCCACAAATGCATTATGGCCTGCCTCTGCTCGCACAGCCGATCCACCATGTGCAGGGTGGAATTCCACCTTGTTGCAATGTCGATAATGAGGCGGTGGTTGGGAAGGTGGAGCAATCGCTGCAGCTTCTGCATACAAACGGAGTGTACAGGCGACCGGCGGATGTGCGCGCACAGTCTTCGCACCTTCTGGAGCAGGGCTGTTAACTCCGGATAATTTTTGAGGAAGCACTGCACCACCAGGTTCAAGGTGTGAGCCAAGCAAGGTATGTGGCTGAGTTTTGAAAGGGCTATGGCTGCCACAAAATTACGGCCGTTATCACTAACTACCTTGCCTGCCTCAAGATGTACACTGCCCAGCCATGACTCAGTTTGTCGCTTCAAGTACTCGGCCAGCACCTCGGCGGTGTGTCTGTCGCCCAAACACATCATCTGCAACACAGCCTGCTGACGCTTTCCACTAGCTGCTCGATAGGGGGACACATCGTGTGCAACAGTGGCAGCTGCAGATGGAGTGCTCGTACGACTGCGCTCTGTGGACGAGCTTTCGCTTCTGGAGGAGGAGGAGGAGGGTCGAACGCCTACAGCCAACTGTTTCCTATACCGTGGGCTAGGCAGCACTGTCCCACCACCGCTGTCCCCTGTGGACCCTGCATCCACCACATTAACCCAGTGCGCAGTGATGGACACGTAACGGCCCTGGCCATGCCGACTGGACCATGCATCAGTTGTGAGGTGCACCTTTCCGCTCACTGACTGCTTGAGTGCATGGACAATGCAGTCTTTCACATGATGGTGGAGGGCTGGGATGGCTTTGCGAGAGAAGAAGTGGCGACTGGGTAGGTCATAGCGTGGTACTGCATAGGCCATGAGTTCGCGGAAAGCTGTGCTTTCCACCAACCGAAAGGGCATCATCTCAAACGAGATTAGTTTGGCAATGTGGGCGTTCAAACCCAGTGTACGCGGATGAGAGACTGATTACTTTCTTGACCTACTCATAGTGTCTGGGAGGGTGAGCTGGACTTGAGAGCTGCATATGGTGGAAGTAGCGGTGGACAGGGCAGACTGAGAGAGGGTTGATGATGGTGATGGAGTTGGTGTTCTTTCTGATGGCCTAGAATCAGTCTTTCGTTGATATAACAGTGGGATTCCCTGACTGCTGTGGCCTTGCAACGACACCTCAACATTTGCTGCTGTGCAAACCGGTGGTCTTACAGTGGGGGAAACAATGTAGCGTTGCTGACTACCTTCGTTGTGATCAGTTGCACATGTGGCACTTGAGGTTTGGTGTTGTGTCCACGCTTGCAAGTGCATGCTGGTTAAATGTCTAAGCATGCAACTGGTATTCAAATTTTTCATATTTTTCCCTCGGCTAAAGGTCTTTGCGCACTTCTTACAGATAACCTTGGTCTGATCATGAGGATTTTGGTCAAAAAAGTGCCACACTGCACTCTTCCTACTTTGGCAGACATTTTGCGGCCTAGCACGCTGTGATCTTTTGACCCTCTGGACAAGCTGTCCAGCAACTCTTTTGATGTTTGGAACCTGTCTTTGGAGTGCTCCGGGCCTGCCAGATAACAGCTGTTGCGATGTCGATGTCTGCTGTGGATGCTCCTCATCTGAGCTATTGGAAGCAGCACCCTCTTCCCCCAATGGATGCCAATCTGGGTCAACAACTGGGTCATCCATCACCTCCTCTTCTATGTCATGTGCACCTTCCTCTGTGTCACCGTGTATGGTGGTATAGTGTGCGGGAAGGGGCACCTGAGTCTCATCAGGGTCAGAATCTGGCTCTGTACACTGCGAGGACAATGTAGTGCTCTGAGTGAATGTACCAGCAGAATCATCCATCAGCGGCTGTGCATCAGTGCACTCCATGTCAGATTCATCTTGGCCTGGGTAATTCACCATTTGACTTGATAATCCAGGCATGGTATGTGAAAACAGCTCCATGGAGTAATCAGTAGTATGGCCTGCGTCATCCTTCAATCTTGGTTGGGGTGAAGGACACAAGGAAAGGTGTGGTTCATGAACATGAGCCTCCAATGACGACTCAGTGCTTTTACTTTTTACAACTGAAGAAGAGGAGGCGATAGAGCTGGAGGCTGAGTCAGCAATGTAAGACAAAACTTTTTCCTGATGCTCTGGCTTTAAAAGCGGTTTGCCAACTCCTAGAAAACTAAGCGTTCGAGGCCAGTTCGATTCAAAATCTCCCTTAACAAATAGTGCATGTGCAAAAGCAACAGGAGAATCAAGATGGTATCTCAATAAATTAAAAAAATTAACCATTAATGAACTACACAATTACTGCAATATAAAGTGCAGTGTGCATGTGCAAAAAACAACCATGAGATGTTACATTATTATCCCATACAATAAAATAGAGTCACAGTGACTATCATATAAAGTGTGGTGCTACAAAAGAGGAATAAAATAAAATAGGTCATATACCTTTAAGGGTCACCATGTCTCTTTATCGCGCACCCCGACGCGTGTTTCGGAGCACTTCCTTCATCAGGGGGTGGCTACATAATGGATCCGGGGGGGTTTATATACTAGATATAATGGTGGCGTTGATTTCAGTGACACGAGTGTAACGTGGCGCGTGCGCGATCAGGAGGACCCAAAAGTCCAAGCGACGGACCACGTGACGGGAACGCACAGGAACTAAGCCCAGCATTACCAAGGACACGAGGACGCAGCAAGCCAGGACATCGGGACACAGAGCATGCATGCGTACCACCAGGAGCACTGTACCCAGGGGAGCAGAGCGGCAATAATAAAAGATGATCTTTAAACTGTTATATATATGAGTATATGGATTAACACTCAATATAAAGGTTCACTGGAGGAATTATGAATAATTTAAACAGAGAAAATAATTAAAATAGAAAAAAGATAAATAAATAAAATGAATAAATAGAAAAAAGGGGAAAAAAAAAATTAATAATAATAATAATAATAATAATAATAAATATAAATATAATAAAATGAAAATAATAATACGGTAATAAATAAATATTAATGAAAAAAATAAAATAAAAAATATATAAATATTAAATAATTAAATATACAGTGGGGCAAAAAAGTATTTAGTCAGTCAGCAATAGTGCAAGTTCCACCACTTAAAAAGATGAGAGGCGTCTGTAATTTACATCATAGGTAGACCTCAACTATGGGAGACAAACTGAGAAAAAAAAATCCAGAAAATCACATTGTCTGTTTTTTTTTCATTTTATTTGCATATTATGGTGGAAAATAAGTATTTGGTCAGAAACAAAATTTCATCTCAATACTTTGTGATATATCCTTTGTTGGCAATGACAGAGGTCAAACGTTTTCTGTAAGTCTTCACAAGGTTGCCACACACTGTTGTTGGTATGTTGGCCCATTCCTCCATGCAGATCTCCTCTAGAGCTGTGATGTTTTTGGCTTTTCGCTTGGCAACACGGACTTTCAATTCCCTCCAAAGGTTTTCTATAGGGTTGAGATCTGGAGACTGGCTAGGCCACTCCAGGACCTTGAAATCCTTCTTACGAAGCCACTCCTTCGTTGCCCTGGCGGTGTGCTTTGGATCATTGTCATGTTGAAAGACCCAGCCACGTTTCATCTTCAATGCCCTTGCTGATGGAAGGAGGTTTTCACTCAAAATCTCACGATACATGGCCCCATTCATTCTTTCATGTACCCGGATCAGTCGTCCTGGCCCCTTTGCAAAGAAACAGCCCCAAAGCATGATGTTTCCACCACCATGCTTTACAGTAGGTATGGTGTTTGATGGATGCAACTCAGTATTCTTTTTCCTCCAAACACGACAAGTTGTGTTTCTACCAAACAGTTCCAGTTTGGTTTCATCAGACCATAGGACATTCTCCCAAAACTCCTCTGGATCATCCAAATGCTCTCTAGCAAACTTCAGACGGGCCCGGACATGTACAGGCTTAAGCAGTGGGACACGTCTGGCACTGCAGGATCTGAGTCCATGGTGGCGTAGTGTGTTACTAAGGCCTGTTTCACACTTGCTTTTTTTTGCAGCGCGTTTTTCCCGCAAAAAAACGCATTGAAAAACGCATACAAAAGCAAACAACTGCTGCGTTTTTTTCAAGCATTTTTATGAGCATGCATGAAAAAAACGCAGCGTTTTTATGCGTTTGTATGCGTTTTTAGTGCGTTTTTACCGCGTTTGCGTTTTTTTCCAACATTAGGTGGCCCCTCACACTAACCCAAGCCATGACTTTACTAACCCTAACCCTGACCCTAACCCTAACCCTGACCCTAACCCTAACCCTAACCCTAACCCTAAGGTACCCTAACCCTAACCCTAACCCTAACCCTAAAGTACCCTAACCCTAACCCTAACCCTAACCCTGACCCTGACCCTAACCCTTAACCAAACCATACTTAACCCTAACCCTGACCCTAACCCTGACCCTAACCCTAACGCTAACCCTAACCCTTAACCAAACCATACTTAACCCTAACCCTGACCCTAACCCTGACCCTAACCCTAACCCTGACCCTAACCCTTAACCAAACCATACTTAACCCTAACCCTGACCCTAACCCTGACCCTAACCCTAACCCTAACCCTAACCCTGACCCTAACCCTTAACCAAACCATACTTAACCCTAACCCTGACCCTAACCCTGACCCTAACCCTAACCCTAACCCTGACCCTAACCCTTAACCAAACCATACTTAACCCTAACCCTGACCCTAACCCTGACCCTAACCCTAACCCTAACCCTGTCCCTGACCCTAACCCTTAACCAAACCATACTTAACCCTAACCCTGACCCTAACCCTGACCCTAACCCTAACCCTAACCCTGACCCTAACCCTAACCCTAAACCCCCTTAACTAACCCTAACTTTACCCAAACCCCTAAATTCCATTGTCTAAACTAATGGTAAAAAAAAAAACGCATGTGCAAAAAAACGCATACATAAGCATGCCAATGTGCACATATGCTCACCATAGACTGATAATGGGTGTCTTGCTGTAAAAAAATGCATTGCGCGTGCATGCGTTTTTTTGAGGCAAATCGGACGCACAAAAAATGCAACAAGTTGCATTTTGTGCGCCCGAGCGCATACCGCAAAAAAACGCATGCGCGGTAAAACGCGTACAAACGCATGTGTATGCGCACATAAGCGCATCCCATGCAAAGTATAGGGAAAAAAAACACATGCGCTATTTAGCGCTAAATTACCGCGAAAAAAAACGCAAATGTGAAACCAGCCTTATGGTAGGCCTTGTTACATCGGTCCCAGCTCTCTGCAGTTCATTCAATAGGTCCCCCCGCGTGGTTCTGGGATTTTTGCTCACCATTCTTGTGATCATTCTAACCCCACGGGGTGGGATTTTGCGTGGAGCACCAGATCGAGGGAGATTATCAGTGGTCTTGTATGTCTTCCATTTTCTAATTATTGCTCCCACAGTTGATTTCTTCACTCCAAGCTGGTTGGCTATTGCAGATTCAGTCTTCCCAGCCTGGTGCAGGGCTACAATTTTGTTTCTGGTGTCCTTTGACAGCTCTTTGGTCTTCACCATAGTGGAGTTTGGAGTCAGACTGTTTGAGGGTGTGCACAGGTGTCTTTTTATACTGATAACAAGTTTAAACAGGTGCCATTACTACAGGTAATGAGTGGAGGAAAGAGGAGACTCTTAAAGAAGAAGTTACAGGTCTGTGAGAGCCAGAAATCTTGATTGCTTGCTTCTGACCAAATACTTATTTTCCACCATAATATGCAAATAAAATGAAAAAAAACAGACATTGTGATTTTCTGGATTTTTTTTTCTCAGTTTGTCTCCCATAGTTGAGGTCTACCTATGATGTAAATTACAGACGCCTATCATCTTTTTAAGTGGTGGAACTTGCACTCTTGCTGACTGACTAAATACTTTTTTGCCCCACTGTAAATAAAAATAAATAATAATTATAATTAGTGTTGAGCATTCCGATACCGCAAGTATCGGGTATCGGCCGATATTAGCTGTATCGGAATTCCGATACTTAGTTCCGATACTTTTTTCATATCGAATACCGGAATCGGAAGTTCCCATAATGCTAGGAGCCCGCTCGATTTGATTCAGCCAATGGGGATCCTCAGAAGTGTGGACACATCCTGTTAGGCATGTAGGCATGTTAACTACTGGCATGGCTGTGATTGGCTGCTGAAATGATGTCATGATGCACTATAAAAACCGCTGCAGCCGCCATTTCTGGTCACTCTGCTGTGAATTCAGTTAGGGACAGGCTGCTGTTGAAGACTGTGAGGGACAGTTAGAAATAGCGATCATCCAAAATATCTATTGCTCTACCCAGGCTACATAATCCACCACTGTAGCATTTTTGTAGCCCAGCAGCGCTGTCTTAATAGCTGTCTGCAATGGCTGTGTGAGTGCAGACCCACGCTGTGTAGTGTGTCCTGTAGGCACGTCTGCTTGTAGGCCGCCCAGCGTGTGTCTCTGCCTCATACACATTTTTCTTTTATTGCTGCTTTTTTTTCTCCTGTATAGTGTGCTTCCATACGTATCCATATACGTTGGTTGCAAACACTAAAGGAGTGGACAGCGGAGCCTTTCAGCAGCCTTTCAGTGCTATAGCCCATTTCTCTGCACTGTTTTTGGCTGTCTGATAGGTCTCTCTGTGTGTGAGTTCAGCTCATGTTGCAGTGTGTTCTACAGCCACCGCTAGCTGTAGTCCGCTCAGCGTGCGTCACTGCCTCATACATAGTCCTTTTTTTGCAGCTAATTTAGCCAGATTTTTGCTCCTATATTAGTGTGCTTCCAACCGCATTCATTGTCATTGGTTGGTTGCAAACACTATATAGGATTAGATAGAGGAGCCTTTTTGCTGGCTTGTGCCCTTCAGGGCCAGCCAGACAGACTAGTATCACCCTATTTTTTGGAGCCTCATCAATTGCATTGTAGGTTAGCTTCCTGCTTTGTAATCGCTCCAAAAAGTTTGTGATACTATAGCTTTCAAACTTTGGTCACATCCTTTTCTTCCCCCCCCCCCAAAAAAAAGGAAATAAAGTTCACCAAACACTCCACTTTACAGTTGTCTAGGCCACGTTAGATCATATTAAAGTGTAGTACACACACTCTTAGCCAAATTAGTGTTTCTTATACTGGTTAGCAGGTGTTCAGGAATAAGAACACTAAGCCACCCCTTTTTTACTTTTCTGCCTATCTATCAGTCTACCAAGATGAAGAAGGCAGGGAGTAAGGCACGTGGTCGTGGCCATGGAGTTTCAGCAGGGAGAGGATGGGGGGATTCAGCAGGGAGAGGACGTGGGGATTTGGTGTCTGCTGCGGCCACCAGTGACCTGGCATCCCCCACTTTTACCAGGCAACAGTCCTTCATGCGCAGCTTTGTAGGACCTCGCCGTACCGCACTGCTGCGTGACGAACAAATTGAAGCCGTTGTCGGATGGATGGCAGCTAACGCATCCACTTCAATGACTTCCGCATCCTCCCAAGGCCAGAGCACTGAAGAGCAACCATCTGTCTCTTCACCACCTGCCAAATTGCCCAGGCAGTCTGAGAGCCCTGGACAGGAGCCATTTCAATCTTTACTTCTGTTCTCAGAATCTGTTGGCTTGGAAAGAGGTGGCCAGCCAAGCAGCATTCTAGAGCGTGAAGAAGAGGGAGTATGCAGTGATGCGCAACTGCTTTGTCCCTCTGAATCTGAAGAGGCGGGTGGGCCAGTGCCTATTGTCAGCACACCTCAGTGCTCATCTGATGATGATGAGACTCAGTTGCCAATTTCTGGTGCGTACGGTGCTGGCGAGACAACACAGGACCAGCCGGTGCTTGAAGAGGGGAGTGGAGATGATGAGGTCCTTGACCTATCATGGCGTCAGCCACAGGAAGGAGGTGGGAGCAGCTCTGAGGAAGAGATTCCCCGAACGGCCAAAAGGGGAGGGAGAGGGCGGGGGCAGACTTGGTTGCCTGTAGCCTCCACTTTGGCACCCGTGAGGAGCAATCCTCTTCCAAAACACAAAACGGGCGCTCCCAGGACTTGCAGTGCGTGGTCTTTTTTTGACACAGTTGCAGATGACATTTGCTTTGTCAAATGCAAGCTGTGTCATCAGAAAGTGAAACGAGGGAAAAATGTGAGCAACCTCAATACCACAAATATGTGGAAACATGTGCGTACCAAGCACGAAGTGGAGTTACACAGACACACTGAAGATGTAGGCCAACCTTCAGCAGCACCTACCACCTCTTCAGCTCGTGTTGGGGCCTCTTCCTCCAGCTCACACACAGCTTGTTCGGCTTCCTCACTGGAACGCCATGGAAGAACCACTGCCACTGTTGTCCAGAGACCCAGTGAAATTCCACCCACTGAACCACGTTCGCAGTCATCATCACACTCCCAGGCCACTCACCAGCAATCGGTAGCACAGGCATGGGAGAAAAAGCGGCCATACTCGGCAAACCATCCCCGAGCACTGGCTCTGAACTACTGGCCCTTGAGTTACTGTCAATCAGGCTGGTGGAGACTGACACCTTCCGGAACTTTATGTCATTGGCAGTTCCACAATACAATGTGCCCAGCCGCTTTTATTTCAGCAGGCAAGCCGTCCCTGCCCTGCAAAAGCATGTGGAGGGAAAAATTAAAAATGCGCTACTAAATGCCGTCAGTAGCAAGGTCCACCTGACCACCGATGCGTGGACCAGTAGCCATGGACAGGGACGATACCTTTCCCTCACTGCTCATTGGGTCAATGTTGTGGAGCCGGGTACAGATCTGGAGAGTGGCTCTGTACGTATTCTGCCAACTCCAAGGATTGCAGGAATGCAGTCTGTACATATTGAGTCCTCTTCCTACTCTAGTTCCTCGGAATCAGCACTGCGTGAGCCTGTTAGGCCAGATATGAGCACAGGTGTGGCCAAACGTCAACAGGCCGTCCTTAAATTAATTTCTTTGGGGAATCGGAGCCACACAGCACAGGAGCTCTGGAATGCCATCAAGCAGGAGAGCGATGTGTGGTTTGTGCCAGCGAATCTCCAGCCAGGTTTGGTAGTGAGTGACAATGGCCGAAATCTAGTGGCAGCTCTGGGCCTAGGCAACCTCACTCACATACCATGTCTGGCACACGTGCTCAATTTGGTCATGCAGAGCTTTCTGAGGGACTATCCGGATCTTGAAGCACTGCTGCACAAGGTTCGCCTAGAGTGTGCTCACTTGCGGCGTTCCAGCATGGCAAGATCGCGCATTGCATCTCTGCAACGCCGATTCCGCCTGCCAGAACATCGCATCATATGTGACCTCCCCACCAGGTGGAATTCAACGTTACATATGTTGGAGCGGTTGTGTAAGCAGCAGGCAGCAGTAATGGAGTGCCACCTGCATCAGGCACAAACAAGTCGCACTGTGCGCCGGACACACTTCACCACCACTGAGTGGGCCACTATGAGGGACATCTGCCAAGTTTTGCGTGCCTTCGATGACTCCACGTGGATGGCCAGTGCAGATGATGCACTAATCAGCATGACTGTCCCCCTCATCTGTCTGCTTCAAAAAACCTTACAAGCACTAAGTGAGGAGGTTTTTGAAGAGGTCGAGGATGAGCAGTCAGAAATGCCATCTGCTTCTAACAAGTCTGCGCAACGTGCTTCCACACAAAGGCCCAGGCAGGGGACACTTAGTGAGGAGGATGACGAGGAGTCAATGGAGGAGGAGGAACACATCTCTCCAGAGTAGTGATGGGCGAGTCCTAAATTACTCGGAGTCGCTTGACTCTAGCGAGTCCGAGCCCGGGACTCGCTACTCGTTGCGAGTCTAGCGAGTCCAATGTTAATGAATGGGGAAGCGAGTCTTAGCGAGTAATGTGCGATTTACAAATCGCAGATGTGTCTCGGAAAGCGCTTGCATTGTCGATTTGTAAACCCCACTCGCAACAGTTTGTTGCTGCTGTGTCCGAGTCCAAACTCGCATTTGTTTGTCTTATTTAGCGCCGATGAGGCGAGGGAAGCGATTTTCTCTAGCACACACCATGCTTTGAGCAAACAGGAAATAATCCGAGTCGAGTTGACATACGCACACACACACAGAGCAATACAGAGCAATCATGGCCCGTGTCACTGTCAACACGCTGCAGTTGATTGATCTGGTGGAGGCTCGGCCCCTGCTTTGGCTCCCCACTGACCCTGCCTATGGGCATAACATCCAGCGGACTACAGCCTGGAGGGAGATCGCTCAAGTGATGTTCCCTGCACTGCTACGGCCACGACCTCGTCCCTTTGCAACCTCTTTTTTGGGAAATTGTGGTTTTTGTGACATTGTTGACAAATGCACATTCACCGAGATGGAGTTAGGTGGTGCTGTAGGCATCACTTGCTGGCGGGGTAAGTGTGTGTGCTGACACCTAGCAGTGAAGCTGCACACTAGTCCCTGCACTGTGCACTGCACTGTAAGGCTTGATCCTCCCTGCCTGCCTGCCTACAGTCTACACAGTACTCCTCTGTCCTCCTGGTAGCTCTCAGAAGAGCTGTTTGGGTTTAATATAAGGAATCTTGAAGTTTCCCTACACTAACTGACAATCCCTATGATCTGCTCAAGCATCTACCTCACCCTGCTCTATCTCAGATCTCTCAGGAATGTAGAGGAAATGGCGGTGGAAAAGGCTTATATACAGCCTCGCCTCTCATACATGACATAGGCATCACGATGGACAGAAGCCAATCATAGTCCTGCCACAACCAACATTACTGAATATGATTGGCTAACATGCTTGTCCATCTAAAAAAATTTTCTGACCTAACACGCTAGGCTGTCTCGGAAGCTTTGTAGGAACATAACAGATTCTATATTTGCGAGTCCCGAATCCAGTATACAGGACTCGGGATTCGTAGACTCGCTCAGACTCGCTCACAATCGCTGTGTGTTGACATAGGCTGTCTTGGAAACTTGTAGGAACATAACAGATTCTGTATAAGCGAGTCCCGAATCCAGTATACAGGACTCGGAATCGTAGACTCGCTCAGACTCGCATAGACTCGCTGTTGACAGCGATGTGATATAGCGAGTCTAGCGAGTGAGAAAAAAAAACTCTGACAAAACTAGGATTGCCATTGACTTGCATTGGACTCGTTACTGTGCGAGTAATCACTGGGAGACTCGCCGAGTGACGAGTCCAGCGAGTCCCTTACTATTCGCCGAGTAACGAGTCCTAACGAGTAGACTCGCTCATCCCTACTCCAGAGGAGGGAGGTACACAAGGCTCTAGTAGTCAGTGTGTACAGCAAGGGTGGGATGATGCTGAGCAGGCAGAGATGCTGCCTCAAGCTGGGGACAGCGTTTCCGGTCCAGTTGGCAGTCTGCAGCACATGGTTGATTTCATGCTGCAGTGCTTGTTAAATGACCGCCGCATCGCCAACATTCTCCACACGGCTAATTATTGGGTGTACACCCTCCTAGATCCTCGCTACCGAGACAACTTACAAAGCCTCATACCACAGTTGAACCGGGAGCGAATAATGTGGGAGTACCAAGAAACACTTGTGCAGGCCATCATGTTCTCCATTCCCCCCGCAAGTGTTGCTGGTAGTGCTTTTCAAAGCAGCCATGTGGGTAGAGGCAGTGGAGGAAGCTCTGCACAAAGAGGTAGCAGAGGCAGTGCCGCAGGACAAGGCAAGGCCAGTATGGCCCAAATGTGGAAAAGTTTTGTGGGACCGCCACAAACGGCTACACCATCACAGACGGCTCCAGTCAGCAGGAGGCAACGTTTCCGTCAGATGGTGACAGACTACTTGTCTTGCCCTGTTAGTGTTCTCCCAGACGGCTCTTCCCCGTTCAAGTATTGGGTCTCTAAGCTGGATACATGGCCAGAGCTTAGCCAGTATGCATTGGAGGTGCTAGCTTGCCCTGCTGCCAGTGTATTATCGGAATGTGTCTTTAGTGCTGCAGGTGGTGTGGTAACAGACCGTCGCACGCGACTATCCGCTGATAATGTTGACCGGCTTACTTTTCTGAAAATGAACAAGGCCTGGATCTCACCTGAATTTGCCAGTCCTCTTCCAGAATAAATAATTGGCTGGCAACAGGATCCAGGTCTCCTGTTGTGTTCATGTTTCTATGACCTGAACTTTATTTCCTGGGCTCCGACACCGCCAGTTGGTGCTCAGAAGTGCTGTCCACACAGACAAAACACTCGCTCATGTGTAAGTGGGGTTCGGTAACGTCAGCTGATCCCCTGCTGTGTGTACGGCAAAGTGTCCAACTCCCTCCACAGTCTAACAACCTCAGATTTACACCTGGCTCCAAGTAGGCCTCGGCCTACTACCTGATTTTCCCTGGGCTCCGACACCGCCAGTTGGTGCTCAGAAGTGCTGTCCGCACAGACAAAACACTCGATCATGTGTAAGTGGGGTTCGGTAACGTCAGCTGATCCCCTGCTGTGTGTACGGCAACTCTCCTGCTGCCTACAACTTCTGACTACCTCTGATTTAATATGTTCTCTGATTTGCCCTCTGTCTCCACTCTGTTTTGAGTATTTCCTCCGGCCTACAACAACGCCTGTTTCTGCTCTCAAGTGCCGTCTGCACAATCCACACTTGTTCCTGTGTTACCTGGGTCCTGTAACATCTGCTCATCTCCCGAGGTGAGCACGGCAATGTCTCCTGCTCTGTCCACATTTCCACTACAAGTAGTGGGAATGTAGACAAAGCAGGAGACATTGCCTGACTCACCTCTAGGGAGAAGCTGCTGTTACAGAACCCCAGTAACACAGGAACAAGTGTGGGTTGTGCAGACGGCATTTCAGAGCAGCAACTGGCGTGGTTGGAAGCCAGAGGAAATACTCGAAACAGAGTGAAGACAGAGGCCTAATTGGAGTACGTTGACAGTTAGTAGTAGTCTAGAAACAATCGCAAACTGCCACCAAGTAGGCCTCGGCCTGCACCCTGATTGTCCCTGGGCTCCAACAACGCTAGTTGGTGCTCGGAAGTGCTGTCCACACAGAAAAACACACTTGTTCATGTGAAAGTGGGGGTCAGTAACGTCAGCTGATCCTCTGCTGTGTGTACGGCAAAGTGTCCTGCTCCCTCCACAGTCAAACAACCTCAGATTTACACCTGGCTCCTAGTAGGCCTCGGCCTGCACCCTAATTGTCCCTGGCTTCCAACAACGCTAGTTGGTGCTCGGAAGTGCTGTCCACACAGAAAAACACACTTGTTCATGTGAAAGTGGGGGTCAGTAACGTCAACTGATCCCCTGCTGTGTGTACGGCAAAGTGTCCTGCTCCCTCCACAGTCAAACAACCTCAGATTTACACCTGGCTCCTAGTAGGCCTCGGCCTGCACCCTGATTGTCCCTGGCTTCCAACAACGCTAGTTGGTGCTTGGAAGTGCTGTCCACACAGAAAAACACACTTGTTCATGTGAAAGTGGGGGTCAGTAACGTCAGCTGATCCCCTGCTGTGTGTACGGCAAAGTGTCCCGCTCCCTCCACAGTCAAACAACCTCAGATTTACACCTGGCTCCTAGTAGGCCTCGGCCTGCACCCTGATTGTCCCTGGCTTCCAACAACGCTAGTTGGTGCTCGGAAGTGCTGTCCACACAGAAAAACACACTTGTTCATGTGAAAGTGGGGGTCAGTAACGTCAGCTGATCCCCTGCTGTGTATATGGCAAAGTGTCCTGCTCCCTCCACAGTCAAACAACCTCAGATTTACACCTGGCTCCTAGTAGGCCTCGGCCTGCACCCTGATTGTCCCTGGCTTCCAACAACGCTAGTTGGTGCTCGGAAGTGCTGTCCACACAGAAAAACACACTTGTTCATGTGAAAGTGGGGGTCAGTAATGTCAGCTGATCCCCTGCTGTGTGTATGGCAAAGTGTCCTGCTCCCTCCACAGTCAAACAACCTCAGATTTACACCTGGCTCCTAGTAGGCCTCGGCCTGCACCCTGATTGTCCCTGGCTTCCAACAACGCTAGTTGGTGCTCGGAAGTGCTGTCCACACAGAAAAACACACTTGTTCATGTGAAAGTGGGGTTCGGTAACGTCAGCTGATCCCCTGCTGTGTGGAGGGCAAAGTGCTGCTGCCTCCAAATTGTAACTACTTCAGATTTAAACATTCTCTGATTTGGCCTCTGTCTCCACTCTGTCTCTAGTATTTCCCCTGACCTCCAACACCGCCAGTTCCTGCTCACAGTTGCCGTCCACGCATTCCACACATGTTCCTGTGTTACTGGGGTTCTGTAACGTCAGCAGATCCCCCAATATGTGTCAGCCACTGTCTCCTGCGCTGTCCACCTTCCCACTGCAAGCGGTGGGAATGTGGACAGAGCAGGAGACAGTGGCAGACACTCATCAGGGGATCTGCTGACATTACAGAACCCCAGTAACACAGGAACACGTGTGGATTGGGCAGACGGCTACTGTACGCATAAACTGGCGGTGTTGGTGGTCACGTGAAATCCTGGAAACAGAGTGGAGACAGATGCCTAACTGGAGCATGTTGACAGTCTGTTGTAGCCTACAAACAAGCTAAAACTGCCACCAAGTAGGCCTCGACCTACACCATGATTGTCCCTGGGCTCCAACAACGCCAGTTGGTGCTCAGAAGTGCTGTCCACACAGAAAAAAATACTCGTTCATGTGAAAGTGGGGTTCGGTAACGTCAGCTGATCCCCTGCTGTGTGGAGGGCAAACTGCTGCTTCCTCCAAATTCAAACAACGTCTTATCTTAAACTGCCTCCAAGTAGGCCTCAGCCTACAAAATGACTATCCCTGGGCTCCAACATCGTCAGTTGTTGCTCGGAAGTGCTGTCCACACAGAAATAAACACTCATTCATGTGAAAGTGGGGGTCAGTAACGTCAGCTGATCCCCTGCTGTGTGGAGGGCAAACTGCTGCTTCCTCCAAATTCAAACAACATCTTATCTTAAACTGCCTCCAAGTAGGCCTCAGCCTACAAAATGACTATCCCTGGACTCCAACATCGTCAGTTGTTGCTCAGAAGTGCTGTCCACACAGAAATAAACACTCGTTCATGTGAAAGTGGGGTTCGGTAACGTCAGCTGATCCCCTGCTGTGTGGAGGGCAAACTGCTGCTTCCTCCAAATTCAAACAACGTCTTATCTTAAACTGCCTCCAAGTAGGCCTCAGCCTACAAAATGACTATCCCTGGGCTCCAACATCATCAGTTGTTGCTCGGAAGTGCTGTCCACACAGAAATAAACACTCGTTCATGTGAAAGTGGGGGTCGGTAACGTCAGCTGATCCCCTGCTGTGTGGAGGGCAAACTGCTGCTTCCTCCAAATTCAAACAACGTCTTATCTTAAACTGCCTCCAAGTAGGCCTCAGCCTACAAAATGACTATCCCTGGGCTCCAACATCGTCAGTTGTTGCTCGGAAGTGCTGTCCACACAGAAATAAACACTCGTTCATGTGAAAGTGGGGTTCGGTAACGTCAGCTGATCCCCTGCTGTGTGGAGGGCAAACTGCTGCTGCCTCCAAATTGTAACTACTTCAGATTTAAACATTCTCTGATTTGGCCTCTGTCTCCACTCTGTCGCTAGTATTTCCCCTGACCTCCAACACCGCCAGTTCCTGCTCACAGTTGCCGTCCACGCATTCCACACTTGTTCCTGTGTTCCTGGTGTTCTGTTACGTGAGCAGATCCCCCAATGTGTGTCCGGCACTGTCTCCTGCGCTGTCCACCTTTACACTACAAGTGGTGGGAATGTGGACAGAGCAGGAGACAGTGGCAGACACACATCAGGGGATCTGCTGACATTACAGAACCCCAGTAACACAGGAACACGTGTGGATTGGGCAGATGGCTACTGTACGCATAAACTGGCGGTGTTGGTGGTCACGTGAAATCCTGGAAACAGAGTGGAGACAGATGCCTAATTGGAGCACGTTGACAGTCTGTAGCCTACAAACAAGCTAAAACTGCCACCAAGTAGGCCTCGGCCTACATCATGATTGTCCCTGGGCTCCAACAACGCTAGTTGGTGCTCGGCAGTATCTTTGGCACAGGTACTCCCTGTTGCCCAGCCTGGTTCCAGCACGCCTGCTGTTTCCGGGTAGTGTCAAGGTCACTATGCCACCAATCCGTTGTCCTGTCGTCTTGCGGCTGGGTTAGCCGACTCTACGGTGCCTGCAGTTTAGGTGACTCCTATGTGGGCTGCGGGAACTGGCACTGAAGGCTGGATCCGTAGTGCCAATGGGACATGGACCCCCTGTAGGACTGTGGGTTTCGGTAACTGCGGCCGGCTTGCGGCCTGGCTACTTTGCTTTGAGTGGGTACCTTCTGCTACCCACCTGGGCTCCAGCACTGTCTGCTGGTTCTTGCCAGAGCCTTTGGCCTAGGTGCCTCCATCTCGGTATCCGAAGTCCAGCACCGTCAGCTGGTCCTTGGTAGTGCTTTCTAGCACAGGTACCTCCTGCCTAGTAACCGTGGTCCAGCACCGTCAGCTGTTCCTCGGTAGTGCCATTGGCTCTTGTAGCTTTTGCTACCCATCTGGGTTCCAGCACCGTCAGCTGGTTCTCGGCAGTGTCTTTGGCATGGGTACTCCCTGTTGCCCAGCCTGGTTCCAGCACGCCTGCTGTTTCCGGGTAGTGTCAAGGTCACTATGCCACCAATCCGTTGTCCTGTCGTCTTGCGGCCGGGTTAGCCGACTCTACGGTGCCTGCAGTTTAGGTGACTCCTATGTGGGCTGCGGGAACTGGCACTGAAGGCTGGATCCGTAGTGCCAATGGGACATGGACCCCCTGTAGGACTGTGGGTTTCGGTAACTGCGGCCGGCTTGCGGCCTGGCTACTTTGCTTTGAATGGGTACCTTCTGCTACCCACCCGGGTTCCAGCACTGTCTGCTGGTTCTCGCCAGAGCCTTTGGCCTAGGTGCCTCCATCTCGGTATCCGAAGTCCAGCACCGTCAGCTGGTCCTTGGTAGTGTTTTCTAGCACAGGTACCTCCTGCCTAGTAACCGTGGTCCAGCACCGTCAGCTGTTCCTCGGTAGTGCCATTGGCTCTTGTAGCTTTTGCTACCCATCTGGGTTCCAGCACCGTCAGCTGGTTCTCGGCAGTGTCTTTGGCACGGGTACTCCCTGTTGCCCAGCCTGGTTCCAGCACGCCTGCTGTTTCCGGGTAGTGTCAAGGTCACTATGCCACCAATCCGTTGTCCTGTCGTCTTGCGGCCGGGTTAGCCGACTCTACGGTGCCTGCCTTTGGCCTAGGTGCCTCCATCTTTGTATCCGAGGTCCAGCACCGTCAGCTGGTCCTTGGTAGTGCTTTTTAGCACAGGTACCTTCTGCTTAGTAACCGTGGTCCAGCACCGTCAGTTGGTCCTCGGTAGTGCCATTGGCTCTTGTTCCTTCTGCTACCCATCCGGGTGCCAGCACTGTCTGCTGGTTCTCGCCACAGCCTTTGGCCTAGGTGCCTCCATCTCGGTATCCGAGGTCCAGCACCGTCAGCTGGTCCTTGGTAGTGCTTTTTAGCACAGGTACCTTCTGCTTAGTAACCGTGGTCCAGCACCGTCAGTTGGTCCTCGGTAGTGCCATTGGCTCTTGTTCCTTCTGCTACCCATCCGGGTGCCAGCACTGTCTGCTGGTTCTCGCCACAGCCTTTGGCCTAGGTGCCTCCATCTCGGTATCCGAGGTCCAGCACCGTCACCTGGTCCTTGGTAGTGCTTTTTAGCACAGGTACCTTCTGCTTAGTAACCCGTGGTCCAGCACCGTCAGTTGGTCCTCGGTAGTGCCATTGGCTCTTGTTCCTTCTGCTGCCACTATGGGTTCCAGTACTGTCAGCTGGTTCTTGCCAGTTTCTCAGCCTTCTTGTACCTTCTGCTACATTTCCAAGATCAAGTTTTTTGAAATTGTCTTTGGTAATCCTTATTGATCTCCATGACGACGAGCCTGATGACGATGACCATGAAGACCACACCAAAGAAGACCAGAAATATGACCCTAAATAATATGACCAAGAGGACAAAGAACATGAAGACAACCACCAAGATACAGAACAAAAGACAGAAGAACAAGAAGCAGAAGAAGCAAAAGCAGAAGAACAGAAAGCAGAAGAACATTAAGCATAAGACTAAAAATCAGCATAGAAGATATCAAAATTATAAGCAGAAGAAGACTAAGCAGTAAATGGGGGTGAGTCCGTTCCTCCTCGTGGTGCCCCTGGAAAATGCCTGCTGCTGCAGGCCAAACTGAACGCGGACAAATCCTGTTGTAAATCTTTTGTGACAGGCAGAACGTAAGGTGTAATCTTATAACTTTTATAGATAAGTACTACAGGAATGCCTGTCACCATAAGAAAATGAAGAAAAAGAAGAATAGGAAGAAGATGAAGAAATAGCATATGAAAATTAATAATAGCTGAATAAGAAGAATATGAAGAATGGAAAAAAAAAATAATGGGAAGAAGGTGAAGAAGAAGAAGATGAATAAGGTGAAGAAAAAGTTGATAAAAAAAATGCTACTGCTGCAGATCATGAAGGAGAAAGTGTGGGAGAAGTACAAAAGAAGGTGAAGAGCATGGAAGTTGTGAAACATACATATCTGACAAAATATAAAAAAGTTAACATAGTCAATATCTTTTTAACTCCGAACGTCTTGAAAAAAAAAATTGGAATTAATGCTATGCCATGTGATTTGAATAAACCACTATGTCTTTAATGTCTCCTCCACCTCCCACAATACATTCTACATGATTCTTATTTGTTTTCAATTATGTAGAATTAGCCAACAAGGAAATAAAGGGCTTTTTTTAATTCCGATACCGGAAGTCCTATTGACTTGAATGGGACTTTCGGTATCGGAATCGGCGATACCCGATATTTTTTTCGTATCGGGCGATACCATCCGATACGATATTTTTGGGTATCGAACGGTATCGCTCAACACTAATTATAATACATATAACATATACCAACGTTATGGTGATACATAATGAAAATAGAAGATATATATAAAAAAAATATATGGTAAGTGTGAAAAAAAATAAATGTGAAATTTTTTTTTATTTATTTTTATCGGGCAGCATGGTGGCTCAGTGGATAGCATTGCAGCGCTGGAGTCCTGGGTTCGAATCCCACCAAGCACAACATCTGTAAGGAGTTTGTATGTTCTCCCTGTGTTTGTGTGGGTTTCCTCCCACATTCTAAAGACAAACTGATAGGGAATTTTATATAAAGATTATTATTATCATTATCCAATAATTATAAAATATATAATAGTGCCATGTAGGTATAAACTGATTCACACTATGGGAACGGAGAAAAGCGCAAATAGGGTCTCATCTGAGAAACAGGGTAAGAACTGTATTAAAATTCAACTCACCTGATATAGAAGAGGTATAGCGCATGAAATTATCAGTCAGCTGCCACTCATCCAAAGGTCAAACCAGTGACCGCCGAGACATATAGTTAAATGGAGCTTTTTTATGGATTCAGTGCGATGCTGAACATAACACACAATTACTCGTGCATTAGAAGATCGATGTTTTATTCATTTCTTTTTCCCAACGCATTTCGAAGTGCAAATCACTTCACAATTAAAACACACCAGAAAAGAGTGTGGCACCTACGATAGGAACCCGATTCACATTGAAACAATAAAAGCATTAAGGTCCGCGAATGACGTGTATAGTTATGTGTCATCAGCATAAAGATGGTACTGAAAGCCAAATCTGCTGATGGTCTGTCCAATTGCGGCCGGGTAGAGAGAGAAGAGAAGGGGG
Source organism: Dendrobates tinctorius (assembly GCF_039654945.1). Taxonomy (NCBI): domain Eukaryota; kingdom Metazoa; phylum Chordata; class Amphibia; order Anura; family Dendrobatidae; genus Dendrobates; species Dendrobates tinctorius. The sequence goes on along the minus strand of NW_027361870.1, from coordinate 15,814,731 downwards.
CCAAGGGCTGAGCCCTGAGGTACCCCGACAGTGAGAGGAAGAAGAGATGACATGGAGCCAGAGAACAAAACACTGAAGGAGCAGTCAGAAAGATAGGAAGAGAACCAGGAGAGAGCAGTGTCCTTAATGCCTAGTGACTGGAGCCTAGAGAGTAGGAGATGGTGGTCAACAGTGTCGAAAGCTGCAGATAGGTCAAGAAGAATGAGCAGAGAGTGGTCACCGTTATGTTTTGCTGTCAGAAGGTCATTGGTCACTTTGATGAGTGCAGTTTCAGTCGAATGTAGTGGGCGGAAGCCGGACTGTGAAGGGTCTAGGAGTGAGTGAGTGGAGAGGTAACGGGTAAGGCGGGAGTAAACTAGGTGCTTCAAAAGTTTAGAGATGAAGGGGAAATTGGAGACTGGTCTGTAGTTGTTTGTGCAGGATGGGTCGAGAGTGGGTTTCTTTAGTAATGCAGTAATGATGGCGTGTTTGAAGGAGGATGGGAAAATGCCTGAGGAGAGGGAGAGATTAAAGATTGCAGTTAGGTGAGTTGTGACGACTGGAGAGAGAGACTGGAGGAGATGTGAGGGAATGGGGTCGGTAGTGCATGTGGTCAGACGAGAAGAAGAGAGGGGTCTGGAGACTTCTTCTTCTGTGATGGGATCAAATGTGGAAAGTGAGCCAGGGGAGATGCAGGAAGGGATGGGATGGGAGTCACAGCACTTGGTGGTTGGGAGCAGATTTCCTGAAGGATATTATCTATTTTTCTGTGAAGTGGGAGGCCAGGTCATCAGCACAAATGTCTGTGATAGGGGATTGTGCTTTTGGCCTGTGGAGGGAGTGAAAAGTGTTGAAAAGTTTCTTGGGGTTGTTGGCTAGTGAGGAGATCAGGGTGGTGAAGTAGGTCTGTTTGGTGAGGTGAAGGGCAGTCTTCTGGTGTGTGGGTTTTTCTCCATAGGCGTTCAGCACTCTTAGAGCATCGCTGGAGAAGTTGAGTTTGCGATGTGAGCCAGGGCTGTTTTACTCTGTGCTTGGAGGTTCTGAGGGTGATCGGAGCTACTAGGTCAAGGGTGCTTCTAAGAGTGTCATAGTGATGAACAGCCAGATCAGGACAGGAGAAAGAGGAGATTGGGGACAGTGATGAGTGTAGGGAGTCTGAAAGTGTCTGAGGGTTAATGGCTTGAAGATTTCTGATTGTGTGGTAGGTAGGAGTGAGCTGGGGTGGGCGAGGATTTGTGAGCATGAAGGAGAGTATGTTGTGTTCAGAGAGTGAAATAGCACAGAAAGAGGACTTAAAAATCCTCCAATAATAAAAGAAAACAGCAAAAAAGCAGAAAGGTTTACCCTTCCAGGCCTCCAGACAAATGCACCATCAGCGCCACATACAAGTTTTTTATTGCGCATTGACATACCAGGCAACCGCCCCTTCCATGTATTAGTAGGCTGCGAGTGGTTGTTTTATCGGTATTCATGCACCTGTGTTGCCATTTTAATTATATGGGTCCACTGCTTCCTGATGGTGCATTTGTCTGGAGGCCTGGACGGGTAAATCTTTCTGCTTTTTTGCTGTTTTCTTGTGTTCAGAGAGTGGAAGCGGTGAGTTATTTAGGTGGGAGATTGAACAGAGCTGGACAAAGACGAAATCAAGGGTGTTACCGTCCTTGTGTGTCTCAGAGTTGGAAAGCTGCGAGAGGCCTAGAGAGGTGGTTAGTGATAGAAGCTGGGATGCAGATGTGGAAGTAGGGCTGTTAATGGGGAAGTTGAAGTCTCACAGGATAAGAGTTGGTAGCTCTGAGGACATGAAGTGCGGCAGCCAGGCAGAAAAGTGGTCAAGGAAGTGGGTGGGAGAGCCTGGGGGCCGGTATATGACTGCTACTCTGTGGGAGAGGGGACGGAAGAGCCTGATGGTATTGACCTCAAAAGAAGGGAATGAGAGTGATGGAACTGTGGGGATGACCTGTAAAGTGCATTGTGGGGACAGAAGTATGCCGACTCCACCACCAAGGTTGTTTGTGGGTCTCGGGGAATGAGAGAATTGTAAGACACCATAGGAAATGGCAGCAGGAGAGGCAATGTCAGAATCCTGAATCCAGGTTTCAGTGAGTGCCAACAGATTAAGAGACTTGTTCATAAAGTAGTTGTGCAGTAAAGGAAGCTTGTTACAAACAGACCGTGGATTCCAGAGGGCACAATTAAAAGGTGGAGATGAGGGAGTGCAAGTAATATTAATAAGATTATTATGGTTTTGATGTGAGGTAGGGTAGGGGTTGAGGTTGAGGGATGGTGGACCAGGGTTGGGGGAGATGTCCCCTGAAATCAGTAGGAGTAGGAAGATAAAGAGCAAATAGTTGTTGGAATTATAAGTAGTTTTTTTCTGTGATGTGTTTGGGCAAGATGGGCTGAGGTTTCTCAGGAAGGTGAGGAGTGCATGGGAGCTGTACATGGGAGAGGGAAGTATAGAGGGGCTGATGTGTATGAGTCTTGATGGAGGGGGATGGGGTGGTGAATGTGGATGGCAAGGGAGCACAGGAGGATAGAAATAAAGCACATGGCTAGAGGGAATGCAAAGTGTGTGTTACCTGATTCCTGCCCTGATTAGCTGCCATGGATAACTATCGTTTTCTTGATGCTTAGCTTCTGTGATGCTTTGCTTATGGGATGCCTGCGTGCACCCCTCACTGCGTGCTTCCTCTTAGGAACTACTAAATACATAGGTCACACTACAGGGTCAGGAGAAAGGGATTGTGGGAGCTGGTTTGGTATAATTTGACAGCTGGGGCCAGCACACCAGGGGTGGTTAGATGATCAAAGGCACGAGACCAGGCTGCATCTATATGCTACAGCACCTTCCACCTGATAAGATCTAGAGAGGCCCCAGTCACGTATATAAAGCAGTAAGTATTAAATACAGTGCAACAAATGAATTATACCAACGCTTTAGCAGGCACATTAAAATATGTAGCAAAATGGTAAAGCTGCAGAAGACAGACAGCAAGCTGAAGTATGAAGTTGTACCATTTGGATATATTGCAGCAGAAATGACAGCCAGCAGAGGTGGGAAGTTGTACCATTCAGGCTGCTTGCTAAGAGTGAATGGATTCACATCCTCCAAGAGCCCAAATCTGGAAATACAGCCTGAAGATTATATAGGCGCATACAGGATAATCTAGAAAATAAAAATAATGTTAAAAAATCAGTAACGAGACAAAACGACTAAAAATGGTTTAAAAAGCAGCAGATTTGTTTACAGAAAAGGGATAAAACTTAAATTCTCATTTAATCCATTGGGGGATACCGTATCCGGCATCCAAATCCATTTAGTTTCCTTTTTGGCCAAAAGATTACCTATTTTGCCTCCTCTTTCATTTGGTAAAACCATATCTATCGCTATTACTTTCAATAGGGAGGCATCACAGTTATGGTGGATCTTAAAGTGCTTGGGGATAGTTTTTAATGAGGAAATATCATGTCTCTTTTGCGGCTATTATCCCTAATACGTGTTCACGAACATGAATCTTGAATTGATGAATTGTCATTCCGACATAAATCAAAGGGCAAGGGCACGTTGCATAATAAATAACTGCTCTTTTTGTACAGGTTATTGAATGTTTAATGTCATAAGTGGTTGTATCTTTTGAGTTAGAAAAACTTTGTGCCCTACTGATATTTGGACATGCCACACATTTTCCACATGGTTTTGAGCCTAATGATATTTTTGCACTTGACAAAAAGGTAGTAGTAGGAGATGGGTTGAATATATAATGACTTTTTACAAGATAGTCTCTTATATTTCTTGATCTTCTGTCTGTAATACTAGGTGTATCCTTTATATACTTAGATTGAATCGGATTGGTTTTCAAAATCCCCCATGACTTAGTCAAATATTGCCTCATTAACTCTGACCATGATACTGTGTGATGTATGACACTTTATGGTAACAAATCCTCAGAAATACATCAATTGGTCAGATACATCACACAGTATCATGGTCAAGCAGAGTTATAAATGGACATCGCTCCAAATAGACCCTTACGTGTGTGTGGGCTGGGGCAACTGCTCCTTTTGACCCCTGGTAGGTATGCCACTATGACTGGAGCTATAGAGTATTTCCAATAATACATTCAAGAATCTTAAAAAGCTTAAGCGCATAAATACATTACCTACACACATTACATAATGAGAATACCATAAATTATAAACTGTTTTAAAATAAAAATATTAGAAACATTTTTGACCAAAAGTTAAGAAAAAAAATGTTCAATTTAGTGACTGTATTATGGACTTAACATAATTCATTTCACTGACTGATCCTAGATCTCCATGCTATTGCATGCAAATCTATGTCTGGTTTAATAAAGCTGAAGGGTCTTGCAACCATATTACATATGCTATAATATGGCCATGTCATAATTTGTCTGTAACGGACCAGAAGAGCTAATACAATGAGGCAAACTATTTAAAATTTATCCCTTGAAGGTTAACATTTCAATGTTGTCTAGCTCATGGGAATGGAGCAATTAATTTGCCATCTTGCCATATGGATGTTATATTAGCACCTTTGGGGAGCAGATTCGATAAAATGGAAGCATATGGGAAGACCCATCTTATCGACAATTTGTAAACAGATTGCCAATTGTTGATTAGTGACACCTTTCCTGCTCCGTCACAGGCTACTAAAACTTTGGCACGTTGACCTTCTTCTCCCCCCAGCCATGTTCTCCTATCTGAGCGGTGGTCATCCATAAAGTAATGAACAGCTGATTGAGTTAATGTCCGGCCATATATTCACAAGCTAGTTGTTTTTTGTCCCTGCTCAACGGTCTAGTGTTGATTATAAAAAACCATTACTTTGATTGCGGACAGCTTTGTGAATAAAATGAAAAACTGCTCACTTAGCTGGAAAAACCCCTTGACAGAAGGCATGGCAGCCGGTCAGATTGAAACTATTTTCTAACAATTTGAGGGAGTTTCATAGGGGTAACAATGTCAACCTAAATGATCTCTAAAGTGACTTCTTTAAACTCAATTAAAGGGGCCGGGTGCAGTCTCTTATTTGCATTCATTGGTGTCCATCCTCCACTTTCCTGAATAATACATTCAAACCTGTTCGTGGGCTTATTCCATTTACTGAAATCCCAATGAGAAGCAGATCATTCAACTGATGCTCCACATAACAAAAGATTTCCAAAAATGTTATGGCCTAGGAAGAGGCTTCTGCATTGAAACCATCTGGTGCGCTGCAATGGCATTGGGGTGGACAATAGGGTCCTATATAACCCTGTCAGGCAAAAATAATAGGGTTAAGACCGGGATTTGTATTTTTTCAACAGTATCACCCCATCATTTCATAGCACATCTGCACATCCCATTGAGTGACACAGGGCTGTGAGTTAGTGACCAGACTTAATGAAGCCTACATAATACTTCATGAATGGGGGCAACATTTCATGTAGTGTGTGAAAATAAAAGAGCCGCAAATTAGACTTTTCATAAGAAGCAGAGATTGATGGCAATCTCATGCCAACAAGGTTCCTTCTACAATTAGAAAAGCGTGAAAGAATAAGGCAGATCAACAGCTGGGTATATTCTAAGTATAAGGTCTGCTTTGGACAGGCATGCTTCTAGAGGCCATTGGGGCTCATTGTACCGTAATCCTCCTTTTCACAAAGTATTACAATTGATTCAACTTGATTTCTATGGCACAGTCAATAGAGGGCCATTAAAACCCCTTTAAGAAACCAGAGAATAGACCACATGGTACTTATAAAGTGTGCTAATGAAAAAGAGAAAATTGCTGAAAAAAGCGGTTTTGTGTTTTCTAATAGAAGAGGATAAATGTCAGCTCATTTTTATAGAATAATAATGAAACTCTAACACTCTGGCTTTTATTTTGTTGATTTCACTTTCACTAGAAGATAATACTTTTAGAGAAATCCAATTTAGTAAGGAGGAGAAACAGAACGCAGCTCATATACATGCATACTGAAATTCCTTTAGTCCGACATTCAATAAGCCACCACAAAGACCAACCAATATTAAGTGGAATTTCAGGAAACTGGAAATAGAAGATTGAGCTGATACAATCAATCAGAAAATCCCTAAAGTAAAACAAATAAAAAAAAAAACAAATTTTCAATTAATACAACATTATATGTATTTCTTTTCTTCCTTAAAGGGTCTTTACTTCAGGCTGGCACAACCAATTCAGTTTTTAAAAACTTTGGTCCAAACCGAAAGTGCCCAATTCCCGATTCCTATTATAAGGTCTCGCCCAACCCCAAAACATAATATACAGAGAGGACGGAAGGGGTTACTTAAAAAAAAGGCAAATTTATATTCCCCTCTTGTCCTGCTAAGGTTCCCTGGACGGTTCATTGCTCACTCTCTCCGGTCTTCCAGCACCGACTAGGCTTTACACGGTCACATGGATCAACTCCAGAATCCTAAGGGCTCGTGCAGACGACCGTAAAAATCAGGCGAGTTCTATTCATTGCTTTGACAGATAGCACTCGTCCCCATATTATTCCACGAGGTTGTGCACATTTCCGATCTTCCCTCAGAAATAGCGGTCCGAGGAAAAAAATCACGGAATGCATGATTTGCCTCCAATATTTGGATCAAACTCGGCCATTTCTGTCTATAGGATAGAGGAAAACATTTTAACAGACAGACAGAATGGAGAAGGTGGAAATACTTTTCTTTTTCTCCATCTGACCAAATCAGATCATACTGTGATCAGAGTGTGATTGGAGTGTGATTAGTATAGTTGGACCGATTTTCTTGGATGAGAGAAAATCACTGGTGTGACCCTAGCCTAAGAGGAACCAATTTCTAGAGTTTACCCTTAGGTATAACATTAGTGCATTTTAGACCTTGTATTATGGCTTTGTGGATTTGTGGTCATGGGACAGACAAAAAAATATGTTTGTATTTTACCTTTCAGAAATTGGTTGAGCAAGAGACTTGTGTATACATTTGTATAATAGAAAATATATTTGGCACTCCAAAAATTGATGCAAAGATAACCAATTTTTATTACAAAAGTATCCACTGTTTGCAGTGTTAATGTCTTGGTCTAAAACGGAGAAACAGCGCCATTTCTCCCCAGTGCCCAATTCTCCGGCCTCCACAGCCACTCTCTCACACTGAAGAAGACCATATTATGCCGAAACGTTAACACTGCTCACAATGGATACTTTTTGCAATAAAAATTGTTTTTTATTTTTTTTGGGAGAGCCAAATTTATTTTTTATTAGTTGTGTAGTGGAATCCTATTTGTGCACCTGTATTAGGAGTGCCACACAGCCTTCTTGTTTTATAGTGATGAGCCAGTATACTATTTGGGTCCTATTTATGCCAGATTAAATGTATTTTCTCAACATCATAAATGTTATTTTTCCACAGTGCTTATAAAAACAAGGAATTTTACAATTGGATTTTAGATTCCATAGTTTACTCCTCAATGTCTAGCATACCAGCCACTGCTGCAGTCTATGAGAGTGGCCCGATTCATAGGAACGCTTCAAACGCTTATACAGTAAATGTTTTTGCTTGCAAGTGCTGCTCTGAGGCTGACCAGATCACTAGATCCTGCTAGCTTCTCTAACCCTGGTGAGGCAAATTTGGTTCTGCTAGCAGCATGGGAGAATGCATGGTTCAGTAATCAGGAGCAAGAGGGAAACCAGGAGAAGTACCCTACTGAGGATACAGCATGAGACAACCCCATTAAAGCAATGCTATCTATCTATCTATCTATCTATCTATTTATATTAGTATTTCATTTTGTTTTCATTGTGGAACTGAGATTTATGTACAATATTTCTCTATGAGCTTTATATACAATATTTCTCTATGTTCAATCAAAAAATTCAGAATAAATAGCATACATTATATACACTGTAGCACTAAATACTATAACCACTATATAAGAATATTTAGAATTGAGAGTCCTCAGTGGTTGATACTAGGGATGAGCGAGTACTGTAGTATTCGGACTCGCTGTACTCATTACGAGTACCTCCTAATACTTGGGTACTCGTAACGAGTACCGATTCCAATGTAAGTCTATGGGAAATGCGATTAATGGGTGGGGACTGTGATGGACTGGGCGGGAACTGTACGAACACTGTGCCAGGCTATGCGGGACTGTGCTGGCCTGTGCGGGGACTGTGCCAGGCTATGTGGGACTGTGCTGGCCTGTGCGGGGCCTGTGCCGGGCTGTGCGGGACTGTGCTGGCCTGTGCGAAGACTGTGCCAGGCTGTGCAGGACTGTGCTGGCCTGTGCGGAGACTATGCCAGGCTAAGCGGGACTGTGCTGGCCTGTGTGGGGACTGTGCCGGGCTGTGCGGGACTGTGCTGGCCTGTGCGAAGACTGTGCCGGGCTGTTCGGGACTGTGTTGGCCTGTGCGAAGACTGTGCCGTGCTGTGCGGGACTGTGCAGGCCTTTGCAGGTACTGTGCGTGACTGTGCTGGCTGTGTGGGACTGTGGTGGACCGTGAGGGGCTGTGCGGGGACTGTGCTGGGACTGTGCCGTGCTGTGCAGGACTGTGCAGGGCTGTGTGGGGACTGTGCAGGGCTTTGCAGGTACTGTGCGTGACTGTGCTGGGCTGTGTGGGACTGTGGTGGACCGTGAGGGGCTGTGCGGGGACTGTGCTGGGCTGTGTGGGACTGTGGTGTACCATGAGGGGCTGTGCGGGGACTGTGCTGGGACTGTGCTGTGCTGTGCAGGGCTGTGTGGGGACTGTGTGGCCTGTTGCGATCATTGCGAGGCGAGTAGTGAAATACTCGCAAGGATTCGAGTACCGCGAGTACCGCATTACTCGCCGAGTACCGAATCCTCACGAGTATGCTCGCTCATCCCTAGCTGATATCTTTTAATGGCTAACTGAAAAGATGGTAACAAATTCAATTTGTTACCATCTTTTCAGTTAGCCATTAAAAGGTATCAACCACTGAGGACTCTCAATTCTAAATATTCTTCTATCTACTGGCTAACACAGTACAAAGATATACATCTTTCCTGTATAACCACTATAAACACTAAAACAGGATCAGTCAACATATCTATCTATCTATCTATCTATCTATCTATCTATCTATCTATCTATCTATCTATCTATAAAGTAACTATTTATCATGTAAGATGTTACTTTTTCTAATTGTTTTGATCTAGTATTACACATGTAGTATTATCCATGTTACATTTGTGGCACATAGTAGTCACACTCTTATCAGCAATATTCTACAAGGTGCCTGAGGGTCAGTTCACACTGGTATGCTGTCCCTTATTTGTTCATTCAAACAGTGACAAATTGCAGCATTTTACCAGCATATCTGTGCTGCCGGACATCACTTTCCTGGTCTGTCTATTACCATTGAGCTGATAATGAGGTCTAATATAAAGCCTTCATTCACTGTTTGACAACAAAGACTTGACAGTGATGGATCCAAGAAGAAACACTAAAAACAATCTAAATGGCCATGGTCTTAATCAATGCTTTATTACTGTCGCTATTCTCCTAATCACTGCTTTGTTTCTCTTTCTTGTATACCACATCATTATCTGTATGAGCATTCAATAAATAAGCAGATGAATAATTTCCTATTTGTGACCTACTGATGAAAGAGTTAGCTACTGGAAATTGTGAAGATAGATACGGTGTCATGTAAACATTTTGGCATCCATGGTCAAAATTGCTAATATATATATATATATTGGTCAAAATTGCTATATTTGTATTCCATGTGCTGCATGTCCACCAGGATCAGAGAAAGCAATTCTACGAGTCACACTGTGACCAGCGATGTGGCATTACTTTTGAGCATTAACGATACCAGAATGACAAGGGAAAGTAATATAGACAAACCCTTCTCGGGAGAGGTTCCTTTAAACTACATGCCCCCTACGTCAGGCAATGTAATAGATTTATTTCACAATCTTGTATTTCGAGACATTGAAGCTTTGATGTATCCTGAAATGCCCTGAATCTGAAAGGGAGAGAATTACTTGCACTTAGAAAAATTAAAAATTGTAATGATTTGGTAGTGCAACAAGCAAATAAGGGGGTAATATAATTCTCCATTAGAGGGATTGCTATGAAAAAGAATCAGTGAGACATCTCTCAGACATCACTATGTACACCCTCCTACCCCAGGACCCTACTATTAAATACAAATCTAAACTTCAATCATTTTAAAGAAAACAAGTGGATTTAGGCATTTTGCCCTGAAAAAAAGCTGAAATCTTATTTTTAAAATTTCCAAATAAGCCGCACTGGTACATCATACCAAAAATTTGTGTGATCTTTGACAGAGAGGTTGTCTAAGTACGCTGACTGGCTTTTACGAGCCATGCTGAAAGAAGATCCATCTTATTTAAAGGACACAGGAGAATTTTTAAGGATGATACAAAATATTGAGTGGAAGGATGATTTCTTCCTCACGTTGATCGATGTAAAGAGTTTATACACCAGGATACCGCACCTCCTCTACATCGAGGCATTGCGAAGTATCCTCCTACATACAGACAAAAGTGTTGAATATATAAATTTCATTTTCGAATCACTGGATTTCATTCTAACATACAACGCTTTTACATTTTTAGACAGATGGTGCATTAAGTGCACAGGCACAGCCATGGGCACCCCCATAGCTTGTGTCCTGGCAAATTTGTACCTAACAGTCTTTGAGGAAAGGAATGTATTTTCACCTGAAGATACTTTCCAGAAATACATAAAAAAAATTTACGCATTATGTAGATGATATCTGTTACACCGACCTTCTGACGGGCATGAAACACATTCTGGTAATTGGTGGTGGCTAAACGACTAATCATTGTAGGCTGTATCCTTGATCTCATACCTCCCATAGCCACTGCTGTTATTAATCGGGTACATTCCCATTCCTGTCATCACCATGCCCCTTTTCCTGATCACTTCATCCAACGATTCGTCCGCCATATTTTTACTAAAAACATGCACCTTCCCAGCAGCAACTGTGTAGGAAACCACGTTACAGTTTTGCAAGGTGTTTATGATGCCCCTAAAAATAAATTTTACACACTACGTTTATCTGTACCCCCAGGGGGAAATGTTTGTCAGCCCGTACACATAAGGTACAGTCACACTTAGCGATGCACCAGCGATCCCTACAATGATATGACGCGGTCAGGATCGCTGGTACATCGCTAAGTGGTCGCTAGTGAGCTGCCACACAGGCAGATCTCACCAGCGACATTGCAGTGGTCGGGGGTCGCTACTTACCTGTCAGACGAGGCGATCCTGCGTCCTCCCACCCGCGTCCACTCGTTGCTCGTCATCACAGCAGGAAGCCCAGCAGGAAGCTGATGACGAGAAACGGTCCAGGACGTTCTCGTGCGATTAGCGATAACCAGCGGGGGAGTGGTCGGAGGTAAGTATCAGACATAGCGATATCGCTAGCAATATCGCTGCTACGTCACAAAAAACAGTGATGTTATAGCGATATTGCTAGCGATATCGCTTAGTGTGACAGGCCCTTTAGTGTATGGACATTCCAAGTATAGATGATACGCTCCTTTGCAATAAGAATTTTTATGAAACCCTCCCCCACGTTTCTTCCAAGGGGGATTGTGGTGCGTGCAAATTAGGGACAGGCCTTGCATTCACTTCATGGACAAACTTTATAGTAAAAAAAAATAAAATAAGAATGGAAACTTTTGTTTCATGTGGCCATCCAGTCCCCGGGTTCAAAGGCTTGTTGGGGTGCATATGACTTGCTAGCAGGCCAGGCCTTGTAGTCAATGCATAAGAATACAATTTGGGAGTACAAAATGAATAATGTGAAGTGGATTTTACTGTGCCCATCCACTACCTCGGTGCAAAGGCTTATTGGGGTGCAAATGACTTGGCAGCAGGGCAGGCCTTGCTGTCAATGCATAAGAAAAAAGTATGGGAGTACAAAATGAATACTGTGAAGTGGATTTTCCTGGGCCCATCCAGTATGTGGGTTCAAAGGTTTATTGGGGTGCATATGACTTGGTAGTAGGGCAGGCCTTGCGTTCAATGCAACATTTTTTATGGAAGCCATCATGGACATCTCGTGAAAGGGGTATTGGAGTGCGTTGTAATTCTTGGCAGCCCAACCACTCACTGCAGATTTTGTAACTGTTTAGGAGACCCACTGTTTAATAATGGCCCTTTAGGCAGATTAATGCTGCCTGATGCCCCTGTAAAAATAGGCTCTGTGACTTTAAGAGTCCCTCCTTCATAAATGAAACAAGATATGTCTGCTTATGTGTCATACACCACATGGCCAGCTAGGGTTGGTAAACGTTACAATGACATTTCCCAGTGAATGCATTTGTTTTGGTTGAAAGCAATGTTAAAGTTGAAAAACACTTCAAAAATGCTGCATCTGAACGTAGCCCAAGTGGTGGAGGAACATTTTGGTCTGGAGTTATTTATTTTGCATTATATGCTAGTCATTAACCTGGTAAGGATGTACCTTAACATATTTCCCAGCAAAATCCGTTTTGGTTTTGTTTTGGTATGTTTTTTGGTGCAATGGCATGAAACTCTGAAAAAATTGTTTAAAGCTGTGAGCTAAGAGTCAGGAATGCTTCCAGGGGTGATCCCCATGATGTCCCCGTGTCATATGAGCAGTGTTTCCATCATTTTCAGATGTTTTTAGACCTTAAAAGGACCCCGGGGGGGATCACAGTAAAAATGCTCGGGTCTGCCATATACTTACATTAGGCTCACTGTTCTGTCAGAGTACCCGTGTATTCCATTTTGCTCGACCCGAACAATGAGCACCCAAGCATTTTGGTGCTCACCTTTCACTATTCAGTACCTGTAGCATTAGGTGAAAGGGATATCGATAAATGTACCGTACCAGTAGAAACTGTTCTCAGCAGTGTACCCTTTACAAAAGTGAATTCCCTCCTTTATAGTCCACCATACAGTATAATGGGCCCTATATATTGCTCCATACGGTGCTATGAGCCCCATATACTGTAATGCTCCATACAGAATAATGGACCCCATATATTGCTCCATAAAGTATACACTAATGGGCCCTGTATATTAGTCCATAGAGTATAATGAGCAACATATAATGCTCCATACAGAATAATGGACCCCATATAATGATCCATACAGAATAATGGACCCCACGTATTCTCCATACAGAATAATGGACCCCATATATTGCTCCATAAAGTATAATGGGCCCCATATATTACTTGAGGAAAAAAGGAGAATCAAGCTTTTTTTTCCCTTGCAAAACCTGTGCACATTCTAAAAAGCCCATTTTTTTTCAGACAGCAAAAATAAAAAAACTTACAAAATAAAAGATTTTTTGAATTGTAATTCTAACTATATAGCTTAAGTAGTGTAATATTCTGAATGCAATTTATTATATGTGGGTTCCACTAGTCGCAATCTGAAAAGTAGAATCAAAGAACACTTGTATGATATATCACATCCCTCTACTCAAAATATTTCTAATCTGTCAAATTATTTTGTCACTGTTTACAACAGACAGACAACGTTTTTTTAAAGTCTTTGCAATTGAACAGATCCATGAGGATCCAAGAGGTGGCGACAGAGAGAGGAGACTTCGGGACAAAGAAGCCTTCTGGATTTACTGGCTCAATATAAGAGTTCCATTGGGTCTAAACTTGAAAAAAGAATTAATGTTACATTATCAATTTTTCATTGCTTTCAAAATTGTTTTTGATATTTGTTTAATATAGGTCCATTTTTGTATATTTCTTGCATATATATTTTGGCATTGTTTTTATGTTTGTTGTTATTCTTTGTTAAAATCTCTTTGACACATCTGTTGAGACTTTTATATAAATACTGTAGGTCTCATGCCTGCGTATAATCAACTGAGTCTAAGAACACGTGTGTGTTTGAAACGCGTTCCGTTTCAGCCAGGCACTTTTTCTCACCGATATACCCGGTATCTGAATGATGTATGATTTTGTCATACTTTTACATTTGGAATTAAATAAAAAGAAATTTATTTTATTCCTTGAAGCTGGATTCTCTTTTTTTCCTCAAGTACATTTCCTTGTGTGTGGTGGAGACACGAATCCCTGCTCGGGCTCCGTGGAATCAAAGGCTTTTTCCATGGAAGGGGTGAGCTGAAACACTTTTGTCTATTGTGCCCATATATTACTCCATAGAGTATAATGAGTCCAATATAATGGTCCATATAGAATAATGGACCCCATATATTGCTTCATAAAGTATAATGGGCCCCATATATTACTCCATAGAGTATAATGAGCCCCATATAATGGTCCATACAGTATAATGGGCCCCAATGCCTCATATAATACTGTATACAGAATGGGTCCCATATAACGCTCCATATTCAGTGAGCACCATATAATTCTTTATACAGAATGGGCCCAATATAATGCTCCATACAGAATGGGATCCATATAATGATCCATACAGAATAATGGACCTCATATAATGCTCCATACAGTGTATAATGGCCCCATATATTACTCAATTTAGAATTGGCTCCATATAATGCTTTATACAGAATAGACCCCATATAATGCTCCATACATAATGGACCCCATATAATGCTCCATACAGAATAAGCCCCATATAATGATCTATGCAGAATGAGCCTCATATAATACTCAATATAGAATGGACCCATATAATGCTTCATACAGAAAGGACCCATATGAGGCTTGATACATAAAAGCAACAACAATCAAATATTTAACTCTCCTTCTTTCAACTGCTGAGCCGGTCTCCTTAGTGACTTCTGACTCTGTGCAGTGTTCAGGACCGAGGATGCAGTAGAGAAATAATCATGCCCTCTGCCCTGAGACATCACAGAGTCAGAAAATGTGTAAGAGAATGGAACTGCTGAGGAAGAGGTAAGTATTTCAAACATTTTAAGGCACAGGGTGGTCCCGGGGCCAGCGCACTGCCTCATGGGCCTCATAGCATGCCAGTGTCCCAGATGGCGAGTGGGCCCCGGCACTTGTAAGGTGCACCGGGTGGTGACGCCAGCTCTACCTGCCCACAAAGGCCCCCCTTCACCTCCGTGCTCTGGTACAGCTGCACCGGCTGCATCAGTGGTATGTCCGCTCTGAGTTAAGTATTCTTTAGACCCTTATAGGGTTATGAAGGTTTTCTATATAGAGAAATCTTAATTGTCAGTCCTACCACTAGAACCTGCACCTATGTTCAGAATGGGTGCAGATCCCTCGTCTATATTGATGAGGTTCACATTGGCCAAAACAGAGGTGAAGAAAGTATAGAGTTGCGGTCGCACAGATGTGGAAACAGCCAAGCAAAGCTGCATGGTAGTTTCCATAACTCCTGTAAAAGTGAGATGAAATGGTGGATTAAAAAAAATGGTGTAAATTAAAAATTGAGTTAAAGAAAATTTTTTAATGAGTTACACTGACCTAATGTACTACAGAATGCTTGGTTTTAACGTAACTTTATTCTTTCATGAGTTATTTACAAGTTTATGACCACTTATAAAATGTGCTCAAAGTGCTGCCCATTGTGTTGGATTGACAATGCAACCCTCTTCTCCCACTTTTGACACACTGATAGCAACACCACAGAAGAAATGCTAGTATAAGGGGGCAGATTCCTTGTAGGAATGCTCGGACCTGACACCCATAATGTGATGGTGTACCATCTTGCTGGAAAAACTCAGAGAACGTGCCATCTTCATATATCCAGTGGCATTGAGGTTTCCATTGATGAAGAATGGTCCCACTGTCTTTGTACCCCATATACCACACCATACCATCAATTATGGGTGTCAGGTCTGAGCACTCCATACAAAAACAGTTTCCTGGAAAGTGGATTGGTCATCGTGGGCCAGATGAATGGCCACCAAGGTCTCCCGATTTGACCCCCTTTGACTTTTATCTTTGGAGTCATCTGAAGGCAATTGTCTATGCTGTGAAGATACGAGATGTGCAGCATCTATAACAATGGATACTGGAAGCCTGTACTAGCATTTCTTCTGTGGTGTTGCTATCAGTGTGTCAAGAGTGGGAGAAGAGGGTTGCATTGACAATCCAACATAGTGGGCAGCACTTTGAACACATTTTATAAGTGGTCATAAACTTGTAAATAACTCATGAAAGAATAAAATTGTTAAAACCAAGCACACCAGTGTTTTTTCAGTGAAATTCTCAATAAGTTTGATGTGTCACATGACCCTCTTCCCATTGAAAAAATAAAGCTGGATCCAAAATGGCCGACTTCAAAATGGCCACCATGGTCACCACCCATCTTGAAAAGTTTTCCTCGATCCCATATACTGATGTGCCACAAACAGGAAGTTGATCTCACCAGCCATTCCCATTTTATCTAGATGTATCAATATAAATGGCCCACCCTGTAGTTTGATAAAATGCTCCCCACCCCATTCCCCCAAAAAAACACAGCTGGAAAAAAACAGGTTTAATTTCTATAACAGAGTTTCTACAAAATAACGGTGTAATAAAAAGTTCTTCTTTTCTGTTCACTGTTAAAATTTCTCTCTTAGACATTGGAAATGTTTTAAGATTAAATTCATATTTGAAAGCGTAAGGAATAACCAGAATGTAACGTCTAAACTAATTAAAAGTAAATTCATTTTTAAAACATGTCCACATCTGGTTCTATTATTCCTTTTTCCTCTCCATTGACTTATATCTGACATACGAAGACTGTTTTACATACATAGGAGAACAATCATTAATCTCCACTGAGTGTGATCAAATCGTTCCCGTGCCAAAACTTCATGTAATCTGCTATTTCTCGGCATTACATCAGATGAAGTGCAATGCAATTTTTGTACAGAAATGATTTTTGCAGGAAGTAAAGAAATCCCCAACCCTCATAGTTTTACAGCAAAATACAATACAGGTCTTAATTGAATTATTGAGCAAAAATGAGGAACAGTTGGGCCGGAACAGTTTACATGGCTGATTAGAATTTCTTGTCGCTATAGTGAACACAGACTCAATGAAATAATTAAATATGATACTTTTCTTTTGTTTGGATGAATTTTTGAAATTTGGATAGTGTATGGAATCAAGTCTCCAAAACACAGAGTAGACAAAATGCCAAAATAGACAAAGTTTGAAATAAAAAAGTCAAAGATTTCAATGATTTCATATGTCACCATATTACAAGAGCAGACCTGCCATGGGTGCAATCTGTGTGGCCGCACAGGGGCCCAAGGAGGAAGGAGACCTACTACCACCTCCAAAATAAGTGGAATTGTGCATTATAATGAACTATTGGACTGCAAAGTGCCCATATACTGTTCTTGTGCAAGTTCTCTCTTCTGTATGTGTCCACCAGTACAATAATGCGTATATAATAATAAAAGCCCAACTGCAAGACTTAGACTCCAACTGGCCACTGCTTATCTTATACCCCTAGGTTATCCAGGAATACAACAGTATCTAGTTTGGTAAGTATTAGAGATGAGCAAACTTGGTCAGAGAACATTTGGCACGAGCATAGCTTATTTGGATTCGTGTTTGGATTCTGGAGCATTTTTGCTCAAAGTCTGCGAAATTCGGGCTCAGTTCAGTAAATGATCACGTTTCTACTAATGATTTAATTAGGACTTTGGCTAGGATAGTGGTGCTATATAATGAGCGGGGGAGACATACTTGATAAGGGGAGGGGGTGGGGAGAGGTCAGAGGAGCAGTGGACTGTTATTTTTTAGTTAACTTAATGTGTCGAGACTCAGGCAGTCAACCAAGGTACAGAAACCATGCACAACTTCCAGACACAAGGGCTTTTGTCATTGGCTGCCAAAGTCACATTTCCCTCTCCGTATAGAAAACATGTTGTGTTGGTGGCACCATTTTATTAGTGTAACAGTGCAGAGAGGCTGCTCCTGCTGCAAGTAGTCAGATGCTTAGATAGGTGGTTAGTTAGTTTAGCTAAATAGGATCCTGTGGGAAATCGACCCTTCCAGCATGTAACTCATTTGTACTAATAGTGTGATGCAGGCAGGAGGTGTCACGAAGTGACTGGCCCTGTGTAACACAACCCAACAATTGGTCGGTCACTAAACGGTAAAACAAACAAGGGAGCACCAAGGACACAATTACAACGGTGGGCCCTGCAATAGGGAACGAGGAGATGGACCCCTCCTGCACTCTCCAGAGGATGTGCCCTGCTCTTACTAGCATCCTTATACAGGTTCTTTCAACCTGTCGCCGAGCAGGATACCTTAGCCCTCACTTGCTCTGCACCTATCCCTAAGTGGCAAGTGAAGACACTGGTCCCACCGTTGCACTAATACAACACAAGGTAAGGATAGACAGACAGCAAAAGAAACAGGGTAACAAAAACCACACTTAGCTTTCTCTGCTGTAATGCACTGCACAGCAGAGTAAGGCACCAGATAACAGCATTCAGCTGAAGAAGCACCACTGCACCAGCAACCTCCTTTCTTCAGCACTCTTGGTATGCATCAGGTGACCTTTTAAAGGGAGGTGGGAGTGGTCACCACCTGCATCAGCAAAATCAACAACAATGTCATTACACCAGCAGCCACCGGGGGGTAACTGATATTAACCCCCAATGGCCTGAAAGGAAAAAAGTTTTAATATGAGAATCCAGATCTGCCACGGATCCAAAAATGGATTGTGACAGGAGGCCACATTTCCTAATCAAAATTGAATGTGGCAATGTTGTGGTGCAGGCAGGAGGCCACATTTTCTAATTAAAATCATTTGGGCTAATACGCTGGTGCAGGCAGGAGGTACATTTCCTAATCTAAATTGTTTGTGCTAATATTGTGTTGGAGGCAGGAGGCCACATTTCCTAATCAAAATATTTTGTGCTAATATTGTGGTGCATTCAAGAGGTCACATTTACTAATCAAAATCTTTTGTGCTAATAGTGTAGTGCAGGCAGGAGGCCACATTTCCTAATCAAAATCGTTTGTGCTAATATTGTGCTGCAGGCAGGAGGCCACATTCCTAATCTAAATTGTTTGTGCTAATATTGTGGTGCAGGCAGGAAACCACATTTCCTAATCTAAATTGTTTAGGCTAAAATAGTGGTACAGGCACCAGGCCACATTTCCTAATCTAAATCGTTTGTGCTAATACCGTGATGCAGGCAGGAGGCCACATTTCAGAATCTAAATCCTTTCTGCTAGCAGTGTGGTCCAGACACACTATCTCAGCAAATAAAAACTGATTGTTAATTTAGTGACAGGTAACTGACAGGTCTGGGCCTAGGGTTGTGAAACAGATGGCTAAAAGAGGGCAAAAGGTACATCCAACATGAGTGGGAAACAGCGAGGTCGTGGTGGAAGGGGGAATAGTCTTGGTGTTTAATGTGTATGTATGTTAGGTGGTAATGTTACTGAAAGCTCCACTGAACAAACACCGTCTCATCCTATCCAAAGAAACTGACAACATTTGTCACTGGATGGACTACTCGCCTTTCTTTCGCAGCAGCACAGTGATAAGGGACAGAAAGAGCATGTACTCCAGTGGATGGCAAAAGCTGCAAGTGGCCTCGCCTCTTCTTCCTCCACCTTAACATCACACACAGTACAATCATAAGAGGTGGTACACCAATCGCCCTTGTTTCCCCCACGTCAAAACTCTCCAACCGCCCAACAGACTGTGGGGAACCACAGATGGGCGAATCTGCAGAGCTGTTCACACATTCTATTCCATGGGAATCAGTGGTCTGCTCAAAATATTCACAGGATCAAGAGGAGGAAAGCAACTGAATAGATGGCCAAAACTTTTTTCAGCTGGAACCAGGGCCGGAAGAAAAAGTGTCAGAGCAGACTCAGATACCTGAAGCGCATGCAGACTGTACTGTGAAGGCAGGGCAGGAAGAGGAGGAGGTGACTCTAAGGCCGAACAGTGGGAGAACATAGAGGACTCCCGCTATCTGCTTACTTTGCAAAAAACTACCATGTGGAGGCAAAAATTGCAATAATTTGACTACTACATGCATGAACCGGCATATGTGCGATCACCATGTGTTTGAAAATAATCAGAGGACGGAACAAAACGAATCCCAAATAAAATATGTCAAGATTATTTTATTAAGTAATATAGTCCAACAATATAAATTACACAAATAACATGAAAAAAGACAAAAGCGATTCACACCCCAAAATTTTAGGGAGTGTAATAGACTCTTTGCCCGTTTGTTTGGTTATAATTGTGGTACATGGTATATAGCTTTGATATTTGCAGTCTTTGTTTACTTAAAGTGATACATACCTCATTACCTTAAAGTGTGCAAACATTTAGTATTTCTAGGCAGCCGCACACTCCGGTCCTGTGTGCCGGCAGCAGCGCTGGGTATTTGTGTGAGAGAATCGCGCGAGTTTCTCCCACTGCTCTCGCAAGTCTGACTCCGGCCTTAATAAAATAATCTTTGATATATTTTACTTGGGATTCATTTGCTCCTTCCTCTGTTTGTTTTCAGTTGTAATTATGGAAGTATCCTTTGCTAAATTAGCCCCCTTCACCACTGGGTATAGGGATTATTTATGAGATATATTCTGTTATAAGGTTTTTATTCTGATCAACATGGGTTTGTCTGGGAATCTCACAGCACTAAAATGGGGACTAGCGGGCCTCACTGTCCCATCAACTGCATCTTCTGCTTCTTCCTCCTCCGTCACTAATCCAAGTCTTCTCACACAGGTCTCCGGCCGCAGAATCTACAATTGTTTACCCTCCATAGTCGGGTGAGTGAGAGCCAGTCAGTTGAACCTGAAGTATATATGACTGCTGCTTTTGTGTCACCTAGCGAACCACATCTTTCTCAATCCACCATACGATCTGCACCTGCACCTCACTCACAGTCCAGCAGTTTGTCCTGTTCTCCATACTCCGCCACCATGCCAAGTGTTCTCATATAGGTCTCTGGCCACAGAATCTCCACTTATTACCCCCTACAGTTGGGGTGAGTGAGAGCCCATCAGCTGTTATGGAAGTGGAGATGCCTGCTGTTTTGGTTTCACCAAGCACACTATATCTCTTTCAATCCACCATAACATCACCTCCTGCACTCACAGTCCCGCAGTTTGTCGTGTTCACCCTATACCACCTTCTCTCAGCACATCTGCCAGCCCTTGGTCCTGCAGTTGTGGTCATGTAAAAGAATGTTTCTTCCTACATATGCCAAAGCTTAGAGCTTGAACTCCACCTCATGGAGGAAGACATGAAACAGTGAAATACTCCGTATCCCAGCCTCATCTAATCTGCTCAGCACTGATAGGGCAACAATGAGGAAATGACTGCTGAGGAGGAGGAACAGGAACACACCAGAGGCTAGCACCCACACAAGCTTTGTTCCTTCTTTCCCACATGGATGGGCTGAGGAGTGGAATAAGGAAGAAAAGATTGAGGAGAAGGAGATGGTGTAGACAGTCAAGGGTTGGCTATAGAGACCTTGGCACATATGGCAGACATTATGTACCGCTGTCTTAACCATGACCCTCATGTTAAATTCATCTCAGCCCAAAAATTGTAGTGGATATTCACCCTGCTAGACTCACCCTACAAGGAAAACTTGGTATCTCTTCTTCCTGAGGAGGAGAGATTTTGTAAAATGGTCCTATACCAAAAAGCCATTATGGAAAATATGTTAAAAAATATCCCATCAGACAATGTTGGTAGAAGGGGCAAGGAGGAGAGTTGAGGGAGACACAAACCTTGTACAGCAGAGGCATGGGTACACTGTCAATGACCTGGGTCAATGTTTGTGACACCCTCCATGAGTCCATGCCTTGATGAATGGGTATTTTTGACAAGGAGGGGAATGTTTTAAAAGATGGTCAAGCAATACCTGGCCAACAAAACCAGTGCTCTCCCTCATTCCACTGCAATCTTCAGCTATTGGGTCTTAAAGCTGGACACCTGGCATAAGCTGTCCCTCAATGCCTTGAAAGTGTTATGCTGCCCTGCCGCTAGCATATTGACTGAATAGGTTTTTAGTGCCACTGGGGGGCGGTCATAGTAAACAGACGCTTTCGCCTGTCAATAGAAGGTACTGACAGGCTCACTCTGATAACAATGAGCAAAGCCTGGATTAGACCCGACTTTTCCACACCACCAGATGACAGTACCACATAAAGTGTTTTAATGTTCAATATTTTAATGAGGCCCACCAGTTGTCCCCTTCTATGGTTTATGGATGATTGGATTAGCCTACTTATAATTTTTTTCTGGTTTTGCCATTTCTGCAAAGCCTTTATGAGTGTAGAAATACCACAACTACATGTTCTTAATTTTGTTTATGAGGCACTCAAATTGCTGCCTGCAAGGGTGTATGGATGACACTGTTTTAATTTTTGGCAGGGTTTGCACTGTGTGCAGAGCTTTTATGAGTGCAGGAGTAACACAACTACACTTTCTTTGCAGTATTTGATTCAGGCACTTTAAGGGTGTATGGATGACACTGCTTGTAATTTTTGGCAGGATTTGCCATTAGTGCATAGTGTTTATGAGTATAGGAGTACCACTAAATTACAATTGAACATAATGTGTATGAGGCACTCCTTTATGCCTAATACAAGGTGTATCTGAGTCCCTCTGAGTCCCTAATTATGGCACTTCTTGCTTTCTACATAAATTACACTGAAATTTCCAATTTTTTTCAGAAAAAAATTGATTTTGGCTTACTTAAATTCTAATTTTTTGAAAATCCTTTTTAAAGTTTCAATTACATACAATTCATTATACAGGAAAAAAAATTCTTAACATTTTTTCCCTGTAAACTCCATTTTTTTGCAGATTTTGAATGTTTTATTATCAGTCCTTTAAAGTGGACTAAAAGTGTGACATCATTGTTCTCAGCTGCGATCTGGGAATCAGAGATGCTTCCAAGAGCCTTCCCCATGCTGTTCTCCTTCTATTAAGCACTTTTTCCATCCATTTCAACATTTTCATCGACCCTCAGACCTCATTGTAGGGCCTGCCAGAAAAATGCTCGGCTTTCCAATAGATTCCCATTATACTTGTTACTTGAAACGAGCATCCGAGCATTAGAAATAGTTTGGTTCAAGTAATGAGCATCCGAGAATTTTAGTGTTGACTCATCTCTAATAATGACCAAACACAAAACTAAAAATGCTAATGTCTTAGAAAATGAATAAAAGCAGAAACAGAATAAGTACTCTGTTGTCTTAAGAGATTGTATATTGTTTCTGGCTGAATTGATCTCAGTTCCATAGGAGACTGAAAAATCTTTAAATTCCTGGGCAGTAAGGGTCATGACGGCCATACCAACTCCCTGAGGTTTGAAACACTTAAAGAGATCAGGTGAATCATGCTTCCCAAATCACAGGCAAGATATCAGCCAGATATATTTTTCTCTGAAACACTTTAGCATTTCAGAGAAAATATAATTTGAAAATACAGCTAGGGATCATAGCCGCAGATGAGTCTAGTCTGGCTTTTCCCTCTGCCAGCTTCTTCTAGCAGGTGATTGAGAGACCCAACAATCACTACTAGCAGCATTGGTAAAAGCCAGTGGGGTGGGGGCAGCACAGGAGTAGTCTCATCTCCAGCTATGATTCCTACACTGTTAAAGTTTATTTTCTCAGAATTGAAGGAGTGTTTCAGCCAGGTTCTAATGTATAAGTGGAGAACTTGTCTATAGACCCTCTCTGAAGACATCTCATATATAATGGTGTTGACTCGCTGTTATATATGTCTTATTTCATATGAGCTGCAGTTTCCTTGCTATTTAGAGGTGTCATTGTTAACTATTAGAAGCCAGCACAGGTTGGAAAAAGTTACTTGGGCACATAGGAAGCTGGTTCCTGTTTGTTAGACAAAAAGAGAGTCTACTGAAGAAGAAGGAAGTGTTACATTTTGTTGTCTAGATTATAGGCCACAATTAAGTAGTGTGCTCAACAACAAAAATTCTAAGGATAGCAAGTTCCAGGCCAAAGCATTCTACAGCAACTGATTTCTTATACGGCTGGAGTGAAGAGATTGAAGAAGTATTAGTAAAGTTCCTTTCACCATCATTGAGTTCCAGCCATAGGAAAACAGAACTGAGAGAGGCTGAGACAGAACTGTTAATCAGTTCTGGAGGTTTAACCCCAATCTGACCATGGATGCATTTGTATGTCCAAGGTCAGATCCCCTGCTTTGATGAGGGCTCTGGCTGTGAGCCCTCATCAAAGCTGAGACATGTCAGCCGTTTTCAACAGCTGATATGTGCCTGCAATAGATGCAGGTGGAATTGTGATCCACCCGCGCCTATTAACTAGTTAGCAAGAAAAGAGAAAGCAAGACCACTATATGAAGTGCACACCACCAATACATTATAAAAGGGAAAAAGCTTTATTGACAACATGAATAAAAATATTTAAAAATAATCAAACAACCTGCATAAACCTTGCTTCCACACCTTGTGGGCCGGATGCTTTACCAGAGGTAACCAAATTGGGTGACTGATGATTTCGAGTCTGGCGTGAAACAGGCAGAAGGAATTGTCATCATGGTGACGTTAGGCCAGGAAGGAACTGGGGAGTAGTCTAAGACGGTCCGGTCCAGACATGTGCCTCACAGAAGCGTCAGCAAAGCAGGGAAAGATGAGGAAATAAGTGAATTCTATGATGTGCCAACAGTGGATGTGACGTTTGAAGTATTAAGTAAAGAGAATGTTCAAATTATCCTGGACTGTGTCTCCATTACTGGGGGTCACCTGGAAGAGGGACCAACGCCGCCTAGGAAGTGCCCAGGGGGACCAGAAACTGGAGATGCCAGTACGCTGAGAAGTGAAATACAGTTTTCTGTGAGGGAAGGTCGGGACACAGATGCTTCAGTGTCTCTGGCCATGTCTACAGTCCTGGCCTCCCCTTACATCTGTATACTCTCTTTTGCTTTCTCCCTTGCCCAGGAGATGTGGTATGATCAGACCATGTCCCAGCATGGTCAGATACAGCCATTACACAGTACACAGCAAGAGCATATTTACAGTATAAGATTGTCTCAGCACAGGAACATTTTTTAATCACATCCAGTTGTCAAACTTATTGTAAACCAAGAACTATTAATTAACATGTACAATGTTTGTGGGAAAAACCTTTTAAATGAAATTCAGTAAAGAAGTTTTTATCTTTTTACAACGGATTCTGGTCTCACTGATTCATAGCATATTTTCAAGGTCCCTATACCATCTAACCACTTGTGGCCCTAAAAGAGGTAAGCACCAAACCTCCAGATTGCACATATACACTCAAGGGTATTGTAACCGGGTATTTTGGAACAGTGAAACAATTCTCACCACGAAGGGTCCCTTACCCTGATTCATGCATCTTGCAATTTAGTTAGCATGAATCAGATGACAAGTTCCCTTTAATAACTTAGTATTTCCCGAGATGTGAGCTAGAGGATACCCGCTCCTAAAATAATACATACATTTGAAAATGTGCAAGAGGTTTTCCTATCACGCACCAATACAATTAGAAATAAATAAGGGGTCATCAGTAGAGATAAGCGACCCCGAACACTGACTCCTCCCGGAAGGAGTAGTCTGGGAAGTCTTTTTTCAAGAGAGTTACAACTTATAGACATTTCTGGAAGCCTAACAACTATGTATTCTAAGTGTAATGAGGGTTAAAACTATCAATACAATGGTAGTTGTAGTAAAATCATCTCATAAAAGTAGTTAAAAGTTATCTGTTTTGTTTTCAAATAATTTTATTGGTTTTTTAGAAATAAACAGGGTAGGGAAAGGAAGGTAGGAAGGGAGTGGGGAATAAACAACCTTGTACAGGTACAGAAAAAAATTTAAAAACTAGAGAACCCAAAGTTATCTGTTTTGGACGCAAAAGCTTGGCTTGGTCTGCTGGTGTGAAGAATGCAAGACTAGACGTAGCTCATTTGTGCATGCAGTGACCTCTAGTGATGTAATCACAAATTCTACCGACCCCAGTGAAGGCTCAATGAATGATCTGTGTAGACTTGTAGATCAGAGCTAAAAAATATTGTCAGACATTTAAAAAAATCTAATTTAATTTAAAATTCTGATACCATAAATTGACATTTTAACCTTCTTGTAGTGCTCTGTAGTCATGGCTGGCTGCTATAGCAAATAATGCATTGACAATGAGGTCTGCACCTGGACACTGTCTGCAGCGGTGACCAAAAATGAATGATAACTAGAGTTGAGCGACACGGGTCGAAAAAATTCAAAAGTCGCCGACTTTTGGCAAAGTCGGGTTTCATGAAACGAAACCCGACCCTAGTATGAGGTCGGCCACGAGGTCGGCGACTTACGCGCCAAAGTCGCGTTTCAAAAGTTTGTTTTGCGCTCTTTTTCAGCCAATCAGGATCCACGGACACTGTGGGCAACGTGATAACATAGGCACGGGTCACCACCATCTTTCAGAAGGGCATGCAAGTGATTGGCTTGCTTTGGTGGGCGTCACAGGGGGTATAAAAGGGCGTGCACGCCGACCGCCATCTTACTTCTGCCGATCTCAGTATAGGGAGAGGTTGCTGCTGATTCTGTAGGGAGAGCGTTAGGCAGGGAAGAAGACCAAAAAACTGCTTCTGCTGCTAGCGATTTGGCCTGCACAACACACCAGTCACTGTGTGTGCAGTGCAAGGGGAGGCTATATAGTGGTGTACCAGTGGTGTTGGTTGTTGGGCTGCCTTCTAAGGCTTCCTGACAGGCTGGCATTGCTGTTTACCCACTGCTCCGCAAACTGCTTTTTTAAAAGCAATCCAATCTCCCTTATCCTCTAGTCACTTTGGTCACAGCTGTGCCATCGAGCCTGTCACATAGCGCTCAGATATTCATTGGGCCTCAAACTGCTTTTTTAAAAGCAATCCCAATTTTTTTTTTTTGTCCTGCTGAGAAGAAAAAAAAACTGCTTCTGCTGCTGATAGCAATTTGGCCTGCACAACACACCAGTCACTGTGTGCAGTGCAAGGGGAGGCTATATAGTGGTGTATCAGTGGTGTTGGTTGTTGGGCTGCCTTTTAAGGCTTCCTGACAGGCTGGCATTGCTGTCTACCCACTGCTCCGCAAACTGCTTTTTTAAAAGCAATCCAATCTCCCTTATCCTCTAGTCACTTGGTCACAGCAGTGCCATCGAGCTTGTCACATAGCGCTCAGATACTCATTGGGCCTCACACAATTCAAAAGTGTCCAGTGTCCAAAAGTGTGTGCAGAGATTCAAACTCTCACTTATCCTCTAGTCACTTAGGTCACAGCAGTGTCATCGAGCTTGTCACATAGCGCTCAGATATTCATTGGGCCTCACACAATCCAAAAGTGTCCAGTGTCCAAAAGTGTGTGCAGAGATTCAAACTCTCACTTATCCTCTAGTCACTTAGGTCACAGCTGTGCCATCGAGCTTGTCACACAGCGCTCAGATATTCATTGGGCCTCACACAATCCAAAAGTGTCCAGTGTCCAAAAGTGTGTGCAGAGATTCAAACTCTCACTTATCCTCTAGTCACCTTAGGTCACAGCTGTGCCATCGAGCTTGTCACATAGCGCTCAGATATTCATTGGGCCTCACACAATCCAAAAGTGTCCAGTGTCCAAAAGTGTGTGCAGAGATTCAAACTCTCACTTATCCTCTAGTCACTTAGGTCACAGCTGTGCCATCGAGCTTGTCACATAGCGCTCAGATATTCATTGGGCCTCACACAATCCAAAAGTGTCCAGTGTCCAAAAGTGTGTGCAGAGATTCAAAATCTCACTTATTCTCTAGTCACTTAGGTCACAGCTGTGCCATCGAGCCTGTCACATAGCGCTCAGATATTCATTGGGCCTCACACAATCCAAAAGTGTCCAGTGTCCAAAAGTGTGTGCAGAGATTCAAAATCTCACTTATTCTCTAGTCACTTAGGTCACAGCTGTGCCATCGAGCTTGTCACATAGCGCTCAGATATTCATTGGGCCTCACACAATCCAAAAGTGTCCATTGTCCAAAAGTGTGTGCAGAGATTCAAACTCTCACTTATCCTCTAGTCACTTAGGTCACATCTGTGCCATCGAGCTTGTCACATAGCGCTCAGATATTCATTGGGCCTCACACAATCCAAAAGTGTCCAGTGTCCAAAAGTGTGTGCAGAGATTCAAAATCTCACTTATTCTCTAGTCACTTAGGTCACAGCTGTGCCATCGAGCCTGTCACATAGCGCTCAGATATTCATTGGGCCTCACACAATCCAAAAGTGTCCAGTGTCCAAAAGTGTGTGCAGAGATTCAAAATCTCACTTATTCTCTAGTCACTTAGGTCACAGCTGTGCCATCGAGCTTGTCACATAGCGCTCAGATATTCATTGGGCCTCACACAATCCAAAAGTGTCCAGTGTCCAAAAGTGTGTGCAGAGATTCAAACTCTCACTTATCCTCTAGTCACTTAGGTCACAGCTGTGCCATCGAGATTGTCACATAGCGCTCAGATATTCATTGGGCCTCACAAAATCCAAAAGTGTCCAGTGTCCAAAAGTGTGTGCAGAGATTCAAACTCTCACTTATCCTCTAGTCACTTAGGTCACAGCTGTGCCATCGAGCTTGTCACATAGCGCTCAGATATTCATTGGGCCTCACACAATCCAAAAGTGTCCAGTGTCCAAAAGTGTGTGCAGAGATTCAAACTCTCACTTATCCTCTAGTCACTTAGGTCACAGCTGTGCCATCGAGCTTGTCACATAGCGCTCAGATATTCATTGGGCCTCACACAATCCAAAAGTGTCCAGTGTCCAAAAGTGTGTGCAGAGATTCAAACTCTCACTTATCCTCTAGTCACTTAGGTCACAGCTGTGCCATCGAGCTTGTCACATAGCGCTCAGATATTCATTGGGCCTCACACAATCCAAAAGTGTCCAGTGTCCAAAAGTGTGTGCAGAGATTCAAACTCTCACTTATCCTCTAGTCACTAAGGTCACAGCTGTGCCATCGAGCTTGTCACATAGCGCTCAGATATTCATTGGGCCTCACACAATCCAAAAGTGTCCAGTGTCCAAAAGTGTGTGCAGAGATTCAAACTCTCACTTATCCTCTAGTCACTTAGGTCACAGCTGTGCCTTCGAGCTTGTCACATAGCGCTCAGATATTCATTGGGCCTCACACAATCCAAAAGTGTCCAGTGTCCAAAAGTGTGTGCAGAGATTCAAAATCTCACTTATTCTCTAGTCACTTAGGTCACAGCTGTGCCATCGAGCCTGTCACATAGCGCTCAGATATTCATTGGGCCTCACACAATCCAAAAGTGTCCAGTGTCCAAAAGTGTGTGCAGAGATTCAAAATCTCACTTATTCTCTAGTCACTTAGGTCACAGCTGTGCCATCGAGCTTGTCACATAGCGCTCAGATATTCACTGGGCCTCACACAATCCAAAAGTGTCCAGTGTCCAAAAGTGTGTGCAGAGATTCAAACTCTCACTTATCCTCTAGTCACTTAGGTCACAGCTGTGCCATCGAGCTTGTCACATAGCGCTCAGATATTCATTGGGCCTCACACAATCCAAAAGTGTCCAGTGTCCAAAAGTGTGTGCAGAGATTCAAACTCTCACTTATCCTCTAGTCACTTAGGTCACAGCTGTGCCATCGAGCTTGTCACATAGCGCTCAGATATTCAGTGGGCCTCACACAATCCAAAAGTGTCCAGTGTCCAAAAGTGTGTGCAGAGATTCAAACTCTCACTTATCCTCTAGTCACTTAGGTCACAGCTGTGCCATCGAGCTTGTCACATAGCGCTCAGATATTCATTGGGCCTCACACAATCCAAAAGTGTCCAGTGTCCAAAAGTGTGTGCAGAGATTCAAAATCTCACTTATTCTCTAGTCACTTAGGTCACAGCTGTGCCATCGAACCTGTCACATAGCGCTCAGATATCAGTGGGCCTCACACAATCCAAAAGTGACCAGTGTCCAAAAGTGTGTGCAGAAATTCAAAATCTCCCCTGTCCTATAGACACCTTGATTTACATACTATATAGTTTGTTGGATTTTGTCTACATTTCTACCAAAAATGAGGAAGGCTGATGGAAGAGGCCGTGGAATTGGGCGGGGGTTGGCAGCTGGTAATGATGGTGTTGGTGGTGGATCTGATGGTAGTGGCAAGAGCAAAATAGGACCGAATGCAGGAGGTGTTGAGCCTGCGTCATCGTCTGGCTACATAAGGCCTCGAACGCTTAGTTTTCTAGGAGTTGGCAAACCGCTTTTAAAGCCAGAGCATCAGTAAAAAGTTTTGTCTTACATTGCTGACTCAGCCTCCAGCTCTATCGCCTCCTCTTCTTCAGTTGTAAAAAGTAAAAGCACTGAGTCGTCATTGGAGGCTCATGTTCATGAACCACACCTTTCCTTGTGTCCTTCACCCCAACCAAGATTGAAGGATGACGCAGGCCATACTACTGATTACTCCATGGAGCTGTTTTCACATACCATGCCTGGATTATCAAGTGAAATGGTGAATTACCCAGGCCAAGATGAATCTGACATGGAGTGCACTGATGCACAGCCGCTGATGGATGATTCTGCTGGTACATTCACTCAGAGCACTACATTGTCCTCGCAGTGTACAGAGCCAGATTCTGACCCTGATGAGACTCAGGTGCCCCTTCCCGCACACTATACCACCATACACGGTGACACAGAGGAAGGTGCACATGACATAGAAGAGGAGGTGATGGATGACCCAGTTGTTGACCCAGATTGGCATCCATTGGGGGAAGAGGGTGCTGCTTCCAATAGCTCAGATGAGGAGCATCCACAGCAGACAGCGACATCGCAACAGCTGTTATCTGGCAGGCCCGGAGCACTCCAAAGACAGGTTCCAAACATCAAAAGAGTTGCTGGACAGCTTGTCCAGAGGGTCAAAAGATCACAGCGTGCTAGGCCGCAAAATGTCTGCCAAAGTAGGAAGAGTGCAGTGTGGCACTTTTTTGAACAAAATCCTCATGATCAGGCCAAGGTTATCTGTAAGAAGTGCGCAAAGACCTTTAGCCGAGGGAAAAATCTGAAAAATTTGAATACCAGTTGCATGCTTAGACATTTAACCAGCATGCACTTGCAAGCGTGGACACAACACCAAACCTCAAGTGCCACATGTGCAACTGATCACAACGAAGGTAGTCAGCAACGCTACATTGTTTCCCCCACTGTAAGCCCACCGGTTAGCACAGCAGCAAATGTTGAGGTGTCGTTGCAAGGCCACAGCAGTCAGGGAATCCCACTGTTATATCAACGAAAGACTGATTCTAGGCCATCAGAAAGAACACCAACTCCATCACCATCATCAACCCTCTCTCAGTCCGCCCTGTCCACCGCTACTTCCACCATATGCAGCTCTCAAGTCCAGCTCACCCTCCCAGACACTATGAGTAGGTCAAGAAAGTACTCAGTCTCTCATCCGCGTACACTGGGTTTGAACGCCCACATTGCCAAACTAATCTCGTTTGAGATGATGCCCTTTCGGTTGGTGGAAAGCACAGCTTTCCGCGAACTCATGGCCTATGCAGTACCACGCTATGACCTACCCAGTCGCCCCTTCTTCTCTCGCAAAGCCATCCCAGCCCTCCACCATCATGTGAAAGACCGCATTGTCCATGCACTCAAGCAGTCAGTGAGCGGAAAGGTGCACCTCACAACTGATGCATGGTCCAGTCGGCATGGCCAGGGCCGTTACGTGTCCATCACTGCGCACTGGGTTAATGTGGTGGATGCAGGGTCCACAGGGGACAGCGGTGGTGGGACAGTGCTGCCTAGCCCACGGTATAGGAAACAGTTGGCTGTAGGCGTTCGACCCTCCTCCTCCTCCACCTCCTCCAGAAGCGAAAGCTCGTCCACAGAGCGCAGTCGTACGAGCACTCCATCTGCAGCTGCCACTGTTGCACACGATGTGTCCCCCTATCGAGCAGCTAGTGGAAAGCGTCAGCAGACTGTGTTGCAGATGATGTGTTTGGGCGACAGACACACCGCTGAGGTGCTGGCCGAGTACTTGAAGCGACAAACTGAGTCATGGCTGGGCAGTGTACATCTTGAGGCAGGCAAGGTAGTTAGTGATAACGGCCGTAATTTTGTGGCAGCCATAGCCCTTTCAAAACTCAGCCACATACCTTGTTTGGCTCACACCTTGAACCTGGTGGTGCAGTGCTTCCTCAAAAATTATCCGGAGTTAACAGCCCTGCTCCAGAAGGTGCGAAGACTGTGCGCGCACATCCGCCGGTCGCCTGTACACTCCGTTCGTATGCAGAAGCTGCAGCGATTGCTCCACCTTCCCAACCACCGCCTCATTATCGACATTGCAACAAGGTGGAACTCCACCCTGCACATGGTGGAGCGGCTGTGCGAGCAGAGGCAGGCCATAATGCATTTGTGGGAGGATACACGGCCAGGCACTTTGAGAGCAGACATGGAGTTGACAGGTGTGCAGTGGTCGAAGCTGAAAGACCTTTGTAAAGTCCTTCAGTGTTTTGAGGAATGCACACGGCTGGTAAGCGCAGACGACGCCATCCTAAGCATGAGCATCCCACTTATGCGTCTGCTCATGCAAACTTTGACGCACCTTAAGGAGCAGGCGTCTGCAGCCAATGTTGATGAGGAGGAAGAGGAGGAGGGAATCCTTGATGACATTCAGCCATTGTCTGCTCAGGGACCTCTCCTGGACGAGGTGGAGGAAGAAGAGGAGGAAGAGGAGGATGATGGGGATGATTACTTAGGGGAGGAGGATGCATCTCGTGGGGCAAGTGAAAATGTTGGCGTGGCAAGGTCTGGTACAGGGTTTGTGCGTGACTGGAGGGATGTGGATTTGCCAGAAAGTGCTCCTCCACCCAGCACTCGCAGTGCATCATTGACACCGGGAACATTGGCCCACATGGCAGATTATGCCTTGCAGATCCTAAAAAGGGACCCCCGCATTGCCAAAATGATGAACGATGACGACTACTGGTTGGCCAGCATCCTGGATCCACGCTATAAAGGCAAATTACAAAACATCATGCCACAGGAGAACCTTGACCTAATATTGGCTAATAAACAAGCAACTCTGGTAAATCGGTTGCTTGAGGCATTCCCAGCACACAGCAGCGGTGATGGTTCTCACACGAGCCGTACGGGCCGGGGGCAGCTTGGCAGAGGTGTTCGTGGTGCACACAGCAGAAGTGGCGTTGGAGACAGGGGTTTCATGACAATGTTGTGGACTGATTTTTCAAATACCGCTCACACAACTGGTAATACTGCATCGATGGAAAGTGACAGGAGACAGCAGTTGTCAACTATGGTAACAAACTACTTTTCCTCCCATATCGATGTTCTCCCACACAGGTCATTCCCCTTTGACTATTGGGCCGCTAAACTGGACACCTGGCCTGAATTGGTCCAATATGCCTTACAGGAGCTCGCTTGCCCAGCTGCAAGTGTGCTATCGGAAAGAGTCTTCAGTGCAGCTGGATCAATCCTGGCAGAAAAAAGGACCCGTCTGTCAACCCAAAATGTGGATGATCTAACCTTCATTAAAATGAACCACGCATGGGTTTCCAAGGATTTTGTCCCACCTTCCCCTGATGACACATAGGGTGACAGAAAAATGGCTTGCTTTGGTCCACCTCTTCCTGGTACTTCACCTATTTCGCCTTTTGCATCAGCTGAATGTCCAACATCAACATATGCCACTTTCTAAAACTCCCTAACTGTGCTGCCTCCCCCCCCATGGCCGGGGTCACCACCTACCGCACGACACCGTGCGAGTGCCGTTGCCCTGGACAGGTGGGTAGGCCGACTCTTGGGCGCGGGCACTGGCACAGGGTCCCTCATAGTGCAATCAAGTGTCTCTGACGGTGGTGGTGCACACCCGCCGTCAGACACACCGCTGTACTATGAGGGGCCCAGTGCCAGTACCGACGCCCACGAGTGGGCCCCCCTTGCTTGGGCAGGGCCCCAGCATTTGCAATCTTTACCTCTCCCTGCTCCTCCGCTGTGTAATCTGGGCCGTCAAATCCATACTGTGCCTGACACCGTCTGAGCCTGCCTCCTGAGACATATATTTTGAATGTGTACGCTATCCATACATGTTATCCGGGGATACGGTACCCTTTCTAACCTTTGTGCAATCACGTGCAATCCATCCTGGGCCTAACACCGTCTGAGCCTGCCTCATGCTGTATAGACATATATTTTGAATGTGTACGCTATCCATACATGTTGTCCGGGGATACGGTACCCTTTCTAACCTTTGTGCAATCAATTGCAATCCATACTGGGCCTAACACCGTCTGAGCCTGCCTCATGCTGTATAGATATATATTTTGAATGTGTACGCTATCCATACATGTTATCCGGGGATACGGTACCCTTTCTAACCTTTGTGCAATCACGTGCAATCCATACTGGGCCTAACACCGTCTGAGCCTGCCTCCTGAGACATATATTTTGAATGTGTACGCTATCCATACATGTTATCCAGGGATACGGTACCCTTTCTAACCTTTGTGCAATCACGTGCAATCCATACTGGGCCTAACACCGTCTGAGCCTGCCTCATGCTGTATAGACATATATTTTGAATGTGTACGCTATCCATACATGTTATCCGGGGATACGGTACCCTTTCTAACCTTTGTGCAATCACATGCAATCCATACTGGGCCTAACACCGTCTGAGCCTGCCTCCTGAGACATATATTTTGAATGTGCATGCTATCCATACATGTTATCCAGGGATACGGTACCCTTTCTAACCTTTGTGCAATCACGTGCAATCCATACTGGGCCTAACACCGTCTGAGCCTGCCTCCTGAGACATATATTTTGAATGTGTACGCTATCCATACATGTTATCCAGGGATACGGTACCCTTTCTAACCTTTGTGCAATCACGTGCAATCCATACTGGGCCTAACACCGTCTGAGCCTGCCTCCTGAGATATATTTTGAATGTGTACGCTATCCATACATGTTATCCAGGGATACGGTACCCTTTCTAACCTTTGTGCAATCACGTGCAATCCATACTGGGCCTAACACCATCTGAGCCTGCCTCATGCTGTATAGACATATATTTTGAATATGTACGCTATCCATACATGTTATCCGGGGATACGGTACCCTTTCTAACCTTTGTGCAATCAATTGCAATCCATACTGGGCCTAACACCGTCTGAGCCTGCCTCCTGAGACATATATTTTGAATGTGTACGCTATCTATACATGTTATCCAGGGATATGGTACCCTTTCTAACCTTTGTGCAATCACGTGCAATCCATACTGGGCCTAACACCGTCTGAGCCTGCCTCATGCTGTATAGACATATATTTTGAATGTGTACGCTATCCATACATGTTATCCAGGGATACGGTACCCTTTCTAACCTTTGTGCAATCACGTGCAATCCATACTGGGCCTAACACTGTCTGAGCCTGCCTCCTGAGACATATATTTTGAATGTGTACGCTATCCATACATGTTATCCAGGGATACGGTACCCTTTCTAACCTTTGTGCAATCACGTGCAATCCATACTGGGCCTAACACCGTCTGAGCCTGCCTCCTGAGACATATATTTTGAATGTGTACGCTATCCATACATGTTATCCAGGGATACGGTACCCTTTCTAACCTTTGTGCAATCACGTGCAATCCATACTGGGCCTAACACCGTCTGAGCCTGCCTCATGCTGTATAGACATATATTTTGAATGTGTACGCTATCCATACATGTTATCCGGGGATACGGTACCCTTTCTAACCTTTGTGCAATCACGTGCAATCCATACTGGGCCTAACACCGTCTGAGCCTGCCTCCTGAGACATATATTTTGAATTTGTACGCTATCCATACATGTTATCTGGGGATACGGTACCCTTTCTCACCTTTGTGCAATCACGTGTAATCCATACTGGGCGTGAGAACGGCTGGCGAGCTGTTAAGCAAGCTACAGCACCTGTCCAGACAAGTACAGGGATTCCCTAGCGAGGAGACTTATTTGATTGTTTTCAATGTTGGGACAGCAATTTTTGGGGAGCACTATACTCTGGAGAATGATAGATGGGGCCCACCATACACTGGAACATTCCAAAGGTGGACATCAGACACTGGAGCAGCATTTACAGGGCCCATTATACACTAGAGCATTAGAAATGGGGCCCATTATGTTTGGAGCATTATTTGGGCCCATAAGACAGTGGAGCTTCATCCATGGGGACCAACATATACTGTAGCATTATGTGGAGCTCATCATATACTGTTTCAAACATTATATGGGACCAATGATTCTGTATGGAGAAATAGATGGGCCTCGTCATGAGATGTAAAAAGTGAGGTATTTTTCATTGTACTATACCGCTATTTCTCTGCTGTATCGGAGCATGATGAGTTGTGGTATGTGTTAAAGGGGCGCTCTTTCGCCCAGGGCACATGAAAACCTGTAGCCAGCCCTCCCCCCCACAGTTTGTAGCCAAATAACCCCCATTTTTCAGTGCGTAACTTGTATTATGAAGTTAATTAAGGTTGACAAGCTTAAGAAAGAAGAATTGATGCTTTTGGCATTCAAATGGGCACTGTAGGTGTGTTTCCTGTCCTCCTCTCACTGCCGACTTTTATTCCCCATTGACTTACATTGGGTTTCGTGTTTCGGGACGACCCCGACTTTTCCCTATAATCTTGCTCGACCCGACTTTTGGAAAAGTCGGGTTTCACGAAACGAAACGCGACCCTAAAAAACCAAAAGTCGCTCAACTCTAATAATAACCAATTGTACACTGAAAGATTAAAAAATCTATGTTACTTTAGGGATCTGACGAGTGGGTTTGTATTTATTTATGGGTCTGGTCTGAGGTCTTTAAAAGTTTAGTTTGTCTTGACTAGGGCATGTATTAGTTTGAAAGATCTAGTCTGAGGTCTGTATTTATTTAGACGGTCTGGACTGAGGTCTATAGTTATTTAGAGGAGAGGGTCTGGTCTGGGGCCTAACATCTTGCCTGAGTTCTGTATTTTATTAAGGGTTCTTGTTGGTAGTGGATTATTCAGGATACTCTCCATGCATGTGACAACAGAGATTCTTTATTCAGGAATAATCAGGAACAATATATGATAAGCTTAATAGATCAGGAATAAATCATTTGTGTCTCTATCTGTGCAGCATCTAAAGCAGGCTGCTTCTCTCATACACAGACACAGGTAAAGCAGGAAATACAGTCACATGCTCTCCCTGTGTGAGCATCTGGGAGTTTTTTTGTTCTAACTTTATGAACAGCCTACAAATCTAGCAACTGAATACTCATAGACAGGAATGGAGTTGTTTCACCAAACACATTCCAGCAGTTCTTTTTTGGGGTTTGAATTTTTTTAGGTACTCCAAACTGAAGTCTGTTTTTGGGGTAACAATTCTGGGTTCTGTATTTATTTATAGGGTGTGGGCTAGGGTCTATATTTAAGTGAGGGAGTCTATATTTATTCTGGTCCTGTTCTCGGTTCTGTACTTACTTGTTTAGGGAGTCATTTCTAATGTCTGTTTTTATTTATGTGGTCTGGGCTGGGCTCTATATTTGTTAACACAGTCTGATGAAAGGTCTGCCTATTTTTTTTTTAAGAGGCAGTGGGTTGGTGGAAGGGGTATAATGATTGCAGTCACAGAGGGTGCGTCCATGACCGAGCCCATCTGAGAATGCACAAACAGCTGATGCGTATGGTGGTGCAGAGACTCGTCAGTTCCCTGCACTGCAATACACTCCGACTATCAATCAGAGACCAGCAGCTGACTTCGGCATGCTTATCATGGGAAGCACATGACAGTGATATCATGCACCGCCCATGGCAGGCAGGCCGAAGTCATCTACAGGCCATAGAAGAGGACTTTGCATGTCATGGGAGCAAAGGAAGAAGAATTGTTTATTGTTTTTTTGTGTGTTGGAAAAGAGCAGCAGAAGGGACATTATACCAGGAAGGTGCCTAGGTTGGGAGGCACTGTACCAATAAGGGGCCAATGATGGGGGACATTATACTCGGATGTGGCACACTGTTACAGAAAGAGGCCAAAGAGGCCAGAATGTGGAACATAATTGGAGTAAGTATCCGAGGACAAGGTACACTACTGTACAAAAGTTTAGGGTCACTTAGAAATTTCCTTATTTTTGAAAGAAAAGCAAATTTTTTTTCCAATGAAGCTAATATTAAATGATTCAGAAATACACTCTATACATTGTTAATGTGGTAAATGACTATTCTAGCTGCAAACGTCTGGTTTGTAATGCAGTATCTTCATAGGTGTATAGAGGCCCATTTCCAACAACCATCACTCCAGTGTTCTTATGGTACTTTGTGTTTGCTAACTATGTAAGAAGGCTAATGGATGGTTAGCATAGACTTGAAAACCCTTGTACAAGTATGTTAGCACAGCTGAAAAAACAGTTTGGCTGATTAGAGAAGCTATAAACCTGACCTTACTTTGAGCTAGTTGAGAATCTGGAGCATTACATTTGTTGGTTCCATTAAACTCTCAAAATGGCCAGAAAAAAAGAACTTTCATGTGAAACTCGACAGTCTATTCTTGTTCTTAGAAATGAAGGCTATTCCATGCGAGAAATCGCCAAGAAGCTGAAGATTTCCTACAAAGATGTGTACTACTCCCTTCAGAGGAGCGCACAAACAGGCTATAACCAGGGTAGAAAGAGAAGTGCACAACTGCACAACTGAGCAACAAGACAAGTACATTAGAGTCTGTAGTTTGAGAAATCGATGCCTCACAGGTCTTCAAGTGACAGCTTCATTAAATAGTACAAGCAAAATGCCAGTGTCAATGTCTACAGTGAAGAGGCGACTCTGGGATGCTGGCCTTCAGGGCAGAGTGGCAAAGAAAAAGCCATATCTGAGATTAGCTAATAAAAGGAAAAGATTAATATGGACAAAAGAGCATAGACATTGGGTAGAGGAAGATTGGAAAAAAGTGTTATGGACAGACAAATCCAAGTTTGAGGTGTTTGGATCACACAGAAAAACATTTGTGAGACGCAGAACAACTGAAAAGATGCTGGAAGAGTGCCTGACGCCATCTGTCAAGCATGGTGGGGGTAATGTGATGATCTGGGGTTGCTTTGGTGCTGGTAAAGTGGAAGATTTGTACAAGGTAAAAGGGATTTTGAATAAGGAAGGCTATCACTCCATTTTGCAATGCCATGCCATATCCTGTGGACAGCACTTGATTGGAGCCAATTTCACCCTACAACAGAATAATGACCCAAAGCACACCTCCAAATTATGCAAGAACTATTTAGGGAAGAAGCAGGCAGCTGGTATTCTATCTGTAATGGAGTGGCCAGCGCAGTCACCAGATCTCATCCTCATTGAGCTGTTGTGAGAGCAGCTTGACCGAATGGTACACAAAAAGTGCCCATCAAGCAAAACCAACTTGTGGGAGGGGCTTCTGGAAGCATGGGGTGACATTTCTCCAGATTACCTCAGCAAATTAACTGCTAGAATGCCAAAAATATGCAATGCTGTAATTGCTGCAAAGGGAGCATTCTTTGACCAAAGCAAAGTTTGAAGGAGAAAATTATTATTTGAAATAAAAATCTTTTTTTCGAACCTTGTCAATGTCTGGATTAGATTTTAAATTTATTTGGCAACTCATTTGATTAATAAAAGTATGAGTTTTCATGGAAAACACAAAATTGTCTGGGTGACCCCAAACTTTTGAACGGTAGTGTACATTATATCAGTACAAGAATTTCCAAAATCTTATAAGGACCAATAAATCTTGGCTTAAATTTAGGAGATGCAACCTTCATAGGAATATTCTTAGATGACAACCAAACCATATCACATACTTTAAACCGGGGACCAATGGTCCTATGCCGGTTGGAAAATTGCTGGGACTTTTCCTGAGAGAGTGACAACTTATCCACCACTTGGTCCCATATCTGCTGCATTCTCTTAACCACAGTGTCCACACCTGGGCAGGACGAAGATTCCACTTGCCCTGAAGAGAATCGAGGATGAAACCCAAAATTACAGAAAAAGGGTGACATCAAAGCGGCAGAACTAGCTCTATTGTTCAGTGCGAATTCGGCAAAGGGCAAAAATGAAACCCAATCATCCTGATCAGCAGATATAAAACATCTCAAATAAGACTCCAAGGTCTGGTTTGTTCTCTCAGTCTGTCCATTGGTCTGGGGATGAAACGCGGAGGAGAAGGATAACTGAATTCCCAGATTGGAACAAAAGGCTTTCCAGAATCTGGAAACAAACTGGACTCCTCTGTCGGACACAATGTTCTCAGGAATCCCATGTAACCGAACCACCTGTTGTAAAATCAAGGACACCAACTCAGCGGAAGATGGGAACTTTGGGAGTGGTACAAGATGGACCATCTTCGAAAATCTATCACAAATTCCCCAGATAACAGTCATTCTCTGAGAGACAGGAAGATCAGAAATAAAATCCATTGAGATATGGGTCCATGGCCTCTTGGGCACCGGCAAGGGCATCAGCAACCCACTAGAACGAGAACAGGGTTTAGACCGAGAACAAGTCACACAGGACTGTACAAAATTCCTGACTTCACAAGATAAGGCAGGCCACCAAAAGGACCGACTCACCAAATCTCTGGTACCAAAAATACCTTGATGACCAGCCAATGCGGAGCAATGAATTTCAGACATCACTCTCTTTCTCCACTGGTCAGGAACATACAATTTTCCCATAGGGCAATGCTCTGGTTTATCCTCCTGAAATTCCTCCAGGGCGCGTCTCAAATCTGGCGAAATGGCAGAAAGAACTATCCCCTCATCTAGGATGGTAGTAGGCTCAGTCACGCTAAGAGAATCGGCAAAGAAACTCCTAGAGAGGGCGTCTGCCTTAACATTCTTAGTGCCCGGAAGAAAAGAGACCACGAAATTAAAACGAGTGAAAAACAAGGCCCATCTTGCCTGTCTTGGATTCAAGCGTTTGGCCGACTCCAGATAAATCAAATTCTTGTGATCGGTGAGGACCACAACATGATGTCTAGCTCCCTCCAACCAATGTCTCCACTCCTCAAATGCCCACTTCATGGCCAACAATTCCCGATTCCCCATGTTATAGTTGCATTCAGATAGGGAGAACTTTCGAGAAAAGAAGGCACAGGGATTCATCTTAGAAGTCACAGGGTCTTTTTTGGACAAAACAGCTCCTGCACCAATCTCAGAAGCATCTACCTCCACCTGAAATGGAAGTGAGACATCAGGTTGCCGTAAAGCTGGAGCTGAAGTAAATCTCTGCTTAAGCTCCTGAAATGCTGAGAAAGCCTCAGGAGACCAATTCAGCACATCAGCGCCCTTCTTGGTCAGATCAGTCAGTGGTTTGACAATGCCAGAAAAATTACCTATAAATTTATGATAGAAATTAGCAAAACCCAAAAACTTCTGGAGGGCCTTCAAAGAAGTAGGCTGAACCCAATCATAAATGGCCTGTACCTTGGCCGGGTCCATTTCAATAGTCGATGGAGATAAGATAAATCCCAAAAATGAAATCCTCTGTACACCAAAGAGGCATTTTGATCCCTTAACAAACAGGGAATTCTCCCTCAAAATCCGGAATACAGTCCGGACGTGTTCCAAATGAGAATCCTAATCACTAGAAAAGATCAAAATATCATCCAGATAGATGATCAAAAACTTATCCACCAAGTCACGGAAAATATCATTCATAAAGGACTGGAAGACAGAAGGGGCATTAGTGAGCCCAAAAGGCATCACCAGGTACTCAAAATGTCCCTCCGGAGTATTAAACGCCGTCTTCCATTCATCCTCGTGCTTGATGCGAATAAGATTATACGCCCCCCTGAGGTCAAGCTTAGTAAACCAGCAGGCACTCTTAACTCTGGAGAATAAATCAGACATCAGAGGTAGCGGGTACTGATATTTAACCGCCATCTTGTTAAGGGAACGATAATCAATACACGGTCTTAATGAACCATCTTTCTTGGCCACAAAAAAACCAGCACCTAAAGGTGACGAGGATGGTCTAATATGACCCTTCTCCAATGACTCCTTAATATAGGATCACATAGCATCATGTTCAGGTACTGATAAGTTGAAAAGCAGACCCTTGGGAAATTTACACCCAGGCATCAACTCAATTGCACAGTCATAACTCCTATGAGGAGGCAAAGACGCAGACTTGCTCTCACTAAATACATCAGAAAAATCGGCTAGATAATCAGGAATATCATGAGACTTAGGAGAGGTGGAGAAAACAGGAGGGTCCCTAAGAACACACTGACAACCCCAACTCACCACAAACCCAGATTTCCAATCCAAAACTGGATTATGAGTTTGCAACCAAGGAAAACCCAGAACAATTGTATCATGCAAATTATGCAGCACAAAAAACTTACAATTTTCTTGGTGGTCTGGGGCAACTCGCATTGTCACCTGGGTCCAAAACTGAGGTATTTTCTCCGCCAAAGGAGTAGCATCAATACCCCTCAAAGGAATAGGCGTCCGCAGAGGTGTCATGGAAAAACCACAA
Organism: Dendrobates tinctorius; assembly: GCF_039654945.1. Taxonomy (NCBI): domain Eukaryota; kingdom Metazoa; phylum Chordata; class Amphibia; order Anura; family Dendrobatidae; genus Dendrobates; species Dendrobates tinctorius. The sequence goes on along the minus strand of NW_027361870.1, from coordinate 15,772,296 downwards.
CGTTTAGCAAAGTCCAAATCCATCAGATTCAACGCTGCTCCTGAATCCACAAAAGCCTTCGTGGAAAACGTGGATAAGGAGCAGATCAGAGTAATTGCCAAAGGAAACTTAGGTTGTATACTGCCCACAGCAAATGTGTGTGCAAAACATTTCTCTCGTTTTGGGCAGACAGAAATAGTATGAGAGGCGTCTCCACAGAAAAAACACAGCTTATTACGCCTTCTAAACTCCTGACGTTGCGCCCTAGACAAAACCCCATCACATTGCATAGGTTCAGACGTTTGTTCAAAAGGTGGTAGCGCCTCCCGTGTAGTTTTACGTTCACGTAAACGCTGATCAACTTGAATGACTAATGACATAGAATTATCCAGACCAGAGGGAACAGGAAATCCCACCATAACATCTTTTACGGTCTCTGATAAACCCTTCCGAAAGAGAGCTGCCAATGCACTATCATTCCATGTAGTAAGGACCGCCCACTTTCAGAATTTTTGACAGTATAACTCTGCAGAATCCTGACCCTGGTTTAATGCCAACAAGGTTCTCTCAGCTTGATCAACAGCATTAGGTTCATCATACAACAACCCCAAGGCTTGAAAAAATGCATCCACATTAGTCAGAATAGGATGTTCAGGTGTCAGAGAAAAAGCCAATCCTGGGGATCGCCGCGCAGCAAGGAGATGACAATGTTTACCTGCTGCACAGAGCTCCCCGATGAGTTAGGCTTCAAGGCCAGAAATAATTTACAATTATTCTTAAAATTCAGAAATTTAGACCGATCCCCTGAAAACACATCAGGAGTTGGGATCTTTGGTTCAGCAGCATGTGACTGAATGAGGTAGGTGGAAATTCCCTGCACTTCAGCAGCCAGCTGCTCCACACGATCAGACAATTGCTTAATCTCCATTAGGAAAAAGAAAAAAAAAATCCTCCTACGGCACCAGAGAAAAAAAGAGGAGAAAATATAAAAAGAAAAAAAATTCTGGCACTTTTTTTTTTTTAACAACTTTTTCCTGCTTTTGAGTATCCTAGAATCTGCGGTATGGCTGGTGATTCTGTTATGAATGGGTCACCAAGGAGAAAAAAGCAAAACAAGCTAAGTCACAGAAAACCAGAGAGGTTGGTAACTATGCAGATTACAGATCCCTGATCCTACCACATAACTAGCAGCAGCCGTGGAGTTTACCTACGGTGTTCCTAGACGCTTCATCACAGCCGGAGGACTAAATAAGCCTGAAGCATGAAAAGGGGAAAACTAACTGCCCCAGAGCAGACTCCAAAGGAATAGATAGCCCCCACACATGTATTGACGGTGAAACAAGATGAAGGCACAGACACAGGCAGGAAAATAGGCTGCGCAAACGATGGGGCCCAAACTAACTAGAGAGGAACGGAAAGGAAAGACACTGTCTGCAACCTGCAAAAAACCCTACAAAAATAATGTCCAACACTTCTGATAGCAAAATTAACCCTGAAGTCACTAGACTTCTCCCACTATATCATCACTCTGAAATATTCTGAGACAGAGCAAAAAGAGACCAAACTAGTAAGGGACAAAAAGCAAATTGGCAAAATACTGATAAATAAGAGTGGGAATTCAGCACAGCCCCCAGCTGGGGCTGGCTGACCACACCAAAAAACTGAATAGACCAACAAAATCAAGTGTGAACATTAACAGAAAAACTTAGCTTTAGATGACTGGAACAGAGCTGAAAACCAAGAGCTGACAAGCCAGAAGGAATCACCAGCAACTGAATAGGGCGTCGGCTGTCTTAAATCCAATCTGAGACTCCTGAGGTCCAATCGTCATCCTCATTCTCAGGTGGCAGATCTCCACCGATCAAATCAGCCTCACTACCTCCTGTTACCACCAGAGGGAGTCTGGAAGGAGAACTCACAACTGGTGAACCAGAGAATGAACTCACAACATAAACAGTTATCTAGATGCCTAAAATAATAGAGATGTCATCAAATTGTCCTAAAGAGAATTACAAATTTACTTCTGTATATTCATTTTTACATACGATGAAAGAATGAAAAAGCAGCACAGATAAAAAAAGAAGAAAAAAGTGGGTGCACGATCCCTGGCATATACCAAACCTTTAAAACATCCATAAAAAATGGAAAGCAGCACGCCTTAGAAAATATAAAGGTGTTTATTCAGCCCATAGGGCTATGTGCCCATTGAATGCGACGATTCGGTCCAGAAAGGGTCACACTGAAAGGGCACATAGCCCTATGGGCTGAATAAACACCTTTATTTATATTTTCTAAGGTGTGCTCTTTTTCATTTTTACATAGTTACATAGGTTGAAAAAAGAACTAGGTCCATCAAGTTGAACCTTTCTCCACCAATTGTTCATTTATTTACTAATTTTAACTATAACCCACAATGTTATGTGTCTCAAGGAAATCGTCCAGCCCTTTTTTAAAAGCTGTTGTAGTGACATAGTAAGGAAATGGAAGAACACAGGTACAGTTCTTGTTAAGCCCAGAAGTGGCAGGCCAAGAAAAATATCAGAAAGGCAGAGAAGAAGAATGGTGAGAACAGTCAAGGACAATCCACAGACCACCTCCAAAGACCTGCAGCATCATCTTGCTGCAGATGGTGTCACTGTGCATTGGTCAACAATACAGCGCACTTTGCACAAGGAGAAGCTGTATGGGAGAGTGATGCGAAAGAAGCCGTTTCTGCAAGAACGCCACAAACAGAGACGCCTGAGGTATGCAAAAGCACATTAGGACAAGCCAGTTACATTTTGGAAGAAGGTCCTGTGGACTGATGAAACAAAGATTGAGTTGTTTGGTCATACAAAAAGGCGTTATGCATGCGCTGTATTGTTGACCGATGCACAGTGGCACCATCTGCAGCAAGATGATGCTGCAGGTCTTTGGAGGTGGTCTGTGGATTGTCCTTGACTGTTCTCACCATTCTTCTTCTCTGCCTTTCTGATAGTTTTCTTGGCCTGCCACTTCTGAGCTTAACAAGAACTGTACCTGTGTTCTTCCATTTCCTTACTATGTTCCTCACAGTGGAAACTGACAGGTTAAATCTCTGAGACAACTTTTTGTATCCTTCCCCTGAAAAGCTATGCTGAATAATCTTTGTTTTCAGATCATTTGAGAGTTGTTTTGAGGAGCCCATGATGCCACTCTTCATAGGAGAATCAAATAGGAGAACTATTTGCAAGTGGCCACCTTAAATACCTTTTCTCATGATTTGATACACCTGGCTATGAAGTTCAAAGCTCAATGAGGTTACAAAACCAATTTAGTGCTTCAGGAAGTCAGTAAAAAGTAGTTAGGAGTGTTCAAATCAAGAAAATGATAAGGGTGCCCATACTTTTGCACCGGTCAAATTTTGTTTAAATGCAGATTGCACATTTTCTGTTAGTACAATAAACCTCATTTGAATCCAGAAATATAACTGAGTCCATCAGTTATTAGATATATGAAACTGAAATAGCTCATGCAAAAACCAAAATTGTTATAAAGAAAAAAGGTTAACATTAATAGGGGTGCCCAAACTTTTACATATGACTGTATATATATATATATATATATATATATATATATATATACACATGTACATTAGATCCCCTCTCAGGCATCTATTTTCTAAGCTGAACAAGTCCAACTTTTCCAACCTTCCATCATATGAGAGGCCTTCCAATCCCTTGTAATAATCTAGCAGCCCATCTTTGAACTGACTCCAACTTCTGAATATCCTTTTTAAAATGTGGAGCCCAAAACTGGATCCCATATTCTAGATGTGGTCTCACCAGTGATTTATAGAGGTAACAGTACATTGGGATCGTGGGATTTTATCTCTTTTTATACATCCTAAAATCTTGTTTGCTTTTGCGGCTTCTGCTTGACATTGAGTACTGCTGTTCAGCTTACCTGTAACCAGAATACCCCATCTTTCTTCTTTCTTCTGTAGTTCCGAGTATGGTCCCATTTAATGTATATGCAGCAATAGGATTACTCCGTTCCAGGTGCATTACTCTACATTTATCTATGTATATTTACGCCGATGTTGGACTCCCTCCCTTTGATGTGGGATCCGATGGTAAGCCCACATCTTTCCCGGGACATGTCAACTGTTCAAAACAGTTGACATGTGCCCGCAATAGCCGCAGGTGGATTCGCGATCCACCCGCCGCTATTAACCAGTTAAATGCTGCTGTCAAACTCTGACAGCGGCATTTAACAAGCGCTTCCGGCAATTGCACAGGAAATACTCACACTAGTGTGTCGGTATGACAACCGGAGGTCTCCTGGAGACCTCTATGGTTGTCAGTGCCAGATTTCTGTGAGCGCCACCTAGTGATCGGCACTCATAAGCAAGTCAGCAATTCTACTACATAGAGGTGATCTTCCCATGTAGCAGAGCCGATCGGGCTGTGGCAGCTTCTAGTCTCCCATGGAGACTATTGAAGCATGCCAAAAGTAAAAAAAAGTGTTTACATTTTTTTTTAAATATAAAAGTTCAAATCACCCCCCTTTCGCCCCATGCAAAATAAAGCTAAATAAAATCAAACACACATATTTGGTATCGCTGCAGTCAGAATCGCCCGATCTATCAATAAAAAAAAAGGATTAACATGATCGCTGAACGGCGTAGTGAGAAAAAAATTCAAAACGCCAGAATTACCTTTATTGGTCGCCGCAACATTGCATTAAAATGCAATAATGGGCGATCAAAAGATTGTATCTGCACCAAAATGATATAATTAAAAAGTCAGCTCAGTGCACAAAAAAATGAGCCCTCACCCAACCCCAGATCATGAAAAAAGGATACACTACGGGTATTGGAAAATGGCGCAATTTTTTTTTCTTTTAGTAAACTTTTGAATTTTTTTTCACCACTTAGATAAAAAGGAACCTAGACATGTTTGGTGTCTATGAACTTGTATTGAACTGGAGAATCATAATGGCTGGCTAGTTTTAGCATTTAGTGAACCTAGTAAAAAAAGCACAATGGTGTCGTTCAAAAGTACAACTCGTCCCACAAAAAATAAGCCCTCACATGGCCATATTGAAAAATAAAAAAGTTATGGCTCTGGGATGGAGGGGAGCGAAAAGCAAAACCAAAAAAAAGCTCCTGGGGTTAAGGGGTTAAACCTCATTTGCCAAGTGTTTGCCGATTCAGTTATCTTATTCAGATCGTTGTGCAATATTGTAATGTCAAGGTCAGATTTTAATGTCCTACATAGTTTGGTGTCCTCAGCAAAGACTGACACTTTAATCTCAATCCCATCCACAAGGTCATTGGGTTAGCTTGCCTTTTAGAAAAAGTATAGGAGTAACCCCGGCACACTAATAACATGTATTGTGGTGTGATACGGTGAACATGTGAGAGGTTGAACAGAGGAATAGAGTGAAGGTGTAAGGAGTTGAAAAGCATAGGTACCTACACATTCATGCTTTTCAACTCCTTACACCTTCACTCTATTCCTCTGTTCAACCTCTCACATGTTCACCGTATCACACCACAATACATACTCACTGGCCTCACATCATTATAGATCCATACACACCTTCACAAAGGATGTATGACACTGTCCCCACCTTATGTATCACCTATCACTAGATTTTTGGTTTTATAATACTTTATAAAGTTTATTTATTGATTTTTGTTCTTTTATTGTATATATTGTAGTCATATCCCTGATGAAAGCTCGAGATGTAGAGCTGAAACGTTGGATTGTAACACCACCCTTTTTTGGATTGTAACACCACCCTTTTTTTCACAATCAATAAAATCACAACAATTAAAGACTGTCGTTGAGAAGACTTTACTTTCATGTTATTAGTGTGCCGGGGTTACTCCTATACTTTAGTCTTGTTTTTTTCCCAGAGCACCTAAGTTGGGGTTTGAGCCTGTCATATCTACTTTAAGCTTGCCTATTAGAGCCCAGGTGATTCAGTACATTAACAGATACAAATATGTACATGTGATAACTTAGTCTGCAACATGTCAATCACAGGCATTTTTTCTGAAATGGTATAAATATTAAAACTACCTAAGGTGAAATAAGTTTCCATATCACGTTTCTTTAACTGTGTGTGAAATAGCTAAAAGCTATAACCATGTAATCCATATGAAATATTTTACATTCTAACAACCCGCTTAAACCCCTTAACCCAGCACAGTCGGTGTACATCGAACAGGGACTTCTTCAAAAGTGATTCTATAAAAGAAGTTTATAGGGCTATGTGCTGTCAGGCGCCTGTGTTCAAGCCTTGGGTGTCAAGACAGTGATAAGTAACCAAAATGACTTATTCACAACTTTTAAACCTCTTGTATGCTTAGGTCAATAGTGACAACGACATCTAAGGTGTCTGAAAGAAGAAGCTTTAATATGCTTTAATATGGCCTGAGGTATGGCCTAATAGGTTGCCTGACAGTGTAATATTGACAGGTAATAATGCTTTGAAATATCTTATAAAAAAAAAGTTATAAAGTTTAGTAAAATTTTGTAAAAGAATAAAAATATCACTGCGTTAATATTGACTAAAGATGATCAGATCAATCTGAAGAGGGTCGACTACCAGTTGAGTTTCCTAAAATTTGTCATTTCATGCAAGTTCGAAAATTCTAAACATATGATTTGTGATTCGCAAAAAAAGAATAGTGGGCAACAGTCATTTTGCGTTGCAGCTCAGGCCTCCCCATAATACCCTGCAACTATGACTTCTAGCGGATTATCATACCTTTTAAAGTGTTGCTCAGTACCTAGACCATCACAGATCAGTGGTTCCTGGTGGAGCACAGTTAGTATGGTAGAGTGGTTTTCTATCTCCAGAGTAACATGGTAAGGGCAGAGACAGACTGTTGTATAACTCGTGCGAGGATCGCATCTTAAATGTTGTACTGGCTGTCTGCTCTCCTGATCTGAGCTTGAGAGCTGCAAAGAAACACATCACGCTGTCATTCTCAGGTCAGGAGAGGTGCCAGGCCAGTCCCTGTATCGCAGTATGATTAGAGCTCGAATTATACAGAAGTCTGTCTCTGCTCTAAGTCTCTCTCTCCAGTGTAGAGTGTAAGGGTCCCATTACATTTAGCGATGCACCACCACATTATCATTTGTGGGCTTGACTTACATTCACAAACTAGTGACAACGGTAGAGACTAGACTCTTTATGTACTTGTATGCGGGCTATGCCTGCTTGAAACATAATGGTTTCTCCTTCATTAAATAAGCTGATTCATTTATTGTTTGTTATTTCTGCCCACAATTGTGGTCGTTTTTATGCACTAATTATCTGCATGTATAAAATTGTACTTTATATGCACTTATTAACAGGCAGTGCCGGTTTACAAATAGAATATTATCAATTTTTGGGTAAACGTGCAATATGGCTCCCTGTTTGGACAGCAGTATCCCTGTGATGTTATTGTATTTTATGGATAGTGTTCAGTAGCATATCTTGCATAATAAAATATTGTAATTTTTGGCAATTTAAACTATGCTCTATTGTGGTTGATTTATATAAATTCTGATGCAGAATATTGGCCAAATACTGACATGTGAATAAGCGCTTAACCATACAATTCCAGGAGGGTAGAAAATGAATGGTACAGAGGTTTACAAAATAATGCTCAAGATTTGTTATTTACTGAGGTACACAAATATTTATTAAAAAAGACATCTCAGAAGAGTGGGGAAACAAGGCAACTTTCCCTTTAGAACTACATGGCTGAAAAACACACAAAGCTGATTTTTGAAGTTCACTGTGCAGGATCCATAAAATGAGCTCAACGCAAGGAATTGCGTTTCTTGTCCAGCAGTGAAGATCCCTGATAATAGAGATGTTTCTTTATGTGATGTCAGCGTGTAATAACAATGCAATGATATAGAATGCGATGCGCATAAAATAGCAGGATCACATTTTCCGAAGAAGAATTGACCACAGCCCAGATGTGTGAACTCCACTGTATTAGCTAAGGTTAAAACTCCCACACTGACATTAACAAGTTGTTATTTCTCCAGCTGGGAGGTAAGGAAAAGACAAAGACATAATGTGAGATACTAAGATCGAAAGTTTATTGTGGGAAGTCGCTGCTAGATAGCACACAGAGACAGGTGTGAAAGGAAGGCGCAATCGGACGTATTCGAAATATTCGTCTCCGGTCTAGATCTAATAATCCAGGAGCGATAGTTTACAATCTGAATTTTATCCCTTAGCATAGTCGCAGTCTGAGCGGTATAGTTGGCACTAATATCAGGAACCTCAGCAAATACAGGGTCCAAGTTTACCCACAACCCCCCAATCACTTATTAATGGGGCCCCATTTAATGGCCAATTATGCACAATATGGGAATCTGATACAGTGGTCTTAATGTTCCATAGGTGAAAATACACAGGTACAAATTACCCCTCTTGTTTCTCTATGGACATACTATACAGTATATCAAGAGCAGACACAGATAGAAAAGGCCCCTCTGCAAGAACAATATATGCACCTTTTGCAGTCCAATAGCTCATCATAATGTCCAATTCCACCTGCTTTGGAAGTAGAAGTGTCCCCCTTTACCTCTTGGACCCCTGTGTGGCTGCAGAGGTTGTACTAATGGCGTGTCCACCCTTTAAGTGTAGCAAATAAGGGTACCGCTACACTACGCGATGCACCAGCGATCCCGACAGCGATACGACCTGGTACGTCACTGCATGGTCACTAGTAAGCTGTCAAACACAAAACTACTACTCAACGATGCAGCAACGAGCCGGCGATCCATATAGCGACTTCAGCGGTCGTTGGGAACTTGTCACACAGCAGCTATTCTGATGATTCACGTCTGCGTTCCTGAGTTCTGAGTCGCCAACGAGGTCACTTGTCGGCGTCAAACACAAAAATGCATGCTGGCCAGTGGGACACCAGCGATCAAAAAATGGCCCAGGACATTCAAGCTCAATCAGCGAGATCACAGCGGGGCCCGGTTGCCGCTATGTATCACATGTAGCAAGATCGCTGGCGAAGTCGCTGTTGCGTCACAAAATCTGTGACGTCTCAGCGATCTTGATAACGATCTGATTATGTGAGACGGGGCCTTAAGTCTTTGAAGCTACTTTTAGAGTAATCCACTTTTGATTTTGATTATCTATCCTTAGGATAAATCATTCATATCCAGACAACGGTTGACCTGCAATTCTTGTTAACAGGCACTAAACAGAGTAAGGAGCTGTGGTATTCCCACCTCTGGAGTAGACAACGAGTAATTGGCAAGGGTACCGCCACCATCTCAACTGATATTGGTGAACTCTCCAATGGATTTGTCGTCAATATCAAAGCAGTAGATAACTTCACTAAAGATCATGCTATTCCCCAGTAAAATTCAGCAGGCAAACTTCTCTGTGCTCAATCACATTTTATTCGAGACAACATGAATCTGTTCAAGAGCATGCGCAGAAGGATTCAGGCAGTATTGAAAGCCAAAGATAGATTTACAAAATACTAACAAAAAAATAAAAACACAAATTTAGATTTTTAGGGGCAAAACAATGCAGTGACATGACAAGAATCTGTATATCTAATCATAAGCTAAATACTTGCAAGTCAAATATATGTATGAGATATCCAAGATGATTGTCTATAAAATGATGGCAGCCTCACATTCAAAACAATAGTGGATGGTGAGATCTGGAGCCTAAAAGGCAAAAGTTTAAGAAATTGTTACCCTTTTATTCATTAATCCCTTTACTCCCAAGGGTGGTTTGCATGTTAACTCCCGGGCCAATTTTTACAATTCTGACCACTGTCCCTTTATGAGGTAACAACTCTGGAACGTTTCCATAGATCCTGGTGATTCTGACATTGTTTTCTTGTGACATATTGTACTTCATGTTAGTGTTAAATTTTCATTCATATAACTTGCATTTATTTGTGAAGAAAATGGAAATTTGGCAAAAATTTTGAAAATTTCGCAATTTTCCAACTTTGAACTTTTATGCTTTTAAATCACAGAGATATGGCGCTCAAAAAACTTAATAAGTAACATTTCCCACATGTTTACTTTACATCAGCACAATTTGGGAGCCAAAATTTTTTTTGTTAGGAAGTTATAAGGGTTAAAAGTTGACCAGCGATTTCTCATTTTTACAACACCATTTTATTTTTAGGGACCACATCACATTTGAAGTCACTTTGAGGGGTCTATATGATAGAAAATACCCAAAAGTGACACCATTCTAAAAATTGCACCCCTCAAGGTGCTCAAGACCACATTCAACAAGTTTATTAACCCTTCAGGTGCTTCACAGGAATTTTTTGAATGTTTAAAAAAAGTGAACATTTAACTTTTTTCACAAAAAAAATTACTTCAGGTTTAATTTTTTTATTTTACCAATGGTAACAGGAGAAATTGGACTGGAAAAGTTATTGTGCAATTTGTCCTGAGTACGCTGATACCCCATATGTGGGGGTAAACCACTATTTGGGCTCATGGCAGAGCTCTGAAGGGAAGGAGCGTCATTTGACTTTTTCACTGCAAAATTGGCTGGAATTCAGATCGGATGCCATGTCAAGTTTGGAGAGCTCCTGATGTGCCTAAACAGTGGAAACCCCCCACAAGTTACCCCTTTTTGGAAACTAAACCCCCAAGGAACTTATCTAGATATGTGGTGAGCACTTTGAACCCCCAAGGGCTTTACAGAAGTTTATAACGTACAGCCGTACAATTAAAAAATCATAATTTTTCCACAAAAATGATCTTTTCACCCCCAATTTTTATTTTCCCAAGAGTAACAGGACCCCAAAAGTTATTGTGAAATTTGTCCTGAGTACGCTGATACCCCATATGTGGGGGTAAACCACTATTTGGGCTCATTGCAGAGCTCAGAAGGGAAGCAGCGCCATTTGACTTTTTTGGCTGGAATTGAGATCGGACGCCATGTCACATTTGGAAAGCCCCTGATGTGCCAAAACAGTGGAAACCCCCCAATTCTAACTCCAACCCTAACCCCAATACACCCCTAACCCTAAACCTAACCCTAGCCCTAGCCCTAACCCTAACTTAAACCCTAGCCCTAACCCCAGCCCTAACCCTAGCCCTAACCCTAGCCCTAATAGGAAAATGGAAATAAATGCATTTTTTTTATTTTATTATTTTTCCCTAACTAACTAACGGGGGGTTTGAATTACTATTTATGGCGGTTTTTATTTTTGGCAGCTGTCGCACGCTAAAAGATGCTTTTTATTGTAAAAATAGTTTATGCATCACCACATTTTGAGAGCTATAATTTTTCCATATTTTGACCCACTGAGTCATGTGAGGTCTTATTTTTTTGTGGGACGAGTTGACGTTTTTATTGGTACCATTTTTGGGCATGTGACTTTTTTTATCGCTTTTATTCCGATTTTTGGGACAAAGAATGAACAAAAACCAGCGTTTCATGAATTTCTTTTGGGGGAGTGCGTTTACACCGCTCCACGTGCAGTAAAATTGATAAAGCGGTTTTATTCTTCAGGTCAGTACGGTTACAGGGATACCTCACTTATGTCGTTTTTTTATGTTTTGGCACTTTCATGCAATGAAAACAATTTTATATAAAAAATAATTATTTTTGCATCGCTTTATTCTGCGAGCTATAACTTTTTTATTTTTTCGCTGATGATGCTGTGTGGTAGCTCGTTTTTTGTGGAACAAGGTGACATTTTCAGCAGTACTATGGTTATTTATATCCGTCATTTTGATCACGCGTTATTGCACTTTTTGTTTGGCGGTATGATGATAAAGCATTATTTTTTGCTTCGTTTTTTATTTTTATTTTTTAAGGGGTTCGCTAAAGGGGTTAACTAGTGGGACAGTTTTATAGGGCGGGTTGGTTTTTTTATTTTCAAAAAATGAATTTATTAGGGAATATTTTTTTTTTTAATTTACTTAGCAATTTTTTGTAAATTATTTTTACATTTTTTTTAACTTTATTACATTGTCCCAGGGGGGAAATCACTGTCATGTGACAGATCGCTGATCTGTCACATCACAGATCGCTGTGACAGATCAGCGATCTGTCACAGGCAGTGCTGCAGGCTTCCTCATGCTGTCGCTTTGCAGGCATGAGGAAGCCGGCTCCCTGCAGGCCCCTGAAGGTCCCCGCCGCCATATTGGATCCGGGGACCTGCAGGGAAGGAGGCGCTGCACATCGCGCTGCTGCGGGGGTCTCAGGGAAGCACAGAGGGAGCCCCCTCCCTGCCGATGCTTCCCTAAACCCCCGGTACACTGCGATCGTGTTTGATCGCAGTGTGATGGGGGTTAATGTGTCAGGGGCGGTCCGTGACGCCCCTGACACATAGTGCCGGGTGTCAGCTGTGATAATCAGCTGACACCCGGCCGCGATCAGCTGCGCTCCCCCCGTGAGCGCAGCTGATCGCGCTAGACGTGCTATTTTGTCCTTGGGACTTAGGTCCCAGGTCACATGGACGGAATGTCTAATGTAGGAAAGGGGTTAATGTATTTACTAAGATCTCTATGGCTTTGGCTAATTGACTTCTACTAAGATAACATACCCAAATGTCTACTATTCACTACTTGTTCAAAAAGCTTCATGTGTTTATTACATTTGAGCTTCCAAATAATCTTTATACACTATTGGGACTTTCTTATTATTTACATACATTTAATACAATTTTATTTAGTATTCATTTTTTCATTTTATGTCCGTTTTTATTGAAGGAAAATTATAATTTGTCACTTTAATACCAGAAGATACTTGCAAACTTGGAGTTATAGATTGGAGTCACATTGAGGTTTCCAAAATAAGTAGACTTCCACTTCAATGACGTGACATTTGTGGGTTGTACTGCAAATTGTGAATTGAGGACCAAGATCTTTAATTTACTACACTGTAGGAGGGCATTTGCTTTAATGAAATTAGTAAAAGGGTAATTTTTTATGCGTTAATGAAGAGTACAGTTGAGCGAAACGGGTCGAAAAATTTCAAAAGTCACCGACTTTTGGCAAAGTCGGGTTTCATGAAACAAAACCCGACCCTAGGATGAGGTCGGCCACGAGGTCGGCGACTTACGCGCCAAAGTCGCGTTTCAAAAGTTTGTTTTGCGCTCTTTTTCAGCCAATCAGGATCCACGGACACTGTGGGCAACGTGATGACATAGGCACGGGTCACCACCATCTTTCAGAAGGGCATGCAAGTGATTGGCTTGCTTTGGTGGGCGTCACAGGGGGTATAAAAGGGCGTGCACGCCGACCGCCATCTTACTTCTGCCGATCTTAGTATAGGGAGAGGTTGCTGCTGATTCTGTAGGGAGAGCGTTAGGCAGGGAAGAAGACAAAAAAACTGCTTCTGCTGCTAGCGATTTGGCCTGCACAACACACCAGTCACTGTGTGTGCAGTGCAAGGGGAGGCTATATAGTGGTGTATCAGTGGTGTTGGTTGTTGGGCTGCCTTCTAAGGCTTCCTGACATTCCTGCATTGCTGTTTACCCACTGCTCCGCAAACTGCTTTTTCAAAAGCAATCCCAATTTTTTTCTTTTGTCCTGCTGAGAAGACAAAAAAACTGCTTCTGCTGCTAGCAATTTGGCCTGCACAACACACCAGTCACTGTGTGTGCAGTGCAAGGGGAGGCTATATAGTGGTGTATCAGTGGTGTTGGTTGTTGGGCTGCCTTCTAAGGCTTCCTGACATTCCTGCATTGCTGTTTACCCACTGCTCCGCAAACTGCTTTTTTAAAAGCAATCCAATCTCCCTTATCCTCTAGTCACTTTTGTCACAGCTGTGCCATCAAACCTGTCACATAGCGCTCAGATATTCATTGGGCCTCACACAATCCAAAAGTGTCCAGTGTCCAAAAGTGTGTGCAGAGATTCAAAATCTGCCTTATCCTCTAGTCACTTTGGTCACAGCTGTGCCATCGAGCCTGTCACATAGCGCTCAGATATCAGTGGGCCTCACACAATCCAAAAGTGTCCATCCAGTGTCCAAAAGTGTGTGCAGAGATTCAAAATCTCCCTTATCCTCTAGTCACTTTGGTCACAGCTCTGCCATCGAGCCTGTCACATAGCGCTCAGATATCAGTGGGCCTCACACAATCCAAAAGTGTCCATCCAGTGTCCAAAAGTGTGTGCAGAGATTCAAAATCTCCCTTATCCTCTAGTCACTTTGGTCACAGCTGTGCCATCGAGCCTGTCACATAGCGCTCAGATATCAGTGGGCCTCACACAATCCAAAAGTGTCCATCCAGTGTCCAAAAGTGTGTGCAGAGATTCAAAATCTCCCTTATCCTCTAGTCACTTTGGTCACAGCTGTGCCATCGAGCCTGTCACATAGCGCTCAGATATCAGTGGGCCTCACACAATCCAAAAGTGTCCATCCAGTGTCCAAAAGTGTGTGCAGAGATTCAAAATCTCCCTTATCCTCTAGTCACTTTGGTCACAGCTGTGCCATCGAGCCTGTCACATAGCGCTCAGATATCAGTGGTCCTCACACAATCCAAAAGTGTCCATCCAGTGTCCAAAAGTGTGTGCAGAGATTCAATATCTCCCTTATCCTCTAGTCACTTTGGTCACAGCTGTGCCATCGAGCCTGTCACATAGCGCTCAGATATCAGTGGGCCTCACACAATCCAAAAGTGTCCATCCAGTGTCCAAAAGTGTGTGCAGAGATTCAAAATCTCCCTTATCCTCTAGTCACTTTTGTCACAGCTGTGCCATCGAGCCTGTCACATAGCGCTCAGATATTCATTGGGCCTCACACAATCCAAAAGTGTCCAGTGTCAAAAAGTGTGTGCAGAGATTCAAAATCTCCCTTATCCTCTAGTCACTTTGGTCACAGCTGTGCCATCGAGCCTGTCACATAGCGCTCAGATATCAGTGGGCCTCACACAATTCAAAAGTGTCCATCCAGTGTCCAAAAGTGTGTGCAGAGATTCAAAATCTCCCTTATCCTCTAGTCACTTTGGTCACAGCTGTGCCATCGAGCCTGTCACATAGCGCTCAGATATCAATGGGCCTCACACAATCCAAAAGTGTCCATCCAGTGTCCAAAAGTGTGTGCAGAGATTCAAAATCTCCCTTATCCTCTAGTCACTTTGGTCACAGCTGTGCCATCGAGCCTGTCACATAGCGCTCAGATATCAGTGGGCCTCACACAATCCAAAAGTGTCCATCCAGTGTCCAAAAGTGTGTGCAGAGATTCAATATCTCCCTTATCCTCTAGTCACTTTGGTCACAGCTGTGCCATCGAGCCTGTCACATAGCGCTCAGATATCAGTGGGCCTCACACAATCCAAAAGTGTCCATCCAGTGTCCAAAAGTGTGTGCAGAGATTCAAAATCTCCCTTATCCTCTAGTCACTTTGGTCACAGCTGTGCCATCGAGCATGTCACATAGCGCTCAGATATTCATTGGGCCTCACACAATCCAAAAGTGTCCAGTGTCCAAAAGTGTGTGCAGAGATTCAAAATCTCCCTTATCCTCTAGTCACTTTGGTCACAGCTGTGCCATCGAGCCTGTCACATAGCGCTCAGATATCAGTGGGCCTCACACAATCCAAAAGTGTCCATCCAGTGTCCAAAAGTGTGTGCAGAGATTCAAAATCTCCCTTATCCTCTAGTCACTTTTGTCACAGCTGTGCCATCGAGCCTGTCACATAGCGCTCAGATATTCATTGGGCCTCACACAATCCAAAAGTGTCCAGTGTCCAAAAGTGTGTGCAGAGATTCAAAATCTCCCTTATCCTCTAGTCACTTTGGTCACAGCTGTGCCATCGAGCCTGTCACATAGCGCTCAGATATCAGTGGGCCTCACACAATCCAAAAGTGTCCATCCAGTGTCCAAAAGTGTGTGCAGAGATTCAAAATCTCCCTTATCCTCTAGTCACTTTGGTCACAGCTGTGCCATCGAGCCTGTCACATAGCGCTCAGATATCAGTGGGCCTCACACAATCCAAAAGTGTCCATCCAGTGTCCAAAAGTGTGTGCAGAGATTCAATATCTCCCTTATCCTCTAGTCACTTTGGTCACAGCTGTGCCATCGAGCCTGTCACATAGCGCTCAGATATCAGTGGGCCTCACACAATCCAAAAGTGTCCATCCAGTGTCCAAAAGTGTGTGCAGAGATTCAAAATCTCCCTTATCCTCTAGTCACTTTGGTCACAGCTGTGCCATCGAGCATGTCACATAGCGCTCAGATATTCATTGGGCCTCACACAATCCAAAAGTGTCCATCCAGTGTCCAAAAGTGTGTGCAGAGATTCAAAATCTCCCTTATCCTCTAGTCACTTTGGTCACAGCTGTGCCATCGAGCCTGTCACATAGCGCTCAGATATCAGTGGGCCTCACACAATCCAAAAGTGTCCATCCAGTGTCCAAAAGTGTGTGCAGAGATTCAAAATCTCCCTTATCCTCTAGTCACTTTTGTCACAGCTGTGCCATCGAGCCTGTCACATAGCGCTCAGATATTCATTGGGCCTCACACAATCCAAAAGTGTCCAGTGTCCAAAAGTGTGTGCAGAGATTCAAAATCTCCCTTATCCTCTAGTCACTTTGGTCACAGCTGTGCCATCGAGCCTGTCACATAGCGCTCAGATATCAGTGGGCCTCACACAATCCAAAAGTGTCCATCCAGTGTCCAAAAGTGTGTGCAGAGATTCAAAATCTCCCTTATCCTCTAGTCACTTTGGTCACAGCTGTGCCATCGAGCCTGTCACATAGCGCTCAGATATCAGTGGGCCTCACACAATCCAAAAGTGTCCAGTGTCCACAAGTGTCTGCAGAAATTCAAAATCTCCCCTGTCCTATAGACACCTTGTACCTTGTTTTACATTACTATATAGTTTGTTGGATTTTGTCTACATTTCTACCAAAAACGAGGAAGGCTGGTGGAAGAGGCCGTGGAATTGGGCGGGGGTTGGCAGCTGGTAATGATGTTGTTGGTGGTGGATCTGATGGTAGTGGCAAGAGCAAAATAGGACCGAAAGCAGGAGGTGCTGACCCTGCGTCATCGTCTGGCTACATAAGGCCTCGAACGCTTAGTTTTCTAGGAGTTGGCAAACCGCTTTTAAAGCCAGAGCATCAGGAAAAAGTTTTGTCTTACATTGCTGACTCAGCCTCCAGCTCTATCGCCTCCTCTTCTTCAGTTGTAAAAAGTAAAAGCACTGAGTCGTCATTGGAGGCTCATGTTCATGAACCACACCTTTCCTTGTGTCCTTCACCCCAACCAAGATTGAAGGATGACGCAGGCCATACTACTGATTACTCCATGGAGCTGTTTTCACATACCATGCCTGGATTATCAAGTCAAATGGTGAATTACCCAGGCCAAGATGAATCTGACATGGAGTGCACTGATGCACAGCCGCTGATGGATGATTCTGCTGGTACATTCACTCAGAGCACTACATTGTCCTCGCAGTGTACAGAGCCAGATTCTGACCCTGATGAGACTCAGGTGCCCCTTCCCGCACACTATACCACCATACACGGTGACACAGAGGAAGGTGCACATGACATAGAAGAGGAGGTGATGGATGACCCAGTTGTTGACCCAGATTGGCATCCATTGGGGGAAGAGGGTGCTGCTTCCAATAGCTCAGATGAGGAGCATCCACAGCAGACATCGACATCGCCACAGCTGTTATCTGGCAGGCCCGGAGCACTCCAAAGACAGGTTCCAAACATCAAAAGAGTTGCTGGACAGCTTGTCCAGAGGGTCAAAAGATCACAGCGTGCTAGGCCGCAAAATGTCTGCCAAAGTAGGAAGAGTGCAGTGTGGCACTTTTTTGAACAAAATCCTCATGATCAGGCCAAGGTTATCTGTAAGAAGTGCGCAAAGACCTTTAGCCGAGGGAAAAATCTGAAAAATTTGAATACCAGTGCCACATGTGCAACTGATCACAACGAAGGTAGTCAGCAATGCTACATTGTTTCCCCCACTGTAAGCCCACCGGTTAGCACAGCAGCAAATGTTGAGGTGTCGATGCAAGACCACAGCAGTCAGGGAATCCCACTGTTATATCAACGAAAGACTGATTCTAGGCCATCAGAAAGAACACCAACTCCATCACCATCATCAACCCTCTCTCAGTCCGCCCTGTCCACCGCTACTTCCACCATATGCAGCTCTCAAGTCCAGCTCACCCTCCCAGACACTATGAGTAGGTCAAGAAAGTACTCAGTCTCTCATCCGCGTACACTGGGTTTGAACGCCCACATTGCCAAACTAATCTCGTTTGAGATGATGCCCTTTCGGTTGGTGGAAAGCACAGCTTTCCGCGAACTCATGGCCTATGCAGTACCACGCTATGACCTACCCAGTCACCACTTCTTCTCTCGCAAAGCCATCCCAGCCCTCCACCAGCATGTGAAAGACCGCATTGTCCATGCACTCAAGCAGTCAGTGAGCGGAAAGGTGCACCTCACAACTGATGCATGGTCCAGTCGGCATGGCCAGGGCCATTACGTGTCCATCACTGAGCACTGGGTTAATGTGGTGGATGCAGGTTCCACAGGGGACAGCGGTGGTGGGACAGTGCTGCCTAGCCCACGGTATAGGAAACAGTTGGCTGTAGGCATTCGACCCTCCTCCTCCTCCTCCTCCTCCAGAAGCGAAAGCTCGTCCACAGAGCGCAGTCGTACGAGCACTCCATCTGCAGCTGCCACTGTTGCACACGATGTGTCCCCCTATCGAGCAGCTAGTGGAAAGCGTCAGCAGGCTGTGTTGCAGATGATGTGTTTGGGCGACAGACACACCGCCGAGGTGCTGGCCGAGTACTTGAAGCGACAAACTGAGTCATGGCTGGGCAGTGTACATCTTGAGGCAGGCAAGGTAGTTAGTGATAACGGCCGTAATTTTGTGGCAGCCATAGCCCTTTCAAAACTCAGCCACATACCTTGCTTGGCTCACACCTTGAACCTGGTGGTGCAGTGCTTCCTCAAAAATTATCCGGAGTTAACAGCCCTGCTCCAGAAGGTGCGAAGACTGTGCGCGCACATCCGCCGGTCGCCTGTACACTCCGTTCGTATGCAGAAGCTGCAGCGATTGCTCCACCTTCCCAACCACCGCCTCATTATCGACATTGCAACAAGGTGGAACTCCACCCTGCACATGGTGGAGCGGCTGTGCGAGCAGAGGCAGGCCATAATGCATTTGTGGGAGGATACACGATCAGGCACTTTGAGAGCAGACATGGAGTTGACAGGTGTGCAGTGGTCGAAGCTGAAAGACCTTTGTAAAGTCCTTCAGTGTTTTGAGGAATGCACACGGCTGGTAAGCGCAGACGACGCCATCCTAAGCATGAGCATCCCACTTATGCGTCTGCTCATGCAAACTTTGACGCACCTTAAGGAGCAGGCGTCTGCAGCCAATGTTGATGAGGAGGAAGAGGAGGAGGGAATCCTTGATGACATTCAGCCATTGTCTGCTCAGGGACCTCTCATGGACGAGGTGGAGGAAGAAGAGGAGGAGGAGGATGATGATGGGGATGATTACTTAGGGGAGGAGGATGCATCTCGTGGGGCAAGTGAAAATGTTGGCATGGTAAGGTCTGGTACATGGTTTGTGCGTGACTGGAGGGATGTGGATTTGCCAGAAAGTGCTCCTCCACCCAGCACTCGCAGTGCATCATTGACACCGGGAACATTGGCCCACATGTCAGATTATGCCTTGCGGATCCTAAAAAGGGACCCCCGCATTGCCAAAATGATGAACGATGACGACTACTGGTTGGCCAGCATCCTGGATCCACGCTATAAAGGCAAATTACAAAACATCATTCCACAGGAGAACCTTGACCTAATATTGGCTAATAAACAAGCAACTCTGGTAAATCGGTTGCTTGAGGCATTCCCAGCACACAGCAGCGGTGATGGTTCTCACACGAGCCGTACGGGCCGGGGGCAGCTTGGCAGAGGTGTTCGTGGTGCACACAGCAGAAGTGGCGTTGGAGACAGGGGTTTCATGACAATGTTGTGGACTGATTTTTCAAATTCCGCTCACACAACTGGTAATACTGCATCGATGGAAAGTGACAGGAGACAGCAGTTGTCAACTATGGTTACAAACTACTTTTCCTCCCATATCGATGTTCTCCCACACAGGTCATTCCCCTTTGACTATTGGGCCGCTAAACTGGACACCTGGCCTGAATTGGCCCAATATGCCTTACAGGAGCTCGCTTGCCCAGCTGCAAATGTGCTATCGGAAAGAGTCTTCAGTGCAGCTGGATCAATCCTGACAGAAAAAAGGACCCGTCTGTCAACCCAAAATGTGGATGATCTAACCTTCATTAAAATGAACCACGCATGGGTTTCCAAGGATTTTGTCCCACCTTCCCCTGATGACACATAGGGTGACAGAAAAATGGCTTGCTTTGGTCCACCTCTTCCTGGTACTTCACCTATTTCGCCTTTTGCATCAGCCGAATGTCCAACATCAACATATGCCACTTTCTAAAACTCCCTAACTGTGCTGCCTCCCCCCCCATGGCCGGGGTCACCACCTAGCGCACGACACCGTGCGAGTGCCGTTGCCCTGGACAGGTGGGTAGGCCGACTCTTGGGCGCGGGCACTGGCACAGGGTCCCTCATAGTGCAATCAAGTGTCTCTGACGGTGGTGGTGCACACCCGCCGTCAGACACACCGCTGTACTATGAGGGGCCCAGTGCCAGTACCGACGCCCACGAGTGGGCCCCCCTTGCTTGGGCAGGGCCCCAGCATTTGCAATCTTTACCTCTCCCTGCTCCTCCGCTGTGTAATCTGGGCCGTCAAACCATACTGTGCCTGACACCGTCTGAGCCTGCCTCCTGATGTATAGACATATATTTTGAATGTGTACGCTATCCATGCATGTTATCCGGGGATACGGTACCCTTTCTAACCTTTGTGCAATCACGTGCAATCCATACTGGGCCTAACACCGTCTGAGCCTGCCTCCTGAGACATATATTTTGAATGTGTACGCTATCCATACATGTTATCTGGGGATACGGTACCCTTTCTAACCTTTGTGCAATCACGTGCAATCCCTACTGGGCCTAACACCGTCTGAGCCTGCCTCCTGAGACATATATTTTGAATGTGTACGCTATCCATACATGTTATCTGGGGATACGGTACCCTTTCTAACCTTTGTGCAATCACGTGCAATCCATACTGGGCCTAACACCGTCTGAGCCTGCCTCCTGAGACATATATTTTGAATGTGTACGCTATCCATACATGTTATCTGGGAATACGGTACCCTTTCTAACCTTTGTGCAATCATGTGCAATCCATACTGGGCCTAACACCATCTGAGCCTGCCTCCTGAGACATATATTTTGAATGTGTACGCTATCCATACATGTTATCTGGGGATACGGTACCCTTTCTAACCTTTGTGCAATCACGTGCAATCCATACTGGGCCTAACACCGTCTGAGCCTGCCTCCTGAGACATATATTTTGAATGTGTACGCTATCCATACATGTTATCCGGGGATACGGTACCCTTTCTAACCTTTGTGCAATCACGTGCAATCCATACTGGGCCTAACACCGTCTGAGCCTGCCTCCTGATGTATAGACATATATTTTGAATGTGTACGCTAGCCATACATGTTATCTGGGGATACGGTAACCTTTCTAACCTTTGTGCAATCATGTGCAATCCATACTGGGCCTAACACCATCTGAGCCTGCCTCCTGAGACATATATTTTGAATGTGTACGCTATCCATACATGTTATCTGGGGATACGGTACCCTTTCTAACCTTTGTGCAATCACGCGCAATCCATACTGGGCCTAACACCGTCTGAGCCTGCCTCCTGAGACATATATTTTGAATGTGTACTCCATCCATACATGTTATCTGGGGATACGGTACCCTTTCTAACCTTTGTGCAATCACGTGCAATCCATACTGGGTCTAACACCGTCTGAGCCTGCCTCCTGAGACATATATTTTGAATGTGTATGCTATCCATACATGTTATCTGGGGATACGGTACCCTTTCTAACCTTTGTGCAATCACGTGCAATCCATACTGGGCCTAATACCGTCTGAGCCTGCCTCCTGAGACATATATTTTGAATGTGTACGCTATCCATACATGTTATCTTGGGATACGGTACCCTTTCTAACCTTTGTGCAAGCACGTGCAATCCATACTGGGCCTAAAACCGTCTGAGCCTGCCTCCTGAGACATATATTTTGAATGTGTACGCTATCCATACATGTTATCTGGGGATACGGTACCCTTTCTAACCTTTGTGCAATCACGTGCAATCCGTACTGGGCCTAACACCGTCTGAGCCTGCCTCCTGAGACATATATTTTGAGTGTGTACGCTATCCATACATGTTATCTGGGGATACGGTACCCTTTCTAACCTTTGTGCAATCACATGCAATCCATACTGGGCCTAACACCGTCTGAGCCTGCCTCCTGAGACATATATTTTGAATGTGTACGCTATCCATACATGTTATCTGGGGATACGGTACCCTTTCTAACCTTTGTGCAATCACGTGCAATCCATACTGGGCCTAACACCATCTGAGCCTGCCTCCTGAGACATATATTTTGAATGTGTACGCTATCCATACATGTTATCTGGGGATACGGTACCCTTTCTAACCTTTGTGCAATCACATGCAATCCATACTGGGCCTAACACCGTCTGAGCCTGCCTCCTGAGACATATATTTTGAATGTGTACGCTATCCATACATGTTATCTGGGGATACGGTGCCCTTTCTAACCTTTGTGCAATCACGTGCAATCCATACTGGGCCTAACACCGTCTGAGCCTTCCTCCTGAGACATATATTTTGAATGTGTACGCTATCCATACATGTTATCTGGGGATACGGTACCCTTTCTAACCTTTGTGCAATCACGTGCAATCCATACTGGGCCTAACACCATCTGAGCCTGCCTCCTGAGACATATATTTTGAATGTGTACGCTATCCATACATGTTATCTGGGGATACGGTACCCTTTCTAACCTTTGTGCAATCACGTGCAATCCATACTGGGCCTAACACCGTCTGAGCCTGCCTCCTGAGACATATATTTTGAATGTGTACGCTATCCATACATGTTATCTGGGGATACGGTACCCTTTCTAACCTTTGTGCAATCATGTGCAATCCATACTGGGCCTAACACCGTCTGAGCCTGCCTCCTGAGACATATATTTTGAATGTGTACGCTATCCATACATGTTATCTGGGGATACGGTACCCTTTCTAACCTTTGTGCAGTCACGTGCAATCCATACTGGGCCTAACACCGTCTGAGCCTGCCTCCTGAGACATATATTTTGAATGTGTACGCTATCCATACATGTTATCTGGGGATACGGTACCCTTTCTAACCTTTGTGCAATCACGTGCAATCGATACTGGGCCTAACACCGTCTGAGCCTGCCTCCTGAGACATATATTTTGAATGTGTACGCTATCCATACATGTTATCTGGGGATACAGTACCCTTTCTAACCTTTGTGCAATCACGTGCAATCCATACTGGGCCTAACACCGTCTGAGCCTGCCTCCTGAGACATATATTTTGAATGTGTACGCTATCCATACATGTTATCTGGGGATACGGTACCCTTTCTAACCTTTGTGCAATCACGTGCAATCCATACTGGGCCTAACACCGTCTGAGCCTGCCTCCTGAGACATATATTTTGAATGTGTACGCTATCCATACATGTTATCTGGGGATACGGTACCCTTTCTAACCTTTGTGCAATCACGTGCAATCCATACTGGGCCTAACACCCTCTGAGCCTGCCTCCTGAGACATATATTTTGAATGTGTAAGCTATCCATACATGTTATCTGGGGATACGGTACCCTTTCTAACCTTTGTGCAATCACGTGCAATCCATACTGGGCCTAACACCGTCTGAGCCTGCCTCCTGAGACATATATTTTGAATGTGTACGCTATCCATACATGTTATCTGGGGATACGGTACCCTTTCTAACCTTTGTGCAATCACGTGCAATCCATGCTGGGCCTAACACCGTCTGAGCCTGCCTCCTGAGACATATATTTTGAATGTGTACGCTATCCATACATGTTATCTGGGGATACGGTACCCTTTCTAACCTTTGTGCAATCACGTGCAATCCATACTGGGCCTAACACCATCTGAGCCTGCCTCCTGAGACATATATTTTGAATGTGTACGCTATCCATACATGTTATCTGGGGATACGGTACCCTTTCTAACCTTTGTGCAATCACGTGCAATCCATACTGGGCCTAACACCGTCTGAGCCTGCCTCCTGAGACATATATTTTGAATGTGTACGCTATCCATACTTGTTATCCGGGGATACGGTACCCTTTCTAACCTTTGTGCAATCACGTGCAATCCATACTGGGCCTAACACCGTCTGAGAATGATAGATGGGGCCCACCATACACTGGAACATTCCAAAGGTGGACATCAGACACTGGAGCAGCATTTACAGGGCCCATTATACACTAGAGCATTAGAAATGGGGCCCATTATGTTTGGAGCATTATTTGGGCCCATAAGACAGTAGAGCTTCATCCATGGGGACCAACATATACTGTAGCATTATGTGGAGCTCATCATATACTGTTTCAAACATTATATGGGACCAATGATTCTGTATGGAGAAATAGATGGGCCTCGTCATGAGATGTAAAAAGTGAGGTATTTTTCATTGTACTATACCGCTATTTATCTGCCGTATCGGAGCATCATGAGTTGTGGTATGTGTTAAAGGGGCGCTCTTTCGCCCAGGGCACATGAAAACCTGGAGCCAGCCCTCCCCCCCCACAGTCTGTAGCCAAATAACCCCCATTTTTCAGTGTGTAACTTGTATTATGAAGTTAATTAAGGTTGACAAGCTTAAGTAAGAAGAATTGATGCTTTTGGCATTCAAATGGGCACTGTAGGTGTGTTTCCTGTCCTCCTCTTACTGCCGACTTTTATTCCCCATTGACTTACATTAGGTTTCGTGTTTCGGGACGACCCCGACTTTTCCCTATAATCGGACGATCTTGCTCGACCCGACTTTTGGAAAAGTCGGGTTTCACGAAACGAAACGCGACCCTAAAAAACCAAAAGTCGCTCAACTCTAATGAAGAGTAAAGGGTTCTCTGAAACCTTAGTAGTTGTAAAAAGCCCAGTAACAAACAGACTTCTTCATTTTGACAAAGTTGGTATTAAAATACCCCACAGTATCTTGTCATTGGATCTTCAATTAAAAAATATTCCTATATCAGCCTTTCATTGGTGAGAAGGGAATACCTATGCTCAAGATTGAGGTGGAGCTAAGGAATCTGCCGAGAGCAGCTGTGGTACGCTTTTTC
This sequence comes from Dendrobates tinctorius, assembly GCF_039654945.1. Taxonomy (NCBI): domain Eukaryota; kingdom Metazoa; phylum Chordata; class Amphibia; order Anura; family Dendrobatidae; genus Dendrobates; species Dendrobates tinctorius. The sequence continues at coordinate 15,746,988 of NW_027361870.1, read as the reverse complement.
CCGTAACTCCTTTAGGAATACATGAGCATTACAGAAACAGTGTATGGGCTCATACTCACCAGGTCTCTTTTTTATCTCTTGCAGCAATGATTGCAAAGATAACAAGACTTTGTGGGATACCCTGGTACCGTTGTCCTGAGAATGATGCAGAATTTAGATGCCATATGTATGTAAATTCTTTTTGACTTTTTTATTAGAATTTTGTTCCTACTTTAATGGTGACTATTAAAGAAAAATCCTCCTTAAGGGTATAGAATTGTTATACTAAACAGTATTATGAAAAGGTGTGAGTTTAAAAGCAAAGTGCTCCTTATTATCTTGAATTCTGAAAAAAAATGCATTTTTTCCAAGGTCTGGAAGCTCAATAATTTTACACTCTCCAATGAGGAGATATGAGATCTCGGTTTCAGTTTCTTTTATGAACCTCTTTTAGTATTATAGTGATAAATACCTGTTAAATTTCTTTCTTTGATCTAACCTACATGTCACTCAACAGTCTTTTAAACTCGAGATCCCCGCTCTCTTTCTTGACATTTGCCATTGTCTTCTCATTGAATACTTTGCCTACCGTTTTCTAAAGCTAGCCAATATACTAAAAGGCCAGATTGTGGTATCAAGTACCAGGGCTTTAGGCTTTCAGACAGCTGTCTTTTTCTAAAAACAAAAAAGATGCTATTTTTCCGCAACCACAAATTCTAATATCCAACGAAACATACCAAACATAAATACAGTGTTTCCTAAAAAATCCGGTAATTGCCCTCTTCTACTTGCCCCAACGTATTTTCTCAAACATTCTTAGTTTCAGGACAAAAACAAAGTTGAAAAACTGAACACATGACCATTGTAATTTTCACAAAAGACCACGTAGTGTGAGATATTATTTTTCCTGGAAGAATGTGAATAATCTTATGAAGTGAGCATCGAGCTTCTGGTCTCATAATAATGTGTGACAAAGATCCATGAAGAAATAGCAAACGAGACAAACAACTTACAGATTTCATTCAGTCACCTTCTTTGATGTCCAATAATATACAACCTGTATTGTAGCAACCATTCAGGAATGCATTGACATTCTCTAGAGACACCTGATATTCTTTCAGACCCAACACAGACTGGTTTATTTTCAAAACTCAAATACAAAATCTATCACCTACAAAATACACAGTAATTAGAACGTAATGCAGAACATATGCACTAAATGAATTTATATCTATATTATTTAACTAATATTCATTATATCTTTATATCTAGGACTTTTTATCAACCAATCAATCCTTATGGTCATGTCTCTGCCTGCAGGTGATTTGTTTGGTGGCATTGATTCCCACAGAGCTTAGCATACAACCTAATGACAGTTTCTAAAATAATACCACTGTACCACTGTACAGTTTTATAAAAATCAGCTTCTCTACATGTCTGACAGCCTTTCCATTCCAGTGTCAGTTGAATTCCAACCAGAGTATCCCTCACTCTACTTAATGTGCTTCTGATTAGGTGATCACCTGAACCAAATCTTATTTAATGAAGGATAGCATAAAAAACCATGCTGTGGTGTTCACAATCCTCTTGCAATAGTACAAGTTGGATGCCAAACTAATAGGAATGAAAAAATAACTTTTAACCATGCCAAAGGAATTGAAAAGAAAAGTCTTGAGTGAGGAAAAGAAGGGCTCAATTCTGGCTTTACTAGCAAAGGGATACAGTGAGCGTCATGTTGCTTCCATCCTTAAAATTTCTAAGAAGGCAGTCAATTACAACAAGGTCAAGCAGCAGACATTGGGGACAACAAAGCTACAGACTGACAGAGGGTGAAAACGACTCTCCACTGACCGGGATGACCATCATCTTATTCAAATGTCACTCAGCAACCACAGGATGACATCAAGTGACCAACAAAAGGAATGGCAAATGGCAGCTGGGGTGAAGTGCACGGCAAGAACAGTTTGTAACAGGCTCCTAGAGACAGGGCTGAAGTCATGTAAAGGTAGGAAAAAGCCTTCCATCAATGAGAAGCAAAGGAGAGCCAGACTGAAGCTTGCCAAAGACCATAAGGATTGGACCATAGTGGACTGAAGTAAGGTAATCTTCTCTGATGAGTCTAATTTTCAGCTTTGCCCTACACCTGGTCATCTAATGATTAGATGAAGACCTGGAGAGGCGTACAAGCCACAGTGTCTTGTACCCACTGTGAAATTTGGTGAAGGATCTGTGATGATCTGGGGATGCTTCAGCAAGGATGGACTTGGACAGGTTATTCTTTGTGAAAGACATATGAATCAAGCTGCATACAAGGTTATCCTGGAAAAACAGTTGATTTCTTCTGCTCAGGCAATGTTCCCCAACTCTGAGGACTGGTTCCTGGGGAACGAGTTATGTATTTGTATGTTCGGTATGAGCTGGTAAGACTCCGCAACACACTTCCAAGATGTTTTTTGGTGGCCACCCATACATGCTCGTTCACACACAGGTCCGGACCTGAACGCTTATTTCCACACATTCGTTTGTTATATTTCGGTGAGCTCATTTTGGGATCAACAACAGAGGCATCCCCCTGTGTCACCACACTCACACCCCCGCTATTCACCAAGGGAACACCACCCTCCAACCCCTTACACCACAAGGTCGATGCCTCCCAGGGTTGGCTAATGGCGAGGGTTGAGATTTGCCCCTACTCCCCCGCAGCACACCTGCTGCTCACACCGGTGAGGGAGGGGCCTGGGAAATGGAGGAAAAATACACTCCCTGGTCGCCTTCCTCGAAATGACCAGGAAGGGCAGCTTCTTCGGAGGTAAGGAAGATTTGGCGTAACCCCGCGGACTATCACACCAGTCTGCTGTCAGAGACACCGCACTACACTTGCTCATAGAGCCAGTGCGCGTGTCCTGAGTACAGAAGCAGTGCTAAGAGTTACCTGGGGAGCAGGGCAGCAGAGGTGACCAGGCGTGCTTCAACTATTAGAGTCATGGTCCAGTCAGCGCTGGAAAGTAAAGAGGCACGGGACCTGCGGATACTGAAAATGAACAAGCTTGCACGGGACCTATGGTCATGTGACTGCAAGGGGGCATGGCTTAGCGTCCTGCTTTCAGATATGACAGGACACCATACAACTCAGAGTCAGGCAAAACGGAGGTTACAACAGTACGGGCAAACGAGGCACAGGAGGGATAAACAGACGGGAGGTCAGACAAAGCCAAAGGTCATACACAGGATCACAGTACAGTACCAGGGAGGAGACAGAGCGGATAATCAGGGCCAAGCAGAGATCAAAACCAAACAGACATATAAGGTACCAGGCAGAATCCAAAGCGATATCCAGAGAACAGACCGAGTCATACACAGAGAATCAAGTAACCAGAACACAGCACAAACACACTCAGGGGTCAACACACAATGCCAAGGGCAAGAGTATAACTGACAGGGATGGGAGCGTCCTGAGGCTATAAGAAGCCTCTCCCAGAACCAGGGAGAGGCCACAATCATAGCCCCAGGTGTGCAGGTAAGCCTGCATCGGGATCACAACCTTTAACCCCAGAAATGCCAGTCATCAGCACTGGTTCTAGACATTAACCCCACATGTGCGAGTCAAACCCGCACTGAGATCATGACAGTACCCCCCTCTCAACGGGGGGCCTCTGGACCACCAGGCTTGCCCGGGTACTAAGCATGGAAAGCCCATACCAGGCGATCAGCATGCATCAACCGGGCCGGTACCCAGGACCTGTCCTCCGGTACATACCCCTTCCAATGAACCAGGTACTGTACCGACCGCCGTACCAACCTGGAATCTACGATATGACCAACCTCGTATTCCACCTGCCCCTCGACCAAAACAGGAGAAGCAGCAGACTCGGAGTCTCCCAGGACTGCTTCAAAAGGTTTCAGTAGAGATTTGTGGAAGACGTTAGGGATCTTAAAAGAGGGTGGAAGGCACAGCCTATACGCCACTGGATTGATTTTTTCCACAATCTTGTACGGGCCAATGAATTTGGGTCCTAACTTGGCTGACGGAATCTTTAACTTAATGTTTCCCGTGGAGAGCCAAACTTTCTCTCCAACCTGAAACGTGGGACCAGGTGTTCGTTTCCTGTCCGCAAAAAACATACCTGCCTTGAGACCTGGATATACGCCGCTGGACTTCTGCCCATGTATCTTTTAACCACTGAACAGAGTCCTCAGCCCCGGGGCACCCCGAATCCAGACGAGAAAACTCACCAAAATGAGGACTGAACCCATAGTTAATCAAGAAAGGGGACCTACCAGTGGATTGACTCACCCGACTATTGAAGGCAAATTCAGCCAACGGCAGTGCATCACACCAGTCATTCTGTCTAGCAGAGGTTAGACACCTGAGGATCTGTTCCTGGGACTGGTTAGTGCGCTCCGTCTGCCCATTGCTCTCAGGATGGTATGCAGACGAAAAGGACAGAGACATACCTAATTTTTTGCAGAAAGCACGCCAAAACTTAGCAACAAACTGCACACCCTGATCAGACACCACATTCAGGGGTACCCCATGCAACCGGATCACATGCTGCACAAACAACCTGGACAACGTCTCAGCTGACGGTAGTGCGGACAGGGGTACGAAATGAGCCTGCTTAGAAAACCTGTCCACCACTACCCATACCACTGTATTACCCTTAGATGGAGGGAGATTGGTAGCAAAATCCATGGATAAGTGAGTCCATGGCCTTTCGGGCACTGCCAAGGGTATCAGCTCCCCTGCCGGCCAGCTATGAGAGCTTTTAGAACGAGCGCAGACCCCACAACCGAATTTTTTTATGTCCGAACCAAGGGTAGGCCACCAAAAGATCCTAGCCACCGCCAGACGTGTGGCTGAAATAACAGGGTGAGCACTCAGCTTGGATTCATGGAACTCCTGCAAGAGTTTCATGCGAAGTTGCTCTGGGACAAACAACTTCCCCTCCGGCTTGGCCGCCGAGGCCTGCGACTGGGCCCCCTGAATCTCCCATTCCAATTCAGATGAGACCTCTGCTATCACTACCCCAGGGTGAAGTATGGAGGACGGTGGCTCAGGGGGCGACACCGGCTGAAAACTGCGTGATAAGGCGTCAGCCTTGACATTCTTAGACCCTGGACGAAATGTAATCGTAAACTGAAAACGGGAAAAAAAAAGTGACCAACGGGCCTGTCTGGGCGTTAGTCTTTTAGCAGACTCAATGAACGACAAATTTTTGTGATCCGTGATCACCGTAACCGGGTGACTGGTCCCCTCCAAAAAGTGCCTCCATTCTTCAAACGCCAATTTGACCGCAAGAAGCTCTCTATTGCCTACGTCGTTATTTCTTTCCGCAGCAGAGAACTTCTTGGAAAAGAAAGCACATGGCCTGAGGTTGGTTAGAGTTGCAGGCCCTTGGGACAACACCGCCCCCACCCCCACCTCAGAGGCGTCCACTTCCACGACGAATGGTTTGGACGGCTCTGGCTGCACTAACACAGGAGCAGACACAAAACATTTTTTCAGCGTCGCAAAGGCCTCTTTTGCGAGCGAGTACCAATTTCTCACATCCGCACCTTTGCATGTTAGATCCATGAGAGGTTTGACCACTTGCGAAAACCCCCGGATAAATTTGTGGTAATAATTGGCGAACCCCAAGAAGCGCTGAAGACCCTTAAGATCTCGGTGTTGCACCCAATCCGCAATGGCCTGCACCTTCTTGGGGTCCATGCGAAAACCCTCACCGGATACAATTAACCCCAAAAAGGACAACTCTTGTACACAGAATACACATTTCTCCAATTTGGCATACAAATGATTTTCTCTCAGCCTTTGGAGCACAGTTCGTACATGTTCCAAATGAGAATACTTGTCGGGGGAATATATCAAAATATCATCTAAGTAGATAACGACAAAACGACCAATGAGATCCAAGAACACCACGTTGATGAAATTCTGAAATATGGCAGGCGCGTTGGTAAGACCAAACGGCAGGACTAAATTTTCAAATAGTCCCTCGGTCGTGAGGAACGAGGTTTTTCCATTCATCCCCCTCTCGGACCCTTATCAAATTATATGCCCCCCGAAGGTCCAGTTTAGAAAACCACTTTGCCCCTGATAGTTGGTTACATAAATCGGGAATCAACGGAAGGGGGTACGTATTCCGTACAGTAATTTGATTAAGCTCCCGGAAGTCGAGACAGGGACGTAACCCATCATCTTTTTTCTTTACAAAAAAGAAACCTGCTGCCACAGGTGAGACTGAAGGACGTATGTGTCCTTTGCGCAGACTTTCAGTAATGTACTCCTTCATAGCCAAGCGCTCAGGACCGGACAAATTAAACAGACAGGCTTTGGGTAATTTAGCCCCCGGGACCAGCTCTATAGCGCAGTTAAAGGGTCTATGTGGCGGTAACGTCTCGGCCTCGCTTTCGGAGAATACATCTTCGAAGTCCTTCAGGCATTCCGGAATACCTTCCAGCTCGACAGATGATACAGACACAGATTTAACAGGTTCAACCAGCAGTGCGGATTTATCACACAACTCAAAATCATTAAACCCCCATTGTACAATCTTCCCCATTTTCCAGTTAATAACTGGGTTATGGTGTTGTAACCAGGGCATGCCCAACACCAACCCTGCAGGTAGATTATCCAGCACAAAACAACTTATGTTTTCCACATGAGTAGCGCCCACTCTGAGCGAAAACACTTCAGACATACAGAGAATTCCCTCCTTAGTGAGGGGAGAGGAGTCAATGGCCATCACCTTGATCGGAACCTTGAGCCTAACTGTCCCTATCTTGCAGTGTGTGACCAATTGGGAGTCAATAAGATTAATAGATGATCCGCAGTCCACGAAGGCTGTAGAGGAAAAAGAACTACCATCCACAAACAGTTCCACAGGCAGTACTACTTTAGAAAACGAGGAAAATGGTACCTGTGGGTCTGAGCAGCCTCCCCGTTGACTACCCAGACCTAGTCGTTTCCCGCCGACCGGGTTTGAAGATGGGAAATTCGGGCACTCCCTTTTCCAATGTCCCGTTTTACCGCAGTAAAAGCATAACTGCTTGTCCTTCCGGCGTTTCCTCTCCGTATCCTTCAGGGAGAGGGCGCCTACATCCATGGGCTCAGGGGCAGTCTCTTTTCCACTGGGGAATAATGGAGTATCCACCTGCATCACCCCTCTGGCCCGCAGCCTGCGGTCCATCCGGACGGCCTGGGTCATGGCGTCCTCGAGAGAGTTAGGTGGGGGATGTAACGCCAAGGCATCCTGCAGCCGCTCGGACAAGCCTCTGCGAAAGAGTCCTTGGAGTGCGGCGTCGCTTCAAGAGACCTCTGCCGCCCAGTGGCGGAACTCAGAACAAAACCACTCAGCTGAATGTTTCCCCTGACAGACACTCATCAACATGTCCTCTGCCAATCGCACTCGGTCAGGTTCATCATAAATGTGCCGAGGGCCTCAAAGAATGCGTTCACAGACATACGTTCAGGAACAGAGGAAGACAGAGAGAAAGCCCATGCTTGCGGAGCCCCCCGAAGTAGGGAAATAATGACCCCCACCCTCTGGAACTCATCCCCGGAGGAGCGGGGCCTTAGAGAAAAAAAAGATTGCATCCTTCTCTGAAAGACCTGAACTCCTTTTTATCCCCTGAGAAAAGGTCTGGTAATTTGACCGGAGATTCGGGGGACGCTAATGACACATCCCTACCCCCAGAACCAGAAGCCCCTGCATCGACAGCCCCCTGCACAGTAACCACCAACTGTTGCTGGGTCTGGGCCATCGTGCGTTGTTCCACATTGAGCTTATGGAACATTTGGGTCAGGTGCTTGACCTGATCAGACAAGGCTTGTATGGGATCCATGAGGATAACCCACACTTTTTTTTTTTTTTTTCTCTTCAGAAAAAAAAAACTGAAACGGTCAGTTAAAATGTCAGACACACCACACTACACTTGCTCATAGAGCCAGTGCGCGTGTCCTGAGTACAGAAGCAGTGCTAAGAGTTACCTGGGGAGCAGGGCAGCAGAGGTGACCAGGCGTGCTTCAACTATTAGTGTCAGGGTCCAGTCAGCGCTGGAAAGTAAAGAGGCACGGGACCTGCTGATACTGAAAATGAACAAGCTTGCACGGGACTATGGTCATGTGACTGCAAGGGGCGTGGCTTAGCGTCCTGCTTTCAGATATGACAGGACACCATACAACAACTCAGAGTCAGGCAAAACGGAGGTTACAACAGTACGGGCAAACGAGGCACAGGAGGGATAAACAGACGGGAGGTCAGACAAAGCCAAAGGTCATACACAGGATCACAGTACAGTACCAGGGAGGAGACAGAGCGGATAATCAGGGCCAAGCAGAGATCAAAACCAAACAGACATATAAGGTACCAGGCAGAATCCAAAGCGATATCCAGAGAACAGACCGAGTCATACACAGAGAATCAAGTAACCAGAACACAGCACAAACACACTCAGGGGTCAACACACAATGCCAAGGGCAAGAGTATAACTGACAGGGATGGGAGCGTCCTGAGACTATAAGAAGCCTCTCCCAGAACCAGGGAGAGGCCACAATCATAGCCCCAGGTGTGCAGGTAAGCCTGCATCAGGATCACAACCTTTAACCCCAGAAATGCCAGTCATCAGTACTGGTTCCAGACATTAACCCCACGTGTGCGAGTCAAACCTGCACTGAGATCATGACACTAACTACAGGGACGTACCCCTTCACCTCGGGGAACCCCAGACAGCACCATGGGGACCAACACCACCCACCTGTCTGAGTACGTCCACCTGTAAGAGCAAGTCCCACTCCCCAGTAGCGACTCTAGGGGGCTTCTTTGCCAGCCGCTATTTGATTTCCTGGTTGAGCCAAACGGGAGGCCCCAGACCATGATAATTGCTGCTGAACTGCTTCAACACACCATGCAGCTCCTCCCTCACCTCAGTGAGGACCAGCAGCAAATACTCACAGGTCTGAACATGGCATGAGGCTAACCAGAAAAATAAAAATGTATGGTTGGTGATAATGTCACGTGCCCTGTCCTGAGTGACACGGCCAGCAGGTCGGTAACTGATACAACAGGACACGGCACGTGTAATTGTCCTATGTGACGTGGCCCGCAGGCTGGTAACTAATACAATAAGACAAGGGGAATAGGGAAAACCTGGGTAACAATAACAATCGTGGCCCTGCGATAGGGAATGTGGAAGTGGAGACCTCCTGCACTCCCCTGAGTCAGTGTCTCTACCCTCCTAACGTTCCCTAGGCCGGTTCCGCACCGGGCGCCGATCAGGAGCCTGAAAACCCTGACCCACCCTGCACCTAAACCCTCACTATGGAATTTGTCGGTGCGGAAACTAATCCCACCCCTGCACTAAACACACATAAGGAAAAGTGACATAACAGGGGAACACCACTTAGCTTTGCTCTGTTGCTAACGCTCTAAGCAACAGAGCCCACCACCTGCGTGCATCCTTTCCTCCACCGTGTCCAACATCTGGGTACACTGTCCAGAAACGGATCTTCTCAGCACCATAGTGCAGCCTTGGAGCAAACAGAGTCCACACCTGCGTGCAGCTGTCCCGAAACAGAGTCCAGCAAATGAGTCCAGCTTTTCTGCCAAAGGGTACGTGCACACGCTGCGGAATCCGCTGCGGATTAATCCGCACGGATTTTGCAAAAACCGCAGATAATCCGCAGGTCCAAAGACCTGCGGATTATCTGCGGTTTTGCCTGCGGTTTGGTCCTGCGGACTCACTATCTCCACAATGGTGGAGATAGGAACCCGCAGCGGTTTCCGCAGAAAGAATTGACATGCAATTCTTTCTGCGGATTCAAAACCGCAGCAAATCCGCGCGTTTTTTTCCGCAGCGTCGGCACAGCGTTTTTTTTTTCCCATTCAAATGAATGGTACTATACACCGCAGCTAAAACTGCTGCGTGTCCGCAGCGGCCAAAACCGCTGCGGAAACACAGCGGAATCCGCAGTGTGTGCACACAGCCAAAGAGTCCAACATTTTGAGTCCAGCTTTCAGCAACCGAGCCTAGCATCCTGAGTGCAGCTTTACACCATAGCTACCACTCCACCAAGCAATGCCAGCCCTCCTTGCAGACACCATAGCTGACACTCCACCAATCCATGCCAGCCCTCCTTGCAGACACCATAGCTGCTACTCCAGCACTCTGACTGGGCTGCCAGTGACTCTCCTTCAGCTCCATTCTTTACCCAGGCTTGCTTGCAAATGAGGAACTTATCACCAACAGTGATTAACACACCTGATACTCTTTTATAGAGCAAACACACCAGTTACATAATTACGTGCACAAACTAAGGTAACCAGAGTGCAATGACCCTAATGGCCACCGGGGGAAAACTATAACTGAAATCATCACAGTGCAATGACCCTAATGGCCACCGGGGCAAAACCACCTTTGGCACACAGAAAAAGGAAAAAAAAGGTTACTTTGTGCATTTACTGTGTCAGATGCAACCTGGATCGTGACACAGTGCCTGTGACAGACCGCTGATCTGTCACAGCGATCTGTGAAGTGACAGATCAGCAATCTGTCACAGGACAGTGATGTCCCCCATGGGACATTATAATAAAGTAAAAAAAAGTGTAAAAATAATTTTAAAGATATCGCTAAATAAATTAAAAAATAAAAAAATATTCCCTAATAAATTCATTTTTTGAAAATAAAAAAACAATAAAAGTACACATATTTGATATCGCCGCGTCCATAATGACCCACCCTATAAAACTGTCTTATTAGTTAACCCCTTTAGCGAACCCCTTAAAAAATAAAAATAAAAAACAAAGCAATAAATAATGATTTATTATCATACTGCCGAACAAAAAGTGCAATAACGCGCGATCAAAAAGATGCATATAAATATCCATCTTATCCCGCAAAAAACGAGCCACCACACAGCATCATCAGTGAAAAAATATAAAAGTTATAGCTCGCAGAATAAAGCGATGCAAAAATAATTATTTTTTATCAAATTGTTTTCATTGCATAAAACCGCCAAAACATAAAAAAATAACATAAATGAGGTATCGCTGTAACCGTACTGACCCAAAGAATAAAACCGCTTTATCAATTTTACCGCACACGGAACGGTGTAAATGCACCCCCCAAAAGAAATTCATGAAACGCTGGTTTTTCTTCATTTTGCGTCCCAAAAATCGGAATAAAAAGCAATCAAAAAATGTCACGTACCTGAAAATGGTACCAATAAAAACGTCAACTCGTCCCGCAAAAATAAGACCTCACATGACTCGGTGGGTCAAAATATGGAAAAATTATAGCTCTCAAAATGTGGTGATGCATAAACTATTTTTACAATAAAAAGCGTCTTTTAGCGTATGACAGCTGCCATAAATAAAAACCTGCCATATATAGTAAATCAAACCCCCCGTTATCACCCCCTTAGTTAGGGAAAAGTAATAAAAGTAATAAAATAATATTTTCCTATTAGGGCTAGGGTTAGGGCTAGGGTCAGAGCTAGGGTTAGGGCTAGAGCTAGGGTTAGGGTTAGGGCTAGGGCTAGGGTTAGGGTTTGGGTTAGGGTTGGAGTTAGAATTGGGGGGTTTCCACTGTTTTGGCACATCAGGGGCTTTCCAAACACGACATGGCGTCCGATCTCAATTCCAGCCAAAAAAGTTGGCGCTGCTTCCCTTCAGAGCTCTGCCATGTGCCCAAATAGTGGTTTACCCCCATATATGGGGTATCATCGTACTCAGGACAAATTGCACAATAACTTTTGGGGTCCTGTTACTCTTGGGAAAATAGAAATTGGGGGTGAAAAGATCATTTTTGTGGAAAAAAATATGATTTTTTTAATTGTACGGCTGTACGTTATAAACTTCTGTGAAGCCCTTGGGGGTTCAAAGTGCTCACCACATATCTAGATAAGTTCCTTGGGGGGTCTAGTTTCCAAAAAGGGGTCACTTGTGGGGGGTTTCCACTGTTTAGGCACATCAGGGGCTCTCCAAACGTGGCATGGCCTCCAATCTGAATTCCAGCCAATTTTGCAGTGAAAAAGTCAAACGGCGCTCCTTCCCTTCCAAGCTCTGCCATGCGCCCAAACAGTGGTTCCACCCACATATCAGGTAACGGCGTACTCAGGACAAATTGCGCAATAACTTTTCCAGTCCAATTTCTCCTGATACCCTTGGTAAAATAAAAAAATTGAACCTGAAGTAATTTTTTTTGTGAAAAAAAGGTAAATGTTCATTTGTTTTAAACATTCAAAAAATTCCTGTGAAGCAGCTGAAGGGTTAATAAACTTCTTGAATGTGGTTTTGAGCACCTTGAGGGGTGCAGTTTTTAGAATAGTGTCAGTTTTGGGTATTTTCTATCATATAGACCTCTCAAAGTGACTTCAAATGTGATGTGGTCCGTAAAAATAAAATGGTGATGTAAAAATGAGAAATCGCTGTTCAAATTTTAACCCTTATAACTTCCTAACAAAAAAAAATGTTGGTCTCCAAATTGTGCTGATGTAAAGTAAACATGTGGGAAATGTTACTTATTAAGTTTTTTGAGTGCTATATCTCTGTGATTTAAGAGCATTAATATTCAAAGTTGGAAAATTGCAAAATTTTCAAAGTTTTCGCCAAATTTTCATTTTTTTCACAAATAAACGCAAGTTATATGAATGAAATTTTACCATTATCATGAAGTACAATATGTCACGAGAAAACAGTGTCAGAATCACCGGGATCCATGGAAGTGTTCCAGAGATATGACCTCATAAAAGGACAGTGGTCAGAATTGTAAAAATTGGCCCGGTCATGAACGTGCAAACCACCCTTGGGAGTAAAGGGGTCATACAGCAATCATTATTTGTGTCATTACAACATGAAGAATTACAGTAAAAGAGCTGACATAAAACAAGGAGGTCCCACATTACACTGTAAAGTGCATCTCCACAAATACCAACAAACTGTATCAGTTAAAGAGAACCTGACATCTAATACATGCTGCCTGTTGGGTAGTATGTATCAGACTCTGGGTGCATGATTTCAGCCATGCATGTGTAGAGCAATTTGGGGTGGTAGCCACAGGCAAGGAACTTAGCTTCTCCTTTTACTGGGGTGATTCATGAAAATGAGGGTACTCGCTAGGTGAATGAGTTGGTGCTGTGAGGGACTTGGGCCTGTGCAGGCCGCCTGTAGCCGGTGGTGTTGGCTGGCCAGGACAGTAGGTTCCATAGTTCGATAAAGGAGACTCCCTTTCTAAAACGCAGTCTTTACTTAATGGTAACTTGGTTAGGGTTGTGTACAAGGGGTCGTTGTTACAAAGTCTTATGGATGTTTCTTTTACATGTAGAATAATTTTCATTCGCTCTGTAGTCTACTGCATGACTGGTGAAACACACTGTTTTGACATATTTTGTCAAAACCCAGCTTGTCGCCACAGTCCTGATCAGCAAGTCTCTCTACTCACTCAGTGGTTCAGCATCCTATTTCTTCCACTACTGACACCCTGTATCTACCTCTCTGGACCCCCACTAGTCCCACAAACTCATTCTTGTTTAGGTCTGTTACCTTTGGTGTTTTGCAAACTCAGAGCTCTTAGTTACTAGTTTTAAAATCCAAGGTCCACTTTCTGGAAGGCCACTCTATCTAATCAGTAACTTCAGGATCTCACTACTCCCCTGTCCCTTAGTTTCCTCTTCTTGTTGGTCAACCCAACAGCTGCACTGCTCACATAACACTTCCTACTTGCACTTGAACTCGACCCTATGTGCCTAACTATCACAAAGCAGTCACTTGCTCCAACACTAAACCCCTCCCACTATGGGCTAGTCCCAAATATTAACTCCTAACTCACCCTCATGACACTACCTAAGCTACAGTCAACTATCTTATACTACCTACCTTTTGTACTAAGCTTTAAACTATACAGTGGGAGAAATAAGTATTTGATCCCTTGCTGATTTTGCAAGTTTGCCCACTGACAAAGATATGAACAGTCTATAATTTTAAGGGTAGGTTAGCTTTAACATTGAGAGATAGAATATCAAAAATAAAAAAACAGAAAATCACATTGTATAAATTCTATAAATGTATTTGCATTTTGCAGTGAGAAATAAGTATTTGATCCCTCTGGCAAACAAGACTTATTACTTGGTAGCAAAACCCTTGTTGGCAAGCACAGCAGTCAGACATTTTTTGTAGTTGATGATGAGGTTTGCGCACATGTCAAGAGGAATTTTGGTCCACTCCTCTTTGCAGATCATCTATAAATCATTTAGAATTTGAGGCTGTCACTTGGCAATTCTGAGCTTCAACTCCCTTCATAAGTTTTCTAGGCCACGCCATGACCTTAATGTGCTTCTTTTTGAGCCACTCCTTTGTTGCTGTTAGGCATCAGGTTTCTGCGTCTGCTCTGCAGGAATCCAGAGCCTCACATTCCGCGGTCTCCTGCTGTCTTTCAACTGCAGAGGAGATTACTTTGCAGCAGACCATTCCAGAGACTAAGTCCCTCTGTATTCCTACTGGGCATGCTCACAAGACGATCTCCCATTTGAGATCGGGAGTCATGTGCCCAGGTCCTGTTCCAGATCTCATTGGTCCATCTCGGAGATCTGGAAGGTCCCGCGCGGCTATAAAAAGCGCGCATGGCTGTTCCGCCATACGCTAGTATAGACTATACTTGCTATGTGTGAATGGTGACGGATGTATGTTTCTGGTGACTGACTCTTTATAAAACCCCTTCCCTTTGATATTACGCATGTGGATAGGGAATTAGTTCAGTAGTCTGCGCCAGTCTGTGGCAAGCCTTAGGCCACTGTGCACACCGCACCTCTACGCTAGCGTCCAACTTTGCGCTTGCTTTCTAGCTTTGTCGTCGAGCGGCAGTGTCCTACGCCACGCTGCAGTTGCATCCCTTCTTGGTGCTCGCAGTAGCGATGCCGCACACACGGTAGGTCTAGACGGACGAAGCTCCTCGGTCTTAAGTCATGCTCCTGTGACCAGATACCGTGTGTGCATTTACCTGAGACCTGTGACACTAACAGGCTCAGCGTTTTTGTATGTTTTTGTTGTGGTGTCTCTGTGTGTGAACAGAGCCCACTCTGCGCATTTTGGGTGAAGTTGAACCCGTGCGCATTATACCGCCATATTGCTCCTCTGTCATTACCTAGCAGCAGTCATATCATCTACTGCACGGTGGACCCCGAGCGGCGAACGCACTTTATTATTATTTTTATTTAGTGCGTTCCGCCGTTCCTAACAGTTGCCTTGGCTGTATGTTTTGGATCATTGTCTTGCTGGAAGACCCAGCCACGACCCATTTTTAATGTCCTGGTGGAGGGAAGGAGATTGTCACTCAGAATTTTACAGTACATGGCTCCTTCCATTCTCCCATTGATGTGGTGAAGTAGTCCTGTGCCCTTAGCAGAGAAACACACCAAAACATAATGTTTCCACCTCCATGCTTGACAGTGAGGTTGGTGTTCTTTGGGTCATAGGCAGCATGTCTCTTCCTCCAAACACGGTAAGTTGAGTTAAATTTTTGTCTCATCTGACCATAGCACCTTCTCTCAATCACTCACAGAATCATCCATGTGTTCACTGGCAAAACATCAGACGTGCCTGCACATGTGCCTTCTTTAGCAGGGGACCTTGCGGGCACTGCAGGATTTTAAACCTTTACGGCGTAACGTGTTAGCAATGGTTTTCTTGGTGTCTGTGGTCCCACCTGCCTTGAGATCATTAACAAGTTCCCCTGCATAGTTTTAGGCTGATCTCTCACCTTCCTCATGATCAAGGATACCCCTCAAGGTCAGATTTTTCATGGTGCCTCAGATCGATGTCAATGACAGTCATTTTGCATTTCTTCCTTTTTCTTACTATTGCATCAACAGTTGTCTTCTTCTCACCCAGGGTCTTACTTATGGTTTTGTAGCCTATTCCAACTTTGTACAGATCTATGATCTTGTCCCTGACAATCTTATAAAGCTCTTTTGTCTTACCCATGTTGTAGAGGTTAGAATCTGACTGATCAATTGAGTCTGTGGACAGGAGTCTTTTATAAAGGTGACTATATAACACAGCTGTCTTTAATGCAGGCAACGAGTTGATTAGGAGTGTCTAACTGGTCTGTAGGAGCCAGAATTCTTAATGGTAGGTAGGGGATCAAATACTTATATCTCACTGCAAAATTAAAATGAATTTCTATAATTTATAAATTTATACAATGTGATTTTCTGGATTTTATTTTTGATATTCTATCTCTCAATGTTAAAATTAACTTACCCTAAAAATTATAGACTGTTCATGTCTTTGTCAGTGGCCAAACTTACAAAATCAGCAAGGGATCAAATAATTATTCCCCCCTCCACTGTACATCCCCACATTACCTATTTTATGCACTATGCATAACCATATCACAATACATTGCAACACAATTCAACTGACACAATATACTGTATATAAGACACAGGACATAATAGACATAACGTGATTGGTGTCTTCAGGGGTCGGAACACAACAATGTAGCTGGAGAGAGGCTGGGAGGGACCCACATGTCCAACTACTCTCCCATGCAGCTTAGTCCCCATTGGCTTTTAAAGTATGTTTTTTTCTGAAATGCCGCAGCTTTTCAGAGTCAAACATACATGTCTGAAATCACGCAGCCAGTGCTTGATACATGCTGCCTGTGCATCAGCTGTTAGGTTCCCTTTAACACATTGCCATCTGCTGTCTGCCTAAAATAGTCCCTCCAGCGTAAACCTACAGCTGTTGTATGCACCAATAGAAAATAAATGATCTTTTCCCTCTGGCCAGTTTTTGAAGAGGTGTGGAAAGCTACTTAAGGGTATGTGCACACATTGAGTGTTTGGATGCAGAAATGTCTGCACCATTTCTGCATCTCTTGGCAGAAAAAAACGCAGCTGCAGAAACATGCATTTTTTTCTGCATCTTCAATGCCTTTTTTCATGCATTATTGCATGTATTTTTGGACAGCAATGAATGCTATAGAGATAGATAATAAATGGAGAGAGATAGATTGAGTTAGACATATAGCTATAGGGACATACACAGACAGACATATAGACAGACAGCTCTATTACATATCAAGAAAAATTTGGATTCCTCTGGAAATAGATATCAGATCGCAGATATCGAGGTATCACTTTATTCAGCTTCCTATGACCTACATGTCCATATTGTCGACTTAGGAGGGTGTAATCCTACTGACAGATTCCCTTTAAAGGGAATCTGTCACCTATTTTTTCGACTATCAGTTGCCGGCACTGCCATCAGGGGCTTATCTACAGCATTCTGTAATGCTGTAGATAAGCCCCCGATGTAACCTGAAAGATAAGAAAAATGAGTTATATTATACTCACCCAGGGGTGGTTTTGGTCCGATGGGTGTCGCGGTCCGGTCCAGCGCCTCCAATCTTCTAACGGTGATATCCTCTTCTTTGCTTCCTGTCCTGGCTCCTGCGCAGATGCACTGCTCAGCCCAGTTGAGGGCATAGCAGAGTACTGAAGTGTGCAGGCGCCGGACCTCTCTGACCTTTCCCGGCGCCTGCACACTGCAGTACTCTGCTCTGCCCTCAATAGGGCAGAGCAGTGCGCCTGCGCAGGAGACTTGATGGGAAGCAAAGAAGAAAACGTCACCGTTAGAAGATGGGAGGCGCTGGATTGGACCGCGACACCCATCGGACCAAAACCGGACCCGGACCGCCCCTGGGAGAGTATAATATAACTCATTTTTCTTATCTTTCAGGTTACATCGGGGGCTTATCCACTGCATTACAGAATGCTGTAGATAACCCCCTTCTGGTGGTGCCGGCAGCTGATACTCAAAAAAATAGGTGACAGATTCCCTTTAACACTTGGACCACATTCTGTGGTTTTGGAAACTGTATGGTATATAAGGACATCAAGCAATCAATATCTTATATTAATAATGCTGCACTTCAAAGGTCCCTGACCATGCAATATGTGGATGTGAAGAAAATAGAATACATAAGCAAGTCCAATAACTGCTATGTATAATTGATTGTGCGTGCCCAGTACACAGGTGGGAATGTCCATTTGTTATGCTCTGTATTTATGTTTCTTCCATTTGGTTACTCACTGTTGCCTGCAAAATTCACAAATCTACATAACTGATGGGCTTTCCGTATATAAACAGAAAGTCACCTGCGAGCCAGAGCCTAAAATACCATGTTCCCCTTTCATTTCTCCAAGAAAAACATTCTTCTCGTTGAACCATAAAACAGGTTGTCATAGCCAGGGGCAATTATAGTTTCTAATGTTTTAAATGGTAGTAAAGTCTTAGAAACAACTTACACCATATAAGCATGAAAGATCATGTCAAGTAATGGCTACGATGATGTACGTGATCTGCTCACATTTACATTTTTAAGTGATACAGATGTGCATCTCAATCCTGTTCTTGCTTTATGCTGGTATAAACAGAATGCTGTAGAATTGACCTTGATACATTCCATTATCTTCAGAAAGACTTAAAGAAATTTTTTTTGAGATTTTTTCACTTATGTCTTATTCTTAAAACAGAATGAAAGAAATTAAAAGTGCTTTTATTGGGAAATCAGCATGAGGTAAGAAGCCACAGTGTCATTTCAATCCATCCCTCGTCCTTTGTCAAGACCTGAGTCAAGTGGTGTGGGTATGTGCAGATGTCTCCATGTACGCATATTAGAGATGAGTGGATCTTCAGAAATTCGAATTCGCCTACTTCATTGAATTCTCCTAAAAAAAATATTGATTTAGGGCGAATAAATTAGTGCAAGTCTCAATACCGAAAAACTTGTAATTGCTGAGAAAATACCAATGGGGAACAGAGAGGAGAGAGAGGACCCTGCAAACCATAAAAAGGTTACACTCTACAGAAGATAGAGAGGACCCTGCTGACAATAAAAGGTTACACTCTACAGAAGAGAGAGAGGACCCTGCTGACAATAAAAGGTTACACTCTACAGAACTGAAAGGACCCTGCTGACCATAAAAGGTTACACTCTACAGAAGAGAGAGGGAGAGGACCCTGCTGACCATAAAAGGTTTTACTCTACAGAAGAAAGAGAGAGGACACTTCTGACCATAAAAGGTTACACTCTACAGAAGAAAGAGAGAGGACACTTCTGACCATAAAAGGTTACACTCTACAGAAGAGAGAGGGAGAACCCCACTGACCATCGGGGCTAACACTCTACAGTCGAAAGAAAGAGAACTCTGCTGACCATAAAGGTTCACACTCTACAGGATAGAGTGATGATCCCACTGACCATAAAAGCTAACACTCTGCAAGAGAAAGAAAGATGACCCCGCTGACCATAAAAACTTACAATCTACAGAAGACAGAGATTTACCCAGTGATTCTGGAGATGGAAAACGTCTCTGCTGTGAAAAACTATGTTCCACTCGGAACCGCTGATCTGTGATGGCCCGGGTACTAACCACCACTGTACAAGGTATGATAATCTGTTAGATATTACAGATTATTGGCATTATGGGAAGGCCTGTGCGGCTTTGCAATATGATGTTAACCCGCTCTCTGACGCTTCAACAGTGTGGTAAATGCAATTGCAATTTTTTTTTAGAACTGTGAATCGAATCTTAAAATATATTTGTGTAAATCAGCAAACTATTGGGAAATTTGACTCAAGCTTCATCCTCCATGGATCGATCCATGTACCTTTAGCCCATTCCAATGCTACTTGATTCACTGTGAGAGTATTCACCAGTCGACCCCTGTCCATTTAGCTAATAACAAAATAAATAAGTGAATAATTAACTAAATAAATGAAAGAAAATTTTTCATTAGGGAAAATGAGACACGTTGCTTTTTGATGTGTGAGAACTGCAGTCACAAAATCCACCTGAACATGACCTTATAATTTACTTTTCTCCTTTATACCAATTACTATTTTCCCTATACCCCTCCTTTCAAATCCCAAGACAGAATGGCTGTTTTTCCTCTTCATGCCATCTTCTCTACTCATTGCCACCTAAACTTCTACCTGACATGCTCTGTAATTGTATGATGGTAGATCAAATGGTGCAGCATCTACTCAGATGACGCTGTCAATCTAGCTGCAGCAATTATGTAGTTTGATCCCGGGAGGGTACATTAAGGTGCCCATTGTTTCCCTCTTGATGCCTGAAGGGAGTTGACGGGATCATTTCTTAAGACCCTTCAGTAACATCACAGGTATAGGTCCTCTAGGGGGACTAAAAATATATGTAAAAAAGTTCAAATTCTCACTTTTTTTCCAATAACAAAAATAAAAAAGAAGCTTTTTTGTTATAACCGCATCTGTGCCCCCCTGCCGGTATCGCTGATCGTTGATGGAAAGCCCTGGACATTTTTGGGGTCGCTGGTCTCCCGCTGGTCAGCACGCATCGCTGCGTGTGACAGGCGGGACACCAGCGACCCCAAAAATGTGTATACGTCGGGTTTCTAAGGGGGCGCGCTGTGCCTAGAAACCTGATGTGTACCTTAGTTACCAGCGCGCTGATGCAGGGAGCTGGTAACCAAGGTACACATTGGGTTACTATGTGATGCACGCCCCTTAGAAACCCGATGTGTACCTTAGTTACCAGCTCCCTGCATCAGCGCGCTGGTAACTAAAGTACACAGCGACACCGCGCGCTCGGCGTCGCTGGTGCTGATTGCTGATGAAGCTGTCTGTTTGACAGCTCACCAGCGATCATGTAGCAACTCACCAGTGATCCTGACACGTCGATATCGTTGTCGGGATCGCTGGTGAGTCGCTATGTGTGACGGGGCCCTAAATAGTAATGGTACATGTAAATAACATATGGCACTTAGTTAAAGCTATTTTGATAAAAAAAAGTAAAATGGATGTGATGTGTAGCAGCGCAAATGTAAACACATAGGGTCAGCTGCAAGTAAATCTAGAACCATCTAGGAAGATATAATACTATTAAAAAATAATAAATGTTAAACCAGCGCTTTAAGACCAAATGCGTTAATAAAATACCTAAAATATATACTACTAATTGTGTGAATGAAGTACCTGCTCGATAAAGATGATAGCTGATGATATTTTGATGGCAGAGAGGATTGAGTTAATGGTATATACTGGCAAATTGGAGTAAAAACCGATATATTCAATAAATATTCAATATGAATATATATTTTTTTACTCCAGTTTGACAGTATAGACCCTGCCATCAAAATATCATCAGCTAACATCTTCATTGAGCAGGTACTTCATTCACACTTTTAGTAGTATATATTTTAGGTGTTTTATTAACACATTTTGTCTTAAAGCGCAGGTTTAACACATTTTGATAAAAAAAAGCATAAAATCCATCCCACTACGTCCCAATTTTTGGGGGGTAACTTTGTATTTGTAATTGAAAAGAGGGAAACTTGACAGAATGCTTGGCCACTGTGACACAGATTATAGACCGCCAATAGATTACTGCAATTAAATGAACATAGGAAATAGTTTTTGTTGACTTCAGGTGCATATCGGATAGTTGGAGATGGAACTCTGGACCCAGGTCTGATAATCAATCCCAAATCCGAGCACATGAGAGAGGATAATGTGGCGAATGATGATTTGCACAATAGCTGCCTCGTAAGTAGAGCATGATGGTGGTGGAGGTTGTTTCTGCTGTTAATCCCTAATCATGAAGAAACAGCATTAACTTGAAAAGAACAGTCTCTTTACTAACAACAATGGGGTGAATAACTTTACAAACAGTAGGTGGTGGTCAGATTTACACTCACAGTTGAAGGTTGACCCATACATGTGGAAAGGCAGATGTCTGTGGGATATTTTTTATCAATTCAATTCACTTGTTCTCAGGCTGTTCCTCTCATAATTCTCACTCAATATTCCTTACTTAGGGCTGAGATGTGCTTCTCCTCCTGCTGGAGATGCTTTCAATCTGAATGCTGTCAGTTTCCCTCCTTTTTTATCAGTCCATTTTAGGCCCAGAATTCAGGGGAAGATCAACATTTCCTAATACTGTAGCAGTCTGCCTCCCTCTCCTGACTTCTCTGTTGGCTAACTGCAATGGGAGCTTGTTCCAGCTCTTTCCAGAAACTTCTGCATCCTAAGCAGAGCAGACTCATGCAAACAAGCCCCAGAGAGGGAGTATTAATCCTTTGAGTGTTGCCTGTCAGCAAGTCTCACAATATGTTACAACATACAGTTTACACAGAAATCACAGTATTTGCATGGAACACACTTTAAATCAAGTAGCCTATGGAGACCACACATCTGATTTATTTCTATTTTTCTCCTTTGATGTAAAAGACTAATGGTGGAGTCACGAATAAAAGTAATTGTGTTCCAGAAACTTTGGAATCCTTACTCTATTGAGATACCACAGTGGCAGATATCGTAATTTCAGCAACACATCACTTACTGGGCTGTGTTTTGCTGTTTCAATACAATAAAATGTTTACTGTATCACTAAAGGACAAGCATCCTCCTCTTGCCTGTCAGATCAACCAGGATCCCACCACTGATTAGCTGCTTTCTGTCACTTTACAATGTGCACAGAAAGCTGTGTTGTGGGCAGGGTTATAGAGGGCTCAGCATTCAGAACCCTACCCTACCAGATCTGCTGCAAAGAAAACTGTGACTCTATAATAACCCAGTAAACTAAGTAATATATCGCTGGAATCAGGTTCTCTGTCCCTACATAATGCTGTAGTCAGATCACATAGCAAAAGCCTGCTGGCAGATTCCCTTTATCACTTGCTTTTTATACCAGTTTTGCCAAGTGGTATCCAAAATTATATACTACTGACATTTAGTGGATGAAACACAAGATGATTTCTCTTAAGGAGCTTGCTTTGACAAATTAAAAATCATATATGACATCATATATAAATAAAAAAATGAAATATACTGATGTTGATGCCATTTAGGCTAGTTTCACACTAGCGTTTATTCCACGCAGCGCACGGTGCCGCTAAGCCCCGCCCCCTGCTGGCTCCCTGCCCACCCCATCCGGTCATCGCCGCCTACTATCGCACATGGACGCATGCGATCTGCGCACCCTATCTTTAGCATAAGGTGCGCAGATGATCTGAGCTGGCTGTGCCCTAGTAGGATTTTAGCGTGCGCTGCGCACTTTGGAAGGTGCGCTGCGCACTTTTGAAGGTGCGCCCGTGTGCGCCGAACGCAGCATGTTGCATTTCGGCTCGCTTGGCAAACGTTTAAAAGTGCGCAGCGCATGCTAAAATCCTACTAGCGCACGGCCAGCGCATGATCTGCGCACCCTATGCTAAAGATAGGGTGCGCAGATCGCATGCGTCCATGTGCGATAGTAGGCGGTGATGAAAAAATGGGGCGGGCAGGGAGCCGGCAGGGGGCGTGGCTTAGCGGCGCCGTGCGCTGCGTGGAATAAACGCTAGTGTGAAACTAGCCTTAGAATAGTCTTTGGGATTGCTTAGGTAGCAGTGCTTGGATATAACTGCTGCTTATACTCCCTTTCCCCCATAGCTACACCACGCTTTTTTGCAATAGCACATCTATAGTCTTGTTAAGTCCTGAACTAGTCTGAATAATACACTTTCTGTCTCAAAAGCTTGTGTATGTAACGATTTTAGCATGGCTGTTTCCCAGAATATTCTCTTTTGTTTGCTTTTCTTATTAGACAAACAACATTTCTGTGTATTTTCTTCGAGATTTATTACAATCCACCAATTTTCTGTTGCTCCTATAATGTGCTTAAAATGGGAAAATGGGATAAAGCAACAGAAACACAACATTAAAACATCATGCACTTTTTATAAGATTAACCTCTTTGCTCCCAAGGGTGGTTTGCATGTTAATGCCCGGGCCAATTTTTACAATTCTGACCACTGTCCTTTTATGAGGTCATATCTCTGGAATGCTTCCATGGATCCCGGTGATTCTGACATTGTTTTCTCGTGACATATTGTACTTCATGTTAGTGGTAAAATTTCATTCATATAACTTGCGTTTATTTGTGAAAAAAATGGAAATTTGGCAAAAATTTTGAAAATTTTGCAATTTTCCAGATTTGAATTTTTATGCCCTTAAATCACAGAGATATGGCACACAAAAAACTTAATAAGTAACATTTCCCACATATTTACTTTACATCAGCACAATTTTGGAACCAAATTTTTTTTTTTGTTAGGAAGTTATAAGGGTTAAAAGTTGACCAGCGATTTCTCAGTTTTACAACACCATTTTATTTTTAGGGACCACATCACATTTGAAGTCACTTTGATGGGTCTATATGATAGAAAATACCCAAAAGTGACACCATTCTAAAAACTGCACCCCTCAAGGTGCTCAAAACCACATTCAAGAAGTTTATTAACCCTTCAGGTGCTTCACAGGGATTTTTTAAATGTTTAAAAAATGAACATTTAACTTTTTTTCACAAAAAAAATTACTTCAGGTCTAATTTTTTTTATTTTACCAAGGGTAACAGGAGAAAATGGACTGCAAAAGTTATTGTGCAATTTGTCCTGAGTACGCTGATACCTGATATGTGGAGGTGGACCACTGTTACTGCGCATGGCAGAGCTCGGAAAGGAAGGAGCGCTGTTTGACTTTTTCAACGCAAAATTGGCTGGAATTGAGATCGGGTGCTATGTCACGTTTGGAGAGCCCCTGATGGGCCTAAACAGTGGAAACTCCCCACAAGTGACCCCATTTTGGAAATTAGACCCCGCAAGTAGCTTATCTAGATGTATGGTGAGAACTTTGAACCCCCAAGGGCTTCAGAGAAGTTTAGAACGTATAGCCGTATATTTAAAAAAATCATATTTTTTCCACAAAAATGATCTTTTCACCCCCAATTTTTATTTTTCCAAGGGAAACAGGATGCCAAAAGTTATTGTTCAATTTGTCCTGAGTATGCTGATACTCCATATTTGAGGGTAAACCACTATTTGGGCTCATGGCAGAGCTCGGAAGGGAAGCAGCGCCATTTGACTTTTTTGTAGTTGAGATCAGATGCCATGTCGCGTTTGGAAAGCCCCTGATGTGCCCAAACAGTGGAAACCCCCCAATTTTAACTCCAACCCTAACCCCAACACCCCTAACCCTAATCTCAGCCCTAGACCTAACCCTTACCCTAGCCCTAACCCTAATGGGAAAATGGAAATAAATACATTTTTTTTAATTTTATTATTTTTCCCTAACTAAGGGGGTGATAAAGGGGGTTTGATTTACTATATATGGCGGGTTTTTATGTTTGGCAGCGGTAAAACCAGGGGAAGAGTCTTGAGGAGATCATCTGCATATTCCCAGTGCCTTCTGGGATAAGTGAAGAGTCTCCGCGAGCTCAACGATCACTGGGTTTTGGCTGTTGCAGCTGAAAAGAGGACATTTTGGCTCATCTTTCATCGTTTTTAAGAAATCTCAATATGGAAGAGGCCAGGAGCCATTTGGTGAGCTGCATTTCTTGCTACATGTTCACAGATTTACCAGTGGAAAAGCCAAACTTCACATGCCACAAATGCAAGCTTGTATCCCTGTTGGAGGAAAAGTTGCAAAGTCTCGAAGACAGGTTAGCTACGTTGAAGATCATTAAGGAAGGTGAAGAGTTCTTGGACAGCGCAGAATTATCTCTTCATGTTACAGAAAGAGAAGAAATTCGAAGTGCACCTGAAGAAACAGAGGAATGGAGACATGTGACCCAGAGAAGCAGGAGGATCAGGAGGCAGTCAGCACCCATACTGCTCAGGAACCAGTACCAGGCTCTCACGCAGGAAACCAATGAAGAAATACATCAGGATAAGACTTTGCCCACAAACAGCAACCTTGTACGCCTTCAGAGTCCTCCTGGATGGAGAAAGAAAAATGTTGTGAAGAAGAAACGGAGAGTGGTTGTCATGGGGGATTCCCTGTTGAGAGGAACAGAGGCCGCTATCTGCAGACCGGATATAACTTCAAGAGAAATGTGCTGTCTTCCAGGTGCAAAAATTAAAGATGTGTCTGACAGGATATCAGGACTCTTCAGATCTACAGATGACTACCCATTCCTGCTACTACATGTGGGGACAAATGACACCGCAAGAAACGACCTGGAAACCATCTGCAGAGACTTTGAAGACTTAGGCAAGAAAGTGAAAGAACTGGGAGCGCAGGTGGTCTTCTCTTCCATCCTCCCAGTGGATGGCCATGGAACAAGGAGGTGGAATAAGATTCTGCAGGTGAACAACTGGCTACGTCGATGGTGCCGTCAGCAACGATTTGGATTTCTGGATCACGGAGTGAACTACTTATACGATGGACTACTTGCTAGAGATGGGGTGCACCTTACGAAGACTGGAAAGCATGTATTTGGAAGTCGTCTTGCTACACTTGTAAGGAGAGCTTTAAACTAGAACAACATGGGAAGGGAAGCAAAAGACTAGAAAAAGCCATACACCTGACAAATGCTATTGAGAACTCAGCTATTAGAAGTGGAAAGGAAGAACAGGAAGAACAAAGACAAAAGAATCTAATTAATAAAAATATTGGAGAAAGAGAAACCAATCACAAACTAAAATGTTTCTATACTAATGCACAAAGCATGGGCAACAAACAAGGAGAATTGGAACTACTAACGCAGGAAAAGAAATATGATGTCATTGGAATCACTGAAACTTGGTGGGACAATACACATGATTGGAATACAAGACTAGAAGGATACAACTTATTTGCAAGAAACAGACTTGATAAACAAGGAGGAGGTGTCGCATTGTATGTTAGAAACGCGTATATCTGCACAGAGATTGAAGCTTCAGAGACTGGGAGTTCTGTGGAAACTGTTTGGGTAAGAATACAAGGACAGAACAATGGAAAGGACACCATTGTAGGCATTTACTACAGGCCACCTGTGCAAGCTGAAGATATGGATGAACTCTTTATGCATCAAATGGCCAAGTTCTCCCAAAAATATGACATAGTTGTCATGGGAGATTTCAACTATCCAGACATTTGTTGGGAATCTCTCTCAGGCAAAACTAACAGGTCAAGGAAATTCTTATCCTCTCTTGCTGACAACTTTATCTTCCAAAAAAGGTAGGGGAGAAAACAAGGGGAACTGCTACCTTGGATCTAATCCTTATAAACAGGGAGGAAATGGTTGAGGAGGTAAAAGTGGCTGGGACCCTAGGAGGTAGCGACCATGCTATTTTAGAATTTTGGATAACTAGAGGCGGAAGACCTGTGAAGACTCAGACGTCAAGGTTAGATTTCAGAAAGGCAGATTTTAAGGGATTCAGAAAGAGAATTGGAGGGATCCAATGGCTGGATATCCTTAAAGACAAAAATGTCCAGGAAGGATGGGAAATCTTGAAAAATGAAATTCTCAAAGCACAATTGTTAACAATTCCGAAAAGAGGGAAGAATAGGAAGCATTTAAGGAAGCCAGGATGGATGAACACAGAACTTAAGCACATGCTAAAATGGAAGAAAAAAATGTTTATAAAATGGAAAGAGGGAGGCATATCTAAAGAAGAATATAATGCTGTCTGCAGAACCTGCAGGTCACAAATCAGATTATCTAAAGCTGACAATGAATTGAGGCTTGCAAGAGATGTCAAAAGCAATAATAAAGGATTTTGGGGATATGTCAAAAGTAAAAGAAAAGTCAAAGATGCTATAGGATTTTTACAGGATGAAAATGATGAAATGGTAAGACAGGATGTTGAGAAGGCCGAACTTTTAAATTCCTATTTTGCATCTGTTTTCTCTCAGAAAGGAAATGTGACATCAACTGTTCTTCACTGTCCTATTAAGGGAATAGAAGAATCCAGGATATCTATAAACAGAAAGATAGTGAGGAAACACTTAGCTAACCTAAATGAATTCAAGTCTCCAGGTCCAGATGAATTACACCCCAGAGTACTGAAGGAGATAGCAGAAGAAATTTTTGAACCCCTCTCCATAATATTTGAAAATTCTTGGAGAACAGGAGAAGTCCCGGAAGACTGGAGAAGAGCAAATGTTGTTCCTATCTTCAAAAAGGGGAAGAAGGTGGACCCAGGCAACTATAGGCCGGTGAGTCTGACTTCTATACCAGGAAAGATCTTTGAACAAATTATTAAACAACATGTATGTCAGTACCTGGATAAGAATGAAGTGATTAAACAGAGTCAGCATGGGTTTGTAACTAATAAGTCATGTCAGACTAACTTAATTTCCTTCTATGACGGAATCACTGATTGGGTGGATCAAGGAAATGCTGTAGATATAGTATATCTTGACTTCAGCAAAGCATTTGACAAAGTATCTCATACAATCCTTATTGAAAAAATGACTAAGTATGGAATGGACAAGGCAACTGTTAGGTGGATTCATAACTGGCTTAGTGATCGGACCCAAAGAGTGGTCGTAAATGGCAGCACATCCAGTTGGAAGAATGTCTCAAGTGGGGTACCACAGGGCTCTGTCCTGGGCCCTTTATTGTTCAACATCTTTATCAACGATTTAGATGAAGGAATTGAGGGTAAACTGATTAAATTTGCTGATGACACAAAGCTAGGAGGGATAGCTAATACTAGAGAAGAGAGAGAGAGGATTAAAAAAGATATAAATAAACTGGAGAAGTGGGCAGCAACTAACAGAATGGTTTTTAACAGGGAAAAATGCAAAGTACTACATCTGGGCAATAAAAATGAAAAAAGCATATACAGAATGGGAGGAATAGGCCTAAGCAACAGCACATGTGAAAAAGACTTGGGTATACTAATAGATCACAAACTGAATATGAGTCAACAGTGTGATGCAGCAGCAAAAAAAGCAAATGCAATTCTAGGATGTATTAACAGAAGCATACAGTCTAGATCACGTGAAGTCATTATTTCCCTCTACTCCTCTTTGGTCAGACCTCATCTGGAATATTGTGTCCAGTTTTGGGCACCACATTTTAAAAAAGACATCAACAAACTGGAGCAAGTTCAGAAAAGAGCAACCAGAATGGTGACCGGTCTGCAAACCCTGTCTTATGAGGAAAGGTTGCAGGATTTGGGATTGTTTAGTTTGCAAAAGAGAAGACTGAGAGGAGACTTAATAGCTGTCTACAAATATCTCAAGGGCTGTCACATTGTAGAAGGATCATCTTTATTCTCATTTGCACAAGGAAAGACTAGAAGCAATGGGATGAAACTGAATGGGAGGAGACACAGATTAGATATTAGAAAAACTTTTTGACAGTTAGAGTGATCAATGAGTGGAACAAGCTGCCACGAGAAGTGGTGAGTTCTCCTTCAATGGATGTCTTCAAACAGAGGCTGGACAGACATCTGACTGGGATGATTTAGCGAATCCTGCTTTGAGCAGGGGGTTGGACCAGATGGCCCAGGAGGTCCCTTCCAACTCTACGATTCTATGATTCTAAAAGATGCTTTTTATTGTAAAAATAGTTTTTGCATCACCACATTTTGAGAGCTATAATTTTTCCGTATTTTGACCCACAGATTCATGTGAGGTCTTATTTTTTGTGGGACGAGTTGTCGTTTTTAATGGTACTATTTTTGGGCATGTGAAATTTTTTGATCGCTTTTTATTCTGATTTTTGGGACGCAAAATGAACAAAAATCAGCATTTCATGAATTTCTTTTGGAGGGGCGCTTACACCATTCCCCGTGTGGTAAAATTGATAAAGTGGTTTTATTCTTCAGGTCAGTACGATTACAGTGATACTTCATTTATGTCATTTTTCTACGTTTTGGTGCTTTTATACAATAAAAACAATTTTATATAAAAAATAATTATTTTTGCATCACTTTATTCTGCGAGCTATAACTTTTTTATTTTTTCGCTGATGATACTGTGTGGTGGCACGTTTTTTTGCGGGACAAGATGACATTTTCAGCGGTACCATGGTTATTTATATACATAAAAAAAGTATTGACTAAATGCCCTGTATTTGTTATCATCTTTTCATCAGCACTTGCTGACTACTGTTATATGTTTTACTGCAGGATATTTCTGCACAATTGTCATTCTGTGCTCTCTGTTTGTGTTTGAGTCAGTGGGTGGTATAAACAGTGTCCTACCGACTTGTTCATATGTGTGCATGTCACATGTGTTTTTAATCCAGTTTTTTCCGTGCCTATGCATGATTTGAGAGACCCCACCCCTCTCTTGTGTGACATGCACATAAGGAGCTGGCTTACACCACGTGCCCATACTAGGAAGCGGCCTATCTTCATCCTGTTCATTTAGACACTATTCACATGTTCAGGTTTTAAATACAGTAGATAGGGACTGCTTCAATAGGGTTACCTTGACGCGGTGAAGCAGCTTGGTATACATTTTTTTGCAAAAAAACATATCGACTAAATACCCTGTATTTGTTATTGTCATGGTCACGTGTGTCTGGACGCAGATGTTGCCGCAAGGCGAACCCATAACACACATGAGCCTGGATACAGCGCCTCCAGTGGCAAATTTAAATAATAAGGGGGAACCTGGGAAACATTAACAATGGTGGGCCCTGCGATAGGGAATGGGGACATGGAGACCTCCTGCACTCCCCTGAGCCAGTGTCCCTGCACTCCTCACATTCCCTATACAGGCTCCGCACCTGTCGCCGCACGCGAACCTTAAACCCTTGCACACCCTGACCCTAAACCCTCACTAGGGAATTGGTCGGTGCGGAGACTAATCCCACCACTGCACTAGAGACACAAAAGGAAAGAAGACAATACAGGGGAAACACCACTTAGCTTTATGCTCTGTGCTTATGCTCCTGCAACAGAGCCCCACCACCTGCGTGCGTCTTCTCCTCCACCCGGATCCATCACCATCCTGGATCCTACACCATAGTGCAGCCTTGGAGCAAAGTCCATCTCCAGATGCAGCAGTCCAATAACAGAGTCCCAAGGATGAGTCAGCCTCTGCCAAAATTCTAAGCATGCTTGAGTCCAGCTCTCGGCCACCAAGTCGAGCATGCCGAGTGCAACTCTCTCCATAGTCGCCACTCCACAAAGCCATGCACGCACTTCCCGCCGACACCATAAACTATGACTCCTCCACGCCATGCCAGCAATTCCTGCAGACACCATTAGCTGCCACTCGTCTCCTCTGGCTGACTGCGCAGGACTCCTCTTCAGCTCCATGTTCACCCAGGCTTCACAAACTCAGAATCAATGAATCAATCAGTATCACCAGCAGTGATTGCACACCCTGAGACTCAATTATAGAGCCCCACACCTGATTCATAATTACGTGCAAATTAAACCTAAAGTGCGATACCACTAACCACCACCGGGGACAGTCAAGTCACTTGGCACTTGCCAAAGTAAAAAAAAGTTCACTCTGTGCTTTTAAAACTGTCAGATCCACTTCAGATCATGACAGTTATCATCTTTTCATCAGCACTTGCTGACTACTGTTATATGTTTTACTGCAGGATATTTCTGCACAATTGTCATTCTGTGCTCTCTGTTTGTGTTTACGATTACAGTGATACCTCATTTATGTCATTTTTCTATGTTTTGGCACTTTTATACAATAAAAACAATTTTATATAAAAAATAATTATTTTTGCATCACTTTATTCTGCGAGCTATAACTTTTTTATTTTTTTGCTGATGATGCTGTGTGGTGGCACGTTTTTTGTGGGACAAGATGACATTTTCAACGGTACCATGGTTATTTATATATATCTTTTTGATCATCCGTTATTGCACTTTTTGTTCGATGGTATGATGATAAAGCATTGTTTTTTGCTTTGTTTTTTTTTGAAGGTGTTAACTTGTGGGACAGTTTTATAGGGCGAGTCGATACAGACGCGGTAATACTTAGAACAGCGCTGTGTCACATCAGCGATCTGACAGGCACTGCTGCAGGCTTCCTCATGCCTGCTTTCAGGCAGTGAGGAAGTCGCCTCCCTGCAGGACCCCAAAGGCCCCCGCGGCGATATTGGATCCGGGAGCCTGCAGGGAGGAGGACTCTCGGAACGACGCAGCACATCGCGTCACTCCGGAGGTCGCAGGGAAGCACGGAGGGAGCCCCCTCCCTGCGCGCTTCTCTCCTATGCCCCGGTACACTACGATCACGTTTGATCACAGTGTGCCAGGGGTTAATGTGCCGGAGGCGGTCCTTGACCACCCCTGACACATAGTGCCGGGTGTCAGCTGTGATAATCAGCTGACACCCCGCCGTGATCAGCGGCGCTCCCACCGGGGGGCGCCGCTGATCGCTATGACGTAATATTCCTTCCTTGGGACTTAGGTAACAGGTCACATGGACGGAATTGTTACACCCGGTCCCTGTTCTGGCGCTGCGCCCAGGTCTGCCACTGTCACACCTGGTCCCCGTCCTGGCGCTGCGTCCAGGTCTGCCGCTGTCCCCCGTTCTGGGCACTCACCTCGTGCCTCGCACGCTGTCATTAGGCCTCTGTCACACATCCGGTTTGTGCCGTCAGGCACAATCCGGCATGTGTGTAAAAAAATGGATCTGTTTTTTTTTACCACCGTATGCATTTTTTTGCCATTGAGAAGCACATGCGCCGGATCGTGCCGCATGTGCTTCCGTTTGTTCCGGTTTTTACCGGATCCAGCTGAATTCCTTTGTCCGGCGGCCGGATAGGACGGGTGCTGCAGCGTTTTTTTGTCCGGCGAAAAAAGCCGCACATGGACATATGCGGCCCTTCCAGCTCTGCGGGACAATGTTTCTCAATGGCACATTCCGGCCGCCGGATCAGGCTTCTACCTGATCCGGCCACCGCATGCACAGTTTTACCCTGTGCGCATGCCCAGATATCTCTCTCTCTCTCTTTCATACCCCGTTCTCTCTCTCTTTCATACCCCGGTCTCTCTCTCTCTTTCATACCCCGTTCTCTCTCTCTTTCATACTCTGGTCTCTCTCTCTTTCATACCCCGTTCTCTCTCTCTCTTTCATACCTCGTTCTCTCTCTCTTTCATACCCCGTTCTCTCTCTCTTTCATACCCCATTCT
Organism: Dendrobates tinctorius; assembly: GCF_039654945.1. NCBI lineage: Eukaryota > Metazoa > Chordata > Amphibia > Anura > Dendrobatidae > Dendrobates > Dendrobates tinctorius. The sequence goes on along the minus strand of NW_027361870.1, from coordinate 15,714,106 downwards.
CTCTCTCTCTTTTTCATACCCCGTTCACCGGCTCATGGATCCTTTTCTTCCCCGGCGACTCCTTTGCAACATAGCCATGTCAGGCGCCGTAAGATGCGCCACATATATTTCCGGTCCCTCCGTTCACGGCTGGATCTGGCACTCCATCTTTTTGCCGCACAGCGCCGGAATGCCACCGACGGACATGTGAAAGTAGCCTTAGGCAGCAGCCGGCGTCCTCTGTGTCTCATGCTGCTGCTTAGCATTCAGGTCTCTCCCCTGCATCCACCTCCTGGCGTCCTGTCGGCAGATCTGCAACTAAAGCTATTAGGGCACACCCGCGTGCTCTCCAGCCTTCTTAAAGGGATAGAGTGCATTTTTCAAAAAGAGCAATTATCCAGTGGCAGCGCACTGGCTGCTATTTCTGGCCTCTCCTCCATAGGGAGAGCGCCGGAGCAATGAGTATCAATCATTGCTGAATCCGGTTCTCTTGCTAACCTATCTGCGCTGCAGTCTCTATGCATTCTCTAATGCTATCTGTCTCCACAGAATATCAGTATTCTGATCATCCTGGTTATATCTGCAACCATCTGGGCGAAAGCCATCCCATTCCGCCAACAGCCATCCGAGTCAGAGGACTGTGCCTAGGCCACTGGAACCAGCTACTTACCAACTACCCGAATCCAGGACCCGTCTCACTACGGACTCCGTTGTCACTTCTGTTATCCCTTTTGGTCCCGCTGGGACAGCTGCCACGTGTCCGGGGTCTAACTGGAGGTTGCACCTGTGTCCTCTGGGTATTCCAATCTGGCCCTGTCTGAGGGGCTTTACTATGGGTACCCGGGGCTCACTAGTCATGCCCCCTTCGGAGCCCCCCGGACCGTGGTCCCAAGGTTCCACTTTAAAAATAAAAATGAATGTGAACTTCACCATCTCTGCCTCCGCTTCCATTCGTTACAGATTGCTCCGGCCATGGAATCCGCTGGACCCCAGAGACCTCCAACTATGGAACTGTGCCAAGAGGTGACCCGCTTAAAAGATCAACAGGACAAGATTACGTCTTATCTACGTAACCTGTCCACCCGCATGGATTCTCTACTGAACCCGGCTGCTCCTGATTCACCTATCAGCACCCAGGTACCTGCTGTCATGGCAAGCAAGGGTCCTTGCCTGGCGGCTCTTCCCCGCTTCCATGGTGATCCCACTCAGTGTCGGGGTTTTCTCAATCAGTGTACCCTACACTTCGAAGTCTTGGGGCACATGTTGTTAGGAGTGGCGGAAGACACTAAAAAAAAAAATTAAAGTGCCTTCGCCACTCGGGGTCCACCGTGCGGTGGATGACAAAACCGCTGTTGAGAGAGGCAGAGCACTATAGCGGTAATATGCACAGGGTTCTAACTCACCCAGGTGCAAAAAGGCAAGCTCTGTTAAATGACACAGAGCTGCAGGGAAAAATAATACAAAAGTATCGCTGAGCCTGTTAACAGCACAGGATCTCAGTGGCACACGTGCGGTAGCTGGAAACCGGAGTAGTTAAATACAGTCACTACAACCGAGTGGACTTACCGTGTACACGTGTGCTCGGCGTCGCAACTGCGCACGCCTGGACAGGCTGCAACCACAAATATCGTAAGCGCGATGCAGGACGCTAAGCTGCTGGAAAGATGGAGCTTGTGCGCGCTGGTGCTAGCGCAGGTGCTGACAGAATACCACTCACTCACACAGACGTAATAACCGAGGGAAGGGGTTTCTTAATGAGTCAGTCACCAGTCCAAGCATCCATCACCATACACACAGCAGCAGTATAAAAATACTAGCGCATGGCATAACGGCCATGCGCACTTTTTATAGCGTACGGAACCTGCAGGAAATCTCCAGAGCCCTGAGCTAAGCCAATGAAATCAGGAGCAGGACCTGAGCACCTGACTCCTGGACTCCAATGGGAGCTCGCCCCGTGGGCATGCTCAGAAGCTGGGAAAAAGGACTTAGCCTCTGGAGACAAATGTGTGAATCTGGATTCCCGCATAGGCATTATAGAACCCAGATTCCTAACACATGTTTGCTTCTGACCGTGCCAAAGTGGGCTTCATTATGTCACATCTAGCAGGAGAGGCTCTCGCCTGGCTAAAACCGTTATGGGAGAGAGGATACCTGCTGGTTAATGATCTTCAATCTTTCCTAGAGACTTTTCACAGGATCTTCGATGAACCTGGCCAGGCCACGTCGACCGCTTCTGCCCTGCTTCGCTTACGCCAAGAAACCCTCACGGTGGCTCAGTATGCTGTTCAGTTCCGCACCCTCTTGTGTGAGTTATCCTTGAACAATGAGGCCTTGCTGGCTACCTTCTGGGAGGGCCTATTTGGAAAAATTAAGATGAGCTGGCGGGACGGGACAGGCCTACCATCTTGGATGACATGATTTCCTTGGCCACCCGGATTGACCTGCGTTTTCAGGAGTGTTCCATGGAGATCAAGCGAGACAAGAGGTCCTATCACCTGGACTCTAGTTCTTCCAAGATGGCTACCTCATTTTCTTCTCTCGAAGCTATGGAGGTAGGTCGAGTAAGTCTGGCCAGCTGCCAGGTGGCGCATCGCAGAGACGGAAGCTGTCTATATTGTGGTAGTTTCGAACACCTGATCCACTCCTGTCCAAAGAAGTCTGGAAACTCCTGTGCCTAGGCTCAGTAGGAGGGGCCATCCTAGGTAGAGAATATTCCTCTCCTTTTTTGCAGATCTCGGTCTCTGTGACCTGCGGAGCAATAACATTTTCTGGACTCTGTCTGTTGGATTCCGGAGCCGCCGGGAGTTTTATCCAGCAGACGCTTGTGGATTGTTGCCACTTACCAATTCAGACTCTTCCCAATCCGTTGCGGGTGACCGCTGTCAATGGCCAGCCACTGACCGAACCCGTCCAGTTTCAGACTGAGCCAGTGGAACTCCGGGTAGGTCTTATGCATTCTGAAAGAATCCGTTTTTATGTGTACGCTGGTTTGTCTCACCCCTTGCTTTTAGGTTTGCCTTGGTTCCAGAAACACAAACCAGTCCTTAATTGGAGAACAGGCGAAATTCTGCATTGTGGAGATTCCTGCTCAGACCGTTGCTCAACCCGGATTGAACCAGTTTCACTCCCAGTCCAACCTGCTACCCTGCCTGGATTACCATACACTTACTGGTCATTCTCAGATGTCTTCGGGAAAAAGGAAGCTGAAAACTCCCCCCCCACAGGTCGTGTGACTGTCCAATAGATCTTCTTCCTGGAACATCTCCTACCCTTGGGAGAGTTTACCCTCTTTCCCAGGCAGAGACTCAGGCTATGTCGGACTACATCCAGGAGAATTTGGCCAGAGGGTTTATCAGAAAGTCATCATCACCGGCAGGAGCAGGATTCTTCTTCGTGAAGAAAAAGGACAGATCCTGTATCAACTACCGGGGACTGAACCAGATCACGGTAAAAAACAGGTACCCTTTGCCTTTAATTTCAGAACTGTTTGACTGTCTCCGAGGGGCCAAAATCTTCACCAAGCTGGATCTCAGAGGTGCCTACAACTTGATCCGAATCAGGGGTGGAGACAAATGGAAAACAGCCTTCAACACCCGTGATGGTCACTACGAGTACCTGGTAATGCCATTTGGCCTAAGCAATGCACCCGCTGTTTTCCAAGAATTCGTCAATTACATTTTCAGGGACCTGCTTTTCACCTGTGTTGTTGTCTATCTTGACGACATTATGATTTTTTCCACTGATTTGGTCACGCACCGCAGGCAAGTACGCCTAGTCTTACGGAGGCTCAGGGAGAACAGACTGTATGCCAAGTTTGAAAAGTGCTTCTTTGAACAATCCTCTTTGCCTTTCCTCAGTTACATTGTGTCCTCCACAGGAAAATGAACCCTAAAAACGAATGTGAACTTCACCATCTCTGCCTTCGCTTCCATTCGTTACAGGAATATTATGTCCAATGTAGGAAAGGTGTTAAAGGCGAAACCTCTACTAGCATTAGAGATGCATATATAGGGATGAAGAATTAGTGATGGAGGGTGAGTAGGACAGGGGGGTTGTGAGCCATGCAGGGGGGGTTGTGAGCCATGCAGGCTGAGTTGTGAGCCATGCAGGGGAGTTGTGAGCCATGCTGAGGGAGTTGTGAGCCATGCTAGGGGAGCCACACATAGCAGGACATTACAGGACGAGGGCCACACCTAGCAGGACAGGGATGAGGGGACGATGCATACCCGGCTTATACTCGAGTCAATAAACTTACCCAGTTTTCCATGGCAAATTAGGTGCCTCGGCTTATACTCGGGTCGGCTTATACTCGAGTATATACGGGATAAATAAATAAATATATATATATATATATATAATAAAGGGAACACTTAAACAACAGAATATGACTCAAAGTAAATCAAACTTGTGTGAAATCAAACTGTCCACTTAGGAAGCAACACTGATTGACAATCAATTTCACATGCTGTTGTGCAAATGGAATAGAAAACAGATGGAAATTATTGGCAATTGTCAAGACACCCTCAATAAAGGAGTGATTCTGCAGGTGGGGACCACAGACCACATCTCAGTACCAATGCTTTCTGGCTGATGTTTAGTTACTTTTGAATGTTGGTTGTGCTTTCACACTCGTGGTAGCATGAGACGGACTCTACAACCCACACAAGTGGCTCAGGTAGTGCAGCAATCCCCATCTGTGAACGTCGGGCACTCAGACCATCCTCATGGAGCCGGTTTCTAACCGTTTGTGCAGACACATGCACATCCATGGCCTGCTGGAGGTCATTTTGCAGTGCTCTGGCAGTGCTCTGGCAGTGCTCCTCATGTTCCTCCTTGCACAAAGGCTGAGGTTGCTTCTTAATTGGACAGTTTGATTTCACAGAAGTTTGATTTACTTGGAGACATAATTTGTTGTTTAAGGGCATGTGCACACACTGTGGATTTTGCTGTGGATCCGCTGCGGATTTGGCCTCTACGGATCCGCAGCAGTTCCACAAACAGTGTACAGTACCATGTAAGTCTATGGGATTTACAATCCGCTGTGCACATGCTGCGGTTTTTTCTCTGCGAAAAAGCTGCGGTTTTGAATCCGCAGAAAGAATTGACATGATAATTCTTTCTGCGGATTCTGCTGCGACTTGCCACCTATTCTATTGTCCAGGTGTCAAACAGCAGGTATTAGTATTGCACAGGTTATCCTTCCATCACCTGTACAACACTACAGAAATCATTATCTATTGGTGAGCATTGAGGACTGGAGTTGGGTACCAATGATCTAGAAGCTCAACTGATGTTCTCTTCATTGGTTTCCCCTACTTCAACATTGATGATATTTTGATGTCTGCATCTTATGACATAGACATATACTTACAGCAAAGCACTTTTTCGTGCTTCCATACCTTTAATGGTTTATTTCCATCTAATAATAATAATAATAATAATAAATTTTATTTCTATAGCGCCGACATATTCCGCAGCACTTTACATTTCGGAGGGGATTTGTACAGACAATAGACATTACAGCATAACAATAATCACATAGATCATAACAGATACCAAGAGGAATGAGGGCCCTGCTCGCAAGCTTACAGTCTATGAGGAAAGAGATAGACACGAAAGGTGGGTGGTAACAGTTGCCCTGATTGTATGGACCAGCCATAATGTTAAGTGTGTAACAGTACAGACACAGAGGGCTAATGGATGCATAAAGCATGTGGGAACATGATGTGGGGAACCTGGTTATGGTAAAACTTTTGGCTGTGCCACATGCCATCTTCTAATAATATACAATATCACGTGAATAAAGTTATGGCTTAAGAGGAACTGTCATGCCTGCAGTTCCTTCTTATTTGCAATGTATGTGTAACAAGGTGTTCTGGGGTGGTAGTCCTAGCCGAGTCGACTAAGCCACAGTCAGTGTATATCCCGGCACCTTGTACAGAAATGGACAGGACAGACGCAATCCCAGACACAGCTGCAGTCCAACAGGGAAACAGTTTAATAAAATGGGATGGAAAAAGTACAACATTTACTTCCTGCTCTTTCCCTAATGACGTCCACGGCCGTACCCACAGCAGTCACGGCAGTTCGAAGAGTAGGTAGTCCATACACCGGAATCTGGATGCTTGAAGTCCCTTCGGCGGGGCACTTACCTAGTCCTAGTGCCCATTGTGCTGCCCAAGGGTCCCAGGGCTGGACTCTTTCCCCTCCTGGGGTCCAGGCAACAGTTTTTACCACTCCTGGGGTCCAGGCAATGCTCCCAGCCGCAGCTGGGCATCTGCCCTGGGCCAACGTGCCCGGGTTCTGCCCAGATAACAGGAGCTTCCTGCTCCCTAGAGGCTGCTGGCTCAGACCACAAAGTTAACCCCTGATATCCCTAACTCTACAACAGTGCATACAATGGGGGAATACAAGAACATTACACATGGCATTGCAAACACAGCACATTAATATATAGAACACAGTAACATACAGGTACATAATGTTAATACAGTGAAGTGCACATAGGAGAGAGGAGGCAGACGAGGGTTCCTGCCACCACCTTACATATGAAACTGTTCCATTGAAACAAATGTTCTGTCCTAGTGACCAAGAGTGTTCCAAACAAGGGAAACACTTTAAAAGAGTCCTCTTTACTTTAGGGATCTGTAAAGGCTCTGTTAGTCAACTCTTCACCCATAAGTGAGAAAACCATGTTAATACAGTAATAACACCCACTCCACAAGAGCGTCAATAGTTAGTAATTACCAAAAATGTGAGCTAGAAAGGTGTCAATCAAGACCTAGTGAAGCAAATCTGAAGACCCCATAAACATTAAAGTCAGTTGAACTAGTTGATTTGAGGGACAGGCTGTCCATTTAATGTGCATTGGGTCCTCCAGATTCTTCAAGGCAGATGATATTGGAGAGACGAGGATCAGGCAGGTTGAACTTAGATACCTGGTCCTTTTGTTCTCCCGTTAAATAGGTGGCTGCCCGAGCTGTCTGGCATTTTCTTACTTCGCTTTCACTCATAGAGAACAGAGAAAACTCACTGGTGCGCTTAGGTGCAAGCTAATACAACCTAATATCATTTACCATGGTATGGATATAGTATCTAAGAATTGAAGTGTGATGTGGGGATTATATGGCAGAATCAGGGGCAGACATACCATCGATGCAACCTGTGCAGCCGCACAGGAGCCCAAGAAGTAAGGGGCCAAATGCTACCTCCAAAGCAGGTGGAATTGTACATTGTGTCACACTATTGGACTGCAACGGGCCCATATATTGTTGTTGCAGGGTAATTCCTACTTTTTGCATTGTTTTCTATAAAATTTACTTTGTACCTATTCTATTACATATATTTAAAATGTTAGGTGATCACCCTGTAACCAAGTACTTGGGATTCAACAGCGCAGAAGATGAGGACATAGCAGCAACTTAACCAAAGATTATTTATTACTCTAACACAGCAAATGATTTGGATACAGAAATAGACAAGGTTCACAGATTATTACAATGCAATAAAATGTTTTACAATTTAAAAGTAAGTCACTTCTTCGGATAGAAGCAGCATTAACAGTAATAACAAGTCAACCCTATCAGACAAGGTACTAAACATTTACAATAGATGCAGCATTTTTTTTCTGTTACTACGTGCTATGGTGCATCACAGTCAACCTTGTACCTGTCATTGTCATTATCCTATCACCCTGGTGGTAATGACACACGCCGTCTAGGCCCTAACAGGAATCTATGGTACTACACAATTAGGCTGCAAGTACCTTCTTGGTGAGTTGCTTCCAGCACACGTTGTGCTGGATGTCTCCATCCCATGAAGCGTGGCCCCGGTCCCCTGTGTACCATACTTCTGAACTTCATATTGTGGACCTCACAAATGTCAATCTAACAATGTCCACTTGCTTTTCGCAGCTCCGGCCCCGCTCGCTTGGTTCTGGCTCTGTTCACTTATCTCTGGTTTTGGGCCCTCTATTATGGTCACTCAATACTTCACTCAGATCTGGTCACTCAATCTAACAATGTCCACTTGCTTATCGTGGCTCCGGCCCCACTCACTCGGTTCTGGCTCTGTTCACTTATCTGTGTTCTCGGTCCCTCAATTATGGTCACTCAATACTTTACTCAGATCTGGGCACTCGATTCTTCTTCTGGCTCTGGTCATTTGATTTTCTTTCTGGCCTGGTTACTCGTAATGGCATTTGTAAGCTAATCTCGCTACACCAGACGTCTGTCCTGCTGCAGGTTCAGGTGCCGACTTTGACCCTTCTCTGCCTTCCTGGGCCTGTTAAAATTCCTAACTGTGACACCGCTATCATCTGAACTGAAATCTCCTCCAATCTCTTCCCAGAGAGAACATCAACTTCCCTCTTCAGTTCCTTCTAATGCAGTTCTCTCTGCCTTCCTTTTTCCTATCATCTTTGACCAGCAGATGACGGTGTTCACTTGCTAACACTCTGTTAGGCATTAACCGTGTGAGTCTTCTCACTTCTCCATCGCCTTACAATCCCATGTTTTCATTCATAGATACATACAGTACTGTATATACACTATATTATTCATAATAAAGTAATTGTTAGCCTGTGAGATTACTTTCTACAATGGCAAACACTTGGATCGGTTCCTATTTTACATTTATGTCAACAAAGTATTTCAATGCAAAATGTAATTATGAAATCTTACATGAGCTTATATATTTTGAAACACTGAGTTCTTGTATGAAAGCAAATGTCTTCACATGTTGGTTAATCATATGCCCTTATTAATGCGGGTGGGGCACGCTAAAGACCTTGGTGGGCTGATTGTATGTCACAGACAGAACTCATTAATGCTATCTGTAAAAGGTTAATGTATTATTTTATTGGTAGCCTGTATTCCAAACTTCCATGACACATTACCGGTTTGTCTAGTTAAAATTTAGATTCACTATGGTATTTTTTGCTGAAATAACTTTACAATGTATACAAAGCACATTTGGATCTGAAACAGAATACATAGACCTGGGAGATGATCGTCTGTCTGACGTGTTTTAAAGAGAACCGGTCAGCACAATTTTGTAATGTGACGATGTGGCTGTAATGGTGCTGTGATGCTGATTACATTGATACCTTTGGTGTAGAAATCCACTTTGTTCTTCTTTAATCACCATTTGAAGTTTTCTGCTAATTAAACTTGGGTGCACAGTGGTTGGACTATGCACGGGGTCTTCTCCTCCCGGTGGTCCCTCCACCTGCCTCTGGTCTTTGAATGACAGATCCTCAAATACAGGAGGCAGGTTATTCATAGAATGGAGACAGGCAGCGGGGTCAGGAAATCACAGACAAGGTGGTGCAGACCCTGTGCACAGTTCAGCCTTGTCACTTTGGAATTAGGTTCTCAAACATTCATAATTAATTATTATTAAAAATTCTATAAATTGGTGAGGTAATATTTGCTAGATTGATCTGTATTACACCATTTATACCCCCAATATTGATGAGCGAATGTACTCGGATAAAGTCTTAGGCCGGGATCACACATGTGAGAAACTCGGACGAGTCTCACATCTTAATACTCGGCACTGCCGCCAGCACTCGGGAGCGGAGCGCGCTGCTGCATGTATTTCTATGCAGCCGCACGCTTCACTCACGAGTGTCGGTGGCAGTTCCGGGTATTATGATGCGAGACTCGTCCGAGTTTCTCGCATGTGTGATCCCGACCTTATCCGAGCATGCTAGGGTGTCATTCAAGCATCTATGTGAGCTTGTATATCTCCTCAACACATGTGGGGATTGCCTGTTTGTTATGGAATCCCCACATGTGTTGAAGTTACCTAACAGCTGTGAATCGTGCAGCAGCAGGGACTCGAACAAAATATACGAGCACACCCTGGTACTCGGATAAGACTTTATCCAAGCACGTTTGCTCATCACTAACCACCATAATTACAACTTATGTCCCCCATTCTTCCCTTGACAGAAGACTATTTCCAGAAGGAGTTGAAACAAGCATCCAATGGGGATGAGATAGCTCTATGCCTTCTATTGCATTCACTATTTTGATAGCACATTAGCTACAATTTCTCCGTGTGCTGTTCGTATATGGTCCATCTTGCACAGAGAACTAAAACATGCTTGTTGGAACATGACCTTAGGATTGATTGCTTTTAGCTATATTTCATGGCTTTATTTTGTTTTTTTAGAAAAATGTCAGATGTTGGCTTTGAGTTAGCAGGACAATATGAAACAAAATACAAACTGGATTTTTTTGCCTCCTTTTTAGTTTTTTTTTTTCTAAATGCAGCATGCTCTTGTGGCGCCCCTGAGGGTTCAGTCACCACAGAGGTACTGCATCTCCTCCTGAGGTGTGGTACCCCATTATCCAGGTAAGGTGGAGACACCTGACCACACTCCAATTCCTGCACCCCACACCACAAAGTAGTGTAGCAAAGCACCTTCGGCAGCTCCCTGCTTGGAGTGCAGCATAGCACCCCTTTTTGGCTCCCTGCTTGGAACACGAAACGTGCTGGGAGGTGAGTGGAGCTGGGTTTTGCACTAAAAGAGCGGGAAGAGTTTAGGAGTCAGTCAGTCAGTCTGACAGAGGGAGAGAGTTTGAGAGATCCCCAGGAGAGGGATGGAGGGATGGAAGTCCTGCAGCAGACCTCAGTGACCTGGGTCTGCTGGCACAGGAAAGAGACATTTTAGAAAGCCTGATTCTTTATATGAAGGAAAGGATTAGTACGGAACGTGAGGAGAATAAGAGAACGAGGACCAGGGTTAGAGGAGAACCCTTCTCAAGTTCTAAGCACAAGGCCGGGGCCCAGTCCCCAAGGTTGTATGGATAATAATGGTCCTGCAGCAGACACCGGAGGAATAGAAGTAATGACCACTTTATTCCCACACAAGACTTGGGGGCACAACAGCAACGATAGCGAGCCGGGACTAGGCAGAAGGAGTCTCCGAAGTAGGCTACAGCTGTCTGCCGTACAAGTAGAGTTCATAAAAACATCTGACAGGAGGAACTCCAGTGTAACTCAGTACTGTGAGTACTTCACTCAAAGGCGCTAAGAGGGAGACGTTCAGAAAAGGCACATATGTTGGCGGAGTGTTGGAAAGGAGTACTTCATCCTGCCTGGAAGTTGGCTGAGCTCCGGACCTGGAGGACACAGCACGGATGCGGGCACCTGTACCACAACAGACTGTGAGTAAAGCTTTGGAACTACATGCCCTGGTGTCCTCCACTTATTCCGGCGCCAACCCGTCCAGCACTGCTACATCTCTAGCGCCCGACACTACACCATCTAAATGTCACTACACCTACTCTGCCCTGGGACCACAGCCCTGCCTGTGGAGGGCTATAACATCATTGCGGCACCACGCCATCTGTCCCAGAGGATCTGTCTGCAGCGTCAGCTTACATCTTCATTGCCGAACACCACAGGTGGCGTCACAAATCACTTATAACCTTTCACCACCATAAGCACACTGAAACAACCCCCTTTGGTAATGGAGCCCCAGGGCCACGGACCGGGTCACTGCTGCTGTGACAACCCCCGTTGAGAAGATCAACCGGCCCGGTACCGAGTACCCCACAGCCCTGGTGAGTGAAGGCGCTCCACTCTTGGTGTATCTTTCTTCAGCCGTTTTCCCTTTCCAATCATGAATTTTTTTCAATAACTGAGAAAAAACAAACAACTTTGTGTTCAGTAATCCTTAGGCTGTGTGCACAAAGTTTTTATTAGGTGGATCGCCTCAAAAAATCTTTCTCAAAAATCACTTTGATACCGCTTGAAAAAACCTTCTTAATCATTTCTATAGGAAATTCACTTTGCTGTTCACGTGAGGATTTTATTTTTTTTTTATCATCCTGAAAAGATTTTGAAAAATGCCTGGTGGAATAAAGAAAATGCATGTTACTTCTTTGAAGCGGATCTTGAAGGAAATCTCTCCAAAGTAGGCACCGTCAAAAGGTTGCAAAGAGCACTGCATGAAAAAAACTCTTACAAAATTCTACAAGACCTCTTTGAAAAGTATTTAGGAAAAGAAAAACTCCTCCAAAAAAGTTTCTACTTAAAAAATTAGTGATTTTTGAATGCCTCAAAAATGTGCAATTTCGAGAGGAATTCTTTTTAACAATCGTTCTGTAGCGCAATATCAGAATTTTCCTGTAATAACATTTCTGCAATGTGTATCATGGGAATGAAGATTGCAATGTTTATTTTGCAAATATTTCCTTATTTAGTAAGTCTGCATGCACATGACCAAAAGTTATTCTCTTTCACATGACATTTACATTGCTGAGAAATTAAAATGAGCCAGACATATCTATTCAGATAGCAAGTCCAGCTATGCTATAAGATATTGCGTGTTTCTGCAAAGATGACATGATATAAATAGATGTTGCGTTCCAACAAAAATAAATTTATAAAAACAACACCATAATAAGAATGTGCTCAGCAACAGCATCCTTAGACTTGGCTAAATTTCGCAATCTTCTAGAACAGTAATTTCCAATCTTTTTTCTATGTTGGGAGGGCAATGATCAGAAGGGAATTTTATGCCACTAAACCTGAATTGATATTTCAAAGAAGCAAATTATCTTTGCATGTGTCCTTCATACTATAAATCTACGGTCACCCATGTATATTCTCTCATCCAAGAGAATCGTGCTGAATCACATTCTGATCAAACTCTGAGCAGAGTTTCATCAGAGTGTGATCATAGTGTGATCCAATATTCTGTGATGTGATGAGAAGATGGAAAAAAATCTCCAGCTTCTTCATTCTGTCAGTTCATGAAAACCAGACTGCACTCCGATGTAATCCGCGTGCAGTTCGATGATTTCCATGGACTTATTGACTTGCATGGCCATGTGCGATCTGGTATAATCTGATTGAACATGGGCATTCTGTGATTTTTTTTTCTATATGCAATGACTGGCCCAAGGTGGAGTGGATTTTACAGCAGACCACTTTGGATTATTTTTTTAGCATGGCAATAAATGGGTAATAGACCATCAGGGAGTGTTTTGTACAATTAAAGAACTTTTCTCTGTGAGTTTATTACTTTTGACTATGGGGTTAGTAATGGGGATGTCTCCCTCTCCCTTACTAATCCCTGGTCTTGATGATAGCTGACATTACAAAGCTAATATCAACCCCAAAACCAATACCATGCTTTCCAATGCACCAGAGAAAGCGGGAAGAGCTAAAGCTATGCACCCTAATTGGTGCATTTAATGGATGCACCATGTCTGGGGCAGCTGAGGGCTGGTGTTATTAGTTTGGGAGAGGGACAAAATTCACGGACCCTTCCCAGCCAATTATGATCAGCCCGCAGCTGTCTGTTTAGCCTTTGCTGGTTATTAAAAATAAAGGGAAACCTCATCATTTTTTTTCTGGCCCCCCTTTTTAATAACCAGTAAAGGCTATGCAGACAGCTGTGAGCTGTTATTAATAGGCTAGGAACCTTTATGGATATTGGCCCTTTTCCAGAATAATAATGCCAGCCCCCAGATGCCTGCTTTCCCTCAGCAAGTTAGCAAAAATACGTTCATATGTTAACGTTTGGGCACCCCTATTAATGTTAATCTTTTTTCTTTATAACAATTTTGGTTTTTGCAACAGCTATTTCAGTTTCATATATCTAATAACTGATGGACTCAGTTATATTTCTGGATTCAAATGAGGTTTATTGTACTAACAGAAAATGTGCAATCTGCATTTAAACAAAATTTGACTGGTGCAAAAGTATGGGCACCTCAACATAAAAGTGACATTAATATTTCGTAGATCCTCCTTTTGCAAAAATAACAGCCTCTAGTCACTTCCTGTAGCTATTAATGCGTTCCTGGATCCTGGATGAAGGTATTTGTGACCATTCCTGTTTACAAAACAATTCCAGTTCAGTTGAGTTTGATGGTGGCCGAGCATGTGTAGGGTTCTGCAGGTTCGCAGGATGCAGTGACGAGACACTAGACGGATGGTGGTTGGTGAAATAACTTTTTATCAAACTAGCCGCTGGGGCTTAACTGAACAAACACGATATACTGGGACAAACAGTCCACGCAGGGACTCAACAATCTTAACAATACTATTGCGGTACTTAGCCTCCCAGGGGCTGACAGGTTCGTGAACGTGGCCGCGTAGAGGTCGCTGAGGCGGCTGTCCTGATGCCTCGTTACTCCTGGGAGGAATGGGGCTCAACAGGCCCTGAAGAAAATGATGACGGTGGGGCGCAACAGGCCCTGAAGGAAGCAATACCGTTGGGGCGCAGCAAGCCCTGAAGAAAACGTTGCCGTTGGGGCGCAACAGGCCCTGAAGAAAGCGCTGCCGCTGGGGCGCAACAGGCCCTGAAGGAAACACTGCCGCTGGGGCGCAACAGGCCCTGAAGAAAGCGCTGCCGTTGGGGCGTAACAGGCCCTGAAGAAAGCAATGCCGTTGGGGCGCAACAGGCCCTGAAAATGATGGAGGTGGCGCGCGGTGATGACGCAGTTCCCCAGATGACCTGTAGCCGTCCTTTATGAAGGAGTCTCTCCCAAAGCCAGGGTAGCGAGCCTTTTATCTCCCCTGAGACGAGGTGGCGTACCTTCAGGCCGGTGACGGCCGGGTCGGCGTGATGGGGGAAGGCTGGGGGGAAGTGCCCAGGCCTCTGTGGCCTGGTTACGGGTACTCACGGCCACAACCTGAGGTAAAGTTTCTCTCTCGCCAAGGCGGGGGACAGCGGGGACGATTCTCTGAGAACGGAGGTGGGTAGCAGTCTCCGGTAACAGTCTCTCTCGTCGATAAATGCTCTTTCTCCTCACAGGCTCTTGTCGGTGCCCCTGCAAATCACTCTCCTCCCTGCCTTCACTCTGGCTCCTCTCCAACTGCCACTTCAGCGCGTCCCCTGCTCCTTTTACCCTAGCCCCGCCCCCTGTTGCCCTGACAACCCCAGTCACATGTCTCCCTTTGTAATCCTCCTGATGTGATTCCTTTAATAACTCTGATGGCGGTCCCCTTGGTTCCGGCCCAATCACTATATGGAGGTCCTCCTCCCCACACATGGACAGCTCGCTTCAAATCATCCAACAGATGTTCAATGATATTCAGGTCTGGGGACTGGGATGGCCATTCCAGAACATTGTAATTGTTCCTCTGCATGAATGCCTGAGTAGATTTGGAGCGGTGTTTTGGATCATTTGTCTTGCTGAAATATCCATGCCCTGCGAAACTCCAACTTCGTCACTGATTCTTGCACATTATTGTCAAGAATCTGCTGATACTGAGTTGAATCCATGCGACCCTCAACTTTAACAAGATTCCCGGTGCCAACATTGGCCACACAGCCCCAAAGCATGATGGAACCTCCACCAAATTTTACTGTGGGTAGCAAGTGTTTTTCTTGGAATGCTGTGTTTTTTAGCCTCCATGCATAACGCCTTTTTGAATGACCAAACAACTCAATCTTTGTTTCATCAGTCCACAGGACCTTCTTCCAAAATGTAACTGGCTTGTCCAAATGTGCTTTTGCATACCTCAGGCAACTCTGTTTGTGGCGTGCTTGCAGAAACAGCTTCTTTCGCATCACTCTCCCATACAGCTGCTCCTTGTGCAAAGTGCGCTGTATTGTTGACCGATGCACAGTGACACCATCTGCAGCAAGATGATGCTGCAGGTCTTTGGAGGTGGTCTGTGGATTGTCCTTGACTGTTCTCACCATTCTTCTTCTCTGCCTTTCTGATATTTTTCTTGGCCTGCCACTTCTGGGCTTAACAAGAACTGTACCTGTGTTCTTCCATTTCCTTACTATGTTCCTCACAGTGGAAACTGACAGGTTAAATCTATGAGACAACTTTTTGTATCCTTCCCCTGAAAAGCTATGTTGAATAATCTTTGTTTTCAGATCATTTGAGAGTTGTTTTGAGGAGCCCATGATGCCACTCTTCATAGGAGAATCAAATAGGAGAACTACTTGCAAGTGGCCACCTTAAATACCTTTTCTCATGATTTGATACACCTGGCTATGAAGTTCAAAGCTCAATGAGGTTACAAAACCAATTTAGTGCTTCAGGAAGTCAGTAAAAAGTAGTTAGTAGAGTTGAGCGAAACGGGTCGAAAAAATTCAAAAGTCGCCGACTTTTGGCAAAGTCGGGTTTCATGAAACGAAACCCGACCCTAGGATGAGGTCGGCCACGAGCCACAAAGTCGCGTTTCAAAAGTTTGTTTTGCGCTCTTTTTCAGCCAATCAGGATCCACGGACACTGTGGGCAACGTGATGACATAGGCAGGGGTCACCACCATCTTTCAGAAGGGCATGCAAGTGATTGGCTTGCTTTGGTGGGCGTCACAGGGGGTATAAAAGGGCGTGCACGCCGACCGCCATCTTACTTCTGCCGATCTCAGTATAGGGAGAGGTTGCTGATTCTGTAGGGAGAGCGTTAGGCAGGGAAGAAGACAAAAAAACTGCTTCTGCTGCTAGCGATTTGGCCTGCACAACACACCAGTCACTGTGTGTGCAGTGCAAGGGGAGGCTATATAGTCGTGTATCAGTGGTGTTGGTTGTTGGGCTGCCTTCTAAGGCTTCCTGACATTCCTGCATTGCTGTTTACCCACTGCTCCGCAAACTGCTTTTTTAAAAGCAATCCAATCTCCCTTATCCTCTAGTCACTTTTGTCACAGCTGTGCCATAGAGCCTGTGACATAGCGCTCAGATATCAGTGGGCCTCACACAATCCAAAAGTGTCCAGTGTCCAAAAGTGTGTGCAGAGATTCAAAATCTCCCTTATCCTCTAGTCACTTTGGTCACAGCTGTGCCATCGAGCCTGTCACATAGCGCTCAGATATTCATTGGGCCTCACACAATCCAAAAGTGTCCAGTGTCCAAAAGTGTGTGCAGAGATTCAAAATCTCCCTTATCCTCTAGTCACTTTGGTCACAGCTGTGCCATCGAGCCTGTCACATAGCGCTCAGATATCAGTGGGCCTCACACAATCCAAAAGTGTCCAGTGTCCAAAAGTATGTGCAGAGATTCAAAATCTCCCTTATCCTCTAGTCACTTTGGTCACAGCTGTGCCATCGAGCCTGTCACATAGTGCTCAGATATTCATTGGGCCTCACACAATCCAAAAGTGTCCAGTGTCTAAAAGTGTGTGCAGAGATTCAAAATCTCCCTTATCCTCTAGTCACTTTGGTCACAGCTGTGCCATCGAGCCTGTCACATAGCGCTCAGATATTCATTGGGCCTCACACAATCCAAAAGTGTCCAGTGTCCAAAAGTGTGTGCAGAGATTCAAAATCTCCCTTATCCTCTAGTCACTTTGGTCATAGCTGTGCCATCGAGCCTGTGACATAGCGCTCAGATATCAGTGGGCCTCACACAATCCAAAAGTGTCCAGTGTCCACAAGTGTCTGCAGAAATTCAAAATCTCCCCTGTCCTATAGACACCTTGTACCTTGTTTTACATTACTATATAGTTTGTTGGATTTTGTCTACATTTCTACCAAAAATGAGGAAGGCTGGTGGAAGAGGCCGTGGAATTGGGCGGGGGTTGGCAGCTGGTAATGATGGTGTTGGTGGTGGATCTGATGGTAGTGGCAAGAGCAAAATAGGACCGAATGCAGGAGGTGTTGAGCCTGCGTCATCGTCTGGCTACATAAGGCCTCGAACGCTTAGTTTTCTAGGAGTTGGCAAACCGCTTTTAAAGCCAGAGCATCAGGAAAAAGTTTTGTCTTACATTGCTGACTCAGCCTCCAGCTCTATCGCCTCCTCTTCTTCAGTTGTAAAAAGTAAAAGCACTGAGTCATCATTGGAGGCTCATGTTCATGAACCACACCTTTCCTTGTGTCCTTCACCCCAACCAAGATTGAAGGATGACGCAGGCCATACTACTGATTACTCCATGGAGCTGTTTTCACATACCATGCCTGGATTATCAAGTCAAATGGTGAATTACCCAGGCCAAGATGAATCTGACATGGAGTGCACTGATGCACAGCCGCTGATGGATGATTCTGCTGGTACATTCAGTCAGAGCACTACATTGTCCTCGCAGTGTACAGAGCCAGATTCTGACCCTGATGAGACTCAGGTGCCCCTTCCCGCACACTATACCACCATACATGGTGACACAGAGGAAGGTGCACATGACATAGAAGAGGAGGTGATGGATGACCCAGTTGTTGACCCAGATTGGCATCCATTGGGGGAAGAGGGTGCTGCTTCCAATAGCTCAGATGAGGAGCATCCACAGCAGACATCGACATCGCAATAGCTGTTATCTGGCAGGCCCGGAGCACTCCAAAGACAGGTTCCAAACATCAAAAGAGTTGGTGGACAGCTTGTCCAGAGGGTCAAAAGATCACAACGTGCTAGGCCGCAAAATGTCTGCCAAAGTAGGAAGAGTGCAGTGTGGCACTTTTTTGAACAAAATCCTCATGATCAGGCCAAGGTTATCTGTAAGAAGTGCGCAAAGACCTTTAGCCGAGGGAAAAATCTGAAAAATTTGAATACCAGTTGCATGCTTAGACATTTAACCAGCATGCACTTGCAAGCGTGGACACAACACCAAACCTCAAGTGCCACATGTGCAACTGATCACAACGAAGGTAGTCAGCAACGCTACATTGTTTCCCCCACTGTAAGCCCACCGGTTAGCACAGCAGCAAATGTTGAGGTGTCGTTGCAAGGCCACAGCAGTCAGGGAATCCCACTGTTATATCAACGAAAGACTGATTCTAGGCCACCAGAAAGAACACCAACTCCATCACCATCATCAACCCTCTCTCAGTCCGCCCTGTCCACCGCTACTTCCACCATATGCAGCTCTCAAGTCCAGCTCACCCTCCCAGACACTATGAGTAGGTCAAGAAAGTACTCAGTCTCTCATCCGCGTACACTGGGTTTGAACGCCCACATTGCCAAACTAATCTCGTTTGAGATGATGCCCTTTCGGTTGGTGGAAAGCACAGCATTCCGCGAACTCATGGCCTATGCAGTACCACACTATGACCTACCCAGTCGCCACTTCTTCTCTCGCAAAGCCATCCCAGCCCTCCACCATCATGTGAAAGACCGCATTGTCCATGCACTCAAGCAGTCAGTGAGCGGAAAGGTGCACCTCACAACTGATGCATGGTCCAGTCGGCATGGCCAGGGCCGTTACGTGTCCATCACTGCGCACTGGGTTAATGTGGTGGATGCAGGGTCCACAGGGGACAGCGGTGGTGGGACAGTGCTGCCTAGCCCACGGTATAGGAAACAGTTGGCTGTAGGCGTTCGACCCTCCTCCTCCTCCTCCAGAAGCGAAAGCTCGTCCACAGAGCGCAGTCGTACGAGCACTCCATCTGCAGCTGTCACTGTTGCACACGATGTGTCCCCCTAAGCGTCAGCAGGCTGTGTTGCAGATGATGTGTTTGGGCAACAGACACACCGCCGAGGTGCTGGCCGAGTACTTGAAGTGACAAACTGAGTCATGGCTGGGCAGTGTACATCTTGAGGCAGGCAAGGTAGTTAGTGATAACGGCCGTAATTTTGTGGCAGCCATAGCCCTTTCAAAACTCAGCCACATACCTTGCTTGGCTCACACCTTGAACCTGGTGGTGCAGTGCTTCCTCAAAAATTATCCGGAGTTAACAGCCCTGCTCCAGAAGGTGCGAAGACTGTGCGCGCACATCCGCCGGTCGCCTGTACACTCCGTTCGTATGCAGAAGCTGCATCGATTGCTCCACCTTCCCAACCACCGCCTCATTATCGACATTGCAACAAGGTGGAACTCCACCCTGCACATGGTGGAGCGGCTGTGCGAGCAGAGGCAGGCCATAATGCATTTGTGGGAGGATACACGGCCAGGCACTTTGAGAGCAGACATGGAGTTGACAGGTGTGCAGTGGTCGAAGCTGAAAGACCTCTGTAAAGTCCTTCAGTGTTTTGAGGAATGCACACGCCTGGTAAGCGCAGACGACGCCATCCTAAGCATGAGCATCCCACTTATGCGTCTGCTCATGCAAACTTTGACGCACCTTAAGGAGCAGGCGTCTGCAGCCAATGTTGATGAGGAGGAAGAGGAGGAGGGAATCCTTGATGACATTCAGCCATTGTCTGCTCAGGGACCTCTCCTGGACGAGGTGGAGGAAGAAGAGGAGGAGGAGGATGATGATGGGGATGATTACTTAGGGGAGGAGGATGCATCTCGTGGGGCAAGTGAAAAAGTTGGCGTGGCAAGGTCTGGTACAGGGTTTGTGCGTGACTGGAAGGATGTGGATTTGCCAGAAAGTGCTCCTCCACCCAGCACTCGCAGTGCATCATTGACACCGGGAACATTGGCCCACATGTCAGATTATGCCTTGCAGATCCTAAAAAGGGACCCCCGCATTGCCAAAATGATGAACGATGACGATGACGACTACTGGATCCACGCTATAAAGGCAAATTACAAAACATCATGCCACAGGAGAACCTTGACCTAATATTGGCTAATAAACAAGCAACTCTGGTAAATCGGTTGCTTGAGGCATTCCCAGCACACAGCAGCAGTGATGGTTCTCACACGAGCCGTACGGGCCGGGGGCAGCTTGGCAGAGGTGTTCGTGGTGCACACAGCAGAAGTGGCGTTGGAGACAGTGGTTTCATGACAATGTGGTGGACTGATTTTTCAAATACCGCTCACACAACTGGTAATACTGCATCGATGGAAAGTGACAGGAGACAGCAGTTGTCAACTATGGTTACAAACTACTTTTCCTCCCATATCGATGTTTTCCCACACAGGTCATTCCCCTTTGACTATTGGGCCGCTAAACTGGACACCTGGCCTGAATTGGCCCAATATGCCTTACAGGAGCTCGCGTGCCCAGCTGCAAGTGTGCAATCGGAAAGAGTCTTCAGTGCAGCTGGATCAATCCTGACAGAAAAAATTACCCGTCTGTCAACCCAAAATGTGGATGATCTAACCTTCATTAAAATGAACCATGCATGGGTTTCCAAGGATTTTGTCCCACCTTCCCCTGATGACACATAGGGTGACAGAAAAATGGCTTGCTTTGGTCCACCTCTTCCTGGGACTTCACCTATTTCGCCTTTTGCATCAGCTGAATGTCCAACATCAACATATGCCACTTTCTAAAACTCCCTAACTGTGCTTCCTCCCCCCCCATGGCCGGGGTCACCACCTAGCGCACGACACCGTGCGAGTGCCGTTGCCCTGGACAGGTGGGTAGGCCGACTCTTGGGCGCGGGCACTGGCACAGGGTCCCTCATAGTGCAATCAAGTGTCTCTGACGGTGGTGGTGCACACCCGCCGTCAGACACACCGCTGTACTATGAGGGGCCCAGTGCCAGTACCGACGCCCACGAGTGGGCCCCCCTTGCTTGGGCAGGGCCCCAGCATTTGCAATCTTTACCTCTCCCTGCTCCTCCGCTGTGTAATCTGGGCCGTCAAATCCATACTGTGCCTGACACCATCTGAGCCTGCCTCCTGATGTATAGACATATATTTTGAATGTGTACGCTATCCATACATGTTATCTGGGGATACGGTACCCTTTCTAACCTTTGTGCAATCACGTGCAATCCATACTGGGCCTGACACCGTCTGAGCCTGCCTCCTGATGTATAGACATATATTTTGAATGTGTACGCTATCCATACATGTTATCCGGGGAAACGGTACCCTTTCTAACCTTTGTGCAATCACGTGCAATCCATACTGGGCCTAACACCGTCTGAGCCTGCCTCCTGAGACATATATTTTGAATGTGTACGCTATCCATACATATTATCCAGGGATACGGTACCCTTTCTAATCTTTGTGCAATCACGTGCAATCCATACTGGGCCTAACACCGTCTGAGCCTGCCTCCTGCTGTATAGACATATATTTTGAATGTGTACGCTATCCATACATGTTATCCGGGGATATGGTACCCTTTCTAACTTTTGTGCAATCACGTGCAATCCATACTGGGCCTAACACCGTCTGAGCCTGCCTCCTGATGTATAGACATATATTTTGAATGTGTACGCTATCCATACATGTTATCTGGGGATGCGGTACCCTTTCTAACCTTTGTGCAATCACGTGCAATCCATACTGGGCCTAACACCGTCTGAGCCTGCCTCCTGATGTATAGACATATATTTTGAATGTGTACGCTATCCATACATGTTATCTGGGGATACGGTACCCTTTCTCACCTTTGTGCAATCACGTGTAATCCATACTGGGCGTGAGAACGGCTGGCGAGCTGTTAAGCAAGCTACAGCACCTGTGGTTTGCACACGTAAGTTTTTCATTTTTTCAGGAATGACGGTTAGGCCTAATTCCGGAACTGCGGTTGACCTGCACTTACTGGGAAATCATTGTTCGCGGGTAATAATTGTAATCAGTGATCCCCATCACTAACGTTGTTCAGCAGGTTGTCTGCACCTGTAAGCGACAAACGCTGACCTTTTCAGTGTAGCGCACATGCAGCCACGGACATGTAAGGGCATGACACACCAGTTATTGGCCAATCTCATGTGCCAGAGCCTCACGTGTCCCTCTAGTAAGCCGGACTCGGACCGCGGGGCATGACGGAGTCTCGTTCGTTAACGGAATTAAGCTTGCAATGTGTGCATCTGTTCTGTAGCTGGCATGGTTGAGGTTTCCCAGGTGGAGTCGAATTTAACCGTAGGCTCCACTCCTGGTGGTGCCCTTCTGGACATTCCTTTAAAGTTCAGCTTTGCAACCATACTGCCCACGTAAAACAAACACTTTGCCTTCATGAACGCTGTTTGGAGGGTCATGACTCGTGGGAATAACACCGCCCAATCAGTTAACCTGCTAGAAAGATCCTTTGTTGCTCCCAAGCATGACATCACACTCCCTAGGAAGAAGGTAATGCCACTGTGGCGACCGTACTCCTGGGGGCGACACAAGTGCACTGATGCCCAGCCACTGCTCGATGAATCTGCTGGTACATTGACCCAGACCACTACATTCCCCTCGCACGCTACCCGGCCTGAATCTGACCCTGATGAAACTCAGGTTACCCTTCCCATATACAGTTCCATCTTACACGGTGACAAAGAGGAAGCTGCAGATGAAAGTGCAGGTTCGGCCCACCCGCCATCAGACACACCACCGTACTATCAGGGGCCCTGTGCCAGTGCCGTCGCCAACGAGTGGGCCCCCCCTGCTTGCCCAGGATCACAGCACTTGCAAAGTTGAAATACTGTACAGTGAGATGGAAGATGGGGACGACGAGGAGTCTAGACTAGTACAGGGATTCCCTAGCGAGGAGACTTATTTGATTGTTTTCAATGTTGGGACAGCAATTTTTGGGGAGCACTATACTCTGGAGAATGATAGATGGGGCCCACCATACACTGGAACATTCCAAAGGTGGACATCAGACACTGGAGCAGCATTTACAGGGCCCATTATACACTAGAGCATTAGAAATGGGGCCCATTATGTTTGGAGCATTATTTGGGCCCATAAGACAGTGGAGCTTCATCCATGGGGACCAACATATACTGTAGCATTATGTGGAGCTCATCATATACTGTTTCAAACATTATATGGGACCAATGATTCTGTATGGAGAAATAGATGGGCCTCGTCATGAGATGTAAAAAGTGAGGTATTTTTCATTGTACTATACCACTATTTCTCTGCCGTATCGGAGCATGATGAGTTGTGGTATGTGTTAAAGGGGCGCTCTTTCGCCCAGGGCACATGAAAACCTGCAGCCAGCCCTCCCCCCCCACAACTTTAGCCAAATAACCCCCATTTTTCAGTGCGTAACTTGTATTATGAAGTTAATTAAGGTTGACAAGCTTAAGTAAGAAGAATTGATGCTTTTGGCATTCAAATGGGCACTGTAGGTGTGTTTCCTGTCCTCCTCTCACTGCCGACTTTTATTCCCCATTGACTTACATTGGGTTTCGTGTTTCGGGACGACCCCGACTTTTCCCTATAATCGGACGATCTTGCTCGACCCGACTTTTGGAAAAGTCGGGTTTTACGAAATGAAACGCGACCCTAAAAAACCAAAAGTCGCTCAACTCTAGTAGTTAGGAGTGTTCAAATCAAGAAAATGATAATGGTGCCCATACTTTTGCACCGGTCAAATTTTGTTTAAATTAAGATTGCACATTTTCTGTTAGTACAATAAACCTCATTTGAATCCAGAAATATAACTGAGTCCATCAGTTATTAGATATAGGAAACTGAAATAGCTGTTGCAAAAACCAAAATTGTTATAAAGAAAAAAGGTTAACATTAATAGGGGTGCCCAAACTTTAACATATGACTGTATGGGGGAGCCCATGCCATTTTTTTATTTATTTATTCAATAAATACAAGTACAGAAAAATACTCTTGAAAACCACTCTATGGTCCTCATTGCTGTCTATCTCTATATTTGAACATCTTTAATAACAGTTTTTAATTTCTATTCTGCATTTCATTCCATACGTATCACACTGACAGTACATGAACATATCCGGGCGAAGTGTCACTGAATGTGCTGCTGATAATTATATCCAATGAATATTTTCCTTGAAAACTTTTATTTTAGCAGGTTTACAAAGTCAACGCAGAACCTCTTCATCAGTACAAAAACCTATGGATATAATTATCAGCTGTGCATCCAGTGACACTTCACCCAGATATGTTCTTTCTCTAAGTCCTTTAGACTCATGTCCTTCAGCAGCTGAGATATGCATTTGATACATGTTGCTTGACTTAGGAAAGTCTGACTGACGGCTTCACTGTAATGACCCCTCCCAAAACCCACACTTACCCCTTCTTAACTTAAATAAGACACGACTGCGTGACATTGGATGTAAAAGGCCACAGCAGCCCCGTTTATTAACACCAAACAAGCAATAACATTTTATCCATAAACGTAGAAATATTCCATAAACATAACCACCAGCAAAAGGAGGGGGGGTAAATGAAGAGTCCATTGTACATGATTGCAACACCAGCTCCACCACGTGCCCTCAGCCGCACCACACCGGCTCGAGGACACCCAGCCGAGTGTTGCAAAACCCATTGTACATGATTGCAACACCAGCTCCACCACGTGCCCTCAGCCGCACCACACCGGCTCGAGGACACCCAGCCGAGTGTTGCCCAACCAATGTCCTGCTGGGACCCAGCCCAGCAGGGACCCACGTTAACATGCCCCGCTGTGACCGAGCACAGCAGGGTCCCACGTTAACATGTCCCGCTGTGACCCAGCACAGCTGGGACCCACCTTAACCAAGTATACCATTGCACCACCAGGGGTAACCCGCTCCTGCACTGGGTTCACCCCCCCGCTCTTTGTGCAATCCACCGACTTCAAATACCCCCCTCCTTTCCGCCACCGCGAGCACGTATGACACCTTGTACGTGCGAGTACCACCACCAAAAACCCAACCCGAGCCGACTCTGCGGCTCGAGTAACCAATGTTTCTGTACCAAGACCAATCAATCAAAACTGATCCCCATTAGACCTCACAATGCCAACCTACACCAAAATACCAGTACAACAAGGTCAGCCACACCCAAGACCTGCAACTAGCCAACCGCATCGTCCAATCCTATGCACCGCCTGCGCGACCAGTCCCCAACCTGAGCCGCCGCCTCTGCCTCGTTGAGTCCGCAACATTGCAGGTGCCTCCGAAAATTATACTTCACCTAATAATTAATCAAAGCCAACCATTATTGCCGTGAACAAAAGAACCTACATTGGTTCCCCAAACCTCCGATAGATTCTTGAAAATGTGCCCAGTAAAAACCCACTATGTAGTCATTCCAAACAGGAGCCCCTATGGACACCAACATGAGCACGGCTCCCAGGCAGAAAATTGCACTCCACCTGATAATAATCAAAGCCAACCATTATAGACGTAACAACAGAACCTACACTGGTTCCCCAACCTCCGACAGATTCTTGAAAAACGTGCCCCACTATATAGTCATGAACAACAACACGAGCATGGCTCCCAGGCAGGAGCATTCAGGTCCGATGTCTCAGATCAAACTCCTTGACGCCCCAGCGACCAAGTCTCCACCACACACGTGCAGTACCAAAACGCTGTTGGTCCCGTCAACCCTGCGTGATAGCATCTATCTTAAAATATCCACCCAACTAGAAAACATAAACCAATCCACCCCGTAATCACCACGACCCAGAACAAATTAATTGTGTGCATCACCCGTGCACTTCGAACCCAGAATCACAACACTATTGTTGCCACCCTCTTACCAAAAGTGAGATGTACTCCGCACCCATTCCCCGCTGAACTGCGGATTCGACACTACTCACAAAAGAAAGAAAAGCGACTCCACACCACCTGAAGTCCAGGAAAACTCAGACACACATCACGTCTCCCGAAAACCCCAGACACCATAAACCCGGGCCATCCGTCAAAACATTGCACACACCGGTGCCCGATGCTTGTCCACCACTCAGCCTTAAAGCACCGCAAAAAGCACCCCCAAACGGAGCACAGCCCCAGATGATTACCAGGTCCTTAGAATCATTAAAAGTCAATGCACATCGAACTAGCTTCCCCTGCCACAGCGTACCACCAGCCCAACCTTAATGAAAGTAATGTTATAGCTGCAACCTGCTAACCCACTACCTAAAGTACACCTCCCCCGCAGCAGCGCTGCACCACAACCGTGTCCCCATAATACCAGCCGGTCCTGACAAGTGCGCATAACGGAATAAATGACATAGCCATGTATTGCCGGACGGGCTACACCCACGCGGGAGACCATTCACACGGCCATCGAAACAACATGTCCTGCCTCATGCTCTATACAGAATTCCTGACAAATGGAACAACACCCGCTGGATAAACAAACCGTTCACCAACCAGGACCCCCGAGACCAGTAAAGCACACGCTGGGTTACCCAACTCAAATGTTGCATCATCCTTGCGCAACACTTCACCCTGGCCCCCCCATCCGGGGGCACCCAAAAAGAAAAGACTCTAAGGAGAGCTGTATACCCAGAAGGCAAAGCAGGACCAGCTGCACCCACAATAAACCTCCTAGCCCATTGTAACGAAAAACTATCCACTCTGTATAATAAACTCCTACGTAGCTACAATCAACGGCTGTAACAAATACCACCCGACACAGTCTGCCAAAAGCTCAATCGGCAACCCTAAAGAACCGCAGTGAGAACCCACCAGTCCTTACGTACAAAAGTTGTTAAAACTGCCCCAGGGCAGCCACGACCAGCAAATTACCGTAAGAACGCCATATGACTGCAGATCATGCAAAAACCCCCAGTGGATCGTAGCCCCACGTATTCAATAACAAAAATCAACCCCCCAAAACAGCAGCGCGATATACACGGGAACCTAATAACGACCCCCGACCTGACACGATGTACTCGTTAACCTAACCTGACTTAGACATAGGGCCCCAGGTGAATCAAACACTTTGACTTATCCAAACACATGATAACCGCAACAACGCCCTGAGCATGAAGAAACCCAAAGTAGTCAAGGGTTGGACCATGAACAGAAATAAGCACACCACCTTCCCTAATACCAGATAGTAGCTCCAGGTTGGACCATGAACAGAAAATAAGCACTGCACCATCCCTAATACCAGATAATCCCCGACTACCACACAGAAACCAAACCACGGACCTCAACAACCGGACATTGACCAACCATAACCCCAGCTCCACGCCATATCTACGTATCCCCAGAAATTAACCAGGAAAACAAATCCGGTAAAAGGTCAACTCCAAGCCCCCCGGGGGAAATGTCATCCATTGCTGCCAGAAAGGCAGGTTCCCGAAAGATCTGCCGTCCCAAGCATCTCGACCTCACCAGAACGTCTGCCACAACAAACCAAAATGCCCCTAGTGAACATGAAAACCCTTAGTACACTCAAAGCCCCTATTGGAGAACCGAACCCGGCATATAAATAAAACACACCCTAATGAAAACTCGACCACCTACCCCCTCACCTCTGACCAGCAATAGAACACACCCCACTGTAACGTGAAAGATTAAGCCGCCCGATGCACTACCCAAACAGATCACCACGTCAGTGAACTGCCATCCAACCAATATCAAATACTTGGGGCGGCGATAATCCTCCAGCCCAAAGACCCCATGCCTATAACAATAAACCATAAAACTGGCATGGATATGCTATCCACCACCGCTCTGCCAATATCCGTATCACCACCTGAATTACTCACAAACCGCCATGGAATCACCACCAGTCATACACAAACACCCAGAGAATGCAAGCACAATTATACTAACCAAAATAAAATGATGTTGTCACCTATAGATATACCCACTATCATAAAAGCAAACTAGCATGAAATTAAAAAATACCTCCCAACACTCATGAAGTGCACAAAACAGCCTCCTGGACCACAAAGCAAACATTCCCTCACAGATTCGAACGCTGTCCACATGGACCAGCCGCGCATCTTTCCGAACCCGCAGACAAACACCCGAAACCATACGTAGCAACACCCTTCCCAACCAATATAATCTAGACATTAATAAAGGTTTAAGTGAGCCTTACTTACTAGGCTGACTCCGCGGAACCCCACGGAACAGCCGTCACGTGTCCTCCGCGTCGAGCACCGCAACTGCGATCTTCTCCATGGATCTACGCCGACTGCAGCCCTCCTGGGCCGCAGCGCCAGCGCCCAGACCGACTGTCCGTCCGGGAACGCATGGCAAAAAGTCACTGGCTCGGAGCCTCAAACAGGGGGGGGGAGGTTGGCGCTCCAGCCGCAGGCAACACCTCCTGAATCTGGCACCCAACGCCGGGGGAACGCGACGCCGGACCACATGACCTGTGGCCC
Organism: Dendrobates tinctorius; assembly: GCF_039654945.1. Lineage (NCBI taxonomy): Eukaryota > Metazoa > Chordata > Amphibia > Anura > Dendrobatidae > Dendrobates > Dendrobates tinctorius. The sequence goes on along the minus strand of NW_027361870.1, from coordinate 15,685,342 downwards.
CTGGCAGCTGAAGGGTGGCCACATGACCGAGCCACCGCCCGCTTCCCCCCAGCGCCGCGAGAAAGGAAATGAGGCTGGTGAAGTCACACACCACCTCGCCACCGGGCTCCTTGCCGCGTCACGTCACCGCCGTCCACCGATGCCGATGACCGCGCCGGGTCAGGTGACCACGCCGGGTAACGTGGCCACGACATGCGCGTCACCACTGTGTGACGCGATCCGAAATGGAGGGGAGGCCGGCCACGTCACTCACCGCCCCGTTACCTTGCTGCCTGCTTCTCGACTTCTGGCTCCGGCCCCGCAATGTCTTCTGCAACAGGTCTGCTAATGGGGCTCATCCTCCGCTGCAAACTTAACTCCGGGCTGAGGTGCTCAGGAGGCCGTGATCGTCGCTGCCGCTTCGGAGGCAGAGGGGTCCCATCTTCTCCGCCGTCGCCATCACCAGACCATCGCTGTAGCTGTTCCTTCATCCACTGCTGGCCGCGCTGCTCCATCATCCTCTTCATCTGTGCCACGAGGTATTCCATCTTCTGGATCCAAAGATTCAAGCTGAAGTCCCAGTTGTGAGGAGCTGACGATTCCGGACGTCTGCAAGGTAAGGAATGACCATCCCCCCACAGTTCTGCCCTATATATCCATCCCACTACTGACCACTCCCTGCCAACTCACATTGCACAATAAGCCCATAGCTCCAACCCACACCTTCCCCACAAGCACAAAGCACTACTGACCACTCCCTGCCAACTCACATTGCACCATAAGCCCCATAGCTCCAACCCACACCTTCCCCACAAACACAAAAGCACTACACCTTACCCTTCACTAACCCTCAGGCCTAGCATCCCTCCTTAGTCATGTGCGCCCTCCCTGTAGCCCCTTTGGGGCAGGCGTCCGGGCTTGCCTTTGTTGCAACACCACCAGGTGAGCTGATCCATGTTGGTTTCTGTATTGTTCTAACATTTAGGCTGTGTGCCCACAATGCGAAAACGTTTAAAAATCTTGTACATGACGCACCCCATGCATTCCTATGGCATTCCGTACATGCTGTGCTAATGCTGCGCTTTTTTCCGTGGCGGAATCGCATCGCGGAAAAAATCGCAGCATGCTCATTCTTTTGTGCGGAATCGCAAAGAATTGCCGTGATTCAGCACCCATAGGAATGCATGAGAATCGCTTACTTCCCGCATGTGGCTATGCCCACCATGTGGGAAGTTAAGCGTCTCATGTGCGGTTGGTACCCACGGTGTGGAGGCGAGGAGACTGTCCTCCAGGCCCTGGGTACCATACCCCTGTAAAAAAAAGAATAAAAAATAAAAAAACGGGGTATATTTACCTTCCGATGTCCCGCGCTGCCATCCTGGGCCTCAGCGTTCCCAGCGATGCCTTGCGAGACCTGTGATGATGTTGGTCTCGCGTTCCTATACCCCGATTTTTTATTTTTTTATCATTTTTAACATTTTATCTTTTACTATTGAGGCCGCATAGGCGGCCTCAATAGTAAAAAGCTGGTCACAATTGTCAAACACTATGCTTCAAATCGCTTGGAAAATGCTTGAGAAAATCGCGGCAAAATCACGAACAGAATCGCTGTGAAATCGCGCGGAAAAAAACGCGCGATTTCTGGGAAGGAGTCCGGTTTTCATTGTGCGTTTTAAAACGCTACGTGGGCCCATAGCCTTAAAACCCTAACTTTCTCCAGTTTTCCTCACTACTGACAGTACATGGACACACGGATACGGACAGCACATGGATTTCATAAGTACACATGGATGGCACACGGACACGAACCATAGATCTCACCAGCACTGTCTTTTCCAGTACCAGAATCACCGGAACGTGTGAATTAGGCCTTAAAGACACATTTACTAACGTGTACAAAGCAATTCCAATATCTATTAAAAATATTTGTATTTAGCTTTTGTATCTTCATTTTAACAATAAGTGAATAGCATGTGACATAAAAGCGAGACCTGATCTCATATATAAAGTATCGCTCGAGAGCAGAATCCCAGACACTCAGCTGAGAGCAGACCATAATTCAAGCATACCTCCCAGCTTCACCAGTAATAGGAATATTTAGATTAGTGGAAAAATGACACTCCAGCTCATGTTCCAGTTACGCACAGCTCAGTCAGCAGACTTATGCATACAAATACCCGACAACAGCATTTCCAACACAACAAACACCACAAAACCCTGCCACCCAGAATAACAGAATATATCATTACATCCAAAAGGACATGCTGAGCATTTTTTTTTGTTAAAGGAGAAATTCCAGTTGTGCTTGAAACCATATACAGCTCAAAGCAATTATAAAAACATAATTAAAGTGCCAAACATCTATATGATTGTTAAGATATGTAGTGTATGCTTTTTTTTGCAACAATTTTATCGCTTCAATGCATATAAAATTAAAAAAAAATAAAATAACTTTGCAAATAGCTTTAAAGGGGTTGTCCTGCCTTAGGGTACAAGTGAATCTTCATATCCCTCGCACTGAGCGTTGTGAGGATTTCCTGGTGCCGGCGATTGGGGGGGAGGTCATATGAACATGAGTATGTGATTTGAATACTTCTGGCCACATTCCTACTAGACGTGTCTGGCCTCACTCAATACACTTGTGCACGTCTAGTCGGTATGTGATCGCATGTACAGTAAAGGAAATAAATGCTTGATCCCTTGCTGATTTTGTAAGTTTGCCCAGTGACAAAGACATGATCAGTCTATAATTTTAAGGCTGGGATAATTTTAACATTGAAAGATAGAATATCAAACATAAAATCCAGAAAATGCCGTATGTGGAGTCGGGAAGGAATTTTTTTCCCCAATGTGAAGCTTACTGTTTGCCACATGGGGTTTTTTTGCCTTCCTCTGGATCAACATGTTAGGGCAAGTTAGGATAGGATATGGGTTGAACTAGATGGACTTAAAGTCTTCCTTCAACCTTAATTACTATGTTACTATGTTACTATGTTACATTGTGATGTGCTTCTAATCATTGCCGGAGTAGGAGAAATCAGACGCTGGGGTCTTCTGACTCCTCTCCATCGTGGTAAACCCGTGATACTTTGTAATATATCTTATCAGAGAAATATTCTCCTCCCTGCTCCTGGAGAGATTTTGCTTTTTCAAAAGTCTCAATTCCTGGGTAAAATCTGTCTTCAGTGAATACAGATTTTTACATTACTGAGATAGGAGATGGCAGCTGCTGCTGGTACATTTTTAAATAACTGAGGTAAAATCTTATCAGTAGCAGATGCCATCTCCTATCTGAGTAATGTAATTACCTGTCTTCACTGAAAACAGTTTATACTTGTGAATCGAGAATTTTCAAAATGAATGATCAGTCCTGGAGGAGAAAAGAGCAGATTTCGATGATAAGGTATATTACAAAGTTATAAAAACATATGCACAAAGGCGCTGGTTCCTACGTGATAAGGCCTGCAGCTGCAAATATAGACAACAACCACCCAATTTGTCCAACAGTAAAAGTCAATTAATAAAAATAGGTAATTTGCGCTGGCAGGATAAATACTGAACAAACAGTGTACAGTGTGCAGAGGTGACGCTGCAAGCAGTAGTGATACTGACGGTGGTAAGCTTTAGAACGTTAAAGCTCAGTTGGAGAATGCAGGTATTGGACGCTGCTCCGGCCGGTAGCAAGCGTCCTTCTAATCGCGTCCAATACCTGCATTCTCCAACTGAGCTTTAACGTTCTAAAGCTTACCACCGTCAGTATCACTACTGCTTGCAGCGTCACCCTGCTTGAGGAAGGAGTCTTCCATTAGTTCCTAATTCATCCGAACGAAGGTATCGTTATATACATTTTGTGAACCAGTTCCACTGTGGACATTTCTTTGCAACGTCTGAACGGTATTACCCCTGGTGTGAGAAGGGGAGAAGTGTCTTGTATGTGTCTATACACTGTGTGAGTTTATACACTGTTTGTTCAGTATTTATCCTGCCAGCGCAAATTACCTATTTTTATATATTACAAAGTTTCCTATTTTCACTTGTAGAATTAATTTAAGCAATAAAAATTAAAACGATGGTTACTCTTCAAGTAAAACTTTGAGAATGAATTGCAGTGCTGAATTATTGCTGCAGCCTCTTGCCCACAACTCATTCTCATCATCACTTTCTAAGATAGGAAGAGGCTTGAAACTTGAATTTTATTGTTACGGTACCAAGATTGTGATGAGACACATAACAAGCAAACTGAACCACAAGAGACAGAGATAGCACTAAACAAATATACTGTAATCAGTAGGAAGCTATTTGGAGATTATTTTTGTGTAGTAATAACCAAGTGTCTATTTTGCAGCCTCATATCTCCCAGTCTCTATAGGCAACAGAGACTGTCACACTAGTGGTGGATTCCGCGTACTCTCCAGGTCACACAGCACCACCACCCACCAATGAAACGGCTATTCATTTAATTACATGTACATGAACAAGGCCATCCATATATTCATACTTGTTCCTGAGGCCACTTAGCTACATCTGAGTCCATTCCATCCCCATACTAAACGTGGACCTCATAGAAGATTGATTCCACTATTTTCCATTTGCTGTGGATACTGATCTAGCGTCCCCTCTCTCTCAGGTCTCTAGGCCTCATAATCCAGTGTGGATGGCTCATTACTTACTCATCACTCCCATTATTACAGTGGCTCCCTATCTTAACGTTCAGCAGTTTAGTGAACAAGAGCAGTCTTGTGTACTGATGAAGGCTTACTGTTACAGCCGAAACGTTTATATGTGACTGCAAATAAAACTCTTCACTTATGACAAAAAGTTGAGTGCCAAAATTTTTTTTCTGGTATCTATTCTGGTGTGGGAACCTCCTTTTGTGGACCAACACAGTTGTGCCATGATATACTTGTTTTAACACGGACACACGGCCCGCTGCACGTTCTGCACAGATGCACACGGAGAACTGTTCACACAATCCTCCGTGCTCACGGCCGGCCGCCGGGAAGAAGCGGCTACTGTAAGAGCTGTTCCCGGCGGCTGGTTCTGACCGCATCTGTGATTCTTCTCTCCTGCTTTACCGGCAGGAGAGAAGAATGAATGAAGACCCGACGTGGGGTCCCCCTCATTTTCTGAACCAACCAGATGAAACGTACAGCTGGGGGCTGCATCCCTCAGCTGTCAGCTTCAGCCAGGTTTGCTGTGAAGAATAGAGGGGTCCCGATGCTGTTTTTTTAATTATATAAATAAATAATTTAAAAAAACTGCGTGGGGTCCCCCTTATTTTTGGCAACCAACCTGACTAAAGCCGACAGCTAAGGGCTAATATTCTCAGGCTGGTAAGGGGCCATTGATCTTGGCCCCCCAGCCTAAAAACCGCTGCCCCCAGCTACCCAGAAAAGGCGCATTAGATGTGCCTAACCTGGAGCTTTGCCCGGTTCTTCCCACTTACCCTGTAGTGGTGGCAAGTGGGGTAATAAAGGGGTTAATGCCACCTTTCTTTTATAAGGTGACATTAAGCCTGGATTAGTAATGGAGAGGTGTCAATAAGACACCTCTCCATTACTAATCCTACAGTAAATAAAGGGTTAAATAAACACACACACAATAAGAATAAATTATTTTAATGAAAGAATACAACACACACATTTTTATAATCTTTATTACACTGGTAATTCCTTTGCGAAGCCCTCGTTCTTCTGAAAAAAAGTTGAAAATAATAAAGCAAATATATACATTACCTATCCGGTGCTCAGTCACGTCCCACGGAGTGAATCCATCTCGGGGGTTAATACATTTACAGTCGGAGCACTGCTAATAAAGTCGCAACCGACTGTAAATGACTGGAGAATGAATGGGAACGGCCGGCGCCTGCTCAGTAACTAGCGATGACGTCACGGCTCATCACTGAGTGCGCTCTGCTCCATTCATTCCCCAGTCAGTTACAGTCTGGGCAAGGGGGAAGAACCAGGCAAAGCTCCAGCTTTTCTGGGCAGCTGGGTGCTGCTGTTTTTTGGCTGGGGGGCCAAGATCAATGGCCCCTTACCAGCCTAAGAATATCAGCCTCCAGCTGTCGGCTTTAGTCAGGTTGGTTGTCAAAAATAGGGGAGACCCCACGACGTTTTTTAAAATTACAGTCATATGTAAAAGTTTGGGCACCCCTATTAATGTTAACCTTTTTTCTTTATAACAATTTTGTTTTTTGCAACAGCTATTTCAGTTTCATATATCTAATAACTGATGGACTCAGTTATCTTTCTGGATTCAAATGAGGTTTATTGTACTAACAGAAAATGTGCAATCTGCATTTAAACAAAATTTGACCGGTGCAAAAGTATGGGCACCCTTATCATTTTCTTGATTTGAACACTCCTAACTACTTTTTACTGACTTCCTGAAGAACTAAATTGGTTTTGCAACCTCATTGAGCTTTGAACTTCATAGCCAGGTGTATCAAATCATGAGAAAAGGTATTTAAGGTGGCCACTTGCAAGTAGTTCTCCTATTTGATTCTCCTATGAAGAGTGGCATCATGGGCTCCTCAAAACAACTCTCAAATGATCTGAAAACAAAGATTATTCAATATAGCTTTTCAGGGGAAGGATACAAAAAGTTGTCTCAGAGATTTAACCTGTCAGTTTCCACTGTGAGGAACATAGTAAGGAATGGAAGAACACAGGTACAGTTCTTGTTAAGCCCAGAAGTGGCAGGCCAAGAAAAATATCAGAAAGGCAGAGAAGAAGAATGGTGAGAACAGTCAAGGACAATCCACAGACCACCTCCAAAGACCTGCAGCATCATCTTGCTGCAAATGGTGTCACTGTGCATCGGTCAACAATACAGCGCATGCATAACGCCTTTTTGTATGACCAAACAACTCAATCTTTGTTTCATCAGTCCACAGGACCTTCTTCCAAAATGTAACTGGCTTGTCCAAATGTGCTTTTGCATACCTCAGGCGACTGTTTGTGGCGTGCTTGCAGAAACGGCTTCTTTCGCATCACTCTCCCATACAGCTTCTCCTTGTGCAAAGTGCGCTGTATTGATGACCGATGCACAGTGACACCATCTGCAGCAAGATGATGCTGCAGGTCTTTGGAGGTGGTCTGTGGATTGTCCTTGACTGTTCTCACCATTCTTCTTCTCTGCCTTTCTGATATTTTTCTTGGCCTGCCACTTCTGGGCTTAACAAGAACTGTACCTGTGTTCTTCCATTTCCTTACTATGTTCCTCACAGTGGAAACTGACAGGTTAAATCTCTGAGACAACTTTTTGTATCCTTCCCCTGAAAAGCTATGTTGAATAATCTTTGTTTTCAGATCATTTGAGAGTTGTTTTGAGGAGCCCATGATGCCACTCTTCATAGGAGAATCAAATAGGAGAACTACTTGCAAGTGGCCACTTTAAATACCTTTTCTCATGATTTGATACACCTGGCTATGAAGTTCAAAGCTCAATGAGGTTACAAAACCAATTTAGTGCTTCAGGAAGTCAGTAAAAAGTAGTTAGGAGTGTTCAAATCAAGAAAATGATAAGGGAGCCCATACTTCTGCACCGGTCAAATTTTGTTTAAATGCAGATTGCACATTTTCTGTTAGTACAATAAACCTCATTTGAATCCAGAAATATAACTGAGTCCATCAGCTATTAGATATATGAAACTGAAATAGCTGTTGCAAAAACCAAAATTGTTATAAAGAAAAAAGGTTAACATTAATAGGGGTGCCCAAACTTTTACATATGACTGTATTTATTTAAATAATTAAAAAAACAGCGTGGGGACCCCTCTATTCTTTATAACCAACCTGGCTGAAGCTGACAGCTGAGGGATGCAGCCCCCAGCTGTAACTTTCGTCTGGTTGGTTCAGAAAATGAGGGGGACTCCACGTGGGGTTTTCATTCATTCTTCTCTCCTGTCAGCAAAGCAGGAGAGAAGAATCACAGCCGCGGTCAGTACCAGTCGTCGGGAACAACGCTTACTGTAGCGCTTCTTCCCGGCGCTATCCGTGTGGTAATGATGAGGCACACGTGCGGCACACGGTTACCACACTTGTGCCACATGGAGATACAACATGTCCACACGGACACACGGATACGGATAGCTCCGGTACTGGTTTTTATCTGGACGTGTAAAACCTCCCTTAAATATAGCTTAAAACCCAGCATTTACCTGTTGAATGTTATGATTCAAAAGAGAAGGAGAATGTGGCGAGTGTGTTATACAGGGACTGAGCGTCATATGGCTGACACCTTCAGGACTAAGTACATATTGTAGTTATTGAAAGCAAAACCTAATTTTCCCTTCAGTGGAACAATGTTTTCAGCAAATAAAGATTTTTCTTTGTATAACGAAAGTTTTACAATTTTCTAATTTATTTTGTGTATCAGTTCATCGTGGTTTTCATCCTCTTTTCTTGACGACTCTGAATAGGAACTTTCAAGAGATGAAAATCTGACCTTGTCCATGTGATGGTTATATTAGGTGAATGGCTTGACATAGCTGTAGAGCGCTCTCAAAGCACCTCCCTGTTGTCAATTATTGTAGTGCTTTGTGCACGAATTCCAGACACAATGTCAGATTAGCAGACTCGTGGCACTTCATACCCCAAGTCAGCGGCAGAAACCTGTGGCTCGGTTTCAGATTTCTGCTGCAGATTCTGTCGCAAATACACGTTGTATCCCGTAAGAGCTTGTTCACACTCACTTACCCTTCTTGATGCATTTTTTCAGTGTGTTTTTCACATTGCCAATTTTAAGCAGTAGTTTTTATGCTTTTTTTTGTACAGAAAGCCTTTAATTCTTCACTTAAAAAAGGCAACTGCATGTTTTATATACATTTTCAGGCCCCCTATAGAAACCTATAACAATTAAAACAGTACCAAAAACCCACAGTTCAAAAGTGTCTTTAGATGAAGAATAGGAAGGAGTTTTCATGAAAAACATCAATTTTTGCTAGGACAGTTAATTACAGCAGATTTGTGGCACAAAAAAATCAGCGGAAAAAGTGCAGTGTTTATACTATGTGGGAACATGACTTAGCATTTTTCTGTAGTTTTTCCTTATTGAGATCAAAATGGTACCGCAACCAAAAAAATTCATAGAAAAAAAGGCATAGAAAATGTGTCAAAATCATACTTTCCTGCACAAGAAAAGCAACGTATGAACATACTGTAATGCGCACCAAAGCTGGGTCAGCGCAGGACACGTGACCAAGGCAGAATTTGTATCCTCTCTATGAGTAAATAAGGTTTCTATTAATTGACTCCAAGCAGAGATAACAACACACCACAAGGAACTGATCCAGAAGGCACATTGGATGACTTTCCATTCTAAAAAAGAAAATCAAATATTTACGGGAATCAGAATATCCCTTTATTGGGCCACTAAAGCAATGTTGACATACAAAATATGTGCTCCTTGTGTTATATGATAAAGTTGATCCCATATAAAAGCTGGATGAAGGCAGACGAGCAACTTCAATGTCTTATGGTTAACGTCCAAGCATGTGGCGTATTGGGTCAAACTACTGGGATCTCATCCATCAAACACAGTTCAATGTCTTCTCCAGACTGCAGTTAACCACATGCCCTGCTAATGATTCATTATTATGACAAGGCAGATTTCATGTTCCACGACACTCGGCCAAAATTGCCCAAGCTACTTTAAACAGTGTGGGTGGTAAGCACGCCAGATCTTGTATCTATCTCTTACCAGAAATACAACTATTTCATTTTTCAAATACAGACATAATCAACATATAAAAATGATAACTGAATGCCTACAAAGCCTTAAAGGAGCATTACAATTAAAGCAAGTTATTAACTATCAGCCCTGGGACTTCCACCGAATTGTCTCCTGGGTTCAAATATGCTGCCAGGAGAAGCTAAATACAGCGGCAGGTGGCCGAGTGCACACAGCGTTCATCAGTACCATTCCTGCTTGCTGCAGCCTTTTGGAGAAGGATGGACCAGGAGAGTTTTGACGAGTTCAATAATTGGAGTCAAACTATTTTAACAGGCAAAATCTAAAATAAAAGCAAATTGAGCAAATACCCTGCAGAAAATATTTAAACAGGAATAGTGCATGAAAATAACATAGGGTACTTAGTTAAGATAATTTTGATTACAAAAATATGCTTGTACATGCGGGCCAAAAATAAACAAAGGCTAAGATAAAATCAAAAAGAGTAAATACCCTAGCATAATATAGCAATACCCTAGCAAGATATAGCAACATTGCATTAAATTAACACAGGGTGCTTAGTTAATATAATTTTGATCAAATAAACATATAACTGATCCCACACGTCACTGTGACTCCATTCATGACCTCCCTTTTCTTTGAGCTGGATATTATGTGTATACAGCTCTCCACTGCTGGATGTCCATTATTCATGCTTTGGTCTTGCTCGGCCCTTTTTCACATTTACATCATATCACATATATTAAAGTTTTAATACTGGATGTCAGGACCGTCCCAAATAGGGTCACCGTGATGTGGTGGGATGGCGTTTACTTTTTTTGATCAAAATAATGTTAACTAAGTGTGAACATGTACCTACACGTTACATGCACACCAATTTATATTCCAGTTCTTCTCTTTAGATTTTTTTTAATAGGCAGAAACTGTTCACTGGACAGCTTTCAATCGCAATTTTGATAACCAACAGAGGGAAAGCCCATGGCTGGGAGCTGACATTAATAATCTGGGAAAATGGGCAATTCTCCATAAGGTTCCCATGCTATTAATAACAGCTCACAGCTGTTTCCAAAGTCTTATCTGGTGAATTTACAGGGGACCCCCAGAAAAAAAATGATGCAGGGTCCCCCTATGAATTAAAACCAGCAAAGGATAAACAGATAGCTGTGGGTTGATATTAATAGCCTGGGGAGGGGCTGGAGATATTCTCCCCCCAGGCTACTAACATCAGCTCTCAACAGCCTCAAAAATGATGTCATCTTTGTATTGTCAGGTAACATCAAGCCCAGGGGTTAGTAATGGAGAGGAATCTATACAATGCCCCCATTACTAACTGCATAGTAAGTTTCAAAATAAACATACAGCAAGAATAGGATCCTTTATTTGAAATAATACACATTTTGATTTCAAAATAAAAAACAACGTTATTCTCATTTTACGAATATTCAATTGAAGCCATTGTCATCTGTAAAAGACAGAAAATAATAAACAATAATACTTATCTTACAAGTAATCCACCGATGCCCATTTTCCCTGTAAAAAAAATTAAAATAATAAACAACCATATCCCTCTCCTGTCTCTTCGATATCTGGTTTTCAACATGAATGTTGCCATGGTGTGACACTGTGTGTGCCAATGTTCAGACTAACTAACTAATTATTAAATGTCACAATGGCCCAGTGTGTTATCTACGTCTACTTAACTTAACAAATATACATTCTTCAACATTGTCAAGCAATGCTAAGACAGAAAAGTTTTGGAATTATCGATATCACAGAATGGATAGGCATGTTAATGTTATGCAAGCAATGAAGACATCATGATTTATTTAATATTGAGTATGAGTTCCACACGCAGTAAATACAGGTACTTACATTCCTTGGCTGCTATCAATGAGATTATTAATGATTGTCTGAAGAAAGTTCTGCCTCTCGTAATCCACTTGGGCACACAAATCATCAAGATCCGCTGTTGGCAGCTGATTTTGCAATTGAAGACCAATGACATTACACATGTGCATCATGACAAACAAACCCACAGATGCTGCAGGCCATGGTAGCACATTTAGGTCTACTCATACCAGTGAAGTTGAAAGAGTAATCCCGTAAATTTTCATAAATACACCACTATACCCCAACCACTTGACTTCCTGATTGCTGGGGTGGTGGGTGCTCCTGATTGATTAATTGTTTTGGTCTAAATTGAGGGAACGCTGATGCTAACATATGAGGTACCTATGCCTCTGCAGCATATACAGCACAGTGGAACTTGAAAGTGCTAACATAATGCTGCAGTGATTCTAGCCCAGCCTCATTGTAGTACTTACAAGCTCACTATGAAAGAGCTTGAAGCACTTCCCATTACTTCCTTGGTATTGAGCAGTAAGCAATAAAATTAGAAATTAATAATTAAAAATTTAGAGAAAACAGGTCCAAATGTAATTTAATTTAGGAATGTAATAATAAAATTTTTGCTTGTTTTAACTCATCTTAGAAGAAGGGAATAATCCTTTAATGGTTTTCAATTTGTGCACAAAATCACACTAAGCTCTTAGATCATGTGTGCAAAATAAAAGTACTTTTACAATGATGCTGTCACTTAGTTACAGCTGTTCCATGTGGCAGCATTATTCATAAAGATGCATAATTATTACATCTATACCCAGTGACAGATTGTTTTGAAATAATACAGTTCTCTCTGAGTGGTGCTAATATTAGAGGGAGCTCAGTTCATAGGGATTTCTCTCATTGAACTTAATGATAACTCGGTATACAGTGGGCTTTCATGTACTCTGAAATTACCTTTGCCAATGGATGTAAAGATTGCTGCATATCAAACTAAACTGGAGGTAAGCGGAAAGCCTTATTGCACTACATAGATTGTAAAAACAATGGAATTAAAGAGTACCAGTTATTTAAAATTTTATTTAATAAAACAATAGTACAAATAAAAATAAGTAACTTTGGAATTAATCCTGTTAAAGAAACATGCTTCTTTCTCTTTCTGGACCTGCCATTACTGAAATAGAATGTTATCAGCAGCAACTGTCATCTACTATGTAGTGGTGAGGAGGGAGGAGCTAGAGGCAGAGCCCCTTCCATCTACAAAGAATCTTATCAGCAGCCACTGTTATCTCTTATATAGAGAGAAGGGAGGAGCTAGAGGCAGGGCCCCTCCCAGCTACATAGAATCTTATCAGCAGCAACTGTTATCTTCTATATAGAGAAAAGGGAGGAGCTAGCAGAAGAGCCCCTCCCATCTGCATAGAATGTTATCATCAGCAACTGCCATCTCCTATATAGAGAGGAGGAAGAGGCAGGATCTAAAGGCAGAGCTAATCCCATCTACATAAAATCTTATCAGCAGCAGCTGTTAACTCCTATATAGATAGAAGGGAGGAGCTAGAAGCAGAGCCCCTCCTATCTATATAGAGTCTTAACAGCAGCAACTGTTATCTCCTATGTAGGACTGAAGAGCTAGAGGTAGAGCCCCTCCCATCTACATAGAATCTTATCATCAACAACTGCTAGCTCCTATATAGAGGGGAGAAGGAGGGAGAAACTAGAGGCAGAGCCCCTCCCATTTACACAGAATGCTATCAGCAGCAACTGCCATCTCCTATATATAGGGAAGGAGGAGGCAGGATCAAGAGGCAGAGCCCCTCCCATCTACATAGAATGTTATCAGCAGCAACTGCCATCTCCCATATAGAGGGGAGGAGCTAGAGGCAGAGCCCCTCCCAACAGCATGAACTCTTGTCTCCTATGTACAAGGGAGGAGGGAGGAGATATAGAAAGAGCCCATTCTAGCCACATAGAATCTTATCAGCAGCAACTGTTATCTCATATGTAAAAGGGATGAGGGAGGAGGCAGAAGCAGAGCCTCTCCCATCTATGTAGAATCTTATCAGCAACAATTGTCATCTTCTATCTAAGTAATGTAAAATCTGTCTTCACTGAAAACAGATTTTACCCATGATTTGAGTATTTTGAGAATGAATGATCAATCCTGGTGTCATGGCCCAGTCCGGAGTTTATTTTCTGCTGTCTTCACTCTGGACTGGTCATGTGGGGGTTAATCTCCTCAGCCTCGTTCTGGAGCTAGCTGGGCTATTTCAATTCCTCACAGCCTGCTGACCAGTGTTAGTGATAGCTCAAGCTTCCAGTTTAGAGCCTCTGACCCTTGTACCTTGGTGATCCTCCTGCCTTTGACTAGTTTCCACGTGTATGACCCGGACTGATCTCTGAACCCCGTCTCTTGGTATTCGTCTCTGCTGTTACGTTCCCTCTCTGGCATTTGACTTCCTGGCTTGTACCCCGACCATGTATTTCGTCTCACGTTTTGGACCCCGTGCTCATGTTTTGGCTTTCTGACCCTCGGCTTGGTATTTTGACTACGTGTATTGCTGCTCCTTCTGGTACGTCAGCTCCTGCTAGTTTCTGACTCGGCTCATCTGACCATTCTCTCTCGTTACCTGTCACACCTGTGCTATTGCTCAGTGTGCTACTCTTAGTGTGTAACCTCTCTTCCCTCACCAGCTCCCCCTGGTGGAGGTTTCACTACACCTGGTGAAGAAGAAGCAAATTCTCTGATAAGACATACTACAAAGCTGCTTATTTTCACATGTTTTGTACTATTGATTTATTAAATAAAAATTAAAAAGACAGTTACTTAAGAATCCCGTTCCTCATCAATGGTCTTCATGTTCTTCACAGAAGAGCTAGGTGCTCTTTTCATCTTCTAACAATACATTCCTGAAAGCTTATTGTTTCTTACAATTGTTAATGTTGATCTAAGGAATAAAATAGTCCCCTGGCATCTCATTCAAACCCACTTCAAAGGTCAGTAAACTCCAGTGCAAAGATTTTCCATAAGAATATTAAGTGAAGTTATGTAAGTTAAAAGCAACACCTTAAGTGAATGATCTCGCCGGAGTCACCTGGGGACCACATTGTGTAACATAATATACTAAGAACTGTTAACACAACACTGCTAAATGCATGTCATTTCCATTCTCTGCTATGTTACAGATGCTGATTTACAAGGTTATCATATATCTACAATTGACCAGAATATACTTGATATGTTGCATGTAACCACAACTGAAGAAAGAGAAAGGTTACTGTCTGCTGTCTGTAAGGAACTCCACCCTGAAGATATTGTCAGCCAGACTCTGGATGAACTTTTATGTAAGGCTTGTATAATGATTCATTGTCAGTTCTGAATATTTTGTTGGGGTTTTTTTGCCTTTCTAATGTCTAAGCAATTTTCTGTTACGGAAATTGACACTACATAATCATTTCCAAAACAAAGCCAATAATTGTACTAGTGTGGATTTATCTTGGTGGGGACAACAGAGTATCATCCCACACTTATGATAATAGTGACCACTGAGCACTTAGTTATTGTAATGGTGCAATATTCAAACTAATACTAATATCAAATAAAACAAGTCTGATGGGTGAATTTCAACATTATTCTCATTCCCTGTCGATTCATCAGTAGGCTATAGACCCATCTTCTTTTAATGTCTAAATCTTACATGTGTACTATTGTCTCAGTGGTATGATAAGAGTCCTGTGGACTCCAGAGCAATTTTTAAGCTCCCACCAAGCATCATACCTTAACATAGTTTGCTCATCCACTTCTTGCCAGTACTTGACATAGAATCAATCATAGAATCGGAGAGTTGGAAGGGACCTCCTGGGCCATCTGGTCCAACCCCCTGCTCAAAGCAGGATTCACTAAATCATCCCAGACAGATGTCTGTCCAGCCTCTGTTTGAAGACTTCTATTGAAGGAGAACTCACCACCTCTCATGGCAGCTTGTTCCACTCATTGATCACTCTAACTGTCAAAAAGATTTTTCTAATATCTAATATGTGTCACCTCCCATTCAGTTTCATCCCATTGCTTCTAGTCTTTCCTTGTGCAAATGAGAATAAAGATGATCCTTCTGCAATGTGACAGCCCTTGAGATATTTGTAGACAGCTATTAAGTCTCCTCTCTGTCTTCTCTTCTGCAAGCTAAACATTCCCAAATCCTGCAACCTTACCTCATAAGACAGGGTTTGCAGGCTGGTCACCATTCTGGTCGCTCTTTTCTGAACTTGCTCCAGTTTGTTGATGTCTTTTTTAAAATGTGGTGCCCAAAACTGGACACAGTATTCCAGATGAGGTCTGACCAAAGAGGAGTAGAGGGCAATAATGACTTCACGTGATCTAGACTGTATGCTTCTGTTAATACATCCTAGAATTGCATTTGCCTTTTTTGCTGCTGCATCACACTGTTGACTCATATTCAGTCTGTGATCTATTAGTATACCCAAGTCTTTTTCACATGTGCTGTTGCTTAGCCCTACTCCTCCCATTCTGTATATGCTTTTTTCACTTTTATTGCCCAGATGTGGTACTTTGCATTTTTCACTGTTAAAAACCATTCTGTTAGTTGCTGCCCACTGCTCCAGTTTATTTATATCTCTTTGAATCCTCTCTCTCTCTTCTCTAGCATTAGCTATCCCTCTTAGCTCAGCAAATTTAATCAGTTTACCCTCAATTCCTTCATCTAAATCATTGATAAAGATGTTGAACAATACAGGGCCCAGGACAGAGCCCTGTGGTACCCCACTTGAGACATTCTTCCAACTGGATGTGCAGACATTTACGACCACTCTTTGGGTCCGATCACTAAGCCAGTTATGAATCCACCTTACAGTTGCCTTGTCCATTCCATACCTAGTCATTTTTTCAATAAAGATTGTGTGAGATACTTTGTCAAATGCTTTGCTGAAGTCGAGATATACTATATCTACAGCATTTCCCTGATCCACCCAATCAGTGATTCCGTCATAGAAGAAAATTAAGTTATTCTGACATGACTTATTAGTTACAAACCCATGCTGACTCTGTTTAATCACTTCATTCTTATCCAGGTACTGACGTACATGTTGTTTAATAATTTGTTCAAAGATCTTTCCTGGTATAGAAGTCAGACTCACCGGCCTATAATTGCTTAGGTCCACCTTCTTCCCCTTTTTGAAGATAGGAACAACATTTGCTCTTCTCCAGTCTTCTGGGACTTCTCCTGTTCTCCAAGAATTTTCAAAGATTATGGAGAGGGGTTCAAAAATTTCTTCTGCTATCTCCTTCAGTAATCTGGGGTGTAATTCATCTGGACCTGGAGACTTGAATTCATTTAGGTTAGCTAAATGTTTCCTCACTATCTTTCTGTTTATAGATATCCTGGATTCTTCTATTCCCTGAGCATATCAATCCACGGACAATCAAGTCATGGTAGGATTCCATGAAATTCATGGTTTCACGGGAATTTGAATTATTGTTTGAAATTTGATTTGCGTTTTGCCAAAAAAATTTTTTGCCTGACACCATAGTGCCCTGCAGCTATATCATCTTGCTGACTTGCTATCTTTTGTAGAGCAGAATGTAAGCTTCTGTGATAACAGGGTTCTCACTCTCTTCACTCTTCCATACGTGTATTTTTTTTTAGCAAATACAAGCTTTCCAGTATTGAGATTTGTGCAAATGTATTTGCTGCAAATCAAATTTCGAGGAAAATTCAGCAAAGTTGGCAAATTTGAATTTCAAAAGATCTGAGTGTGTCTATACCACACCCCTTCTTGTGTTTATTTGTTGAAGTTGCGTTTTATAGCAGTGCAAGAAACAAGAAAAAGCAGAACGCAGCCGCGCAGGGTCCCAAGAGGTTAGGGGACATACTACACCCTCCAAGGCAGGGGGAATTGTGCATTATAATGAGCTATTGGACTACAAAGGTCCCATATTTTGTTGCAAAGGGCCCTCAATTTTCTGTGACAACTCAGGGCAAAACATAAATAAAGGAGGGCACTCCTGTAAAATATAGGATGCACAGCAGTTATTCTTTTATTAACATTAAAAATTGCAAGACAGACAAGAGTCATTAAAACTATTCAAAATGCCCTATATAGTGTTTGAAAAAATTCCCAGGTGTACACTATGATAGAAGGTCCACAACTCGGAAGAACACTTGCTCTTCCATAGGTTTAATGCATATAATATGCAATTATGGACACAGAGAACACAATCTTATGTAAAATATAGCATGCATAATAAATAAGCATGAACCAAGAAGAGATATAAGTCTTCTGATTATTTGAAACAAACAGCATCATCTCAATGGGCAGAAAGACCAAAGTAAGGGCTCATGCAGACGTACACACAAATCAGTCTGATCATGGACCACAACGCACAGACTATGAGTGTCCCGACCTGAGCATGAAATACAGTCATGGCCAAAAGTGTTGGTATCTTTGAATTTGTTCTAGAAAATGAAGTATTTGTCCCAGAAAATTATTGCAATTACAGGTGTTTTATTATACAAATGCTTATTTCCTTTGTGCGTATTGGAACAAGAAAGAAAAAAACAGAAGAAAAGGCTAGTATTACAAAATTTCACATAAATCTCCCAAAATAGGCTGGACAAATTGTTGACACCTTTCCAAAATTGTGGGTAAACACCTTAATTTCAAGCATGTGATGCTGGTTCAAACTCACCTGTGGCAAGTATCAGGTGTGAGCAATATGAAAATTACACCTGAATCCAGATAAAAAGGGGAGAACTTGACTTAATCTTTGCATTGTGCCTCTGTGTGTGCCACGGTGTGCCACACTGAGCATGGAGAAAAGAAAGAGGAGAAGAGAACTGTCTGAGTATTTGAGAACCAAAATTGTTGAAAAATATCAGCATTTTTTTTCCTGTGAAATTACGTTCAATTTGCCTTTTCGTCTCTGTTTTTTTAGTTGGCCCAGTACACACAAAGGAAATAGACATTTGCATGACAAAACATGTGTAATAACAATAATTTTGAGAGAGAAATACTTAATTTTCAGGAACAATTTCAAGGGTGCTAACACTTTTGGCCATGACTGCATATGCAGCTGTCATGCTCCAATTGGCCAGTTCCTTGAATTGAATCCGTTCTTGGACCGATTTTCATAGTCGTCGGCATGAGCCCTAAATCTACTGAAACTAAGCTCCAATGTCAAATATTGAGTACCACCAGCAAGAAAACATGTATGTCAAAATATACAGAATACTGTTTGGAAAAGCACATATACTTGTATATACTGTATATACAGGGTGGGCCATTTATATGGATACACCTAAATAAAATGGGAATGGTTGGCGATATCAACTTCCTGTTTGTGGCACATAAGTATATGGGAGGGAGGAAACTTTTCAAGATGGATGGTGACCATGCTGGCCATTTTGAAGTTGGCCATTTTGGATCCAACTTTATTTTTTCCAATGGGAAGAGAGTCATGTGACACACATCAAACTTATTGATAATTTCACAAGAAAAACAATGGTGTGCTTGGTTTTAACCTAGCTTTTTTCTTTCATGAGTTATTTACAAGTTTATGACCACTTATAAAATGTGTTCAAAGTGCTGCACATTGTGTTGGATTGTCAATGCAACCCTCTTCTCCCACTCTTGACACACTGATGGCAACACTGCAGAAGAAATGCTAGTCTAAGGGGGTCTCCCCTTCAAACTGAAGTGCCTCAACAGTCTTTCTGAAGACAGTCCTATAGTCCCAGGGTCCATCCACTCTGCCTGGCAGACGATAGAAGCAGTCTGCGGCAGCCTTTATTCCCCAGCCAAGGGTCCTTTCTGTCCCAGACGAGGACACACATCCTGCCTTAGGCAATCCTGCCGGGGCTCTAACTGGGAAACAGGAACTTCCTGTTCCTTTGAGGCTGCTGTCCCAGCCTCCTTTAATTAACCCCTTACTAGCCCTAATCTATCATCTATCATCAGGTTACATATTACAATGAACATATTATGACAATACAAACACAGCACATCACATTGATAAATATTAACATAGGGGTACATCTGGGTACCACATGAGGTGAGAGAGAGATGGGGCAACTGAAAGTCCCCGCTACCTCCTTACAGGAGGACATAGAAAGAATGGGGGCGCTATGGGAGGACATGCACAGAACGGGGTAGCTGTGGAGGACATACTGTAGAAGGAATAGAGGGGCTGTGGGAGGAGATGGGATTCTGAATCAGTGAGTGCTGCAGTAGTTCTGATGAGTTTGCTATCTGGTTGCAGCTCTCTGCATAGACATAAACATTAAAGTTCTCATTTTAATGAACTTTGTTTGCTCTGTCATTCCCTGTGCAGAAGACAGCAACCAGGTCACAAACTCATCACAACTGTTTGGGCTCATAATCACTTGCGAGAGACTCGCACGATTCTCGTGAGAGTCTCTCGCATGAAAACCTGGCACTGCCGTCGGCACTGGGACCGGAACGTGCGGCTGCATAGAAATACATGTAGCCGCACGCTCTAGTCTGAATGCCGGCTTTCATGCAAGAGACTTGCACGAGATGCCAAACTCATTGCATCTATCCGCTCTGACCTGACAGCAGCCTTCGGTTAACAAAACCCTTACATGTTTAGCACTCCTCATCATGAAGGAGCGGGCGAGAGACACAGGGACTTTGATGCGTCCCCTCTCCTGATTTCAGTCAGCTGGATGAGATCTGGCTGGCTGAGGTGGAGGGATTCTCCGTCATGACTGAGGCAAACATTTCAAGGGAAAGGTAATTGTGCATGCTCAGCCTTAGGAGGATTAGACGGACGGACATAGGAGACAATAGTGATAGATAACACTAGGGGGCACTATACTGCAGTTCAAAGGTGCATATCATTAGAATGGGGCATCATTTTTAATAGCTATAAATTACAGAAGTGTTTCTTTCCTTGATATCTGCAGCATTACGTATATGTTAAATGGTGGCACAGCCCCTTTAAAAGCAGAGCACCATGTACCAAGAATAGCAATTAAACATAATCTCCATACCAGTATCTTCATTCTCCTGTAGGGTCGGTGGGCCGAGCTGGGGGGGGTGGTCCCTCTTCTTACCGCGCAGAGACGAAACAGAGACAAGATGGAGGCAGATTCTGGGTGCAACAGGTCCAAGTTTATTTCACTTGCCGTCCGTCAGACGGCCTCAGAACACACCACACTTTCTTTCCCTCACGGCCCTCTGTTTCCAGGGCCGCTCACTCTGTACTGGGGACGCGTGTGCGTACACTGTCCCCTCTTCACTCGTCGACGCTCCTGACAGGTCCGTCACTGTGGCCACCTTAGGCCCGTAAACCAACAGCGCTTCCACTGATCAGTCGTCGTGTCAAATATGGTGTCTCACACCCAATGCCTCGTCCCTTCTGCGGTCCTTCCTGTCAGGACCACCCCCCTGACGTTCTCTCTCCTCAGTCCCCCTGGTCTAGATTCACCTCACAGCGCACAGACTGTAGCAGTCCTCCTGTCACTGGAGCTCCCCCTGGGGACTGGAACTTTCTGGAACCCTCCCTCAGTATTTATAGCTAACCCGGTTCCTTGAAACTGTCACTCCGCCCCCCATGACCAACGGTTTCTAAAGCCCTAAGCTGATGTCAAGTCCTTTGCTCACACTCCTCCCTGCCATCTAATGGTCAACCCAAGGTACTGCACGTCCACTACACTTTCCTAGCTGTTTCCCCACTGTACACCTACCTACACTGTGCATCCCTTTCCTTCTTCACTCAGACTAGTCCGTCCGTCCATCAGGTCACTTTCCCCACACTCCTCCTTCCTTTGTCCATTGTCATCCTCGACAATCGCCATCCCTGCCTTCGTCGTTCTGAAGCTACACCTACATTCTGTTGTCGGACCAGCTGTTGAGCCAAACCCACTATCTGTGGGGGCCGAACCATACTGGGAGCACTATGCTCTGAGCAGCCTACTGCTACTCACCAGCGCGCACGCCACATGACAACGTCTTTCAAATTGGGCTAGGTACACCCATATTCTCTCTATGGCGTGTACCTTCCCCTACTCTCCCCTACTGTCACCTTCCACTATCTGGTACGCCATGATCGAGGTCTCTTACCTTCCAGATCATTACCAGCGCCCGCCTTCCTTCTTCAGGGGTGTCCGTGGTGTTGGGGACCTGACCTAGGACGGCTGGCTTCCTCACGTCTTCCAACTCATTTTCCTTTCTTTCAATAACATGTCATGGTCGGCGTCCCGGTCTCCCAGACCTCCTCAACTCTTAGATCCCTACCGGATCTCACACTTTCCTTTGGTCCCGCAGACCTTCCCCTACCCGGACCTGTTGCATTTTCTTGTGCATATTGTACACCAAAACAACTTTACAATATCACAAGTACCCATTTTTATAATTTTTTTTTCATTTTCTCTTGCTTTTGAAACCAAAATATAACAATCATAACATTGCATGTTTTCTTTCTCCTCCCCCTTCCTTGGACATATGCACTCCCTCGCTTCTTGACACCCCACTCTGTCAGCAACCAACAACATTAACTTCACAACGGTGCAACGAAATTTCGAGAGTTCAAACCACTCCCAGACGGCTGGCAGCGAGGGGCCCCACAGCCGTGGAGCACCCGGGGTATAGGGAGTGTCCTAGGAGTTCTTACTACGGGGTTCACGTTCCTCTGGCTCAGCAACCACAGCTACCGCGAAGTAGCCACGGGGGCAGTACTCCTTGTAGTATGTCACCCAGTCCCCTTCATGTAGAGCCCGGCCGTGGCGAATAGATGCCACATTAATATAAACCTTCTGTCCAGTCTCATCCCGGATAAAACCGTATCCTCTAGCAATGTTGGTGTATACCAGCCGTCCCCGGGATCTTTCCACCGCCATGCCAGCCTCCCCCTTTGAGTGGAGCAGACTCCATACCTCCTGCTCCCGAACTTTCTTTTGTTTGATTACCTCCGCGACCCAAACGGAGGGTGCCGAGCCAGTCCCAGAGTCCGGTGGGCGGGACTTCGCTGTAAAAGCGCGTGGGGCAGAGACGGCTGATGAAATCTGCGGCCCAGCAGCCTCTGAGGCCGGGTGGCGGGTGAGGACAGCTGGGTCCTTGAGGGCTGGAGTAACAGGGTCTGTCAAACAAGCCGCAGCCGGTTCTAACGCTGGCAATACCGCGGCCGCAGGATAGGCCGCATCCAAAACTTCTAACGGAGCCGAAATAACGGCCGGTTCTAGCAAGGCAGCTCTTAACAAGGGGAGCGCAGCAGCGTCTTCTTCGGCTGTACGCCGCACTGGTAGCTCTGGGCAGGGTATCGCAGGGACCTGAGCGGGGGCCTTGCTCGGTACCGTATACGCCACGGGGCCCGTGGTGACTAGGCCTTCCGGTGCGCAGGGGGCCGCGTGCTGCAGCAGAATGGTGGGGGCCGCCTGCGGAGGCACTGATAGGGCCCGGGGTTCTCTCACCTTCCCCGGCGCTGCAGCCTCCATCCCATCATCACGCGGTGGCCCCCGCAGCCTCCGTTCCTTGCTCCACTGTCCGGCGGGCCGTTCCTCCGGACTCGGGAGCTCCGCTGTGAAGTTCTCTGCTGGTTTTGGTGGTGGCCGCTCTCGCTGACTCCGCTCAGGCTCCGCTCCCCAGCTCAGTATTCTGTGGTTCACCCGTGGCTCTGAGGGCAATTTCTGCTCCATCTCTCGCCTTCATTGCCACTCCAGGCGGCCGATGCCCCGGCACCCGCAGCGTCTCATACCGTCCGTTGGGCAGCAATCGAATGGCGCCAAACAGCCACAGCCAAGTCCTTCTTCTGTGCCACTCCTCCTTCTGGGTGGGGCATTGGCAGGCCTTTCCACCCATCTGTTAGGGTCCAGTACATGAGAGCGTTGGCCTCCGGGCACATACTACTGTCCACGGGGGTATGTTGGAGGGGGTCCCAGTCCATTCAACACGACTGCAAACACCCGGACCTCTCCCTTGCGCTGTAGTAATGCCGCCATCTTGCGCAGCTCCTGATACCGCCCCGGATCTTCTGTCAGCACCACGGAGTCACCACAGCACTCCCAATTTGTAATCCACAGTTAAGCCAATTGTAGTCCACAGGTAATTGTAATCCAAACAGAGTAGTCCAAGTCCTTTTCCATTCTTTGAGGCAGGCCTGCCGCAGAAGATGGGGTATTAGCGGCGGCGATCCTGCCGACTACGCCAAATGTAGGGTCGGTGGGCCGAGCTGGGGGGGTGGTCCCTCTTCTTACCGCGCAGAGACGAAACAGAGACAAGATGGAGGCAGATTCTGGGTGCAACAGGTCCAAGTTTATTTCACTTGCCGTCCGTCAGACGGCCTCAGAACACACCACACTTTCTTTCTCTCACGGCCCTCTGTTTCCAGGGCCGCTCACTCTGTACTGGGGCGCGTGTGCGTACACCGTCCCCTCTTCACTCGTCGACGCTCCTGACAGGTCCGTCACTGTGGCCGCCTTAGGCCCGTAAACCAACAGCGCTTCCACTGATCAGTCGTCGTGTCAAATATGGTGTCTCACACCCAATGCCTCGTCCCTTTTGCGGTCCTTCCTGTCAGGACCACCCCCCTGACATTCTCTCTCCTCAGTCCCCCTGGTCTAGATTCACCTCACAGCGCACAGACTGTAGCAGTCCTCCTGTCACTGGAGCTCCCCCTGGGGACTGGAACTTTCTGGAACCCTCCCTCAGTATTTATAGCTAACCCGGTTCCTTGAAACTGTCACTCCGCCCCCCATGACCAACGGTTTCTAAAGCCCTAATCTGATGTCAAGTCCTTTGCTCACACTCCTCCCTGCCATCTAATGGTCAACCCAAGGTACTGCACGTCCACTACACTTTCCTAGCTGTTTCCCCACTGTACACCTACCTACACTGTGCATCCCTTTCCTTCTTCACTCAGACTAGTCCGTCCGTCGGTCAGGTCACTTTCCCCACACTCCCATACTGTCATATCCGTGTCTTGAGCCAAACTTTGAGTCCAGTTGACAGGTGAAGGGTGAACTTACGCATCTCCATGCCATATCTGATGTTATGACTCAGGGTGGACTTGTGGTTTGCTATGGAAAGTCTGTACAAGAAATATTAATATATTTTTACTATACATGATTATAGTATTTTCATCCCACTGCTGTCATTTTGTGCTTTTTACTAACAGATTTTCCCAGCAGTCCTGTGCCGTAATAGGGAATTTTCAGTATTGAGCTTGGCTCACAGAGTTAGCAATTTAATCTAGCGGTTACACTCGTCTTTCTCCTAAAACCTAGGCAATATATTTACTGTTTATCTCAATTTACTCTTTACTTTCCAATATAAATCATCTCAATAAAACTGTCATCACGGGTCCATAGTAATGTGAATGTGGCCCTTAAAACTTTATCATAATATATGGATGAAATACGCAAAATCTGCATTACCTACTATTTACATAGGACTGTTACTTTTTATTACTGTTACTTCCTTATAGTGTGCAAAATGCTTACACAAAACAGTATTGTATGAATTAAAAATCAGGGACTATAGAAAAGAGCTGAAAGCTGTTCCCTTATATTTGTCATGTTCCCTATGAGGATTATGGCCAAGGTTTTCTTGACAGGAAAAATAGAGAAAAATGGAAATCTCAATAAGCGCACAGACAAATCCCATGTAAGTCCATAAGGTCCATCGGGCACAATTTGGAGTTGCAATACATAGTTGATAGTCCAGGGATTTCTGACTGCTAGATGTCCCATCAATCACAAAAATAAAGGCCTCTGAGTCATCTGTGTGAATAAAGCTAAGGTCACACATATGCACCAATTGTTCACCATTTTTGGGAGCTATTAAAGCTTTTACAACGGTAATCTGTTGAAAAAAGCTTTGAAAAGTTGCAACATTTTGGCGTTCTCATGCCATTTTCACCCAACCCCAACAAAATGGGCCGACCTGGGCCGGGACAAGGGCATAGTGACGCCACTTGTCAAATTCATCATGAGCAGTGGTGTTACTTACTCTCACAGGGACTGAAGTAGGATTTATGGCAAGGCGTACAAGGCGGGGCATGCCACTTGTCTAATGCTCTTGACTCATTAAAAGACACATGCCTCCCAATGATTCAGGAGCATCTTATTCCGGTATGCCCCCTCCTCAAGATCGATGAGAAGATTGCTTGCTTTGATGAATCTAGGCCTTTGGGCATCCACTGACCTGTAATTCGTACCCCTACTCTATACCTATATTATATTCAGACTCTATGTGTCACTAAAGATGGTGGGCAAAATAAGTATTTGATACTGCTGATTTTGCAAGATTTCCCACCTACAATGAATGGAGAGGTCTGTAATTTTTATTCTAGGTACACTTCAACTGTGAGAGACAAAATCTTGAAAAAAAAATCAGAAAATCACATTATATGATTTTTACATAAATAATTTGCACTTTATTGCATGAAATAAGTAGGGTAATTGATACAATAGAAAAACAGAACTTAATATTTGGCACAGAAACCTTTGTTTGCAATTACATGACTCTATCCATCTTCCCTACAATATGGTGCAGTCATCCTGTCCCCTTTGCAGGAAAGCACCCCTGAAGTATGATGCTTTCCCCACCATGCTTCATGGTTGGGACTGTGTTCTTGGGGTTGTATTCATCCTTCTTCTTCCTCCAAACACGGCAAGTGGAGTTGATGCCAAAAAGTTCTATTTTGGTCTCATTTGACCACATGACATTCTCCCATGCCTCCTCTGGATCATCCAGATGCTTATTAGTGAACTTCAAACAGGTCTGAGCATGTGTTGGCATGAGCAGGGGACCTTGTGTGCCCTGCAGGATTTGAATCCATGACAGCATAGTTTGTTACTAATGGCAATGTTTGAGACTGTGGTCCCAGCTCTCTTCAGGTCATTGATCAGGTCCTCCCATGTAGTTGTGGGCTGATTCTTGACCTTTCTCAAAATCATCCTTACCCCATGAGGCGATCATCTTGTGTTTCTTCCATTTTCCAATAATTGTGTCAACAGTTGGTAACTAGTGTTGAGCATTCCGATACTGCAATATCGGGTATCGGCCGATATTCGCTGTATCGGAGTTCCGATACTGAGTTCCGATACTTTTAGAATATCGAATACCGGAATCGGAAGTTTCCATAATGCAATGAGCCAGTTTGATTTTATTCAGCCAATGAGGAATCCTAAGAAGTGTGGGCACATCCTGTTATGCATGTTAGGCATGTTAACCCCTTCACTACCAAGGGTGGTTTGCACGTTAACTACCGGGCCAATTTTTACAATTCTGACCACTGTCCCTTTATGAGGTCATAACTCTGGAACGCTTCAACGGATCTAGGCGGTTCTGACACTGTTTTCTCGTGACATATTGTACTTCACTTTAGTGATAAAATTTCTTCGCTATAACTTGCGTTTATTTATGAAAAAAACGGAAATATGGCGAAAATTTAGAATATTTTGCGATTTTCAAAGTTTGAATTTTTATTACCTTAAACCAGAGAGTTACATGACAGAAAATAGTTAATAAATAACATTTCCCACATGTCTACTTTACATCAGCACAAATTTGGAAACAACATTTTTTTTGGTTAGGAAGTTATAAGGGTTAAAAGTTGACCAGCGATTTCTCATTTTTACAACAAAATTTACAAAACCATTTTTTTTAGGGACCACCTCACATTTGAAGTCACTTTGAGGGGTCTATATGGCAGAAAATACCCAAAAGTGACACCATTCTAAAAACTGAACCCCTCAAGCTACTCAAAACTACATTCTAGAAGATTATTAACCATTCAAGTGCTTCACAGGAGCAGAAGCAACATGGAAGGAAAAAAATAACATTTAACTTTTTAGTCACAAAAATGATCTGTTAGCAACAATTTTTTAATTTTCCCAAGGGTAACAGGAGAAATTGGACCCCAAAAGTTGTTGTCCAATTTGTCCTGAGTACGCTGATACCCTATATGTGGGGGGGGACCACTGTTTGGGCGCACGGCAGGGCTCGGAAGAGAAGCAGCGCCGTTTGACTTTTTCAACCTAAAATTGGCTGGAATTGAGATTGGACGCCATGTTGCATTTGACGAGCCCCCAATGTGCCCAAACAGTGGAAACCCCCCACAAGTGACCCCATTTTGGAAACTAGACCCCCTAAGGAACTTATGTAGATGTGTGGTGAGCACCTTGAACCCCCTAGGGCTTCACAGGAGTTTATAACGCCCGGGCGTGAAAATAAAAAATCATATTTTTTCCACAAACATGATCGTTTAGTCCCCAATTTTTTATTTTCCCAAAGGTAGCAGGAGAAATTGGACCCCAAAAGTTGTTGTCCAATTTGTCCTGAGTACGCTGATACTCTATATGTGGGGGGGACCACTGTTTGGGCGCACGGCAGGGCTCGGAAGGGAAGCAGCGCCGCTTGACTTTTTCAACCTAAAATTGGCTGGAATTGAGATTGGACGCCATGTTGCGTTTGACGAGCCCCCAATGTGCCCAAACAGTGGAAACCCCCCACAAGTGACCCCATTTTGGAAACTAGACCCCCTAAGGAACTTATCTAGATGTGTGGTGAGCACCTTGAACCCCCTAGGGCTTCACAGGAGTTTTTAACGCCCGGGCGTGAAAATAAAAAATCATATTTTTTCCACAAACATGATCGTTTAGTCCCCAATTTTTTATTCTCCCAAAGGTAGCAGGAGAAATTGGACCTCAAAAGTTGTTGTCCAATTTGTCCTGAGTACGCTGATACTCTATATGTGGGGGGGACCACTGTTTGGGCGCACGGCAGGGCTCGGAAGGGAAGCAGCGCCGCTTGACTTTTTCAACCTAAAATTGGCTGGAATTGAGATTGGACGCCATGTTGCGTTTGACGAGCCCCCAATGTGCCCAAACAGTGGAAACCCCCCACAAGTGACCCCATTTTGGAAACTAGACCCCCTAAGGAACTTATCTAGATGTGTGGTGAGCACCTTGAACCCCCTCGGGCTTCACAGGAGTTTATAACGCCCAGGCGTGAAAATAAAAAATCATATTTTTTCCACAAACATGATCGTTTAGTCCCCAATTTTTTATTTTCCCAAAGGTAGCAGGAGAAATTGGACCCCAAAAGTTGTTGTCCAATTTGTCCTGAGTACGCTGATACTCTATATGTGGGGGGGACCACTGTTTGGGCGCACGGCAGGGCTCGGAAGGGAAGCAGCGCCGCTTGACTTTTTCAACCTAAAATTGGCTGGAATTGAGATTGGACGCCATGTTGCGTTTGACGAGCCCCTAATGTGCCCAAACAGTGGAAACCCCCCACAAGTGACCCCATTTTGGAAACTAGACCCCCTAAGGAACTTATCTAGATGTGTGGTGAGCACCTTGAACCCCCTGGGGCTTCACAGGAGTTTATAACGCCCGGGCGTGAAAATAAAAAATCATATTTTTTCCACAAACATGATCGTTTAGTCCCCAATTTTTTATATTCCCAAAGGTAGCAGGAGAAATTGGACCCCAAAAGTTGTTGTCCAATTTGTCCTGAGTACGCTGATACTCTATATGTGGGGGGGACCACTGATTGGGCGCACGGCAGGGCTCGGAAGCGAAGCAGCGCCGCTTGACTTTTTCAACCTAAAATTGGCTGGAATTGAGATTGGACGCCATGTTGCATTTGACGAGCCCCCAATGTGCCCAAACAGTGGAAACCCCCCACAAGTGACCCCATTTTGGAAACTAGACCCCCTAAGGAACTTATCTAGATGTGTGGTGAGCACCTTGAACCCCCTAGGGCTTTACAGGAGTTTATAACGCCCGGGCATGAAAATAAAAAATCATATTTTTTCCACAAACATGATCGTTTAGTCCCCAATTTTTTATATTCCCAAAGGTAGCAGGAGAAATTGGACCTCAAAAGTTGTTGTCCAATTTGTCCTGAGTACGCTGATACTCTATATGTGGGGGGGACCACTGTTTGGGCGCACGGCAGGGCTCGGAAGGGAAGCAGCGCCGCTTGACTTTTTCAACCTAAAATTGGCTGGAATTGAGATTGGACGCCATGTTGCGTTTGACGAGCCCCCAATGTGCCCAAACAGTGGAAACCCCCCACAAGTGACCCCATTTTGGAAACTAGACCCCCTAAGGAACTTATCTAGATGTGTGGTGAGCACCTTGAACCCCCTAGGGCTTTACAGGAGTTTATAACGCCCGGGCGTGAAAATAAAAAATCATATTTTTTCCACAAACATGATCGTTTAGTCCCCAATTTTTTATATTCCCAAAGGTAGCAGGAGAAATTGGACCTCAAAAGTTGTTGTCCAATTTGTCCTGAGTACGCTGATACTCTATATGTGGGGGGGACCACTGTTTGGGCGCACGGCAGGGCTCGGAAGGGAAGCAGCGCCGCTTGACTTTTTCAACCTAAAATTGGCTGGAATTGAGATTGGACGCCATGTTGCGTTTGACGAGCCCCCAATGTGCCCAAACAGTGGAAACCCCCCACAAGTGACCCCATTTTGGAAACTAGACCCCCTAAGGAACTTATGTAGATGTGTGGTGAGCACCTTGAACCCCCTAGGGCTTCACAGGAGTTTATAACGCCCGGGCATGAAAATAAAAAATCATATTTTTTCCACAAACATGATCGTTTAGTCCCCAATTTTTTATATTCCCAAAGGTAGCAGGAGAAATTGGACCCCAAAAGTTGTTGTCCAATTTGTCCTGAGTACGCTGATACTCTATATGTGGGGGGGACCACTGATTGGGCGCACGGCAGGGCTCGGAAGGGAAGCAGCGCCGCTTGACTTTTTCAACCTAAAATTGGCTGGAATTGAGATTGGACGCCATGTTGCGTTTGACGAGCCCCCAATGTGCCCAAACAGTGGAAACCCCCCACAAGTGACCCCATTTTGGAAACTAGACCCCCTAAGGAACTTAACTAGATATGTGGTGAGAACTTTGAACCCCCAAGTGTTTCACTAAAGTTTATACTGCCCAGGCGTGAAAATAATAAATCCTATTTTGTGCCCACAAAAATGATCGTTTAGTCCCCAATTTTTAATTTTCCCAAGCGTAACAGGAGAAATTGGACCCCAAAAGTTGTTTTCCAATTTGTCCTGAGTACGCTGGTGCCCCATA
The DNA here is from genome assembly GCF_039654945.1 of Dendrobates tinctorius. Lineage (NCBI taxonomy): Eukaryota > Metazoa > Chordata > Amphibia > Anura > Dendrobatidae > Dendrobates > Dendrobates tinctorius. Next base: position 15,654,734 of record NW_027361870.1, on the reverse strand, counting down.
TGTGGGGGAAAACTACTGTTTGGGTACATGTCGGGGCTCAGAAGGGAAGAAGTGACGCTTTGGAATGCAGACTTTGATGGAATGGTCTGCGGGCGTCATGTTCCGTTTGCAGAGCCCCTGATGTGGTTAAACAGTAGAAACCCCCCACAAGTGACCCCATTTTGGAAACTAGACCCCCTAAGGAACTTATCTAGATATGTGGTGAGAACTTTGAACCCCCAAGTGTTTCACTGAAGTTTATACTGCCCAGGCGTGAAAATAAAAAATCCTATTTTGTGCCCACAAAAATGATCGTTTAGTCCCCAATTTTCAATTTTCCCAAGCGTAAGAGGAGAAATTGGACCCCAAAAGTTGTTTTCCAATTTGTCCTGAGTACGCTGGTGCCCCATATGTGGGGGAAAACTACTGTTTGGGCACACGTCGGGGCTCAGAAGGGAAGAAGTGATGCTTTGGAATGCAGACTTTGATGGAATGGTCTGCGGGCGTCATGTTCCGTTTGCAGAGCCCCTGATGTGGTTAAACAGTAGAAACCCCCCACAAGTGACCCCATTTTGGAAACTAGACCCCCTAAGGAACTTATCTAGATATGTGGTGAGAACTTTGAACCCCCAAGTGTTTCACTGAAGTTTATACTGCCCAGGCGTGAAAATAAAAAATCCTATTTTGTGCCCACAAAAATGATCGTTTAGTCCCCAATTTTCAATTTTCCCAAGCGTAACAGGAGAAATTGGACCCCAAAAGTTGTTGTCCAATTTGTCCTGAGTACGCTGGTACCCCATATGTGGGAAAAAACTGTTTAGGCACACGGCAGGGTCGGAAGGGAGTGACGTTTTGAAATGCAGACTTAGATGGAATGGTCTGTGGGCGTCATTTTCCATTTGCAGAGCCCCTGATGTGCCTAAACAGTAAAAAAAACCCACAAGTGACATTGATTTGGAAACTAGACCACCAAGGAACTTATCTAGATGTGCCCCAACTAATCTAATGTTTCCGGTAACGAAATTTAGTAGTGCATTGAGGTGTGGTACAATTTGAAGCAATCCTTCATACACAGGCCAGGTTTTTCGGGGCAGGTGTCGCATTGATAAATGGTGTCCTTGCGTATTCCATTTTTGTAACACACTCGGCACCTTTTTTGCGATTTACCTCTTTTTCCAGTTTGCGGGACCTCCCCCGGGAAATGCTGACCTGGTACAATACGAGCACCTTCAGTTCCGGAAGTTCTGGGGCCCGCTCCTTCCAGAGTGCCAAACATCAGGGCCTTAACCACTACCTCCTGAAACTGAAGGTACGACGTATCGCTGGGGCATGCACATTGTGACAATAGGAATGCGTTGAGCATTGCCAATTGGACGATGTGCACGACCAGCTTTTTGTACCACGCCTTGGCCTTTCTCAAAGCATTGTACGGTTGGAGGTATTGATAGGAGCGATCAACGCCCCCATGTTTTTATTGTACCCCAGCACACATTCAGGTTTGCTGACCTGTGCCGAGGTACCCCGTACAGTGCTGAGGGCGCTGCCATCACCGTGTATGGTGGTCAAGAGAAAGACATCCCTCTTGTCCTTGTACTTGACCACCAGCAGGTGGTCGCTACATTGGGCCCTGCTCTCACCTTTTCGGAGCATCTGCCCAAGTAGCGTCTTCGGGAGGCCTCTCTGAATTTTGCGGACAGTACCGCAAGCTGCGGTACCTCGCGCAAAGAGGGCTTTGTAGAGTGGGACACTGGTATAAAAGTTATCAGTGTAGAGGTGATAACCTTTATCCAGCAGTGGGTGCACCAAATCCCACACAATTTTCCCACTCACTCCCAGGTCAGGAGGACACTCAGGGGGTTCAATCCTGGTGTCCTTTCCTTCGTACACTCTAAACCTGTGGGTGTACCCTGAGGTACTCTCACACAGCTTATAGAGTTTGATTCCGTACCTGGCCCTCTTACTGGGCAGGTATTGACGGAATCCGAGCCTGCCCTTAAAATGGACCAAGGACTCGTCCACGCAGATGTTCCTTTGGAGCACGTACACTTCAGCAAACTTTTTGTTGAAGTGTTCGATGACCGGCCGAACTTTGAACAGACGGTCAAAGTTGTGGTCATCTCGTGCGAGACACTGTGCATTATCGTTATAATGCAGAAACTTGAGGATGGCCTGAAAACGCGCCCGGGCCATGACCATTCGGAACACTGGAGTGTTGTATAAAATATCAACACTCCAATATTGTGAAATTTCAGGCTTCTTCAGGATACCCATGTGGAGGACCAGGCCCCAAAACTTCGTCATTTCAACTGCGTCCACAGGAGACCAGTTAGTATAGGATGAAAGCGGGTTTTGCTCCAAAAATTGCCGAGCGTACAAATTAGTTTGCTCCACCATGTGGTTAACAAAATCCTCAGAGAAAAAGACTTTGAAAAAGTCAATTTCTGTGAGGCCGGTGGTGTCAAACTTGATTCCTGATTCTGCCACAAAATCAGGAATCAGTGGCTCGTAATTTTCGGGGGGCGAGGTCCACACAGGGTCTGCTGAATCAGCTGCGGGCATGGTGGGCGCTGCCTCATCTTCTGTCCTGGAGCGTCTGCGTGGCGGTTCCGCAGGACCAGAGGAGGAAGATGAGGAGGGGGAAGAGGAAGAAGAAGAGGATGAAGAATCCGAAAAATAAAGAAAAGTCGGATCGTCATCCTCGCTATCAGTGTCGGAGGCAAGGTAAGAATATGCCTCCTCCATTGAATACCGATGTTGGGAGGAACGTGATGGGCGGGACATTTTTTTGTGTAAATATGTTGCTTGGGTGTACTTTATTTATAACTGAGTATGTGGTGGGGGGCTAGTGATTGGTGCACACTATCCTGTAAGAAAAAGCTAAAAGGAAATGTGGAAAAAAAAGTCTAAAACAGCAGGACCTAGATATGGTAAGTGAACGGCGTCACTTACCAAAATTCAGTGGCTGCTGGATGTGTGCACAGGGGTGGCTCAAAGGGGGGGGAGGTGAAAAAGAAAAATGGAAAACAGCCGGCACGAACTTTTATAAGTGAATTGTGTCACTTATCAAAATTCAGAGGCTGCTAAATGTGCACACGGAAAAGGCACAAAGGGGGGTAAAAAGAGGGGGCTGGGGGATTGGGGTGGATGAATAGAGATCGGACAGGGATCAACAGTTAGGGTTGTAGTTACGTGGCACAAAAAGGGGAGAAAAAAATTTAAAACGGCAGGCAGGTGGCGCAAAAGTGGGGTGGAGGGGGGTGGGGGATGGGGGGATTGGGGTGGATGAAGAGAGATTGGGCAGGGGTCAGTTAGGGTTGTTGTTAGGTGGCACAAGGGGGGGAGAAAAAAAATGAAAAACGGGATGTGTGTGCGAAGGAAAAAAAGCGAGCACGAGTGTTGATCGGTGAACTGCGTCACCGATCAACGCTCGGTGGCTGCGCACGGAGGTGGCGCAAAAGTGGGGTGGAAGGGGGGTAAAAATAGGGGGAAGGGGGATGGGGGGATTGGGGTGGATGAAGAAAGATTGGGCAGGGGTCAGTTAGGGTTGTAGTTAGGTGGCATAAGGGGGGGAAGAAAAAAATGAAAAACGGGATGTGTGTGCGGAGTAAAAAAAAGTGAGCACAAGTGTTGATCGGTGAACTGCGTCACCGATCAACGCTTGGCGGCTGCACACGGAGGCGGGCCAAAAGGGGGGGTGGAGGGGGTAAAAGGGGGGTGAGGGGGGTAAAAGGGGGGACGGGGGATGAAGATAGGTGGGGGGGTGAAGATAGATTGGGCAGGGGATCAGAGATCAATTAGCACTTACAGTTGTAGTTTTCTTTCTTCTTCTTTCTTCTGCAGGGATTGTGATGCTACAAGCTGTGGCACCACAAAACCCAGCACAGGAGCTCTTGCTGCGTCCGACCTCTCTGCAGGAATCCTCAGCTAGAGTGAGGACCCCTGCAGACAGGTTAGACAGGTCAGAGGCAGGTCAGGGGGCAGGTCACAGAGCGGTCACTTCGCTGCTGTGACCTGTCATTGGTGGGATCGAATGATTACATCGATCCCACCAATCCCTGATCTGCCTGGTGACCATGGTAACTGCCTAGGATCGGAGCTCACAGCTCCGATTCCTAGGCAGGTCATGGCCAGGTCATGAGCAGGGCACAGAGCGGTCACATGGTGACCGCAGCTGTGCCCTGTGGCTGGCGCGATCGCCGATCTAATCGATCGCGCCAACCACTTCCTGCAGGCCCTACTGGGCCTGTCCTAGGCTCTGGCCTAGGATCGGTGCTATTACAGCACCGATCCGGGCCGGTACCGGCAGGGCACAGCGGCGATATTGCGCCGCTGTGCGCTGCGATTGGCGCGATCGATTAGATCGGCGATCGCGCCAATCTGGGGGCTTTTCTCCGGTGCCTGGCGTTGCCAGGCACCGGTCCTAGGATCGAGTACATCGGTACTCGATCCTAGCCTAGATTCCTGTTGTTTCAGCCAATCTGATTGGCTGAAACAAAGAGAGTTGCTGTGATTGGTTGTTCTGAATTGAACAGCCAATCACAGCTCAGAGAGGGGAGGGCCAGGGCGGAGACTGCCCGGGATGCCGAGGCCATCTATCCTGAGGTAAGATGGCATCGGCATTTTAATGCGATCACCGCGACTTAAGTCGCGATGTCGCATTAAAGGGCATGACGTAATATTCCGTCCATGGTAATTAGGTCCATGGTCACATGGACGAAATATTACGTCAATTGTAGGTAAGGGGTTAACTAATGGCATGGCTGTGATTGGCTGCTGAAATGATGTCATGATGCACTATAAAAGCCACCGCTGCCATTTTGGGTTCACTCTGCTGTGAATTTACTTAGGGACAGGACGCTGCTGTTCTGACTCTGAGGGACAGTTTGAGCTAGCGATTTGCTTTATTAATGTGCTTTACCCCGGCTACTTTAGCAACCGCTGTGTGAGAAGCTTTCTTTTGCCTTGCAGCGCTGTTCACGGCTGTCTGCGAGGTCTCTGTGTGTGAGTGCAGTTCACGCTGTAGTGTGTTCTGCAGCCACCTCCGGTTGTAGTCCACTCAGCGTGCATCACTCCCTCATACATTGTCCTTTTTTGCATTAGTGCTGCTCATTTTTCCAGATTTCTCCTATTAGTGTGGTTCAATCCGTATCCAGCTAGAATATTTGCAAACACTATATAGGAGTAGATAGAGGAGCCTTTCTGCTGGCTTGTGCCCTGCAGCCCCAGCCAGATTAGTATTAGCCTATTTTTGGAGCCTCACCTATTGCATTGTAGGTTACCTTCCTGCATTGTAATAGCTACAAAAAGTTTGTGATACTATCGCTTTTACATCTTTGGGCACATCCAGTGTCTTTTTGTGAGAAAAAAAAGATAATAAAGTTCACCAAACACTCCACTTTACAGTTGTGTAGGCCACATTAGCTCATATTAAAGTCTAGTCCACGCTTTATAAAATTAGTGTTTCTTATATCTGTTAGCAGCTGTTCATGAATAAGCACACTATGCCCTTAGTACTTTTCTGCCTTTCTTTATCAGTCTACCAAGATGAAGAAGGCAGGGAGCAAGGCACGTGGTTGTGGGCATGGAGTTTCTGCAGGGAGAGGATGTGGGGATTCTGTGCCTGCTGCGTGCACCAGTGAATCAGCATCCCCCAGTTTTACCAGGGAACAGTCCTTTATGTGCAGCTTTGAAGGAGCTCGCCGTACCCCACTGCTGTGGGACGAACAAACTAAAGCCGTTGTCGGGAGGATGGCAGCTAACGCATCGACTTCAATTAGTTCCAGATCCTCTCAGGTCCAGAGCACTGAAGAGCACCCATCTGTCTCTTCACCACCTGCCAAATTGCCCAGGCAGTCAGAGAGCCCTGGACAGGAGCCATCTCTACTTCTGTTCTCTGAATCTCTTGGCTTGGAAAGAGGTGGCCAGCCAAGCAGCATTCGAGGATTTGAAGAAGAGGTAGTATGCAGTGATGCGCAACAGCTTTGTCTCTCTGAATCTGAAGAGGCGGGTGGGCCAGTGCCTATGGTCAGTACACCTCAGTACGCATCTGATGATGAGACTCAGGTGCCACTTTCTGGTGCATACTGTGCTGTAGAGACAACCCAGGAAAAGCAGTCGTTTGAAGAGGGTAGTGTAGATGATGAGGTCCTTGTCCCATCATGGCGTGAGGTACAGGAAGGTGGTGGGAGCAGCTCTGAGGAAGAGATTCCCCAAATGGCCAAAAAAGGAGGGAGAGGGAGGGGGCAGACTCGGTTGCCTGTAGCCTCCACTTCGGCACCCATTAGAAGCATGCCTCTTCCAAAACCCAAAACGGGCACTCCCAAGACTTGCAGTGCCTTGTCCTTTTTTGACACAGTTGCAGATGACATTTGCTTTGTCAAATGCAAGCTGTGTAATCAGAAAGTGAAAAGAGGGAAAAGTGTCAGCAATATCAATACCACAAATATGTGGAAGCATGTGTGGACCAAGCACATGGTGGAGTTACAAAGACACACTGAAGACCTAGGCCAACCAACAGCGCCACCTACCACCTCTTCAGCTCGTGTTGTAGCCTCTTCCTCCAGCTCACACACAACTGGTTCGGCTTCCTCACAGGATCGCAATGGAAGAACCTGTGCCACTGTTGTACAGAGACCCAGTGTCATTCCACTCACAGCACCACGTTCCCTGTCATCCTCACACTCCCAGGCCAGTCTGCAGCCATCAGTAGCACAGGCATGGGAGAAAAGGCGCTCATACTCGGCAAACCACCCCCGAGCACAGGCTCTGAATGCTGGCATTGCAAAACTACTGTCCCTTGAAATGCTCTCGTTCAGGCTGGTGGAGACTGACACCTTCCGTAACTTCATGGCATTGGCAGTCCCACAATACAACGTGCCCAGCCGCTTTTATTTCAGCAGGCAAGCCATCCCTGCCCTGCAAAAGCATGTGGAGGGAAAATTAAACATGCGCTACTAAATGCCGTCAGTAGCAAGGGGACAGCGTTTCTTAGGCCAGTTGGTAGTCTGCAGCACATGGTTGATTTCATGCTGCAGTGCCTGAGAAACAACCGTCGCATCGCCCACATTCTCAACACGGCTGATTATTGGGTGTACACCCTCCTAGATCCTCACTACCGGGACAACTTACAAAGCCTCATAACATCGTTGAACCGGGAGCGTAAAATGCGGGAGTACCAAGACACACTGGTGCATTCCATCATGTTCTCCATTCCACCCAAGAGCAGTGCTGCTAGTGCTTTACAAAGCAGCTCAGTGCGTCGAGGCAGTGGAGGAAGCTCTGCACAAAGAGGGAGCAGAAGCAGCGCCTCAGTACAAGGCAAGACCAGTATGGCCCAAATGTGGCAAAGTTTTGTGTCCCTGCCACAAATGTCTTCACCATCACAGACGGCTCCAGTCAGCAGGAGGCAATGTTTCCGTCAGATGGTGACAGACTACATGTCTTTCCCTCTCAGTGTTCTCCCACACGGCTCTTCCCCCTTCAAATTTTGGGTCTCTAAGCTGGATACATGGCTAGAGCTTAGCCAGTATGCATTGGAGGTGCTGGCTTGCCCTGCTGCTAGTGTATTATCGGAACGTGTCTTTAGTACTGCAGGTGGTGTACTAACAGACCGTCGCATGCGACTATCCTCTGATAACGTTGACCGGCTTACTTTTCTGAAAATGAACGAGGCCTGGATCTTGCAGGAATTTGCCAGTCCTCTTACAGATTAAATAATTGGTTGGCAAAGTATCCAGGTCTCCTGTTGTGTTCATGTTTCTACCACCTGAACTGTAATCCCTGGGCTCCAATACCGCCAGTTGCTGCTCAGAAGTGCCGCCTGCACAGTCAACACTTGCTCCTGTGTTATTGGGGTTCCGTAACGTCTGCTGATCCCCTGCTGTGTGTCCGGCAATTTCACCTGCTCTGTCCACATTCACACTACTACAGATATTAAACTTGCTTCAATTAGGCCTCTGGCTACACTCTGTTTCTACTGTAATTCCTGAGCTCCAACACCGCCAGTTGCTGCTCAGAAGTGTCTTTGGCATGGGTACTCCCTCCTGCCCAGCCTGGTTCCAGCATGCCAGCTGTTTCCAGGTAGTGTCAACGTCACTTTGCCTCCAATACGTTGTCCTGTCGTGTTGCGGGTTAGCCGACTCTATGGTGCCTGCAGTTTAGGTGCTTCCTATGTGGGCTGCTGGATCTCGCAATGAATTCTGGTTCCGTAGTGCCAATAGGACAAGCTACCCCTGTAGGACTGTGGGTTTCGGTAACTCCGGCCGGCTCGCGGCCTTGCAAATTTTTTTTTCATGTGTACCTTCTGCTGCCTATCTGAGTTCCAGTAAAATTAGCTGGTTCTTTGGAAGTCAATCTTGAATATGTTTCCCTGGGTTCCAGTAACATCAGCTGGTTCCAGGCAGAGCCTTTGGCTTAGGTGCCTCCTTCTCAGTATCCGAGTTCCACCAACGTCTGCTGGTCCTTGGTAGTGCTTTCTGGAACAGGTACCTCCTGCTTAGTAACCGGGTTCCAGTACCATCAGCTGGTCCTCGGTAGTTCCATTGGCTCTTGTACCTTCGGCTACCCATCCAGGTTCCAGTACCGTTAGCTGGTTCTCAGCAGTTCCTCAGCCTTCTTGTACCTTCTGCTACATTTCCAAGTTCAAGCTTTTTGAAATGGTTTTTGTAATCACTCTGGATCTCGCTGACGACGACCCTAAAGACGACGACCCTGAAGACCACCCCAAAGAAGACGACGACCCGAAAACGATGACCCTGGAGACGACAACCCTGAAGACCACCCCGAAGAATTAAAAAAATTAAAAAAAAAAAATTCCTGCTATTTCATTTGATTGGGCTAAACCCCTATGCCTTTAATGTCTCCTCTACCTCCCCCAATACATTCTACATTATTCTTAGTTGTTTTCCTTCATGTAGAATTAACCTACAAGGAAAGTAAGGGTTTTTTCTAATTCCGATATTTGTGTCCCATTGACTTGCATTGGTTTCCGGTATCGGAATCGGCGATATCCGATATTTTTGGGGTATCGGTCCTATCCAATCCGATCCGATATTTCCTGATATCGGAAGGTATCACTCAACACTATTGGTAACCTCTAACCAAGCTTTTTGCCTACAGTGGGTACGGAAATTATTCCGGCCCCTTTAAATTTGTCACTCTTTGTTTCATTGCAGGCCTTTGGTAAATTCAAAAAAGTTCATTTTTTTTCTCATTAATGTACACTCTGCACCCCATATTGACTGAAAAAAAATCGAAATGTAGAATTTTTTGCAAATTTATTAAAAAGAAAAACTGAAATATCACATGGTCATTAGTATTCAGACCCTTTGCTCAGTATTGAGTAGGAGCACCCTTTTGAGCTAGTACAGCCATGAGTCTTCTTGGGAATGATGCAACAAGTTTTTCACATCTGGGTTTGGGGATCCTATGCCATTCTTCCTTGCAGATCCTTTACAGTTCCGTCAGGTTGGATGGTGAACGTTGGTGGACAGCCATTTTCAGGTCTCTCTAGAGATGCTCAAGTGGATTTAGGTCAGGGCTTTGGCTGGGCCAGTAAAAAATGGTCACAGAGTTGTTCTGAAGCCACTCCTTTGTTATTTTAGCTGTGTGCTTAGGGTCATTATCTTGTTGGAAGGTGAACCTTTGGCCAAGTCTGAGGTCCAGAGCACTCTGGAAGAGGTTTTCATCCAGGATATATCTGTACTTGGCCACATTGATGTTTCCTTCAATTGCAACTAGTTGTCCTGTCCCTGCAGCTGAAAAACACTCATATAGTATGATGCTGCAACCACCATGTTTCACTGTTGGAAATGAATTAGGCAGGTGATGAGCAGTGCCTGGTTTTCTTCACAAATACCACTTAGAATTATCACCAAAAAGTTCTATCTTCATCTCCTCAGACCAGAGAATGTTATTTCTCATAGTCTGGGAGCACTTCATGTGTTTTTTACCATTTATTTTTTTTATCATTTATTCCATGGTGCTTTACATATGAAAATGGGAAATAAACATGTGTAAGACAAGGGACTCACAAGTACAGAAGGAGACAGGACCCTGCCCGGACCCTGTATGCGGGCTTTCATATTTCTTGCACTGAGGAGAGGCTTCTGTCGGGCCACTATGCCATAAAGGCCAGACTGGTAGAGGGCTGCAGTGATAGTTGGCTTTGTGGAACTTTCTCCCATCTTCCTACTGCATATGTGGAGCTCAGCAACAGTGATCCTGGGGTCCTTCTTTACCTCAATCCCATGATTTTTCAGTTTGGCTGGACGTCCAGGTCTAGGAAGACTACTGGTGGTCCCAAACTTCTTCCATTTAAGGATTATGGAGGCTACTGTGCTATTAAGAACCTTGAGTACTGCAGAAATTCTTTTGTAACCTTTGGCAGGTGTGTGCCTTGCAACAATTCTGTCTCTGAGCTCCTTGGCCAGTTCCATTGACCTCATAATTCTCATTTGGTCTGACATGCACTGTGAGCTGTGAGGTATTATATAGACAGGTGTGTGCCTTTACAAATCAAGTCCTATCAGTTTAATTAAACACAGCTGGACTCCAATGAAGGAGTAACATAGTAACATAGTAACATAGTTATTAAGGTTGAAGGAAGACTTTAAGTCCATCTAGTTCAACCCATATCCTATCCTAACCTGCCCTAACATGTTGATCCAGAGGAAGGCAAAAAAAAAAACCCATGTGGCAAACAGTAAGCTTCACATTGGGGAAAAAAAATCCTTCCCGACTCCACATATGGCAATCAGACTAGCTCCCTAGATCAACACAATATTAAGGAAACTAGTGTATATACCCTGTAATATTATACTTTTCAAGAAAGGCATCCAGTCCCTTCTTAAATTTTATTAGGGAATCACTCATTACAACATCATATGGCAGAGAGTTCCATAGTCTCACTGCTCTTACAGTAAAGAATCCGCGTCTGTGAGTATGCTTAAATCTTCTTTCCTCCAGAAGTAGAGGATGCTCCCTTGTCCCTGTCACAGCTCTAAGAGTAAAAAGATCATTAAAAAGGTCTTTGTATTGTCCCCGCATATATTTATACATTGTAATAAGATCACCCCTAAGCCTTCGATTTTCCAAACTAAATAACCCCAAGTGTAATAACCTGTCTTGGTATTGCAGACCCCCTAGTTCCCTAATAATCTTGGTCGCTCTTCTCTGCACCCGCTCCAGTTCAGCTATGTCTTTCTTATACACCGGAGACCAGAACTGTACACAATATTCTAAGTGTGGTCGCACTAGTGACTTATATAGAGGATATGTTCTCCTCATGAGCATCTATGCCTCTTTTAATGCATCCCATTATTTTATTTGCCTTTGCAGCAGCTGCCTGACACTGGCCACTAAATGTGAGTTTGTCATCCACCCATACACCCAGGTCTTTTTCAGTGACAGTTTTGCCCAGTGTTTTACAATTAAGCACATAATTATAGATCTTGTTCGTTCTACCCAAGTGCATGACCTTACATTTATCCCCATTAAAGCTCATTTGCCATTTATCAGCCCAAGCTTCTAGTTTACATAAATCCTCCTGTAATATAAAATTGTCCTCCTCTGTATTGATTACCCTGCAGAGTTTAGTGTCATCTGCAAATATTGAAATTCTACTCTCTATGCCCCCTACATGGTCATTAATAAATATGTTAAAAAGAAGCATGCCCAAAACTGACCCCTGTGGTACCCCACTGCTAACTGTGACCCAGTCCGAGTGTGCTCCATTAATAACCACCCTTTGTTTCCTATCCCTGAGCCAGCTCTTAACCCACCTACACATATTTTCCCCTATCCCCATTGTTCTCATTTTATGTATCAACCTTTTGTGTGGCACCGTATCAAAAGCTTTTGAAAAGTCCATGTACACCACGTCCACTGCATTCCCTTGGTCCAGTCCTGAACTTACCTCTTCATAAAAGCTTATCAGATTAGTCTGACAGGAACGGTCCCTTGTAAACCCATGTTGATATTGGGTCATGAGGTTATTCTTCTCCAGATACGTCAGTATAGCATCTCTTAGAAACCCCTCCAGGATTTTACCCACAGTTGAGGTTAAACTTACTGGCCTATAATTTCCAAGTTCAGTTTTTGTCCCCTTTTAGAATATTGGCACCACATTTGGTATACGCCAGTCCTGTGGTACAGACCCTGTTATTATGGAATCTTTAAAGATTAAAAATAATGGTCTATATATGACTGTGCTTAATTCCTGCAGTACTCGGGGGTGTATCCCATCTGGGCCTGATGATTTGTCAATTTTAGTGATTTTTAGACGCCGCCGTACTTCCTGCTAGGTTAAGCAGGTGACATTTAATGGAGAATTTTTATCCCTGATCATGTTATCCGTCATGGGATTTTCTTGTGTAAATACTGTTGAAAAAAAATGGCTTTTTCCTCATCCTCATCCACCATTTCACCCAGACTATTTTTAAGGGGGCCAACACTATCATTCTTTAGTTTCTTACTATTTATGTAGTTAAAGAATATTTTGGGATTATTTTTACTTTCTCTGGCAATGAGTCTCTCTGTCTCAATCTTTGCTGTCTTGATTTACTTTTTACAGAATTTATTTAATCATCTGTATTTAGTTAATGCCTCATCACTACCTACTTGCTTTAAGTCTCTAAATGCTTTATTTTTATCTCTTATTGCGCCCCTTACAGCTCTATTTAGCCATAGTGGTTTCCTCCTATTTCTCGCATGTTTATTCCCATGCGGTATATATTGTGCACAGGTCCTATTCAGGATGCTAATAAACGTCTCCCATTTTCTTTGTGTATTTTTATGTCTCAGGATATCGTTCCAGTTAATTGCACCAAGATCATCTCTCATCCGTTGGAAATTTGCCTTCCTGAAGTTTAGTGTCCCTGTAAGCCCTCTACTACAAATCTTATTAAAGGATACATAAAAACTTATTAATTTGTGATCACTATTACCCAAGTGACCCCCAACCCTTACATTTGATATGCGGTCTGGCCTGATGGTTAATATTAGGTCTAGCAGTGCCCCCCCTCTTGTTGGGTCCTGAACCAGTTGTGAAAGGTAATTGTCTCTCATAGTTGTCAAAAACCTATTACCTTTGCTGGAACTGCAGGTTTCGGTTCCCCAATGTATTTCAGGGTAGTTGAAGTCCCCCATAATAATGACTTCTCCTTGAGTCGCTGCTTCATCTATTTGCTTTATGAGGATATTCTCTGTTGCTTCCATTATTTTTGGAGACTTATAACAAACCCCTATCAGTAATTTATTATTTTTTCCCCCTCCCCTTATCTCTACCCACAGGGACTCTACATTTTCATTAGATTCATATATATTATCACGAAGGATGGGTTTTAAGGATGATTTTACATATAAACACACGCCTCCCCCTCGCTTATTTGTTCGGTCATTTCTGAACAGACTATAGCCCTGTAAATTAACCGCCCAGTCATGGCTCTCGTCCAGCCATGTCTCAGATATCCCCACCATGTCATAATTATGTTCCAACAACATTAACTCCAATTCCTCCATTTTGTTGGCGAGGCTTCTGGCATTAGTATACATGCACTTTATGTATCTCTCTGTACCTCTATTCTAGTAGAACCATCTCAAGGAGGATCACAAGGAAATGGACAGCATGTGACTTAAATATGACTGTCTGAGCAAAGGGTCTGAATACTTATAACCAAGTGATATTTCAGTTTTTCTTTTTTAATAAATTTGCAAAAATTTCTACGTTTCTGTTTTTTCAGTCAAGATGGGGTGCAGGGTGTACATTAATGAGAAAAAAATGAACTTTTTTGAATTTACCAAATGGCTGCAATGAAACAAAGGGTGAAAAATTTAAAAGGGTCTGAATACTTTCCATACCAACTGTATTGTCCTGTAGCCCTTCCCAGCCTTGTGCAGGACTACAATTTTGTCCTTGGTGTCCTTAGACAGCTCTTTGGTCATGGCCATGGTCATGGTGGAGAGATGCAATTAATACAGGTAATGAGTGTAGAGTAGGAGTGTTTCTTAAAGAAAAATTAACAGGTCTGTGAGAGACAGAATTTTGATGGTTGGTAGGTGATCAAATACTTATTTCATGCAATAAAATGTAATAAAATTATTTAAAAATTATTTAAAAATCATACAATGTTATTTTCTGGTTTTACACTTAAGATTCTATATGTCACAGTCGAAGTGTACCTACGATAAAAAATTACAGACTTCTCCATTTTTTATAGGTGGGAAAACTTGCAAAAATTGGCAGTGTATCAAATACTTATTTTCCCCACTGTACAGTTTATGTGCATGTATATCAGGCCAGTACCCTTACAAATTATAAGGGTTGTACAAAAAGTTCACAATCTGAATAACTAGAAATTTGAAATATATTGTTTGTCTGTTGTGAGGCAGTGATCGGGGTCATATACGAGGGTCGCTATGTGTCCCCCAAAATGCGCAAAGAACCACATTGAGGCCTTGGGAGTGCATTGCAGTCACAGGTGTAGCTGTAATTGCAATGCAAAATAAAAGTGAGTATTCATCTTGGACAAGCAATTGGTCCAAGGCAGATTAAAAAACCCTGCCATGGTATCATAGAATCATAGAATCGTAGAGTTGGAAGGGACCTCCTGGGCCATCTGGTCCAACCCCCGCTCAAAGCAGGACTCGCTAAATCATCCCAGACAGATGTCTGTCCAGCCTCTGTTTGAAGACTTCTTTTGAAGGAGAATTCACCACTTCTCGTGGCAGCCTGTTCCACTCTGTCAAAATTTTTTTTCTAATATCTAATCTGTGTCTTCTAGTCTTTCCTTGTGCAAATGAAAATAAAGATGATCCTTCTACAATGTGACAACCCTTGAGATATTTGTAGACAGCTATTAGGTCTCCTCTCAGTCTTCTCTTTTGCATGCTAAATATTCCCAAATCCTGCAACTTTCCTCATAAGACAGGGTTTGCAGACCGGTCACCATTCTGGTCGCTCTTTTCTGAACTTGCTCCAGTTTGTTGATGTCTTTTTTAAAATGTGGTGCCCAAAACTGGACACAGTATTCCAGATGAGGTCTGACCAAAGAGGAGTAGAGGGCAATAATGACTTCACGTGATCTAGACTGTACATCCTAGAATTGCATTTGCCTTTTTGCTGCTGCATCACACTGTTGACTCATATTCAGCCTGTGATCAATTAGTATACGCAAGTCTTTTTCACATGTGCTGTTGCTTAGCCCTATTCCTCCCATTTTGTATATGCTTTTTTCATTTTTATTGCCAAGATGTAGTACTTTGCATTTTTCCCTGTTAAAAAACCATTCTGTTAGTTGTGTTAGTTGCTGCCCACTGCTCCAGTTTATTTATATCTTTTTGAATCCTCTCTCTCTCTTCTCTAGTATTAGCTATCCCTCCTAGCTTTGTGTCATCAGCAAATTTAATCAGTTTACCCTCAATTCCTTCATCTAAATATTTGATAAAGATGTTGAACAATACAGGGCCCAGGACAGAGCCCTGTGGTACCCCACTTGAGACATTCTTCCAACTGGATGTGCAGCCATTTACGACTACTCTTTGGGTCCGATCACTAAGCTAGTTATGAATCCACCTAACAGTTGCCTTGTCCATTACATACTCAGCCATTTTTTCAATAAGGATTGTGTGAGATACTTTGTCAAATGCTTTGCTGAAGTCAAGATATGCTATATCTACAGCATTTCCCTGATCCACACAATCAGTGATTCTGTCATAGAAGGAAATTAAGTTAGTCTGACATGACTTATTAGTTACAAACCCATGCTGACTCTGTTTAATCACTTCATTCTTGTCCAGGTACTTACATACATGTTGTTTAATAATTTGTTCAAAGATCTTTCCTGGTATAGAAGTTAAACTCACTGACCTATAGTTGCCTGGGTCCACCTTCTTCCCTTTTTTGAAGATAGGGACAACATTTGCTCTGCTCCAGTCTTCTGGGACTTCTCCTGTCCTCCAAGAATTTTCAAAGATTATGGAGAGGGGTTCAAAAATTTCTTCTGCTATCTCCTTCAGAACTCTGGGGTGTAATTCATCTGGACCTGGAGACTTGAATTCATTTAGGTTAGCTAAGTGTTTCCTCACTTTCTTTCTGTTTATAGATATCCTGTATTCTTCTATTCCCTTAATAGGACAGTGAAGAACCGCTGATGTTACATTTACTTTCTGAGAGAAAACAGATGCAAAATAGGAATTTAAAAGTTCGGCCTTCTCAACATCCTGTCTTACCATTTCATCATTTTCATCCTGTAAAAATCCTATAGCATCTTTGACTTTTCTTTTACTTTTGACATATCCCCAAAATCCTTTATTATTGCTTTTGACATCTCTTGCAAGTCTCAATTCATTGTCAGCTTTAGTAATCTGATTTGTGCCCTGCAATTTCTGCAGACAGCATTATATTCTTCTTTAGATATGCCTCCCTCTTTCCATTTTATAAACATTTCTTTCTTCCTTTTGTAACATGTGTTTAAGTTCTTAAGTGCTTAAGGTAGCAGGGTCGTCCGTTTCTTCCCCCAGCCCAGGTTATCCATGTGGCCCATGGCCACAGATTCCAGTTAAAAGCCCTACAGTAAAGGGTTTGGGTGTGTCAGCTTTTGTTTTGCAAGCGTGCAGAGCAGGAGGCTCTGCAGAGCACTACCTGTGTGAAGCAACACAGAGTCCAACGGAGCCAACAAGCCTGACACCCCTCAGTGTACATGGCAGTGCAGTCACCTAAGGATACAGACTGTTTTGTTTTCCTGGCTGCGATCCAGAGGATACTATGTGCTGTTTATGTTGTGAGTTTGGACATTAAACCACGTTTACTTTGAACTTTTCATGGGTCACTGCTTCATCACTGCACAGTGTGGACACCGCTGCTCTACACTGTATAAACTAGGTTGCCAAATGTGAGAAAAAATCCATAGATTTCTTTCCATTTTAAAGATAGTTACATTGAATGAAGTGATTTCAATCTTCAGAAATGGAGATAAGAGAACTGTGCTCAAAGGTAGAGTATCTCACTCTGAAAAGGATGTCACTACGACTGGTGTCATACTTGCGAGAAACTCGCACGAGTTTCGCACGTCAATACTGAGCACTGCCGCCTGTACTCGGATTGGAACTTTCAGCTGCATGTATTTCTATGCAGCTGAAAGTTCAAGTCCCGAGTGCTGGCGGGAGTGCTGGATATTGATGTGCGAGACTCTTCTGAGTTTCTTGCAAGTCTGACCCCGGCCTACCAGAGATTCCTGATTTTATCGTACAGAGATTGGGTGATGGGGAACAAGGAGTTTCTCCATTTTTTTAAATTCATGTCATTTTATTCACTTTAACGACCTATGAAATTGAAAGAAATCTATGAATTTACAAAAATTGTGGGCACACTAAAGATATACAACATATTTCCTTAAAATCAGATCTCTGTGTTAGCCACACGTTTTCTTTTTATGACTTTTGTACAGTCTATAATCTGTCTCTTCTTAAGTCTTATGAAGCATTGTAGCATATTCATTTGGTCCTCCTTATAATATATATTTTCATCAGCTCAATAATAAAAACAAATCCATATTTAAAACATTTAGATTCTATGGAAGAATGGAATATCACAGAGAATAGAGCAGCCATGACTAAATAATCTAAGCAATAAAAATTCCAGAATGTTTGAAAGCACGGCAAATACCAACAAACCAACCCATAATATCAAGTAAGTGAAATGTGCTAGCTATAATAATGTCATTTTTTCATCTATGGTCACATATGCATCATTATACCCATTTTTAACATTGAGCATATGGCAGATACCACCAGCCCCTGATGAACCCTTTTGACTTATAATGTTGTCCATTAGGATTTACTTTGGCATCTGCCATTATGCTATGGGAATATTTGTCAATCGAGTCTTTAACCCCTTCACCCCCAAGGGTGGTTTTCACGTTCATGACCGGGCCAATTTTTACAATTCTGACCACTGTACCTTTATGAGGTCATAACTCTGGAACGCTTCCATTGATCCCGGTGATTCTGACATTGTTTTCTCGTGACATATTGTACTTCATGTTAATGGTAAAATTTCATTCAAATAACTTGCGTTTATTTGTGAGAAAAATGGAAATTTGGCGAAAATTTTGAAAATTTCGCAATTTTCCAACTTTGAATTTTTATGCCCTTAAATCACAGAGATACAGCACACAAAAAACTTGATAACTAACATTTCCCACATGTTTACTTTACATCAGCACAATTTTGGAACCAAAATTTTTTTTTGTTAGGAAGTTATAAGGGTTAAAAGTTGACCAGCGATTTCTCATTTTTACAACACCATTTTATTTTTAGGACCACATCACATTTGAAGCCACTTTGAGGGGTCTATATGATAGAAAATACCCAAAGTGACACCATTCTAAAAACTGCACCCCTTAAGGTGCTCAAAACCACATTCAAGAAGTTTATTAACCCTTTAGGTGCGTCACAGGAATTTTTTTGAATATTTAAAAAAAATGAACATCTAACTTTTTTTCATAAAAAAAATACTTCAGGTTCTATTTTTTTATTTTACCAAGGGTAACAGGAGAAATTGGACTGCAAAAGTTATTGTGCAATTTGTCCTGAGTACGCTGATACCTGATATGTGGGGGGGAACGACTGTTTCGGCGCATGGCAGAGCTCAGAATGGAAGGAGCGCCGTTTGACTTTTTCAATGCAAAATTGGCTGGAATTCAGATTGGACGCCATGTCACGTTTGGAGAGTCCCTGATGTACCTAATCAGTGGAAACCCCCCCAAGTGACCCCATTTTGGAAACTAGACCCCCAAAGGAACTTATCTAGATATGTGGTGAGAACTTTGAACCCACAAGGGCTTTACAGAAGTTTATAACGTACAGCGGTACAATTAAAAAATCATATTTTTTCCACAAAAATGATCTTTTCACCCCGATTTTTATTTTTCCAAGGGTAACAGGACCCTAAAAGTTATTGTGAAATTTGTCCTGAGTACGCTGATACCCCACATGTGGGGGTAAACCACTATTTGGGCGCATGGCAAAGCTCGGAAGGGAAGCAGCGCCATTTGACGTTTTTGGCTGGAATTGAGATCGGACACCATGTCGCGTTTGGAAAACTCCTGATGTACCAAAACAGTGGAAACCCCCCACAAATGACACCATTTTGGAAACTAGACCCCCTAAGGAACTTATCTAGATGTGTGTTGAGAACATTGAACCCCCATGGGCTTCACAGAAGTTTATAACATAAAGCCGTACAATTAAAAAATCATATTTTTTCCACAAAAATGATCTTTTCACCCTCAATTCTTATTTTTCCAAGGGTAACAGGACCCTAAAAGTTATTGTGCAATTTGTCCTGAGTACGCTGATACCCCACATGTGGGGGTAAACCACTATTTGGGCGCATGGCAGAGCTCGGAAGGGAAGCAGCGCCATTTGACGTTTTTGGCTGGAATTGAGATTGGACACCATGTCGCGATTGGAAAACCCCTGATGTACCTAAACAGTGGAACCCCCCCACAAATGACACCATTTTGTAAACTAGACCCCCCAAGGAACTTATCTAGATGTGTGGTGAGCACTTTGAACCCCCCAGTGCATCACAGAAGTTTATAACGCCCGGGCGTGAAAATAAAAAATTCGTATTTTTTCCACAAACATGATCTTTTAGTCACCATTTTTAATTTTGCCAAGGGTACCAGGAGAAATTGGACCCCAAAAGTTGTTTTCCAATTTGTCCTGAGTATGCTGATACCCCATATGTGGGAGAAAACTACTGTATGGGCACACGTCGGGGTTCGGAAGGGAAGTAGTGACATTTTGGAATGCAGACTTTGATGGAATGGTCTGCGGGTGTCATGTTGCCTTTGGAGAGCCCCTAATGTACCTAAACAATGGAAACCCCCCCCACAAATGACACCATTTTGTAATCTAGACCCCCCAAGGAACTTATCTAGATGTGTGGTGAGCACTTTGAACCCCCCCAGTGCTTCACAGAAGTTTATAATGCCCGGGCGTGAAAATAAAAAATTTGTATTTTTTCTACAAACATGATCTTTTAGTCACCATTTTTTTATTTTCCCAAGGGTACCAGGAGAAATTGGACCCCAAAAGTTGTTGTCCAATTTGTCCTGAGTATGCTGATACCCCATATGTGGGAGAAAACTACTGTATGGGCACACGTTGGGGCTCGGAAGGGAAGTAGTGACATTTTGGAATGCAGACTTTGATGGAATGGTCTGCGGGTGTCATGTTGCCTTTGGAGAGCCCCTAATGTACCTAAACAGTGGAAACCCCCACAAATGACACCATTTTAAAAACTAGACCCCCTAAGGAACTTATCTAGATGTGAGGTGAGCACTTTGAACCCCTAAGGGCTTCACAGAAGTTTATAATGCTCGGGCATGAAAATAAATAATCGTATTTTTTCCACAAACATGATCAATTAGTCCCCAATTTTTTCATTTTCCCAAGGGTAACAGGAGAAATTGGACCCCAAAAGTTGTTGTCCAATTTGTCCTGAGTATGCTGATACCCCATATGTGGGAGAAAACTACTGTATGGACACACGTCAGGGCTCGGAAGGGAAGTAGTGACGTTTTGGAATGCAGACTTTGATGGAATGGTCTGCGGGTGTCATGTTGCCTTTGGAGAGCCCCTAATGTACCTAAACAGTGGAAACCCCCACAAATGACCCCATTTTGGAAATGAGACCCCCTAAGGAACTTATCTAGATGTGTGGTGAGCACTTTGAACCCCCAAGGGCTTCACAGAAGTTTATAATGCCCGGGCATGAAAATAAAAAAATTGTATTTTTTCCACAAACATGATCAATTAGTCCCCAATTTTTTCATTTTCCCAAGGGTAACAGGAGAAATTGGACCCCAAAAGTTGTTGTCCAATTTGTCCTGAGTATGCTGACACCCCATATGTGGGAGAAAACTACTGTATGGACACACGTCAGGGCTCGGAAGGGAAGTAGTGACGTTTTGGAATGCAGGCTTTGATGGAATGGTCTGCGGGTGTCATGTTGCCTTTGGAGTGCCCCTAATGTACCTAAACAGTGGAAACCCCCACAAATGACCCCATTTTGGAAACGAGACCCCCTAAGGAACTTATCTAGATGTGTGGTGAGCACTTTGAACCCCCAAGGGCTTCACAGAAGTTTATAATGCCAGGGCATGAAAATAAAAAAATCCTATTTTTTCCACAAACATGATCAATTAGTCCCCAATTTTTTCATTTTCCCAATGGTAACAGGAGAAATTGGACCCCAAAAGTTGTTGTCCAATTTGTCCTGAGTACGCTGACACCCCATATGTGGGAGAAAACTACTGTATGGACACACGTCGGGGCTCGGAAGGGAAGCAGTGACGTTTTGGAATGCAGACTTTGATGGAATGGTCTGCGGGTGTCATGTGCGTTTGGAGAGCCCCTGATGTACCTAAACTATTGAAATTCCCCACAAGTGACCCCATTTTGGACACTAGACCCCCCACGGAATTTATCTAGATGTGTGGTGAGCACTTTGAACCCCCAAGTGCTTCACAGAAGTTTATAACACTCGGACGTGAAAATAAAAAAATCATTTTTTCCACAAAAATGATATTTTTGCCCCCAATTTTTTATTTTCCTAAGGGTAACAGGAGAAATTGGACCCCAAAAATTGTTTTGCAATTTGTCCTGAGTAGGCTCATACCCTACATGTGGGGGTAAAATACTGTTTGAGCGCAAGGCAGAGCTTGGAAGGGAAGGAGCACCAATTGACTTTTTCAACTCAGAATTGGCTGGAATTGAGATCAGACGCCATGTTGCATTTGGAGAGCCCCTGATGTGCCCAAACAGTGGAAACCCCCCAATTCTAACTCCAACCCGAACCCCAACACACCCCTAACCCTAATCTCAGCCCTAACCCTAACCCTAACCCTAGCCCTAACCCTAGCCCTAACCCTAGCCCCAGCCCTAACCCTAACCCTAACCCTAACCCTACCCTAACCTTAACCCTAGCCCTAACCCTAACCCTAATGGAAAAATGGAAATAAATACATTTTTTTTATTTTATTATTTTTCCCTAACTAAGGGGGTGATAACGGGGGGGTTTTGATTTACTATTTATGTCGGTTTTTATGTTTGGCAGCTGTCGCACGCTAAAAGACGCTTTTTATTGTAAAAATAGTTTTTGCATCACCACATATTGAGAGCTATAATTTTTCCGTATTTTGACACACTGAGTCATTTGAGGTCTTATTTTTTGCGGGACGAGTTGACGTTTTTATTGGTACCATTTTCGGGCACGTGACATTTTTTGATCGCTTTTTATTCCGATTTTTGGGACGCAGAATGAACAAAAACCAGCATTTCATGAATTTCTTTTGGGGGGTGCGTTTACACCGTTCCGTGTGCGGTAAAATTGATAAAGCGGTTTTATTCTTCGGGTCAGTAAGGTTACAGCGATACCTCATTTAGGTCGTTTTTTTATGTTTTGTCGGTTTTTTGCAATGAAAACTATTTTATATAAAAAATAATTATTTTTGCATCGCTTTATTCTGCGAGCTATAACTTTTTTATTTTTTCGCTGATCATGCTGTTTGGTGGCTCGTTTTTTGCAGGACAAGATGTCATTTTCAGCGGTACCATGGATATTTATATGCGTCTTTTTGATCGCGCGTTATTACACTTTTTGTTTGGCGGCATGATAATAAATCATTATTTTTGCTTCGTTTTTTATTTTTATTTTTTAAGGGGTTCGCTAAAGGGGTTAACTAATGGGACAGTGTTATAGGGTGGGTCGTTACGGACGCGGCGGTACCTAATATGTGTACTTTTATTGGTTTTTTTTTTTATTTCCAAAAAATGGATTTATTGGGGGAATATTTTTTTTTTTTCTAATTTATTTGGCGATTTTTTTAAAATTATTTTAACACTTTTTTTATTTTTTTTAACTTTATTAAATAGTCCCAGGTGGGACATCACTGTCCTGTGACAGATCGCTGCTCTGTCACATCACAGATCACTGTGACAGATCAGCGATCTGTCACAGGCAGTGCAGAAGGCTTCCTCATGCCTGCGCTTTGCAGGCACTGAGGAAGCCAGCTTCCTGCAGGCCCCCGAAGGCCCCCATCGCCATCTTGGATTTGGGGGCCTGCAGGAAAGGAGCCCCCGCAGCAGCGCTGCACATTGCGCTGCCGTGGGGGGCTCCGGGAAGCACGGAGGGAGCCCCCTCCCTGCCGATGCTTCCCTTTAACCCCCGGTACACCGCTATCATGTTTGATCGCGGTGTGCAAGGGGTTAACGTGTCGGGGGCGGTCCGTGACCGCCCATGACACATTGTGCCGGGTGTCAGCTGTGTTAATCAGCTGACACCCGGCCGCGATCAGCGGCGCTCACCACGTGGGCGCCGCTGATCACAGTAGACGTACTATCCCGTCCATGGGCATAGGGGCCCAGGTCCCATGGACGGGATAGTACGTCGGATGGCAGGAAGGGGTTAAAGAACCCCGGCAATATAGTATACTAGCTGAAGAGCCCGGCGCTGCCCGGGCATAGTAACTAACTGTGGTTAGTTATAGAAAATTATAATTATCCTCCATCCCATAGTCCCGTGCCCATATACCCATCGTACATATCCACGATCCCATAGGCCCATGCCCATATACCCATCATACATATCCTCCATCCCAAAGTCGAGTGCCCATATACCCATCACACATCCTCCATCCCATAGTCCCTGCCCATATACCCATCATACATATTCTCCATCCCATAGTCCCATGCCCATATACCCATCATACATATTCTCCATCCCATAGTCCCATGCCCATATACCCATCATACATATTCGCCATCCCATAGTCGAGTGCCCATATACCCATCACACATTCTTCATCTCATAGTCCCGTGCCCATATACCCATCATACATATCCTCCATCCCATAGTCGAGTGCCCAGATACCCATCATACATATCCGCCATCTCATAGTCCCGTGCCCATATACCCGTCATACATATCCTCCATCTTATAGTCCAGTGCCTGTATACCCATCACACATCCTCCATCCCTTAATCCCGTGCCATATACATATCCACCATCCCATAGTCCCGTGCCCATATACCCGTCAAACATATCCTCTATTCCATAGTCCAGTGCCCATATACCCATCACACATCTTCCATCCCATAGTCCCGTACCCATATACATATCCGCCATCCCATAGTCCCGTGCCCATATACCTGTCATACATATCCTCCATCCCATAGTCCAGTGCCCATATACCCATCACACATCCTCCATCCCATAGTCCCGTTCCCATATACCCATCATACATATCCTCCATCCCATAGTCCCGTGCCCATATACATATCCTCCATCCCATAGTGCCGTTCCCATATACCCATCATACATATCCTCCATCCCATAGTCCGATGCCCATATACTCATCACACATCCTCCATCTCATAGTCAACCATTATGACATCATAATGAGCGGCGGCGGGGCTTGCAACCTTTGATGACATCAGCGTCGCCATGGCAACCATTGTGACATCATAATGAGGGGCGGGACTTGGCGCGCACACACTGCTTCCCCAGTATGCAAATAGGGGCATTGTGACATCACAATGAGGGGCGGGGCTTGACGCGCACACACTTTTTCCCCCAGTATGTAGATAGTGGCAAAATTGTTTGGTGAATTGGAACACGCGGGGTTAAAATTTCGCCTCACAACATAGCTTAGGACGCTCTCGGGGTCCAGACGTGTGACTGTGCCAAATTTTGTGGCTGTAGCTGAGACGGTGCGGATGCCTATCCCGGACATACAAACAAACATACACACACACACACATACACACATACATACACACATACACACTTTGAGCTTTATATATTAGATTTTGAGTAGTGAAAATGTTTGCGAGTTAGAGAAACTAGAGGATTGAATATGCAAACACTTTAAGGCAAGGGTCCCTGTAAGAAGAAAAAGAGTTCCCAGATTCCTGTTCTGCACGGATGCAGAGAAGACTAAGCGGAAAGATGGCCATGTATGTGCATAGGCTTGGGTCTCTCGACTGAAGTCTATTGAAGTTACTGAAACAGTCAATGAAGCAGACAGGCACTTGCTTTTTTTTAATATTTATGGCATATTCAATGAAAGCACCATAAATGTCTTAAGTGGAAATATTGCATTGAGTCGATATTTTAATGTAAACTTTGCAGGGACCTTGGGGTCACTTCTTGTGTGCTTTCTTTGGATGAAATAGGAAGCCGTACAGAATGATTTATGGGAAGCATAGTCGCCCATCCCTCTATGTAATATATATAATGAGACCCCAGAGCACAATAAATATAGGGGTTAAAAAAAAAGAAACAATTTGGTTCTCACCTGTCTTCTTACCACAGCTCCCAGTCAAGTCCTCATCTGGCTTCTTCAAGCTCTGGTCTGCATGGTCAAGTGACATCCTCTTCTGTGTCTTCTCTAACCATGCCCTTTCTGCATTGAGTAGGTTTCGGGCAATCATGACATCACTATGTGAGGAACTGAGTCTCCTGAAGCACTGATCAGGCCTCAGCTGATGGAAGTCTTGACGACCTGACATCATTATATGCATCACTTGAGGATTACTCAACACAGGAAGTACCCACTTTACAGTGAAGAAAGATGTGGAAGAGGATATCACCTGCCAAGGAGACCAGAGATGGAGGAAGCAAACAGAGGATCAAGCACAAAGCTGCGGCAGCAGGACAGGTGGACAGCAAGTGGGCATACTATTTTTTTATTTTTTAATTCTGCCGGCCAGCTGCTACTTTTCTGGATTCACACAAAGCAAATCACCAAAACTTTGGATTTAAGATTTTATGTAAAATTCAAGACAATTTCGATTAACCTCAAGCTGATTAGAGCTCTAGCAAACATATTTGCATTTAGGATATGTTTCATCTTTGTTCTATGATTCTGAAGAAAATTCCAAACTCATTTAACCCCTTCATGGAGGTATTTTCGTTTTTGTGTTTTCGTTTTTGCTCCCCTTCTTCCCAGGGCCATAACCTTTTTATTTTTTAGTCAGTATGGCCATGTGAGTGCTTGTTTTTTGTGGGACAAGTTGTACTTTTGAATGACACCATTGGTTTTCACATATCGTGTACTGGAAAATGGGGAAAAAATTCTCAGTGCGGTGAAATTGCAAAAAAAGTGCAATCCCACAGTTGTTTTTTGTTTTGCTTTTCTACTATGTTCACTAAATGCTAAAATTTACCTGCCATTATGATTCTCCGGGTCATTACGAGTTCATAGTCACCAAACATGTCTAGGTTCATTTTTATCTACAGTAAGTGGTGAAAAATAATTCTAAACTTTGTTAAAAAAGAAAAAAAAATGCGCCATTTTCCGATAGCTGTAGCGTCTCCATTTTTCGTGATCTCGGGTTGGGTGAGGGCTAACTTTTTGCACACCGAGCTCATGTTTTTAATAAAACCATTTTGGTCCAGATGGGATCTTTTGATCGCCCTTTATTCCATTTTAATGCAATGTTGCGGCAACCAAAAAAAGTAATTCTGGGGTTTTGACTTTTTTTCTCGCTATGCCAATTAGCTGTCGGGTTAATCCTTTTTTTATTGATAGATCGGACAATTCTGAATGCGATGATACCAAATATGTGTGGTAGAGCTGTCTTTGGCGGTTATGCGAATCGCTTTGATGAAGAAGTGTTTAAGTGAAATCATCAGGACAACAATACCAACTGTTTATGCATGAGATATCCATTTATGCAAGTTTTGCACATAGGTTCCTTTTTGTACAAATATTTGTATAGTAATGCGAATTGTGAATATGAAGAAGCATTTAAGTGAATCTATTATGATAATAATATCCATTTCTTATGCATGATATATTTATGTATAATTTTGCACATAAGGTTGTTTGTACAATATGTGTGTGGTAATTTGCTGACTGTTACAACTATTCTTGAAGTAATAACAGCATTGCTGACTTTGTAGAATTAGTAAGATGTTTCCATTATCATTGTTGGTAGTATACCATCAGGGTGATACTATGTTAAAAATGACCACGGAGGGTCTAGATATGCACTGTTTTGTATGTGTTATGGTACGTATGGAGAAGTGTGTCTCAGCGCTCCTGCCCTGCACGCACATGTTGCCCTTTCACTGCTATGTCTGCTGGCTTTCGGCGTCTGATACTGTGGACTGGGCCTGCCCCGGTCCCGCCCACCGTGTGACGCCGACGCATGTTGACATCGCCGTTGACTGGGCAGCATTACGCATCACATCCGGGTGTGGCGCGTCACTTCCAGTCGCGCGGCACTGTACGCTGCGGCCGGGAGATATAAAACATAGAGGCACTTGGTAGATACCAGGGCCCTTGAGAAAGGAGTCCAAAACGTGCATCGGAGCGGACGCGCAAGTCCAGGAGGTAACGGCACCCTGTATTACAGACACCCAAAAAATTTTTACTGGGATATGTGCCATTTGAGTACTATTGTTATGTTGGGTAGTTAGGGTTGGTGCCAGACAGGCGGCGTCCATCTATGGGAGATACTTAGATCATTAGCCGCTATGCAGCATATATAACAGCATGATAGGATTTTTGGCCACAGTGTACTAGATAAGTGGTGGATGGTTAGGGCCTATTGCGCTGCCCTTTGCAGCTGCATACACTGCTGGCAGCCCCTCTGTCTAGCTATTATAACTGCGGTAGCTGTTTTTCTCTGGACCTAGTGCATTCTATGAGTGTTGTGAGCAATGAGTGTTTTGTTCTTCCCTATTTTCTCCGTATTTGGCAGTATGATTTTAATGAATTTGTTTCAATAAATATTATATTTTTATATATATATATATAAACCATTGCCTTGTGATCATCGTTTTTCCCATGGTTCTATGTAGTAATTGATGATAGGCTGTAGTAATCCAGTCACATACATGGTTACTACATAGTAACTAACTGTGGTTAGTTATAGCAAATTATAATTATCCTCCATCCCATAGTCCCTTGCCCATATACCCATCATACATATCCACGATCCCAAAGGCCTGTGCCCATATACCCATCATACATATCCTCCTTCCCATAGTCCCGTGCCTGTATACCCATCATACATATCCTCCATCCCATAGTACCGTGCCTGTATACCCATCATACATATCCTCCATCCCATAGTCCCGTGCCTATATACCCATCATACATATCCGCCATCCCATTGTCCCGTGCCCATATACCCGTCATGCATATCCTCCATCCCATAGTCGAGTGTCCATATACCCATAATACATCCTTCATCTCATAGTCCCATGCCCATATACCCATCATACATATCCTCCATCCCATAGTCCCGTGCCTATATACCCATCATACATATCCTCCATCCCATAGTCCCGTGCCCATATACCCATCAAACATATCCGCCATCCCATAGTCCCGTGCCCATATACCCGTCATACATATCCTCCATCCCATAGTCCCGTGCACATATACCCATCATACATATCCGCCATCCCATAGTCCCGTGCCCATATACCCGTCATACATATTCGCCATCCCATAGTCAAGTGCCCATATACCATCACACATCCTTCATCTCATAGTCCCATGCCCATATACCCATCATACATATCCTCCATCCCATAGTCCCATGCCCATATACCCATCATACATATCCACGATCCCATAGTCCCGTGCCCATATATCCATCACACATATCCTCCATCCCATAGTCGAGTGCCCATATACCCATCACACATCCTCCATCCCATAGTCCCATGCCCATATACCCATCATACATATTCTCCATCCCATAGTCCCATGCCATATACCCATCATACATATTCACCATCCCATAGTCGAGTGCCCATATACCCATCACACATCCTTCATCTCATAGTCCCATGCCCATATACCCATCATACATATCCTCCATCCCATAGTCCCGTGCCCATATACCCATCATACATATCCTCCATCCCATAGTCCCGTGCCCATATACCCATCATACATATCCTCCATCCCATAGTCCCGTGCCCATATACCCATCATACATATCCGCCATCTCATAGTCCCGTGCCTATATACCCGTCAAACATATCCTCCATCCCATAGTCAAGTGCCCATATACCCATGACACATCCTCCATCCCATAGTCCCGTGCCCATATACATATTCGCCATCCCATAGTCCCGTGCCCATATACCCTTCATACATATCCTCCATCCCATAGTCCAGTGCCCATATACCCATCACACATCCTCCATCCCATAGTCCCGTTCCCATATACCCATCATACATATCCTCCATCCCATAGTCCGGTGCCCATATACTCATCACACATCCTCCATCCCATAGTCAACCATTATGACATAATAATGAGCGGCGGCAGGGCTTGCAACCTATGATGACATCAGCGTCGCCATGGCAACCATTGTGACATCATAATGAGGGGCGGGGCTTGATACACACACACTGCTTCCCCAGTATGCAAATAGGGGCATTATGACATCATAATGAGGGGCAGGGCTTGACGCACACACACTTTTTCCCCCAGTATGTAGATAGGGGCAAAATTGTTTGGTGAATTGGAACACGCGGGGTTAAAATTTCGCCTCACAACATAGCTTAGGACGCTCTCGGGGTCCAGACGTGTGACTGTGCCAAATTTTGCGGCTGTAGCTGCGACGGTGCGGATGCCTATCCCGGACATACACACATACACACACACACACACACATACATACACACATACATACACACTTTGAGCTTTATATATTAGATATATAAACCATTGCCTTGTGAATATCGCTTTTCCCATGGTTCTATGTAGTAACTGATGATAGGCTGTAGTAATCCAGTCACATACATGGTTACTAACCATGTTTGTTTGTCATACCTGTTGGTAGTTATCCTGTATGAGTAAAGGCTAAGTTTTAAATAGTTTCATTTGGTGCTGGAGGACATCCCCTTTTGGACGATTGACATCTATATGAACTGAAAGTCATAGCAGTGCATACTCTGTGCACCACACCCAGATCGCTGTCACGGGACAGTAGGGGGAAAACAGGAGACGTGGAACCTGGGCCCCTTAACTGCCCCTCAGGCTAAGGAGGTGCCCTGACTTTCCTTAACATGGGGGTACACTTGATGGTAGTGAGACGCAAGTCCCCGACCTGTCCCTATCTCCTGTTTAGCCCTGAGCTAAACACCCAAGCCCCTCCCCAGGAAGTGAGACAGGGAATAAAGTGAACTGCACCAATAACACAAAAGGAAAAGATAAAACAGACGCCATGGGGTTAAAGCAACTAAAAACCAAAACTTAGCTTTATCTGCTGCCAATGCTCCAAGCAGCAGAGTAAGTCACCCAATCAGCATCCAGCAGCATAACCACTGCTCCAGATAAGCTGAACCCCTGCCGCACCAGGTAGGTCCAGTCTTCACCAAGGTTGGTTAGCAAATGACCAGTATTACTAACAGTGATCTGCAGCACCAGGTGGCCTTATAAAGGGAAGTGGGAGTAGTCACCACCTGCATAGATAATTAATCACCATGCAGTAACACCAGCAGCCACCGGGGGGAAAACCCATCAGCAGACCAACTACAGTTGTAGTAACACCAGCGGCCACCGGGGGCAAAAAAACCATATTAACCCCCGAGGGCCAGAAAGGAAAAAGGTTTATATTAGAGAGTCCAGACTCTGACACAGATCCAAAAATGGATTGTGACAATAACAGACTGCCTACCCTTGAAGTCTCTTGGGATACTTATCTCTTACACATAAGTGGTGAGCTGAATTTACACTTTTTCTATTTTGTAAAGTTCTCACCCTGTCTTTGCTAATATCTTTGTTTCCCGGTAGGACCAAAAAAAATATTTTCACCAGTGATAATAAGCCATTTTCAGATTGTATAGCTTGGTATGACTATTTCATTGATGATATCAACATCATCTGGAAGAGTAATGAAGCTGCCGTGCCGGAATTTATTCATTAAATTAGTTTGAAACAATTACATTTGTTATTCACCTATGACTGGAAAAAAAAGCATTAGTTTTCTTAATTTAACTATACTGTATCTGCTAGGGATAAGTGAACCCGTGGAAGTTCGGGTTTTCTAGGTTCAGCCGAGCTAGAATTAAAAGTTACGTTCGGCATCCGAAAGTGACCCCAAACTTGACCCCAAACACCATAGAAGTCAATGGTAACCTGTAATTTTGTGCTTTAAAATGGCTGTAAAATTGTCATAGTAAAGGCTAGAGGACTACAAAACGAATCTAAATGGGGGTAAGAGCAAGACAAGTGCCCTGCAACCAATTTTGGATAAGGAAATGACTTAAAATAACATAGAATCCCCCCAAAAAATGACAAATTTAAAAAGTTTGTGAAGTGGATTGGATAAAATAAAATTTTTTTGAAGATGAACCCCTGAACATGGCGGCTGAGTTCACATGAATGGTAGAGTGAAACTGCGAATCCCCTCTGTCCCGAAACACCCTGAGCATAGCCTTGGGTGAATTGGTTGATAAGGCAGGGTGGCTGTGGTGAGAATACCAGCCCCCAGCTGTCTGCTTTAGCTTTTTTGGTTTTCAAAAATAGGGGAACCCTGCAACTTTTAAATAAATTATTAATTTAAATAATTAAAAAATCAGTGTGGGGACCCACTATGCTTGATACCTGACCTTGCTGAAGCTGACAGCTGAGGATTGCAGCCCGCAGCTGTCAGTTTTACCTGGCTGGTTATAGAAAATACAGGGGAACCCAAGCTGTTTCTTTTTAAATTTATTTAGAGTGCAGGCACGGGCTAATGAACATTCCCATCAGACGCTGCCTGCTCACGCTGTTATTAGTGGCAACAGGCGTAGGCAGTTGTGAGTAGTAGTCCCATCAACCAACGCCAGTGACCGGAGATAAACTTTTTACCTCTGGTCACAGCTGCAGGCTCATGCTGTCATTTGACAACGTGGGAACTGTGGTTCTCTGACCAGCAGTAATGATTTTACCACTGCTTAGAGGCAGTGTCATGCCAAACATGAAAATCCAGGGGTTCGTCCATCACTATCCATGACAATTTAGATGCTCTGTATTCGGAATGAGAAGCTAAATCTATTAATGAGCATCTACTGGAGGGCAAATCTGATGCCAGCAGCCATGGAAATTCCAGGAGGGGTTTTTCTTGTGGCTGCAGCCTGTGTGTGCAGCAAGGAGTTGCCTGCTTTTTTACTCTCTAGGAGCTACTGTTTTTCCTGGCATCATGAAGTGCGGGGGAGGGGAGTAGGAGCATCAGAGGGGTTGTGGAAGCAATCAGTACCTGCACCTGTGAACAGTGGAGTGAGTAGTAAACAGGTACTTAACTCTGCTGCTGCTGCTTCGGACCATAAGACGCACCCCTATTTTCAGAAGGAAAATAGGGAAAAAAATAATAATGTGTCAAATGGGGGTCCCTCTTACAGTCCGAATTCAGCTTACCTGGGAAGGCATCCGGCACAGGTGGAGAAGTAGTCACAGGAGTCATTCAGTGGTCCAGGCTCGTGCGGTGCCTCTGTGCTGGGGCAGCTGCGCTGGGGCTGGGGCAGCTGTGCTGGGGCAGCTGTGCTGGGGCAGGGGCAGCTGTGCTGGGGCAGGGGCAGCTGTGGCAGGGGCTGCTGTGCTGGGGCAGGGGCAGCTGTGGCAGGGGCAGCTGTGCTGGAGCAGGGGCAGCTGTGCTGGGGCAGGTGGGCTGGGGCAGGGGCAGCTGTGCTGGGGCAGCTGTGCTGGGGCAGGGGCAGCTGTGGCAGGGGCAGCTGTGCTGGGGCAGGTGGGCTCTGCGGTGCGGTGGTGGCAGCGGGCGGCGCTCTGCGGTGCGGTGGTGGCAGCGGGCTGTGCTCCGGTGCAGGGGCGGCGGCTCCGCCGGTGTTTCTTCGCAGCCCGGAGGCCCCCCGCACACCCCTTGCTGGGCGCTGCCATGTTGCGGTGGCCTCCGGGAGCATGGACGCCGGCAAGATGGCCGCTGGTCTGGGGACGGCGCATGCGCAGCTTCAGATCTCGTGCCGAGATCTCGGAGCACAGCCGGCTGCCACCACCGAACCGCAGAGCGCCGCCCGCTGCTACCACCGCACCGCAGAGCCTCGCCCGCTGCCACCACCACACCAGGTACCGTGCATTGCGACCATAAGACGCACCCCCCACTTTCCCCCAAAATTTTTGGGGAAAAAAGTGCGTCTTATGGTCCGAAAAATACGGTAATAGATAAATCCCCTTAAAAAAAGAGAGTAAAAATAAAGGCAAACCTGGTAGTAACATCAATAAAACGCATAGAATGTGGGTGTAACTAAAACTCCTGGTGTGATTGAAGGTGTGGGTGGTAAGACTGAGGTAAATATGGACAAGCAGAATATGGGTGGTGATATGCATAAAGTAAAGGGTGTCAGTGTGAATGTAATAGCTGAAAAGTGTCCCAGGAGGTAACAGTTCCCTTTAATAAAAATCATGTATTTCTTAATATGCAGGTGTGCTTGTGAATAAATAATCTCTCTCTTCTTTTTTGATACATATTCTGATTGATTACCAATATAGTACCCGTTCCATTATAATAACTGTGCGTCTCAACCTCATTTGTTTCACGATGAGAGTAGTACTCTCATCAGCCAACGCCTGTGACTAGCATAATCTTTTTACCGCCGGTCACAGCTGCTGGCTTACATGCTGTCATCTGTGTGACAGCGTGGGAACCGCAGCACTCTGACCATAGTGAACGTACTGCCGATCAGAGCTGGCGTTTACCGCGCTGTCACACAGATGATGGTGTGGGAAATGTAGGATGTTTGTGCCTCACATTCATTTGAATGGAGTTTGGATTTGAGTTTGGGTACCATTCTGGTACCGGAACCAAACTTTTTTTTATATTTTGCTAAATCAGACAGAACCGAACATCCATGGGTCCGCTCATCACAAGTTACTAGTTCCACTAGCTTTCAAGTCAACTTGCAGATATGGGGAGAATCTGTAGGTTGATAGCGTTTTGAACCTGGTTGGTACCCACACTTAGACCTCTACTGCTAGGAGGAAATGAGCTTTATTACCCCTTGCAGCATTCTGGTTTCCGCTATTGCTCTGTGTGTTAATGCTGTGCCTGCTGTCAGTCACTGCCAGGGACATGGCTACAGCTTTTGTTCTCTGTACACAGAGCGGTAACTGAACTCACGCCGGCGCCTCCCCCTATTTCTGAAACCCGAACAGTTTCAGGGGGAATATACTGTAGTTAATTTTCCTCCCGGCAGCGGGACTATGTGCTGGTGCTGGGCAGATTAAAACACTGTTAATCTGCATATTAACTCCATATCTGAAAGTTAATAGTGTTTTTTAACATTATGTACTTGCAGTGCGCTATCTCCACTGTCAGTTTTTGACTGTCAATTAGCTCCTGTGTATGACTTGTATTTAAAGAAGCACTCCTTCCATCAAAGTTTGTATCCTCTTAATATATTGCAATCATCATATTATACAGCACTGTGTGCTTTCAATTGCTAATTTTTCTCTTCTACCCATTTATTTTTCGTCTTTTCCATTAGGTCTATGACATCACGTGATTAAAAACTGACCAGCTGAGTCCTTCTAAGGTCTATGTAGAAACAGGAGGTCAATTTTCCCTCTGAGTCATAAGACACTGCAAAAGTGTCTGGTAGGGGAAGGGGCGCAGCAGCTGGGTCAGGCGTTGAAAAGGGGAATGATGAATGCATGGAAAAGAGACTTCCTGTTTCTACATAGAACAGAGAAAAGAGAATTAGCCTGGTAGAAAGGAAAAAATGAGCAACTGTAAGCACACAGTGCTATATATCATGATTGCAATATGTCAGTCAGTGATATGGGAACAGTTATAGGCTCCGCACACTATGAACCGAGGAGTAATGCACAAGCCCACCCCTTTGACTGAAAGCCTGAGTCTGCTGGGAGGAATAAAGTTCATACCCTCTTGGCAGCGGGGCCATCAGTGTGGGTGCCGAACGGCTTCAGAACGCTATCAACCTGAAGATTAACCTAGTTTCTGAAGGTTAATTGTATTTTTATTTATTTATTTTACTCCTTTATATAGCGCCATTAATTCCACAGCGCTTTACAGACATTATTGGCACTGTCGCCGATGAGGCTCACAATCTAAATTCCCTATCAGTATGTCTTTGGAATGTGGGAGGAAACTGGAGAACCAAGATGAAACCCACGCAAACACAGGGAGAACATACAAACTCCTTGTAGGGGGCATAGAGACTAGAATTTCAATATTTGCAGATGACACTAAACTCTGCAGGGTAATCAATAGGAGGTGAGAAAGGAGAAATATGCAGCAATAGATATGTGGACATGCAGGACGATTAATCGCGAAATGGCCGTTGTCCGGCACCTCCCTCCCCTAGCATTCCTCTAACGTCCTGCATGTCCACATATCTATTGATGGAATTTATGTGAAATAAAGACGCACAGATTTTCAGCTATATCGGTGAGTGCTGCATATTTCTCCTTTTCTCGCTTCACATTGAAATATTCATGTTTTTTCATGCAAGCACCTCCGTTTTTTGACTGAAATATATACCACAATACTTCAGATAAATAGCTCCGCCTGTTAATGTGGTGATTTGTGTGCCCTAGTATGCTGTTCATCTGTTTGCTCTTTGCTGGGATTAATCAAAAGGAGGACAATTTTATATTACAGGAGGATTTATGTAAACTAGAAGCTTGGGTTGATAAATGGCAAATGAGCTTTAAAATCGGGATAAATGTAAGGTCATGCACTTGGGTAGAACAGACAAGATGTATAATTATGTGCTTAATTGTAAAACACTGGGCAAAACTGTCACTGAAAAAGACCTGGGTGTATGGGTGGACAACAAACTCACATTTAGTGGCCAGTGTCAGGCAGCTGCTGCAAAGGCAAATAAAATAATGGGGTGCATTAAAAGAGGCATAGATGCTCATGAGGAGAACATAATTTTACCTCTATATAAGTCACTATTGCGACCACACTTAGAATACTGCGTACAGTTCTGGTCTCCAGTGTATAAGAAAGACATAGCTGAACTGGAATGGGCGCAGAGAAGAGCAACCAAGATTATTAGGGAACTGGGGGGTCTGCAATACCAAGATAGGTTATTTCACTTGGAGTTATTTAGTTTGGAAAATCGAAGGCTTAGGGGTGATCTTATTAAAATGTATAAATATATGCGGGGACAGTACAAAGACCATTCTAATGATCTTTTTACTCTTTGACCTGTGATGGGGACAAGGGGGCATCCTCTACGTCTGGAGGAAAGAAGGTTTAAGCATACTCACAGACGCCGATTCTTTACTGTAAGAGCAATGAGTAGAGATGAGCGACTTTGCCTTTTTTCGGGTCGAGTCGGGTTTCATGCAACCCGACTTTCTCAAAAGTCGGGTCGAACGAAATCGGCCGATTATCGTGAAAAGCCGAAGGCCGACTGAAACACGAAACCCAATGCAAGTCAATGGGGAAGCAAAGTCGGCAGGGAGTGGAGGACATTAAACACACCTACAGTGCCCATTTGAATGGCAAAAACATCAATTTTTATTACCGAAGCTTGTCAACCTTAATTTACTTCATAATAATAGTTACGCACTGAAAACTGGGGGTTATTTGGCTAAAGTTGTGGAGGGGTAGGGCTGGCTCCAGGTTTTCATGTGCCCTGGGCTAAAGAGCGCCCCTTTAACACATACCACAACTCATGATGCTCCGATACGGGTAGAGAAATAGCGGTATAGTACAATGAAAAATACTTCACTTTTTACATCTCATGACTGATATCGATTTTAAACACTCCAATAGCTCCAAAAACGGACAGTATATTACTCCATACAGTATTATGGGCACCGCATAGTGCGCTATGCAGAGTAATGAAGCCCATATATTTCTCCATACAGAATCATTGGTCCCATATAATGTTTGAAACAGTATATGATGAGATCCACATAATGCTACAGTATATGTTGGTCCCCATGGATGAAGCTCCACTGTCTTATGGGCCCAAATAATGCTCCATATATAATGGGCCCCATTTCTAATGCTCCAGTGTATATTGGGCCCTGTAAATGCTGCTCCAGTGTCTGATGTCCACCTTTGGAATGCTCCAGTGTATGGTGGGCCCCATATATCATTCTCCAGAGTATAGTGCTCCCCAAATATTGCTGTCCCAACATTGAAAACAATTAAATAAGTCTCCTCGCTAGGGAATCCCTATACTAGTCTGGACTCCTCGTCGTCCCCATCTTCCATCTCACTGCACTTGGCTGTTTAGGCAGAAGGCGTACAGACGTGATGTCATTGCGCTCTCTGATCAGAATATCACTGTCAGAACACGCGGAAGACGTCATGGCGGTGGAGCAGGGAGAGGTAAGTATTTCAACGTTGCAAGTGCTGTGATCCGGAGCAAGCAGGGGGGGCCCACTCGTTGGCGACGGCACTGGCACAGGGCCCCTCATACTACGGCGGTGTGTGGCGGTGTGTCTGACGGCGGGTGGGGCCCTCCCTCCCACCGGCAGAGACACCACCCTCCCACCGGCAGAGACACTTTTGCGTACTATGAGGGGCCCTGTGCCAGTGCCATCGCCCATGAGTATGCCCCCCACCTGCTCAAGGAACCTGCACTTTCATCTGCACCTTCCCCTTTGTCACCTTGTAAAGTGGTATAGTATGCGGGAAGGGGAACCTGAGTTTCCTCAGGGTCACATTCTGGCTGTTTAGAGTGTGAGGGGAATGTAGTGGTCTGGGTCAATGTACCAGCAGAATCATCTAGCAGTGGCTGGGCATCAGTGCACTTGTGGCATCCCCAGGAGTACGGTCGCCACAGTGGCATTACCTTCCTCCTAGGGAGTGTGATGTCATGCTTTGGAGCAACGAAGGATTTCTCTAGGCAGGCCACCAAAACGACCGACTCACCAAATCTCTGGTACTAAAAATACCCGGATGACCAGCCAATGCGGAGCAATGGACTTCAGACATCACTCTCTTTCTCCACTGGTCAGGAACATACAATCTTCCCATAGGGCAACGCTCAGGTTTATCCTCCTGAAATAGCAGAAAAACTTAGCTTTAGATAACTGGAACAGAGCTGAAAACCAAGAGCTGACAAGCCAGAAGGAATCACCAGCAACTGAACAGGGCGTCGGCTGTCTTAAATCCATTCTGAGAATCCTGAGATCCAATCGTCATCCTCATTCTCAGGTGACAGATTTCCACCGATCAAACCAGCCGCACCACCTCCCGTCACCACCAGTGGGAGTCCAGAAGGGGAACTCACAACTGGTGAACCAAAGAATGAACTCACAACAGCGGTGCTTGGGAAGGTGGAGCAATCGCTGCAGCTTCTGCATACAACTTGAGTGTACCGGCGACCGGCGGATGTGCGAGCACAGTCTTCGAACCTTATGGAGCAGGCCTGTTAACTCCGGATAATTATTGAGGAAGCACTGCACCACCAGGTTCAAGGTGTGAGCCAAGCAAGGTATGTGTCTGAGTTTTGAAAGGGCTATGGCTGCCACAAAATTCCGGCTGTTAGCACTAACTACCTTGCCTGCCTCAAGATGTAGACTGCCCAGCCATGAATCAGTTTGTCGCTGAAAGTAGTCGGCCAGTACCTCCGCTGTTATGAATGAATGCGGAGCAATGGACTTCAGACATCACTCTCTTTCTCCACTGGTCAGGAACATACAATCTTCCCATAGGGCAACGCTCAGGTTTATCCTCCTGAAATTCCTCCAGGGTGCGTCTCAAATTGGGCGAAATGGCAGAAAGAACTACCCCTTCACCTAGGATGGTAGTAGGCTCGGTCACACTAAGAGAATCGGCAAAGAAACTCCTAGAAAGGGCGTCTGCCTTAACATTCTTAGTGCCCGGAAGAAAAGAGACCACAAAATTAAAATGCATGAAAAACAAGGCCCATCTAGCTTGTCTAGGATTCAAGCGTTTGGCCGATTCCAGATAAATCAAATTCTTGTGATCGGTGAGGACCACAACTTGATGTCTAGCTCCCTCCAACCAATGTCTCCACTCCTCAAATGCCCACTTCATGGCCAACAATTCCCGATTCCCCACGTCATAGTTGCGTTCAGATGGGGAGAACTTTCAAGAAAAGAAGGCACAGGGATTCAACTTAGAAGTCACAGGGTCTTTTTGGGACAAAACAGCTCCTGCACCAATCTCAGAAGCATCTACCTCCACCTGAAATGGAAGTGAGACATCAGGTTGCCGCAAAACTGGAGCTGAAGTAAATCTCTGCTTAAGCTCCTAAAATGCTGAGATAGCCTCAGGAGACCAATGCACATCAGCGCCCTTCTTGGTCAGATCAGTCAGTGGTTTGACAATACCAGAAAAATTACCTATAAATTTACGATAGAAATTAGCAAAACCCAAAAACTTCTGGAGGGCCTTCAAAGAAGTAGGCTGAACCCAATCATAAATGGCCTGTACCTTGGCCGGGTCCATTTCAATAGTCGATGGAGATAAGATAAATCCCAAAAATGAAATCCTCTGTACACCAAAGAGGCATTTCGATCCCTTAACAAACAGGGAATTCTCCCTCAAAATCCGGAACACAGTCCGGACGTGTTCCACATGAGAATTCCAATCACTAGAAAAGATCAAAATATCATCCAGATAGATGATCAAAAACTTATCCACCAAGTCACGGAAAATATCATTCATAAAGGACTGGAAGACAGACGGGGCATTAGTGAGCCCAAAACGCATCACCAGGTACTCAAAATATCCCTCCGTAGTATTAAACGCCGTCTTCCATTCATCCCCGTGCTTGACGCGAATAAGATTATACGCTCCCCTGAGGTCAAGCTTAGTAAACCAGCAGGCACTCTTAACTCTGGAGAATAAATCAGACATCAGAGGTAATGGGTACTGATATTTAACCGTCATCTTGTTAAGGGAATGATAATCAATGCACGGTCTTAATGAACCATCTTTCTTGGCCACAAAAAAAAACCCAGCACCTAAAGGTGATGAGGATAGTCTAATATCACCCTTCTCCAATGACTCCTTAATATAGGATCGCATAGCATCATGTTCGGGTACTGATAAGTTGAAAAGCCGACCCTTGGGAAATTTACACCCAGGCATCAACCCAATTGCACAGTCATAACTCCTATGAGGAGGCAAAGACGCAGACTTGCTCTCACAAAATACATCAGAAAAATCGGCTAGATAATCAGGAATATCATGAGACTGAGGAGAGGTGGAGAAAACAGGAGCATCCCTAAGAACACACTGACAACCCAAACTCACCACAGACCCAGATTTCCAATCCAAAACTGAATTATGAGTTTGCAACCAAGGAAAACCCAGAACAATAGTATCATGCAAATTATGCAGCACCAAAAATATACAATTTTCTTGGTGGTCTGGGGCAACCCACATCGTCACCTGGGTCCAAAACTGAGGTTTATTCTCTGCCAAAGGAGTAGCATCAATACCCCTCAAAGGAATAGGCGTCCGCAGAGGCATCATGGAAAAACGACCACGTTTAACAAAGTCCAAATCCATCAGATTCCACGCTGCTCCTGAATCCACAAAAGCCTTCGTGGAAAATGTGGATAAGGAGCAGATCAGAGTAATTGCCAAAAGAAACTTAGGTTGTATACTGCCCACAGCAAATGTGTGTGCAAAACGTTTCTCTCCTTTTGGGCAGACAGAAATAGTATGAGAGATGTCTCCACAGAAAAAACACAGCTTATTACGCCTTCTAAACTCCTGACGTTGTGCCCTAGACAAAACTCTATCACATTGCATAGGTTCAGACATTTGTCCAAAAGGTGGCAACGCCTCTCATGTAGTTTTGCGTTCATGTAAACGCCGATCAATTTGAATGGCTAATGACATAGAATCGTCAAGACCAGAGGGAACAGGAAATCCCACCATAGTATCTTTTATGGTTTCTGACAAACCCTTCCGTAAGAGAGCTGCCAAGGCACCATCATTCCAGGTAGTAAGGACCGCCCACTTTTGGAATTTTTGACAGTATAACTCTGCAGAATCCTGACCCTGGTTCAATGCCTATAGGGCTTTCTCAGCTTGATCAATAGCATTAGGTTCATCATACAACAACCCCAAGGCTTGAAAAAATGCATCCACATTAGTCAGAATAGGATCTTCAGGTGTCAAAGGAAACGCCCAATCCTGGGGATTGCCGCGCAGCAAAGAGATGACAATTTTAACCTGCTGCGCAGAGCTCCGCGATGAATTAGGCTTCAAGGCAAGAAATAATTTACAATTATTCTTAAAATTCAAAAATTTAGACCGATCCCCAAAAAACACATCAGGAGTAGGGATCCTTGGTTCAGCAGCATGTGAATGAGCGAGATAGGCGGAAATTCCCCGCACTTCAGCAGTGAGCTGCTCCACACGATCAGACAATTGCTTAATCTCCGTTAAAAGAAAAAATCCTCCTACGGCCCCAGAGAAAAAGAGGAAAAAATCTACATAAAAAAAAAAAAATTCTGACACTTTTTTTTTTTTTACAATTCTTTCCTGCTTTTGAGTACCCTAGAATCTGCGGTATGGCTGGTGATTCTGTTATGAATGGGTCACCGAGGAGAAAAAAACAAAACAACCTAAGCCACAGAAAACCAGAGTGGTTGGTAGCTATGCAGATTGCCGATCCCTAATCCTACCACATAACTAGCAGTAGCCGTGGAGCGTGCCTACGATGAACCTAGACGCCTCGTCACGGCCGGAGGACTACATAAGCCTAAAGCAAGAAAAGGGAAAACTAACTGCCCCAGAGCAGACCCCAAAGGAATAGATAGCCCTCACACATGTATTGATGGTGAAACAAGATGAAGGCACAAACACAGGCAGGAAAATAGGCTGAGCAAATGATAGGGCCCAAACTAACTAGACAGGAAAGGAAAGGGAAGACACAGTCTGCAACCTGCAAAAAACCCCACAAAAATAATGTCCAACACTTCTGATAGCAAAATTAACCCTGAAGTCACTAGACTTCTCCCACTATATCAGCACTCTGAAAGATTCTGAGACAGAGCAAAAAGAGACCGAACTAGTAAGGGACAAAAAGCCAATTGGCAAAATACTGATAAATAAGAGTGGAAATTCAGCTCAGCCCCCAGCCGGGGCTGGCAGACCACACAAAAAACTGAATAGACCAACAAAATCAAGTGTGAACATTAGCAGAAAAACTTAGCTTTAGATAACTGGAACAGAGCTGAAAACCAAGAGCTGACAAGCCAGAAGGAATCACCAGCAACTGAATAGGGCGTCGGCTGTCTTAAATCCATTCTGAGAATCCTGAGATCCAATCGTCATCCTCATTCTCAGGTGACAGATTTCCACCGATCAAACCAGCCGCACCACCT
Source organism: Dendrobates tinctorius (assembly GCF_039654945.1). Lineage (NCBI taxonomy): Eukaryota > Metazoa > Chordata > Amphibia > Anura > Dendrobatidae > Dendrobates > Dendrobates tinctorius. The sequence continues at coordinate 15,612,419 of NW_027361870.1, read as the reverse complement.
CCCGTCACCACCAGTGGGAGTCCAGAAGGGGAACTCACAACTGGTGAACCAAAGAATGAACTCACAACAGCGGTGCTTGGGAAGGTGGAGCAATCGCTGCAGCTTCTGCATACGACTTGAGTGTACCGGCGACCGGCGGATGTGCGAGCACAGTCTTCGAACCTTATGGAGCAGGCCTGTTAACTCCGGATAATTATTGAGGAAGCACTGCACCACCAGGTTCAAGGTGTGAGCCAAGCAAGGTATGTGTCTGAGTTTTGAAAGGGCTATGGCTGCCACAAAATTCCGGCTGTTAGCACTAACTACCTTGCCTGCCTCAAGATGTAGACTGCACAGCCATGACTCAGTTTGTCGCTGAAAGTAGTCGGCCAGTACCTCCGCTGTTATGAATGAGTCATCTGGGTCAACAACTGGGTCATCCATCACCTCCTCTTCAACGTCATGTGCACCTTCCTCTGTGTCACCGTGTAAGGTGGTATGGTATGCGGGAAGGGGCACCTGAGTTTCATCAGGGTCAGATTCTGGCTCAGTACACTGTGAGGACAATGTAGTGCTCTGAGTTAATGTACCAGCAGATAAATCTAGCAGTGGCTGTGCATCAGTGCACTCCATGTCAGATTCATCTTTGACTGGGGAATTCATGATTTGACTTGATAACCCAGGCATGGTATGAGAAAAGAGCTCCATGGAGTAATCTGTAGTGTGGCCTGCCACATCCTTCACTTTTGGTAGGTGTGAAGGACACAAGGAAAGGTGTTGTTCCTGACCAGGAGCCTCCACCGACGACGCAGTGCTTTTATTTTTTTAAACTTCAGAAGAGGAGGCAATAGAGCTGGAGGCTATGTCAGTAATGTAAGCCAAAACTTGTTCCTGAAGCTCCGGCTATAAAAGCGGTTTTCCTACTCCCAGAAAAGGGAGCCTACGAGGCCTTGTGGAGCCAGGCAATGTCTCTGGCTCACCACCTCCTGCCTTAGGTGCTATTGTGCTTTTGCCACAACCAGCAGAAGCACCACCACCAACACCACCATCAGGACCAGCTGGCAATCCCAGCCCACTTCCACGGCCTCTTCCACCATAATTCTTCATTTTTTTGAAAAAGGTACCCAAAATAACAACAGCTATATGGTACTGTAAAACAAGGTAAAGGGTCTATAGAGTATTGGTGAGAATTTTAATCTCACTGTATATTGGAGGACGCTGAACTATTGTCTCAGGCCCAGTATAGATTACACCGCAATGTGACAGGCAGAAATTGGCTGGTGTATGAAAAGGCAAAAGCTGTATAGAGTATTGGTGAGAATTTGAATCTCAATGTAGATTGGAGGACGCTGAACTATTGTCTCAGGCCCAGTATAGATTACACTGCAATGTGACAGGCAGAAATTGGCTGGTATATGAGAAGGTGAGAAGGCAAAAGCTATATAGAGTATTGGTGAGAATTTGAATCTCAATGTAGATTGGAGGACGCTGAACTATTGTCTCAGGCCCAGTATAGATTACACCGCAATGTGACAGGCAGAAATTGGCTGGTGTATGAGAAGGCAAAAGCTGTATAGAGTATTGGTGAGAATTTGAATCTCACTGTAGAGTGGAGGACGCTGAACTATTGTCTCAGGCCCAGTATAGATTACACTGCAATGTGACAGGCAGAAATTGGCTGGTATATGAGAAGGTGAGAAGGCAAAAGCTATATAGAGTATTGGTGAGAATTTGAATCTCAATGTAGATTGGAGGACGCTGAACTATTGTCTCAGGCCCAGTATAGATTACACCGCAATGTGACAGGCAGAAATTGGCTGGTGTATGAGAAGGCAAAAGCTGTATAGAGTATTGGTGAGAATTTGAATCTCACTGTAGAGTGGAGGACGCTGAACTATTGTCTCTGGCCCAGGACAGATTACACCGCAATGTGACAGGCAGAAATTGCCTAGTGTATGACTTACTACAAGGTGTATATAGAATTGGGCAGAATTGGAATCTCCCTAGAGTGTAGGTCTGTAAAAACGGACAAACTCCTCGGCTTTTTCTTACAGAGTCACACACGTAGATAACTTAAATTTGGCCGTGATAACAGCGGTACACGGTACTGAGAGAGGAGCGTGCATGTACTCCGCTGTACGGTGTATGTAAAATTGTCAAGCTCCGTGTTTTTGTATACGGACTGACACATGCTTTCTCTCTCTAGTTTTGAATGTAATCAAACAGCAAATATACTAAACTGTTTGAAAAACGGACAAAACTATAAGGTGTACGTCTGTAAGAACGGACAAACTCCTCGACTTTTCCTTACAGAGTCACACACGTAGATAGCTTTAATTTGGCAGTGATAACAGCCGGTACAAGGTACTGTGTGAGGAGCGTACACTGCTGTACGGTGTGTGAAAAAATGAACGCTCAGTAACTCACCAGGACAAAACAATAAAATTTGGATTGCTTTGAAAAAAGCAGTTTGCTCAGCAGTGTGAAAACAGCAGTGCAGCTATCAGGGAGCCTTAAAAGGCAGCCTAATAACCAACAGAGCTGATGCACCGAAATATAGCCTCCCCTTGCACTGCACAGTAACTGGTGTGTTGTACAGGCAAAATCGCTAGCAGCAGAAGTAGTTTTTGGTATCTTCTTCCCTGCCTAACGCTCTCCCTACAGAATCAGCAGCAGCTCTCCCTATTCTGAGATCAGCATAAGTAATATGGCGGTCGGCGTGCACGCCCTTTTATACCCCCTGTGACGCCACACAAAGCAAGCCAATCACTTGCATGCCCTTCACAAACATGGTGGTAACCGCTGCCTATGTCATCACGTTGCCCACAGTGTGACCGTTCTTCCTGATTGGCTGAAAAAGGGCGCAAAAGCATCTTTTGAAACGCGACTTTGGCGCGATGTTTGCCGACCTCGTGGGCGACCTCATGCTAAGGTCGGGTTTCGTTTCATGTAACCCGACTTTGGCGAAAGTCGGCGACTTTTGAATTTTTTCGACCCGTTTCGCTCAACTCTAGCAGTGAGACTATGAAACTCTCTGCCATATGATGTTGTAATGAATGATTCCCTTCTAACATTTAAGAGGGGACTGGATTTCTTTCTTGAAATGTATAATATTACAGGCTATATACACTAGCTTCCTTAATATTGCGTTGATCCAGGGAGCTAGTCTGATTGCCGTATGTGGAGTCGGGAAGGAATTTTTTTCCCCAGTGTGAAGTTTTTTTGCCTTCCTCTGGATCAACATGTTAGGGCTGGTTAGGATAGGATATGGGTTGAACTAGATGGACTTAAAGTCTTCCTTCAACCTTAATAACTACTGTATGTTACTATGTTGCTATGTTGTCTTTGGTGGGATTTGAATCTAAGACCCCAGTGCAGTGCTAATCACTGAGACACATCTTTTTACACAATAAGTTCTCTTTAAATGTAATAATTTTAAATGTTTTTTGGGAAACAAATTTGTAAAAGAAGGAGGTGTTTTCTTATTGCAAATATTTTTTTGTTGAAATTTAAGGAAGGGTTGTCAACTGCAATATTGCTAGTTAGTGTTACAGTGTTTAATTTAGGAGGTTTTATTATTAGTGTTCATAATTTGCATAGCTGCAGGGAGGAATTAGTGAGGAGTTTGTGAAGATTAACTTGATATAATCTGTGAATAATCCGTGGTTTCTTTGAGCTATTGTAATTCCAGATACATTAAAAGGATATATGTACAGTAAGTGTTCACTGTGGGGTTCTATAATGAGAACCAAAATTAAACTGATTGTCCAGGACTTTAATTATTTCTACATTGCACCTAAGAATTAACAGGCAGGTATCGTTATTATTTAACCTCCTAAGTCGAAGAAATTGGCTATAAGCGAGGGATCTTTTTACATGATAAGGGTCTGCGCTGTTAAATTGGCATAGGAGTTGGTGGGGGATGGCCTCCTGAACACCTCGGTGGTCAGGAAACCGTCATCCATCGCCTCTACATCCAAAAACTCGAGGCGAGTACCACCGAAAACGGATGTATAACGAATGCTCATATTATTGGTGACATTGAGAAAGCTGACAAAGTCATGGAACTGCCCTTTTGTTCCAGCCCACACTACAAAGATAGCGTCCACATATTGAATGTACAATCTAATGAACTTAATGAAAGGGTTGCTAACATCATGCACAAATTTATCTTCAAAAATGGCAAGAAACAGATTGGCGAAAGTGCATAACAGTGCATAAACCGGCAGGTAACTTTAAATGTGGACATTGTTCATTTTGCACTTTACATTTAACCTCGAAATGTCTACAAATAGGGAACATAGCACACCAGGTCAATGAGTTCATCACTTGCCGAACTAATTATGTAATTTATATTATATTTTGACCCTGAAGTTTTTTCTATATAGGCAAAACCATCCAGCCTTTGTTTGTGTGCTTTTGAGAACACTATAGATCCTTATAGATCATTTGCCTCTTCAATTGAAGAGGCAATTTGCATATAGATCCATAGTAACTGGTAAGGGTGCATCACGCCTAATTGATCATATGAGAGAACTTCACGGAGGTAATGCAGATGCATTACGATTCGCAGGAATTGAGCAAGTTAGATTACCAGTCCAGGGAGGAGATCTGCACAAATTACTCCTGAGAAGAGAGGCCAGGTGGATCTTGCGGACCCGAGCACTGGAAGCCGCAGGATTCAATTATAAGTGCGACATGACTGCTCTGTCTGTGACATAATTCACAACCTTTGACTGTCTATTTTGATAATATTTACAATGATTTGCTGAGAATATCCATAATGTTCAGTTTCAGCCAGTTTCAGTTTTTTCATTGTTTTTGGCTCCATCTAGTGACCAGAGTCATAACTGCAGTTTCATTGTGTATTTACTTTCATTTTTGCTTTTATATTTTCCCTTTCTTCACAATGCATCCTGGGAAAGCTTGCAAAGCACCCTGGTAAGTTTGCAAAGCATTATGGTCTAGTCCAGCCCCATTTTTCCCTCCAGTCCTCCATTTTCTATCAAGCCTGCATTCTGAGAACATCTCATTTCTCTTCCACCTTGTGTCAGCATCGCTGGTATGTAACAACGCTTCCTATATCTAATTCCTATCTCATACTACCCTACTTAGTTAGCTCTTCCCTGTTTAGCTATTAGTGCAGATAATCTATGTTATGTATATTATGTATTCCTATGAACCCAGTACTGATTGTATTTATATGTTTTACTTGTAATTTCACCACATCTATATACCACTACATTCAATAAAGCAGAGATTCAACCTACAGTCTCCTTATTGAACCCCCGGTATAGCGGTTTAGCTGCCTGTATAAGCTACATGAATCCTGGTTCATTAGTGAGGACAGAACAATGACAGTGTTTTTATGATTGCGTAACTGTTACATATGTGTACTTTTTAAATGATGTGATATCGTTTTTTTGTGCTGTATTTTTTATGTAGTTTTTGTATTTTGTATTTTTGTGGTTATTGTTTGCAGCCTAATGGAGGTGTGTTCATGATAATAGTCTGCTGGAGCTGATTGTGATGGTGCCCGATGACTACTGCTGATCACATATTGCTTACTAATCATAAGCATAGGAAATCAACGTTTATGTCTTGGAGAACCCCAATAAAAGAATTAATGTTATCATTTCATAAAGTAGCAAGCACTGTGTGAGACAGGAACTAATTAATTCAGGTCAGGATGTGGAGTGTTTTGATCTTCTTGCAAATTATATAATGGGGCATAGTAATTTGCAAATAAATTGGCTATGTCTTTAGGGTTTTGAAATGTTACATTATTGTACAATAATCACAGGTATAGTGTATCTTCTGTTTGTCTAATCTGGTTTCCAGCTTGCCTGAGGTCTTTACACTGATAATGAATTGATTGAGTAGGATTAATGTTATGTTGATTTTTCAGAGAAGTTATTTTAGCCACAAGATTCTGAGTTTCCTTGACTCTACATTTATTTTGCATAATCAAAAAACAGAGTAAAGTAAAGACAGTAAAATGAAGAAAATTAAATCAAGATATGTATTCTTTGTTATCTGAGAGTTTAAGGGAATAAAAAATAGGAAAAAATAGAACAAATATAGTTGACAACATGAAGCAACTGGAAAAGTGAAAACCGTAAAACCCTTCCTTAGCTGCATCTACGGCATTTCATTCCTGTACCCTGCTCTGTACTGAGTGTGGCATAGTGAGGAGCAGAACAAGCCTCTAGTTACACCGGCTGCCAAATTCTTCATTGGGGTAAATTTCAGGTCCAACACCTCCTCCACTGCCACACAAATTATTTCAGATCACTGCCTGGTTGGAGAGGCTTTACACTCATTGATCACCACTTCTTCTTTTTAAATATTTTTATTGAAGTTTTTTCATAAAACTGGGAGGGGGAGGGGGAAAGGGAACAGAACAGGAAAGGGATTGGGGAGGAAGAAGGGTATATGTACATAGGATGGGTGAGGGTCATAAAAAAATAGAGAACCCTTGTAACAAAGCATACCTTTTTAAGTATGCAATATACTTATACCACTAAGAGGTACAATAATACTAAACCTTTAAAGAGGAGATGTATGAGGGCAGTCTAGTCCAACCACTTAAGGAGGTGCATGAAATAAATTTAAACTCATCTAAATTTACTGTTCCAGACCTTCCACTTATTAGTGTAGGTGAAAATATTATTATTACTGACTGTGAACCTCCATTCGATAGCATTATGTTGGTAGATTGTGTCTAGGATATCTGAAAATTTGGGGGGTCAGGTTTCTTCCAAAAGAAAGCCAAGTTATTTTTAACTACCAAAAGGATGTGTATAACTACCTGTCTCACCGACAGATGCAATTGATCCAAGTCCAAAGAAAGCAATGCTTTTTGGGGAGTCAAGGTGAAGTTTACTGTAAAGGAGTCAATATGATGAGAAACCTGGAGCCACAGACGTTTTAGTTTCGGGCAACACCAAAAGATGTGGTAAAGATTCCCCTGTTGTCCGCAACCTCTCCAACAATGGGGGGAGTGGTCCTGGTTAATGTGGGAGAGTTTGATAGGCGTGAGATACCACCTGTTAAGTAGTTTGAAATAAGACTCATGAAGAGTCATTGATATGGTAGATTTATACGTATTTTTTATGGCGATGTCCCATTGCTCAACCGAGACAACAGTCCCAAAGTCGGATTCCCATCTCCTTAAATATATGTTCTTGCAAGAGAGTTCCTCTCTTTTGAAAGAGGAATATATTCCTTAAACTCTATGTATTTTTATTAGTAGGATTGCACAGCAGTGAAGACACAATTTCATAGTTAAAAGACTTACCTATTAGAATTTTTTGTACCTTATCTTTCAGCATTAAGTAAGGAATCATTTCAGAGGAGGGGATATTATATTTGATTTTTAGTTCACTGAATGTGAGAAAATTAGACCCATCCTGAATATTTTTTCCTTTTATTATACCTAAATTACTCCAGATTTCTGAGAGAGGGAAGTTAAATATTAAAGCTACCAATTGAAGCGGAAACCTCAAGGCCTTTTCGACTTTGTTAAATTTCTTATATGGTTTGATCAGTGATCTCCATGCAGAAATGATGGGACTGAAAATAGCGTGAGAAGATATCCTTCAAGGCTCATGAAACAGGAAGTAGAAAAGTAAGTCTTGTAGAGAGTTAAATTTACTTACGTCTCTCTCCAGGTAAAACCAAGCTGGAGGTTTCTGTTTGTTATTAAGCCAATAACAGTTTTGCTAAATTAATAAGGCCACATAGTATGCATGGAGATTAGGCAGGCTTGTACCTCCTCTGCTTTTATGCTTATATAAAATTTCTGCCAACACCCTAGGCCTCCTGTCTTTCCACACAAATGATTTTAGTAGGCTTTGTAAATTTGTATGGATTGAAATAGAAGATTGATCGGTAGCGTGCAAAAAAAATAGAGTATTTTGGGCAGAATGATGGATTTCACAACCATCACTCTACCAAACATAGAGAGTTCAGTTTGCCTGAAAAAGGAAATGGCCTGAGAGATAGTTACAAGGATCACATTTAGGTTTGCTTTGACAGTTGCTTGGATAGAACTAGCCAAAGTGATCCCAAGATAGACTATCCCTGTTTCTTCCCAGGCAAATTCTGTACTTCTCTTTAGCTCTTCGATTTCCGTTTTTGTTGATCACCACTTCTTCAAGATGTGAGCAGCCACTGAGATTGTTGCTTGAAGCAATCAAACTTATAGTAAAGGTGTCTCAGTGTGTTTATTAGCAGGGCATTGTTATCCATGTGCTGCTCCATGTCTATGTCATCTTTATCAAATTATTATTCATGTGCTGCTCAGTGCCTTTGTCATCTCTATCGCTGCCTGCCTATTGGAAAGTGCAGCAGCCGACATAACGTTCTCATTCTCCACTCTGATTTGCATAAGCAGGCAGCGAAAGAGATGACAATGACTATGAGGAGCTCATGAACAGCAACTCAACCAAGATGACAAAGGCACTGAGCAGCACAAGCAAAAGCAATGCCCTGCCGATAAACACACTGAGATCATCTTTACAATAACATTGATTGCTTCAATCAACAGCCTCACCTCCCTCTGGATGGTAAGGTGTTAAGGATGGCTAAGGCTGGGGTCACACTGCGTTATGGCAATCCGTTAGACGGACTGCATTACACCGTGACATAACTCGGTGTAACACAGTCCATTAACACTGCCATTAACCCCCATTAGCGGGCGCATCACGACGCATGCCATAAAGCGTCATGAGCTCGCGATGTACCGTCATTCAGTGACAGAGCCTCGGACGCGGGCTGCAGCGTCTGAGGCTCCGTCACCGCTAGCGCAGATGATTAATCTGCGCTAGCGGTATAGCATAACACGATCGCGTTATGCTATAGTGTTAAGGCAGCCCATCAATGTTATGCGTTGAACTGGCTGCTTTAACACAGTGTGACCCTAGCCTTAGGGTGGCTAAGGGAATTGGTTAAGAAGGGGAAGGAGCTTAATTCATACAGGATGTAAATATATTTGCAAGCGTGGTGTAGAGGGCTACTGAACACTAGTAAAGGTTGCATAGAGAAGTGAAGGAAAAAGGAAGGCACCATTTCCACACAGGACTCTTGACATACTCATGAACATAGCGAAGACTGAGCATGCAAATGTAATGAGGCTCTACCGGGCACAGCTACCTAGGGGGGTCAGAGGGGGCCATGGCCCTGGGCCCCGCGCTCTGAGGGGGCCCACCCGGAGGAACGCTACTGTAACTGTATCGGCTTGCACAGCGCGCCCATACAGTTACATTCTGCAGCAGAGTAGGGAGAATCGATCTCCCTGCACTGCCGCCCGGCTGCTATGGGTCCCTGAGCAGGCAGTGGGCCCCCGCCCGTCATCGCAAGTTCAGCTGTATCGGCATCTAGCCGATAAAGCTGACCGCGTTGATGAGAGAAGGAGTGAGCGCTCCTTCACCCATCATCCCCCTCTCAGCATCTGATGCAGACACTGACAGCGGGTGTGATGATGTCACTGCCCGGCGCCTGCTCTCAGGAGATGAGCGGGAGCTCAGAGCAGCGCAGGAGGAAGAGAGGTGAGTAGTGGATTTATTTATTTTTTTTGTATTTATTTTTTTTATTTTTATAGGGTGCTTTATATTACAGTCTGCCTATGGGGGGGGCTTATGTTACAGTCTAATAATGGAGGGTGCTGCCTTACATTATTATCTCCCTAGGTGGGGCTGCATTATATTAGTCTGCCTATGGGGGGTGCTGCCTTACATTACAGTCTGCCTATGGGGGGGTGCCTTAAATTAGTCTGTCTATGGGGGGTGCTGCCTTATATTAGTCTGCCTATGGGGGTGCTGCCTTACATTACAGTATACCTATGGGGGGCTGCCTTACATTACAGTATGCCTATGAGGGTGCTGCCTTACATTGTAGTCTGTCTATGGGGGGTGCTGCCTTACATTACAATCTGCCTATGGGGGGGCTCCATTATATTACAGTCAGCCTATGGGGGACTGCCTTACATTAGAGTCTGCCTGGGGTACATTATACTTTATTACAGTCAGCCTATGGGAGGTTGCATTATATTACAGTCTACCTATGGAATGCTGCCTTACATTACAGTCTGCTTATGGGGGGCTGCATTATACCATAAAGTCTGCCTATGGTGGCTGCATTATTCTGTAGAGTCTGCCTATGGGGGGCTGCATTATACTATATAGAGTCTGCCTTTGGGGGCTGCATCGGCACTTCTGTGATGCGATCAATGGGTTGCAATGACAGCTGGGTGTCTGTTGAAGGCCTCTGTAGCTGTCAGTACAGAAAACCTTTGAAATCCTGTCTGTGGCTAGGCTTCAAAGGAGACTGTGATTTTTACTATATGCATGGGTATGACCCTATATACAGGGGCGTGGCTTCCCTTTTAGGGCTTTGCATCTTTTGTTTATAGCTTTCTACAGGCAGGTGTAAAACAGTCAGGTCTTTGTCCTGTTCTTCCCCCTGTCTATTTTGAAGCTTGCTGGCACATAGTAAGGTGAACTACAAGATTTAGGGACCATCCTGATTGGGTACACCTTGTCGTGGTGAGATGTCTTTTACACTTTTTAGATCAAAATAGTGTCCACTAAGTTCTTTATATTACTTATTCACTGCTCTCGGTATATGCTCATTATTTTTACCCTATAGGTTTTGCCTGGTAATGGCCACTGTCTGAATGTGCACCTATGCATTGCATTTACACCAACAGGTGTGCGGGCCCAGTTCTTCAGTTTTAATTTCCTCATGTAGCCTAATTTAAATCACAATTAATTCTAATGGAGCTGTGAGCAGGTTGCAGAATGCATTGAAAGACAGGAGGCAGAGCAAGGGTTAACAATTTGAACAGTTTTAATTAAACAGGGGATTTACTCCTCGCAGCGAGATAAATGGTTAAACGCTGGAATAAACAGTTCAGGTGTTAATAATATGCAGAGATATTGAACGAGGTAACGGCAGTTCTGTTGTACACCTAACGTGTCAGAAGTTTCTCTGACTGTAGATGCCCATTGAAGGTCAGTAGCACTGACAACAGCTTGCGTGGTGCTTGTCCAAGAAGGTCCTGCTGGTAACGGTGGTCTGTCTGCTGGCAGCAGTGGTTGGTGTCCGGTACCTTCCACTGGGCCCCTAGTCCATATTCTGATATGGCCGGAGGAGCGTGGGTCACGGCACTGTCTGAAACCGATGTGGCCCGGCAGATATACCCTGGTGAATCGGGTGCAGATGGCAGTTCTGCACTCGATCTCTTCTGGCAGCATACACGCAGTACTCACTAGCCCGGAAAGTTCAACACCTCGCTCTGTGGTGACCAACAAGCACAATGCACATCTCTCCGCACAATCCTTGTTAGCGGTGTCGGTGCTTGGGTGCGGATCTGCGCTCTACGGATGCACTGGGGCCAGAGTACTCACTGGTCCCTGCTGCGTGCTGTCTGTTCCCGCCAAGTCTCTCTCAAGGCCACCGGATCTGTCTGCTGCAGTCCATCGCAGCGCCGGCAGGTCGGTTGCAGTGCCCTGCCTGCCCTGCTGCTTGCACACTGACCGTGGAGGACTCTCTGCAGCTTCGCATGCTTTCCCTCTCAGCTTCCGGCTGGGTTCCCTCTCTAAACATGCCTCCTCTTCCTGGGTCATGGGGCCTGTCCGGTCCCCTATTCCTTCCCCCAGGAAACAGGAGATGCAGCCTCAATAGTTCCGAACCCTGCTCAATACAGATACTTGCAGCCTGGTCTTCTTCCTTACAGAGCAACAAAGTTGGAGATCTGTTTTCCCTCAGCCTCACTGTCAACAAACTGCAGGCTATTTTGTGACAGCCTGTTTCCTGATCTCCTGATGGACACACAGGTCAACATGTAGGCATTTGAGCTCCATAAATCCCTGTATCTCTGATATTAGCTGCTTGTCAAAGAAACAATTCCAATAACAAAACTATATTTAGGATTTAATATATTCCCTAAAATATTAGTGTAAGTTCAGCAAAGGTTAACCAGCATTTTCAGAGAAATGTTGAGGCTTCCAAAATGAATAATGCCATTAGCCATATCTGGCACTGAAAGGATTAATTCCATGCGTTCCTCTGATGAGACCTTGGACCACCGCCTGCTCTCCATAGATATGGCTGCTCAAATATCTGTAGTAGCTGGACAAGAATTCTAAAACCTCCTATAAGTGGTTCACTTACAGAAATATTTTGTTTGCAATGTTTGGGTTAGCACTGTATCTATTTATTATTGTACAGATTTGAAAATACAAAAAATATCTTACACATTGTCGATGCGAAAGTTGCTTGTTTCATCTGCACTTTTATTTTTTGGACTGAATATCTGCCTCACCCTGATGCGACACACCCAGGCAGGATTGCCAAAATATTTGTCCAAAATCATGTTCAGTGTAAGACTCTTTTAATTCAGTCATTAAATAAAATATAGGTCACAATACACACAGAAAACATGTTTAAAACAGTCTGAAATAGGGATGGGTGAATGCATTCCTTCAGATGGAAAGGAAAAACACTGTACAAGGTCACGTCTTTACTAAATTCAGCAGAAATATTCAGGCTTTACAGAGGAAGAATGGGATTTCATTTAATTAAGACTTAAGGCCCACAGATAGGTTAAAGGGAATCTGTCAGGTGATTTTTTTCATAGCCTACGAATAGTATCCTGAAATAGGGCTCGGGCAGCCCTCTCAGAATATGTAACGATTATTGCTGTACCTTGTCCCGTTTTCTTGCTGTGAGCTGCAGACAATTCACAGTCGCGCCTGACTAGTCAAGAATATGTCAATCCAAATTAAATATGCACACCCATCAATGCCCATAATCCCTCCCACCCATCTTCTCCGACATCAGTAACAATTAGGATGCAGTCAGACTGCCATATTATTCGTGCTAGGATCTCATTGCAATCCTTGGACAGGCCGTCGGCTATCCTGACCTGAGTGTGACAGCTGCAAAGAAACACATATTGTCATGTTCAAGTCAGGATAGCCGACAGCCAGTCAAAGGATTGCAATGAGATCATCAAGCGAGGAATATGATAGTCTGACTGCATCTTAACAATCACTGATGCCGATGCATTGATGTGGTAGGGTTTATGGGCATGGGAGGGTTGCCTATTTAGTTTGGATTTTTATATACTGCACAACTCTGAATTGTCTGGAGCTTACAGCAGGAAAACAGGACAGAGTGCATCAATTAAAGTTACATATTCTGAAAACGCTCCAAAGCCCTATTTCAGGATACTATTCATATGCTATGAAAAAAAATCACAAGCCAGATTCACGTTAAAATAGTTGTCCAGGCTAAAAACAATACTTCATTGGGGCTTGGATTTTTTTTAAAATAACAAACTTTTCCATACTCATCTGCTGTCACATCTTTGTAACCAGCACAGGCTGGTCTGTGGTCTGTATTGGCACTGGAAGTGATAATGTCACCATTCATCTGTCATAAAGCCAATGTATCCTGTGATTGGATTGGCTGCAGCTTTCAAGTGACTTTAATAGAGCGTCATCAGAGAAACATCTGATGATTCACAGTTCAGGTCGCGTGACTACTGCAGCAGTCCTGTTACAAGTAATCGGTAATGTCATGATTTATGGTGCTGGTGTAAACCATGAAGTAGTCAATGAGTATTGAAGCATTTGGGGTGATCCCAGTAACCCGTGACCTTAGCAACGCAGTTACTGGGATTGCCCACTTATCGACTGACATATGGACAAACAATTGTGGCCAGGGATGCTACGTTTCCCTTACAGCACACTGGGTGAACATTTTGGAGGCTCGAGTTGAGTCCCAGCCTGACAGCACATGTGCTCCTGATCCCAAGGATTGCTGGCCCTACTTCTATCAGTGTTTCCTCGACATCATACATCAGTTCCTGCACTCCCTTCTACTCCTTCTCATCCTCCATCTCCAATGTGTTATCTCAGAGCATGTCGTCCCCATCAGCCACATGCTGGAACCTCTGCAGTACTGTCTCAGGAAAGCGGCTCTGCAGAAGCTAATTTGTCTATGAGATAATAAATGGCGCTATAACAAATAATAATAATAATAATAATAAAGCACAATGCGGCAGAGTTACTTAAAGAGATAACAAACCAGACAGATCTGTATCTTTTGCTGCTAAACGTCCAACCATGTGTGGTTGTGTGTGAAAATATGCGTAACTTGGTGGCGGCTCTGAAGCTTGGCAACTCATGCATGTCCAATGCTTGGCCCACGTGTTCAACTTGGTAGTTCAGTGGTTTCTGAAAACATACCCATATTTGTCAGAGCTCCAGGTCAAGGTATACCCCATCAGTGCCCATTTCCACAAGTTGGATACTGATGACTCCCCTCTGGCAGTGCTGCAGCAACACATGCAAGTGCCAGCTCACCGACTGGTGTGTGACATGCCCACATGCTGGAACTCCATACTGCACATGCTCTCAATGCTTTGTGAGCAGAAGAGGCAAGTTGTTGAGTACCAACTCCAACACGCCCATCTGTATTCTGGTCAGTCTCTTCACATAACAACTGAAGAATGGGAATGGATGTCTGACATTTTTGCTGTTTTCCAAGACTTTGAGGACTCCACAAAGATGTTGAGCATCAATAATGCCCCAGTTAGCACAATAATCCTGCTTCGGTGTACTAAATCAGTCGCTGTTCACAATTAAACATGAAGATATGCATGCGGATCAGGTGGAGGTAAAGGAAGTCATGAGACAAGGAGATAATACAAACCCCAGCCTCATCTCATCTGCTCAGTGCAGACTGGGAAACAATGGGGAGGTAGAGACTGAGGAGGAGGAACAGGAGCTGTTGGCTAGCACAACATAAACTAGTAACCACAAAAGCTTTGTCCCGTCTCTTCTATGTGGATGTGCTGAGGCTGGGAATGAGGAAATAGAGAGGGAGTTTGGCATATATGACTGACTTTATGTATCGCTTTCCCGTTACCCTCTTGTTACATTCATTTTGGCCAAAAAAAAGTACTGGTTGTTCACCCTGCTAGACCCATGCTACAATGGGAACTTTGCATCTGTTCTTCTTGAGATGGAGATGTCTTCTAAAATGATGGTATGCCAGAAGGACATTGTAGAAAAAATGTTGAAAAGAATTCACATTAGACAACTCTAGCTTCAGGGGACAAGCTTCCTTACATAAGGAGGAGAGGTGGGGAGACTAACAGTAGAGGCAGGAGTACATTGTCAAAGGCCTGGGACAATTTCAGGGCTTGATGACTGGGTATTTTTGACACGAAGGGAATACTTTTTAAGATGGTCAAGTAATATCTTGCAGACAAAGCCAGCGCAGTCTTTAATTCCTCTGCATCTTTCAACTATTGTATCTCAAAGCTGGACACCTGGCATGATCAGTCTCTCTATGCCTTGGAGTTGTTGTGCTAGCATCTCATCTAAGTAGGTTTTTAGTGCCGCTGGGCGGGTCATAACAGAGAGGCACTTTCGTCTGTCAACAGACAATGCTGACAGGCTCACTCTTATAAAAATGAACAAAGCCTGGATTAGTCCCTACTGTTCCACACCACCAGATGACAACAGCAAATAAAGTGTTTTTAGTATTCAATATTTGAATAAGGCCCACCAACTGTTGCCTTCAAGGGTGTATGGAAGACTCTCCTTATAATTTTTTCTTGACTTTTCACTTTCTGCAAAGCCTTTATGAGTGTAGAAGTAAATCAATTACACTTTCAAAATATTTATTTTCCAAAATTGAATTTATTTCTGGATTCAATTAACAATCCATACAGCTTAACGTGGTTATTTTTACATTATAGTAAAAGAGTTGACAAATTTTTCTTCTTTTGATTAATGACCCATAGAGTGCTACGTGCTTTGTGTTGCATTTTTGTGGTTAAAAAAACACCCCAAAAAAGCTTAAAAATGTATCTGGATTCATTTACTCATCCATAGAGTATTACGTGCTATGGAGTATATTTCTGTGGTGTATACAGTCTAAAAATTAATTGAAAAATTTGTGTGCATTCAATTAGTCATGCATAGAGTATCAGGTGCTTTCTGTGACATTTTGGTGATACATAAGAATCCAAAAAAGCATTGAAAATTTTGTTTGGATTCATTTAGTTATCCATATAGTATTAGATACTCTCTGTTAAAGTTCAGCGGTATAAAAGACTCCAAAAGAGCATTGAAAAAGATTCTGTATTCCTTAGTCATCCATACATCCATAGGGTATTAGGTGCTTTCTGTGACATTTCGGTGGTATATAATGCTCCAAAAATGGTTTAAAAATTTGTATGTATTCAAGTATTTGATACTTTCTGTGAGATTTCGTATAGAACACTACAAAAAAGTGTTGAAAAATTTGTCTGGATTCAACTAGTCATCCACAGAGTATTAGGTGTTTTCTCTGACATTTCATTGGTATATAAGACTCCAAAAAAGCGTTTAAAAATTTGCCTGGATTTAATTAGTCATCCATACAGTATTAGATGCTTTTGGGTTCCCCTCCCAGGGCTTTGGGGTACTAGGTACTGGGCCAGTCTCTCAAATGGGAATGTCACAGCAGCGGTGACCCGGTCCGTGGCCCTGGGCGCCCAAGTAAAAGGGAGATTGAATGGTGAAATGTAGTTGAAATGAATAGTTTGTGACACCACCTGTGGTGTTCGGCAAGGAAGGTGTTAAGCCGACGCTGCATGCAGATCCTCTGGGACTGATGGTATGGCGCAGCACAGATGTTATAGCTCCCCACAGGTGGAGCTGTAGTCCCAGGGCAGTGAAGATGTAGAGGCCAAGGGAAGGCGTAGGTGAGGCAATGTCGAGCACCAAGATGTAGCAGTGCCGGGTGTGTTGGTGTAGGAATAAGTGGAGGACACCAGAGCATGCAGTTCCAAAGCTTTACTCACAGTCTGTTGTGCAAACAGATTCCTGTCTCCGTGCCGTGTCCTCCGGGTCAGGGACTCAGTCAACTTCCAGGCCAGAGGGAATACTCCTTTCCAACACTCCGCCAACATGTGCCTTTCTGAACGTCTCCTCTATAGCGCCTTTAGATGAAGTACTCCTAGTACTGAGTTACACTGGAGATCCTCCTGTCCGATGTTCCTATGAACTCTACTTGTATGGCAGACAGCTGTAGCCTGCTTCGGGGACTCCTTGTTACTAAGTCCCGGCTCACTATCCAGTTGCGGTTGTGCCCCCAAGTCTTATGTGGGATAAAGTGGTCACTACTTCTATTCCTCCGGTGTCTGCTGCAGGACCATTAGTATCCATACAACTTCGGGGACCGGGCCCTGGCCTTGCACTTTGAACTTCTAGGAAGGGTTCTCCTCTAACCCACGTCCTCTGTTCTCTTTTACTCCTCACGTTCCGTACTAATCCTTTCCTTCTATGGAGAATCAGGCTTTCAGTCTATGTTGCTCTCTCTCTTCCTTCCTTCCAGGTCACTGGGATCGGCTGCAACACTTCCATCCATCTATCCCTCTCTCCGGGGATCTTCTTCTCTCCAGCTCTCTAACCAATTGACCTCTAATCCTAAACTCTTCCCACTCCTTGTAATCAAAAAGCAAAAACACAAATATCCTGAACTAAAAGTAAAAAATATACTGCAAATAATGCATAAAGGTAATAATAATAATAAGGGTATTTAGTAAACATAATTTTGATCAAAATAATGTACAAGCCATCCCGCCACGTCATGGCAACCCTTGTGGGACAGTCCCTACTCTAGTATTTAAAACCTTATCACTTGCCAAGTGGCGTGAATGTGAATAAGGGTCGAGCGGCTGAACCACTTGTAACAGCTTAGGCCAGTCTGGTTCTAAGGTGTCCTGCTCAGAGTGATGCTGTTGATTAAGTAGTTAGAAAGTTCAGTCTTTCAAATGGGGGTAGAAACATTCGATTTTGAGATAGGCATGAAGAAGTGATAAAATTGTAACGAGGTATGTTTTACGGAGTATAGATTGTTTCTCCTGGAGGTTTCTCTGATGTATTTAACCAGAGGGTCCAGGAGTCAATAATTTTTGAGTTTTTGGAGTTGAATAGTCTAAGCTTTTTGTATATGCCTATTTGATTTGTTTCTTTTAACCATTGTTTACATGTAGGGGCTTCAACATCTTTCCAATGCCGTGCAATGGTAATTTTAGCTGCATTGATCAAATGAGGTATCAGCGATTTTCTGTTTAGGTATGTATTGGAGGGGTCCAAGTTGAGAAGAATGAAACTGGGTGTTATTGGTATGTATGTGTTAAGTACTTTTTTATGAACTCTTTGATATTTAACCAGAACTGTTTGATTTTTATACATTCTAGCCAAATGTGTGTTGGTGTACCTTTCTCCGTTGCATCTCCAACAAAGGGGAGAAATAGAACTGTTCATTCTATTTACGATGTCTGGAGTTCTGTACCATCTTGAAATGATTTTATAGTTGAATTCTTGAAATTTCAAAGGAGAAGCTAGCCAATGAGTATTTTTAAACATTGTGTGTATTTTCTCTGAGTGGAATTTTGTGTTAAGCTCTAATTCCCATTTTTTAACAATGTCTGGAATATTGTCTGTTTGGGTTAAATTTTTGTTGATTTTGGCTATTACCGTATATACTCGAGTATAAGCTGACCGGAGTATAAGCCGACCCCCCTAATTTTGCCACAAAAAACTGGGAACATTTTTTGACTCGAGTATAAGCCTAGGGTGGAAAATGCAGCAGCTACTGGTGAATTTAAAAAATAAAAATAGATACCAATAAAAGTAAAATTAATTGAGACATCAGTAGGTTAAATGTTTTTGAATATCCATATTGAATCAGGAGCCCCACATAATGTTCCATACAGTTCATGATAGCCCCATAAGATGCTCCATACAAAATACACCCCATATAATGCTGTACAAAGGTTAATAATGGATCCATAAGATGCTCCATAGACTAATATGCCCCATATGCTGCTCCACAAAGGTTATGGCCCCATAAGATGTTCCATAGATTATGCCTTCATAAAATGCTCCATAGATTATGCCCCATATGCTGCCCCCGTAAGATGCTCCATAGATTATTCCACATATGCTGCCCCCATAAGATGCTCCATAGATTATGCCCCCATATGCTGCCCCCATAAGATGCCCCATAGATTATTCTCCCATATGCTGCCCCCAGAAGATGCTCCATAGATTATTCCCCCATATGCTGCCCCCATAAGATGCTCCATAGATTATGGCCCCATGTGCTGCCTCTGCTGCTGCTGCATTTAAAAATAAAAAAATGACATACTCACCTCTCCGTCGCTGGGGCCAGGTGCCGGTGTCACTGCTGGCACCTGAGATACTCACCTGTCCTGCGTCTATGGCTGCTTGCTGCTGTCTGGCATGCCATCTGTCAGTGATGTTCAGACTGCAGGGGGCGCGGCGCACACTATCTATGTCACCGTGCCCTCTGCTGTCTGAATGTCACTGACCGATGACGTGCCAGACAGCAGCAAGCAGCCATGGATGCAGGACAGGTGAGTATCGTTATACTTACTAATCCTGGTGCTGTCTCTTCAGCCCCCAACTTCTCCGCAATCTCCCTTCCTGCCTTCAGTGGTCACGTGGCACCGCTCATTGAAACTCATGAATATGCGCATATTCATGAGTTTAATGAGCGGTACCATGTGACCGCTGAAGGAAGGAAAGGAGATCACGGAAAAGCTGGGGGCTGCAGAGACAGCACCAGGATGGGTAAGTATGACCTGACACCCCTGCCCCCCTCCCCTCCAACCCCCTGGTGTATATGACTCGAATATAAGCTGAGAGGGGGGACTTTCAGCCCCTAAAAAGGGCTGAAAATCTCAGCTTATATTCAAGTATATACGGTATTTTTCCATTATCTTTGGTACATAAGACACCAACAAAATTGTTCTGGATTCATTTAATCATCCATAGAGTATTAGGTGCTTTTTGTGACATTTTGGGGTAAAAGACTCCAAAAAAGTATTGAAAAATGTGACTGTATTCAATTACTGATCCATAGAGTATTAGATGCTTTCTATGACATTTCGGTAGTATATATGTAATGCTGCAAAAAAGCAGTTAAAAATTTGTCTGGATTCAATTAGTCTTCTGTACAGTACTAGGTGCTTTATATGACATTTCAGTGATATATAAGACTCCAAAAAAGTGTTGAAGAATTTATCTGTATTTAATTAGTCATCCACAGAGTTTTTGATGCATTATGTTACATTTCGCTGGTACATAAGGCTCCAAAAAAGCATTGAACAATTTGTCTGTATTCAATTGCTCACCCATTGAGTATTATGTGCTTTGTGGTACATATATATATGGTATATAACGCTCCAAAATTTATCTGGATTCAATTAGTCATCCATAGAGTATTAGGTGTTTTTTCCTTGACATTTCACAGGTATATAAGACACCAAAAAATGTTTAAAAATTTGTATGTATTCAATTAGTTGTCCATATAGTATTTGTTGCTTTGAAAAAATTGTCTGCATTTAATTAGTCACCCAAAGAGTATTAGATGCTTTCTGTGACATTAGTGTGGTATATAACCCTCCAAAAAGTGTAGAAAAAAGTTCTGGATTTAATTAGTCATCTATAGAGTATTAAGGACTTTCTGTGACATTTCAGTTATATATAAGACCCAAAAAGTTGAAAAAGTTGTCTGTATGCTATTAGTCATTTATAGAGCAGTAGGTGCTTTCTGTGACATTTAGTTGGTATGTAAGACTCCAAAAAAGCATTGAAACTTTTTTTCTGGGTTCAATAAGTAATCCATACAGTATTAGGTTCTTTCTGTCAAATGTGTGTGGTATATTAGACTCCAAAAAAGGTTGAAAAAGTTGACAGTAGTTCATTAGTCATCCATAGAGCATTAGGTGCTTTCTGTGACATTTCGGTGATATATCAGACTCCAAAAAAGCCTTTAAAAATTAGTTTGGATTCAATTAGTCATCCATAGAGTATTAAATGCATTCTGTGAAATTTTAGTGGTACATAAGACTTCAAAACAGCATTTAAAAATTTGTCAGGAATCAATTAACCATCCACACAATATTAGGTGCTTTCTGTGACATGTCTTTGGTTTATAAGTTTCCAAAAATCAGTTGTCTGTATTCAATTAGTCATTCATATAGTGTTTGGTGCTTTCTGTGACATATTGGTGGTACATAATACTCCAAAAAATGTTGAAAACTTTGGACTGAATTAGCCATCCCTAGAGTATTAGACCATGTAGGGTCTGCAGGAAAAATGCTCAGATTTCCCATTGACTGCTCATACTCATTACTCAAAATGAGGATCCGAGCATTAGTAATTGGTCATTTCGAGTAATGAGCATCCGAGCATTTTAGTGCTTGCTTATCTCTGATTATTTTCTTTATTTTTTGTATTTTAGGATTGTGAGTAATATAAATTCAATGAAAAGACCTCAGATGCTCCATGTGGTAATCAAAGGTAAGATGATAATGGCTAAATTGTAATTCCGTATATGATCCTTGCCATCTTGGAAATAAAAAAATATTATTTATAGAATTATTGACATGTGATTTGTTATGTCTGAAATATAGGCAGTATAAGTAGTAAAAGGGATCAATATCAGTGTGTGGGTTCCACTGCAATTCCAGACACAGCCCATAGAGCAAAAGCGGGACTATTTCTGGATAGAAATTCGACAATGTATTCTAAACTTTGTTAGAATGCTGAAGAGGAATCACTCACTGAAAGCAGTGAATGCCAATTTATAGAGCATCAGAGTGAGGACGGTTCCTGAATTTTATTAGACTTATGTCATTTCTAATTTACAATAAAAGCAGTCCTACTTTATTGTGAAAGATGAGGTCAACAAGGCCTTAATTTCTTACAAGTTTTGCATAAAATTAAGAAATTTTATACTTTGTAAAACTATATTTGTGAGGCAGGTCAGTAGTTCTATCGCAACACATATACAATAAAACTTATACAGAGATACCAGTTCCACATTACTAGTGTACCCATATAGTTAACGACTCATAATAATATGCTAAACAAGGACAATATACTAAAATTATAATGGTTTATTGATACAAAAATAATTACAATCAAAAATACATGAACAATATTACATTTGTATGGGTACAATGTGATTTGATCAATAAGTGAAAAAAGAGGCCAGAGAATAGGTCAGGACAAAGCGCGAAAAATAGTGGCAAAGCGTAAAAAAAAAAGAAAGTTTTATCCAGTGTTGGAAATTCATGAGCCATCTTTGTCAACAGGTATCTCTACATTCAGTTATTACTCTGTATAAACTAGTAACAGGAAAATTATCCAATAGGGGAGTAAAGATCCATTGTCTGTAATGAAGTGTCAGTGGATCTTATGCTGAACGCTATACATATTGGGAAATACAATCAATATGGTGAATACGGTAATTACCCATTCTGTTGTCCAGTCCTGCCTAGACCAAGGCCATGGTCTGCTATGTTGTTATAGGCTGTCGGAAAAGGACATAACAGATGTAAAAAAATAAATAAATAAAAAATATCACATGGTGGTAATAAGTGGTCTGGTCATGGTGTGGCGTTATTTATCCCTGTATGTGATATTATTTGGCCAATATGTGGAGTTGTGGAGGTAATATGCTGTCTGGTCATGGTAGGATGTTATTTTGCACATATTTTCTACAGAGGCCAAAGATTATTTGCTGTTGAGAGTTGAGGCGACAGATGGACAAACTACCCACCATACTAAGAAGTGACTGACAGTGACAGGAACAATGTGTGCTCGGCAGGAGGCAATGAGACTAAACAGGTGGTGTAAGGAGGGTAAAGCACCTTTACTTTTAGTTACCGTATTTTGTGGTCGATAAAAATGTGATTGAAAATGGGAGTGACTAGCAAAATTTGGAGCGGCTTTTTAAATGGACATGGTTTCCTAACAGAAACAGGGAGCCTATTAAAAAATTGAATCCCACCCCCGGATTACATAACAAAAGAATGTTGACCAATTCTTGTTAAATAGCCTTCAATAAGCCATCCAGTCATACTTTTATGAGATAATATGGGTGCACTACATGGCGGTACACAGTACTCAAGTGGACCAACAAAGACTAATAATAGCAATTATAAAGATAACAATGATAATAAGAATTATAATGTGCCGCATTATTGATACACACATGGCAATCAGCAGTTCTTTTATGCATAGTTTTTGATACTATTAAGAAGTAAATAAAACAATGTCTATGAAATATTAGTGATTAATTCCAATCCTAGTACTATACCACAAGCACTAAAAATGATTTGACTCCACACAGTGCATTTATTTAGTATTTTCTTGATGTACTGTGAAATTCGCAAACCTTGAATTTATATTTTTCCCATGAAATATTCAGCCTAATGAGTCTCCCAGACGCATCTTATGTGATTCCTGTGCTTAGTCAGTGCAAAGCGTTTTTAAAATCAGGTTATGTGATCTTGATGTGTGGGCTCTAAAGTAAAAGTTCACATCTGTTGAGAGGTCTCATAAACTGTTTTGGCAAAAGCAGGAGATATGGCTTAAAAAAATCTGAGAATGGGAAGAAAATTAATATAGAAGTAGTCAGTCTTACGATCCATCGAAATCAAATGGTGTATGTAAAATAAATCAACGGCTAAACAAATATTGCAAAATAATGAGACGTTTGAGCTATTGTTCTTTGAACTGCCTGTGGATTTTCATGTAAAGGTACTGTCACACTTAGCGATGCACCAGCGATCCCGACCAGCGATATGGCGCGGTCAGGATCGCTAGTGCATCGTTAAGTGGTCGCTAGTGAGCTGCCACACAGGCAGATCTCACCAGCGACATCGCAGGGGTCGGGTCACTACTTACCTGTCAGATGAGGCGATCCTGATGTCCTCCACCCGTGTCCACGCATCGCTCATCGGCGCCACAGGAAGCCCAGCAGGAAGCTGACGATGAGAAACGGTCCAGGCTGTTCTCGCGCGATCAGCAATAATCAGCGGGGGAGCCGGTCGGAGGTAAGTGTCACATATAGCGATATCGCTAGCAATATTGCTGCTGCGTCACAAAATCAGTGACGTTATAGCGATATTGCTAGCGATATTGCTTAGTGTGACGGGCCCTTAAGTTAGCACTGTGTGTCCAGCATTCGCTACTCGCAGAGTATACTCTCGAGCAGGCATATAAATAATGTCGCACGCCGGCGTGCTGTCGCAGGGTGGGGCATCACAATAGGCTGCGCTTCAATTCGCTGAGGGGCTTACAGTTTTTTATACATATACCCCCTGCTCTTTTTCAATTTTCAATAAACCACACCTCCTGACGAAGCCGAAGGTGGTGAAACGTGAGTCAAGGCTCTTGCGCGTCTCACCGGCATCCCTGTATGCGGCAGTCACAATGTCCCAAGGTAATAACTTTGCTACAGCTTTGATTATGTATTTCTGACCCAGGGGCCTTGTTTGCAGATACCCTTGTCTTCACTTATGACCAGTTTACTCCAGCTATTTACTCTCTGAGTTTTACTATTTCATACTTAGGCTTATTCCATTTTTTAGCCCTCATATTAGGATTATTTTCCTAATGATTAAACAACTCAGTTACTGGTCAGACTTTAGTGAATAAGCATGTCAAACTCACTTTTTTAACTTGCTTCATGCAGATTTGCTTGGTGAGACACGCTTTCTGTCCGGTGCATCATTTGTTATTGCAAATATCCTTCACAGCACCGGTTTCTTTAGCTGCTATTCCCTTATCTGAATATCTTTATATTTTTGCCTGATGTTTAATGTGTGCAATAAAAATGTAATTATTTTCATTACAAATCCCCTCAATTTTTTATTTGGATCTTGAATATATGTCTATTTATGGTATAATCTTATCATCCCTTCAGGACAATTTCCACCCTTAGATCCTTGCTCTCTTAGGTATGATAAAAATAATGTTCCTTTTTTTTAATTAAAATATAGATATAGGGTAAAAGGGAGCGTGACAAAATCACTGGTAAAGTGCTGGAGGGGAGATGTGTTTCACTGAGGCTATAAGCTTCAGTGATTTGAAACCGAGAAGTTTCCTTCAGCACACAATGTGTTGAAAGCGGTTAATTGGCTATTTTATGGGATAGGTTTTTGTGGACTACTATAGAGCGGGTGGAAGGTTGTCCACCTTACCTTCACCCCAGGGTGTGGTCTGGGGTGTAAATAGTTAGCCTTCTGAGGTATTCAGCATTTGGTAGGCCTGGAGAGTGGAACTCCAGTGCTTTGTGTCTTGACAAGGAAGCTGAACCATTATATGTGAATTTCCTGAATGGGTGTATCCTTGCAACTACACGGATTGTGCTGTATGTTATGTTTTGTTTTTTCCTTAGGCCAGAAAGGCCTTGTTTATTTTTTGCTACCTCTCCACTGACTGATATGAAGTAGATGGCTCAAATGCAGTCAACGTATTAAATGGGCTTGAACAGTATAAAATATCCTCTTTTGTCTCCTGCACTGAAAATTCACTCTCAAAAACTGCAGTGCTCAAATTTGTCTACAAATATATCTTCAGCGAGGGATCAAATTGCATCTTTTGCTTATATAAATCTATAGAGGGGAGGGGAATGGAAACCAAAACAGAAAGACACAACAAAAAATGTAAGATACTGATATGTCTGTCATAGGCAGCAGGCTAAAAAAGGCTACAAATTTGGCGCAAGCCACTACGTTGGAAAGATTCCATAGAAAACTCACCCTTCACCCTTTAACCCCTGTACAGAGATCTGGTCTTAAAATGGGCTCCACTGGATTGCCTCCACAAAAGCGAGTTGAGTGAGCCAGATTCAAGAGAATAGTCGAGTAGGTGAGTCAGAACCAGGATGATGGTGTAGGGACAAAATTGTAACAAAGGAGAATAGTCATAAAGCAAGCAAAGGTCAAAAATCAGTAATGTCCACTGGGAAAATAGCAATGCACAAATTACACAGAAGCAGCAAGTCGCATAACTGGCAGTGGACATCAGAATTTCAGGAGTTTAAATAGCTTGCAGCACCACCCAAACCACAAAGTAGTTAACTCTATATCTCTCAGTCTGGATGGAAGTACAAGTCCCAGAGGCCACAGAACTAGAACTATTGCCCCGCGTCATATGCAATGAGAGTGTGGCTTCACATGGCGACAGTAGCAGAGGCAGGAAGTGCAGGCACTAATACAGATGTCACAGAAAAGACTGGGGTCACACTTGCGAGTGCAATGCAAGAAACTCGCTCGAGTCTCTCGCCTCAATACCCGGCACTGCTGGTGGCAGTTCTGACCAGAGCATTCAGCTGCTTAGAAAAGCATGCAGCCACACACTTCGGTCCTGAGTGCAGGCAACAGTGCCGGGTATTGAGGCAAGAGACTCCCGCGAGTTTCTCGCATTGTACTCGCAAGTGTGACCCTGGCCTAAAAGTTATTTAATGGTCAAAAATATTGTTATCCCTCACATGCCCACACATGACAGCTTATTCTAAAAGCTTTAGAAAAACACAGTACTTCTGGAAGTAGATGCTCAAGTAGGCTCCTGTCCTGTAAATCAATGGAAATGAACTTGGAACCCAAGTGTGATGAACTGGTGAAATTTATTAGATGATAGCAATCCATAATTTGACAAAACTTTTTGTTCCTGACACTAGACCTTCATCATTTGACTGTAGCATGTATAAAACTTAGTAATGAAAATTAACAAAGACATGTCAAAAAAGTTGTTGTAATATAAAACATCAAAACTTAGTGCTCAAAATTTAGAATAAAAAAGCACCAAACTACCAAAAGTGAGACCAGAAGAACAAAGAGAGAGAGAGAGAAGGTTCAAGGATGGTGTGTATAAGGCAGGAAGTAATGAGAAGCCACTACCATGTTTAATGTGAACAGTATAGCAGAGCATATAGGTATAAGAGAGCATGAGTATAACAATGCAAAAAAAATAGTGAGGGTAAGAAGAATAACAATGAACGACAGTAAAAGCGATAACAAGATATATTCTACGGGATTGCCCTGGAAAAACTGCTTGGATTATAGCGCTAAAGTAGGCTTGCAGTGTCCACTGCAATGTGAAATAAAAAGGCACTGGATGTAAGAAGAAACTCCATGTTTTACATGGTCCCGGCGGCTAGAAGAAACCTGAGGAGATTTAACCAATCAGAGCACTGTGTTACAGAGGTTGGGCCCATCATGGAGGGAGCATGTTGTTGGAACACGAGTCGGAACTGATCGGGTGCATGTGCTGAAGAGAGTGGTGATCCCCATCGGTGTCTAAGTGGTTGACTAGATGACGTGACGTGAGTTATCTAACCATAGTGAATGGGAAATTTCAGTGCTCCAGTGATTGCTGATCGAGACCTACAGGAGACAGAGGAAGTTCAGGTATATGGAAGAATGCAAATCTCAGCATTATTTATGTTCGGTAGAGTTGAGCGACTTTTGGTTTTTTAGGGTCGCGTTTCGTTTCGTGAAACCCGACTTTTCCAAAAGTCGGGTCGAGCAAGATCGTCCGATTATAGGGAAAAGTCGGGGTCGTCCCGAAACACGAAACCCAATGTAAGTCAATGGGGAATAAAAGTCGGCAGTGAGAGGAGGACAGGAAACACACCTACAGTGCCCATTTGAATGCCAAAAGCATCAATTCTTCTTACTTAAGCTTGTCAACCTTAATTAACTTCATAATACAAGTTACGCACTGAAAAATGGGGGTTATTTGGCTAAAGTTGTGGGGGGGGAGGGCTGGCTACAGGTTTTCATGTGCCCTGGGCGAAAGAGCGCCCCTTTAACACATACCACAACTCATCATGCTCCGATACGGCAGATAAATAGCGGTATAGTACAATGAAAAATACCTCACTTTTTACATCTCATGACGAGGCCCATCTATTTCTCCATACAGAATCATTGGTCCCATATAATGTTTGAAACAGTATATGATGAGCTCCACATAATGCTACAGTATATGTTGGTCCCCATGGATGAAGCTCCACTGTCTTATGGGCCCAAATAATGCTCCAAACATAATGGGCCCCATTTCTAATGCTCTAGTGTATAATGGGCCCTGTAAATGCTGCTCCAGTGTCTGATGTCCACCTTTGGAATGTTCCAGTGTATGGTGGGACCCATCTATCATTCTCCAGAGTATAGTGCTCCCCAAAAATTGCTGTCCCAACATTGAAAACAATCAAATAAGTCTCCTCGCTAGGGAATCCCTGTACTTGTCTGGACAGGTGCTGTAGCTTGCTTAACAGCTCGCCAGCCGTTCTCACGCCCAGTATGGATTGCACGTGATTGCACAAAGGTTAGAAAGGGTACCGTATCCCTGGATAACATGTATGGATAGCATACACATTCAAAATAAATGTCTCAGGAGGCAGGCTCAGACGGTGTCAGGCCCAGTATGGATTGCACGTGATTGTACAAAGGTTAGAAAGGGTACCGTATCCCTGGATAACATGTATGGATAGCGTACACATTCAAAATATATGTCTCAGGAGGCAGGCTCAGACGGTGTCAGGCACAGTATGGATTGCACGTGATTGCACAAAGGTTAGAAAGGGTACCGTATCCCCGGATAACATGTATGGATAGCATAAACATTCAAAATATATGTCTCAGGAGGCAGGCTCAGACGGTGTTAGGCCCAGTATGGATTGCACGTGATTGCACAAAGGTTAGAAAGGGTACCGTATCCCCGGATAACATGTATGAATAGCGTACACATTCAAAATATATGTCTCAGGAGGCAGGCTCAGACGGTGTTAGGCCCAGTATGGATTGCACGTGATTGCACAAAGGTTAGAAAGGGTACCGTATCCCTGGATAACATGTATGGATAGCGTACACATTCAAAATATATGTCTCAGGAGGCAGGCTCAGATGGTGTTAGGCCCAGTATGGATTGCACGTGATTGCACAAAGGTTAGAAAGGGTACCGTATCCCTGGATAACATGTATGGATAGCGTACACATTCAAAATATATGTCTCAGGAGGCAGGCTCAGACGGTGTCAGGCACAGTATGGATTGCACGTGATTGCACAAAGGTTAGAAAGGGTACCGTATCCCCGGATAACATGTATGGATAGCGTACACATTCAAAATATATGTCTCAGGAGGCAGGCTCAGACGGTGTTAGGCCCAGTATGGATTGCACGTGATTGCACAAAGGTTAGAAAGGGTACCGTATCCCCGGATAACATGTATGGATAGCGTACACATTCAAAATATATGTCTCAGGAGGCAGGCTCAGACGGTGTTAGGCCCAGTATGGATTGCACGTGATTGCACAAAGGTTAGAAAGGGTACCGTATCCCCGGATAACATGTATGGATAGCGTACACATTCAAAATATATGTCTCAGGAGGCAGGCTCAGACGGTGTTAGGCCCAGTATGGATTGCACGTGATTGCACAAAGGTTAGAAAGGCTACCGTATCCCTGGATAACATGTATGGATAGCGTACACATTCAAAATATATGTCTCAGGAGGCAGGCTCAGACGGTGTCAGGCCCAGTATGGATTGCACGTGATTGCACAAAGGTTAGAAAGGGTACCGTATCCCTGGATAACATGTATGGATAGCGTACACATTCAAAATATATGTCTCAGGAGGCAGGCTCAGACGGTGTCAGGCACAGTATGGATTTGACGGCCCAGATTACACAGCGGAGGAGCAGGGAGAGGTAAAGATTGCAAATGCTGGGGCCCTGCCCAAGCAAGGGGGGCCCACTCGTGGGCGTCGGTACTGGCACTGGGCCCCTCATAGTAAAGCGGTGTGTCTGACGGTGGGTGTGCACCACCACCGTCAGAGACACTTGATTGCACTATGAGGGACCCTGTGCCAGTGTCCGCGCCCAAGAGTCGGCCTACCCACCTGTCCAGGGCAACGGCACTCGCACGGTGTCGTGCGCTAGGTGGTGACCCCGGCCATGGGGGGGGAGGCAGCACAGTTATGGAGTTTTAGAAAGTGGCATATGTTGATGTTGGACATTCAGCTGATGCAAAAGGCGAAATAGGTGAAGTACCAGGAAGAGGTGGACCAAAGCAAGCCATTTTTCTGTCACCCTATGTGTCATCAGGGGAAGGTGGGACAAAATCCTTGGAAACCCATGCGTGGTTCATTTTAATGAAGGTTAGATCATCCACATTTTGGGTTGACAGACGGGTCCTTTTTTCTGTCAGGATTGATCCAGCTGCACTGAAGACTCTTTCCGATAGCACACTTGCAGCTGGGCAAGCGAGCTCCTGTAAGGCATATTGGGCCAATTCAGGCCAGGTGTCCAGTTTAGCGGCCCAATAGTCAAAGGGGAATGACCTGTGTGGGAGAACATCGATATGGGAGGAAAAGTAGTTTGTAACCATAGTTGACAACTGCTGTCTCCTGTCACTTTCCATCGATGCAGTATTACCAGTTGTGTGAGCGGTATTTGAAAAATCAGTCCACAACATTGTCATGAAACCCCTATCTCCAACGCCACTTCTGCTGTGTGCACCACGAACACCTCTGCCAAGCTGCCCCCGGCCCGTACGGCTCGTGTGAGAACCATCACCGCTGCTGTGTGCTGGGAATGCCTCAAGCAACCGATTTACCAGAGTTGCTTGTTTATTAGCCAATATTAGGTCAAGGTTCTCCTGTGGCATGATGTTTTGTATTTTGCCTTTATAGCGTGGATCCAGGATGCTGGCCAACCAGTAGTCGTCATCGTTCATCATTTTGGCAATGCGGGGGTCCCTTTTTAGGATCCGCAAGGCATAATCTGACATGTGGGCCAATGTTTCCGGTGTCAATGATGCACTGCGAGTGCTGGGTGGAGGAGCACTTTCTGGCAAATCCACATCCCTCCAGTCACGCACAAACCCTGTACCAGACCTTGCCACGCCAACATTTTTACTTGCCCCACGAGATGCATCCTCCTCCCCTAAGTAATCAACCCCATCATCCTCCTCCTCCTCCTCTTCTTCCTCCACCTCGTCCAGGAGAGGTCCCTGAGCAGACAATGGCTGAATGTCTTCAAGGATTCCCTCCTCCTCTTCCTCCTCATCAACATTGGCTGCAGACGCCTGCTCCTTAAGGTGCGTCAAAGTTTGCATGAGCAGACGCATAAGTGGGATGCTCATGCTTAGGATGGCGTCGTCTGCGCTTACCAGCCGTGTGCATTCCTCAAAACACTGAAGGACTTTACAAAGGTCTTTCAGCTTCGACCACTGCACGCTTGTCAACTCCATGTCTGCTCTCAAAGTGCCTGTCCGTGTATCCTCCCACAAATGCATTATGGCCTGCCTCTGCTTGCACAGCCGCTCCACCATGTGCAGGGTGGAGTTCCACCTTGTTGCAATGTCGATAATGAGGCGGTGGTTGGGAAGGTGGAGCAATCGCTGCAGCTTCTGCATACGAACTGAGTGTACAGGCGACCGGCGGATGTGCGCGCACAGTCTTCGCACCTTCTGGAGCAGGGCTGTTAACTCCGGATAATTTTTGAGGAAGCACTGCACCACCAGGTTCAAGGTGTGAGCCAAGCAAGGTATGTGGCTGAGTTTTGAAAGGGCTATGGCTGCCACAAAATTACGGCCGTTATCACTAACTACCTTGCCTGCCTCAAGATGTACACTGCCCAGCCATGACTCAGTTTGTCGCTTCAAGTACTCGGCCAGCACCTCGGCGGTGTGTCTGTCGCCCAAACACATCATCTGCAACACAGCCTGCTGACGCTTTCCACTAGCTGCTCGATAGGGGGACACATCGTGTGCAACAGTGGCAGCTGCAGATGGAGCGCTCGTACGACTGCGCTCTGTGGACGAGCTTTCGCTTCTGGAGGAGGTGGAGGAGGAGGAGGGTCGAACGCCTACAGCCAACTGTTTCCTATACCGTGGGCTAGGCAGCACTGTCCCACCACCACTGTCCCCTGTGGACCCTGCATCCACCACATTAACCCAGTGCGCAGTGATGGACACGTAACGGCCCTGGCCATGCCGACTGGACCATGCATCAGTTGTGAGGTGCACCTTTCCGCTCACTGACTGCTTGAGTGCATGGACAATGCGGTCTTTCACATGATGGTGGAGGGCTGGGATGGCTTTGCGAGAGAAGAAGTGGCGACTGGGTAGGTCATAGCGTGGTACTGCATAGGCCATGAGTTCGCGGAAAGCTGTGCTTTCCACCAACCGAAAGGGCATCATCTCAAACGAGATTAGTTTGGCAATGTGGGCGTTCAAACCCAGTGTACGCGGATGAGAGACTGAGTACTTTCTTGACCTACTCATAGTGTCTGGGAGGGTGAGCTGGACTTGAGAGCTGCATATGGTGGAAGTAGCGGTGGACAGGGCGGACTGAGAGAGGGTTGATGATGGTGATGGAGTTGGTGTTCTTTCTGATGGCCTAGAATCAGTCTTTCGTTGATATAACAGTTGGATTCCCTGACTGCTGTGGTCTTGCAACGACACCTCAACATTTGCTGCTGTGCTAACCGGTGGGCTTACAGTGGGGGAAACAATGTAGCGTTGCTGACTACCTTCGTTGTGATCAGTTGCACATGTGGCACTTGAGGTTTGGTGTTGTGTCCACGCTTGCAAGTGCATGCTGGTTAAATGTCTAAGCATGCAACTGGTATTCAAATTTTTCAGATTTTTCCCTCGGCTAAAGGTCTTTGCGCACTTCTTACAGATAACCTTGGCCTGATCATGAGGATTTTGTTCAAAAAAGTGCCACACTGCACTCTTCCTACTTTGGCAGACATTTTGCGGCCTAGCACGCTGTGATCTTTTGACCCTCTGGACAAGCTGTCCAGCAACTCTTTTGATGTTTGGAACCTGTCTTTGGCGTGCTCTGGGCCTGCCAGATAACAGCTGTTGCGATGTCGATGTCTGCTGTGGATGCTCCTCATCTGAGCTATTGGAAGCAGCACCCTCTTCCCCCAATGGATGCCAATCTGGGTCAACAACTGGGTCATCCATCACCTCCTCTTCTATGTCATGTGCACCTTTCTCTGTGTCACCGTGTATGGTGGTATAGTGTGCGG
This sequence comes from Dendrobates tinctorius, assembly GCF_039654945.1. NCBI lineage: Eukaryota > Metazoa > Chordata > Amphibia > Anura > Dendrobatidae > Dendrobates > Dendrobates tinctorius. Next base: position 15,579,501 of record NW_027361870.1, on the reverse strand, counting down.
GAAGGGGCACCTGAGTCTCATCAGGGTCAAAATCTGGCTCTGTACACTGCGAGGACAATGTAGTGCTCTGAGTGAATGTACCAGCAGAATCATCCATCAGCGGCTGTGCATCAGTGCACTCCATGTCAGATTCATCTTGGCCTGGGTAATTCACCATTTGACTTGATAATTCAGGCATGGTATGTGAAAACAGCTCCATGGAGTAATCAGTAGTATGGCCTGCGTCATCCTTCAATCTTGGTTGGGGTGAAGGACACAAGGAAAGGTGTGGTTCATGAACATGAGCCTCCAATGACGACTCAGTGCTTTTACTTTTTACAACTGAAGAAGAGGAGGCGATAGAGCTGGAGGCTGAGTCAGCAATGTAAGACAAAACTTTTTCCTGATGCTCTGCCTTTAAAAGCGGTTTGCCAACTCCTAGAAAACTAAGCGTTCGAGGCCTTATGTAGCCAGACGATGACGCAGGGTCAGCACCTCCTGCATTCGGTCCTATTTTGCTCTTGCCACTACCATCAGATCCACCACCAACACCATCATTACCAGCTGCCAACCCCCGCCCAATTCCACGGCCTCTTCCACCAGCCTTCCTCATTTTTGGTAGAAATGTAGACAAAATCCAACAAACTATATAGTAATGTAAAACAAGGTACAAGGTGTCTATAGGACAGGGGAGATTTAGAATTTCTGCACACACTTGTGGACAGTGGACACTTTTGGATTGTGTGAGGCCCACTGATATCTGAGCGCTATGTGACAGGCTCGATGGCACAGCTGCCTGTGACCAAAGTGACGAGAGGATAATGGAGATTTTGAATCTCTGCGCACACTTTTGGACACTGGACACTTGTGGATTGTGTGAGGCCCACTGATATCTGAGCGCTATGTGACAGGCTCGATGGCACAGCTGCCTGTGACCAAAGTGACGAGAGGATAATGGAGATTTTGAATCTCTGCGCACACTTTTGGACACTGGACACTTGTGGATTGTGTGAGGCCCACTGATATCTGAGCGCTATGTGACACGCTCGATGGCACAGCTGCCTGTGACCAAAGTGACAAGAGGATAATGGAGATTTTGAATCTCTGCGCACACTTTTGGACACTGGACACTTGTGGATTGTGTGAGGCCCACTGATATCTGAGCGCTATGTGACACGCTCGATGGCACAGCTGCCTGTGACCAAAGTGACGAGAGGATAATGGAGATTTTGAATCTCTGCGCACACTTTTGGACACTTGTGGATTGTGTGAGGCCCACTGATATCTGAGCGCTATGTGACAGGCTCGATGGCACAGCTGCCTGTGACCTAAGTGACGAGAGGATAATGGAGATTTTGAATCTCTGCGCACACTTTTGGACACTGGACACTTGTGGATTGTGTGAGGCCCACTGATATCTGAGCGCTATGTGACAGGCTCGATGGCACAGCTGCCTGTGACCAAAGTGACGAGAGGATAATGGAGATTTTGAATCTCTGCGCACACTTTTGGACACTGGACACTTGTGGATTGTGTGAGGCCCACTGATATCTGAGCGCTATGTGACAGGCTCGATGGCACAGCTGCCTGTGACCAAAGTGACGAGAGGATAATGGAGATTTTGAATCTCTGCGCACACTTTTGGACACTGGACACTTGTGGATTGTGTGAGGCCCACTGATATCTGAGCGCTATGTGACAGGCTCGATGGCACAGCTGCCTGTGACCAAAGTGACGAGAGGATAATGGAGATTTTGAATCTCTGCGCACACTTTTGGACACTGGACACTTGTGGATTGTGTGAGGCCCACTGATATCTGAGCGCTATGTGACACGCTCGATGGCACAGCTGCCTGTGACCAAAGTGACGAGAGGATAATGGAGATTTTGAATCTCTGCGCACACTTTTGGACACTGGACACTTGTGGATTGTGTGAGGCCCACTGATATCTGAGCGCTATGTGACAGGCTCGATGGCACAGCTGCCTGTGACAAAAGTGACGAGAGGATAATGGAGATTTTGAATCTCTGCGCACACTTTTGGACACTGGACACTTGTGGATTGTGTGAGGCCCACTGATATCTGAGCGCTATGTGACAGGCTCGATGGCACAGCTGCCTGTGACCAAAGTGACAAGAGGATAATGGAGATTTTGAATCTCTGTGCACACTTTTGGACACTGGACACTTGTGGATTGTGTGAGGCCCACTGATATCTGAGCGCTATGTGACAGGCTCGATGGCACAGCTGCCTGTGACCAAAGTGACGAGAGGATAATGGAGATTTTGAATCTCTGCGCACACTTTTGGACACTGGACACTTGTGGATTGTGTGAGGCCCACTGATATCTGAGCGCTATGTGACAGGCTCGATGGCACAGCTGCCTGTGACAAAAGTGACGAGAGGATAATGGAGATTTTGAATCTTTGCGCACACTTTTGGACACTGGACACTTGTGGATTGTGTGAGGCCCACTGATATCTGAGCGCTATGTGACACGCTCGATGGCACAGCTGCCTGTGACCAAAGTGACGAGAGGATAATGGAGATTTTGAATCTCTGCGCACACTTTTGGACACTGGACACTTGTGGATTGTGTGAGGCCCACTGATATCTGAGTGCTATGTGACAGGCTCGATGGCACAGCTGCCTGTGACAAAAGTGACGAGAGGATAATGGAGATTTTGAATCTCTGCGCACACTTTAGGACACTGGACACTTGTGGATTGTGTGAGGCCCACTGATATCTGAGCGCTATGTGACAGGCTCGATGGCACAGCTGCCTGTGACCAAAGTGACGAGAGGATAATGGAGATTTTGAATCTCTGCGCACACTTTTGGACACTGGACACTTGTGGATTGTGTGAGGCCCACTGATATCTGAGCGCTATGTGACAGGCTCGATGGCACAGCTGCCTGTGACCAAAGTGACGAGAGGATAATGGAGATTTTGAATCTCTGCGCACACTTTTGGACACTGGACACTTGTGGATTGTGTGAGGCCCACTGATATCTGAGCGCTATGTGACAGGCTCGATGGCACTGCTGCCTGTGACCAAAGTGACAAGAGGATAATGGAGATTTTGAATCTCTGCGCACACTTTTGGACACTGGACACTTGTGGATTGTGTGAGGCCCACTGATATCTGAGCGCTATGTGACAGGCTCGATGGCACAGCTGCCTGTGACCAAAGTGACGAGAGGATAATGGAGATTTTGAATCTCTGCGCACACTTTTGGACACTGGACACTTGTGGATTGTGTGAGGCCCACTGATATCTGAGCGCTATGTGACAGGCTCGATGGCACAGCTGCCTGTGACCAAAGTGACGAGAGGATAATGGAGATTTTGAATCTCTGCGCACACTTTTGGACACTGGACACTTGTGGATTGTGTGAGGCCCACTGATATCTGAGCGCTATGTGACACGCTCGATGGCACAGCTGCCTGTGACCAAAGTGACGAGAGGATAATGGAGATTTTGAATCTCTGCGCACACTTTTGGACACTGGACACTTGTGGATTGTGTGAGGCCCACTGATATCTGAGCGCTATGTGACACACTCGATGGCACAGCTGCCTGTGACCAAAGTGACGAGAGGATAATGGAGATTTTGAATCTCTGCGCACACTTTTGGACACTGGACACTTGTGGATTGTGTGAGGCCCACTGATATCTGAGCGCTATGTGACACGCTCGATGGCACAGCTGCCTGTGACCAAAGTGACGAGAGGATAATGGAGATTTTGAATCTCTGCGCACACTTTTGGACACTGGACACTTGTGGATTGTGTGAGGCCCACTGATATCTGAGCGCTATGTGACAGGCTCGATGGTACAGCTGTGACAAAAGTGACTAGAGGATAAGGGAGATTGGATTGCTTTTAAAAAAGCAGTTTGCGGAGCAGTGGGTAAACAGCAATGCCAGCGTGTCAGGAAGCCTTAAAAGGCAGCCCAACAACCAACACCACTGATACACCACAATATAGCCTCCCCTTGCACTGCACACACAGTGACTTGTGTGTTGTGCAGGCCAAATCGCTAGCAGCAGAAGCAGTTTTTTTGTCTTCTTCCCTGCCTAACGCTCTCCCTACAGAATCAGCAGCAACCTCTCCCTATACTAAGATCGGCAGAAGTAAGATGGCGGTCGGCGTGCACGCCCTTTTATACCCCCTGTGACGCCCACCAAAGCAAGCCAATCACTTGCATGCCCTTCTGAAAGATGTTGGTGACCCGTGCCTAGGTCATCACGTTGCCCACAGTGTCCGTGGATCCTGATTGGCTGAAAAAGAGCGCAAAACAAACTTTTGAAACGCGACTTTGGCGCGTAAGTCGCCGACCTCGTGGCCGACCTCATCCTAGGGTCGGGTTTCGTTTCATGAAACCCGACTTTGCCAAAAGTCGGCGACTTTTGAATTTTTTCGACTCGTTTCGCTCAACTCTAATGTTCGGTTCTAATAAGAAGGAAATGGGAAAATTAGAACATGGTATGCAATAAAGTTAGTTCGGCAATGACAGGTTCAATAAAAATCAGAGAATAGCATGTGCAAAAACATTTAAATTCTCTCTTTATCATGAGTCACCTGAAAATGCAAGTGCACTCTTAACTCTACATATATGTAGAGAAATTGGAGCTCCTTATGAACAAGGCTAGTCTTGGAATGAAATAAATTTGCATTAAAAATTAATTTCCCTGAATTTCTGACCTCATTTAGATGACAAAAAAGGCATAAAATGATCCATGTTGCTCGCTGAAGCAACAGAGGAGCAAACTGCTAGGCATACTGTAGACTGCCTCTGCTGTGCTAATTATGTATCACACCAACTTTAACAGCTGCTATATGTCACGGCTCAGATATCCCAGGGCTAGTGGCCCCCTCCCTATCCTTAAAGCTCCCAAGATTACTTCTAATGGTGAAGACACCGGGGCCACATACATGGCTGAGCTCCTAGATCAGCCATAAACTCTCCGCTCCCCCATCTAGGGAAATGGGCAGTAATAGTGTATAAGAGTACGTAACCCAAACAAACAAGAGAATACATACAGGGATAAAGGAAAATACAAATCACGCAAATACAGTATGCACTCACAAAAAATAGAGCGGGACACCAGAGAGTGAAGGAAGAGAAAAGAAAAACAAATGGAAGAGGATGATGGTAAGCATACAGACAAAACTCCAACCAACAGTCTTTAGAAAAATACTCCAAACACCTCCCCAAATGGCAAGCTCCATAGCGCTCCTGAACCAGGGAAGAATTTTAAATGTCACTGGCAAGCCTAACTGCCAGAGGTGAGTATATATCAGAGTGGGGAGTGACCAGTACTGAACAGATGAGACCATCAAAGCTGGAAGGTTCCAGCAACACACAGGCTAAACAGATTAACCCCTGCACTGCTAACAGAAACTAGCACCTTTAATATGACAGTGAAGTGCTTCTAATCCATGCATCCATGCAGAGTATATTTACAACAGATGATGCGGACTTCTGGACCCTCTCTGTCGCGGTATACCCATGACACTACATCTGCAATTTACTAACTCATAATTTACCAATAGAGAAAAAAAACTGTACATAAACTACAAAAAAATTAATCATCAAGAAACATTTGTTTTTTTATTTTTATTTTAAATTATGTTTTTTCAATTCTAACTTATTGTAAATAACATGAAAAGTTCTTTTTTATGCAGAATGCTTTAAATGGTGGACTTTCTTGATGTGTACTCCAATGCCACAATTTATTAAGACTGGCGTTTTGCACACCAGTTTTAATGAGAGATGTACTAGAGTAAAGTGCGCTAAACTCATAGAGGCAAATACCTCATAATGAATTTGGTGCATTTACAACTGGAGTTCTATATATGTGTTTCAAGGATTTTTCCATCAGAAAACTGCCAAAAACTCTTTGATGAATTGGGGTTAAAGATACGGATTGGTTACACTGACATACAGTCAATCCGTGCCTAAGCTCGTTCTATTCTATTCTATCTTTTGTTTTTCTTTGTACTTTGTTTTTCAACTTTCGTTTTGTTAGTGATTATAAACTTTTTCTACTTTTTTCTTTAGACATTATATACAGTGGGGCAAAAAAGTATTTAGTCAGTCAGCAATAGTGCAAGTTCCACCACTTAAAAAGATAAGAGGCGTCTGTAATTTACATCATAGGTAGACCTCAACTATGGGAGACAAACTGAGAAAAAAAAATCCAGAAAATCACATTGTCTGTTTTTTTTTCATTTTATTTGCATATTATGGTGGAAAATAAGTATTTGGTCAGAAACAAGCAATCAAGATTTCTGGCTCTCACAGACCTGTAACTTCTTCTTTAAGAGTCTCCTCTTTCCTCCACTCATTACCTGTAGTAATGGCACCTGTTTAAACTTGTTATCAGTATAAAAAGACACCTGTGCACACCCTCAAACAGTCTGACTCCAAACTCCACTATGGTGAAGACCAAAGAGCTGTCAAAGGACACCAGAAACAAAATTGTAGCCCTGCACCAGGCTGGGAAGACTGAATCTGCAATAGCCAACCAGCTTGGAGTGAAGAAATCAACTGTGGGAGCAATAATTAGAAAATGGAAGACATACAAGACCACTGATAATCTCCCTCGATCTGGTGCTCCACGCAAAATCCCACCCCGTGGGGTCAGAATGATCACAAGAACGGTGAGCAAAAATCCCAGAACCACGCGGGGGGACCTAGTGAATGAACTGCAGAGAGCTGGGACCAATGTAACAAGGCCTACCATAAGTAACACACTATGCCACCATGGACTCAGATCCTGCAGTGCCAGATGTGTCCCACTGCTTAAGCCTGTACATGTCCGGGCCCGTCTGAAGTTTGCTAGAGAGCATTTGGATGATCCAGAGGAGTTTTGGGAGAATGTCCTATGGTCTGATGAAACCAAACTGGAACTGTTTGGTAGAAACACAACTTGTTGTGTTTGGAGGAAAAAGAATACTGAGTTGCATCCATCAAACACCATACCTACTGTAAAGCATGGTGGTGGAAACATCATGCTTTGGGGCTGTTTCTCTGCAAAGGGGCCAGGACAACTGATCCGGGTACATGAAAGAATGAATGGGGCCATGTATCGTGAGATTTTGAGTGAAAACCTCCTTCCATCAGCAAGGGCATTGAAGATGAAAAGTGGCTGGGTCTTTCAACATGACAATGATCCAAAGCACACCGCCAGGGCAACGAAGGAGTGGCTTCGTAAGAAGCATTTCAAGGTCCTGGAGTGGCCTAGCCAGTCTCCAGATCTCAACCCTATAGAAAATCTTTGGAGGGAGTTGAAAGTCCGTGTTGCCAAGCGAAAAGCCAAAAACATCACTGCTCTAGAGGAGATCTGCATGGAGGAATGGGCCAACATACCAACAACAGTGTGTGGCAACCTTGTGAAGACTTACAGAAAACGTTTGACCTCTGTCATTGCCAACAAAGGATATATCACAAAGTATTGAGATGAAATTTTGTTTCTGACCAAATACTTATTTTCCACCATAATATGCAAATAAAATGAAAAAAAAACAGACAATGTGATTTTCTGGACTTTTTTTTCTCAGTTTGTCTCCCATAGTTGAGGTCTACCTATGATGTAAATTACAGACGCCTCTCATCTTTTTAAGTGGTGGAACTTGCACTATTGCTGACTGACTAAATACTTTTTTGCCCCACTGTACTTGCCACCAAAAATTTGACTCTGCTATTTGTTACTCTTTGCATGAGCCAGTTTTAAGACGTTGCTGTACAATTTTTTTATTAGAATACCCGATTTATACTTTAATTGCAAATATTATACAGTATATGTACTGTTTGATCTTGTACTACTACATATTGGCCCTATGTAATCAAAGGAATTAAGCATTATTTTATCTTGAAGGCGATGATAGTCTCTTGTCTTTTGTATGAATTTAATGATTTCTGTTATTTTATAACATTAAGTATAACATGCTGTAGTATATACTACTATATTATAAAACTTTAATAAAATTTACTAAATATAAAGGATTCTACAGCCATTATCCTTATCCGAAAAGTTAACATTGAGAAAATACAGCCAGTATTTGCAGTTAACAAAAAAAAATTAGATGTTTATTGATCACATGTAGCATCGAGAACGATTTACCATTTTCAAAGAGAAGACTAAACCAGTACAAAAAAATATTCAAACTTTTTTGCTATTTGTGTTTATTTTTTTAATTATTTTTTTTAGATTTAGTTAGGAGTTACCTCCGAGGACCTTTAACATCAAAACCAGTCCCACACTGTAAAAACACAGACAAAGTTGACATTGTTGAGTGCAGTTTAATAGAACAAGAAACAAGTTTATAACCTTGTGGCCCTAAGGTGAGAACAATATCTATAAACTGGAACAGACAAAGAAATGCATTTTATCCTTTGAAAGAATCGGATTCAGGCTGTATAGCGGCAGTTGTGACAAAGCGCTAATACAACTGTGAAATCACAAAACAAAAATATTTAAATAGTTAAAAGTAAATGTTAAACTTACGGTAATTACGAGTATCACTTAGTTTTTACACGGAAAGAAAAATAATAATTACAAAAATATAAAGTAAAAAAAAATCTTGATATCCTCAGATAATATGAAAAAATCTACAAAATCTACAGCTAAAAAGTTTAAATTTTAAATAAACATTTCAAAAATTTAAATCATATGAGAAAAACATAAATAGATTAAAAAATGACCCTATGGGGAAATGGCTTCTGAAATAGATATTCTAAATACATTTCCAATCTACACTAATTGCTTTAGTTTGAGACTTTTTTCACATCGCAAATATTTTAAATATGTCAGAAAAATTATATTTTCTAAATATTTTAGCTGATTTTTAAACCCTTAAAGTCTCCCCCGCTTTGATGAGGGCTCTGGTGGTGAACCCGCATCAAAGCCGGGACATGTCAGCTGTTTTGAGTAGCTGACATGTGCCCACAATGGGCGCAGGTGGAATCGCAATCCACCCGTGCTATGAGCACCACCCAGTGGTCGGCACTCATAGCAATGCTGTATTTCTGCCACATATAGGCGATCTGACCATTGCTTCTATGTAGCAGAGACGATCAAGTTGTGGATCCTTCTAGCCTCCCATGAAGCATGTCAAAAGTTAAAAAAACATGTTTTAAAAAATATGAAAAAAAATCTAAAAGTTTAAATCCCCCCTCCTTTCGCATCATTCAAAATAAAACAGTAAAAAAAAAAAGCATACACATATTTGGTATCATCTTGTTCAGAATCACCCAAACTATCAATAAAAAAAAGAATTAACCCGATTGCTAAACGGCATAGCGAGAAAAAAATCAAAACGCCAAAATTATGTTTTTTTTGGTCACTGTGAAATTAAAATGCAGTAACGGGCGATCAAAAGTAAAAATCTGCACAAATGTGGTATCATTAGAAATGTCAGCTCGATGCGCAAAAAATAAGCCCTCACCCAACCCCAGATCACGAAAAATGAAGACGCTACGGGTCTCGGAAGATGGCACAATTTTTTTTTCACCACTTAGATAAATGAGAACCTAGACATGCTTGGTGTCTATGAACTCATAATGACGTGGAGAATCATAATGGCAGGTCAGTTTTAGCATTCACTGAACCTAGAAAAAAAGGCAAGCAAAAAACAAGTGTGGGATTGCACTCTTTTTTGTAATTTCACTGCACTTGGAATTTTTTTCCCGTTTTGTAGTGCACATCATGGTAAAACCAATGGAGTCGTTCAAAATTACAACTTGTCCTGCAAAAAACAAGCCCCCACATGGCCATATTGACGGAAAAATAAAAAAGTTATGGCTCTGGGAAGAAGGGGAGGGAAAAATGAAAATGCAAAACCAAAAATACCCCTGGTCGTTAAGGGGTTAAGATGGCTGAACAAAGAAGAATGGTCTAAAATTCCAGCAGAGCATTGTAAGTAACTCATTGATGGTTACCGGAAGAGGTTGGTCACAGTTATTTTGGCTAAAGGTTGTGCAACCAAGTATTAGGCTGAGGGTGCCAATACTTTTGTCTGGCCCATTTTTGGAGTTTTGTGTGAAATGATCAATGTTTTGCTTTTTGCTTCATTCTCTTTTGTGTTTTTTCATTTAAGACAAATTAAATGAAGATAATAATACCAAAGAATTTGTGATTGCAATCATTTTCAGGAAGAAACTGAGTATTATCTGACAGAATTGCAGGGGTGTCAATACTTTTGGCCACAACGGTATATCAAAATAGAAAACTTCCAGAATCTTGTTAAAAAATAAATAAAATAAATATTTTCATGTTATCAGTCCCCTGCTGCTCCTGTTCAAAGGCTGCATGGGACTTCCTGACAATCTTCAAACTTCCTGCTCAGTTTAGATGCTGAAGATGGCTACAAATATTTCGGGTGGAGCTTAAAAAAAAACTAGGGATTGTAAACACTTTTTAATGATACAAGTGCCTAAAAAATATCATAAATAGAAACAAAGACTCATGACTTCGATGAAGCTCAAAAAAATTACTGAATCAAGCTTTAAAAACAATTGCAATAGTAGGTTACTAGGACCATTGAGGTCTGGATATGGCAGCTGCTATAAAGGAGCCAAAATGCAGCCCTATTGTTAGAAATATAGGAAGCATGCATTTTACAATTGAGTACATCTTATATATACCTTTTCCATTCCATATTTATCACATGTAATAACTTTATTTCTTAAATCCACGTCAACATTTTTATCTATCAATTTAGAAGCAACCAAATTATTTATTTTAATTATTTTCTCTCTTTGTGTTATTATAGACTTGACTATTTTTCTACTTTGCAGATTCTCCAAAGATTTATTCTCTGTTTTACTTGGATTTGCTATAATTCTACTTAGCAGACTTTGAGCAGGAATTGGACTTGAAAGTTCCAAGAGAAACAGCTATAGCGAAAATAATGGATACCTGCATAACAATTCTTGGCATATAAGAGGAGAGACATTCTTTATTCTTTTGCAATGGTCTCACTGGATCTTCTCAAGGTAAAATAAGCTGGAAACTGATATATTTCTGTATCATTTAGAAAGAAAGATATAATTGATTTGTATTCAATTTAAAAGTATTGGATATGATGTGATGGCGGGGTTTGTAGTGAGGTTGTAGGAATCTTTTGACATGGTGCACTTATTTTACATTCACGCCTAATATGTTGTATTAATACTGTTACGTTAACCTCTACCATGTTTGAAGACCAAAATGTAAAAGGGTCCAAATTCCCCCTGATGGCATTGATATTGAGCTTGAGATACTACTGCACCATCCTCTCCAGTCATTCACAATGTGTCAGACTTGTACTCTGTTTTGCTGGTGCACGGACTGATCTAAAAAATGTGTGATATGTCTTAAAGAAATTGCTTATTCCACTTACACTGCTGTTGCTGCTGCTGCTAAAGTTTTGTGGTGACACCTTGACGTTCCCCAGGTTGGAAGTCTAGAACTGCGATGCACACTGTGTGCCTCGCTACGGTATTGAGGAAAACCACTCTAAATATTGTCTACAAGTGTGTTTTGATAATCTATCGTGCGCTCGTATCTTTCCTGGGGGAAAGCATCTGGCAAAATGTACTCTTGTACTGTGGCTCTACCAGAATGGCAACGAAGTAGTCAGCACTATATCTAACCCTAACGATACGGGGATCATGTTGAAGATAGTGCAACAAGAAGGCACTCATGTGTTGGGCTCTTCCATGAGGTCCAAGTCCATGGTGTGTTGGTGGTGGGATAAAAAATCAAGGTTGATTCCTTTGTCCCCTCCTTCCAAGCACGGACAACAGAGAGGGGATCATTATCCTCTTCATCCTCTGACTATTGCGCGTACATCACCTCTTCCTACACATCCTCCTCCATATGTTCCTCAACTCCAGCACCTTTACTAATAGTTTGTCGGGTACCATGAGCCCCCCTCGATCGCTGTAATCCACCCTCTCATGGCACCCGCTTATGCGACGACAGTCCGGAAATTAGAGATATTGTTATCCCATCAGCATCCTCCTCTGCTTCCACCTTTTCCTCTGGGACCACCACCTCCTCACGTAGACTATCTAACGTGTGCTCCAGCATGTAGATGACCAGTATAGTGATGCTGATGACGGCATCGTCAGCGCTAACCATCTAAGTAGCCATTTCGAAACTGTGAGGAAGGATGCAGAGGTCCTTCATCTGTGCCCACACTACAAGCTTCATTTGCACCACATCCATAATGCCTTGACCCAGGCTATACAAAGGACATACCGCACCAGGGCTCGTCGCTGCTGCCATAGTCACAACATGTGCAAAGTGGAATCCACTGTGTCAGAACATCGCAAGTCATACGGTCTAATAAATTGAAATAAGTTTTACAGAAAGGGGAACAAATTTTAAAATTGTGTTAGTTCTTTGGGGTCATAAAAAATTGGGAAAAACAGACACGTATTTCCTTTATTTTCACATTAAGTATAAAGGGCTTGAAAACAGAATAAAAATTATGCTACATGAAGCACAAAAAAAATCTGCAAAAATTATTTGATTAAGAAGAATTTTTGCTGCTCTTTAAGCTGCATGTATGAAAAAAACAGAAAATGTGCCTGGTCAGGAAACAGGGTCAACTGGCTTGGGTCCTGAATTAGTGAAAGACCTGTTTACACTGGCTGAGGCAAAACAATTGATAATATGATCATTCTCTGGCTATATAGCATGCAGATTTTAAGCAGCATATCACCAGGTTGCACTGGGAGATATGCTGCGGACAGTGATGATGTGAACGGATGGCACAGGATCCATTTTTGGACGGATCCTGAAAATGAGGAAATTTAAAGGAATCGCTGTCCGGGAAGGAGAGAGAGAGAGAGAGAGAGAGAAAATCAAAACACATGAAACATGCACAAAAACTGAACGGGTCAATAAGACCCTGTTCACACCACCCAAGAACTAAGACACAGAAACAGAACACAGTATGACAAACGTGCATAAATACTCTGCTGTAAAATACATGTAACTATAAGTAGCAAGTGCTAGTAAAAGATGTTAACAAAACCAGGGTATTTTGTTGATACGTTTTTCTGCAAAAAAATGTACGCTAAGCCACTCCACCACGTCAAGGCATACCCTTCTCGGAGCAGTCCTATCCAATATATTTAAAAACCTGAACATGTGAATATACCTTCATGAGCAGGGTTCAGAAAGGCGCTGCCCGGTATGGGCTCGCTGGGTGAAATGGCTTTTTATGCATGTCCCAAAAGAGAGAGGCGGGGATCTCCCAAAGCTTGCATAAGCAAGAAATCAATAGATTCAAAACACATGAAACATGAACAAAAACTGAACGGGTCAATAAGACCCTGTTCACACCACCCAAGAACTAAGACACAGAAACAGAACACAGTATGACAAACATGCTTAAATACTCTGCTGTAAAATACATGTAACTATAAGTAGCAAGTGCTAGTAAAAGATGTTAACAAAACCAGGGTATTTTGTTGATACGTTTTTCTGCAAAAAAATGTACGCTAAGCCACTCCGCCACGTCAAGGCATACCCTTCTCGGAGCAGTCCTATCCAATATATGTAAAAACCTGAACATGTGAATATACCTTCATGAGCAGGGTTCAGAAAGGCGCTGCCCGGTATGGGCTCGCTGGGCAAAATGGCTTTTTATGCATGTCCCAAAAGAGAGAGGCGGGGATCTCCCAAAGCTTGCATAAGCAAGAAATCAATAGATTCAAAACACATGAAACATGCACAAAAACTGAACGGGTCAATAAGACCCTGTTCACATCACCCAAGAACTAAGACACAGAACACAGTATGACAAACGTGCATAAATACTCTGCTGTAAAATACATGTAACTATAAGTAGCAAGTGCTAGTAAAAGATGTTAACAAAACCAGGGTATTTTGTTGATACGTTTTTCTGCAAAAAAATGTACGCTAAGCCACTCCGCCACATCAAGGCATACCCTTCTCGGAGCAGTCCTATCCAATATATTTAAAAACCTGAACATGTGAATATACCTTCATGAGCAGGGTTCAGAAAGGCGCTGCCCGGTATGGGCTCGCTGGGCGAAATGGCTTTTTATGCATGTCCCAAAAGAGAGAGGCGGGGATCTCCCAAAGCTTGCATAAGCAAGAAATCAATAGAGTCAAAACACATGAAACATGCACAAAAACTGAACGGGTCAATAAGACCCTGTTCACACCACCCAAGAACTAAGACACAGAAACAGAACACAGTATGACAAACGTGCATAAATACTCTGCTGTAAAATACATGCAACTATAAGTAGCAAGTGCTAGTAAAAGATGTTAACAAAACCAGGGTATTTTGTTGATACGTTTTTCTGCAAAAAAATGTACGCTAAGCCACTCCGCCACGTCAAGGCATACCCTTCTCGGAGCAGTCCTATCCAATATATGTAAAAACCTGAACATGTGAATATACCTTCATGAGCAGGGTTCAGAAAGGCGCTGCCCGGTATGGGCTCGCTGGGCAAAATGGCTTTTTATGCATGTCCCAAAAGAGAGAGGTGGGGATCTCCCAAAGCTTGCATAAGCAAGAAATCAATAGATTCAAAACACATGAAACATGCATAAAAACTGAACGGGTCAATAAGACCCTGTTCACACCATTATTTATGCACGTTTGTCATACTGTGTTCTGTTTCTGTGTCTTAGTTCTTGGGTGGTGTGAACAGGGTCTTATTGACCCGTTCAGTTTTTGTGCATGTTTCATGTGTTTTGAATCTATTGATTTCTTGCTTATGCAAGCTTTGGGAGATCCCCGCCTCTCTCTTTTGGGACATGCATAAAAAGCCATTTTGCCCAGCGAGCCCATACCGGGCAGCGCCTTTCTGAACCCTGCTCATGAAGGTATATTCACATGTTCAGGTTTTTAAATATATTGGATAGGACTGCTCCGAGAAGGGTATGCCTTGACGTGGCGGAGTGGCTTAGCATACATTTTTTTGCAGAAAAACGTATCAACAAAATACCCTGGTTTTGTTAACATCTTTTACTAGCACTTGCTACTTATAGTTACATGTATTTTACAGCAGAGTATTTTGTGTTTGAAGCTTTAAAAACGATGAGCGACGTCAATAACGACGCATGGCTCAGCGACACAGGCGTGACTTACCTGCCACGCCTTCTCTTCCCTATTGGTCTTCACAGCGCTGACAATGTGCGAAATGTATCTGACAAAAAAGCTATAAAAGACAACGCTTGAACGCTGAAGCACGCCCACCGACGTCTGAATCGTTTTTTGTTTAGTAATGTGAAAGGTACTCAACGAGCAACGAGGTCGCTATGCAGATCGCTGATCTCTCTAGAGTCGTTGACGAGAGTGGACTGTTTGAAAGCTATCTAGCGATCACGTAACGACACAACAGCGATCTATGCCTGGTCGGATCGCTATCGTTATCGCTGGTGCGTTGCTTAGTGTAAAAGGCCCTTAAGCCAAATGCTTAGTAAAACTTTATCTTTAGTTTAGCTTATGTTGGCTTAAAACACTTTGAAGAGTTGCAACATTTTTGAACAGTGAAGAGTTGTGCAAAAGTTTTCACACCAGTTTCAGGCAGCTCCACCAAAATGGGTGGTGCTGAGGAGGAGGTGGACGCATGGGGTGTGGCAGTGATCGATGGTCAAATTCATTAATAAGATTTTTTATGCTGTTCTTCATCTGTGACTGGAGTAACATTTCTGGTGAAGCACAATGAGGTGCACGCCACTGATAAGATACTCAAAATTCCTTAAGAAGTGCGTGCCTGCACATCTTACTTCAAAATGCACCTCCATTAAGACTAATGTGCACAACTCCAGTCTTAATGTATTGGGCCCAATATTTATTAACACCGTTTTTTTAAAGTGAGAATATAATAATGAAGGTACCCTCACTCGACTGTAATTTCGGTTCTGTCCTGAAAAAAACGACCTCACAAAGGTAGCACTCAGACCATTGTCAGGCAGTAGGACTGTTCAGATGTCAGTTTTTTCACACGGACCGAATGTACATATAAAAAATATTTCAGCATGCACTAGTCTTTTCTGTATTTCAGATGACAGTCGTCCATTGAATACTATGGGTGATTAAAAAAAACTTGGATCCTATACAGATCATGTGTAGAGCATCCTATTTTTAGGGATACATTGTAATTCTTAACGTAGGAGACTATATTTTGTCTTGTAAATTACTAATGCAGAAAAATGGATGTCGTACAGATGAAAAAACTGGCAGCATACTGATATCAATACAGATGAAAAATCATTGTTTCTTTGTAATGAAAATAGTTTTTTCGCTCTTGCAAATATATATATATATATCATTTTTAGAAAATGTTATCTTCTATTTTCAAGACTCTTTTTGACTGTTCGCATATGGAATACATTACTCTCACATATGTCTTTTTGCTCTGGATCAAGTACTTGATAACTACTTTAGTAGCCAAATTTGAGCCCATACTTGTAAGCCCCATACTTTGTAAGTTTGTTATTACTATGATATATCTGTGACCGTTTCAGTTTCACACTTTGATTATATAGCAGTATTATCAGCATTAGCAGAAGACGCAGAGACAAGTACAGTAGCACCTGAAGAAAAGGAGCACATTACACTGATTCTACATAAGAAGGTAAGCCCATTTATGAGATTATTTGAATGCCTATTTTTAAGAAAAAAAACAATATTTAGAGAATATGTATACGGACCTTCCAAAAATACAAACATCTACTAAAGTACATAAAATCCTATCCATACCATACAGACAGTGAAATGTATGTTGTTCTCCTCGGCACATCTATAATAGATATTTGTTGGGGTCTCTTTCTGTCCTGTATACTGTAATTGCAGACTACTTTCACATTTACATTAGTAGGCCCCTATACAAGAGGTTATGTGGGGTCCTTTGAAGTCCAAAAACTAGGTTGTCAAGTACAAGATGATTAATCATAATCTAGTGCCTCTATTTTGGTTATCTAATAGGTCGGTCACCAATTTCCCAGTTTCTCTGGTATATCACAAGTAATTGATTAAATGGCTTATCTCATCATTTAACACCTATCCATTGGATGGGTAATAAATGTAGGATTGGTGGGAGACTGAACACTGAGGCCAGCACGGATGTCCAGATTGGGTATCCCTGTGTGTGTTTACATGCATGACCACTACTCCATTCACGGCTTATTCACAAGTCAGTTTTCATGTTTTTATTTTTTTTTTTTTTTTTACAAATAACACTTGTATGTATGACAGTTTATGGGGCTGCTCGTATGTCACATTTTTACCTCAGACTCAGTGGTCCATGCAAAGTCGCGGAGACATGTCCGATATTGATCCAAGTGTTGGGGTCAGAATCAGCAATGTAAGTCTATGGATCAGTGGAAAAATCTGACAGCATTCAAATTACATCTGTGTGTTGTCCGTTATTTTCTGACTGATAGGAGAAGATAAGTTGAAACTTCATATAGATCTTTTCAAGATCTTTCAAGTTTTGGGTCTGTCACTTGGCAACATTGAGTTTCAACTCCCTCCAAAGATTTTCTGCTGGGTTTAGGTCTGGAGACTGGCTAGACTGGCATTGAAATGCTTCTTATGGAGCCCCTCCTTAGTTGTCCTGACAGTGTGTTTCAGGTCATTGCCATGCCGGAAGATTGAGCCACCACCCATCTTTAATACTATTACTGAGGGAAGGAGGTTGCCAAAATCGCCAAAATCTCACGATACAAGACCCCATCTATCCTCCCTTCAATACAGTGCAGTTGTCCTGTTTCCTTTGCAGAAAAGTACCAAAAAAGTATTATGTTTCCCCCACCATGCTTTACGGTTGGGACGGTGTTCATGGGGTTGGACTCATCCTTCTTCTTCCTCCATACACTTCGAGTAGAGTTGATACCAAAAAGTGCTATTTTGGTGTCACCTGACCACATCACCTTTTCCCATGCCTCCTCTTGATCATCCATTTGGTCACTGATAAACTTTAAATGAGCCTGGACATGTGCTGGCTTGAGTAGGGGACCTTGCATGCCCTACAGGATTTTAATCCATGACTGCGTTGTGTGAAACTAACGGTAATGTTTGAGACTGTGTTCCCAACTCTCCTTAGGTCATTCACCAGGTCCTCCTGGGTAGTTCTGAGTTGATTTCTGACCTTTCTCAGAATCATCCCTATCCCATGAGGCAAGATCTTGCATGGAATCCCAGACCAAGGAAGATTGATAATCATCTTGTGTTTATTTTATTTTCTAATAATTGCTCCAACAGTTGTTGCCTTCTCACCAAGCTGCTTGCCTATTGTCCTGTAGCCCATCCCAGCCTTGTGCAGGTCTACAATTTTCTCCCTGTGTCCTTAGGCAGCTTTTTCATCTTGGATATGGTGGAGAGTTTGGAGTGTAATTGATTATGTGGACAGGTGTCTTTTATAGAGGTAACGGGTTCAAACAGGTGCAATTATTATAGGTAATGAGTACAGAGTAAGAGGGCTTCTTAAAGAAAAATTAACAGGTCTGTGAGAGCCAGAATTCTTTCTGGTTGGTAGGTGATCAAATACTTATTTCATGCAATAAAATGCAATTTAATTTTTTAAAAATCAAACAATGTGATTTTCTGGATTTTATTTATTAGATTCTGTCTCTCACAGTCAGGGTCAGCGTCACCACCCGGCGCACCCGGGCAAGTACCAGGGCCTTGGACGAATGGGGGGGCTCACTCACCCTCGAGGACACCAGCATGCTATGGATCCCATGAGTTGGGAGAGCCTGGTGTCAGTGCTGGCATCGGCCCTTCTCAAATACTCACCTCTCAACATTCCCAGCTTCTCCAGTATCTTCATCATCTTCTGACTCTCTGTGATGTCTAAGAGCAGAGGGCATGATGACGTCACTACAGAGTGCCCTCTGCCGAGCAGTGCAGAGTGCCAGAAGATGTAAGGAGGCCGGAGCTGTGGGGAACAAGGAGAAGTAAGTATTTCATTATTTATTTTTTTATGTATGGAGCACTATATAGGGCCATTATTCTGTATGGAACAATATATGGGGCCATTATACTGTATGGAGCATTAAATGAGGCCATTATACTATATTGAGCAACATATTGGGCCACTATACAGTATGGAGCAATATATGGGGTCACTATATACTTTATGGGGCCATTATACTGTATTTAGCATTATATGGGGCATATTATACTGTATGGACCATTATATGAGACCATTATATACTAAATGAGGACCATTATTTTTTTATAGATCAAAATATGGGCACATTATATTGTATGGAGCAATATATGGGACTAGAGTTGAGCGAAACGGGTCGAAAAATTTCAAAAGTCGCCGACTTTTGGCAAAGTCGGGTTTCATGAAACGAAACCCGACCCTAGGATGAGGTCGGCCACGAGGTCGGCGACTTACGCGCCAAAGTCACGTTTCAAAAGTTTGTTTTGCGCTCTTTTTCAGCCAATCAGGATCCACGGACACTGTGGGCAACGTGATGACATAGGCAGGGGTCACC
This sequence comes from Dendrobates tinctorius, assembly GCF_039654945.1. Lineage (NCBI taxonomy): Eukaryota > Metazoa > Chordata > Amphibia > Anura > Dendrobatidae > Dendrobates > Dendrobates tinctorius. The sequence continues at coordinate 15,560,027 of NW_027361870.1, read as the reverse complement.
ACCATCTTTCAGAAGGGCATGCAAGTGATTGGCTTGCTTTGGTGGGCGTCACAGGGGGTATAAAAGGGCGTGCACGCCGACCGCCATCTTACTTCTGCCGATCTTAGTATAGGGAGAGGTTGCTGCTCCGCAAACTGCTTTTTTAAAAGCAATCCAATCTCCCTTATCCTCTAGTCACTTTTGTCACAGCTGTGCCATCGAGCCTGTCACATAGCGCTCAGATATTCATTGGGCCTCACACAATCCAAAAGTGTCCAGTGTCAAAAAGTGTGTGCAGAGATTCAAAATCTCCCTTATCCTCTAGTCACTTTGGTCACAGCTGTGCCATCGAGCCTGTCACATAGCGCTCAGATATTCATTGGGCCTCACACAATCCAAAAGTGTCCAGTGTCCAAAAGTGTGTGCAGAGATTCAAAATCTCCCTTATCCTCTAGTCACTTTGGTCACAGCTGTGCCATCAAGCCTGTCACATAGCGCTCAGATATCAGTGGGCCTCACACAATCCAAAAGTGTCCAGTGTCCAAAAGTGTGTGCAGAGATTCAAAATCTCCCTTATCCTCTAGTCACTTTGGTCACAGCAGCTGTGCCATCGAGCCTGTCACATAGCGCTCAGATATTCATTGGGCCTCACACAATCCAAAAGTGTCCAGTGTCCAAAAGTGTGTGCAGAGATTCAAAATCTCCCTTATCCTCTAGTCACTTTGGTCACAGCTGTGCCATCGAGCCTGTCACATAGCGCTCAGATATCAGTGGGCCTCACACAATGCAAAAGTGTCCAGTGCCCAAAAGTGTGTGCAGAGATTCAAAATCTCCCTTATCCTCTAGTCACTTTGGTCACAGCTGTGCCATCGAGCCTGTCACATAGCGCTCAGATATTTATTGGGCCTCACACAATCCAAAAGTGTCCAGTGTCCAAAAGTGTGTGCAGAGATTCAAAATCTCCCTTATCCTCTAGTCACTTTGGTCACAGCTGTGACATCGAGCCTGTCACATAGCGCTCAGATATTCATTGGGCCTCACACAATCCAAAAGTGACCAGTGTCTAAAAGTGTGTGCAGAGATTCAAAATCTCCCTTATCCTCTAGTCACTTTGGTCACAGCAGCTGTGCCATCGAGCCTGTCACATAGCGCTCAGATATTCATTGGGCATCACACAATCCAAAAGTGTCCAGTGTCTAAAAGTGTGTGCAGAGATTCAAAATCTCCCTTATCCTCTAGTCACTTTGGTCACAGCTGTGCCATCGAGCCTGTCACATAGCGCTCAGATATCAGTGGGCCTCACACAATCCAAAAGTGTCCAGTGTCCAAAAGTGTGTGCAGAGATTCAAAATCTCCCTTATCCTCTAGTCACTTTGGTCACAGCTGTGCCATCGAGCCTGTCACATAGCGCTCAGATATTCATTGGGCCTCACACAATCCAAAAGTGTCCAGTGTCCAAAAGTGTGTGCATAGATTCAAAATCTCCCTTATCATCTAGTCACTTTGGTCACAGCTGTGCCATCGAGCCTGTCACATAGCGCTCAGATATTAATTGGGCCTCACACAATCCAAAAGTGTCCAGTGTCTAAAAGTGTGTGCAGAGATTCAAAATCTCCCTTATCCTCTAGTCACTTTGGTCACAGCTGTGCCATCGAGCCTGTCACATAGCGCTCAGATATCAGTGGGCCTCACACAATCCAAAAGTGTCCAGTGTCCAAAAGTGTGTGCAGAGATTCAAAATCTCCCTTATCCTCTAGTCACTTTGGTCACAGCTGTGCCATCGAGCCTGTGACATAGAGCTCAGATATCAGTGGGCCTCACACAATCCAAAAGTGTCCAGTGTCCAAAAGTGTGTGCAGAGATTCAAAATCTCCCTTATCCTCTAGTCACTTTGGTCACAGCAGCTGTGCCATCGAGCCTGTCACATAGCGCTCAGATATTCATTGGGCCTCACACAATCCAAAAGTGTCCAGTGTCCAAAAGTGTGTGCATAGATTCAAAATCTCCCTTATCATCTAGTCACTTTGGTCACAGCTGTGCCATCGAGCCTGTCACATAGCGCTCAGATATTAATTGGGCCTCACACAATCCAAAAGTGTCCAGTGTCTAAAAGTGTGTGCAGAGATTCAAAATCTCCCTTATCCTCTAGTCACTTTGGTCACAGCTGTGCCATCGAGCCTGTCACATAGCGCTCAGATATCAGTGGGCCTCACACAATCCAAAAGTGTCCAGTGTCCAAAAGTGTGTGCAGAGATTCAAAATCTCCCTTATCCTCTAGTCACTTTGGTCACAGCAGCTGTGCCATCGAGCCTGTCACATAGCGCTCAGATATTCATTGGGCCTCACACAATCCAAAAGTGTCCAGTGTCCAAAAGTGTGTGCAGAGATTCAAAATCTCCCTTATCCTCTAGTCACTTTGGTCACAGCTGTGCCATCGAGCCTGTCACATAGCGCTCAGATATCAGTGGGCCTCACACAATGCAAAAGTGTCCAGTGCCCAAAAGTGTGTGCAGAGATTCAAAATCTCCCTTATCCTCTAGTCACTTTGGTCACAGCTGTGCCATCGAGCCTGTCACATAGCGCTCAGATATTTATTGGGCCTCACACAATCCAAAAGTGTCCAGTGTCCAAAAGTGTGTGCAGAGATTCAAAATCTCCCTTATCCTCTAGTCACTTTGGTCACAGCTGTGACATCGAGCCTGTCACATAGCGCTCAGATATTCATTGGGCCTCACACAATCCAAAAGTGTCCAGTGTCTAAAAGTGTGTGCAGAGATTCAAAATCTCCCTTATCCTCTAGTCACTTTGGTCACAGCTGTGCCATCGAGCCTGTCACATAGCGCTCAGATATCAGTGGGCCTCACACAATCCAAAAGTGTCCAGTGTCCAAAAGTGTGTGCAGAGATTCAAAATCTCCCTTATCCTCTAGTCACTTTGGTCACAGCTGTGCCATCGAGCCTGTCACATAGCGCTCAGATATTCATTGGGCCTCACACAATCCAAAAGTGTCCAGTGTCCAAAAGTGTGTGCATAGATTCAAAATCTCCCTTATCATCTAGTCACTTTGGTCACAGCTGTGCCATCGAGCCTGTCACATAGCGCTCAGATATTAATTGGGCCTCACACAATCCAAAAGTGTCCAGTGTCTAAAAGTGTGTGCAGAGATTCAAAATCTCCCTTATCCTCTAGTCACTTTGGTCACAGCTGTGCCATCGAGCCTGTCACATAGCGCTCAGATATCAGTGGGCCTCACACAATCCAAAAGTGTCCAGTGTCCAAAAGTGTGTGCAGAGATTCAAAATCTCCCTTATCCTCTAGTCACTTTGGTCACAGCTGTGCCATCGAGCCTGTGACATAGAGCTCAGATATCAGTGGGCCTCACACAATCCAAAAGTGTCCAGTGTCCAAAAGTGTGTGCAGAGATTCAAAATCTCCCTTATCCTCTAGTCACTTTGGTCACAGCAGCTGTGCCATCGAGCCTGTCACATAGCGCTCAGATATTCATTGGGCCTCACACAATCCAAAAGTGTCCAGTGTCCAAAAGTGTGTGCAGAGATTCAAAATCTCCCTTATCCTCTAGTCACTTTGGTCACAGCTGTGCCATCGAGCCTGTCACATAGCGCTCAGATATTCATTGGGCCTCACACAATCCAAAAGTGTCCAGTGTCTAAAAGTGTGTGCAGAGATTCAAAATCTCCCTTATCCTCTAGTCACTTTGGTCACAGCTGTGCCATCGAGCCTGTGACATAGCACTCAGATATCAGTGGGCCTCACACAATCCAAAAGTGTCCAGTGTCCAAAAGTGTGTGCAGAGATTCAAAATCTCCCTTATCCTCTAGTCACTTTGGTCACAGCTGTGCCATCGAGCCTGTGACATAGCGCTCAGATATCAGTGGGCCTCACACAATCCAAAAGTGTCCAGTGTCCAAAAGTGTGTGCAGAGATTCAAAATCTCCCTTATCCTCTAGTCACTTTGGTCACAGCAGCTGTGCCATCGAGCCTGTCACATAGCGCTCAGATATTCATTGGGCCTCACACAATCCAAAAGTGTCCAGTGTCCAAAAGTGTGTGCAGAGATTCAAAATCTCCCTTATCCTCTAGTCACTTTGGTCACAGCTGTGCCATCGAGCCTGTCACATAGCGCTCAGATATCAGTGGGCCTCACACAATCCAAAAGTGTCCAGTGTCCAAAAGTGTGTGCAGAGATTCAAAATCTCCCTTATCCTCTAGTCACTTTGGTCACAGCAGCTGTGCCATCGAGCCTGTCACATAGCGCTCAGATATTCATTGGGCCTCACACAATCCAAAAGTGTCCAGTGTCCAAAAGTGTGTGCAGAGATTCAAAATCTCCCTTATCCTCTAGTCACTTTGGTCACAGCTGTGCCATCGAGCCTGTGACATAGCGCTCAGATATCAGTGGGCCTCACACAATCCAAAAGTGTCCAGTGTCCAAAAGTGTGTGCAGAGATTCAAAATCTCCCTTATCCTCTAGTCACTTTGGTCACAGCTGTGCCATCGAGCCTGTCACATAGCGCTCAGATATCAGTGGGCCTCACACAATCCAAAAGTGTCCAGTGTCCACAAGTGTCTGCAGAAATTCAAAATCTCCCGTGTCCTATAGACACCTTGTACCTTGTTTTACATTACTATATAGTTTGTTGGATTTTGTCTACATTTCTACCAAAAATGAGGAAGGCTGGTGGAAGAGGCCGTGGAATTGGGCGAGGGTTGGCAGCTGGTAATGATGGTGTTGGTGGTGGATCTGATGGTAGTGGCAAGAGCAAAATAGGACCGAATGCAGGAGGTGTTGAGCCTGCGTCATCGTCTGGCTACATAAGGCCTCGAACGCTTAGTTTTCTAGGAGTTGGCAAACCGCTTTTAAAGCCAGAGCATCAGGAAAAAGTTTTGTCTTACATTGCTGACTCAGCCTCCAGCTCTATCGCCTCCTCTTCTTCAGTTGTAAAAATAAAAGCACTGAGTCGTCATTGGAGGCTCATGTTCATGAACCACACCTTTCCTTGTGTCCTTCACCCCAACCAAGATTGAAGGATGATGCAGGCCATACTACTGATTACTCCGTGGAGCTGTTTTCACATACCATGCCTGGATTATCAAGTGAAATGGTGAATTACCCAGGCCAAGATGAATCTGACATGGAGTGCACTGATGCACAGCCGCTGATGGATGATTCTGCTGGTACATTCACTCAGAGCACTACATTGTCCTCGCAGTGTACAGAGCCAGATTCTGACCCTGATGAGACTCAGGTGCCCCTTCCCGCACACTATACCACCATACACGGTGACACAGAGGAAGGTGCACATGACATAGAAGAGGAGGTGATGGATGACCCAGTTGTTGACCCAGATTGGCATCCATTGGGGGAAGAGGGTGCTGCTTCCAATAGCTCAGATGAGGAGCATCCACAGCAGTCATCGACATCGCAACAGCTGTTATCTGGCTGGCCCGGAGCACTCCAAAGACAGGTTCCAAACATCAAAAGAGTTGCTGGACAGCTTGTCCAGAGGGTCAAAAGATCACAGCGTGCTAGGCCGCAAAATGTCTGCCAAAGTAGGAAGAGTGCAGTGTGGCACTTTTTTGAACAAAATCCTCATGATCAGGCCAAGGTTATCTGTAAGAAGTGCGCAAAGACCTTTAGCCGAGGGAAAAATCTGAAAAATTTGAATACCAGTTGCATGCTTAGACATTTAACCAGCATGCACTTGCAAGCGTGGACACAACACCAAAACTCAAGTGCCACATGTGCAACTGATCACAACGAAGGTAGTCAGCAACGCTACATTGTTTCCCCCACTGTAAGCCCACCGGTTAGCACAGCAGCAAATGTTGAGGTGTCGTTGCAAGGCCACAGCAGTCAGGGAATCCCACTGTTATATCAACGAAAGACTGATTCTAGGCCATCAGAAAGAACACCAACTCCATCACCATCATCAGCCCTCTCTCAGTCCGCCCTGTGCACCGCTACTTCCACCATATGCAGCTCTCAAGTCCAGCTCACCCTCCCAGACACTATGAGTAGGTCAAGAAAGCACTCAGTCTCTCATCCGCGTACACTGGGTTTGAACGCCCACATTGCCAAACTAATCTCGTTTGAGATGATGCCCTTTCGGTTGGTGGAAAGCACAGCTTTCCGCGAACTCATGGCCTATGCAGTACCACGCTATGACCTACCCAGTCGCCACTTCTTCTCTCGCAAAGCCATCCCAGCCCTCCACCATCATGTGAAAGACCGCATTGTCCATGCACTCAAGCAGTCAGTGAGCGGAAAAGTGCACCTCACAACTGATGCATGGTCCAGTCGGCATGGCCAGGGCCATTACGTGTCCATCACTGCGCACTGGGTTAATGTGGTGGATGCAGGGTCCACAGGGGACAGCAGTGGTGGGACAGTGCTGCCCAGCCCACGGTATAGGAAACAGTTGGCTGTAGGCGTTCGACCCTCCTCCTCCTCCTCCTCCTCCAGAAGCGAAAGCTCGTCCACAGAGCGCAGTCGTACGAGCACTCCATCTGCAGCTGCCACTGTTGCACACCAGGTGTCCCCCTATCGAGCAGCTAGTGGAAAGCGTCAGCAGGCTGTGTTGCAGATGATGTGTTTGGGCGACAGACACACCGCCGAGGTGCTGGCCGAGTACTTGAAGCGACAAACTGAGTCATGGCTGGGCAGTGTACATCTTGAGGCAGGCAAGGTAGTTAGTGATAACGGCCGTAATTTTGTGGCAGCCATAGCCCTTTCAAAACTCAGCCACATACCTTGCTTGGCTCACACCTTGAACCTGGTGGTGCAGTGCTTCCTCAAAAATTATCCGGAGTTAACAGCCCTGCTCCAGAAGGTGCGAAGACTGTGCGCGCACATCCGCCGGTCGCCTGTACACTCCGTTCGTATGCAGAAGCTGCAGCGATTGCTCCACCTTCCCAACCACCGCCTCATTATCGACATTGCAACAAGGTGGAACTCCACCCTGCACATGGTGGAGCGGCTGTGCGAGCAGAGGCAGGCCATAATGCATTTGTGGGAGGATACACGGCCAGGCACTTTGAGAGCAGACATGGAGTTGACAGGTGTGCAGTGGTCGAAGCTGAAAGACCTCTGTAAAGTCCTTCAGTGTTTTGAGGAATGCACACGGCTGGTAAGCGCAGACGACGCAATCCTAAGCATGAGCATCCCACTTATGCGTCTGCTCATGCAAACTTTGACGCACCTTAAGGAGCAGGCGTCTGCAGCCAATGTTGATGAGGAGGAAGAGGAGGAGGGAATCCTTGATGACATTCAGCCATTGTCTGCTCAGGGACCTCTCCTGGACGAGGTGGAGGAAGAAGAGGAGGAGGAGGATGATGATGGGGATGATTACTTAGGGGAGGAGGATGCATCTCGTGGGGCAAGTGAAAATGTTGGCGTGGCAAGGTCTGGTACAGGGTTTGTGCGTGACTGGAGGGATGTGGATTTGCCAGAAAGTGCTCCTCCACCCAGCACTCGCAGTGCATCATTGACACCGGGAACATTGGCCCACATGTCAGATTATGCCTTGCAGATCCTAAAAAGGGACCCCCGCATTGCCAAAATGATGAACGATGACGACTACTGGTTGGCCAGCATCCTGGATCCACGCTATAAAGGCGAATTACAAAACATCATGCCACAGGAGAACCTTGACCTAATATTGGCTAATAAACAAGCAACTCTGGTAAATCGGTTGCTTGAGGCATTCCCAGCACACAGCAGCGGTGATGGTTCTCACACGAGCTGTACGGGCCGGGGGCAGCTTGGCAGAGGTGTTCGTGGTGCACACAGCAGAAGTGGTGTTGGAGACAGGGGTTTCATGACAATGTTGTGGACTGATTTTTCAAATACCGCTCACACAACTGGTAATACTGCATCGATGGAAAGTGACAGGAGACAGCAGTTGTCAACTATGGTTACAAACTACTTTTCCTCCCATATCGATGTTCTCCCACACAGGTCATTCCCCTTTGACTATTGGGCCGCTAAACTGGACACCTGGCCTGAATTGGCCCAATATGCCTTACAGGAGCTCGCTTGCCCAGCTGCAAGTGTGCTATCGGAAAGAGTCTTCAGTGCAGCTGGATCAATCCTGACAGAAAAAAGGACCCGTCTGTCAACCCAAAATGTGGATGATCTAACCTTCATTAAAATGAACCATGCATGGGTTTCCAAGGATTTTGTCCCACCTTCCCCTGATGACACATAGGGTGACAGAAAAATGGCTTGCTTTGGTCCACCTCTTCCTGGGACTTCACCTATTTCGCCTTTTGCATCAGCTGAATGTCCAACATCAACATATGCCACTTTCTAAAACTCCCTAACTGTGCTGCCCCCCCCCCATGGCCGGGGTCACCACCTAGCGCACGACACCGTGCGAGTGCCGTTGCCCTGGACAGGTGGGTAGGCTGACTCTTGGGCGCGGGCACTGGCACAGGGTCCCTCATAGTGCAATCAAGTGTCTCTGACGGTGGTGGTGCACACCCGCCGTCAGACACACCGCTGTACTATGAGGGGCCCAGTGCCAGTACCGACGCCCACGAGTGGGCCCCCCTTGCTTGGGCAGGGCCCCAGCATTTGCAATCTTTACCTCTCCCTGCTCCTCCGCTGTGTAATCTGGGCCGTCAAATCCATACTGTGCCTGACACCCTCTGAGCCTGCCTCCTGATGTATAGACATATATTTTGAATGTGTACGCTATCCATACATGTTATCCGGGGAAACGGTACCCTTTCTAACCTTTGTGCAATCACGTGCAATCCATACTGGGCCTAACACCGTCTGAGCCTGCCTCCTGAGACATATATTTTGAATGTGTACGCTATCCATACATGTTATCCGGGGAAACGGTACCCTTTCTAACCTTTGTGCAATCACGTGCAATCCATACTGGGCCTAACACCGTCTGAGCCTGCCTCCTGAGACATATATTTTGAATGTGTACGCTATCCATACATGTTATCCGGGGATACGGTACCCTTTCTAACCTTTGTGCAATCACGTGCAATCCATACTGGGCCTAACACCGTCTGAGCCTGCCTCCTGATGTATAGACATATATTTTGAATGTGTACGCTATCCATACATGTTATCCGGGGAAACGGTACCCTTTCTAACCTTTGTGCAATCACGTGCAATCCATACTGGGCCTAACACCGTCTGAGCCTGCCTCCTGAGACATATATTTTGAATGTGTACGCTATCCATACATGTTATCCGGGGAAACGGTACCCTTTCTAACCTTTGTGCAATCACGTGCAATCCATACTGGGCCTAACACCGTCTGAGCCTGCCTCCTGAGACATATATTTTGAATGTGTACGCTATCCATACATGTTATCCGGGGAAACGGTACCCTTTCTAACCTTTGTGCAATCACGTGTAATCCATACTGGGCGTGAGAACGGCTGGCGAGCTGTTAAGCAAGCTACAGCACCTGTGGTTTGCACACATAAGTTTTTCATTTTTTCAGGAATGACGGTTAGGCCTAATTCCGGAACTGCGGTTGACCTGCACTTACTGGGAAATCATTGTTCGCGGGTAATAATTGTAATCAGTGATCCCCATCACTAACGTTGTTCAGCGGGTTATCTGCACCTGTAAGCGAACAAACGCTGGCCTTTTCAATGTAGCGCACATGCAACCACGGACATGTAAGGGCATGACACACCAGTTATTGGCCAATCTCATGTGCCAGAGCCTCACGTGTCCCTCTAGTAAGCCGGACTCGGACCGCGGGGCATGACGGAGTCTCGTTCGTTAACGGAATTAAGCTTGCAATGTGTGCATCTGTTCTGTAGCTGGCATGGTTGAGGTTTCCCAGGTGGAGTCGAATTTAACCGTAGGCTCCACTCCTGGTGGTGCCCTTCTGGACATTCCTTTAAGGTTCAGGTTGCAACCATACTGCCCACGTAAAACAAACACTTTGCCTTCATGAACGCTGTTTGGAGGGTCATGACTCGTGGGAATAACGCCGCCCAATCAGTTAACCTGCTAGAGAGATCCTTCGTTGCTCCCAAGCATGACATCACACTCCCTAGGAAGAAGGTAATGCCACTGTGGCGACCGTACTCCTGGGGGCGACACAAGTGCACCGATGCCCAGCCACTGCTCGATGAATCTGCTGGTACATTGACCCAGACCACTACATTCCCCTCGCACGCTACACGACCTGAATCTGACCCTGATGAAACTCAGGTTACCCTTCCCATATACAGTTCCATCTTACACGTTGACAAAGAGGAAGCTGCAGATGAAAGTGCAGGTTCGGCCCACCCGCCATCAGACACACCACCGTACTATCAGGGGCCCTGTGCCAGTGCCGTCGCCAACGAGTGGGCCCCCCCTGCTTGCCCAGGATCACAGCACTTGCAAAGTTGAAATTCTGTGCAGTGAGATGGAAGATGGGGACGACGAGGAGTCCAGACAAGTACAGGGATTCCCTAGCGAGGAGACTTATTTGATTGTTTTCAATGTTGGGACAGCAATTTTTGGGGAGCACTATACTCTGGAGAATGATAGATGGGGCCCACCATACACTGGAACATTCCAAAGGTGGACATCAGACACTGGAGCAGCATTTACAGGGCCCATTATACACTAGAGCATTAGAAATGGGGCCCATTATGTTTGGAGCATTATTTGGGCCCATAAGACAGTGGAGCTTCATCCATGGGGACCAACATATACTGTAGCATTATGTGGAGCTCATCATATACTGTTTCAAACATTATATGGGACCAATGATTCTGTATGGAGAAATAGATGGGCCTCGTCATGAGATGTAAAAAGTGAGGTATTTTTCATTGTACTATACCGCTATTTCTCTGCCGTATCGGAGCATGATGAGTTGTGGTATGTGTTAAAGGGGCGCTCTTTCGCCCAGGGCACATGAATACCTGCAGCCAGCCCTCCCCCCCACAACTTTAGCCAAATAACCCCCATTTTTCAGTGCGTAACTTGTATTATGAAGTTAATTAAGGTTGACAAGCTTAAGTAAGAAGAATTGATGCTTTTGGCATTCAAATGGGCACTGTAGGTGTGTTTCCTGTCCTCCTCTCACTGCCGACTTTTATTCCCCATTGACTTACATTGGGTTTCGTGTTTCGGGACGACCCTGACTTTTCCCTATAATCGGACGATCTTGCTCGACCCGACTTTTGGAAAAGTCGGATTTCACGAAACGAAACGCGACCCTAAAAAAACAAAAGTCGCTCAACTCTATATGGGACCCATAATACTGTTTGGAGGACTTTGTAGTGGCAATAATGCTGTATGGAGGACTGTGTGTGTTTCCCATAATACTGTCTGGTCTAAAATGAAAAGCCTGCAATCACTTTGCGTGACTGCAGACTTTCGAATTCCCCCAGCGCACGCTGCGGGGATTCACCGATTTCTTAGCTATTGTAGAACTTACCATAGATATCACTCATGTAATGTAAGAAGTAAGTGAAATCTTTGGCATTGTACTAGCCCTATATTTCATATCTGCATTATGAATCGAGGTATGTTGCAGGGCCCACTAAGACTCTTTTGCCCATGGCCCATGAAAATCTGGAGCCAGCCTTACTCACAGTGGAAGTGTAACTACGATAAAAATTTCAGACCTCTCCCTTCTTTATAGGTGGGAAAACTTCCAAAATCGGCAGTGTGTCAAATACTTATTTTGGCCACTCTAAATTAGTGGTGATATTACACTTTGGAGAAGAATAAACTGATAAAACGGAAACAGAGAGCTGTGCTAGAGCAGACATTACATAACTGTCAGATACGGAGGACACTGTAAATCCCAGCATGCATGACTAGGTACTGTATTTTAAGCTGTAAAACCCTTTTTGATATTTTTTTGACTCCTGTAAGATATTCTTCCTTAGGTATTAAATCTCCAAGGAACTCTACTCACTTGGAATTAACAAGTAAGCATCAAAGAACATCAGGCTTTATGTTCAGGGAGAGAACTGAGATTGCAAATAATTCAAAATGAAATGAAAGAAAAAATAAACATGATGGCAAATATGCGAAGCATAAAAGCAGCATGGTCAAAGTATGTGATCAGAACAGCCATGTGCCTAATGTAGTCAGTGCATCAGACTACTTGATCAATTTGGAAATGGTTTAAATTACTATGGACATAGTGCCACATAGTGGTGTCAGGCGGAATTACATTTTTATTAATATTTATAAAATGTAACAGGATAAAATGTCGTGGTTAGTGTTGAGCATTCCGATACTGCAAATATCGGGTATCGGCCGATATTCTCTGTATCGGAAGTCCGATACTGAGTTCCGATACTTTTTGCATATTGAATACCGGAATCGGAAGTTCCCATAATGCTATGAGCCAGTTTGATTTGATTCAGCCAATGAGGAATCCTAAGTGTGGGCACATCCTGTTAGGCATGTAGGCATGTTGACTAATGGCATGGCTGTGATTGGCTGCTGAAATGATGTCATGATGCACTATAAAAGCCGCCGCCGCCATTTTGGGTTCACTCTGCTGTGAATTCAGTTAGGGACAGGACGCTGCTGTTCAGACTCTGAGGGTCAGTTAGAGATAGCGATTTTCTATATAGTGCTTTACCCAGGCTACTTTATCATCCGCTGTAGCTTTCTTTTGCCTTGCAGCGCTGTTCACAGCTGTCTGCAAGGTCTGTGTGAGTGCAGCTCACGCTGTAGTGTTCTGCAGCCACCTCTGGTTGTAGTCCGCTCAGCGTGCGTCACAGCCTCATACATAGTCCTTTTTTTGCTTTATTGCTGCTCATTTTTCCTGATTTCTCCTATTAGTGTGCTTCCATCCGTATCCATCTACATTGGTTGCAAACACTATATAGGAGTAGATAGCGCAGCCTTTCTGCAGCCTTTCAGTGCTAGTGCACAGTTCTCTGCACTGTTCATGGCTGTCTGTGAGGTCTCTGTGTGTAAGTGCAGCTCACGCTGTAGTCCGCTCAGTGTGCGTCACTGCCTCATACATTGTCCTTTTTTGCTGTAGTGCTGCTTATTTTTCCTGAATTTCTCCTATTAGTGTGCTTCCATCCGTATCCAGCTAGATTGGTTGCAAACACTATATAGGAGTAGATGGAGGAGCCTTTCTGCTGGCTTGTGCCCTGCAGCCCCAGCCAGATTAGTATTAGCCTATTTTTTGTAGCATCATCTATTGCATTGTAGGTTACCTTCCTGCATTGTAATAGCTACAAAAAGTTTGTGATACTATCGCTTTTACATCTTTGGGCACATCCTTTTTTTTTGTGTGAAAAAAACACGTAAAAAAAGTTCACCAAACACTTCACTTTACAGTTGTGTAGGCCACATTAGCTTATATTAAAGTCTAGTCCACAGTTTATAAAATTAGTGTTTCTTATACCTGTTAGCAGCTGTTCAGGAATAAGCAAACTAAGCCCTTAGTACTTTTCTGCCTATCTTTATCAGTCTACCAAGATGAAGAAGGCAGGGAGTAAGGCACGTGGTCGTGGGCGTGGAGTTTCAGCAGGGAGAGGACGTGGCTGTTCTGTGCCTGCTGTGGGCACCAGTGACTCAGCATCCCCCAGTTTTACCAGGGAACAGTCCTTTATGCGCAAATTTGTAGGAGCTCGCCGTACCCCACTGCTGCGGGAGGAACAAATTGAAGCCGTTGTCAGATGGATGGCAGCTAACGCATCGACTTCAATTAGTTCCACATTCTCTCAGGTCCAGAGCACTGAAGAGCAACCATCTGTCTCTTCACCACCTGCCAAATTGCCCAGGCAGTCAGAGAGCCCTGGACAGGAGCCATCTCTACTTCTGTTCTCTGAATCTCTTGGCTTGGAAATAGGGGGTCAGCCAAGCAGCATTCTAGAATGTGAAGAAGAGGTAGTATGCAGTGATGCGCAACAGCTTTGTCTCTGAATCTGAAGAGGCGGGTGGGCCAGTGCCTATGGTCAGCACACCTCAGTACGCATCTGATGATAAGACTCAGGTGCCACTTTCTAGTGCGTACTGTGCTGGCGAGACTACCCAGGAGAAGCAGGTGTTTGAAGAGGATAGTGTAGATGATGAGGTCCTTCACCCATCATGGTGTGAGGAACAGGAAGGTGGTGGGAGCAGCTTTGAGGAAGAGATTCCCCAAACGGCCAAAACAGGAGGGAGGGGGCAGACTCAGTTGCCTGTAGCCTCCACTTCGGCACCCATTAGGGGCATTCCTCTTCCAAAACCCAAAACGGGCGCTCCCAAGACTTGCAGTGCGAAGTCCTTTTTTGACACAGTTGCAGATGACATTTGCTTTGTCAAATGCAAGCTGTGTAATCAGAAAGTCAAAAGAGGGAAAAGTGTCAGCAACCTTAATACCACAAATATGTGGAAACATGTGCGGACGAAGCACGTGGTGGAGTTACAAAGACACACTAAAGACGTACGCCAACCTACAGCACCACCTACCACCTCTTCAGCTCGTGTTGTAGCCTCTTCCTCCAGCTCACACACAGCTGATTCAGCTTCCTCACAGGATCACCATGGAAGAACCTCTGGCACTGTTGTACAGAGACACAGTGTAATTCCACCCACAGCACCACGTTCCCTGTCATCCTCACACTCCCAGGCCACTCTACAGCCATCGGTAGCACAGGCATGGGAGAAAAGGCGGCCATACTCGGCAAACCATCCCCGAGCACAGGCTCTGAATACTGGCATTGCAAAACTACTGTCCCTTGAAATGCTCTCATTCAGCCTGTTGGAGACTGACACCTTCCATAACTTCATGGCATTGGTAGTCCCACAATACAACGTGCCCAGACGCTTTTATTTCAGCAGGCAAGCTGTCCCTGCCCTGCAAAAGCATGTGGAGGGAAAAATAAATCATGCTCTACAAATGCCGTCAGTAGCAAGGTCCACCTGACCACCGATGCGTGGACCAGTAACCATGGACAGGGACGATACCTTTCCCTCACTGCCCATTGGGTCACTGTTGTGGAGCCGGGTACAGATCTTGAGAGTGGCGCTGTACGTGTTCTGCCAACTCCAAGGATTGCAGGAATCCAGTCTTTACACATTGACTCCTCCTCATACTCCAGTTCCTCTGAATCAGTGCTGCAGGAGCCATCACGGTCTACCTCCACATGGACCCGTGAACGCTTACCTGTTACGACCGATATTAGCACAGCCGTGGCCAAACGTCAATAGGCCATACTGAAATTAATTTCTTTGGGGAATCGAAGCCACACAGCGCAGGAGCTCTGGAATGCCATCAAGCAGGAGAGCGACGTGTGGTTTGTGCCAGCGAATCTCCAGCCAGGCTTGGTAGTGTGTGACAATGGCCGAAATCTGGTGGCAGCTCTGGGCCTAGGCAAGCTCACTCACATCCCATGTCTGGCACATGTGCTCAACTTGGTCGTGCAGAGTTTTTTGAGGGACTATCCGGATCTTGATGCACTGCTGCACAAGGTCCGCATAGAGTGCGCTCACTTGCGGCATTCCAGCATGGCAAGATCGCGCTTTGCAGCTCTGCAGCGCCGATTCCGCCTTCCGGAACATCGCATCATATGTGACCTACCCACCAGGTGGAATTCAACATTACATATGTTGGAGCGGTTGTGTGAGCAGCAGGCAGCAGTAATGGAGTACCAGCTGCATCAGGCGCAAGCAAGTCGCACTGCACGCTGTTCACACTTCAGCACCACTGAGTGGGCCTCTATGAAGGACATCTGCCATGTTTTGCGTGCCTTCAATGATTCCACATGGATGGCGAGTGCAGATGATGCACTAGTCAGCATGACTGTCCCCCTTATCTGCCTGCTTGAAAAAACACTGCAAGCACTAAGGGAGGAGGTTGTGGAAAAGGTGGAGAATGAGGAGTCACAAATGCCATCTGCTTCTGGACAGTCTGCACAACGTGGCTCCTCACAAAGGCCTAGGCAGGGGACACTTTGTGAGGAGGATGAGGAGGAGTCAATGGAGGAGGAAGACATCTGTCCAGAGGAGGGAGGTACACAATGCTCTAGTCAGTATGTAGAGCGAGGGTGGGGTGATGCAGAGCAGGCTGAGATGACGCCTCAAGCAGGGGACAGCATTTCTTGGCCAGTTGGGAGTCTGCAGCACATGGTTGATTTCATACTGCAGTGCCTGAGAAATGACTGCAGCATCGCCCACATTCTCAACACGGCTGATTATTGGGTGTACACGCTCCTAGATCCTCGCTACCGGGACAACTTACAAAGCCTCATACCACCGTTGAACCGGGAGCGTAAAATGCGGGACACACTGGTGCATTCCATCACGTTCTCCATTCCACCCGAGAGCAGTGCTGCTAGTGCTTTACAAAGCAGCTCTGTGCGTCGAGGCAGTGGAGGAAGCTCTGCACAAAGAGGGAGCAGAAGCAGCGCCTCAGCACAAGGCAAGACCACTATGGCCCAAATGTGGCAAAGTTTTGTGTCCCCGCCACAAATGTCTACACCATCACAGACGGCTCCAGTCAGCAGGAGGCAACGTTTCCGTCAGATGGTGACAGACTACATGTCTTGCCCTCTCAGTGTACTCCCTGACGGCTCTTCCCCCTTCAAGTTTTGGGTCTCTAAGCTGGATACATGACCAGAACTTAGCCAGTATGCATTGGAGGGGCTGGCTTGCCCTGCTGCTAGTGTATTATCGGAACGCGTCTTTAGTGCCACATTTGGTGTACTAACAGACCGTCGCATGCGACTATCCTCCGATAACGTTGACCGGCTTACTTTTCTGAAAATGAACAAGGCCTGGATCTCGCCGGAATTTGCCAGACCTCTTCGAGATTAAATAATTGGTTGGCAACAGTATCCAGGTCTCCTGTTGTGTTCATGTTTCTACCACCTGAACTGTAATCCCTGGGCTCCAACACCGCCAGTTGTTGCTCAGAAGTGCTGTGTGCCTAGAGAAAAACACTAGCTCCTGTGTTAGTGGGGTTCAGCAACGCCAGCTGCTCCCCTGCTGTGTGTCCAGCAATATCTCCTGCTCCGTCCACATTCACACAATATCAGATATTAAACTTGCTCCAATTAGGCCTCAGCCTACACCCTCATTGACCCTGGGCTCTAACACTGCCAGTTGCTGCTCAGAAGTGCCGTCTGCACAGAGAAAAACACTAGCTCCTGTGTTAGTGGGGTTCAGTAACGCAAGCTGCTCCCCTGCTGTGTGTCCTGCAATATCTCCTGCTCCGTCCACATTCACACAACATCAGATATTAAACTTGCTCCAATTAGGCCTCAGCCTACACCCTCATTGACCCTGGGCTCCAACACTGCCAGTTGCTGCTCAGAAGTGCCGTCTGCACAGAGAAAAACACTAGCTCCTGTGTTAGTGGGGTTCAGTAATGTCAGCTGCTCCCCTGCTGTGTGTCTGGCAATATATCCTGCTCCGTCCACATTCACACAGCATCAGATATTAAACTTGCTCCAATTAGGTCTCAGCCTACACCTTGATTGACCCTGGGCTCCAACACCGCCAGTTGCTAATCAGAAGTGCCGTCTGCACAGAGAAAAACACTAGCGCCTGTGTTAGTGGGGTTCAGTAACGCCAGCTGCTCCCCTGCTGTGTGTCCGACAATGTCTCCTGCTCCCTCCACATTCACACAACATCAGATATTAAACTTGCTCCAATTAGGCCTCTGGCTCCACTCTGTCACTAGTATTTACCCTGGGCTCCAACGCTCAGAATTGCCATCTGCACAGTCAACATATGCTTCAGTGTTATTGGGGTTCAGTAATGTCAGCTGATCCCCAGCTGTGTGTCCAGCAATTTCTCCTGCTCTGTCCACACTCACACAACTACAGATTGTAAACTTGCTCCAAATAGGCCTCTGCCTCCACTCTGTTTGTACTATTGACCCTGGGCTCCAACACCGCCAGTTGCTTCTCAGAAGTGCCGTCTGCACAGTCAACATAAGCTCCAATGTTATTGGGGTTCAGTAATGTCAGTTGATCCCCAGCTGTGTGTCCGGCAATTTCTCCTGCTCTGTCCACACTCACACAACTACAGATTTTAAACTTGATCCAATTAGGCCTCTGTCTCCACTCTGTTTGTAGTATTTACCCTGGGTTCCAGCACCGCCAGCTGGTTCCCGGCAGTGTCTTTGGCACGGGTACTCCCTCCTGCCTAGCCTGGTTCCAGCATGCCAGCTTTTTTCGGGTAGTGTCAACGTCACTTTGCCTCCAAAACTTTGTCCTGTCGTGTTGCGGTCGAGTTAGCCGACTCTATGGTGCCTGCCGTTTAGATGCTTCCTATGTGGGCTGTGGGATCTGGCAATAAAGGCTGCCTCCTTCTCAGTATCCGAGTTCCAGCAACGTCTGCTCGCCCTTGGTAGTGCTTTCTGGCGCAGGTACCTCCTGATTAGTAACTGGGTTCCAGTACCATCAGCTGGTCCTCGGTAGTGCCATTGGCTCTTGTTCCTTCTGCTGCCCCTCTGGGTTCCAGCACCGTCAGCTGATCCTCGGTAATTCCATTGGCTCTTGTAGCTTCTGCTACCCATTCGAGTTCCAGTACCGTCAGCTGGTTCTCGGCAGTGCCCTTGGCTTAGGTGCCTCCTTCTTGGTATCCGAGTTCCAGCAACGTCTGCTGGCCCTTGGTAGTGCTTTCAAGCACAGGTACCTCCTGCTTAGTAACCGGGTTCCAGTACCATCAGCTGGTCCTCGGTAGTGTCATTGGCGCTTGTTCCTTCTGCTGCCCCTCTGGGTTCCTGCACTGTCAGCTGGTCCTCGGTAGTTCCTTTGGCTCTTGTAGCTTCTGCTACCCATCCGAGTTCCAGCACAGTCAGCTGGTTCTCGGCAGTGTCCTTGGCACAGGTACGCCCTCCTGCCCAGCCTGGTTCCAGCATGCCAGCTGTTTCCGGGTAGTGTCAACATCACTTTGCCTCCAAAACTTTGTCCTGTCATGTTGCGGTCGGGTTAGCCGACTCTATAGTGCCTGCAGTTTAGGTGCTTCCTATGTGGGCTGCGGGATCTGGCAATAAAGGCTGGTTCCGTAGTGCCAATAGAACAAGCACCCCCTGTAGGACTGTGGGTTTTGATAACTGCGGCCGGCTCGCGGCCTTGCAACTTTGTTTTTCATGGGTACCTTCTGCTACCCTTCCGGGTTCCAGTACCGTCAGCTGGTTCTCGGCAGTGCCTTTGGCTTAGGTGCCTCCTTCTCGGTATCCGAGTTCAAGCAACGTCTGCTGGCCCTTGGTAGTGCTTTCTGGCACAGGTACCTCCTGCTTAGTAACCGGGTTCCAGTACCATCAGCTGGTCCTCGGTAGTGCCATTGGCTCTTGTTCCTTCTGCTGCCCCTCCGGGTTCCAGCACCGTCAGCTGGTCCTCGGTAGTGCCATTGGCTCTTGTTCCTTCTGCTGTCCCTCCGGGTTCCAGCACCGTCAGCTGGTCCTCGGTAGTTCCATTGGCTCTTGTAGCTTCTGCTACCCATCCGGGTTCCAGTACTGTCAGCTGGTTCTCGGCAGTGCCTTTGGCTTAGGTGCTTCCTTCTCGGTATCCAAGTTCCAGCAACCTCTGCTAGCCTTTGGTAGTGCTTTCTAGCTCAGGTACCTACTGCTTAGTAACCGGGTTCCAGTACCATCAGCTGGTCCTCAGTAGTGCCATTGGCTCTTGTTCCTTATGCTGCACCTCCGGGTTCCATCACCGTCAGCTGGTCCTCGGTAGTTCCATTGGCTCTTGTATCTTCTGCTACCCATCCGGGTTCCAGTACCGTCAGCAGGTTCTCGGCAGTGTCTTTGGCGCGGGTACTCCCTCCTGCCCAGCCTGGTTCCAGCACGCCGGCTGTTTCTGGGTAGTGTCAACGACACTTTGCCTCCAAAACTTTGTCCTGTTGTGTTGCGGTCAGGTTAGCCGACTCTATGATGCCTGCAGTTTAGGTGCTTCCTATGTGGGCTGCGGGATCTGGCAATAAAGGCTGGTTCAGTAGTGCCAATAGGACAAGCACCCCTTGTAGGACTGTGGGTTTCGGTAACTGCTGCTGGCTCGCGGCCTTGCAACTTTGTTTTTCATGGGTACCTTCTGCTACCCATCCGGGTTCCAGTACCGTCAGTTGGTTCTCGGCAGTGCCTTTGGCTTAGGTGCCTCCTTCTCAGTATCCGAGTTCAGGTAACGTCTGCTGGCCCTTGGTAGTGCTTTCTGGCACAGGTACCTCCTGCTTAGTAACCGGGTTCCAGTACCATCAGCTGGTCCTTGGTAGTGCCATTGGCTCTTGTTCCTTCTGCTGCCCCTCCGGGTTCCATCACCGTCAGCTGGTCCTCGGTAGTGCCATTGGCTCTTGTTATATCTGCTGTCCCTCCGGGTTCCAGCACCGTCAGCTGGTCCTCGGTAGTTCCATTGGCTCTTGTAGCTTCTGCTACCCATCCGGGTTCCAGTACTGTCAGCTGGTTCTCGGCAGTGCCTTTGGCTTAGGTGCCTCCTTCTCGGTATCCGAGTTCCAGCAACGTCTGCTAGCCTTTGGTAGTGCTTTCTAGCTCAGGTACCTACTGCTTAGTAACCGGGTTCCAGTACCATCAGCTGGTCCTCAGTAGTGCCATTGGCTCTTGTTCCTTATGCTGCACCTCCGGGTTCCATCACCGTCAGCTGGTCCTCGGTAGTTCCATTGGCTCTTGTATCTTCTGCTACCCATCCGGGTTCCAGTACCGTCAGCAGGTTCTCGGCAGTGTCTTTGGCACGGGTACTCCCTCCTGCCCAGCCTGGATCCAGCACGCCGGCTGTTTCTGGGTAGTGTCAACGTCACTTTGCCTCCAAAACTTTGTCCTGTTGTGTTGCGGTCAGGTTAGCCGACTCTATGATGCCTGCAGTTTAGGTGCTTCCTATGTGGGCTGCGGGATCTGGCAATAAAGGCTGGTTCAGTAGTGCCAATAGGACAAGCACCCCTTGTAGGACTGTGGGTTTCGGTAACTGCTGCTGGCTCGTGGCCTTGCAACTTTGTTTTTCATGGGTACCTTCTGCTACCCATCCGGGTTCCAGTACCGTCAGTTGGTTCTCGGCAGTGCCTTTGGCTTAGGTGCCTCCTTCTCAGTATCCGAGTTCAGGCAATGTCTGCTGGCCCTTGGTAGTGCTTTCTGGCACAGGTACCTCCTGCTTAGTAACCGGGTTCCAGTACCATCAGCTGGTCCTCGGCAGTGCCATTGGCTCTTGTTCCTTCTGCTGTCCCTCTGGGTTCCAGCACCGTCAGCTGGTCCTCGGTAGTGCCATTGGCCCTTGTTCCTTCTGCTGTCCCTCCGGGTTCCAGCACTGTCAGCTGGTCCTCGGTAGTTCCATTGGCTCTTGTAGCTTCTGCTACCCATCCGGGTTCCAGTACTGTCAGCTGGTTCTCGGCAGTGCCTTTGGCTTAGGTGCCTCCTTCTCGGTATCCGAGTTCCAGCAACGTCTGCTAGCCCTTGGTAGTGCTTTCTAGCTCAGGTACCTCCTGCTTAGTAACCGGGTTCCAGTACCATCAGCTGGTCCTCAGTAGTGCCATTGGCTCTTGTTCCTTATGCTGCCCCTCCGGGTTCCATCACCGTCAGCTGGTCCTCGGTAGTTCCATTGGCTCTTGTAGCTTCTGCTACCCATCCGGGTTCCAGTACCGTCAGCTGGTTCTCGGCAGTGCCTTTGGCTTAGGTGCCTCCTTTTCGGTATCCGAGTTCCAGCAACGTCTGCTGGTCCTTGGTAGTGCTTTCTAGCACAGGTACCTCCTTCTTAGTAACCGGGTTCCAGTACCATCAGCTGGTCCTCGGTAGTGCCGTTGGCTCTTGTTCCTTCTGCTACCCATCCGGGTTCCAGTACCGTCAGCTGGTTCTCGGCAGTTCCTCAGCCTTCTTGTGCCTTCTGCTACATTTCCAAGTTCAAGCTTTTTGAAATGGTTTTTGGTAATCACTCTGGATCCCCCTGACGATGACCCTGAAGACCACCCTGAAGAAGATGACGTCCCCGAAGACGATGACCCTGAAGACGACGACCCTGAAGACCACCCCGAAGAAGACAACGACCTCAAAGATGACGACCCTGAAGACGACGACCCTGAAAACCACACCAAAGAAGACCAAAAAGATGACCCTGAAGAAGATGACCAAGAGGACAAAGAACATGAAGACAACCACCAAGATACAGAACAACAAGAGACAGAAGACCAAGAAGCAGAAGACCAAGAAGCAGAAGAACAAAAAGCAGAAGAACAAAAAGCAGAAGAACATTAAGCATAAGACTAAAAATCAGAGCAAAAGATATTATCTAAATTATAAGCAGAAGATGACTAAGCAGTGCATGGGGGTGAGTCCGTTCCTCCTCGTGGTGCCCCTTGAAAATGCCTGCTGCTGCAGGCCAAACTGAACGCGGACAAATCCTGTTGTAAATCTTTTGTGACAGGCAGAATGGAAGGTGTAATCTTCAAACTTTTATAGATAACAACTACAGGAATGCCTGTCACAAATAAGAATATGATGAAGATGAAGAATAGGAAGAAAATGAAGAAGTAGAATATGAAGAAGAATAATAGTTGAATAAGAAGAATATGAAGAATGTAAAAAAAAAAAGAATAATAGGAAGAAGGTGAAGAAGAAGAAGATGAATAAGGTGAAGAAGTTGATGAAAAAGATGCTGCTCCTGCTGAGGATCATGAAGGAGAACGTGTGGGAGAAGTAAAAAAGAAGGTGAAGAGCATGGAAGCAGTGAAACATACATATCTGACAAAATATAAAAAAGGTTAACATAGTCAATATCTTTGTGACTCCAAACATCTTAAAAAAAAAAATTAATTCCTGTTATTCCATTTGATTGGGCTAAACCTCTATGCCATTAATGTCTCCTCCACCTCCCCCAATACATTCTACATTATTCTTAGTTGTTTTCCTTCATGTAGAATTAACCTACAAGGAAAGAAAGGGTTTATTTTAATTCCGATATTTCTGTCCCATTGACTTGCATTGGTTTCCGGTATCGGAATCGTCGATATCCGATACTTTTTGGGTATCGGTCCGATCCAATCCGATCCGATATTTCCCGATATCGGAAGGTATCGCTCAACACTAGTCCAATAAAATAAGCATATGTAGGATACAATCTCCTGTAAATATTGCCTTCTTTAATTATTTATGTACGCCCTATACAAAGTACAGAGAAATGCAGGAAGCATGCTGCCAAGGCAGATGTATAAGGTCAGAGGACTTCTTGGGTTCCATTAATTTGAATAAGACCTGTGCACTCTTCTTAGACTTTGTATGGTCATAGTACATGACTGTGACTCATAGAAAGGATGTCCAGGAATTAAAACAGGTACAAAGAAGAGCCACCAAACTGATAAGGCGGATATTAGTTATGAAGAAATATTTAATGAATTACATTTAGTGATGAGCGAGTATGCTCGTTGCTCAGGTGATCTCTGAATATTTTGGCGTGCTCGGAGATTTAGTGTTTGTCGCCATAGCTGCATGATTTGTGGCTGCTAGACAGGCTGAATACATGTGGGGATTGCCTGTTTGTTAGCAATTCCTCACATGTATTCAGCCTGTCTAGCAATTGCAAATCATGCAGCTATGGCGACAAACATTAAATCTCCGAGCATGCCAAAATACTCGGTGATCACCCAAGCATGCTTGGGAAAACCCGAGCAACGAGTTAACTCGCTCATCACTAAATGCATTAATTTAATCATGAAGAGATGGTTAAAGCACCACTCCAGCATTTGTTTACTTTTTCACCTCTGGAGTGGTGCTTTAAGTGTAAATCCTCTGCCCCCAGGTCATATACTCACCCTCTGCTGATTTCTCAGGTACTGCGACGCCATCTTGTGAGAGCAGGTTCTGACTGGCGGGATGTCGGAAGTTACGTCACAAACTCTTAGTGCAAGTCTATGAGAGCCAGAATGGGGCCAGAATCGGGCTCTCATAGACTTACATTGATTAATGACTTCCAGCTCGCTCCATGAAACACTGGAGCTGCCAACAGGTCACAAACTGCAGGAGACAGACTGGAGCGGAGGCGGAAACAGATGAAAACACAAGGTGAGTATCCGATGGGAGCAGGAAACTTGAATTTTAAGCATCACTCTGTGAAATTAAAAAAAGGAAAGATATGATTAACTTGTATAAGTACATAAATGGCCCAAACAGTATAGTTGAAATCTGTTTCATGTAAAACCCCCTGAAAAGACAAGTGGCCACTCCCTCCATCGGGAGAAAGAAAGGTTCAATCCCCAGAGGAGGCAAGCCTATTTTTACCATAAGAACTATTAATCCGTGGAATAGTCTACATCAGGAGCTGCTCAAAGTAGGAATCATTAATGGTTTACAAAAAGACTTAGATGATCTTTTTAGAAGAAAATAACATAAATGATTATGTACATGTGTACAGTTATTTTCTGAATGTTTAGTCCAGTGTATCAACAATTGGGATAGGAAAGGGAAGATTAGTTCTTTTAGGGTGGACTAGGCTATACATTCTGGAAGTATTAATACCCCTTTCCTTTCCCTCAGTTAAACATAAAGGACATTTGTCTTTTTTCAGCCATTATATGTAACTGTCTTTTCAAATATTATTTTTGTGTATCTTAGGCCTACAAATAAAGTGATAAAACTGATATAATAATTATTTCTTGGACATCCATGTCTAGTGTTGTGTACTAAAAATTATACAGATCCCTGTAGCTTATCACAAGTAATCCTGCTTGAATACTTTTGCTTTCCCCATTCAACCAAAATTTAAAGAATTTCAAAAACTTGGCCTTTTGATCCCTAAAAATTTCAGTCACCTCCAGAGATGAGCAAATCTGCAGAAGATCAAGTTCAAATCTAATTTCTTGAGAATTTGCAGTTTCGAAATGTTGAGATTAGATTCATGCTTTGCAAAAATACATACAGCTCTGGCAAAAATTAAGAGACCACCACATCAAAACCCTGTCATGGGCAGCCCATTCTCCAGACCTGAACCCCATTGAAAACCTCTGGAATGTAATCAAGAGGATGATGGATAGTCACAAGCCATCAAACAAAGAAGAACTGCTTACATTTTTTTCACCAAAAGCAGTATGTAAGACTGGTGGAAAGCATGTCAAGACACATGAAAGCTGTGATTAAAAATCCACAAAAAATTGATTTCTGAACTCTTCCTGAGTTAAAACATTAGTATCGTTGTTTCTAAATGATTATGAACTTGTTTTATTTGCATTATTGGAGGTCTGAAAGCACTGGATTTTTTTAAACATTTTTTGACCATTTCTCCTTTTCAGAAAAAAAAAACAAAATTTAGTGCTTGGAAATTCGGAGACGTGTTGTCAGAAGTTTATAGAATAAAAGAACAATTTACATTTTACTCAAAAATATACCTATAAAGAGAAAAATCAGACAAACTGAACATTTGCAAGTGGTCTCTTAATTTTTGCCAGAGCTGTATATATTTTTTTTCCCTGACACCATTTCCCACATTGCCGAAACATCAGAGAGCAGACCAATAACATTTTCCTTTGCCGTGTGGGCCTTCCCATAATTCTCTCTCTCATATTTCAGAAATCAATAGTACACAATAAAATAAGCAATTTTGCAATATCTCTTATTAGGGATGAGCGAGTAGTGAAATACTCGGACTCGCTGTACTCGTTACGAGTAGCTCCTAATACTCGGGTACTCATAACGAGTGCAATATAAGTCTATAGGAAATGCGAGTAATGGGCTGTGCGGGACTGTGCTGGGCTATGCGGTGACTGTGCGGGACTGTGCTGGGCTGTGCAGGGACTGTGCGGGACTGTGCTGGGCTGTGCAGGGACTGTGCGGGACTGTGCTGGGCTGTGCGTGGACTGTGCAGGGACCATGCTGGGCTGTGCGGGACTGTGCTGGGCTGTGAGGGAGTGTGTCGGCCTGTGCGGGGAATGTGCGGGACTGTGCTGGGACTGTGCGGGGACTTGTCAGGCTGTGCGGGACTGTGCTGAGCTGTGCGGGACTGTGCTGGGCTGTGCGGGGACTGTGCAGGGACTGTGCTGGGCTGTGCGGGACTGTGCTGGGCTGTGCGGGGACTTGCGGGGACTGTGCTGGGCTGTGCAGGGACTGTGCGGGCTGTGCCGAATATTGCGAGGCGAGTAGTGAAATACTCGCCACGATTCAAGCACCGCGAGAACAGCATTACTCGCCGAGTACCGAATCCTAATGAGTATACTTGCTCATCCCTATCTCTTATCAAATAAATCTGTTTCTTTCGCTTCCTCTACTGATTTTTTTAATCTCTATTCATTAGTAAAATTAGCATTTAGTAAAAGCAGATTTCCACATTCCTGAGATAGGAGATGACAGTTGGGTGCTTTTAAAATCCTATGAAGCAGAGAGAGGGAGGAGCTAAACAACTACAGTTCTGTATAAAACTTTATGAGCACCAACTGTCATCTCCTATCTCAGTAATGGGAAAGTCTTTATTCACTGAAAATAGATTTAACTCACAAATTGGGAATTTTGACAATAAGTCCAGAAGGAAAAAGAAGTGTATTTCTTAAATAAAATATATTACAATGTTTCTTAGTTTCACGTTTACAATTGATTTATGGGGGAAAAGAAAGAAACAATGGATATACTTTCAATACTTTGGTTGAGAAGAAGTCTCTTCTAGTGCATGGAGTCTTATTAGCTGCTCTGCATATTAGCAGGAGTTATTCCTCTGCTCTTCTCCAAGAGAAGATGAAATGAGTTACTTACTGGGCATGTGTAGCCACCAGCTTTAAATGTTTTGAGGGGAAATCACAAGAACACCAGGGGGCGCTAATTTAAAGTGTATAACAGTAGTATATACATGTGGGAAGCTTTTTTTTTAAGACGTTCCCATTTAAAAAAAGATGTTTTGCATTAATCCCATTGATTACATGATTCGTAATTGAATGCTTACTGACTATATGTAAGAACACATTATAAATCGATATGAATAACATATGAACCCATTGTATATTATATAGGATCTCTGGGGTACGACAAATTGGAAACACACTTTCTTCATAGCGTGCGAGCACCCACAGTCTCTATAAACGGCAACAATGGATCTTCACAAAAATTTCTTGACAAACACTTTACCCGCTGACTCTTGTAATGGCTTTCAGATCTGGGAGATTGTGGTTCAATTGACACCATTATAGCTGGTGAGATTGTGCGTGATGTGCAGTACTAGATCACAAAGCTCTTTTTTATTCCCCAGGTTCATGTTTGATGCCAAAGTCTCATCCTTTGTCAGAATCCTGCATTAAATACATCAAACCCGTCCAATCCGATGTGAAACTGAAGCAGATGCTGCGCGCATGAATCATAGTGTAATGATAGCCTCCCAGGATCTCTCCAGTCTGCTAGATACCAATTACCAGAAAATCTGACAATCTGCTTCCCCTCACCCCATATAAAATAAGAGTGTCTAACGCCGCATATCACCTTCAAATTATGGCTCCTAAGACGGGTACAGCTAGAAGCCATAACTGCTGAAAGAGCAGCCTCCTGCCCATTAATTATGATTACTCGATATTTAGATTGTACCAACATGTTCCACAGTCCACAAGATTTATCAGTATAAAAGCAGTGGCGCCCTGGAAATCATTACAGGAGTCGACTGCATTTATAATACAGATTCTTTAAATGGGGTTAGTAATGATAATTAAAATCACAACTTTATGTAAAGTGATCACTACAATCAATGACAACCTTGCGCAAAATAATAATTAAAATCACAAAGTTACGTAAAATTATAATTCTAATCACATCCTTATGTAAAATGACAGCTAACATCACCACCTTATGAAAAGTGACAATTACAATCACAATCTCACATAAAATGATGATTACACTGCGTGCAGAATCATTAGGCAAGTGAGACCAAATTATCATTTCTACACAGATTTTCCAACTCCAAGCTGTATAAACTTGAATGCTTATTGGATGAAGCAGATCAGATGATGAATATATGTGTAATGAGGGCAGGGCTGGCATCAGGGGCAGGCAAAGTCGGCAATTGTACAGGGCAGACCACATGGCCACTATGGAGCTTGTGAGTCAGGGGGGCCCAATGCCTGGTGCCAGCGCCGGCTCCCGACACCCTACCGTCCAACATCACACATTCGACTGTATCAGCATCCAGCATGCTGATACAGTTGAAAGCAATCTTCTCCCTTAACGTCTGACAGTAACCTCTCTGATTAGTGGCTGGGAGGCTGTTGTTGGTGCTGCCCAAAAATTGATTATCAAGAGATTAACTGAGAGAAACTGAGAGACCTCATGAATAGACAGAAGGCTTACGACCGGTATAGAAAAGAAGGGCGACTATATTTTTTTATAATAAGAGAAAAAAAAAAGTTTGTTCCAGCTCCTTTAAAAAATTTAATCCTTTAATGATGGTCTGGATGGTGAGCTGGCTTTGGTTTTATACCGTTTTCTTTTTATATTTTTTTATGTCAGGAATGTGTTTTTTTTACACTTATTCTCACTTTAACAAATGAAAATAAAGAATTGAGATGTGAAAATTTATCTTTTTTGTTTGGTTGCATAATAATTCTGCACACTAGTAGTTGCCCAATAATTCTAAACACATAGATATTCCCCCAATAAAGAGAAAATCTCACTTTAACTTTATGAAATGTTCAAATGTCAGCTTCATTACCTCTATGGATTAACCGACAGCGCTGTAATTGTTCAATAATAAAATTAATCATCAAAAATACAAATTTGCTAATTGTGCATACAACGTACAATTACATGACAGTGTTGGGTAAAATAATCATCACATTCACAGCCCTAAATTTTAAGCCTTTCTACATGAGCCGATAATTTGTCAGCATTTGTAGAAATGTTTATTCCCAATTATTGGCTGATGTATACATGAAGGCAATTAATGTTGTTCATTCAGTGTTTACATTTTTACGTGTAAAGTGCCCAAGCGAGGTAGTCGTGGGCAAGCTGCTGATCCCACTTGCTCTGGCACTCTACAGACAGCACGTGTCACGTGTAATGGGGATTCCCGGTGTGGTGATGTGTGTGTGGGGGCATTACACTTACTTCCCAGTGTTTGTTACCCTTGACAACATGCATGAATATAAAATACATTTAACCTCTCAGAGTATCAGGGAGTAGACCATCAGCTCCACCACTCCTACATTCCCCCCACTTTAACTTGTTAGGCGTCAGGTTTCTGCACCTGCTCTGCAGGAATCCAGAGCCTCACATTCTGCGGTCTCCTGCTGTCTATCTACTGCAGAGGAGATTGCTTGGCAACAGATCGCTCCAGAGACTAAGTCCCTCTCTTCTCCTACTGGGCATGCTCACGAGACGATCTCCCAATGGAGATTGGGAGTCATGTGCCCAGGTCATGCTCCAGATCTCATTGGTCCATCTTGGAAATCTGGAAGCTTCCGAAAGGTCCCAGCTATAAAAAGCCCGCATGACCGTTTCGCCATGCGCTAGTATAGTCTCTAGTTGCTTGCTACTGTGTGAATGATGATGGATGTATGAACCTGCGAATGACTCATTAAGATCCCCTTCCTTTGATATTACAAATGTGTACAGGGACTTAGATTAGAGTCAGCACCAGCGAGTGGCAAGCCTCAAGCCACTACAGCATCATCCACAGTGCCAGCGTCCGACATTGCGCCTTCTTCCTTGCATCGTCGACTAGTAGCAGTGTTCTACGCCGCGCTGCAGTTGCAGCCCTCTTTGGCGTCCACAGTAGCGACACCGCACGCACGGTAGGTCTAGATGGACGCAGCTCCTCTGTCTTAGGTCCTGCTCCTGTGACCAGATACCGTGTGTGCATTTACCTGAGTCCTGTGACACTAACAGGCTCAGCCTTGTGTGTTTACCTCTGCTGATATCTTTGTGAGCAAACAGAGATTGCTTACATCACTTGGGTGACGTTCAACCCGAGCGTGATATACCACCATATTGTGCGTCTACCATTAGCTAGCAGTGGTGTAACACCTACTGCACGGTGGACCCCGAGCGGCGAACGCACTTTATTATTTATTTTTTTTAGTGCATTCCGCCGTTCCTAACATTAACTATGGTGCTTATCATGCAATTCCAGCAGAAAAATGCTCAATAGGCGCAACAAAATAAGATTAAACAAGGTACCTGTGATTACAGCAGCCTCTGTATGATTCAAGAGATAAGTATTAAATAGGGAAAAATAGATGGGGTAGTAACAAGTGTGATTAGTGTTAGTAGGCTGGAAACAGTCTCTATTCAGTGAGTAGCTGATCAATCCTATCATAACATGTCCCAAATATATTGGCTCGGTTAGATTTGCCAATCTCAGCCTGTTTACAAGTGCTGATTGACTAGAAACAAGTTGATTGATGCTGATTAACTGGCCTGTGTTCCTGAGCTGATGATAGTCGATGGGAACAGAACGATCATTAAGATAGCTATATAATGCCCAAAGTACAGGAACAAGAAACATTATCAAAGGCAAAGTAATTCTCACATGCAGAATGTAGCTCAACTCAAGCCGAGAAAAAGACTTTGAAATATAATACATATTTTTTTTACATCTGGAAAACAGACACATGAGTTTTACAATAAATTGCATAGTTATCCCTTAACTCAGTAGCTCTAAAACAAGAGAAAACTTTCCACCAATCTGTGAGCTGCTCCCAGGGCTGCCACTAGGAATTTTGAGGCCCCATACTGGCAAAATTTTTGGGACCCCCTTGAGACTCTGCCCAGGCTTCACCCCTCAAACTGTCCACAGTCCCACTGCTCTCTCTTGGAAAAACTCCACTTCTCACCTATCACACATTAACAGTTCCCATCACCAGATCACACAGCTTTTGTTTTGGACAAAAGATTTTTTTAAGCCACCACCATAACAGGGTAGACACTTTTGGCCGAGCTCTATTCTACTGTAACCTATTAAATATTTGTTAAAATATGCAATACACTTTAGGTATATTTTTATTTATTTTTGAATTTTTAAAATGACCAATAATATCACATACAAAGAACAAATACCACTACACCATGTCCAGACTACATATTACCACCACATAGTGACCTAGAATACCACATACAAGGAGCAAATACCGCCACACCATGACCAGACCACATATTACTACCATAGTGACCGAATAATATCACATACAAGAAACAAATACCCCCGCACCATGACCAGACCACATATTACCACCACATGGTGACTGAATGCTACAATACTGATCATTAATAAAAAAAAAATACTATCACCATAAGTGGCATTATACACAGGAGACCTGCATTTAGTATGCAGTGTCTGTGTACAGGTAATATAGTGAGCAATGACATTATACACAGGAGCGCTGTATATAATGTATGGGTAACACAGTGATCACTGGTGACATTGCACACAGGACCTCTGTATATATAGTATACAATGTATAGTGTCAGTGTACAGGTAACACACTAACTCATCAGTGATGTCTCTAGGTGAAGTCCTTCATCCTTGCTTTCATTCATCCAGCACAGACCGCAATCACGTCTTCCAGCCAGGGCTCGTCTCTGCAGGAAATAACACAGTTATCTAGAGCTTCGCTTGCAGAACACATTACTTATTTTTTCCCAACTTCTACATTACACCACATGAAGAAAAAAAGGTGACATAGTGTCGCTCTGCACAGTAACAGGACCGCCCCCCCATTTAAAACAGTATCCTCAAAAAATTAAATACATCACTGCAGTAATAATATCCCTTAATTAGCCCCTATGGCAATAATATCCCCCATCCTGACCCCCGTGTGTCTCATTCCTGGCTTTAGCCATATGTTCTCCCATCCCGTCCTCATGAGTATCCATTTTTCCCCATATGATCTCCATCGTATCCATCCTGCTCCATGATCATAGAATCGTAGAGTTGGAAGGGACCTCCTGGGCCATCTGGTCCAACCCCCTGCTCAAAGCAGGATTCGCTAAATCATCCCAGTTAGATGTCTGTCCAGCCTCTCTTTGAAGACTTCCATTGAAGGAGAACTCACCACTTCTCGTGGCAGCCTGTTCTACTCATTGATCACTCTAACTGTCAAAAAGTTTTTTCTAATATCTAATCTGTGTCTCCTCCCATTCAGCTTCATCCCATTGCTTCTAGTCTTTCCTTGTGCAAATGAGAATAAAGTTGATCCTTCTACAATGTGACAGCCCTTTAGATATTTGTAGACAGCTATTAAGTCTCCTCTCAGTCTTCTCTTTTGCAAACTAAACATTCCCAAATCCTGCAACCTTTCCTCATAAGACAGGGTTTGCAGACCGGTCACCATTCTGGTCGCTCTTTTCTGAACTTGCTCCAGTTTGTTGATGTCTTTTTTAAAATGTGGTGCCCAAAATTGGACACAATATTCCAGATGAGGTCTGACCAAAGAGGAGTAGAGGGAAATAATTACTTCACGTGATCTAGACTGTATGCTTCTGTTAATACATCCTAGAATTGCATTTGCCTTTTTTGCTGCTGCATCACACTGTTGACTCATATTCAGTCTGTGATCTATTAGTATACCCAAGTCTTTTTCACATGTGCTGTCACTTAGCCCTATTCCTCCCATTCTATATATACTTTTTTCATTTTTATTGCCCAGATGTAGTACTTTGCATTTCTCCCTGTTAAAAACCATTCTGTTAGTTGCTGCCCACTTCTCCAGTTTATTTAAATCTTTTTGAATCCTCTCTCTCTCTTCTCTAGTATTAGCTATCCCTCCTAGCTTTGTGTCATCAGCAAATTTAATCAGTTTACCCTCAATTCCTTCATCTAAATCGTTGATAAAGATGTTGAACAATACAGGGCCCAGGACAGAGCCCTGTGGTACCCCACTTGAGACATTCTTCCAACTGGATGTGCAGCCATTTACGACCACTCTTTGGGTCCGATCACTAAGCCAGTTATGAATCCACCTAACAGTTGCCTTGTCCATTCCATACTTAGTCATTTTTTCAATAAGGATTGTATGAGAGACTTTGTCAAATGCTTTGCTGAAGTCAAGATATACTATATCTACAGCATTTCCTTGATCCACCCAATCAGTAATACCATCATAGAAGGAAATTAAATTAGTCTGACATGACTTATTAGTTACAAACCCATGCTGACTCTGTTTAATCACTTCATTCTTATCCAGGTATTGACATACATGTTGTTTAATAATTTGTTCAAAGATCTTTCCTGGTATAGAAGTCAGACTCACCGGCCTATAGTTGCCTGGGTCCACCTTCTTCCCCTTTTTGAAGATAGGAACAACATTTGCTCTTCTCCAGTCTTCTGGCACTTCTCCTGTTCTCCAAGAATTTTCAAAGATTATGGAGAGGGGTTCAAAAATTTCTTCTGCTATCTCCTTCAGTACTCTGGGGTGTAATTCATCTGGACCTGGAGACTTGAATACATTTAGGTTAGCTAAGTGTTTCCTCACTATCTTTCTGTTTATAGATATCCTGGATTCTTCTATTCCCTTAATAGGACAGTGAATAGCAGTTGATGTTACATTTCCTTTCTGAGAGAAAACAGATGCAAAATAGGAATTTAAAAGTTCAGCCTTCTCAACATCCTGTCTTACCATTTCATCATTTTCATCCTGTAAAAATCCTATAGCATCTTTGACTTTTGTTTTACTTTTGACATATCCCCAAAATCCTTTATTATTGCTTTTGACATCTCTTGCAAGCCTCAATTCATTTTCAGCTTTAGATAATCTGATTTGTGCCTTGCAGGTTCTGCAGACAGCATTATATTCTTCTTTAGATATGCCTCCTTCTTTCCATTTTATAAACATTTTTTGCTTCCTTTTTAGCATGTGCTTAAGTTCTGTGTTCATCCATCCTGGTTTCCTTAAATGCTTCCTATTCTTCCCTCTTTTCGGAATTGTTAACAACTGTGCTTTGAGAATTTCATTTTTCAAGATTTCCCATCCTTCCTGGACATTTTTGTCTTTAAGGATATCCAGCCATTGGATCCCTCCAATTCTCTTTCTGAATCCCTTAAAATCTGCCTTTCTGAAATCTAACCTTGACGTCTGAGTCTTCACAGGTCTTCCGCCTCTAGTTATCCAAAATTCTAAAATAGCATGGTCGCTACCTCCTAGGGTCCCAGCCACTTTTACCTCCTCAACCATTTCCTCCCTGTTTATAAGGGTTAGATCCAAGGTAGCAGTTCCCCTTGTTTTCTCCTTTACCTTTTGGAAGATAAAGTTGTCAGCAAGAGAGGATAAGAATTTCCTTGACCTGTTAGTTTTGCCTGAGAGAGATTCCCAACAAATGTCTGGATAGTTGAAATCTCCCATGACAACTATGTCATATTTTTTGGAGAACTTGGCCATTTGATGCATAAAGAGTTCATCCATATCTTCAGCTTGCACAGGCGGCCTGTAGTAAATGCCTACAATGGTGTCCTTTCCATTGTTCTGTCCTTGTATTCTTACCCAAACAGTTTCCACAGAACTCCCAGTCTCTGAAGCTTCAATCTCTGTGCACATATACGCGTTTCTAACATACAATGCGACACCCCCTCCTCGTTTATCAAGTCTGTTTCTTGCAAATAAGTTGTATCCTTCTAGTCTTGTATTCCAATCATGTGTATTGTCCCACCAAGTTTCAGTGATTCCAATGACATCATATTTCTTTTCCTGTGTTAGTAGTTCCAATTCTCCTTGTTTGTTGCCCATGCTTTGTGCATTAGTATAGAAACATTTTAGTTTGTGATTGGTTTCTCTTTCTCCAATATTTTTTTTAATTAGATTCTTTCGTCTTTGTTCTTCCTTTCCACTTCTAATAGCAGAGTTCTCAGTAGCATTTGTCAGGTGTATGGCTTTTTCTGGTCTTTTGCTTCCCTTCCCATGTTGTTCTAGTTTAAAGCTCTCCTTACAAGTGTAGCAAGGCGACTTCCAAATACCTGCTTTCCAGTCTTCGTAAGGTGCACCCCATCTCTAGCAAGTAGTCCATCGTATAAGTAGTTCACTCCGTGATCCAGAAATCCAAATCGTTGCTGACGGCACCATCGACGTAGCCAGTTGTTCACCTGCAGAATCTTATTCCACCTCCTTGTTCCATGGCCATCCACTGGGAGGATGGAAGAGAAGACCACCTGCGCTCCCAGTTCTTTCACTTTCTTGCCTAAGTCTTCAAAGTCTCTGCAGATGGTTTCCAGGTCATTTCTTGCGGTGTCATTTGTCCCCACATGTAGTAGCAGGAATGGGTAATCATCTGTAGGTCTGAAGAGTCCTGATATCCTGTCAGACACATCTTTAATTTTTGCACCTGGAAGACAGCACATTTCTCTTGAAGTTATATCCGGTCTGCAGATAGCGGCCTCTGTTCCTCTCAACAGGGAATCCCCCATGACCACCACTCTCCGTTTCTTCTTCACAACATTTTTCTTTCTCCATTCAGGAGGACTCTGAAGGCGTACAAGGTTGCTGTTTGTTGGCAAAGTCTTATCCTGATGTATTTCTTCATCGTTTTCCTGCGTGAGAGCCTGGTACTGTGCGATCCTGTGCGATCTGTCTCCAACCCTGCCCCATCTGTCTCCAATCATGCCCCGTATCTCCATTCTGCCCAGTGTCTCACATTCTGCCCCCATGTCCAGCATTCTGCCCCAGTCTCCAGCATTCTGCCCCATGTTCAGAATTCTGCCCCATATCCAGCATTCTGCCCCATGTCCAGAATTCTGCCCCCATGTCCAGCATTCTGCCCCATGTCCAGCATTCTGCCCCAGTCTCCAGCATTCTGCCCCAGTCCACAGCATTCTGCCCCATGTCCAGGATTCTGCCCCAGTCTACAGCATTCTGCCCCAGTCTCCAGCATTCTGCCCCTTTTCCAGCATTCTGCCCTAGTCCAGCATTCTGCCCCTTTTCCAGCATTCTGCCCTAGTCCAGCATTCTGCCCCATTCCAGCATTCTGCCCCATGTTCAGCATTCTGCCCCAGTCTCCAGCATTCTGCCCCATGTCCAGAATTCTGCCCCAGTCCAACATTCTGCCTCATGTCCAGAATTCTGCCCCATGTCCAGCATTCTGCCCCCTTGTCCAGCATTCTGCCCCATTCCAGCATTCTGCCCCATGTTCAGCATTTTGCCACAGTCTCCAGCATTCTGCCCCAGTCCAGCATTCTGCCCCAGTCTCCAGCATTCTGCCCCAGTCTCCAGCATTCCGCCCCAGTCACCAGCATTCTGCCCCAGTCTCCAGCTTTCTGCCTCAGTCCAGCATTCTGGCCCAGTCCAGCATTCTGCCCCATGTCCAGCATTCTGCCCCAGTCCAGCATTCTGCCCCATGTCCAGCACTCTGCCCCCGGCCCCCGGATTGCCGCTGTAAAAAAAAACAAACAAAAAGAAACAAGCTCTCCTTACCTTGCCGCGCTCCAGTGGCGGGTGAGGCTCCGTCCATCCAAGCTGCTGAAGCGCGCTCTAGCCGGTGACTGACACTGAAGTCAGACACCAGCGAGGTGTGCGCTGCGGCTGACATCAGCTGCCAGCCTCCGATTTGCTGTCGGCTGTTAACTATTGACGTGCGGGCCGGCGGGCGCGCACGTCAATAGCATTTAGCTGCCACCCGCAGCACCGCGCTAAGGGCCCGGTTTACCTGGCGCAATGCGGGCCCCCTCTGCCCACCGGGCCCCATACGCCAGTCAGGGCAGTAATGCCCTGATGGCGGCCCTGGCTGCTCCAGTTCAGTTCCACAATGTATCAACACAGTGCCACCTAGTGGGACGAAGGAAAAGAAGTCAATAACCTTTGACTGTGTTTTATTTACTTTTTATTGCTAATTAAACTTATTGAATTATTTACGTGCTTACCGTACCTTTTTATTCCAGCAGCAGGGAGGATGTAGGGTTTATGGGGAATATAAATCTGGATTTCTTGCTCATTAAAAAAGAAATACTTCTCTTTATTTTGGAAGTACATAAGGAATATCTGAATGCATTGCCAAAAGGAATTGTGAAGTAAGTTTATCATCCCGTAAATAGTGCAATAAATACAAACGGGATGCAGGACACCGGAGTTGTATACTGTACAATTAGATATTAACACTTTGCTGTTTACGATTGTTACAAAACGCCTGGAATCTTTTACAGGGGGCTATTTTCTATAAGAACAATAACTGAAGAATGCCTTAAAATCTATCTGGATCTAATGACCTTCTTATGCTCGGTTCCATCAGCCTGGGGCACTTCAAAGTGCTGTATTTATATGGGAAGCCTTAAAGCTGATGTTTATCAGATGACCTGTGAAAGGGTAATGTGAAGGTTACCCACTGGAATGATTGAGACCACATGTAGACTAATTTTCCCATGAACATCCACCAAGTCCTAACACGGATCTTTCCTCCACTTTCATTCGGCAAGTTGACGCAGAACAATCCAGAGAGAAATGTGGTTGACTAACGCTGGTGACGAGGAGACAGAGGTGGAAGTGTTTTATCAAAGTTGTTACTCAGCTGAAAATTATATAAATGAAGACATTTTCCATCCTGTTCTGTGCATGTTTAGACGCATCTTCAAGCCATCATTTTATGTTACTGTTTTCTTTTTTCTTTTTTCCCCCTTATTATTGTCTAAGTTATTTTGTGGGTGACCTAAACATAGTTTACTTATTATTCCAATGTGCTCCTTTAATTTTCTTCTTGATTCTTGTGTATTTTTTTATGACCAACAGTATTTCACTTCTTTTTAAAGCTATTTGTGGAATAAAGCACTTAAAAATGATGCCTTTTCCAATTTTTTTTCAAATATTAATAGTCTATGGAGCTGATCACATGACCATATATTTTTGTAGACTGGGTGGCCTGCACCAAAACATGGAGACATGTTCAATGTTGTCACGGATCAAACTCACTAATGGAAGTCTATGGGTCCGTGAAAAATATCAGACAGCACTTAGATGCCTTCCCCGTGCTGCTTTTTTATCCAACTCTCTGATCTGTCATTTTTCTGCGTATGATAAAATCACTAACATCTGAATGTCATAACTGAGGGAGACAGATGTGGGACCCTTAATTCTGATCAAACGTCTTTTTATTAATTTTTTTCATTATTCCTATTAGACTGTGATGCCTAAAATTATAACAATGAGGGAAACATATTAAGTGTGCCAGAAATCTGAAGCAATTTGTGGCTAAATTTATTATTTATTTTAGACACTTTTTGCATCTAGTCCGACAAGTCGGATGTGGTTTCGAGGAAAAGGGAAGTGGAAACATTTTTCAAAAATTTTTGGCACACAGAAAGTCAACTGATAGGTGTAAAGTAAACTAAGGCCAGACTGTTTTAAAAATGCATCAGATTTATCAACCGGCATAAAACCTTGTTTTCACTGTTTAAAAATGAAAGAGAATTCATCATTGTGCCATAATGTTAATTTTTCTTTTTAACACATTTTCTAACTCTGCATAAAAGTACATTGTGGGTCCCTTTAAAAAATGGATGCCGTATTGATAACATGTGGATGCAGTGTTATTTTGAAAACGTTCGATAAACTTTAATTACATTTTTTTCAATAAAATAAATGAAAGTAACACATGCTGAATTTTTAAAATATTCACATATTTTATTCTCAGTGTGAGTAGCCCCTAACTATTAACCCCTTCCTGACATTCACCATACAAATATAGCTGAAATCGAGTGTGCGCTTATGGATTGTCATGTGATCCCGCACCATACACTGCATGTGCTGGCTGAGTTATACAGTCGGTAGCTGCCTCTAAATGGTGGCATTTAAACGGCGCAATAAAGGTTGGTTTTCCATTCTGGGGGTGATAATAATGTGTGATGATGGGTTACAATAGGTTCTGGGGGCTGCTAAATGCCTCTGTCACTGTCATCTTTGTACTCTTATGAAGTTCATCCTGTGACTGCGCTTCATGGATCGGTAATTTCATTATATACTGAAGTTTTGCGGTACATATTATAATAGATCAAACAATCAAATGTTCTATACCCCTATGAAAACTAAAAAAGTAAAAAAAATAAATTAAAAAAACCCAAAAAAGTTTGAATTACTTACTTTTCATAGCATACAGTTAAAGATTTAGAAGAAAACAGAACACATATCTGGTAATTATAGAAATTAAAATGTCACAACTGCCATATTTAAGTCATGTCACACGTCCCCTAAAAATTGAACAAAAAGCTGTCAAAAGATCATATGTACCACAAAATGGTACCAATAAAAACTGATGGTCACCACACAAACCTGCTCGGTGATACTCGGATATCACTCGAGCATCTGGGTGCTCGTGGTAATTCTAGCTTCTGCAGCCTCACACCACCACCTCTTATATACAGTTGCTACAGTGAAACTGTGAATAGACACAATAAATCCGTTAATTTTGCCTGCTTTGATGATTTTTCTGAATACAAATTACTGTAAAAACATGAATTTCTCAATGAGTGTATGGATAAAAGCAATCAAGTTTTGGACTGTGGAAGAGATGCGTACGACCAAAATGAACACTCATTTCCAGCAGATGATACCTGTCACCTTTCCCTTCACTAAATGCAGCAAACAGCAGTATTAGTAGAGAAAAGAATAGATGTTACCTTGATATTTTTTTTAAGGATGCAGCAGCAAGGATTGTAATTTATAAGGCAATAATCCCTTACTAGATGCTTGTAATAAGCTATCTCTACTGCAACTGCTCACCATAGACAAATTGCAGATAAGAGCAGTATTATTGCAAAATATACAGTAGAAGGGATTTGAACCAGCCCTGAAAAGATTTTTTCTTGTACACAGCAGCAACAAACTCAAGCAACACTGCCAACTTTGTTGAATTTCTTAATAGAGATCACTGTACAAAACACAAATCTGTCATTGAGTGTATGGAAAAAGGCAGCATCAAGGATTATAATTTATAAGGCAATAGTCCCTGACTAAATGCCTGTAAAACGCTATCCCTACTGCAACAGTTTTCCCTACACAAAATGCAGATAACAGCGTTATTATTAGAGAACTAGCTAGAGCCAGTGCATAGTAACTAACTATGGTTAGTTATAACAAATTATAATGATTATATCTATATATATATAAAGTTGTGTGTAGAGTCCCGCCCATTCCCCATAGCCACATTCACTATAATATCCTACACATCATCCCGTTAGCCAGAGCTACCGGACTACTACCCATAATATCCCACATCATCCCGTCAGCCAGAGCCACTTGACTACTACCCCTAATATCCAACATCATCCCATCAGACAGAGCCACCGGACAACTACCACTAATATCCCTCATCATCCCGTCAGCCAGAGCTACCGGACTACTACCCATAATATCCCACATCGTCCCATCAGCTAGAGCCACCGGACTACTACCACTAATATCCCACATCATCCCGTCAGCCAGAGCAACTGGACTACTACTCCTAATATCCCACATCATCCAATCAGCCAGAGCCACCGGACAACTACTACTAATATCCCACATCATGCCATCAGCCTGGAGTCAGAACCAGAGCGCTGAGAGAAACGGTCCTAACTTCCATACTGGGGATCCCTTTAAGAGAGGCCTGGTATCAGAACCAGAGTGCTGAGTGGATTTGCCTTGACTTCCATACCAATGATCTCTTTAATAGAAGCCTAACGTGAGAATCAGAGCGCGCTGAGGGATTTACCCTAACTCCCTTAAAGAGAGGCCTAGGGTCAGTACCAAAGCGCACAGTGGATTTTCCCTCACTTCCGTACTGAGGATCCCTTTAAGAGTCGACTTGGGTCAGAACCAGAGTGCTGAGTGGATTTGCCCTAACTTCCATACCGGGGATCCCTTTAAGAGAGCCTGGGGTCAGTACCAGAGCATTTGAAGGCAATTGCCCTGACTTCCATACCGGGGATCCCTTTAAGAGAGGCCTGGGGTCAGAATTAAAGCGCTGGATGGATTTACCCTGACTTCCATACCGGAGATCCCTTTAAGAAAGGCCTGGGGTCAGTACCAAAGCGCAGAGTGCATTTGCCCTAAATTCCATACCAATGATCCCTTTAAGAAACCCTTTGGTCAGTACCAAAGCTCTGGATGGATTTGCTCTGACTTCCATACCAATGATCCCTTTAAGAGGGAAGATGTGCCTATGGGATGGAGGATGCGTGATGGGGATATAGGCATGGGAGGGGGGATTCATTTCTGTCATGTGATCTCTGCTCCTTTCAGGGGGGCAGACATTGGCTGGGAGCTTATGTTCCCAGGGATGCTATATTTCTCCCACCATGTCAGTGTCTGCTGAGGTGTTGTCAAGTGGGAAAACTGTTGGTCATAGCAACCAATCACAGGTCAGCTACTTTTAACCAGCTCTTGTGAAATGAGAGATGCTTAGTGATTGTTTGCAAGGAAAACTGTTGCTCATAGCAACCAATCACAGCTCAGCTTCTTTTGAACAGCTCTGGTGAAATGGAAGATGCTTCGTGATTGGTTGGTGATACACACACACACACACACACACAAACACACAGACATTGATTTTTATATATAGAGAGAGAATCTATTTGAATTAACTTTGAGAAAGCTATTAGTTTAAGGTAGCAGCATCAAGGACTGTTAATTCATCAACCCTGCTGGAAAATATAATGAAGAATTTCATATTTACTCTGCCTGATATGGAGGAGACTAGGATCATTTGCACTTACTGTATGAAGTCTCCTGTCCCGGCTGTGAAATCCTGTATGCAGTGTGAAAACTCTCTATGTGACGGACCACCTGAAA
This sequence comes from Dendrobates tinctorius, assembly GCF_039654945.1. Classification (NCBI taxonomy): domain Eukaryota; kingdom Metazoa; phylum Chordata; class Amphibia; order Anura; family Dendrobatidae; genus Dendrobates; species Dendrobates tinctorius. Next base: position 15,518,455 of record NW_027361870.1, on the reverse strand, counting down.
GCCAACAATAAGGCACCGGATCATATACTAATAGAACCTAATGGCTGTTTGGTTTCCAAAAATGTTCCCTCAACTAGAAGGTTGAGCCTCAGAAAAGCATTTGTTCACATTACTAAGGAGTGGGTTTCATACACTGGTAAAGTGTATGCCCTAAGTGGAAGAGATACCAAAAATTAGAAGGAGACACTCCAATACCACTTTGAAGAGATGTAGTGTAGGGCATGAGAAAACATTTTTTCATATATATATCAAAGGATGTTAGATTTACGCCTCTCAAAATTCTTAACGCGGGCATCAACAACACCCTTAAAATATTTACAGCGTGGGTTGCATTACCGCTTTGTTGATATGGTGGTGGAGGAGGAGAATAAGAATTACAACACAAAAATATGAAATCCTGAAGCGTATACCCATGTTTGAGTGAGAAGGAGTGCATGGGAATACACTAGAAAAAAAAAAAATACAGCATTTGTAGAGAGACAGTTCATGCCACATGTCTAGCTTGGATACCCAAAAGTTGTAAGGCACAGAGGAATTAAGGAGGATGCTGGTACGGTCGGCAAGGTACTACTTCAGCATCTTCCAAAACATATCCTCCTTGTCAGAGTACCCCGCGCATCAAGGCCTGGGAGATAGCTTTTGTTATGAGTTGTAGCAGAAAGGATGTGCAATTAACCCTAACCTGTACTACACTAACTCTTCGGCACAATCTCTCCCTAAGTGCTGCTATCAGCTTTATGAATATTAATTATAATTAGCCCTAATAAGGGCAGTTGTTGCAGTTGAAACAAATATTACAGGTGTCTAATCCCTGCCTAAATGCAGCTACAACTTTGTCTCTAGCTCAGCAGCACAGTAACACTTTCTACTCTGCCTGCATCCTTTGGTGCACTGTGCCGAGCATGGAGTCACGGGTCTTATATAGACCCGATGATGGTATGCATCCAGCCAATCACAGTAATGCCACAACCAAGATAAATATAGCATTTTCAGTGACTGGTAGGTATTGCCTCCATTTTTACTGATTGTCTAGGAAGCACCAAACATGCGGGGCGGCGACTCGAGCTTGCGAATGAGCATTCAAAAATACTCGCCGAGTAAAGAGTATCTTGAGCACACTGATGGTTGAGCAAGTAACGAGCAGTGATGAGGAGGAAGAGGCAAGGAAGACACATACCAGGTACAGCAGAGGCACGGGTACACCCTCACAGCATTCAGGTCCTTATGACCCGATAATTTGGCAAGGAGGGAAAAGATTTTAAAGATGGTCAAGCAATACCTGGCAGACAAAACCAGCGTACTCCCTTATTCCTCTGCGACCTTCTGCTATTGGATCTCAAAGCTGAACACTTAGCATGAGTCGTGCCTCTATGCATTGGAGGTGTTGTGCTGTCCTGCCGCTAGTGTCTTGTTTGGGTGAGTTCTTGATGCGCCAGCGGGTCAAAACAGTTGTTTTTGCCTGTCAACAGTAAGTTCTGACAGGCTCACTGCGAACAAAACTTGGATTAGCCCAAAATTTTCCACACCACCAGATAACAGCTGCACGTAAAGTGTTTTTAATCTTCAATATTTGAATGAGGCTCGCAAGTTGTTGCCTTCAAGCGTTTATGGATGACTCAATGACCAAACTTTTATTTTTTCCTTACTTTGTGTAAAGCCTTTAAAGAGTGCAGAGTTCAACTACACTTTCAAAATATTTGAATGAGACCCGCCAACTGTTGCCTTGAAGTTTCTATGGATTACTGTATTACACTCCTTATTTTTTCCTGGCTTTGCACTTTATGCAAAGCCTTTATGAGTGTAGGAGTACACCAACTACACTTTCAAAATATTTTAATGAGGTTTGCAAGTTGTTGCCTTCAAGGGTCTATGAATGACTGTTTTACCCTCCTTATCATTTTTTCATGCCTTTGCATTGGCTCCCATTATACTCTTCACTCAAAACGAGCATCCAAACATTTTAGTCCTCGCTCATCTCTAGCTGTCATATATTGCTTCATTACACACGCTTCAGGTAAAATGGGCAATTGGCCACAAGTTCCTCCAGGATTATGGTAACTACTATTGGCCAGGGCCTAAAGAAGCCAAACCTAAGGCTTCATTAGCTTCATCTAGGAGTTGATCAGCTTTTCTAGAACAAGGGGCTGTATCATGGCCTCTTTAAGAAAAAGTAAATACCAATCAGGTATCAGCAAGGAGGATTTTCTGGATTACATCATCAGGATCTTAAATGGTTATGAAAGCACCTGATCTTCCTTACTATAACATTTATATGTAATTTCTTCTCCAGGATTATTCTTGCCCAATGTTCATATTACTGATCAAGTAATAAAATACCATAATAAATGGTTATTTCCTTATATTCAAAGTCAAGATAATATGAACGAATTTGGAAGTATTATAATTAATAACTGCCTGTGGAATCCTTTAAAAACATGAAGAAGGCTGGCAAGAAGCAAAGATGGAACTGTTTTTCAGTTCTGCTGCTACTTCATTGTACCAATTGGCAATGAATATTATGACAGTTGCAACTCGAGTAATTGGACATTGGTGGCATATCCCACCACCATCTGTTATGAGACAATATCTTCAACACTCAGACTTGATTTATGTTTCTAATTTCCTTTAAAGCTGAAAGAAAATGTGTAGATGAACTCAGGTTGACAAGTGGTAGCTGATAACATCGGGTAAGAAGATGTAATTCACAACAAGACAAGAGATACGTATCAGGGATCAGACTGTGTTTCTACTTTAGGAATAAATTAATACGTTGTCCTTCATATATGCTGTATTTATGATCTTCCCTTCTGCTGGAGATTTAAAGTTGAGGAAAGACATGATCGCGATCTTAATATGGCCCTTGGGTCCTAATAAACAGAAATAGACATGCCTGAGACAAGTATGAAATATTGTATTCATATTCAGTGCATGCTTCTGTGGCGACTCTTCTTTGCTTTTATCTTCTATCTCAGCAAATATAACTTTTCAGCCAGCAGCACTTTCACACGTCAATTCTCATGTAACAAGTTCATGAAGTTATAATAATTCACTTGTGGACGTATAACATTGACTGAATGGTGCTATATAATTATAGATGCTAGTCTTAAGAAAAAAAAAACAGCTTGGCCCCCATTCGTTACTGCGTTTGCCACTATTTTTTGTCTAGTTTTTTATTTGAGGCAAATTCTTTTTTTTACTTTGCGCCTTTTTTAAGTCTCTGTTATATTTGTTTGCCTGATTTTTTATGTTTACCATTGTTGGCCGTGTTTTCTTTGCTAACCAGATATTTCTGGCTGATTCATCAATTACAACATTTGCAAAATTTGGGGGCAAATGTACTCCAGTTCCCCTTCCATCCCCAAAGTTTTTTTTTTAATACAGCAGAAACATTTTCTGAAAGGTTAAAGTTATGTGCAACATTTTAATGAAACGTGCAAGTTTTTGCTTGAAAAAATTGTGCAAAAAAAGGTTAAAAACAAAATAAAAAGCATTTTTGACTTTGCACAAAATTAATGAACCACATGTGCCATTTTGAAGTATTTGGCAAAAAGTAAAATAAAAATAATAGGGCCCAATTATATAATATAAAATAAATAAAATATGAATGGTAATATGACTGCAGATAAGGCAATAGAACATTATGGACATGTTTAGCATGTGTTTCTGGATCTTTTCTGGCTAACCCCTTTGCTTGCTGGTTGGAGCACGACAAGTTCCAGATACTCTAAATGAGGCTGCTGAGCGGTGCGGAGGCTGCTTTTAAAGTGCAGTGTTGCAGATAGTTAAACCCAATATCATAGTTTGATACAAGAGCATAGTTTGGTGTTTTCCTTACTAGTTTTCCAATGTTTTTCTGCTTTTATCTGTATGGTTTATCCCAATTAGAATGTGTTCCATGGACAGTGCTATCAGGTGGGCATTTTGCGGATTTATGCATGCCTTGACCAGAAGTTTGATGGTGAATATATCTGCGCTCTATGTCAGCATGTTACATGTTTGGAAGCCCAGATAATGGTTCTAAATGTGCAGCTTGCAACACTCAGGAGCAATGCAAACCTGGAGAGGAGCTCAGAGCTCACTGAACATACGCTGGCTGGGACCAGTGATAAGGAGGAGGGTGGAGGAGGGGAAGATTAGGACCCAGAAGTAGGTTGCTGGGTAACATTTAGAAGAAGGGGTAAGGGGAAAAGTGCCAGGGGACCCAGTCCTGATCTGGCACAACCTAGTAAATATGTCTGTTTGGCTGATTTTAGGAATGCAGGCCCAGGCTAGGATTACTACAGCAGGACATTGCTCCTCGCAACCAGGAAAAGGACTGTTGTAGGAAGGGGGGAGATAGGAGTGCAGCAAAGGGCAGGCAGATGTTGGTGGTAGGGGACTATAATTAGGAGGACAGACAGGGTCATCTGCCGCCAAGACCGTGAATGCCGAACACTGTGTTGTCTGCTCGGTGCTCAGGTTCGGCATATTGCACCTGCCGGTGATGTTGCATAAGCCCCGATTGGAGGGCAGAGGGGGTATCCTCCCCCTGCCTGCATTCTAGATGTTGTAATTTCTATTGATAGCAGCATTTAGGAGGTTAAACTACCGGGTGCAGTGTTGGCACCACACCTGGTAGTGAGTGCCGGGTGTCAACTGTCATATCAGCTGAAGACCCTATGGCGATTGAGCGTGTGCAGCTCCTCAAAATCACCATGATGTATCCATACGTCCAAGGTTGGCAAGCATTTACCAACCTGGACGTATGGCTACATCCAAGGTCGTGAAGGGGTTAACGTGCAGTCACGGATCATATGGCTCAACAGTACCCTTTATTTCTGCACAAGAAGGCACTATCATTTAATGGTTTCAAACTCGCAGAGTAGCAGAGTAGCATGTAAGGTGGGTAAAAGTAAAACTTCATCTCTTGCAGATTATAGACTGCTATAAATGCTGCATATTATTTGCCTTTAAAGAAACATAACCTGTCGTTATGAAAATGTTGTCCAATCTGCAGGCACCATATTAGAGCAGGATGAGCTGAATAGATTGATATATAGTTTTATTAGTATATAGTTTTATTAGCGTGCAGTCTTATCAGTGATTGACAGCTGTCTTTGTACAAGTGTGCATGCAGTGGTAGCTGTCAGTCACTGATAGGACTGCTCACTGGATCAAAAAATCCCTGAAAGAGCAGAGGTTTAAGGCTGGAGTCACACTAACCTGCGCAAAATACGCTCCGTATTTTACATGCGTAATACGGATCAATGAGCACTAAATAGTGTTCCGTAGGTCATCCGTAAGCAAGGTGAGGTCGCGTATTTTGCGCATGTGTGTATCCGTATGTAATCCGTATGCAATCCGTATGGCGAGATTTTCTCGCAGCCTTGCAAAATGGACATTTAACAGTTTTGAGTCCTGCAAACAATTTAAATCATTAGCCTGCACCCTATTTAGACACTCAGAAACAGGTGGCTGCCTACATTCTGTACATTTGGCTCCTTGCTTTCACGAGGTGTGTTGGTGTTCTTTGTGCAGCATGGCAGAGGGTCTGACATTCAATACAACCGAGCAGGTTCTCTTTACCTGGCTTTTGTCACGGCGCTTTGGCCAACCATATCCTGTGATAGTGGATCCGCGGAGGAGGAGACGCATGTGGGTACATCCACTTTTGAGGCAACGACTCACAAGAGGTCATTTTCACCGCCTCTATTCGTCTCTGCGGGAGCATCCGGAGAAATTTTACCAGTACTGTCGAATGAGCATTTCCACATTTGATCGCCTCTTGGAGACAGTGCGCCCTGGGATCACCTTTCAGGACACTAGGATGCGCAAAGCCATATCTGCAGAGGAGCGACTTCTACTCACAATACGGTATGTACTACACAACCACATTCTCTATGTTCATAATGTGGTGTTAATTTATGTTTTTTGGCCTTCTTGGACAAAGTTTAATACCCTCATCTTACTCAAAATATGTTTCACCTGACACAGCAGAATGTTACATCTAATATGTACTGCATATCACTTAGTCATTGTGCCACCAAATATGTGTGTGTTGTTCTCTCTCATTTCCTACCAAGTTTGGTCGGCATGTAACTGATTTTTTTTTACTTTAGCCATTCTAACCTGTACTATTTCTGTTGTTCTACAGCTTCCTGTCCACTGGCCTGTCTTATGCCGCCCTCCACCATGAGTTTCTCATTGGAAAGTCAACCATTTCAGGCATAGTGAGGTCTACATGTGCAGAAATCTGGACAAGACTCCATCAGGTGGTCCTACCCGAGCCCAGGATGGAAGACTGGTTAAGGATTTCAAGGGACTTTGAGGAGGACTGCCAGTTTCCAAATTGTATTGGGGCCCTGGATGGCAAACATATCAGGGTGCGTAAGCCGCCAAACTCAGGCTCCCAATTCTTCAATTATAAGCAATACTTTTCTGTTGTATTGTTGGCTCTGGTAGACCCTCAATACAAGTTTATAATTGTTGACATTGGGGCCTATGGAAGGACGGGAGACTCTAGAGTCTTCAATACTTCCATAATGGGTCGGCGGCTACGCACCAACCAGTTGGATCTACCACCCCCACGCCAGCTACCAGGCTCCCTCGAACAATCAGTCCCTTATGTCCTTGTGGCAGATGAGGCCTTTCAGTTATCACGTAATGTCATGAGGCCATATCCCCGGCGCAACCTTGACCACAGGCGCAGAATTTTTAACTTGCGCCTATCACGTGCTAGGCGACTGGTGGAGTGTTCCTTTGGGATTCTTTGTGCCAAATGGCGGGTACTCCAGTCTGCCATTCAGTTGAGTGAGCAAAATGTGAATGAAGTTGTGAAAGCCTGTGTTGTTCTGCATAACTTCACCAGGATACATGATTGTTCCTCCTCTGATGGTGTTGTGCGTAGGCCGGACAATGTGCGCAGGGTGAGACCACCTATCATCCCTCAACGTAGACCGCTCTCTGGCCTCAAAGTGCGTGATATATTCACGAATTACTTTATCTCACCTGAGGGGGCAACTTCTTGGCAAGAGAATGCTGTGTCTATGTTATAATTTGTTTTTTTAAAAGTGTGTCTAAATATATATTACTCAAGCCTTTATGATTCTATGAGTGTTTCATTGCATTGGTTGGTGTCTGTTAGTATGTTGTGAGGGATAGTGAAAAATCACACAGAGACGTTAACTAGAGTAGACAAATTTTTAGTTTTGCCTTTTTTTTTTTTGTTTTGCTTAAAGGCAAACATAATTTTGCCATAACACAAATTTGGCAATGGCCAAAATGACCCTTTGTGCCTTCTTTAACTTGGTGCAACATTAACATTAAAGAAAAAAACTGCAACAAACATTATGCAATAACAACATTGCTGCATGCCTACATTAACCTTGATTAGGCAACAAAGGGAGAGCTCCATCACCTAAATAAAGTCAATAAGATAACACTCACATTTCCTCATAATGTTTTCCAATCATAGAAAGATTCCACCATGACAGGCAAGGCTACCTCACATCTTTCACACAGATATTACCTGTCTGTAGAACAGACAATATTTAAGCATGCTATACTGGAAAGGATGAAAATACAAAACTCACTTGTTAAGACATAGAGAGAGCGTGATATTGTGAATGCTGGTCGCCTCAAATTGGTTTACTAGAGATTGCTAATAACAAAGTTGACTACTTAACTAAAGGCAAGCACGCCTTTCCTATGCATTAGCAAGTGAGTAGTGTATTTTCATCCTTTCATGTAACAGTATAGCGCATTTAAATATTCTCTTTTATACACACATGTAATATCTGTGTGAAAGGCGTGAGGTAGCGTTGCCTGTCATGATGGATTGTTTCATATGTTTGTAAAACATTGTTTAAAAATGTGAGTGTTAAATTATGTTCTAAATGTTGGTGAAGGAGAACACCTGTTTTTTTGTCTAGATTAGAAGCACCAGTTACATGTAACTGGACATCTCCAAATTTTTGATTCATAAATCCTCATATGTAGGGCAAGGGGAACGGGGAGGAACAGCCTGTGGGTGCTGCTGGACATTGTGGGCAACATCGCCCTGTGTGGGGCCATACTGTTGCCCATGATGCTGTTGTTGTCCAGCCTCCTGGGCCTGTTGGTGATACTGGCCAGAGTAATGATGATGGTGAGGGGCTTCTTGTTGGCTATGGTAGGCCCGTGGCTCATACCCACCAAGATAGCCAGATCGTCCCCAACCAGGTTGGGACCAGCCTCCAACACTGGGTGGGTACAAGTGGCCATATTGGTGGGGTTGGCTTGAGGAAGACATTTGGGGCTGCGGAATAGAAGGATGGGTAGGGGGAGGAAGGGCTTGAGGTGTTGGCCCACGTATTAGGGGCTGTTCAGACCCTGCTTGAGCAAGCATCTGTGTGGATGGTCTCATGCACATTAAATTTCTTGGTGAGAGCTGCCACCTCTCCAGAAATTCAAACACCTCATATGGGGTATTGGGGGGGGTGCTTGCATCAAGCAGGATCTGAATACATCCCCTAATACGGAGCCTGACCTCACGGGTAAGGGCACGGAGATAAAGGGTGAGGCTACGTGCATAGGCCTCCTCACCATCATCTGTAGTGACTCTGGACAAGTAATTCAGCACCCCAGTGTCCACATTGGTCCTGCTCTCTTGAATGGTGACCTGGCGCCTTCTTCTTATTCGCCGTGATGCTAGAGCAGCCTGTGGGGAGGGCCTGATCTGGGCAGTTGGGCTGCTGCTCAAGTTGCCCATCTCTTCCAGGATGGGTGAGGTTGCAGCTGCAGACCGTCCTGGTGGTGTGTTGTGTAGGGCAGCCATTATGTGTTCTGGTGATGCCTCCTCTTCAGCCATCCTTCTTGTAGGGGGAGAAGATGGGCCAGCCACCTCATCCCCTACAGGATCTATAATGGGCTCTGCCTCTGAGGCCGTTCCTCGATCCGTAAGGTTGGATTGAGTTCTGTTATGAAATAGAACAGAGGCAAAAATACATCAATATTTTTGTCCCTGTAAAGTATTTGTGTAATGTTTTTGTGTCATGTGGTGTGAGGTATGTACTTACGGTCTCAGAGCCAGAATTGGGGCGAGGAAGTTCAGCCGGTCATAGTAGATATATTTGCGCTTTACATGGCCAGCATCCCCACTCCTGGACCGCTGCTGGCGTTCCCGGCGGTACTGGTCCCGGATGCTTCTCCACCGTTTCATCACATCTTCCACTGCAATGTGACAGGAAAGATTGTCAAAATCACATATTTGAGAGGTCACATTTTCAAACAGTAGTCTAGGCATGGGGCCTTATGGGGTGTGCGTTCTACCCATGGTGGCATATGTAATTGGGCCGATACCCAGGGTCTCATTAGCTCCCCTGAAACTAATTTTAGTGGCTAGGAGGATGAGGAGCTTGTGGCCTAACCCCTAATTATGGCTGTGTGAAGCCACGTGTCACATCCTAATGTAACGGCCTCATGAGGCTAATAAAAGTACATGCACAGGAAGGGGGGGGCTGATTGTAGATTCATTTTATAGCGCGCGCTAACGTTAATTATATTTTTATGGTTGCACTTACGAATTTTATGCTGCTCATCACGTGGTCTGTCACCAAAGTCATGGTACATCTGGCGACAGATGCGCCTCCATGACGCCTCCTTTCTTGTGCGGTTTGCATAGTTTGCGTCGCGTGGGTCCCATATTTCTGGACGCTCCTGCACCAGCACAATGAGCATCTCTACATTAATATATGTGGACGCCATGCTGCTGCTGTACTCCATGGAGGCGTACTTCCTGGATGTCTGGAGCGCTTTTTGAGCTCATTTGCATGTCTACGCTTCCTGATGATGGATTGGCCCATTTCCTGTTCACCAGCCAAAAGACCTGCGTATTGCTCGCTGGTGACACGTGTGTTCCGTGTGTAATGCGTATTTTTTGCGCACCCATAGACTTGCATTGGCGTACTACGGGCGTAGTACGCTGACAATCGCAGCATGCTGCGAGTGGCACGGAGCGTAGGATATGGAGGAGAAATATACGCCTGGTGCGAGTGACCCCATAGAGAATCATTTGTCCGTGTCTAATGCGTGCTTTTAGCGCCTCTCACTCTCCCGTATTCCTCGCCAGTGTGACTCCGGCCTCAATCATTAAATCTCAAGTTCTGCAGAATCTTTTCTCACAAAACTATATATAAATCTGCTGTGCTCCCCCGCTACATGACATGATGCCTGCAGACTGGAGTATAATTTCATGGTTACAGATTCTCTGTAAGGACTAAAGTTTGTTTAGAGACTGCTCATGATTTATTTCCGATGTGACATCACAGGAAGATGCAGAATTGCTGGCCGGAGTGGTTTGTGACTGCTCTGAGCTGGCAGAGATCGGTGCCGGACATAACAGGAAGTAGTAAGAAACTATCTACCTGTAAGTTCTTAGGCCCATAAGAAAAAAATTAAATAGTCCTGGGAAACTTCTTTAATTATGCAAGAACATTAGTCAGAGGTCCTCATCTCATCTGTGGTGGTTTGTTGCCATTTTTCAAGCTTGGGTGTCTCTCAATGGATCTTCAAATACGATCATAAATCATTGTATATCATTGTGCATGTAAATTCTTCCCCACAGACGACAATAACATATTTGGTGATCTGTAAGGTAAGGTAGCTGTAATAATTTATTTTCTTAGTTTTTTTTTTTACATATGGCCACAAGGTGTCTCCCATTCGCTTCCTAAAATTTCAGCAGTAAAAGTGTTCAAGTTCACATTAAAATAAAAATTGCATCCTGTGTAGATCTTGGAAATAATTCTGACCACGGCTGTCTTTTTCCCGGTACAGCTTGCTCTTGTTCAGTCTTTAAAAAAAAAAAAAGGGGTCGCTGCATAAAGACAACCCTTGTGAACATGTTGTATTGTCCACCAAATATGAAACAGTATATGAAGCGTGTGAGAAAAGGTTGTAATAACAACATACACATAAACCAATGAATTATTACGGCTGCATATTCTGCTTACAGCTGCCAGGATTTCTCAGTGAGACATGTTTGAAGGATAAATTAAAAGTTGACAAGTGTGTGGGATGAAGAAATCAGAATATACAGTAGGCCAGTGACAGAAAGGATCGTTCAGCAGTCGGTGGTATCTGGATTCCTTACAGTCAGATGAAAACAGTGACGTTTGATGCATAATGTAACTTAATGAGCATTAAATTCTATACACTTTCCCATCTTCCATACATACTACAGCTTTATTTGTAAAGGGCCATAATAGTGTTACATTAGAGGTAAATGAGCCGGTTCCTTTGATTTAATCCAGACGTATATAAAGTTTTATTTGTACAGTACATGTTGATGGATATTAAAGATTAGCAATTAATGGATTTAAAGCGTAACTTCCAGTGTGAGTGCCGCATATTTCTTCTCCCTGGAACATAAACTCCCTTTAAGTTTATCATAAATTTAGAAACAATTCACAGATGATTAGAATCAAAATATTGAATAAAACATTTACACCTTCATGTTCATCAGATGTATGGTCCCTTGTAGTATTCCAGAACCTGGGAAGACATACGTGTTTTCCCTCTCATGTAACAATGATCCTCTTCATGTGCCCCTTTCCTGTAACGATGGCCTTCATTCAGGGCCTTTCCCTGGTATAATGTCCCCATTCTAGCAAAATGTCTCCATCCTGGGGCTCTGATTGTCTGGCAGCTTGTATTGCAGTGCAGGGAACCGGTGGGTCTCTGAGTTGCAATGCATTTCAACGGAGCACATCCAGCTGAAATTCTTGCTGGCATTGTGAGACCTTTCCTTGTCCGTGCAGCTTCCTAGTTGCTGCAGTTATGTCTTCACTCACAAGCCAGATGCCATCAGGTCTGGTGTGCGCCAGAAGTACCGAAGACCCGACAGGACCTGTGATATAAAGAAAACTGGTGAGGTGACCCATGAGTAAGGACCGGACTGCAGACAAAGTGAGGGCCGGGGCAATGTGAGAATTACATTTTTTTATTATGCTAAAGAAGACTTGTCAGCAGGATATTCAACCCCTAACTAAATGTATGAATGTAAAGCCATTGTAATACTTATTACATTGATTCTTTTCTAGTAGAATTTCGTTGGAGAATTTTTTAGAAACCTGCTCTTGATATGTTATGCACAACTGCAGTGTGGTGGACACTTGACTCTACAGCTCTGGTGTACTTCGCCGCCCACCGCCGGCCACTGATCTTTGATGACAGATCACTCGTCCCTCAGTGACCTTTTTTTCTCCTGGCAGTGAGATCCTGAATCTACCAGCTCTGGTAATGGCTAAACTTAGGAGCTCGTGCAGGCACCATGGAATAGGTAGACTTTCTTAAGAAGAATAAAAAGAACAGCAGAGGGCGCCACAACAAGCATGCCACGGCATTTTCAAGACACGTGAGGTTTCTCTTTAAAATTTTGATTTTTTTTTTTTTACGTGATGTAACAAAGAAATGTAATGGTTAATCGGAAACCAACATTTAGGAAAGATGGAAAACAATCACAAATACAGTTTTGGAACATTTTCCTATTTGTTTGTTCTAGACTTGATCAATACAGTAGGAAGGGAGATTATATTGTGCCACTAGAATATGGGCAATGACAAGACCTGTGACACTATGGGCAACCAATTACTGTGGATCACCATAGGTCCTTGTGTTGCAGCCATAATACAAACCCTAAAATGTGGCCATGTTACTGTCATCCGTCTGTAGCCTTGTAGCAATAGATCCATACATTGGGTAATGGACCATTAGTAAATAATTCCTTACCACTAGGCGTCGCTATGATCTAAGAAAGCCCTTTTTCAAGGAAGAAGCTGCAACCGAAAAGAGCCTCGGGATGTCAGTTTATGTCATCCTCCAAGCACTTTATATTTTCTCCTTCCTTATCACATTATACAATGACGGTTTTGGGCCAGGAGAGATAATTTATTGGAAAAGCATAAATAATTTTGAAGCGATACATCACAATTGGTTAAGGGATATTTCTGAAACATTGCCCATCGGTATCTGCACAATGTAGTTAGCCGCTGCAGTATATTATTATTATTCTGACTGTTCCCTATAGTCAAGTATTTCAGAGGTTTCAGTTTGACTATTTTCCTCCTGAATAAAACATTTGCCTAAAATGCAACAAACATCAAAAGATGGAGAAATGGTGGTTTACTGCCGTTGTGTAATAAATGTAAATGCCATAAAGAGATGCATAAAATATAACAGAGGTTGTTGAGTAATTAATGAGAATACAGGAATGGCAATGTGCCCACAGAAAGCAAAAGGGAAATTTTATAGAGCCAAGTTCCCAGATTCACCGGCTGAGTGTACAATTCCACCTGCAGTAATTACTCCGCTGCTTCAGACAAAGAGCGCTTCTCAAAAGCAGATTTTAACGAAGGACATAAAGGCTGGGAAGGAAACGAAGTCTCAGTGGCCACCATATATACTCCATTCAGTTGTTACTTGCAAGGCTTTTAATGTTGGATAAAGTGCTGCCTCTTGTTATTTTTGTGCTATCATTTTCATTCTTTTGATCATATGAATCTGGACAGAGAAAAACTCCTTCAGCTTCATCTTCCACAACAAACATAAATAATATCTGGATTTCCAAAATGTAACACATAAAAGAGGAGAGCGGACTGCATTTACTGAGCCCGATTCCTTATCAACTATGACAAGCTGATTTCTAATACAGAATTCCAAAAAATGAAACATCATTCAAATTGATAATTAAACTTGAATGAAAATGTGAAACGGCTTGGATAAAAAAAAAGGGCAGAATGCCTGCTTTATATGTTACTTCAAGGGTATGTGCAGATGATCCAGAACTGGCAGTGCTTTGGACACAAAGCGGTGCCGTCTATTGAGCGCAGGTGATTCCACTTGTGTTCGCTGAACCGTGCGGATTCACTGCGTCCAATACATTGTATGGGTGAAATCTCTCTTGTAGAGAATAGAGTCTCCGCAAGAGAAATTGACATGCTGCTGTCTGGAAAGAAACGGTGCATGTCCGTCTCTGCAGGGAAGCCGCAGGCGTCTCTGGACACATAGTGGGCATGGGATTTCTTAAAATCCCATCCACAATGCTGTAACATCTGGCTGCTGCAGGTTGGACGCTGCACAAGTACGCAGCATCCAACCCTCAGCGTTTACCATTATTTCTTACCATTAAATTAAATTCTGAAGCTTAAAGTGAACCTGTCAGCAGTTTTGGCCAATGTAAGTTACAGCCATCACCTTTCAGGGCTTATATACAGCAATCTACAGGGTGGGCCATTTATATGGATACACCTGGGTCAGCCATTTATAAAGTTGGATCCAAAATGGCTGACTTCAAAATGGCCACCATGGTCACCACCCATCTTGAAATGTTTTCCCCTTCCTATATACTAATGTGCCACAAACAGGAAGTTGATATCACTAACCATTCCCATTTTATTTAGGTGTATCTATATAAATGGCCCACCCAGGTGTATCCATAGAAATGGCCCACCCTGTATAATGCTGTAGATAAGACCCCAATCTGACCTGCAAGAGAAGAAAAATAACTTTTATTATACTCACCTGGGCGCGGTACGGTCCGATGAGTGTTGCTGGTCTTGGTTCTGCACCTCCCATCTTCTTATGATGCCGCCCTCCTGCTTGCTTCTTGTGGATGACGCGTCGCTGCCTCATCCACATAGTCTGCTCGGCACTGCGCTCCTGCGCAGGCGTACTTATCTGCCCTGTTGAGGGCAGATCAGTGTACTGCAGTGCGCAGGTGCCAGGGCTCTTTGACCTTTTTCGGCACTTGTGCACTGCAGTACTTTACTGTGCTCTCAACAGGGCAGAGAAGTACGTCTGCGCAGGAGAGCGATGCTAAGCAGACTCTGTGGATGATGCAGTGACACGTCATCCACATGAAGCAAGCAGGAGGGCGGCATAGAAAGCAGATGGGACAAAACATGTTTAAAAAAGGCTGCACTGATGGAATGAAATTTTCTTGATCTGTTACAAAAAAAGATGTTGTTTTTTTCACCTGAAAAAGGGGCAAATTTGACATCAAAATGCTGATAAAAACCTTCCATGCGATCACGTCAAGAGAACTTCATTCCAGCAGCAAAGCCTATTTTAAGCATTGTTTAGCCCATGTTGATGAATTTCTTCTGGCTGGATGTCCTCCGGCAGCCACGCGGCAGCAGCAGCTGGCATTCTATACTCATTCAATAGTTGTGTCTCACACAACACCTCCAGGTGAGCACCACCAGTTGTCTATTGCCTGTCCTCCACCTTTAGGGTTTTAGCCTACGTTCTGTGCGCTCTATTCCCATTACAGCCCCATTTCTCATATTATGAAACTTAGGCATTCTGTAACCCCAAACTAGATGCAAAGTTATAAGGGACCTTGAAGGCAGCTAATTTGGTGACTTTGATGCACTTGGAAATGGAAGCCCATTCATATTTGGTTGCATCGTGTTTAATTTTCAATATTCACTACCTTTACTGCTTTCTGTATCAGAATTGAATGAAAGCAAACATGCAAGTTGTGGATTGGCCCAAGGATCATTAAGTTACTACTAGCTCAGCCCAACAAGTCTGAATTCAGACACACAATGTAAAATGTGTTTGTGTGTCATCAGTATAAAATGGATTGTTTTTCATTTGAGTTGAAACAGTTTTGTGTCCAGTGTATTCTGTTCTGTTTCAGTGACCATTGCCTTTGATTAGGGGAGACTCATTCCAAAAGAAGACCAATCTTGTTGACCTATAGTATATTCAGATAATCATGTAGGAGGCGTCTAGTTTTTCTTACAAAATCTGTAAGCAGGATTTCACCCCTCCATTATTTTTATATGCACATGTAGCTCCTTCAAAGACAAGTACAGCAATACCTTTCCATGGCCAGTCATTTCTTGTGTTATTGAGAAATCAGTATTTGAATTGATAGACAAATGTGGTTTAACTGCTGTTTGTAGGTCTGAAGCTTCTGTCACTCCAGCTCTATTCCTCATTCAGCGCTGCCTCCTTCTGCTTGAATGACAGCCTCTATTCTGTGCAACTTCAGGCAATGGAGTAATGAGTCAAACAGGAAGAGGCTACGGTCAGGAATAGAGCTGGAGTGACAGAGGCTTCAGAGCTACAAATAGTTCTTCAGCTTTATTTTCATATCAATTCAAATATTTACTTCCCAGTAATGAAGAAATGGATTTCCTAAGTAAAAGTATTTAATACTGGACTTGTCTTTGAAAGAGCCACATGTGCATATAAGTAGTTTGTGGGGTGAAATTCTGCTGACAGATTTAAAGTCCAAGCATATTCCGGTCTACAAAAAAACTCACAAAGTATGGAATTCACATCACTCTGAACCTTATTTTTTACATTTTAATAGAATATCTTGAATATAGTTAAAGATTTTATAACTGTATTCGATGTACTGGACAATTACATTTTCTAGGCTAATTTCAATTCATGGATCCAATGAGGATGCCAAAAACTGACAGTGCCTGATTGTGGTTAGTGTGAGCTCAGGGTTTTCCACTCTCCGATGTTCACTTGGAGGATGCTCACACATGAAAATTGTTCATGTGAATACATCATATTGGACGCTTTAATTTTTGATCTGGAATTACCTTTTATTTTTTTATATGACTACTAAGAAGCAATGAGGATCGTGAAGAAATCCTAGGTCAACATTTGGTCAAGAGTAAAAGAAAAGTTCTGTGTGCATCAGTGTCCATGAAAACTAAAAACATTGAGGTGCAATGTAGACCTATATGGACAACATACAAGGAATCCATACAATGCCATCAGTACAGCTTTATGTATGAATGGGGACTTTTCTGAAGTATGTAGGAAGCGAGGTCCATCAGGTAGACTTTACCAAGGCTCTTTGCCGAAAAATGAGCTTCACAAAAGTCTAAAATAAAGTCAACTCTTTGTGAAAAAATGGATGTACTGTTTAAAATAAGCCGAATGCACTATACTATGCTGAACATGAGATCAGGTAAATATAAAGCTGCATTTCCAAGCGTTCATGGGTTAAAAATATTTTTTTCCAAATGAAGTTCATATTTTTGAATAATAACAAAAGAGGTTTCTTGCCTTTTTCACTGTTACCATGTAAATGACATTTAGCTACGCATTTATTCTCCTTTAAAAATCTTCTTCTGGCCTTTACAAGTGGCCTATTTGTGTCAAACCTGACTAAAGCATCTATTGTTCCATCACTACTTATCTGTCATCTTCTTCTTCAACTTAATCAAGTGTATCAGCACATCGCGTATAACCTATTCTGCATTAGATTTAAGAAAAACTTCTACTTTATTTTTCACTATGATGCACTAAGAAACCATTGTATAGATCACGCTGGTCGTTTATTTCCGGAGAATGGACAAACTCTTGCAGACATTTTTACCATATACAGATAAAACATGGCCTAACAAGGCACACATTCTGCAGTGCATATATCAGCATCAGACTATGTTTTTGTGACATAGTATAGGATATGAATGCAATCTTTGTTTGGTCAAAAAAGCTACATCTGTCAAAAAGCTATGTTTGTTTTAATAAAGTTTTTTTTAAGTGAAGGACAGTAAAGTTATGTACACCCCCTAGTCACATTTTTTTATTAGAAAAAATGAATCAGAGGAATAAAATAAGAAATAATTTACTTTCACTGATCTCCAATTGCTCACACTCTGATGTGTCCTACTCCATACTGATCTCTGATTCCTATTCCCTGTCAACACAAGAAATGACACAGTCAGTGAATTAGTTATTACCCAAGTGAGCATTTCTATGTACTGAGACAGGAACAGGAAGTAGAGACCAATGGAGGGGACTTGGAGCACATTTTAAAAAAAAATAACAGTCGGACAATCACTACGGTTGATGGTCACAATGGCAATATAGAGATGTCTCACCAGTAGGGTTCGTGCAGATGACCGTATTTTCGCTCCGAGTGCAATCTGCCAAAACATTGGACCGCACTCTGACCAATGTTATGCTATAGGGCCATGCAAAGGTCAGATTTTTTCCTCGGACAGAGCCTGTCTGAGTAAGATATTGCAGCATGCACAATTTGCCTCCGACATTAGGATCACACTTGGCCACGCAAGTCAATAAGTCGATGGAAACCCGATGACATCTAAGTGCAGACAGATTTTCACGGACTGACAAAATGGAGAAGATGGAGTGTTATTTTTCCAAATCAAATCACACTGTGATCAAACTCTGATCAGAGTGTGATCTGAGTGCGATTAGCATAACCGGATCGATTTTCTCGGATGATAGAAAATATAGTGGTGTGGCCCCAGCTTTATTTTGTGCCATTTCAGATGTCAATTCTATGACCTGCGCTTCCCTTTTCTGGAATTCAATGTCTAATCCTTTCAACCTTCATGAGAAAAGAGAAAGGTCACAACAGTTCTGGTAAATAAGCTGAAATATTCTGCTTTTTACGGCCAGATTTTGTCAATTTTTCATCCTGAGACAGGTTTAGTTTGAATGTATTCTTTGGTGTCTTTTTTTACAATACATGTGTAAATTAGTTTCAAACCATATACAGGTATTATTTTACACATCACAATTTTAAATAACATATATATTTAAACAATATTATTATTATTATTTCAATAAACTCTACCCATTTTCTACTGTAAGAAACTTAATTTATTATAGTACAAAATGCTTTAAACTCATTTACAGAATTTGCAAAGTAATTCCACCTATGTCGAACAACATGTAGTCAAGTCAAATAAATCAGAAGAGATTCTAATTAAATCAGGAGAATTGATTACGTATTGATAATGATGAGAATTTAATCAGTGCTGTTCCTTCTCATTTCCTGGAAATACGTCGTTACTTTTGCCTAACTTAATAACTGAGTCTGACAACTCAAAGTGAAACGCCACTTTGAAGTCAGTTTGCAGGGAATCTACAACAAGAAAATGTCCCTTTAAATCAACTCTTTATGTTTTATTAAGAAAAAACTTTATACTTATAGCTTTTTTACATCACTATATATTTTTAAAGTCATGTGTTACTAAATACTTCCATTATTCATGAAATTACAGCTCTGAACCATCTTTCTATAAACTGTGTTTTGCTGTTCCTCTCTTATTCCTACTGAATATTTTTGAATAATTTATTAAACCAGACATCTAAGGAATGCTGACATAGCCGCTTTAAAATTAAAAATTTTAAAGGAGTCATCCATTACTATGACATAGATGACCTGTCCTGGGTAGAGGTCATCAATATCAAATTGTGTGTTGGGAGATAATTTCAAAAGTCAGCGGCAGGTACTGTTACTACTACTTTTATATTCCTGTCCCTATGTTCTACACTGTGTGCACAATTAGGCACGTGAGTATCTTTACCATATCATCATTTTTTTGCCGAAAAAACACGGTTTCCTTCATCAGTCCGAAACTAGTCGGAGAGGAATTGGTCCACTGTGCTCCCTGTAATCTATGACATGACTTGTGACATCACGAAGGTCCTGTTGGCTCATGCCACAGCTTCACATCGTGCACACTGTACGCCGGCGCACCGCTGGAAGAGGGGAGTTTGGAGTGTCTGTCACCTGCCGGGACAGCACTCCTGAAGAGCCGTTGTATTAACCCACATTTATCTGCCAAACATCATTCAATCTGACTTCACATCAAGACACACAGCGCTCTTTACTGGTCCTCTGGAATCTAGACATTCGCTCAGATTACACCTTAAGGTAATAACTACCTAACTTGGAGCAATCCAATTCATTTGTGTGTATTTTTTAGGTCACTACAAGCTAAAGGGGTTCATTATTAAGCACAAATTTTAATTATTAATTTAAGTCAGAAACTGTTGAAAGTCTTAGAGAGGGTTGCAGAACTCTTGAAATTGCTAAGAAATTGGTGCATCATCTCAGAACCATCAAAAGGTTTGTTGCAAAAAGTAAACTCGGCCGCAAAGAATGTATTGAGAAAAGAAGATGCACATAATAATAATAATAATAATAATAAATATTTTTTATTTATATAGCCCCCAACATATTCCGCAGCACTTTACAATTAAGCGGGGACATGTACAGACAATAAAAACAACATAATGTAACACATAGTTCAACACTTACAGGAGGAGTGAGGGCCATGCTCACAACTTACAATCTATAAGTGCCAAAGATTTGAGAAGAAATAAACATGACTAGGAACCCACTATCCTCCAATGATGTCATATTTCAGAACTGTAATCTTCCTGGAGAGCCCAAGGTGTTCAGCGCTCAGAGACATGGCTGAGGTAAGGAAGGCGGAAACAGGAGTGCCACAAGATACATAAGCTGAAATGTCATTACTGGGCAAAAAATATCTTAAAACTGATTTTTCAAAGGTTTTGTTGAGTGATGTAAAGGGAGTGACTCTGTTTGGAGCAGATGGATGGTCTAGGAGATGGACCAGTAATGGGATTAAACCTATACTTAGACTTAGACGCCATCAAGATCGAGGTAGAGGTATGGTACTGCTATGGGCTGGTATTATTAAAGATGAGCTAAAAATGAAGTGGGGCCCCCGAGGAAGCAGGGCGAAACGTGCCCATCGGGGTCATATGATGGGACTCCCACTAAATTTTTTATGCTGCTAGGATCCAGGTAAAGTTTCCTTGGCCACCCTGCATTAAATACATCACATGTGACTAATGTTTTTAGCGGCGCTAGATCTATATCCTATGTCTGTATGCTCACATTATATTTACCTCCAGGAGAGATTTTTTCAGTGGTTAGTGACACGGGCCATCATTTGGGAAAGTGCATTTTGCATGTAGTGATTCTCTAGGGTGTTTCAATGGACTATTGTGATTACAAGGCAATATACATTCCATACAAATCATTTAGCAAATTCATTTATTTATTTTTGAATAGTTTTGTGTGTGCCAGGTTATTTTACCATGCAGCAATATATGTCCCTTCTTGGAGTCAATACGTCATTCTCTTTCATTTTTCCTGTACTCTGTGAAACATCATATATATTTTTGTGTACTTTTTAGTGGACTACAAATAAACTGATTTTTTTTATCAACATTTTTTGTGACATGCTCATGTGATTTGAGGCTTGAATTAGCTTCCAAATGGTGGATTCATATTGTTGGTGTTTGAGCTAACCTTGCATTAATTTGGCTATTGTGTGTATAATATTTTTTTAAATGTCAGAAATGTATTTTTGTATACTTTGAGTTGTTTGGTTATTATTCTCACTTTATTAGATGAAAATACAGAACTGAGATAAGAAAATTGACTTTTTTCGTGTAGTTGACGTTGCATAGTAATCCTTCACATCAATAGTCGCCCAATAATTCTGTACACATAGATATTCTCGTAAGAAAGACACAACCTCACTTTTGCTTTCTTAAATATTCAGGTTTCAGCTTTATTAACCTTTCGGATTGACCCACAGCACTGGAGTTGGTCGATAGTAAAATGAGTCATCACAACTACAAATCGCCTAATAATTGTGCACACAGTGTAATTTGCTACTACGTAAAGCAGGTGCAGCACTGCCACTACTCCTGTTCCATCACTTTTGTTATCTCTGCACTACACAAAACACAAAACCATCTAATAAACAGATATATTAAGAAATTCTGTCCTTTTCTGTTTCAATCTGAATTGAAAGTTACATGACCTTAGAAGTGAAATTCCGTAAGCACCATTTGTGTCTTGGCTCCAATGTCTTTTAAAGGGAACCTGTCACATTGTATATCCAGTCAAATCTGTGGACAGCAAAGTACAGAGAAAGAGAACTTAAGCAAAATTATATATTGGTTCGTAGGAAAAGTTTTAACATAATTTGCAATTTATTCATTGTCATCCCTGGTGATTGTGAGTGTCTGAGCCCAGTGGGTGGTCCCACTCAGTGATTGACAGCTATCTCTGCATGCACAGTTACACAGAAACCGCCCACTGGACGCATCCATACAAACACCAGGGATTTCAATTAATAAAATGCAAGTTACACTAAAGGTACTGTCACACTTAGCGATGTACCAGCGATCCCGTCCAGCGATATGACGCGGTCAGGATCGCTGGTACATCGCTAAGTGGTCGCTAGTGAGCTGCTACACAGGCAGATCTCACCAGCGACATCGCTGGGGACGGGGGTCGCTACTTACCTGTCACACTAGGCGATCCTGCGTCCTCCCGCCCGCGTCCACGCTCGTCGCTCACCGCAGGAAGCTGACGACGAGAAGCGGTCCAGGACGTTCTCGCGCGATCAGCGATAACCAGCGGGGGAGCGGGTCGTAGGTAAGTATCAGACACAACGATATCGCTAGCAATATCGCTATAACGTCACAAGTTATAGCGATATTGCTAGCGATATCGCTTAGTGTGACAGTACCTTAAAACTTTTAGCACAAAAATGTCTCTCAATCTGATCAGCTCCTCCTCCTCTGTAACATCCTGCCTGTGGATCAGATAGCATTTTGAACAAGACAGGTTCTATTTAAGTAAGAAAAAGAACCAAAACCCAGAAGTATAAAAAAAAAAATCAAAATGTAAGATAAAATGGCATTTGGTTAGTTAGCATTAGAATTTTTTAGTAGTATTTAATGCCTTAACAACCAGGGGTATTTCAGTTTTTGAATTTCCGTTGTTTGCTCCCCTTCTTCGCAGAGCTATAACTTTTTAGTTTTTCATCAATATCGCCATATGAGGGCTTGTTCTTTGCAGGACAAGTTGTACTTTTGAACTACACCATTGGTTTTAACATATCACGTTCTCGAAAACTGGAAAAAATTCCAAGTGCAATTTCACAGTTGTTTTTTTTTTAACATGTTCACTAAATGCTAAAACTGACCTTCCATTATGGTTCTCCAGATCATTACGAGTTCATAGATACCAAACATGTCTAGGTTATGTTTTATTTAAGTGATGAAAAAAAATCCAAAATTTGGTTAAAAAAATAAAAATGGGGCTATGGGGCTATTTTGCAAGATCTGCAGCATCTACAGTACATTTTTCATGATCTTGGGTTGGGTAAGGGCTTATTTTTCGCTTACCGAGCTGATATTTTTATTGATACAATTTTGGTGTAGACATGATCTTTGGATTGCTCATTATTGCATTTTAATGCAATGTAGCGGCGACCAAAAAAATGTAATTCTGGCGTTTTGAATTTTTTCTCATTACGCCATATAGTGATCAGGTTAATTCTTTTTTTTATATTGATAGATCGCGTGACTCTCAATGCGGCGATACCAAATATGTGCATATTTGATTTTTATTTATTATTTTAGGGCAAAAGGGGAGTGATTTGAACTTTTATATTTTTTTATTTTTTAAAATATTTTTAAAACCTTTCTTTTCTTACTTTTTGCATGCTTCAATAGTCTCCATGGCAGACTAGAAACTTCAATACTTTGATCATCTCTGCTACACACAGGCAATAATCAGATCCAATAAAAAAGTTTCAATTCAGCTTCCTAATTTTTAGAAAAATTTATTAGACATAAAAACAGAAAGTAGCGGACAAGCAGCACCAATGTTGAGGCAACGCATTTCGAACTGGAGTAGTTCTTTTTCAAAGCTACTTACAAGGAGAACATCATGCATTTATCTACCTCCACCTCCTAATGGCAAGCCAACACACATATGGTGCATAAGAACAATTAAGACACACATTTTTTTACAAAACATGATAAAAACATGAGACAAAAAAAACAGAAATACAGAGAAAACGCATTAATAATCAGATCGTCTGTGTGTAGCAGAAATGCTCACTTGCTATGAAAGTTAACCATGGGGTGGCGCTCATAGTAATCTGGCAATGACAACTATAGAGGTCTGCTGCACATGACGGGGTCACTGATGGGCGGGATAAGCAACGTACTTCCATTAAACGCGAGTTAAATGCAGCTGTCAGAGATTGACAGTGGCATTTAATTAGTTAGCAGCCGCGGGTGGATTGCGATTCCACCCGCTGCTGTTGCGGTCACATGTCAGCTGTATAGATCAGCTGTCACGTGCCCGGAAAGGTGCGGGTTCAGTGTCGGAGCCCGCAGCAACAGGGGGAGTCCGGCATGGGCGTACTATTATGCCCAATGTCGTAAAGGGTTAATAAGGTCTGAAAACAAACAGTATCTATACAGCTGAATGAGTGTGCATGTATGTATTTGTGTGCAACTTCTGCTATATCCATCACTGTTTTTGCAGAAAGTCCAGCAATTTCTCCCCCTTTCCGCTGCCTTCTAATTCTTGTATTTTTCTCCAAACAACATTTCCTCTAAAGTAACGTTAAAAAGGAGAAAAAAAACTTTGTAATTTCAAAGAGAGCACAGTTTGACAGCTAAAGACTGAATTTCCATGGCTACAGAGATACTATATGAGCCAGATCTGAAAAGACGGAGTATTTTTAGACTCGGAGATTAAATCAATTTCCTATTTCGTTGTATTTTGAAGTGATTATTATAACTATAGTCTGTTTCCTGCAGCGAACACTGAATAGAGCCTGGATATTTAGTAACAGCAGCACCTTGATATCCAAAAATATGTCAACAAAAACAAAATACATTGTACTTTCATATTCACATAATCTCTACTCGTCCGCTGCTACATTCCTTTCGTTTTATTGAAAAATGTATAATACAAGAAACGTGCAGTTACTTACAAGCTTTATCATAGATATTGGCACGCCTGAATAGTAAGTACTCCATTAGTGAAACTGTTTAAATAAATATAAACTCATATGTTTTATATAAAAAAATCACACAAATAACAGAATAAAAAGTTCAAAGTAAAAAATGATTCAACATTTAAAACAATGTCAGGAGTCAGGACATGATCAATAGCACTCTTTGTACAGAACAAAATCAGATTAACCAGTGATTACTAAGAAACTAGTCTCACCAGTCCTCACCTTGTTAGTTCTCACATGACTTCAAGTTCATTCATTGAGTGGCTTTGATTCTTACAAGAGCCAGTTTTACTTACTGTTCCTTGTTCACAATAGAGCTGTCTGAGTAGACTAGAAATACTATTATCACCAAGCACAAGCAGTTTAAAAAGTAAAAGCAGACTAGAAATACTATTATCACCAAGCACAAGCAGTTTAAAAAATAAAAGCAGACTAGAAATACTATTATCACAATGCACAAGCACTTTAAAAAGTAAAAGCAGACTAGAAATACTATTATCACCAAGCACAAGCAGTTTAAAGAGTAAAAGCCTATCTCCAAAGACTTTGGCATCCTGGCTTCAACAGTTCAAAATGTTATTGTGCTACTCATTTACAATCTGAACGCAAATACATTTCCTGGACAAGGAAGAGATATATGCAAAGTGTTAAAACTTACATCATTTATTGAAAATATTTAAAATAGGTTTTTAAAAAGCAGGGGAAAACCCTAAAGAGAGAAAGACATGTTGGTAATTATACAAAAGCTGATGTATCTGCTTATTAATAATGGGAAATAGTACGCAGAGGATAATATAGGTGGCAATATGTGGATAATCATATATTAGCATGAATTAACCTATCAATCTCTGCATAATAATATCAAAAGATAATAATTACGGTACTATGAACATACAAAGACAACCGTCATGCATGGTTTATGTCTGTTTTTAGATAATGTCATGATCCAGGACGGGGTTTCGCTTTCGCCCGTCCTGGTCTGATTGGGGGTTAATTGTTCCGCCTCTCCCTGGCAGAGAGCGGCTATTTAATGCTCACTGGACCTAGGTCCAGTGTCAGTTATACTCCTGCCCTCGGCTGAGTTAGTTGACCTTGTGCGTACGTGTGCCTTGTGCCTGATATCTTGCTTGCTTGATTGGTTTTGATTCGGTTCTGTCCCTGTTATGAGTTCTGCCTGTCCCTCTTGTACTGCGCTACCTCTCGTGTATGACTCTCTGCTTGTGACCCGACTTCTATCTGCTCGTCCCC
The DNA here is from genome assembly GCF_039654945.1 of Dendrobates tinctorius. Lineage (NCBI taxonomy): Eukaryota > Metazoa > Chordata > Amphibia > Anura > Dendrobatidae > Dendrobates > Dendrobates tinctorius. Next base: position 15,492,584 of record NW_027361870.1, on the reverse strand, counting down.
TTGGTACAGCGTCGCCCTTTTGTGTATGACCTTTGGCTTTGTCTGACCTCCCATCTGTTTACCCCTCCTGTACCTCGCTGTCCATTCTGTGAATGACCTCCATTTTGCCTGACTCTGAGTTTGCTGTCTTCTCTGAAAGCAGGATGCTAAGCCCCGCCCCCTTGCAGTCACATGACCGTAGGTCCCATGCCAGCTTGCTTAACTTCATCACTAAGGTCCTGTGCACCTATACTTTCCGGCTATTCTGGTCCCCAGGGGTCCCTACAGTGCGGGTGAGTCCCTGCTCAGCGGAGGCTGTACGCCGGCGCTGTCAGGATCCTGATAGATAATATTCTTTCCAAGAAGCCTTTGTCAGGTGAAAATGAAATGGGGAAGAGATAGCACCCAGGCTTAACTCGCATTGAAAACTTTCATTTCATGTGAAGCCGGTCTGGGCACGTGGAGAGCTGAGTCACTAGAGTTAGGGGTAATCTATATTAGGTGCACCTTGACGTGGTTGGATGGTTTTTATTTGTACGGCAATATCAGAGTTCATGTATTTATTAATTAGTGTGTTGACGTGCCGTGTATATATATGCTTGTACATTGGCTACAGAGTGGTATTTGTGCAGCTTCATATTCATTTTATACTTAAAGAAAATTTGCCACCCCTGGGACGTATATGACCTCTTTATATGGGCATACAGGTAATAGAAATGTTACACTAGTCCTACCTGTATGCCTTATTAAAGGTCTTGTTGCTGAGAAATGTTATAATCTGTCTTTATAGGTCATATATGCCCCAGGGGTGACAGATTTCCTTTAAGTTGTAAGCGCCCTGTAGTTTTATAATACGATGATGGAATTCACTAGCTTTGCTGTCGATTAAAAGTTGAGAAAAGAAAGGATTTGAGGAATGCTTTTCAGTTGGAGTCGAGAGGAGAAACACATAGAGTCTTCTTGACCCAATTGTTGGTGTCGGCTCTAGTAGACATGAATGACAAAACCAACATACAGTAATTCTGGGAGAAAAGTCTCTGAGTGAAATTGGACCATATCTCTGTACAAACTCCCTGACAAGCTTCCCGTTCTTATTTTGCCATTTCCAAAGCTCTCCCAGTAGTCACATTAAGTCCCAAGCACACATTCTAGCTGTGTGCATGTCGCTGTGCACAAAGATCCCCCAGTACAGAGCCATATGGCATGTAATGGAATATGTCCGAAGAAAACAAAATAGTAGAAATAAAATAGAAACACTGCATACCTACAGTGCATACACGTGCCTGCAGAGGTGCAGTGCAGATTCAATGCACATGAAAAGTAGCCCAACATTGGCTATACAGTAATGGAGCTGTGATATGGCCATGTACATGGCGCCTTATGCATAAAACTATATGATAAGCCTCAGTAGCCAAGTAGTTACATGTATATTGACTGGCAATTACTGGAGGTTGCTGCCAGGAGACACTGCTGTTTTTCTTATATGTTGTTTTTTTTTTCTTTTTGTAAAGCCCATTGTCTATTGTGACATTCTAAGTGAATAAAAATTGGACAAGACTGAGCTACAAATAATGTTGAAAGGGCATTTCTTATTACATTTTTTGCGTGTCCTCAGAGTCTGACAGGCGACTATTTCCCGGGATGTTTAAATCACTGCTGTTTTCATTTCATCCTCAAAGACACTGAACTGACAGAATGAAAGTAACCACATCCCGCTCTGTGACAGCTTCTCAAAGCTTCTGAAACAAAGTGTTTTGACTCTTTTTATTGTACCAATATACACCTTCCATGTTGATCCACTTGTACTACAAAAAAGGCACAACTGAAGCATCCTGAGCTCCAGTGGAAGATCAGTGCCACGGCTCCCCAACTATCATGTGCTAAGTATACTACTGTTGTCTTTGATGACCCCAGCCACTGTGGCTCCTGGTGCTCTACTACCTTCACATGCACCCAATATGTAGGTCCCCAGAGATTGGTCTGTTTTTATGATTCTTGAATAATTGTACATTTTTAATGAGAACAGTTTGCCATATCTATGAACTGCCAGAAAAAAAAAATTATAGGTTTTGTACGTCAATGTAAAAACAAAAAAGTTATGGCTCTTGGAAGGTGAAGAGGAAAAAAAAAAAAAAGCACAAAAATTAAAAATGGCAACATCTTTGAGAGGTTAAAGGGGTTGTCCGATCTTAAGCTACAGTTTGAAGTCACTCTATGTGACTGAAGACTTTGGTATCCTCCCATAGCCCGCACCGTGTGCTATGAGCATTCTCCGAAGCCGGGTCCGGAAGCAGTGGTTATGTGACCGCAATTATACCATATACATACTTCTGGCCACATTCCGATTAAATGGGCACAGGTTCGCTCAGTGCAAGTGTATGGTGCTAGGGGCGGAAACCGTCGCGATACTGGAAGGCGCGATACTGTGACATCCTCATGCCTTCCAGCGTCCACTGCTGTACAGGAAGCAAGAGAAGTCACCGGCCACAGTGTACAGGGAACCAGGACTAAGTGTGTATTAGCCTTTTTTAATATTTTGACAATGACAGAGGTACATGTGTGGGACATATATGGGGCTGACTATGGGGGACATATGTGGGGCTGGCTATAGGAGACATAACAGGGACTGGATGTGGGGGACATAAGACAGACAGACTATGGGGGACATAAGAGGGGCTCTCACCCCCAGGACGTATATGACCTATTAATATGGGCATACAGGTAATAGAAATGTTAAACTAGTCCTACCTGTATGCCTCATATTAATGGTCTTGTTTCTTACAATTATTATATTCTTTCCTTATGTTAATTATTTCTTCCAGGCTCTGGGGCGTGCAGTGCTTGGAAGAAATCCATGCCTCCTGTCTTCATTGAAATACTTACCCCCTCTCATTAGTGTCACTTATGGCCCTGGAATCCAGCACCTGCACTCTGCACGCCCTCAGAAATACATACCTCATCCTCTCTTCTGTGGGTACTGCATGGGAGACATAAGAGGGGCTGGCTGTGGGGAACATAAGAAGGGCTGCATGTGGTGAACATAAAAAGGGTTGGTTGTGGGGGACATATGGGGCTGGCTGTGGGGGGACATAAGAGGAGATAACTATGGGGACATAAAAGGGGCTGGATGTGGAGGACATGAGGGGTTGGCTGTGGGGACATAAGAGGGGCTGGCTATGTGTGACATAAGGGTCTGGCTGTGGGGGACATAAGAGAGTCATGCTGTGGAGGACAAAAGTTGGGCTGGCTGCAGGGACTTACGAGAGCTGACTATGGGAGCTTTCACAAGAAGGGCTGTGGGGGACATCATAATCTATCAGAATCTGTGGGGAACATTATACTGGGAGTTGTGGAGGGGCATTACACCTGGGCTGTACTGGTATAATAATATATATAATATTTTGGGGGGCATAATTGCATAGGGTGCTATGGGCGAATCATATTGTATAGGGGCTGTTGGGGACATGATACCATATATTGGGGGCTGTGGTGGACATCATAATGTATATTAGGGGATGTTGTGGATATCACACTGTATGGACGGCTGTGGTCACCATCATACTGTGTAGGTAAACAGTGTGAAGGGGGTATATAGTTTAGAGATGACAACATGAGGGTCAGTATGAGGGCATAGTGTGAAAAGGGGCAAATAATGAATATGAAGAGGGGGCAGCAGGAAAATGGGTACACCATGCAGAGGGGTTAGCATAGAGGGGGACAGTGTGGAGATATAGAGAGTGTAAGGGAAAACTGGAGAGGGGACAGCCATGATATAGGCCCTGGTTCACAAGGGCAGATGGTGTGGTAGTTATAGCTGATAATGGCAGACAGTGTGGTGGGTGTAGCTCATTTAGGCAGACATATACTATAGGAGGCTTATTTAGGTCATAATATGGACAAAAGTCTGCAGAGACAGGCTGTGGCTGTTAAAAGTCATCAGGGCGTATGGACAAGATGGAGACGAAAAGAAAGAAAAGACTCAACCAGAGTTAAGGTACCTGGATGTAAATGTTTATTTGTGATACTGACTACATCTCATCAGTACCGTGGTTCCTGTATGGTCCACAGTCTGTTAATGACTGATAGCAACAACTTCCAGCATCTCTACCGTTCTTAAGGACCTATTGGGAGTTGTAGGTTCATGAGATATAAATGTATATGAGCCTGACTATGAATTATTCATCTCATCAGTTATTTATCACGTGATGTATAGACCTAATGGAAACGAGAAGAATTAGCTGGGTAGAATTTCAAAATGAGCAATTGTAAGTACACAGTGCTATAAAATATGATGTTTGCAATATATTGAAAGAATCAAAATTTGGATGGGAGTGCTTCTTTAAAAATAATCATACGTATCTGTATCCCTTTACCTTTTTCCATTAGGGCATCTAACAAATGATGGACACTTTAACTGAATTCACAAGTCTGCCGTCACATAGCGTGAATGCAGAGTTGTCGCTAAAGACAGGACAACCCCTTTAACATCTTGAAGGTGTAGAGGGTCGGTGGCCGAGCTGGGGGGTGGTCCCTCTTCTTAACGTGCAGAGACGAAACAGAGACAAGATGGAGGCAGATTCTGGGTGCAACAGGTCCAAGTTTATTTCACTTGCCGTCCGTCTGACGGCCTCAGAGTACACCGCACTTTCTTTACCTCACGGCCCTCCGTTTCCAGGGCCGCTTCTTACACACCGTACTCTATACTGGGGACGCGTATGCGTACACCGTCCCCTCTTCACTCATCGACGCTCCTGACAGGTCCGTCACTGTGGCCGCCTTAGGCCCGTAAACCAACAGTGCTTCCACTGATCAGACGCCGTGTCAAATACGGTGTCTCACACCCAGTGCCTCGTCCCTTCCGCGGTTCTTCCTGTCAGGACCACCCCCCTGACGTTCTCTCTCCTCAGTCCCCCTGGTTTAGATTCTCCTCACAGCGCACATACTGTCGCCGTCCTCCTGTCACTGGAGCTCCTCCTGGGGACTGGAACCTTCTGGAACCCTCCCTCAGTATTTATAGCTCTCCCGGTCCCCTGTCACTGTAACCCCGCCCCCCATGACCAACGGTTTCTAAAGCCCTAAGCTGTTGTCAAGTCCTTTGCTCACACTCCTCCCTGCCATCTAATGGTCAACCCAAGGTACTGCATGTCCACTACACTTTCCTAGCTGTTTCCCCACTGTAATAACTGACACCTACCTACACTGTGCAAACCTTTCCTTCTTCACTCTGACTAGTCCGTCCGTCCGTCAGGTCACCTTCCCTACAAAGGTGTCACCATTTTTTAGTTTTGTGCTTTAGCCTTTTCCTTTTTGCCCTCTAAATGCCTTATCGTTTTTGTTTTTACATCGACATTCAAAATTCAAGAAAAAAATCAAAATGAGCATATACTCTGTAGTAAGTAAATAAGTAAGTAGTAATAGTACATGTATTTTGATCAAAAAAGCCTAAAAGGTCTTCTGTGGATGTAGGTTTTTGCAAATACTTCTGTCTCTTCATGTAATCCCAGGCAGTCTCAATGATGTTGAGATCAGGGTTCTCTGGGGCCATATCATCATCAGGACTCCTTGTTTTCTTTACACTTAACATAGTTCTTAATGGCATTGGCTGTCCTGGAAGTGATTATATGTTCCACACAGAGCCCTGATCTCAACATCATCGAATCTGTTTGGGGATTACATGAAGAGACAGAGAAATTTGCTCAAGCCTGACTGTACAGAAGATCTGTGGTTAGCTCTGCAAGATGTATGGAACAACCTCCCTGCTGAGTTCCTTCAAAAACTGTGTGCAAGTGTACCCAGAAGGCCTGATGCTTTGATACTGTTTTGAAGACAACTATTTGTTTCTGTTTTGAAGTGACATATTGATTTGATTCAGATTTTTCATTTGTTCACTCATTTTGTATTGTGTTAATTAATAAAAATAATCTATTATCACTTCTATTTTTAAAAGCATTTTTTTCCACAACTGGCTAAACCTTTTGACCAGTACTCTCCTTTGTTGTTACAGAATCTGGCCAGCAGGCTAACAGTGCGACTAGTGCAGCAGCCTAAAAAGGCACATATTACCCTCTTAGACCCCAAGACTGTATGTTTACTCTGGTGAACATCTCTTCCTCATCATCTGGACTTGTACCAAGGTATTCCTTGATTCTGCTTTTAAATAATGTCAGGAAAATGGAAGATATTCTCCACTTATTAGAGTAATGACAATCCACTAATGGAAGTGAGACGTAGGTTAATTGTCAACACGTTTCAGGGTCATACATGTATGGTTCGTGAAACAAAACACTGTCTCTTGCTGCGGATCCCACGTCTGGAGGCATGTATGCCCCTGTTCCACTTCTAATTAAGCTTACCAGCCAAGCCTGAGGACAATATGTCCCAAGACTGAGCACACCAATCTATTCAATAGGTGCATATCCTATTGCAAGAAATCTAGCACATACACGTAACTGAAGAAGGTCATTTATTGACAGAAACGTTTTCCTTCATACTACAATAAATCCTCTTTGATTATACTTAAGTTGAGTGCTAAGTTTTTACGCACTATACATGTATGGTTGTCCTGAACAAGGAGTCGGTGTGACTCTGAAACGCGTTGACAATAAACCTGCATCTCACTTCCATTAGTGGATTGGCCTTACTCCAGTAAGGGCAAAATAGCTTCCATTTTGCTGACAATAATTCCTAGCACTTGTAGGAAACTGAAGGATCTGGCTTAGGCCTCTTTCACACATCAGGTTTTCGCCGTCAGGCGCGATCCGGCGCTTTTGACAGAAACCGGATCCGGCGAAATGCAATGCCGGATCCGGTTTCCCCCCCATTGACTTGCATTTGCGCCGGATCGCGCCGGATGGCCATGCGTTTCATCCGGTTTTCGCCAGATCCGGCAATGTGTCGCGATCCTGCGTCTGGAAAAAACGGCTACTGTAACGTTTTTTGTCTCCGGCGAAAAAGCCGGACACGCCGGATCCGGCGCGTCCGGCTTTTTCACACAATGAAAGCCTATGAGCGCCGCAATGCGCCTGATCCGGCGAAAGCCGGATCCGGTGGCCGAATCCGGTTTTTTTGGTCTGAGCATGCTCAGTAGCTCTGCCCACTACAACCTGTCAAAGAAGGGCTGTAGGAACATGCTATATATAGTTTTCCAGTAGCCAATCCCGTTCGGAAGGCCACAAAGGTCAATTTTAAAAACCAGATCCGGCGTAATCCGTCGAAAAACGGATAGAAAAACGGATGAACCGGATGAGACGGATCCGGTTTTGTCTGTCAAGAACAAGACGGATCCGGCAGAAAACCGGATCCGGCACATCAGGTTTTACAAAACATTTGCCGGATCCGGCATTCCGGCACGACGCCGGATCGCGCCTGATGCCGAAAACCTGATGTGTGAAAGTAGCCTTACAGGCTCTTTAGGTGTTGTATCTCACACAACCCTATAAGGTGAGCGCAATTGCCTTTCTTCTGTACTTTATCTGCTTGGATAAGACCCTATTGCCCTTCTGAATTTATTATTTTGACTATGCTTCTGAAATCTCATTTAGTCACTGCCCCTGCTTCTCTGATTCTAATCCAGTTGCTAATTTTTCCACCATCAGCTTGGCACATCGACGCAACCCATGGGCTTCTGCAGTGATGGTTATAACGGTCAATGTATAAAAGAGAAAGGATGTACATCGGGGACCTGCTAAGAAAATGGCTAGTGCAAAAACTTTCTGTGTAGCCCTTTTGAGTTGAAAGGTTCATAACAAAACCCCAATGTTGTAGTGAATTTTTATAAACACTAGCATTTTTAAAAAAAAAATACAATTTTTTTAATATTATTTTACTGGGTAACTGCTGTGGAGTGGGTGAAATTCTCACTTAAGCTTCATAGCAACAGCACTTTCTTCCATGCTTCCTTCAGTATATTTTCTATTTCTACAATTAAAAATAATGCATACAGAAATCTCATACATTATTTAAAGACAGCAACCTGTTAAGTTGTTGCAGCATTTGATGCTAATTGCACCATATGTGTAAACCTGGTCATATTTTTTATCCTCCTACATAATTGAAAAAAAAATCTTCCAACACCTGCTATTTCTTGGGATTAATTATTTTTATATTTGTAATTACTTTACATGCATCCAAATAACATTTCACTCTTGACAATGCCAGGAATGAAAAAAACCAGGTACATGGAAAGTTAGTAATCATTTTTTTATTTAAAAGTTTTTTTTATCTTTCTTTCTTTCATGCAGCTTTTACTAATACCTTTTCTGGATAGCTCTTCTACATTTACACTCTGGCTCAAGTCCATTAAGACTGGCATTTTGCATGTAAGTTTTAATGAAAGGTGCGATGGAGTAAAATGCACCAAATCATGGGCCAAATTCATTACGAGGTGCAAGACTCTAAATTAAGTTGGCTTATCTTACAACTAGCTTGCGCCTACGTCAGAAATAATATTCCAGCCAGCGCCTCGTGTACAGTTCTGATGTAATTAGCACCATTTTTGAAATTCAAATTATGATGAATTTGATGGTTGGGCTTCACCATTCCCACTCCTACCCTGCTCAGTTCTCTTTGTGAAAGTCTGGAGTGACGTAAACTCACACTTTCACAATTTTGCAATATTTTAAGGAATTTTATGTCAGAAAACTTCTTGCTAAATTCAGACCTTACAGACTAGAGGGCAATTTTCTGAAAGGGTTGAACCAATAGGCTAAAAATAATTCTGCTCAAAATAAATATTAACATGTTTGTCATAGAGAAAAATAAAAGATCCATAAGACATCTCTAGAGAGGGGACATATCACCCATATATTGAGCATTTTAAATTAAGTGTGACTGAGAGAAACTAATTATAGCTGGGGAAAAAAAAAACTAATTATAGCTGGGGAAAAGAAAAAACTAATTACAGTTAGAAAAAGAGAGAGAGAGCTGACACTGCCATCACTGTTGAAGTAGGGACCTCCTGCAGTGACCAGATAACTACAGCAGGGAGATTTGCTGGCAAGAAGGCAGAGATCTGTTTACGCAGAGGTTGAGAAGAATCTTTTTAGACGTTTTGGAGCCAGTAATCAGTGATGACTATTGAGATTTTTCATCAATCCAATATTTATGAGAGATATATTTTCAAAGGGACACACAGAACGCATTACCGTAAGGCCAACAGAACCCCTCCAACTTAATATCTGTCCAATGGATGATGTCATCCATGTTTCAGTTTTATGTAAACTTAAAATCTCTTTAAGAAACATGACAACAATATCTACCGCCTAGGGCCTCCAGGTATTCCATAAGATGGGGATCACATAATTTTTGAAAGACCTAGAACATCCACAATCAGCCCCGACATAAGCTCATCAAGGGGAGGCATGTGGGCATAACCTTGATCTAATAAAAAGCAGTATTTGGATTTGAGTCATTCATCAGTCCTGGAAGGTACAGCTTGTTGTGGGTTCTGTTGATTTTCTTGAGAAGTACCTCCCGCCACTAAGCTCTAAGCCATTTATGTGACATCAGGTTTAGTAATTTTCTTTCGTTATTCCTTTTTAGTTAATGTAATTATATATACAGTTTTGCTTTGTTCCCATTTTGTATCATCGTTTGCATATTTTTTGTAGACACAGCCTACCTTTCTGGATTAAATATGTAAAATTTAATAGCTCTGTTCCTCTTGTTCTGTAAACTGCACCTTTGAAGCCATGCACTACCTATAATGGGTGTCCAATTGACCTGTGTAAATGATTGGTGGTGGCAGCTAGTAGTGGTTCCTTTTTTGTTACTGTGGAGTTGGCAGTGACCGTATCGGCATATATATATATATATATATATATATATATATATTGCTCAAAAAAATAAAGGGAACACATCCTAGTACATTGTGTTATTTAAGTGTTCCCTTTATTTTTTTGAGCAGTAAACAGGTCCTTGCGAAAGTATTCGGCCCCCTGGAACTTTTCAACCTTTTCCCACATATCATGCTTCAAACATAAAGATACCAAATGTAAAGTTTTGGTGAAGAATCAACAACGAGTGGAACACAATTGTGAAGTTGAAAGCAATTTTTTGGTTATTTTAAATGTTTGTGGAAATTCAAAAACTGAAAAGTGCCGCGTGCAATATTATTCGGCCCCTATAACTTAATACTTTTGCTGCAATTATAGCTGCAAGTCGCTTGGGGTATGTCTCTATCAGTTTTGTAAATTGAGAGACTGAAATTCTAGCCCATTCTTACTTGGCAAACAGCTCGAGCTCAGTGAGGTTTGATGGAGATCATTTGTGAACAGCAGTTTTCAGCTCTTTCCACAGATTCTCGATTTAATTCAGGTCTGGACTATGACTTGGCCATTATAACACCTGGATATGTTTATTTGAGAACCATTCCATTGTAGATTTTGCTGTATATGTGTGGGATCATTGTCTTACTGGAAGACAAATCTCTGTCCCAGTCTCAGGTCTTTTGCAGACTCCAACAGGTTTTCTTCAACAATGGTCCTGTATTTGGCTCCATCCATCTTTCCATGAATTTTAACCATCTTCCCTGTACCTGCTGAAGAAAAGCATCCCCAAACCATGATGCTGCCACCACTGTGTTTGACAGTGGGGATGGTATGTTCAAGGAGATGAGCTGTGTTGCCTTTATGCCAAACATATCGTTTGGCATTTTTGCCAAAAAGTTCGATTTTGGTTTCATCTGACCAGAGCACCTTCTTCCACATGTTTGGTGTGTCTCCCAGGTGGCTTGTTGCAAACTTTAGGCAACATTTTTTATGGATATCTTCGAAAAATGGCTTTCTTCTTGCCACTCTTCCATAAAGGCCAGATTTGTGCAGTGTACGACTGATTGTTGTCCTATGGACAGACTGTCCCACCTCAGCTGTAGATCTCTGCAGTTCATCCAGAGTGATCATGGGCCTCTTGGCTGCATCTCTGATCAGTCTTCTCTTTGTTTGAGATGAAAGTTTAGAGGGACGGCCGGGTCTTGGTAGATTTGCAGTGGTATGATACGCCTTCCATTTCAATATGATCACTTGCACAGTGCTCCTTGGGATGTTTAAAGTTTTGGAAATCATTTTGTATCCAAATCCAGCTTTAAACTTCTCCACAACAATATCATGGACCTGCCTGTTGTGTTCCTTGGTCTTCATGATGCTCTCTGTGCTTCAAACAGAACCCTGAAACTATCACAGAGCAGGTGCATTTACAGTCATGGCCAAAAGTATTGACACCCCTGCAATTCTGTCAGATAATATTCAGTTTCTTCCTGAAAATGATTGCAAACACAAATTCTTTGGTATTATTATCTTCATTTAATTTGTCTTAAATGAAAAAACACAAAAGAGAATGAAGCAAAAAGCAAAACATTGATCATTTCACACAAAACTCCAAAAATGGGCCAGACAAAAGTATTGGCACCCTCAGCCTAATACTTGGTTGCACAACCTTTAGCCAAAATAACTGCGACCAACCGCTTCCGGTAACCATCAATGAGTTTCTTACAATGCTCTGCTGGAATTTTAGACCATTCTTCTTTGGCAAACTACTCCAGGTCCCTGATATTTGAAGGGTGCCTTCTCCAAACTGCCATTTTTAGATCTCTCCACAGGTGTTCTATGGGATTCAGGTCTGGACTCATTGCTGGCCACCTTAGAAGTCTCCAGTGCTTTCTCTCAAACCATTTTCTAGTGCTTTTTGAAGTGTGTTTTGGGTTATTGTCCTGCTGGAAGACCCATGACCTCTGAGGTAGACCCAGCTTTCTCACACTGGGCCCTAAATTATGCTGCAAAATTTGTTGGTAGTCTTCTGACTTCATAATGCCATGCACACGGTCAAGCAGTCCAGTGCCAGAGGCAGCAAAGCAACCCCAAAACATCAGGGAACCTCCCCCATGTTTGACTGTAGGGACCGTGTACTTTTCTTTGAATGCCTCTTTTTTCTCCTGTAAACTCTATGTTGATGCTTTTGCCCTAAAAGCTCTACTTTTGTCTCATCTGACCAAAGAACATTCTTCCAAAATGTTTTAGGCTTTTTCAGGTAAGTTTTGGCAAACTCCAGCCTGGCTTTTTTATGTCTCGGGGTAAGAAGTGGAGTCTTCCTGGGTCTCCTACCATACAGTCCCTTTTCATTCAGACGCCGACGGATAGTACGGGTTGATACTGTTGTACCCTCGGACTGCAGGGCAGCTTGAACTTGTTTGGATGTTAGTGGAGGTTCTTTATCCAACATCCGCACAATCTTGCGTTGAAATCTCTTGTCAATTTTTCTTTTCCGGCCACATCTAGGGAGGTTAGCCACAGTGCCATGGGCTTTAAGCTTCTTGATGACACTGCGCACGGTAGACACAGGAACATTCAGGTCTTTGGAGATGGACTTGTAGCCTTGAGATTGCTCATGCTTCCTCACAATTTGGTTTCTCACGTCCTCAGACAGTTCTTTGGTCTTCTTTCTTTTCTCCATGCTCAATGTGGTACACACAAGGACACAGGACAGAGGTTGAGTCAACTTTAATCCATGTCAACTGGCTGCAAGTGTGATTTAGTTATTGCCAACACCTGTTAGGTTCCACAGGTAAGTTACAGGTGCTGTTAATTACACAAATTAGAGAAGCATCACATGATTTTTCGCACAGTGCCAATACTTTTGTCCACCCTTTTTTTTATGTTTGGTGTGGAATTATATCCAATTTGGCTTTAGGACAATTCTTTTTGTGTTTTTTCATTTAAGACAAATTAAATGAAGATAATAATACCAAAGAATTTGTGTTTGCAATCATTTTCAGGAAGACACTGAGTATTATCTGACAGAATTGCAGGGGTGTCAATACTTTTGGCCATGACTGTATAAGGATTATAAGGATTCTGTCTTGGCTTTTATCCTAAGTCATGTAACTAGGCTCGTTAAAGGGTCAACATTGACTTTTAGGATTGCTACCTCCAATAGGTGGCACTAGAGTTCTAGTCCTCTTCCTCTCTGAAGAGACAATTTGCATAATTAGCGTTTATAAGGAGACTTGATTACACACAGGTGGATTATATTTATCATCATTAGTCATTTAGGACAACATTGGATCATTCAAAGATCCACAATGAACTTCTGGAGTGAGTTTGCTGTACTAAAAGTAAAGGGGCCGAATAATATTGCACGCCCCACTTTTCAGTTTTTGAATTTCCAAAAAAAATGTAAAATAACCAATAAATTTCGTTCAACTTCACAATTGTGTTCCACTTGTTGATTCTTCACCAAAAATTTACATTTAGTATCTTTATGTTTGAAGCATGATATGTAGGAAAATGTTGAAAAGTTCCAGGGGGTGAATACTTTCACAAGGCACTATATATATATATATATATATTCCATGAGCTAGAATCAGAGGTGTATATACCATACTCTTACTGTGAATCATCCCAATAACTGGACTAGTAGTGGAAGCAGCAGCGGCCTCATCCATCAGTTGTCAGCCAATTGCATAATTGTCATGATAATGGGGGGCAGCAGAGTTATGTCCCCTGACAAACTGGTGACAGCTGTGTGATCTGCATGACTCCCCTGGCTGTTACTCTTGACAACTGGTGGCAGCAGTGGGATCTTTGTGACCTCCGCCCCCCAGCTGTTATCTTTAACAACTGGTGGAAGTGGTGGGATCTGTGTGGCCCACCTGGCTGTTATCTTCGTCAATATTGATTATAATTATTATTTTATATTAATGGTGTCAAGTAATATTGAGCAGCATTTAGTATGCTGACACCAGTTATATACAACTTTACACAGCTCCCTATATATAGTATGAGCCCCCTCACAGTCCCCTTATGTAATGTATGAGCTTCCGCATAGCCTCTATGCATTATAAGGCCCCACGCAGTCCCTTATAAACAGTATGAGCCCCCACACAGACTCCTATATATAGTATCTTCCACCCAGGCCCCCTATATACAGAGCTATGCCCCCATACAGTCCCCCTATATATAAGATTAGTCCACACACAGTCCCCCTTTATATAGGTTGAGCCCCTAAATAGTCCCCATATACAATATGAGCCCCCATATACACAGTATGAGCCCTCACACAGCCCTCTATAAACAGTATGATCCCACAATCAGCCCTTTATATATAGTATCTTTCACACAGTTGCCCTATATACAGGGTGAGCCACCACACAGTCCTTTTATATACAGGGTGAGCTCCTAGACAGTCTCGCTATATACCGAGTGAGCCCCACATTGCCCCTATATACAATATGAATGCCCACATATATAAAGTATGAGGCTCACACACAGCCCCCCCCATATATACAGTATGAGCCCCCACAACCGCCACATAGCCTCCTTATATACAGTATGAGCCTACACATCATTCTACACCTTGTCTCACTGATAAGGGAGAGAAGGTGTATGATAATGGGAGTATTCACCAGTCGGTGCCTGTGCAATAAAGAAATAAAGAAATAATTTAAAATATGACGTGCAGACACCTTTTGACACCCAGCGCAGGCATAACAGACAGCTGCGGGCTGCAGCCCCTAGCTATCAGTTTTATCTTGCTGGTTATCAAAAATAGAAGGGTCCCAAGCCGCTTTTTCAAAATTATAGAAATAAATAATTGCAAAAAGTGGCATAGGGTCCCCCCATGTTTGCCAAGCTAAGCAAGCTGGGGACTGGTATTCTCACACTGAGAATTGGCCATGGATATTGGCCCTCCCCAGCCTAAAAATATCAACCTGCAGCCACCACAGAAAAGGTGCATCTATAAGGAGCAACAAATTTTGGCGCCTTGCTCGGCTCTTCCCACATGCCCTGGTGCTGTGGCAAGTGGGGTAATGTTTGTAGGCTTTATGTCAGCTGACATAAAGCTAGTAATGGAGAGGCATCTATAGAATAGAAGAAATCCCATGGCATACATTTTTAACACTAGAACTACCGGAGGGGTCATTTTGACCCTTTTGCTATTTCTTTTTCCTATCATTTCTAAAATTTTAACAAATGAGTTCTGACTTTTTGTGACTTTTATTTATTCATGGGAGTGTATATTTTAGGACACAAAAATGAATTGTAACTTTTTCAGGGGCCCGGATTTTATAATTCATACCTATAAGTACTGAAGGCGTCAATTTGACCCCATACATAAAAGTAGTATTAGGCAAGTCACCTAATATTACAGAGTACAGAAAATCACAGTGCTTCTCCCTAGTTGTAGAGTGCAATTGTATCTTTGCATATCAGGGATGATTCAGCATTTTGTTGTCTAAACTTGTCTGAACCTGTTTGATCCATGTCTCTTGTAGCGATTTCTGTCTGCACTTTAGTAGCAAACATTACAGTTGAAGCTACAACTCTGCATGTTTGTACAGTGTCGTTTTATTACTTCTGCGATCTTACAAGTCCCTTTTTGCGACGTATATTTGAAG
Organism: Dendrobates tinctorius; assembly: GCF_039654945.1. Classification (NCBI taxonomy): domain Eukaryota; kingdom Metazoa; phylum Chordata; class Amphibia; order Anura; family Dendrobatidae; genus Dendrobates; species Dendrobates tinctorius. The sequence continues at coordinate 15,477,217 of NW_027361870.1, read as the reverse complement.
CATGAGTAAGCAGAGGGGTCTGACAAGTGCTGAAATTTTGAAATGTCTTCAGAATTTATCTGAAAATGAGTCAGAAGAAGTGGCCCATCATCCGCAATGTCTGAACCACAAACAAAAGGACAAGAAATCCGCAAGCGTCGAAAATGTGGAGTTGGAAGATGCAACGAAAACAAAACAACTAAAACTTGCGCAAGCTGTAACAAACCGGTTTGTGGAAAATGCACTGGGAAAGTGGAAGAAAGTACTGTTTTTGTTAACTGTTGGACACCGCATGCTATGACCATGTAAAAGGAAAATGCGTGCTGTACTTGATCTTAACACTGTTCCTACTAAGTTAAAATAAATGTTCTTTAATTTGTTGGCAACAAAAAAGTTATTTTTACTCCAGAGTCAGTACTTTTGAATGGGGGTCAAAATGACCCCTAATGGTAGTTATAGGTATTATGAAACATGCTGTAGTTCTAGTGTTAAATATATTTATTGCACAGGTGCCAGCTGATGAATACTCTCATCAGCCTCGCCTGCTCTCACTGCTATCACCGAGAGCAGGTGTAGGATGATGAGTGTAGTACTCTCATCAGACAAAGTCCTGTGACTGGCAGTAACCTTTTTACCACCGGTCAGAGCTGCTGGCTCACATGCTGTCATCTGGCAGCATGGGAACCACATCGCTTTGAAATTTACTGCCTATCAGAGCCACTTGTGTTTCTCATGCTGTCACACAGATGACAGCTTGGTAAACAGCCAATGTTCGGGTTGCAGAACCCAAACAGTAACATATACTTCCTGGAGAAGTCAGTGTTCGGGGTCCGTGCATGCACACTAGGTGTTCGGTAACGACTCAGAACTTTACTGGTCGGGTTACTCACAACATATTAAAAAAAAATACTCACATCACTGCTGCTCTCCCACCATTCTGCTCCGATCTTTGTTGTGTGCACTGATCTGAGGCACAACAGATGTGATGTAGCGACATCATTGCGTTTGCTGTCATTCACGCTGAATGGTGGAAGAAAGAACTGGCAGCTCCCTCCTCCATCCATATACTCACCGCTATTTGCATCTTGAGGATGCAGATAGATATGATAACGGGAGATGGGGCAGGGGAGAGCTGCTGCATAGTGCAACCCATGGGCCAGTGTTTTAGCCCTTCATCTGTCTGGAACTAGAACAACCAGAAGTCACATTTTGCCCAGGCACTGATATACTGTGTGCTACAAATGTCCCATCCATCCAGCTACGGGCAACATGGTGGGACATTCTTCACACTCTCACACCCTCCATTTTTCCATTCTTCCTTCAGAGGGCATGAATGTTGCAGATTTCAGGCTTCTTAAGATTCATCAGCACAGAGATGTAGTAGGTGGTCGGGTTGTCGTATTCCCCCCTGAAGACATCACTTACATTATTGTATTGTAGTAATGTATGTTTTCTGAAAGCAAACCTCCTGGGATGCAGCATACCCTAGACTTGGTTAACTGTAAAGGCTGGCCCAGATTGAGGAGGAGAGCTGAGGATTAACTTTAAAAACCAGAAGTTGAGTTCAGTGCAGAAAATCTAGTGAAGTGATTGCAGTGAAATGCACAGTTGGCTGCTAGGGACACCATGAGCCTATTACTGGAGTCAGTGGATTGCCATACAACTCTTTCATGCAGAACCATCTCATGGCCCTGGAACCTCAAGATGAGCGTCAGGGTCTTTGGGCATGTCAAGCCTGCGGGACAGCAGGGAAAGATGGACACAGACTCTATGAGGCGGAAGATAATGAAATCTGGGTGCACTGCCTTCGGTGGAGTGGAATTCCTAGTGCTAGTGAAGTTAGTAGGAGAAGGGAAGCTCAAGCCAGACTGAGTACTGGGACTGAAGTTATGTCCAGTACCTGAGGGAAAGACTGTAATCTGCTGTGCCCTATCCCATATGCTTTACTGTAATGACCATAAAATGCCCAGTAAATGTTTGACTGTTATGAAACATTAGATGTCCCCTGGATTGTGCACTGAGGTTCTGGAAAATGGGAGCCTGGAGCCAGTGGATGCCTATGGCCCACAAATAAGTGTGATGCGCCCCACATGAAGCCTCATAACTGGACTGGGACACAATTTTCTTGTAGGGTGCCAGAGCATGCAGAAGCAGCAGTTTGTCCATGACTAGAGTTGAGCGAAACGGGTCGAAAAAATTCAAAAGTCGCCGACTTTTGGCAAAGTCGGGTTTCATGAAACGAAACCCGACCCTAGGATGAGGTCGGCCACGAGGTCGGCGACTTACGAGCCAAAGTCGCGTTTCAAAAGTTTGTTTTGCGCTCTTTTTCAGCCAATCAGGATCCACGGACACTGTGGGCAACGTGATGACCTAGGCACGGGTCACCACCATCTTTCAGAAGGGCATGCAAGTGATTGGCTTGCTTTGGTGGGCGTCACAGGGGGTATAAAAGGGCGTGCACGCCGACCGCCATCTTACTTCTGCCGATCTTAGTATAGGGAGAGGTTGCTGCTGATTCTGTAGGGAGAGCGTTAGGCAGGGAAGAAGACAAAAAAACTGCTTCTGCTGCTAGCGATTTGGCCTGCACAACACACAAGTCACTGTGTGTGCAGTGCAAGGGGAGGCTATATAGTGGTGTATCAGTGGTGTTGGTTGTAGGGCTGCCTTCTAAGGCTTCCTGACACGCTGGCATTGCTGTTTACCCACTGCTCCGCAAACTGCTTTTTTAAAAGCAATCCAATCTCCCTTATCCTCTAGTCACTTTTGTCACAGCTGTGCCATCGAGCCTGTCACATAGCGCTCAGATATCAGTGGGCCTCACACAATCCACAAGTGTCCAGTGTCCAAAAGTGTGCGCAGAGATTCAAAATCTCCATTATCTTCTCGTCACTTTTGTCACAGGCAGCTGTGCCATCGAGCCTGTCACATAGCGCTCAGATATCAGTGGGCCTCACACAATCCACAAGTGTCCAGTGTCCAAAAGTGTGCGCAGAGATTCAAAATCTCCATTATCCTCTCGTCACTTTTGTCACAGGCAGCTGTGCCATCGAGCCTGTCACATAGCGCTCAGATATCAGTGGGCCTCACACAATCCACAAGTGTCCAGTGTCCAAAAGTGTGCGCAGAGATTCAAAATCTCCATTATCCTCTCGTCACTTTGGTCACAGGCAGCTGTGCCATTGAGCCTGTCACATAGCGCTCAGATATCAGTGGGCCTCACACAATCCACAAGTGTCCAGTGTCCAAAAGTGTGCGCAGAGATTCAAAATCTCCATTATCCTCTCGTCACTTTTGTCACAGGCAGCTGTGCCATCGAGCCTGTCACATAGCGCTCAGATATCAGTGGGCCTCACACAATCCACAAGTGTCCAGTGTCCAAAAGTGTGCGCAGAGATTCAAAATCTCCATTATCCTCTCGTCACTTTTGTCACAGGCAGCTGTGCCATCGAGTCTGTCACATAGCGCTCAGATATCAGTGGGCCTCACACAATCCAAAAGTGTCCACTGTCCACAAGTGTGTGCAGAAATTCTAAATCTCCCCTGTCCTATAGACACCTTGTACCTTGTTTTACATTACTATATAGTTTGTTGGATTTTGTCTACATTTCTACCAAAAATGAGGAAGGCTGGTGGAAGAGGCCGTGGAATTGGGCGGGGGTTGGCAGCTGGTAATGATGGTGTTGGTGGTGGATCTGATGGTAGTGGCAAGAGCAAAATAGGACCGAATGCAGGAGGTGCTGACCCTGCATCATCGTCTGGCTACATAAGGCCTCGAACGCTTAGTTTTCTAGGAGTTGGCAAACCGCTTTTAAAGCCAGAGCATCAGGAAAAAGTTTTGTCTTACATTGCTGACTCAGCCTCCAGCTCTATCGCCTCCTCTTCTTCAGTTGTAAAAAGTAAAAGCACTGAGTTGTCATTGGAGGCTCATGTTCATGAACCACACCTTTCCTTGTGTCCTTCACCCCAACCAAGATTGAAGGATGACGCAGGCCATACTACTAATTACTCCATGGAGCTGTTTTCACATACCATGCCTGGATTATCAAGTGAAATGGTGAATTACCCAGGCCAAGATGAATCTGACATGGAGTGCACTGATGCACAGCCGCTGATGGATGATTCTGCTGGTACATTCACTCAGAGCACTACATTGTCCTCGCAGTGTACAGAGCCAGATTCTGACCCTGATGAGACTCAGGTGCCCCTTCCCGCACACTATACCACCATACACGGTGACACAGAGGAAGGTGCACATGACATAGAAGAGGAGGTGATGGATGACCCAGTTGTTGACCCAGATTGGCATCCATTGGGGGAAGAGGGTGCTGTTTCCAATAGCTCAGATGAGGAGCATCCACAGCAGACATCGACATCGCAACAGCTGTTATCTGGCAGGCCCGGAGCACTCCAAAGACAGGTTCCAAACATCAAAAGAGTTGCTGGACAGCTTGTCCAGAGGGTCAAAATATCACAGCGTGCTAGGCCGCAAAATGTCTGCCAAAGTAGGAAGAGTGCAGTGTGGCACTTTTTTGAACAAAATCCTCATGATCAGGCCAAGGTTATCTGTAAGAAGTGCGCAAAGACCTTTAGCCGAGGGAAAAATCTGAAAAATTTGAATACCAGTTGCATGCTTAGACATTTAACCAGCATGCACTTGCAAGCGTGGACACAACACCAAACCTCAAGTGCCACATGTGCAACTGATCACAACGAAGGTAGTCAGCAACGCTACATTGTTTCCCCCACTGTAAGCCCACCGGTTAGCACAGCAGCAAATGTTGAGGTGTCGTTGCAAGACCACAGCAGTCAGGGAATCCCACTGTTATATCAACGAAAGACTGATTCTAGGCCATCAGAAAGAACACCAACTCCATCACCATCATCAACCCTCTCTCAGTCCGCCCTGTCCACCGCTACTTCCACCATATGCAGCTCTCAAGTCCAGCTCACCCTCCCAGACACTATGAGTAGGTCAAGAAAGTACTCAGTCTCTCATCCGCGTACACTGGGTTTGAACGCCCACATTGCCAAACTAATCTCGTTTGAGATGATGCCCTTTCGGTTGGTGGAAAGCACAGCTTTCCGCGAACTCATGGCCTATGCAGTACCACGCTATGACCTACCCAGTCGCCACTTCTTCTCTCACAAAGCCATCCCAGCCCTCCACCATCATGTGAAAGACCGCATTGTCCATGCACTCAAGCAGTCAGTGAGCGGAAAGGTGCACCTCACAACTGATGCATGGTCCAGTCGGCATGGCCAGGGCCGTTACGTGTCCATCACTGCGCACTGGGTTAATGTGGTGGATGCAAGGTCCACAGGGGACAGCGGTGGTGGGACAGTGCTGCCTAGCCCACGGTATAGGAAACAGTTGGCTGCAGGCGTTCGACCCTCCTCCTCCTCCTCCTCCTCCTCCTCCAGAAGCGAAAGCTCGTCCACAGAGCGCAGTCGTACGAGCACTCCATCTGCAGCTGCCACTGTTGCACACGATGTGTCCCCCTATCGAGCAGCTAGTGGAAAGCGTTAGCAGGCTGTGTTGCAGATGATTTGTTTGGGCGACAGACACACCGCCGAGGTGCTGGCCGAGTACTTGAAGCGACAAACTGAGTCATGGCTGGGCAGTGTACATCTTGAGGCAGTGTACATCTTGTGCGTGACTGGAGGGATGTGGATTTGCCAGAAAGTGCTCCTCCACCCAGCACTCGCAGTGCATCATTGACACCGGGAACATTGGCCCACATTTCAGATTATGCCTTGCGGATCCTAAAAAGGGACCCCCGCATTGCCAAAATGATGAACGATGACGACTACTGGTTGGCCAGCATCCTGGATCCACGCTATAAAGGCAAATTACAAAACATCATGCCACAGGAGAACCTTGACCTAATATTGGCTAATAAACAAGCAACTCTGGTAAATCGGTTGCTTGAGGCATTCCCAGCACACAGCAGCGGTGATGGTTCTCACACGAGCTGTACGGGCCGGGGGCAGCTTGGCAGAGGAGTTCGTGGTGCACACAGCAGAAGTGGAGTTGGAGACAGGGGTTTCATGACAATGTTGTGGACTGATTTTTCAAATACCGCTCACACAACTGGTAATACTGCATCGATGGAAAGGACAGCAGTTGTCAACTATGGTTACAAACTACTTTTCCTCCCATATCGATGTTCTCCCACACAGGTCATTCCCCTTTGACTATTGGGCCGCTAAACTGGACACCTGGCCTGAATTGGCCCAATATGCCTTACAGGAGCTCGCTTGCCCAGCTGCAAGTGTGCTATCGGAAAGAATCTTCAGTGCAGCTGGATCAATCCTGACAGAAAAAAGGACCCGTCTGTCAACCCAAAATGTGGATGATCTAACCTTCATTAAAATGAACCACGCATGGGTTTCCAAGGATTTTGTCCCACCTTCCCCTGATGACACATAGGGTGACAGAAAAATGGCTTGCTTTGGTCCACCTCTTCCTGGTACTTCATTTATTTCGCCTTTTGCATCAGCTGAATGTCCAACATCAACATATGCCACTTTCTAAAACTCCCTAACTGTGCTGCCTCCCCCCCCATGGCCGGGGTCAACACCTAGCGCACGACACCGTGCGAGTGCCGTTGCCCTGGACAGGTGGGTAGGCCGACTCTTGGGCGCGGGCACTGGCACAGGGTCCCTCATAGTGCAATCAAGTGTCTCTGACGGTGGTGGTGCACACCCGCCGTCAGACACACCGCTGTACTATGAGGGGCCCAGTGCCAGTACCGACGCCCACGAGTGGGCCCCCCTTGCTTGGGCAGGGCCCCAGCATTTGCAATCTTTACCTCTCCCTGCTCCTCCACTGTGTAATCTGGGCCGTCAAATCCATACTGGGCCTAACACCGTCTGAGCCTGCCTCCTGAGACATATATTGTGAATGTGTACGCTATCCATACATGTTATCCAGGGATACGGTACCCTTTCTAACCTTTGTGCAATCACGTGCAATCCATACTGGGCCTAACACCGTCTGAGCCTGCCTCATGCTGTATAGACATATATTTTGAATGTGTACGCTATCCATACATGTTATCCAGGGATACGGTACCCTTTCTAACCTTTGTGCAATCACGTGCAATCCATACTGGGCCTAACACCGTCTGAGCCTGCCTCATGCTGTATAGACATATATTTTGAATGTTTACGCTATCCATACATGTTATCCAGGGATACGGTACCCTTTCTAACCTTTGTGCAATCACGTGCAATCCATACTGGGCCTAACACCGTCTGAGCCTGCCTCATGCTGTATAGACATATATTTTGAATGTGTACGCTATCCATACATGTTATCCAGGGATACGGTACCCTTTCTAACCTTTGTGCAATCACGTGCAATCCATACTGGGCCTAACACCGTCTGAGCCTGCCTCATGCTGTATAGACATATATTTTGAATGTGTACGCTATCCATACATGTTATCCAGGGATACAGTACCCTTTCTAACCTTTGTGCAATCACGTGCAATCCATACTGGGCCTAACACTGTCTGAGCCTGCCTCATGCTGTATAGACATATATTTTGAATGTGTACGCTATCCATACATGTTATCCAGGGATACGGTACCCTTTCTAACCTTTGTGCAATCACGTGCAATCCATACTGGGCCTAACACAGTCTGAGCCTGCCTCATGCTGTATAGACATATATTTTGAATGTATACGCTATCCATACATGTTATCCAGGGATACGGTACCCTTTCTAACCTTTGTGCAATCACGTGCAATCCATACTGGGCCTAACACCGTCTGAGCCTGCCTCATGCTGTATAGACATATATTTTGAATGTGTACGCTATCCATACATGTTATCCAGGGATACGGTACCCTTTCTAACCTTTGTGCAATCACGTGCAATCCATACTGGGCCTAACACCGTCTGAGCCTGCCTCCTGAGACATATATTTTGAATGTGTACGCTATCCATACATGTTATCCAGGGATACGGTACCCTTTCTAACCTTTGTGCAATCACGTGCAATCCATACTGGGCGTGAGAACGGCTGGCGAGCTGTTAAGCAAGCTACAGCACCTGTCCAGACAAGTACAGGGATTCCCTAGCGAGGAGACTTATTTGATTGTTTTCAATGTTGGGACAGCAATTTTTGGGGAGCACTATACTCTGGAGAATGATAGATGGGGCCCACCATACACTGGAACATTCCAAAGGTGGACATCAAACACTGGAGCAGCATTTACAGGGCCCATTATACACTAGAGCATTAGAAATGGGGCCCATTATGTTTGGAGCATTATTTGGGCCCATAAGACAGTGGAGCTTCATCCATGGGGACCAACATATACTGTAGCATTATGTGGAGCTCATCATATACTGTTTCAAACATTATATGGGACCAATGATTCTGTATGGAGAAATAGATGGGCCTCGTCATGAGATGTAAAAAGTGAGGTATTTTTCATTGTACTATACCGCTATTTATCTGCCGTATCGGAGCATGATGAGTTGTGGTATGTGTTAAAGGGGCGCTCTTTCGCCCAGGGCACATGAAAACCTGCATCCAGCCCTCCCCCCCCACAACTTTAGCCAAATAACCCCCATTTTTCAGTGCGTAACTTGTATTATGAAGTTAATTAAGGTTGACAAGCTTAAGTAAGAAGAATTGATGCTTTTGGCATTCAAATGGGCACTGTAGGTGTGTTTCCTGTCCTCCTCTCACTGCCGACTTTTATTCCCCATTGACTTACATTGGGTTTCATGTTTCGGGACGACCCCGACTTTTCCCTATAATCGGACGATCTTGCTCGACCCGACTCTTGGAAAAGTCGGGTTTCACGAAACGAAACGCGACCCTAAAAAACCAAAAGTCGCTCAACTCTATCCATGACTACTCCATTCAGGCACCTTACACATATATTGCAGAAGAATTAAGTGTTTTTCTGAGAAACTCAGCAACCTTAATTTTCATCACCAACAACATGAAGAAAACCAAAGAGATCTCATAGCACTGTTTTAACAAACTCTGAAAAGTATCATAGCGCCATTCTGCTATCTGCTTAAAATTCCTCTTGAGATAAGCCTGCAATTGTTATATACAGTGCCTTGAAAAAGTATTTATGCCTCGATAGCTTTTCCACATTTTTTCACGTTGCAACCACCACCTTAAATATACAGTATGTTATTTGGATTTTATGTAATACCAACACAAAGTAGCAAGTATTTGTGAAGTGTTAAGGAAATAATACACAGTCTTCTAAATATTTTAATGGACGTTAAAAGTTTAGATAGTAGGCCAGTTAAAATGCAGCTTAAAGCAAACCTGTCAGCGGGATTTTGCTACGTAAAATATAGACAGTGTCAGGTTGGCGCTGTTACACTGCTGAAAATGATACCTGGGATGAAGAAATCCGTCTTGTGGTTCTTGTGTAATCAGTGTTTGCAGTTTTCAGTTAATGAGATGCCCGTTCTTTGGTGTGGGACTGAAGGCAGAGTCTTAGCTTGGTGCTCTAGGACAGAGAAACCAAGAAGAGACCTGCCCACAGGCCCACCCTGGAGACAGTCAACCTGGCATAGGGAGACTTCTAGGTCATGCAATGCTCCCTAGTCTTAATGGATACATTTTTTTTCCTTAACTGGTGGAATTATACCACATAGCTGAAATGTTCCTTCCATGGAGATATGAAAAAGATGCCCAAAACCTGTTTCGTGAATAACTTACCCCTGGCTTCCATTGTCTGCCATTTCAGGAGAAATACTGTACAATATTACAAGCACACATTGAAAGTTTTCTTCTACAGTTACTTGCACATTTCGGAATAAAAACTGTAGATTGTAAATCTATGATGGCAGGGTCCTCTCCCCCTGTGTACCAGTCTGTCGCAGTTTGAAATCTAGAATTTATATATTATATATTTGTTATACATATGTAACTCTTTTTACATCTACAACTCCCCTGCAATTAATGGTGTTTTAACAATAAATACCTATAATAATTAAGATGTTTATTCAATGACAGGTTATACATTTCTCTGTACTACCGCTTCTCCATTGTAAGGTAACAGGTCTCGCTTCTATATAAGTGAAAATGGTTTACTGACTTCTTGCTGATACAGACATTTTTTTCTTTGTGAAATGCAGCTGCTCTGCCTGGAAGAAACAGAAAGAAGACCCAGGGGTGTTGTGCAGCACACTGCAGCGCATGTGAGAGCCAAAGCTGTTATTTTCACACCGCCAGAAATTCATCTGGGAAGTGTTATATCATCACAAGCTAAGCTGCAGGCTACAGACTCTTCCTAACTCTCTGCCATCTTCTAATGCCCTTTCTGAATAGATTATTAGGAAAAAAAGACTTTCTACGTATTGGAAATTATTGCTATATCCATCCAGCTTTTACCAAGAAAACTTTTCATCCGAACTTATATTTTTCCATTAAAAATGTAGCCGAGTTACGTTTTTTGTTTATCTGTTTAGGCCTCTATCATTTGGGCAGGTTGCGAGTTACGATAAGGCAGTATGTTTCTCTTTGATCCTAAATAAAAACACAGATAATGTGACAGTATTAGGATAAAGCGTGTAAGTGTTACTAGAAACTTTTCAAAAAATGCCCGACTGTCCAAAAAAGATGTGGTCTGAAGTCTCCTAGGATTGTATCCAATCCACTTCAATCGCCTTAAGAGCACAGATAGCAGTATAAATCGGCCGAAGATTGGAACACAGTGCGCGGACTGGTCAATGACTCTCTCGACCTGAGCGTGACAGCTGGATAGAAATACATGAAGCTGTCGCACTGGGTTCTGGAAAGAGTTTGCACTGCGCTCTGATCTCGGCTGTCTGACCTAATACAAGTGCAGCCTTAGTAATATGGAAAGTGGCCTCATCATAGAAAGAGATGATAACCCAGTAGTAACCAACAGCCCATTTAGAAATTTTTGGTAGGTGCATGACTGTAAAGTCAGCACCTGGAATAGGGCTCTGTACTGATGCAAAAGTTGACTAGTAAAATAGATATGCAAAAAAAAACACTTTGTGAGGTAGTCTGTCGCAGTAAAATGTCTGGATTATAGGTAATTTTCCCTTTTATTTAAAAAAAACTATTATTTCCTCCTTTTACAAAAAAGATTGAAAAAGAAGTGCAAAATCTCAGTACTGTTGCATGTGACAAGAAAGCTCACAGTCTGACACTGATAACATATTTTTTGTGTAAAAACTATTGTGCCATTTTGCTTCTGCTTTTTAGTGCATTAAATATGAATAAAAAAAGAATAATTGGAACTCAAATGCATTGGAACATGCACCAGCTACACCATATGACTGATCAATGACTGTTAGCTCTCCTATCTCTCCTCCTTTCATATCTGTAGCAAACTACTGCTTTCAGCTTATTCAGTGTTGTAAGACAATGCACTATAAACTTATTATTCACTTGATTAATTTATATTTTTGGCATTTTGAGCATTGTCTTACAACACTATGCACTATTGTGTGTATATATGTATTTTGTTTTTCACGTGTAAGAGAAAAAAATATTTTTTTATGTTTTCACAATATTTGGATATCTATTTTGGTTTTATACCATCACTTTTCACATACAGAATTCATATGCATATTCAGCACATTCACTTTTTTGGTATATGATGAATTTATTTGCTTTTTTATCAGAAAGAATATTTGTACTAATTATTTGAATCAAATAGGGATGGTCCTTATTTTTCTATGAACGGCCAGAGTTTATATTCTAGTAGGTTACCGGGTATAAGTGCTGGATGTTTGTTATCAGCACATAACGGCTATTATGGCAATATGTCTAGCGCATGTGCCCTAAGGTCCTGGAATGACATGTCTTTCCCAGCTTCAGATTCCTAGTGCGCATGTCCTGTGACGTCAACTGGGGATTTCCCCATGATGTGCGCACTCGGTGAATGCCGGGAGGAGGTGTAACTTCCTCCAGTGCTGATCTTTCGGTGCATGCGCACTTTAGACAACTTTCATTATAAAACGCCGGTTAGGAGACTTTCTCTTTACTCCCTTTTTGATAAAGCACACGCGAAACGCGCGTCAAGGGGTGGTACTCTGTCTCCTGGGCACAACAGATTTATGGGTAAGCAACATTAAGCATATTGTATGATAGTATATGGTTGTCCCCTAATTTAACACTGGGCGGTTTATTGATTGAGGGTTAATCCCCAGTATATGTGAGTTAACGCCTGCAATTTTTTTGAGGACATATAAAGTTTTTTTCATATGCTATGAATGTGCGGGATTTTTTGTAATCAATCATAATATATTGTGGTATATGTGCAATTAATGCTTTTTATCTGCCCGGGACCAATGTAATTTATGAAAGATTTTATTAGGGTTTTTCTAATTGTGTGTTACATATGTACAATTTATGATATAATAAAATGATATATATTTTTTTATTAATATTTGTATGGAACTCCAATTCTTTCTGTGTATTGTCAAGTATCTTATAGTATACAAATACTTAATTGCTTTTATTATATACAATTTTAGTGTTCTCTGGTGTCTGTGTGACATTATTCTAATATTCTGTCAGCGTAGACTGCTGTGAAATAGTAAAGGCTGCAGCTGACTAGTGGCCGCTTACTGGCTACAGATGGCATGTGGCACAACAATGTCTTGTCACCCTCCAGGAACAGCACTGCTGCATTAGGTGAAGGTGCCTTATTTTTATTTTAATCTGAATCCTTAATTAATTTACATGGGGTTGTCGAGTAAGTGACAATACACTTTAACACTTTAAGGGGTTGGGCCTGTTTTCAGTTTTTTAATCTCAAATTATATTTTTAGTTTTTTGTTCACATAACAGTATGAGAGCTTGTTTTTTGCCAGATGAGTTGTATTTGTCAGTAAAACATAACATATAACTTTAAAAGGTTGTCCACTACTAGGACAATCCTTTCTTAAACTAAATGTTATGCCTATATAAAGGAATAAAGCTTATATTAACTTCCCATGTCAGCTCCGTTCCAGCATTGTCGGCACTCATGATCCCGGGGCTGTCATGCGGTGGAATGACAAGTGATGCCCGATTCCCAATCAGCGCTGGCGTCATTGTCCCCGCTTTTGGACAAACTGAACATGAAGAGTCCTGGCAACAGCTGATCCCTGGCTTCCTCTTCATGTCCAGTTCCTACGAAGGCAGCGACAGTGACACCAGCTCTGATTGGGCGCCGGTGTCACATTTCACAACACCACATCACAGCCCAGAGGAGAGCGAGTGACGAAGTCGGCACGGGAGATCAGTATAGGCTTTATTATTTTATTGGGGATGAACATTTTGTTTAAGAAGGGGTTGTCCTAGTAGTGGACAACCCCTTTAACTTACCTTCGACTGTTGTTTATTAAAGGTTTAAATTTTAAGCTATTAATATGCTGCACAAATAAAGTGTGGACTTTATTCTGTGGGTCATTTTGATTTTGATCACACCTAAATTCTATACTTTTATGTTTTATTACCTTTATAAAATAAATACACTGTTTGAAATAAAATAAAATAAAACAGGAAAATCTAAAAATGTTACATTTTGTTTTTGTTTTGCCATATTGAGAGAGCCATATGTTTCACTGTTTTCTGTCAATGCAACTGTGTGGTTTATTTTTTGCATGGCAAAATATAGTTTTCAGTGGTCCTACTTTCTCATAAATACGACTTTATAATAACTTTTTATTGCACTGTTTTAGGAAGTTGAATAAATAAAATAAATAAGAATTCTGGAATTTTCAATATGATAATACTGATACCAATTTTTTTTTAATGTTTTAATACTTTTCCACAAAATAAATAACAAAAAAGTTATTGTTTTGGGGGTCACCTTGTTCTCACACCCATAACTTTTTTACAATTTTCCTGTAGAAATAGCTGTTTAAGGGCCCATTTTTTGCATGACAAACTATAGATTTTGCTTGTATTTTTGGGTACATATGCTTTTATAGTCACTTTTTAATTCATTTTTTATTTGTCAAATGTACAAAAACAGCAATTCTAACATTATTTTGCATATTTTATTTAAGATAAATAATGATTTAGTTCTATGGTATGGGTCAATATGATTATAGTGATATCCAGTTTACCATATTTTATGGATTATAAGATGCACTTTTTTCCCTCAAATTTTGGGGGGAAATTTCAGCACTGAGTCCTCCTCACAGGAAACCACGGAACTGCGGGGGCAATGGCCTTTCACAAAATGTCTGCAGAGCCCAATGAAGTAACAGAGACCCACACAGCAGCACTGGAGACCCCCCGCAGCACCGCTGGACACATCCACAGTGCCGAACACCCCCACAGCACTGGACACCTGCAGCGGCGCACTGAAATTGGACACCACGTCCTCCCAGCCTGCAGCATCACCCCACTCCTTCCTCCTCCATCAGCGACCCTGCGACTCTGCTTCACCGCAGCCACCAATAAGATGCATGGATTATAAGAAGCACCACCATTTTATTAAAAAGATTTTTTTCCTATTTTTCTCCTCAAAATTTGGGGTGCGTCTTATAATCTGAAAAATACGTAATTTTTTCACATTTTAATACTTTATGAAAATTAAACATGTTTTATCAAAATATCTTTTATTAGCATATTATTTTGAGAGATAGTCTGATTTTGTGACACATCAGCCATCTCGCCTGCGAGATCGCTGTGTGTGACGGGGATCAGCGACCGGCCCCCCCTGCCGGTTATCGCTGATCGTGCAGGATCGTGCTGGGCCGTTTTTCAATCACTGGTTAATGCTGGCCAGAGCACATTGCTGCGTGTGGCAGCGAGAGACCAGCGATCAGCGATGCTGGTTTCTAATGTAAACATCGGGTATCCAGGAGTCACGGCTTCTGGATACCCGCTGTTTACCTTGGAAACCGGCATACATGCTGGTTTCCAAGAAAAACAGCGGGTATCCAGTAGTCGCGCCGCTCCTGGATACCCGATGTTTACATTAGAAACCAGCGTCCAGCGTCGCTGGTCTTGATCGCTGGGGCTGTCTATGTGACAGCTCACCAGCGATAACCCTAACGATGTCCCAGCGATCCCATCATGTCGGATCGTTGGTGGGATCGCTGGGACATCGTTATGTGTAACGGGGGCTTTAGCCCTAACTTTTCCATTTTTTTAGTTTACATAGTCCTATGAGGGCTTGATTTTTGCGTAAAAAGCTAGCTTTTTTATTGGTAATATTTTGGGACATAAAACACAAGACTTTTTGGTCACAAATAAAATCAATTCCTGTATTTGATTTTTGGTTGCTTTTTTGGTTCATTGTGCAGGCTAAAAATTTATATATTATGCTAGCTATTGAACCCATTTTATGCCCGGGTGGTGAGCATTTTAAATGGCACATTTTCTGCATCATTTGTTTTAAGACACTGTGTCTGCAAATTCGCACATACGGTGTCTTAAAAAAAAATGTATTGAAGTATTGTACTACATAATTAAAGGGAACCTGTCACCAGAAATATTCTGCAGAAATGGATTTAGATCTAGACCCATTGCTGGCCACTTCAAGACTCTCCATCACTTTGTTTCCATTCATTTCTGGGTGCTTCTTGAAGCATGTTTGAGGTTATTGTCCTGTTGGAAGACCCATGACCTAGGATGGAACTTTCTGACACTAGGCACCACATTGCAACCCAAAATCTATTGGTAATCTTCAGACTCCATAATGCCTTGCACACAATGAAGGCACTTAGTGCCAGAGGCAGCAAAACAACCTCAAAACATCTTTAAAACTTCACCATCTTTGACTGTAGTTCTGTGTTCTTTTTTTGTAGGCCTCTTTCCGTTTTCAGAATGATATGCTTTACCAAAAAACTCTAATTTGGTCTCATCTGTCCACATGACGCTTTCCGACAAGGATTTTGGCTTATTCACGTTCATTTTGGCAAACTGCAGGCCAGCTTTTTTATGTGTCTGTGTCAGCAATGGGGTCCTCCTGTGTCTCCTGCCATAGCACTTCATTTCAATGAAATGTTGACGGAAAGTTCATGCTTAGGCCGGAGTCACACTAGCGATAAAATCGGATCGATTTTTTAATGGTTGTGTGTGACTCCAGCCTTATACTGATCCACCCTGAGCCTTCAGGACAGCTAAAATGTCTTTGTAACTTGATTGGAGCTGCCTTTGCACCATCCAGAATATCGTGCACTGCAACTTTTCAGCAATTTTTCTCTGCCGTTCACACCCAATAAAATAAGCTACAGTGCCATGGATTGTAAATTTTTTGATTATGTTGTACACTGTGGACAAAGGAACATCAAGATCTCGGGAGATGGACTTGTAACCTTGAGATTGTTGATATTTTCAACAATTTTGGATCTCAAGTCCTCAGAAAGTTCTATTCTACTCTTCCTATTCTCCATGGTTAGTTTGGCCCACACAGACACACAATGTAAAGATTGAATCAACTTATCTCCTTTTTCATATGACCTCAGTTGTGATTTTCATATTGCCCTCACCTGTTACTTGCCATAGGTGAGTTTAAACGAGCATCACATGGTTGAAACAAAGTTGTTTACCTACCATTTTGGAAAGATGTCCTGCCCATTTTTGGGGTTTTGTCTGAAATGATGTCCAATTTGCCTTGTTTTCTCTGTTTTTTTATTGTTGCAATACACACAAAGGAAATAAACATGTGTATAAGAAAGCATGTGTAATTACAATAATTTTCTGGGAGAAATACTTCATTTTCTGGAGCAATTTCATGGGTGACAACACTTTCAGCCAAGACTGTATATATATTAGTTTAGAAACACTTTTATACAATACTTATTAAGTCTCCCAAGGGCACTTCAACATATGATCTAATGATTGCATAGGTAATATACACTGCACTACTTGTGTGATGTATTGCCTTGCCAAGCCTGCCAGAGTAGGACTGACAGGTAACCTATCAGATCTCAATACTGGCAAAATAAGATATGCTGAGGCAAATGGCAGACCAGAGGCCATTGTCAGGCATCCAGTTGCTATAAAAACACATCGACAACTGTGATCATGCTACAGAGGTGTGATTAGCACTCTAAGGCCTGTTTCACACTTCCGTTTTTTCAAATCCGTCAAAATCCGTTGTTTTCCGTAAAAAAACGGATCAGCCATTTTTTGCAGGATCCGTTTTTTTTGTCCCATAGACTTCCATTACGGTTACCGCGGATCCGTCAAAAAAACGGATCCGTTTTTTTAAAAACGGATCCGTTGGCATCCGTTTCCGTCAAAAAAACGGAAACGGATCCGTTTGGCGGACACAAAAACGGAAGTGTGAAACAGGCCTAACCTGTAAAAGTTTTCATGTGCTGCTGTTGCTGTTGACAGTGGCATTTGGGAGGTTAAGCTGCAGTTATTATTGAGAACACTGATCATTGCAATTGCAGGAGACCTGCTGGGTACATCAGTTGGGCTCCTGCAGCTGATCTTACCAGTAAAGAAGCAGTACAGTGCAATCAGCATAATGTGCATATTTATATCCATCATGGTGAATAAAGTTACATGCACATGACTGATATACATGTTAAATAGCATTATGGTGTTAATAAGAAGTATCTTTATTGGAATATTGGGTAAGCATTTTCTACAAGGTGCAACTTAAGTTGAGTGCAGAGGTATCAGTAGCACAAATGCCTTGGAGTCTGAGGATGCCCAAAAACCACACTTAAGTGTCTATCAAGGGTGACCGGGGGTGTAGTTGTGGCAAGTTATTTAAAGGCACAGTACAGAATCCAATGAGCAAATGCTCAGTGAGCACCCCCGGTCCCCTGCACATGAATAGACGAGACCAACACAGCTTTTCCCCACAGGTCACCTTCTCTTCCTCTGTTCACAGCAGTCCAGACAATTAATGGTCTGGGAATGCAGCTGTTCTTCAACAGGGAAAAATAACTTTACTTGAACAATGATGAGGGATGGACGAAAAGACAGTTTCAACACTGGCTTCCTGCTCTCTCCATGACACTTGCTGCGGCCGTACCCACAACAGCCAAAGCACCCGAAGTTCACAGTAATGCTACAAATATGCAAAAACAACTATGGACAAAATATCAATTAATAATAATCCCAGTGGATTTAAAGCTGTCTATGCCCAAAAACTATTTAATGGATAAAGTAAATGTAAACTCCAAATTAAATATACAAAAACGAAGAAAAGGAGTGCTAGACATAAAATCATATAAAATATATGTTTATTTATTAATTACAAATACATGTATATAATAATAAAAATTACAAATCCCATATAACCCTAGGTAATGTAATATATGCCAAGAGCAATTTTACAGGAAACTAACATCTTTGATAGCACAAAAAATATATATATATTTATATCCAGTGTTACAACAACCACCAGTGACCATGAATAGAAAAAAAATTAAAAAATTAAATAATAAAACCTTTTAAAAAATGAATATAGTGGCTTTGCATGTATACAGGGATCAGTCCACAGTGCGCTACCAACAATAGTGCCAAAGAAAATTAAACAATTACTCCCAAGTGCTTACCCATATAGTATGGTGCCTGGTTGCTCTGGACCCACGTGTCACCCCTAGTCCAATCGCTAGCATCTGGGCACCTGAGACCCCTTCAGCGAAGGCCCTTCCAAAGTCTTGGGGGCCTGTGATGTAATCCTTCAGTCCATATGAATCTTTGATCTGGGGCAACAGATCTCTCCCATCCGGGAGTCTGGCAGTGCCCCTTCAGTAGCACACATCTGCCCTGACCAATTTACCCTGGCTTTCTGACCGGAAAACAGCAGCTTCCTCTCCCTCGTGGGTGCAAGTCCAGCCCCCTTATGTCACGTGGACCCATCCTGTGTGACACGGCTCGCAGGCCGGTAACTAAAACAACAAGACAAGGGGTAGGGAAACAGTTACAATGGTGGGCCCTGCGATAGGGAAAGGGGACATGGAGACCTCCTGCACACCCCTGAGTCAGTGTCCCTAACACTCCTAACGTTCCCTATGCTGGTTCCGCACTGGGTGCCGATCACGAACCTGTCGCTCTAGCACACCCTACACCTATCCCTTGCTAGGGAGCTGGGTGGCGCAGGCACTGACCCCACTGCTGCACTAATACACACTAAGGAAAAAACACAAACAGGGAAACACCACTTAGCATTACTCTGTTGCACTTGCTCCTGGCAACAGAGTCCACCACCAGCATGCAGCTCTCCTCCTGCATCGCTGCCACCAAGCTCTGTCAGAGCTAAGGAAATCTCCTATGACTCCTTTAACACCAGGCTCTGTCAGAGCTGCTCTCCAGCTGCTTCCTCCACCAAGGATAGTTGAAATGAACACTATCACCATCACTGATTGCAGCACCTGTGACTCTTTTATAGCAGAGCCAGCAATCACACCTGCATTATAATCATGTGCACTAAACAAAAGGAACTAGAGTGCAATGACGCTCACCACCACCGGGGGGAAAACTTAGAACAAACGACACACAGTGCAATAATCCTAATCGCCACCGAGGGCAAAAACACCTTAAGCACAGCTTAGGAAAAAAAAAGGTTACCTGTGCTTTATATCAGTCCTGATCCAGCATGGATCATGACACCTTAATTAATTCTGTCCCTAACTATATACAGGCATTAAAGGGTAACATCTCAATACCATGTATAACTCATACTATAGAGTTACACAAACAGTGCAATTAATACAAAAACACATACATTACATCACGGTACATAAAGTGCACAGGGAGTCACACGAAAGGAGAGGAGGGCGAAACTGAGGGGACCTGCCACCCCCTTTCAAGTGTCCTGTCACAGATCATACATCAGTGCCCAGAATCTTGAAGTTATACCCTTGTACTCACAGTTGAATGGAGCTGGGTTGCAATTCCCAGCACATTGATAAAAAATATATATTGCAGTACAGTTATATGCCTCTGTCCCTTGGTTCTAAGGATCAATGTGGGTTTCAGTAGTCACAATCTATCTATCTGACCTTAATAGTGAATGCATACCTTAATAAAATGTCATCACCTCTTAAGATGTGAATACCCCTTTATTAGCTTCTATTTCTCGTTAGACTAAATTCCTTGCCTTTTTCTCTTTTTTTTCCTTTGCTTCTTCAGCGTGCAGTAGCCGCACTCACACTGACTAGGTCAAATTTTCTAAAATATTTTATTCAAATCTTTAAATCAGTGTAGAGATGCGTTTGTATGGTAAATTAAATTGAATAGCAGCATAACAAAGACTTATTGAGCGCAGAATAGATTTCAAGTAAACTCCAAAGAGTACAAAACAGCAGAAGAATCCCAAGACACTGCAGAGGAACAAAGGAAAAAATAATCAAAGTAAAATAATTGAATTCTGTTATTATAATTATTTTACTATATTGTCTGAAAACCCTAAATAACCTTTTAGGTTTATTTTTCAGATTGTAGCGGTTAGGAAGTTACTTAATTTGCATTTCTTTATCTTTCTTATATGTAACAAAAAGCACAAAATGTTCATTGCTAGAGTTGAGCGATACCGTCCGATACTTCAAAGTATTGGATCGGAATGGATCGGCCGATCTTAAAAAAAAGTATCGGTATCGCCGATTCCGATACCGGAAGTTCCATTCAAGTCTATGGGACTTCCGGTATCGGAATAAGAAAAACCCTGTTTTTGCCTTGTACAGCCTCTCTGGGGTCTGTACGGGCCTTTCGGGGGCTGTGCCGGCCTGCCAGGGGGTCTGTGCAGGCTCCGGTGGTCTGTGCCGGCCTGCCGGGGGGCTGTGCCGGCCTGCCGGTGGTCTGTGCAGGCTCCGGTGGGCTGTGCCGGCCTGCCGGGGGGCTGTGCCGGCCTGCCGGTGGTCTGTGCAGGCTCCGGTGGGCTGTGCCGGCCTGCCGGGGGGCTGTGCCGGCCTGCCGGTGGTCTGTGCAGGCTTCGGGGGTCTGTGCAGGCATCGTCCGATGGGACTACAAGTCCCATCGGGCGATGCCTGCTACCATGACAGTGATTGACACATTAGCCAATGATGGGACAGTAGTAGTCCCATCATCCGGCTAATGTGTTGAATGTAAAAAAAAAAAAAAAAATTACATGCTACATACATGCTACATACATACAACATGCATACTACATACATGCTACATTCATACTACATACTACATACATGCTACATTCATACTACATATATACTACATGCATGCAACATGCATACTACATATATACTACATGCTACATACATACTACATATATGCTACATACATACTACATATATACTACATGCATGCTACATACATACTGCATGCTACATACATACTACATGCTACATACATACTACATATATGCTACATACATACTACATATATACTACATGCATGCTACATACATACTGCATGCTACATACATACTACATGCTACATACATACTACATATATGCTACATACATACTACATATATACTACATGCATGCTACATACATACTGCATGCTACATACATACTACATGCTACATACATACCACATATATACTACATACATACTACATGCATGCTACATGCTATATACATACCACATACATACTACATACATACTACATACATACTACATGCATGCTACATGCTACATACATAACACATATATACTACATGCATGCTACATACATACATAACACATACATACTAAATACATACTACATGCATACTACATGCATGCTACATACATAATGCATGCTACATACATACTACATATATACTACATGCATGCTACATACATACTACATGCTACATACATACCACATACATACTACATACATACTACATACTACATGCATGCTACATACATACTACATGCTACATACATACCACATACATACTACATAATCTTTGAAAATTCTTGGAGAACAGGAGAAGTGCCAGAAGACTGGAGAAGAGCAAATGTTGTTCCTATCTTCAAAAAGGGGAAGAAGGTGGACCCAGGCAACTATAGGCCGGTGAGTCTGACTTCTATACCAGGAAAGATCTTTGAACAAATTATTAAACAACATGTATGTCAATACCTGGATAAGAATGAAGTGATTAAACAGAGTCAGCATGGGTTTCTAACTAATAAGTCATGTCAGACTAACTTAATTTCCTTCTATGACGGTATCACTGATTGGGTGGATCAAGGAAATGCTGTAGATATAGTATATCTTGACTTCAGCAAAGCATTTGACAAAGTCTCTCATACAATCCTTATTGAAAAAATGACTAAGTATGGAATGGACAAGGCAACTGTTAGGTGGATTCATAACTGGCTTAGTGATCGGACCCAAAGAGTGGTCGTAAATGGCTGCACATCCAGTTGGAAGAATGTCTCAAGTGGGGTACCACAGGGCTCTGTCCTGGGCCCTGTATTGTTCAACATCTTTATCAACGATTTAGATGAAGGAATTGAGGGTAAACTGATTAAATTTGCTGATGGCACAAAGCTAGGAGGGATAGCTAATACTAGAGAAGAGAGAGAGAGGATTCAAAAAGATTTAAATAAACTGGAGAAGTGGGCAGCAACTAACAGAATGGTTTTTAACAGGGAGAAATGCAAAGTACTACATCTGGGCAATAAAAATGAAAAAAGCATATATAGAATGGGAGGAATAGGGCTAAGTGACAGCACATGTGAAAAAGACTTGGGTATACTAATAGATCACAGACTGAATATGAGTCAACAGTGTGATGCAGCAGCAAAAAAGGCAAATGCAATTCTAGGATGTATTAACAGAAGCATACAGTCTAGATCACGTGAAGTCATTATTTCCCTCTACTCCTCTTTGGTCAGACCTCATCTGGAATATTGTGTCCAGTTTTGGGCACCACATTTTAAAAAAGACATCAACAAACTGGAGCAAGTTCAGAAAAGAGCGACCAGAATGGTGACCGGTCTGCAAACCCTGTCTTATGAGGAAAGGTTGCAGGATTTGGGAATGTTTAGTTTGCAAAAGAGAAGACTGAGAGGAGACTTAATAGCTGTCTACAAATATCTAAAGGGCTGTCACATTGTAGAAGGATCAACTTTATTCTCATTTGCACAAGGAAAGACTAGAAGCAATGGGATGAAACTGAATGGGAAGAGACACAGATTAGATATTAGAAAAAACTTTTTGACAGTTAGAGTGATCAATGAGTGGAACAGGCTGCCACGAGAAGTGGTGAGTTCTCCTTCAATGGAAGTCTTCAAACAGAGGCTGGACAGACATCTGACTGGGATGATTTAGCGAATCCTGCTTTGAGCAGGGGGTTGGACCAGATGGCCCAGGAGGTCCCTTCCAACTCGACGATTCTATGATTCTATGATTCTATGATTCTACATATATACTACATGCATGCTACATACATACTGCATGCTACATGCATGCTACATACATACTACATACATACTACATGCATGCTACATACATACTACATGCTACATACAGTACATACTACATATATACTACATGCATGCTACATACATACTACATGCTACATACATACTACATGCTACATACATACTACATGCTACATACATACTACATACTACATGCATGCTACATACATACTACATGCTACATACATACCACATACATGCTACATATATACTACATGCATGCTACATACATACTGCATGCTACATGCATGCTACATACATACTACATACATACTACATGCATGCTACATACATACTACATGCTACATACATACTACATATATACTACATGCATGCTACATACATACTACATGCTACATACATACCACATACATACTACATACATACTACATGCATGCTACATACATACTACATGCTACATACATACCACATACATACTACATATATACTACATGCATGCTACATACATACTGCATGCTACATGCATGCTACATACATACTACATACATACTACATGCTACATACATACCACATATATACTACATACATACTACATACAATACATTCATACAATACATACATAGACATACAGTACATATAACATAGAGTAACATACTTACCAATACTTGTCACATTGTTCCCCGAAGCCATTGTCTTTTACGGAATAAATATTAACATAACAAACCACAAAAATACTCACCCACGATCCGAAGCAGTCCACGAGTGTGTCCCACGACGATCTTGGGTAGAGAACTGCAGCATCAGTTGATGCTGCCGTTCTCTACGGGCTGCAGGAATCCAATGACGGAAGGTAGGTATCCTTCCGCACTGTATTCCTCCGCCACTTAAAAAAAAAAAAGTCCCTAGTCTCACTTTATGCCATTGCTGTGTGGGAATTTCCCACGCAGCAATGGCATAAAGTGAGACTAGGGACTTTTTTTTTTTAAGTGGCGGAGGAATACAGTGCGGAAGGATACCTACCTTCCGTCATTGGATTCCTGCAGCCCGTAGAGAACGGCAGCATCAGCTGATGCTGCAGTTCTCTACCCAAGATCGTCGTGGGACACACTCGTGGACTGCTTCGGATCGTGGGTGAGTATTTTTGTGGTTTGTTATGTTAATATTTATTCCGTAAAAGACAATGGCTTCGGGGAACAATGTGACAAGTATTAGTAAGTATGTTACTCTATGTTATATGTACTGTATATCTATGTATGTATTGTATGAATGTATTGTATGTAGTATATATGTGGTATGTATGTAGCATGTAGTATGTATGTAGTATGTATGTAGCATGCATGTAGCATGCAGTATGTATGTAGCATGCATGTAGTATATATGTAGTATGTATGTAGCATGTAGTATGTATGTAGTATGTATGTGGTATGTATGTAGCATGTAGTATGTATGTAGCATGCATGTAGTATGTATGTAGTATATATGTAGTATGTATGTAGCATGTAGTATGTATGTAGCATGCATGTAGTATATATGTAGTATGTATGTAGCATGTAGTATGTATGTAGCATGCATGTAGTATGTATGTAGTATGTATGTAGTATGTATGTGGTATGTATGTAGCATGTAGTATGTATGTAGCATGCATGTAGTATATATGTGTTATGTATGTAGCATGCATGTAGTATGTATGTAGTATATATGTGGTATGTATGTAGTATGTATGTAGTATGTATGTAGCATGCAGTATGTATGTAGCATGCATGTAGTATATATGTAGTATGTATGAAGCATGTAGTATGTATGTAGCATGCATGTAGTATATATGTAGTATGTATGTAGCATGTAGTATGTATGTAGCATGCATGTAGTATGTATGTAGTATATATGTGGTATGTATGTAGCATGCATGTAGTATGTATGTAGTATATATGTGGTATGTATGTAGTATGTATGTAGTATGTAGTATGTATGTAGTATGTATGTAGTATGTATGTAGCATGCATGTAGTATGTATGTAGTATATATGTGGTATGTATGTAGTATGTATGTAGTATGTATGTAGCATGCAGTATGTATGTAGCATGCATGTAGTATATATGTAGTATGTATGTAGCATGTAGTATGTATGTAGTATATATGTGGTATGTATGTAGCATGCAGTATGTATGTAGCATGCATGTAGTATGTATGTAGTATGTATGTAGTATTTTTTTTTTTAACATTTAACACATTAGCCGGATGATGGGACTACTACTGTCCCATCATTGGCTAATGTGTCAATCACTGTCATGGTAGCAGGCATCGCCAGATGGGACTTGTAGTCCCATCGGACGATGCTTGCACAGACCCCCGGACATCAGCACAGCCCCCCGGCAGGCCGGCACAGCCCCCCGGCAGGCCGGTACAGACCCCCACAGGGTGCACAGACCACCGGCAGGCCGGCACAGCCCCCCGGCAGGCCGGTACAGACCCCCACAGGGTGCACAGACCACTGGCAGGCCGGCACAGCCCCCCGGCAGGCCGGTACAGACCCCGGGCAGTCCACACAGCCCCCCGGCAGGCCGGCAGAGACCCCCGGAAGGCCCGAAATGACGGCGCATCATGATGCGCACACACCGCACATCATGATGACGTCAGGCTGTCAATCAACTTTGAACTTCCGATTCCGATGCCGACTTCCGATATTGAAAAAATATCGGAAGTCGGTATCGGAATTCCGATACAGCAAGTATCGGCCAATACCCGATACTTGCGGTATCGGAATGCTCAACACTATTCATTACAGTTCTTTTTTATTATTATTTGACTGCATTGATATAACAATGGAGCTATTTAAACTGCATCGCCTGAGTTAAAATTTTGGGATTAGCGTTTTCTTCCATTGCAGCCATTCCTGCAAGGTGGCAGCTGTCCACAGCAGCTATCAAAAGTAGGTGCACAAACTATGGCAGTGCCATAAACAGCAATGGGAGCAGTTAAGAGATAAATAGTGTCAGGGATAGCACTTGGGAGATCACGCCGATCCCACCACTGTCACCAGTTTGTGACAGGACGCAACTCCGCTGCCTCCAATCGTCAGGATAAACACGCAATTGACTGACAAGGAAGAATGAAACTGTGGTTGCTTCCACTACTAGGCCGGTTATTGGAGAAATCATACTGAGCTTATACACCTCCGATTCCAAAGCATGGAATATATATACAGTACACGCACCCCAATGCACTCACTGCCGTCTACAAAATAACTAAATGAACTACTAGCTGCCGCCACCAATCGTTTATACAGACCAGTTGGACACCCATTAGAGGTAGCTTATGGCTTCAGGGGTGAAGTTTCCAGTGGAAGAGGAATGGAGCTATTCAATTTTATATATTTAATCAGGAAAGATAGACAGTGTTTATAAAAAAATATACAAAGATGATACAAAATGGGAACAAAACAATATGATATATGTAATTTCATAGAATGAACAAGATAACAAAAGGAAGTTACTAAGTCACAGAAATGAAGTAGTTCTTAGGAGAACTACAGCAACTTGTTCCTTCCAGGACTGACAAAATACAAAAGCCCAAATTCTACTTTTAATTAGATCAAGCTTACACCCACATATCTCCCGTTGGTGAGCTCATATGGAGGCTGGAAGTGGGATGTGCTAGACCTTTTATAAATTTAGGAGATTCTCAAATTTCTGGATGTCTTCACTCTGGAGGTCCCATTTGTTAGATATTGTTGTTATATTTCCTATCACGATTTTATCTGGTATGAAACATAGCACGGATATAGCATCATCCATTGGATGATATTATGTTGGAGGTGTTAGAATGGGTGATTGCGTTCTGTGCATCCCTTCGCTACAACGACGAAAATATATCTCCCATAAATATAGGATCAATGCAAACCCCCAATATTCATAACTGAATACTAGCTCCAAAATGTCTGGTGACCAGTTGTGGTGAATTAGCTTTCTGGCCTACCTCTGGTTACTAGTGAAGGTAGTGGAACTGGTTATATTGACAGAGGGGTCGCGAGTTCTCTTTCCAGGCTCCCTCTGTTGGTTACTGGAGGTAATGGAGCTGATCTAATTAACAGAGGCCTGCCACCTGATAATGAGGAGGATGACTGGAGATCTGGAGTTTCTGACTGGATTTAAGACAGCCAACTCCCTCTATCCCAGCTGGTGATTTTTTTCCTGCCTCCTGAGGTCTTAGTTTCCGGCTCAGTCCCTGCATGCTCCTTATGCTACTGCTTGTGCCAGTTTGTTTTTGTCCCTTATTAGATTGGCCTCTTTTTGCTCTGCTATCAGAATATACCAGAGTGCTGATATAGTGGGCGAAGTCTAGTGACTTCAGTATCAGTATTTGGCATTTTTTGCAGGGTTTTTTGCGTGATTGCAGACAAAGTCTTTCCTTTCCTGTCCTGTATAGTTAGTTTGGGCCCCATCGTTTGCTCAGTCTATTTTCCTTTCATCTTGTCTCACCGACACCATATGTTTGTGGGCTATCTATTCCTTTGGGGTCTGCTCTGGGGTAGTTTAGATTTCCCCTTTCTTGCTTTAGGCTTATTTAGTTCTCCGCTGTGTCGAGGCATCTAGGATCATCGTAGGTACGCTCCACGGCTACTGCTAGTTGTGTGAATAGGATCAGGGGTCTGCAATCCGCTTAGTTACCAACCTCTCTGGTTTTCTGTGGCTTAGCTTGGTCTTGCTTTCCTCCTCGGTGACTCAATCATAACACTAGTGCTTTGAACACAGGAAGCTCTTGCCTCTGAAGTGTACTTCTTCGCCTTTGAATACACAAATCTCAGGGTTAGTGTCTGACTCTCAGAGCAGATCTCCTGTAGTTATTACTTGGTCACTGCAGAAGGTCCCTACTTCAATTCAGGTTGAAGTGTCTGCGAAATCCACTTTTTTCTATGGCTTTTCAACTCCAAATTAATAAGATTTCTTTTGCGAGCACTTGGGAAATCAATGAAGCACATCGATATATGGTGTAATGATGATTTCTGGATTAGTAATACAGAGCCCAAGGTTAGTCCCCCTTCACACATCCATATAAAAATTGTATGTGAAAATCTGATACCTGTTTAATCAGTCATTTCCATCAGTGTGTCTTTTTTTTACCATCAATGTGTCATCATCATCAGTATTTTTCCAGTATGAATAAGAAAGAAATTACTTACAAAGCTTCTACTATACTTTGCAATGTATCCATGTGCTGTACATGTTTGTAACGGACCCATAGAATTGTATTGGCCTTGTCATCCATGCTGCTGGAAAAAATCAGACATGTCTCCATGTGTTTTGTAAAAACATGTACATGTGCACAGTACCATAGGTAATAATGGGTACCTGTGGTATCCGTGATAAAATGGATACCACCTATACTGGAAACACGGACGTGTGAAGGAGGCTTTAACTAATGTCAAAAGGTAGGTTCCCCCAAAATATGTAGCCAATAGGAACTCTTGGGGGTGTTAATAGAAGTATGAAACTTCCCTGCCCAGCAGTTTTAGAAACCACATACATAAAATTGAATCTGTTCTCTCAGTGTTGAGTCAATCAGAGGGAGAATAACTCTATTGCTTTTGCTCCAGATTGGACAACCCCAAATTTTACATTAAAAGGAAAGAGGAAATAAACTATTTGCGAGTCTTCTAAAGTTCCCGCAAGCTACCGAAACAAAAAGCTGTTCAGAAATCAGCAAAACAATGGTTCAACTTCCAGTCTCAACTTTCCTTCCTTGGCTGCAGATCGAGGGAAATACATCTGTTTTTTGCTTTGTTAGTGAAAGTGTTTATTTTTTGTATATGACCAAGTCAGCATATCTTCCTTGTACTATTCATGCAGGATTAAACTCATTTTTAAAGTAAGTTTCCATAATTAACAAGAAGACATGCATCCATATTTCCTTATTTAAAAAAAGAATAAGTTTCGAGTCAGATAATGTAATTTAACTTTAATAAAAGGACAATTCCAAGAAGATCTTAATTGTAACAAGATGTGATTATGCATCTATATATCTATGTTGTAAGTTTAATTTGTAAAAACTAAGACTTAAGAACAATTCCCATTAATTTTAAATGTAAGTTTTGCAATTATGTAAATTAAATAATGATTTCAAAAAATGATATTGGAATTAGTTTATCCTGGTAATTTATAATTTGAAAAAGAATAGAAAAACTAATTAACCGGCTACACTGGAGTAAAATACTTGTAATACAGACACTTGATAAACACCTGTTCCTGACAAATAATGATATAATGCACAGCTTATCTATCTGGGCAAGAGCTGCCTTTGGGGCTTTAAAACTCTATTTGTTGTGGAAGTTTGGAAAAAATAGCTGCCAAGTTCAAAAGATTAAGAGAGAATAATTGTGAAAGACCTGGAAATGGAATTTTGCAATTTTTATTCTATTTAACAGTTGAGTTACTGGCATTGAGTAGAGGCTGCCAAGAATTGAAATGGGCATATCATGACTGCTAATACACTACCATAATAAGGATAAAGTTTAGGGATGCGTGAATGAGTAGGTGATACTCGGATATCACTTGAGTATCTGGATGCTCGGATGTGCTTGGCACTCGACAAGCATTGGCTGGTGATCAGATTTGAAGCTCAAATCCCCGACCCACATGTTTGGAGTCTGATACACAGCCAATGAGCATGCAAGGATTGCCTGCTAGTCACTGTAATGCCATAGCCATCTTAGTAGTGAAATTAATGTGATTGTCTCACCTCATTACCTCATCAGAGATTATAAAAGGACTGGAGCTGCCGCACTCAGCTCACTGACGACATTGCACAACTCTGTGACAGTTCTGATTGGAGGGAGAGAGCAGTTATCCAGGCCTGAGTGTGCACAGTTTAACTAATCAGAGACCTCTAGTGTTGATACTGGTTCTGATGCTGATGCATCATACTAACAGTTCTACTAAGGGCTAGACTTGTGCTTTGCTGTTTGCATCAGATACATTCTGCATTTAGCCTAGGGATAGTTGCAGGAGGAGGGAGAGTGGCAGAATACAGCATCTAAGCATCAAGGCAGGGCTTAGAGCTGTGCAGTCCATTTGATAAATATACACTGCTGCACGTGACCACATTCTTGAAAAAATTGACTATATTGCAATCCATAGAGTATTACGTGCTTTGTGTTACATTTTGGTGGTATATAAAATACAAAAAAAAGTTTAAAAAATTCCTGTATTCAATTAGTCATCCATAGAGTATTATGTGTGTTGTGTTACATTTTGGTGGTATATAACACTCCAAAAAAAGCATAAAAAATGTTTCTGGCTTGAATTTGTCATCCATAGAGTATTATGTGCTTTGTTTTACATTTTGGTGATATATAATACACCAAAAAGCGTTCAAAAATGTTTCTGGTTTCAATTAGTCATCCATAGAGTATTAAATGTTTAGTGTTACATTTCAGTGGTATATAAACCTCAAAAGAACAATCAAATTTTTTTCTGGATTGAATTGATAATGCAAACAGCGTAATGTGATTAGTGGGTGACAAGGCGACACAGATGTCAGAATTCCGTAGTTACATAGTTACATAGTTTTGAAGGCTGAAGGAAGACCTTATGTCCATCTAGTTCAGCCTATTTTTAGTGTAGCTGTTCTGCATTGTTGATCCTGGGGAAGACAAAAAACCCACAGAGTAGAAGCCAATTTTCTCCATAGGAAAAAAGTTCCTTCCCCAAAGCTGGGTCAACCATCTACCTATAATATTATGTTATTCGTAACCTTCTATACTGTTACTCACAAGAAAAGCATCCATTCCTTTCTTAAATTCATTCAGTGAGTTGGCCATCACCACTTCCTCAGGAAGAGAATTCCAGAGTCTCACTGCTCTTTCCGTGAAGAACCCTCTTCTATGCTGGTGCAGAAATTGTCTTTCCGTCAAACGAAGAGAATGCCCCCTTGTTCTTGTCACAGTCCTTGGTACAAACAGTTCATTGGAGAGATCTCTGTATTGCCCTCTGATATACTTGTACATATATATTAGGTCTCCCCTAAGTCTTCTCTTTTCTAGAGTAAATAGACCTAATTTTGATAACCTTTCTGGGTATTGTAGTGAACCAATTCCATTTATCATTTTAGTAGCTTTCCTTTGAACCCTTTCAAGTTCAGTAATGTCTTTCAAGACACTGGAGGAATATCAGGGCCAAACCAAGCTGGTGCAACAGCAGAGGTGGCAAGAGCCTGTGGTCCGGAACTTCCCACTTTCCCGGAATCACCAAAGCGCACACTGAGGTTGCAGCCATCTACACTAGGGTTCTTGTGGACTGCGGAAGGGAGAACCAGGATCCAGCAATTGGTGAGCAGACTGCAGAGGAAGAGAGAAGGAGGCGGGCTAGGACAAGGGCGAGCTAGGACTATGACAAGCTATCGGGCTCGTTAGCTGCAAGTTACTCCTGGGAAGAGGTTGTTACGTACAACCATCAGCGGAGATGGGAGTCCATACAAGAGTTTGGGACCCATCATCACATCTTGTTCAACCAGCAGGCAGTAGAGACAGAACACTTGCCTCAAAGGCTGCAAGAGCTGATGATGGGAACCAGAGTCATGTTCCTCAAAATGGAAGCAACATAGCTTATATGCACTGGGAGTGACCTGAGAAGGAAGGGAGCAGGATGAACCCTTCTTGTGAAATGAGTGGGCCTGGGAGAGGCTCCTCAAGGCAGCTTGAGATGCGGCTACCACCCCCAAGATATCGTAATACCCTTGGGGCTCCCCACCTCCAATACGGGAGCAGACAATGGTGCAGGTGACACAGGGGGCTGTCGCCCATTTATACATGTCGGGGATCCAGCACTAACCGAAGCTGGGTCACTAATAGCCCAAACACCTGGGAATTGGGCTCCAAGTAGCAGGTGGAGGCACTCCCCCCAACCTCCTGAGGAAGGAGAAGAAACGGAGCCTGAAGAGGATTACTGTATTACCCTCCATATAATTTTTTCCTGGCTTTGCACTTTGTGCAAAGTCTTTATGAGTGTAAAAGTACATCAACTACACTTTCAAAATATTTGAATGAGGCCCGCCAGTTGTTGCTTTCAAGGGTCTATAGATGACTGGATGACCCTCCTTATAATTTTTCCTGGCTTTGCACTTTGTACAAAGCCTTTATGAGCATAGGAGTACATCAACTAATCCCGGCATGTTATTACTCTAAGTGTATCTAATAGTGCATGTGATACACTTCACGTATCTAACCTTAACTTATGATACAGCACTAGCTAACAGAAATGGTGCTGCCGGCCATCAGGGACTCTGTCTACTTGTCAGTATCACTGGCAGTCACCAGGAAAATGCGCGTTACACCCCAGGCGGTATTTTCCAATCCCATCATATGATACACTACACTGAGTCCTGTTTCTAGATACGTGTAGTATATCACGTGCTGCAAATAATATCAGTATGTTACACTCCACGTATCTAACCCCAGTTTATGGTACAGCGAGCAGCACCAAATAACAGAATCGGTGTTACCAGACATCCTCGAGGACACTATCTATTTGGCAGTATCACTTTGCAGTCACTAACAAAATGGTTACTCACTGTTATCCTAAACTTAATCCTCTCTTTTTTTAAACACCCAGAAGGGCAGGAGAGTAGTGACGTCACACAAACGAGAGCAGACCCTGCCCAGACCCTGCCCACATTTACTGCAGTTGTAATGTGACCTAGTTATACACTAGGTTTTCATTGCAAATTTCAGCAGCTGCTCACCCTAGTGTTTAAAAGTGGAAATACCAATCTTTTTAAAATTATTTTTCATATTTTACTTCATTAAGGACAAATTATAATATTTAAAAAAATCAAAACATTAATACTTTAAATTTTTTTCATCGTTGAAAAAAAATTTTTTTTGATGGCACCTTCCTTTTAACAGTGTACTTCATACAGTATAGGTTAAACATAGCACACTTTAACGTCAGCTACTACGATAAGAGAAAAATATGGGAATATATTCAGTATGACTTGACACCACATTTTTTTATACAGTCTCATAGCCAGAATTTTTATCGCTATCAAATATTGAAAGACTTCATAAATTTTCTCATAAACTCAAAACATATGGTCATGGGTGTAGAAATCCTAACTACTGTTAAGATACGGCACTTGGCAAGGATGAGAAGAAACAGAAGGAAGAGCTTTTGTTAACACTCGCAATAAGAAATGTAACTCATATAACACATTAGTAACTTACTGACATGTTAATAAGTATTGTATCGATAATTTAGATTTGGACAAGAAATTGGTTTGTATCTGATAATGCCGTCACAGTGTTGTGCATAAGTCAGCTGCAAATTTAAAAACTTTATATACAACACAGATATAATTTCTATTTTTGCCATATTAAAGAAACCATCATGAAATGCTCATTATATTTGTATGGTAAATATAATTAATTTATCTTTACATTTGGCACTTTTCAAAATGTTTAGTGGATGCATTTTTAACCAGTAGTATAACTCTGTAAATGTGATCTTTACAAAGCTCCAAAACCCCTGCTTTTCTTCACACAGCTACAGTATATAGTTTAAGGGTTAATCTGAAAGGCATGCCAATTGTTTTACCCCCAATATAAGACATAGTGAGTAAGGGGTTGCATAGGGTCACAACTTTTTGTTATTATTACTAGATGGAGACCCGATGCTATTGCATCGGGAGGGCGGTAATGTCATGATGGGGGCAGGCTTTGCAGTGTTGAGAATATCTCCCCCCATGTGCTCACCCACCTATCCACTCTCTCTTTCCCCATGTGCTGACTTCTCCCATCTGTGCTCTCTTCTTTGACATGTCTACCCCATGTGCTATCCCCCTTGTCTACTGTCTATCTCCTTCCTGTGCTGTGTTCTCCCCTCATGTGCTGTCTCCCCCCTGTGCTCTGTCTCAGTACACGGTCAGACACAGACAATTTTTAAAATGAACTATCGTTCGTGGGAAAACCCTTTTAATGTGACCGGCTTCCGCTGCCTGTAGACACGTTGCGCATCTGCCACCGGGATCAGCTGAATGATTCACTGCGCCTGTGTGGAATTCACGCAGGCGCAGTAAATCAGGCTGCCGTACGGCGTATACAGTATGTGTGTGTGTGGTGCGACGGTGTTCCGCTTGCGCAGTACCACGAGCAGTTTCCATATTGACACACCCATCACTTGGGTGTCCCAATATGGCGGTTGGTGAACTTCCGCCACTTGGAATTCTGGGATCCGGACACATCTAGATGGAACAGGATGTGAAGACGTTACAAGGTAATTATATATATACAGTTGTGGCCAAAAGTATTGACACCCCTGCAATTCTGTCAGATAATACTCAGTTTCTTCCTGAAAATGATTGCAAACACAAATTCTTTGGTATTATTATCTTCATTTAATTTGTCTTAAATGAAAAAACACAAAAAGAATTGTCCTAAAGCCAAATTGGACATAATTCCACACCAAACATAAAAAAGAGGGTGGACAAAAGTATTGGCACTGTTCGAAAAATCATGTGATACTTCTCTAATTTGTGTAATTAACAGCACCTTTAACTTACCTGTGGCACCTAACAGGTGTTGGCAATAACTAAATCACACTTGCAGCCAGTTGATATGGATTAAAGTTGACTCAACCTCTGTCCTGTGTCCTTGTGTGTACCACATTGAGCATGGAGAAAAGAAAGAAGACCAAAGAACTGTCTGAGGACTTAAGAAACCAAATTGTGAGGAGGCATGAGCAATCTCAAGGCTACAAGTCCATCTCCAAAGACCTGAATGTTCCTGTGTCTACCGTGCGCAGTGTCATCAAGAAGTTTAAAGCCCATGGCACTGTGGCTAACCTCCCTAGAAGTGGACGGAAAAGAAAAATTGACAAGAGATTTCAACGCAAGATTGTGCGGTTGTTGGATAAAGAACCTCGACTAACCTCCAAACAAGTTCAAGCTGCCCTGCAGTCCGAGGGTACAACAGTGTCAACCCGTACTATCCATCGGCGTCTGAATGAAAAGGGACTATATGGTAGGAGACCAAGGAAGACCACACTTCTTACCCCGAGACATAAAAAAGCCAGGCTGGAGTTTGCCAAAACTTACCTGAAAAAGCCTAAAACGTTTTGGAAGAATGTTCTCTGGTCAGATGAGACAAAAGTAGAGCTTTTTGAGCAAAGGCATCAACATAGAGTTTACAGGAGAAAAAAAAGGCATTCAAAGAAAAGAACACGGTCCCTACAGTCAAACATGGCGGAGGTTCCCTGATGTTTTGGGGTTGCTTTGCTGCCTCTGGCACTGGACTACTTGACCGTGTGCATGGAATTATGAAGTCTGAAGACTACCAACAAATTTTGCAGCATAATGTAGGGCCCAGTGTGAGAAAGCTGGGTCTCCCTCAGAGGTCATGGGTCTTCCAGCAGGACAATGACCCAAAACACACTTCAAAAAGCACTAGAAAATGGTTTGAGAGAAAGCACTGGAGACTTCTAAGGTGGCCAGCAATGAGTCCAGACCTGAATCTCATAGAACACCCGTGGAGAGATCTAAAAATGGCAGTTTAGAGAAGGCACCCTTCAAATATCAGGGACCTGGAGCAGTTTGCCAAAAAAGAATGGTCTAAAATTTCAGCAGACCATTGTAAGAAACTCATTGCTGGTTACCGGAAGAGGTTGGTCGCAGTTATTTTGGTTAAAGGTTGTGCAACCAAGTATTAGGCTGAGGGTGCCAATACTTTTGTCTGGCCCATTTTTGGAGTTTTGTGTGAAATGATCAATGTTTTGCTTTTTGCTTCATTCTCTTTTGTGTTTTTTCATTTAAGACAAATTAAATGAAGATAATAATAACAAAGAATTTGTGTTTGCAATCATTTTCAGGAAGAAACTGAGTATTATCTGACAGAATTGCAGGGGTGTCAATACTTTTGGCCACAACTGTAGATTATTATGCTTTGCTTATATAGCGCTATCTTATTACGTAGCGCTTTACATGAATTATCATCACTGTCCCCATTGGGGCTCATAATCTATAGCATGTCTTTGGAGTGTGGGAGAAAACCCACGCAAAAACACATGGAGAACAAACAAACTCCTTGCAGATGTTATCCTGTGCTGTCTCAAAATATGGTAATCCAGAACTTTTTTTAGATGCTAAACTGTAGGAAAAAATACATGAAAAGCAGTCCTAAAAATACGTTGATCTAAAGCCGCCAGGCAAAAATTTACAAAATTGAACATGCGTTTGAAAGCCCACTACCACGTCACATTGAATCTCTCAGCAGGTCCCTAGCCTAAAAGGTGCGGTGCCAAGCGCAAATCACCTTCACAGAGGCAATGCACCAACAGGGCGAGCGACTTGTTGCCTATCCCACCAATGCTGCGAGTCTGGGTTTCAATGACTCCAGGCCACACCACCACACCACCCCACTCACACAACACCACAGCAACAATGTCCACTAAACAGCACTAACACTAGGTAAATAGATGTGAAAAAAACTCACCTTCTGCAAGCTCTCAGACTGTGAACTGAGAGCAAAAATAGTTGGAACCTCTCTTGCAGTCTACTGCTAATTAAAACAACGCCTGGGTCATATGCGGAGTTCTGGTTCAAGTAAAACAAAAAAAAGAGGGGACAGTAATGCAGATACCAGAGCTGTATAAAAAAAGACATTGACCGCATATCCAAAATACTTTTCTTAGTCTGTGATAGTAGCCAAACATAAAACAACAATTTAAATCTGGTATCACCGTATTTGTACTGACCTGAAGAATAAAGTCATCTAATCCGGTATACCACAAGAGGAACAGCATAAAAAGTAAATAAAACCAATTCTTGATCTGCTGTTGATTTGTTTATTGTGTCTTTCACAGATCGCAGTAAAGCTTTGCTTACATTTATCCTGTGCTCTGCGCTGAGCGTTTACATTGGGTTCTATGTTTAAATCTCTGAAATACGTTATTCAACGGAACCCCCAGTGGAAGATTTCATATAATGAGACAGATCAAGTCACTTTGGACTCTCTCTAGCCTGTCATCCAGCAGTATCTATCTTTTTACGCGTGCATGAAGGCACGGTCCACCACAGTTTTATGCACTTCTGAAAACGACACAGCTGAAGAGAGGTCAAACGGAGTTCAACGTAACTCTGCTGCCTACTTATAGTGAATGGATCCCTAGGTAGTTTCACCTGAACTGTGTCATTCAGTGGTTAAGATGGAAACCTCAATGTAAGAGCTTAATGTGATCCAAAATTTAAGTCAAGTTTTTAAGCACTTTTTTTGTGCTGAAAACGCCCCCCTCGGTTTATACATGAGTCATTGTCCCAGAAAGATGGCAAGGGAGGGGGAGCAGCAAAGCAGCAGGTCACAGAGGCAGGAGCCGGCGGATGCAGTTAAAGCTTGTGCTTGCTGCTAAAGAGAAATGAATATTCACTGCGCTGGCAGTGACTATTCATTTCTCTTATAGCGCGCACAGTTACAGCGGCAGCTGCCGGCTTCCAGCAGCGGCAGGGCTATAATGGGTACCCACTCATTTAGGTAATGAATATTCACCTTTCTCCACTCCCATAGGCATGGAGTGAATATTCATTACCTTAATGAGCGGGGACATGTGATCGCTCGGTTGGGCAGGGATGGGGAGCCATGCATACAAGGACAGGGATGAGGGGACAATACATACCAGGCTTATACACGAGTCAATGAATTTTCCCTGTTTTTCGTAGCAAAATTAGGTGCCTTGGCTTATACTCAGGTCGACTTTTACGTGAATATATACGGTATATGAGGCACATCTGGTGATAACATGCTCACTGCACCACTAGATGAATTCATTGAGGGGTATAGTTTGTAAAGTGGGATCACTTATGGGGGATTTGCTTTATGACATTGTCAGGGTCTCTGCCAATGTGACATGGCAACCTCAAACCATTCCAGCAAAATCTTTACTCCAATATGGCTCTTCTTCCCGTCTGAGCTTTGCATTGTGCCTCAAAAGTAGTGGGTCACTGGAGAAGAAATTGTGTAACATATTGTACTGTTTGTTTTCTCTTATACATCTTTTGAAAATTAAAACATGTGGCCAAAGCAACAAGTTAATGGAAAAAAAGGTAATGTTTCATTTAATCAGCCCAAAGTTATACAATTCTGTGAATCCCCAGGGGGGTAGAAATGGTCACGGCACCCCTAGATGAATTTCTTGATAGGTGGTTTCCAAAATGGAGTCACTTGTGGAGGTTTTGTACTGTTTTGCATGCCAGAGACTCTTCAAATGTGACATGGAATCCACAATCTATTCCAGACAAAATTCAAATAGTGCTCTTTTCCTTCCATGCCCCGTCGTGCGCACAAACAGTAGCTTTCCCCCGCTTGTCAGGCAGTTCTGTGAAGCACCTGTGGGACCTAAATACTCTCAATAACCATGCATGCATTACCTGAGCAATGTAGTTGCCAAAATGGGATTACTTGTGAGGTGTTTCTGCTGTTTTGTCATATCAGCAGCTCTGCAACTGCAACATAACGTCCACAATCTATTCCACCCATAATTGTGCTCCAAAATTCAATGGCGCTTATTCCCTTCCAAGCCATCTCGTGTGCCCAAACAGCATTTTTCCACCACGTGTTGGACTCAGAAGAAATTTCAGAATACATTTTGGGGTCCATTACATGTGGAAACCATTATGACTCCAAGCGTCCAAGCAATTCATTAGTGAAAAATCATACTGTGTATATTCTAATTCTTCCTAAAACTCTGCCATGTCTAGCCATTCATACATATCTTATTGCCACCATAGTTTGAAGTTTG
Organism: Dendrobates tinctorius; assembly: GCF_039654945.1. Classification (NCBI taxonomy): domain Eukaryota; kingdom Metazoa; phylum Chordata; class Amphibia; order Anura; family Dendrobatidae; genus Dendrobates; species Dendrobates tinctorius. The sequence goes on along the minus strand of NW_027361870.1, from coordinate 15,438,170 downwards.
GTCTTTGTGTGATTTGTAAGTGCCTTCAAACCCACAACTATTGTTTTATGTGAAATGACCCCAATCATGCAGAATCTTGCGTATTAACTTTCTGGAATGAAAGCCTCCATGTTTCTACAATGACCTGTCACTGATAAGATATAAGAAAATGACACTTTTATGCCGATAGGAGCTTGGTGAACACATTTCCGTACAGCAGTATCCTTGTATGACAATTTTCACGGTCTCTTAAAGATTTGTTCCTTGTTTACTTTCTCCCCTCTTACTATCTCTTCAGGAACACGAATGACATGGACAAGGAAAGATGTCTTTTCATGACATATTGTCTCTGCTTTTCCAGCTCACTGAGAAATCACTATAGATTTTTTCTACTCCATAAATTTCCGTTTTAGCCTGAGGATTGCCAGATATTGCAGCTGAAAAATACAATATCTTTTTTCCCTCACTTTATTGTCCTATAAATGCTGCCTGCATCTGTACACTGTAAATTGGATATTGCAAGAACATCAAGTGCTTCAGTGGAGGCCAATTAATTAAACTATGTGCTGACTAATTTAGATGCTTGCCAGAAAGGTTGCTATATTACTATTTACCACATATAAAATTAGAAATAAAATGTAAAAGAACAGTAAGTACTGAACAAACTATTGAAACTAGTATTTTTTTATAGTGCTGAGCTGGTGGTCCTTGGGAACCACTAGAAGAAATTATTTTGAGGGCTCACCATCAATCTGTATATGTGTGAGGGAGGGGCAGGGATGTAGTCATGGCCTAGGACACCAGGGATTCTAGGCCCTGGCCTCCCATCACATGAAAATAATGTCCATTAGTCAGCATACCTGTGACTTCAGGATCTCTTCTGTGCCACTGAAGGCTGTCTGCAAACGATTTCACATGAACTGAGACACAGTCCATTTGAACTTGAAACTGAACAACTTAACTGTTTTCATTTCTCAGCACATCCAATTATTTCACAGCATTAATCACATGTTCAGCATTATACATCTCTTTCTCTTTCCCTGTACTTCTCTCACTGTCACACAGCACGGTCCCTGGTTGGACCATATCATACGGTTCCTCTGCATCCTCCCTGTTTAGCTCTGCCGTGGTTAGACACTCCTCTGTCTGTTTTGCCCCAGACATCAGATCATCTGTTCCCGAAGTCAGTTGCCACATGGCGAGTGACCTTCCCTTCAGACCTTCCCTTCTGTAGCTTCTCCTGTGGTACTTCCTATGGCCTCCAGTACATTACGGGACCTACCGCCTTTAACGGTAACCCAGCGTCCTCTCTGCTTACACTCACTGCAGTTGGGTATTCCCTCAGCCGTTTCTCCCCAGATTTGAGGGCATCAGCTCATGCGTTAAGTTGCCGCACCATGGAGTCTCCTGTGTCCCTGTACTCTCCTGGCCTTTCCTTCAGCATCTGCACCACACTGCTTTAGCTCACTGTAGTTATGTCTTGCTGCTTTCAGGCCTGTTGCTGCAGATGGTTGGGCTCCTCACTTATTATAGCGTTGCATGGTGACTGCTACAATTCTGGACACTAAAGTCTGTACTATAATCCTGAGCACTGAAGCCCGTGCAGGCGGTTTGGGCACTGTGACCCATCTCACTCTCAACAGGAAGTCCTACCTATCTTAACTGCAGTGACCCCTCCTAAATTAACTATTTACTATATGGGCTACTATGTACACTTCTATACTTAAAACTACAATGTACCCCATCTTGTGGCTAATTTCGGGTACTGCACTTTCCCTTTGACAATACTATAATACATAGCAGAACAGATATATTTACATTTATACAAGTGCCACATAATATAATACATGTACATATCAAAGAAGTGAAGCATCACATGGTCCCGGTATACCCCTTACATCTGCATCCTATTTTTTATCATATTGGCCTCTTTTACTATCAAAATATTGGCCCACAAAGGATATATTGTAAATAAATTACAATCAGTTAATTGTTAATTAACCCATGAAAATTGCACCCAGCAGCACGTGATTGGTGCTGAATCAGATTTAAATGGGCTTATCTTCTATTGGACACTTGGGTTATATTATTGTGCTAGAACCTAGTAAAATTTCAGAATCAGTATTACTCACCTAGTGCTTCTCCAACAATGCTGCTTCCCTCGAACCTACGTTGACATGACTACAGTGGTGACATCACATGGCTACAGCACGGGAATGCTGCAGCCAATCACTGTGCTCAGCGGTCATGCATATGGTACAAGACCAATGAACCCAGTGATTGGCTGCAGTGGTCAACAAATACAGTCTCCTGGATTGTGTCCACAGAGTAGCTGCTAGCTAGATTTATCTAGAGTATCTAGTGCTCCAGATGAAAAACATCTGTATTCCGCCATCAAAGAACCATGAAGCCCATAATAAAGTAAAGTAAAGAAGCAAACTGTTACGCAAATGGCTGTGGAACCACTGTGCCATGGTCCGGTGAGAGCAACTATGTAAGCTCATGACCCTTCACTAGAGCCTTTGATGGTGGGTTAGACTTAGCTCCAGGTGCATGTCAGTTACTACTTCTGGATGAACCCCATGAAGCCATGGCAGCTGACCCCCTTGGGGGACATGGAAGCAGGACCAGCCAGTAATTAGTTAACAGTATGGTATGGCACAAGCAGGACTGGAGCATGAATATGAGACGACCACAGTACGGTATCAAGATACTGATTCTCAGGTACAAGTTCAGACTGGGTAGAGAAGCAGCACGGGAACAGGACAGACAGATCAGGATTAAGACCAGGCACAGGCAGGATGGATAATAGCATGGGAATGACAACTTACTAGCAGGAAACCCTAGACTAGGTTGCTATAAGGCACCTCCCAATAGGAAAAAGGTGCAATATATACAAGACATCTTCCAGCTATTGGCTGGTACTAGGAGCAGACAGATGCCAAGGGGGCGGCACGGGCAGATAAGTGCACATGCCATTGTTCCTACAGGGAGGAGGGCGAGGACACATGCAGGGGCTCCAGCGGTGTCCTAACACAATCCAATGTGTTTCCAATGCAAAATGCATCCTTTCTCATAGTCATGGCCAACCACACGTCAACCTTAGTTCCTCCTCTAGGGAAGCAAAACTGCCCTTCTGTAAATGTGTCATCTCCACTGTTATCGCGTTAAAGGGGTTTTCTCATGAACAAAATACACCTTAATCAATAGATCTTGGAGTAGTAATACTTTCCCAAATTGGATGTGTTAAAGAAAAAGTTCCTGTTCTGAGATAACCTTATAAATGTGCCCATGCTGTGTATTGTGTACTAGCTGTGTCTGATCATATAGGAACAATGTGGTAGGAGGTTCAGTACAGCAGAGGTGAGCTTTGCCTCATTACAAATGCTCAAGGGGAGAAGCAGCTCTGCTATTATAGTGCCTTCAGCTCTGCTGTACTGTTCCTCCCCACACCATGACTGCTATGAGATGAAAGTGTTAGCAATCACCACTCTACTGTCCATGCTTGTAATTACACACAGCTCTGCAGTGAGAAAACCAGATTTTGTTTTATTATACAGAATGTCTTACACAGGAGAATCAAAATTTGTTCTAAACTATTAAGGCAGCATGTTCTTTTTGCCCCAGTATGTTACTGTCTGATTATGAGTGGTCCATCTCATGCAAGGTATAAAATACATGAACCCAAAGAAAAACTTCTGGTAACTCCTCCTTGTATTTAACATAAATTACTTGTATAATCTAAACTTTTCAAGCAAATATCTCTTCAACAGAAATGAAAAATTAAAAAATAATGTATTATACAGCTCTGCAACCACTATTCCATTATGTGGCCAGTTTATTATGCTCAAACTGGTTATAGATTTTCTTTAAATTAGGTTCTAATGTTACATGTATTTAAAAAAAAAAAATACAATCATATCACTATCTGTATTGAAAAACCAAATTAGTAACTTTGCAAATTTCACACTGACTACTAACCACTGTTTTAGACTCACACATCCTGTCCTTTCAGGAAATGTTTTTAGCAGGCTCATTAGCATCAGAAGTAACACTTCTATACACAGCTGATCACACAGAATTTACTATTCACAATAGTGGATGTCACAACTCCCCCCTGCTTTCATTCCCTTCATAATGACAATCATTAGATGCCTCAACACAAAAGATGGAACCTGAAGTAGTCGAAGGGCTCATACTCACTTGCGAGAGACTCGCATGAGAATCGTGCAAGTCTCTCACATGAAAACCTGGCACTGCCGCTGGCGCTTGGACCGGAGTGTGCGGCTACATGTATTCCTATGCAGCCGCATGCTCCGGTCGCAGTGCCGGCGGCAGTGCCAGGTTTTCCTGAGAAAGACTCTCAGGAGAATCGTGCAAGTCTCTCACAAGTGAGTATGAGCCCTAAAGGCCCCGTTACACAGTTTTGTGACACACGTTACAAGTTTTGTGACACAACAGCGATCTCACCAGCGAGATCGCTATGTGTGACAGCGATCAGCGACCGGCCCCCTGCCGGTATCGCTGATCGCTCTTGGAAACCTCTGGACATTTCTTTCGTCGCTGATCTCCCGCTGGCCAGCACACATCGCTGTGTGTGACAGGCGGGAGACCAGCGATCAGCGATAAAATAATTAAAAAAAAAAAATATTACTATTCTCACCTTCCGACGCCCCGCGCAGCATTCCCGCCTCTCTCCACGCTTCGGTCCCTGTAAACCTTTGCAAGAATGACCGCGAGACTTCGCGATCCAGTGAGAACGGCCGTCATCGCGGTAATTCTCGCAAAGGATTACTGGGACCGGAGCGTGGAGAGAGGCAGGAATGCTGCGCGGGACGTTGGAAGGTGAGAATAACAATATTTTTTATTTTAATTCTATTTTTGACATGAATCAGCGCTGAACACAGCGATGCCGCACGCGCGGCTTCGCTGTGCTAATCGCTGGTGAAGCTGTCTGTTTGACAGCTCACCAGCGATCACATAGCGATTCGCCAGCGATCCTGACATGTTGATATCGTTGTCGGGATCGCTGGTAAGTCGCTTAGTGTGACGGGGCTTTAAGGCAGGAATCACACCAGTTTATGGCATCCAATGCAGGAGCATCAGATGTGATATGCTAATGACCATTAGCTCCAGCGCTGCTGCCAGAGGGAGCTGAGTGTCAGGGCTCTGTTCTTCTATCCTCTTGCATGAGGGAATTGCAGCACAGGTGCAAAGGAGATGGAGAAAGTAATTTCTCCATCCCCTCCATTGCCTGACACGGCGTATATCGTACTTAACCGGAATGACATTCGAGTGCAGTCCGGTGTTTCACCCATAGACTTGCATGGGTGCATGTTAGCTCAGTTTTGCTGCCAATCGCAGCATGCTGGGATTGTTCTCTCATGCCAAATCTGCATGAGAAAATAATCACAGATCTGAGCTGCTCCATAGAATAACACTGGGCCTAGTGCTATGTGATGTTTTATCACATAGCACTCATCCGTGTTATACGGTTGTGTGACTCCGGCCTAACGCTGCTAATGTACATATGCTTTCCTGAAATCACAGGAAGTGTGAGTGTGGAATAACCTTAGTAGCCAGTGAGAAAACTGCAAAATTTTTAATTTTTATTACAGATTATGTTATGGAAAAAAAGTTACAAGAACTGTTTAAATGTATTTAACACAGAAACCTGATTTAAATAATTGGATATTTTCTGATGACCAATTCCCTTTAAAAACATTGGTGGCGGCAGAGTGACTTGTTGGCACGCACAGTATTTCTGGAGTAACTATTCCACTTATACAACTTTGAATAAGATTTCACAGCCCATAAAAAATCATGAACGTTTCATGTGAAAAACGGTTCACTTTCTAAATCTGGCCTTGGTCAATAAATCTAGTGCATCCTGCGGGTTTCATGCATGAGAAGCGAAATTGGAATTACACACATAAGGTGTCATAACAATATATTAGCAAATAGCGGTAGATAACTAAGTCCAAGAGGAATAATTTAGTTCACATTTCAAGACAAGGCCATCTTATTTTAGTGTGCGACATACGTCAAGACAGTGACAAAGGAGAAGTCCAAGTAACGTTCATATTGATGGAAGAACTCTACTAATGTACCTGCCTGCAATACATTGTGTTACCATAAAAATCAGGCGATGAGGCATCTAGGGAAGATCTTCATCTCTCTGAGAGCTGAATTTACTAATTAAAGAAAAAAACAAGCTATTTAATTGTGTTTAATTAAGAGCCGATTAACATAAGCTAATCATCTTGTTCCTATAGTGTGCAGCTATTTATAAGTTTGGAAGTTTTGATTATTTAGAGGAATTCATCAGCATTGTTAACTCTTGCTAATCAAACTGTGGGAATTTTCATTGCATGCAATATTTTTAGTCTCTCAGCTGGTATTTTTTTTTAATTACTGCCAGGATTATTTATTCAGTGAACTGATTAGGATTATCATGAACACCTAGCTATGAGTGAATGCCATGTTATGAACTCCACGGCAAAAAAAGGAAAAGGCAGCACGTAAATTAACTCAGAGTTAAAGGGTTTGGGTACATGGTGGAGCCATGTGCAAGGAGCTTGGATAGTAGTGCCTTGATGACTTATGACTAGAGATGAGCGAACATCGCTGGCTCCCTCCTTATTCGGCAAGCTATAGAGCTTACTGAAGAAGCTGCATCAGGAACCCGGATACCTGGAGCGCTTCCCGATAATCAGCTCTACGGCACCGAATCTGCATGCGTCGCAGCTGTTTGACAGTCACAACACATGCAGCTGTTGCACCAAGCAGCTGATTATTGGAGCGCTCCAGGTATCCGGGTTCGTGATACAGTTTCTTCGGTAAGTGCTGCTATAGCTTGCCGAATAAGGAGGGAGTTGATAAACATTTGCTCATCTCTACATATGACTTCCTTATTCTGTGAGCTATAGATGAAGATTTTCCCTGAAGCAAAGCTTTTAGAGAATACTTCCATACATATGACGTCTCACGGAGCATGCCATGAAATCTAACATAAAAAAAAAATCTCTCTATGAAACTGATGGCATGTAAAGGAACAGAGGAGGTCTCATGTTGTCTTTCACCATCCAGTATGTGTGACTGGGTTGGACAAGTTGGAATATCAACTGAAAATTGCAAATTGGAGGAGAATAATAAGAGCAGCAGATGTGTCAACGCTGGCAGTATGCATGTAGAGGAGCATTTATGATCCTTCTATCATCATGTATGGCTTTAGATGTCCCAAGCTGAAGAGTACCAGGAATTTTCGTTTGTGATATTGCCCACTTTATCAATCAGGGCACATACTTGTTATCTGATCATCTCAAATGGGGTATATTTTTTTCCAGAAAGGGAGTACGAAGATTAGTAGCTGCACTTTGATCCCTGGTTAGGCCATTTAATGACTCTACAAACTTTATGTTTACCAGAATGAAGAGCTGCGGAAATATCTCTATGAGAGATATTTTATCAGTTTTTCTCCCACTTGGTCAGAGCCCAGTGCAAATTAAAAGATATACTGTTATTCCTTATGAACACACAAATTACAGCTTATTCTGAAATGTTCTTGAATGTAGAGTTATCTTTTAATGTGATCATCACCCTTAACATAATATTTAAATAGATTGCATGAGGCTTACTTGAATGGGGTTTAACTGCAATATCAAATGCATCTCATAACAGAGGGTTGCACTTTTTCCAAGGGGAAAAAAAAACAGACCTACACTTTGGGGTCATGACCCAATTCAACACAATATGCTACAGTATTTAGAATTAAGACATCAAGACTACATGCAAACCTGCTTATGTTTTTTTAATTTTGGATATTGTGAGGCAGTAAAGAATATAACAAGCTTAAAAAATGTATTCTATGTAATGAATTAGTTAATTAGATCTGGTTTTACAATGATGCCAAATCCATTCTTTTTTCATGTTGTTGGATGATAAAGATCCTGGAAAGAAATAAAAGAAAAATTATACTTACCCAGTTCCTATATGTACCACCACACATCTCAAGTCCGGTTCAGTGTTAGAAAATGTTGGGAAGTGGGATATGCTGAAGATAGCTCAATGAAGACCACACTCGACATTGGACCGAAGAACATAACCTTAAGGGTATGTGCACATGCTGCGAATTCTGCTGTGGATCCGCAGCGGATTTGGCCCTGCAGATCCGCAGCAGTTCCACAGACAGTGTACAGTACCATGATAGCCAGTGGGATTTCAAATCCGCAGTGCACATGCTGTGGATTTTTTCGTGCGATTTTGCTGTGGTTTTAAGTCCGCAGCATGTCAATTCTTTCTGCGGATTCCGCTGCGGTTTGACACCTGTTCCATTGTCCAGGTGTCAAACCGCAGTGGAAAACCGCAGGCAAATCCGCAGGTAAACCGCAGGTCACTTTACCTGCAGTTTTACCTGTGGATCCGCGGGGAAAAATCCGCAAGTGAATGCGCAGCGCGTGCACATACCCTAACAGGGTTTTGTGGCAGAACAGGTAAGAGACAGGTGAGTATCATTTTTTTTCTTTTAACTATGCATATTATGGTCTATTATGCTGTAGAGAGACCTCAGAGAATAATAATGTACAATTGATTTTCAGCAAATAGGTTCAATGTGAATTCAAATTTCCTGACCAAATTTGAGCAAATTGCAAAATTCAAATTTCAGCAGCTTCACATTTCACTAATCATAACTTATAAGCCATTAGAATAGTGCAAACGTTGTTAATACTGTATTTGTCCATAAACATGAGATAGCTCTCAATTTATGGCTATGCCTTCCTACTCCTGCTTAAACTTCATGTTTTTGGCTACCTTTAGAAATAGCAAAGGACTGGTCATTTATTTACTCCATTTTAAGGGAGGAAATAAAATCACCAAGTTAATATTATTTTCCATTATTTTACTTACATGAAAGTCTTTTTCATGTGTACAAACTGCCATAGACAATCTCTTTTGTAAATAACTTGGTAAAATTCAAGCTTTGTTAGAACAAGTTTAAAATTCATTTTAAAACCAAAAACTCAGACAGAACTGACACATTTCTGGCATACTAATCATAGGATTTTTAACTTTTTCTAATAAAGCTTGAATTTTACCAAGTTCCTTGTGCCAGAAACTACCCTGGATTTTCCTTATACTACTAATCTACTACATTTGGCAAAGCTGGAAAACATCTAATTTTTGAAGGTTCTCCCCACTACGAGGAATATGATTATAGATAATGGAATTGATTTAGGGTGGTTTCACATTAGCGTTTAAGGCCGCAGCATCGGCCAGCGCACGTCCGCCGCTAAGCCCCACCCCCTGTTGCACCTCCGCTGGTAGCTCCGCCTATGGGTGCATGACGCTGCATGAGTCCTGCGTCCCCTATCTTTAGCACTGGGGACACAGGCCATGCGCAGGTATGCGTTTGGCGGCACATGCGTCCTTTTGACGGTGCGCCGAACGCACCAAATTGCAACAGGTTGCGTTTGGCGCTGGTCGGCGCACCCGTCAAAAGGACGCAAACGCATACCTGCACACGGCCTGCATCCCCAGTGCTAAAGATAGGGGACGCAGGATGCATGCAGCGTCATGTGCACGTAGGCGGAGATACCGGTGGAGGCGCGGCAGGGGGCCAGGCTTAGCGGCAGCCGTGCGCAGGCCGACGCTGCGGCCTTAAACGCTAATGTGAAACCACCCTTAATGAGATTGAATCCAAGTCAAATTTGTTATGAACTTTGCAGGTCCTGGCAAAGTCAAGCAATTTCCAATTTGATTTGCACGAATCGACAAGAAAATGAGATGTGCCATTTTACACATTATATAAGATTGCATCAGTCACAGAAGGCTGACATGATCTCACCCACAATCGCAAAGGATTGCTGAAAATGCCTGCAGCTATAAAATCATTTGGTATTGCACAGCCAATCTGGAAGGATTTATCATAACCTGTATAATAGCCAAGGCAGGGAATGCAGCAAACATTTTAGGGTGATTTTAGTATACTAAGAACTTGTCATAATTCACAGCTCAGTAATGTTTTGTTGTTCTTTTTTTATCTGAAATCAGTGTCGCATGATGTATTTGGTTGTCAAAAGCTGAGTTTTTGTATTTCTTGTGCAATTGGTTTGGCAAAGAGGGGGATAATTCAGTTTTAAAAATACAAACAAAAAATCCCTAAAATCCAGACAGTTAACTGTTTTATTTATTTTTACTTTACTCATTTATATAGCGCTATTAATTCCACAGCACTTTACAGACATTATTGGAACTGTAACCAATGGGGTTCACAATCTAAATTCCCTATCAGTATGTCTTTGAAATGTGGGAGGAACCCACGCAAACAAGGGGAGAACATACAAACTCCTTGCAGATGTTGTCCTTGGAACTCAGGACTCCAGCGCTGCAAGGCTAACCACTGAGCCACCATGCCGCCCTTTGTTAGTCAAACGTTATAAATAGAGTTGAGCGAAACGGGTCGAAAAAATTCAAAAGTCGCCGACTTTTGGCAAAGTCGGGTTTCATGAAACGAAACCCGACCCTAGGATGAGGTCGGCCACGAGGTCGGCGACTTACGCGCCAAAGTCGCGTTTCAAAAGTTTGTTTTGCGCTCTTTTTCAGCCAATCAGGATCCACGGACACTGTGGGCAACGTGATGACCTAGGCACGGGTCACCACCATCTTTCAGAAGGGCATGCAAGTGATTGGCTTGCTTTGGTGGGTGTCACAGGGGGTATAAAAGGGCGTGCACGCCGACCGCCATCTTACTTCGGCCGATCTTAGTATAGGGAGAGGTTGCTGCTGATTCTGTAGGGAGAGTGTTAGGCAGGGAAGAAGACAAAAAAACTGCTTCTGCTGCTAGCGATTTGGCCTGCACAACACACAAGTCACTATGTGTGCAGTGCAAGGGGAGGCTATATTGTGGTGTATCAGTAGTGTTGGTTGTTGGGCTGCCTTCTAAGGCTTCCTGACATGCTGGCATTGCTGTTTACCCACTGCTCCGCAAACTGCTTTTTTAAAAGCAATCCAATCTCCCTTATCCTCTAGTCACTTTTGTCACAGCTGTGCCATCGAGCCTGTCACATAGCGCTCAGATATCAGTGGGCCTCACACAATCCACAAGTGTCCAGTGTCCAAAAGTGTGCGCAGAGATTCAAAATCTCCATTATCCTCTCGTCACTTTGGTCACAGGCAGCTGTGCCATCAAGCGTGTCACATAGCGCTCAGATATCAGTGGGCCTCACACAATCCACAAGTGTCCAGTGTCCAAAAGTGTGCGCAGAGATTCAAAATCTCCATTATCCTCTCGTCACTTTGGTCACAGGCAGCTGTGCCATCGAGCGTGTCACATAGCGCTCAGATATCAGTGGGCCTCACACAATCCACAAGTGTCCAGTGTCCAAAAGTGTGCGCAGAGATTCAAAACTCCATTATCCTCTTGTCACTTTGGTCACAGGCAGCTGTGCCATCGAGCGTGTCACATAGCGCTCAGATATCAGTGGGCCTCACACAATCCACAAGTGTCCAGTGTCCAAAAGTGTGCGCAGAGATTCAAAATCTCCATTATCCTCTCGTCACTTTGGTCACAGGCAGCTGTGCCATCGAGCGTGTCACATAGCGCTCAGATATCAGTGAGCCTCACACAATCCACAAGTGTCCAGTGTCCAAAAGTGTGCGCAGAGATTCAAAATCTCCATTATCCTCTCGTCACTTTGGTCACAGGCAGCTGTGCCATCAAGCATGTCACATAGCGCTCAGATATCAGTGGGCCTCACACAATCCACAAGTGTCCAGTGTCCAAAAGTGTGCTCAGAGATTCAAAATCTCCATTATCCTCTCGTCACTTTGGTCACAGGCAGCTGTGCCATCGAGCGTGTCACATAGCGCTCAGATATCAGTGGGCCTCACACAATCCAAAAGTGTCCACTGTCCACAAGTGTGTGCAGAAATTCTAAATCTCCCCTGTCCTATAGACACCTTGTACCTTGTTTTACATTACTATATAGTTTGTTGGATTTTGTCTACATTTCTACCAAAAATGAGGAAGGCTGGTGGAAGAGGCCGTGGAATTGGGCGGGGGTTGGCAGCTGGTAATGATGGTGTTGGTGGTGGATCTGATGGTAGTGGCAAGAGCAAAATTGGACCGAATGCAGGAGGTGCTGACCCTGCGTCATCGTCTGGCTACATAAGGCCTCGAACGCTTAGTTTTCTAGGAGTTGGCAAACCGCTTTTAAAGCCAGAGCATCAGGAAAAAGTTTTGTCTTACATTGCTGACTCAGCCTCCAGCTCTATCGCCTCCTCTTCTTCAGTTGTAAAAAGTAAAAGCACTGAGTTGTCATTGGAGGCTCATGTTCATGAACCACACCTTTCCTTGTGTCCTTCACCCCAACCAAGATTGAAGGATGACGCAGGCCATACTACTGATTACTCCATGGAGCTGTTTTCACATACCATGCCTGGATTATCAAGTCAAATGGTGAATTACCCAGGCCAAGATGAATCTGACATGGAGTGCACTGATGCACAGCCGCTGATGGATGATTCTGCTGGTACATTCACTCAGAGCACTACATTGTCCTCGCAGTGTACAGAGCCAGATTTTGACCCTGATGAGACTCAGGTGCCCCTTCCCGCACACTATACCACCATACACAGTGACACAGAGAAAGGTGCACATGACATAGAAGAGGAGGTGATGGATGACCCAGTTGTTGACCCAGATTGGCATCCATTGGGGGAAGAGGGTGCTGCTTTCAATAGCTCAGATGAGGAGCATCCACAGCAGACATCGACATCGCAACAGCTGTTATCTGGCAGGCCCGGAGCACTCCAAAGACAGGTTCCAAACATCAAAAGAGTTGCTAGACAGCTTGTCCAGAGGGTCAAAAGATCACAGCGTGCTAGGCCGCAAAATGTCTGCCAAAGTAGGAAGAGTGCAGTGTGGCACTTTTTTGAACAAAATCCTCATGATCAGGCCAAGGTTATCTGTAAGAAGTGCGCAAAGACCTTTAGCCGAGGGAAAAATCTGAAAAATTTGAATACCAGTTGCATGCTTAGACATTTAACCAGCATGCACTTGCAAGCGTGGACACAACACCAAACCTCAAGTGCCACATGTGCAACTGATCACAACGAAGGTAGTCAGCAACGCTACATTGTTTCCCCCACTGTAAGCCCACCGGTTAGCACAGCAGCAAATGTTGAGGTGTCGTTGCAAGACCACAGCAGTCAGGGAATCCCACTGTTATATCAACGAAAGACTGATTCTAGGCCATCAGAAAGAACACCAACTCCATCACCATCATCAACCCTCTCTCAGTCCGCCCTGTCCACCGCTACTTCCACCATATGCAGCTCTCAAGTCCAGCTCACCCTCCCAGACACTATGAGTAGGTCAAGAAAGTACTCAGTCTCTCATCCGCGTACACTGGGTTTGAACGCCCACATTGCCAAACTAATCTCGTTTGAGATGATGCCCTTTCGGTTGGTGGAAAGCACAGCTTTCCGCGAACTCATGGCCTATGCAGTACCACGCTATGACCTACCCAGTCGCCACTTCTTCTCTCGCAAAGCCATCCCAGCCCTCCACCATCATGTGAAAGACCGCATTGTCCATGCACTCAAGCAGTCAGTGAGCGGAAAGGTGCACCTCACAACTGATGCATGGTCCAGTCGGCATGGCCAGGGCCGTTATGTGTTCATCACTGCGCACTGGGTTAATGTGGTGGATGCAGGGTCCACAGGGGACAGCGGTGGTGGGACAGTGCTGCCTAGCCCACGGTATAGGAAACAGTTGGCTGTAGGCGTTCGACCCTCCTCCTCCTCCTCCTCCTCCTCCTCCAGAAGCGAAAGCTCGTCCAAAGAGCGCAGTCGTACGAGCACTCCATCTGCAGCTGCCACTGTTGCACACGATGTGTCCCCCTATCGAGCAGCTAGTGGAAAGTGTCAGCAGGCTGTGTTGCAGATGATGTGTTTGGGCGACAGACACACCGCCGAGGTGCTGGCCGAGTACTTGAAGCGACAAACTGAGTCATGGCTGGGCAGTGTACATCTTGAGGCAGGCAAGGTAGTTAGTGATAACGGCCGTAATTTTGTGGCAGCCATAGCCCTTTCAAAACTCAGCCACATACCTTGCTTGGCTCACACCTTGAACCTGGTGGTGCAGTGCTTCCTCAAAAATTATCCGGAGTTAACAGCCCTGCTCCAGAAGGTGCGAAGACTGTGCGCGCACATCCGCCGGTCGCCTGTACACTCCGTTCGTATGCAGAAGCTGCAGCGATTGCTCCACCTTCCCAACCACCGCCTCATTATCGACATTGCAACAAGGTGGAACTCCACCCTGCACATGGTGGAGCGGCTGTGCGAGCAGAGGCAGGCCATAATGCATTTGTGGGAGGATACACGGCCAGGCACTTTGAGAGCAGACATGGAGTTGACAGGCATGCAGTGGTCGAAGCTGAAAGACCTTTGTAAAGTCCTTCAGTGTTTTGAGGAATGCACACGGCTGGTAAGCGCAGACGACGCCATCCTAAGCATGAGCATCCCACTTATGCGACTGCTCATGCAAACTTTGACGCACCTTAAGGAGCAGGCGTCTGCAGCCAATGTTGATGAGGAGGAAGAGGAGGAGGGAATCCTTGATGACATTCAGCCATTGTCTGCTCAGGGACCTCTCCTGGACGAGGTGGAGGAAGAAGAGGAGGAGGAGGATGATGGGGATGATTACTTAGGGGAGGAGGATGCATCTCGTGGGGCAAGTGAAAATGTTGGCGTGGCAAGGTCTGGTACAGGGTTTGTGCGTGACTGGAGGGATGTGGATTTGCCAGAAAGTGCTCCTCCACCCAGCACTCGCAGTGCATCATTGACACCGGGAACATTGGCCCACATGTCAGATTATGCCTTGCGGATCCTAAAAAGGGACCCCCGCATTGCCAAAATGATGAACGATGACGACTACTGGTTGGCCAGCATCCTGGATCCACGCTATAAAGGCAAATTACAAAACATCATGCCACAGGAGAACCTTGACCTAATATTGGCTAATAAACAAGCAACTCTGGTAAATCGGTTGCTTGAGGCATTCCCAGCACACAGCAGCGGTGATGGTTCTCACACGAGCCGTACGGGCCGGGGGCAGCTTGGCAGAGGTGTTCGTGGTGCACACAGCAGAAGTGGCGTTGGAGACAGGGGTTTCATGACAATGTTGTGGACTGATTTTTCAAATACCGCTCACACAACTGGTAATACTGCATCGATGGAAAGTGACAGGAGACAGCAGTTGTCAACTATGGTTACAAACTACTTTTCCTCCCATATCGATGTTCTCCCACACAGGTCATTCCCCTTTGACTATTGGGCCGCTAAACTGGACACCTGGCCTGAATTGGCCCAATATGCCTTACAGGAGCTCGCTTGCCCAGCTGCAAGTGTGATATCGGAAAGAGTCTTCAGTGCAGCTGGATCAATCCTGACAGAAAAAAGGACCCGTCTGTCAACCCAAAATGTGGATGATCTAACCTTCATTAAAATGAACCACGCATGGGTTTCCAAGGATTTTGTCCCACCTTCCCCTGATGACACATAGGGTGACAGAAAAATGGCTTGCTTTGGTCCACCTCTTCCTGGGACTTGACCTATTTCGCCTTTTGCATCAGTTGAATGTCCAACATCAACATATGCCACTTTCTAAAACTCCCTAACTGTGCTGCCCCCCCCCATGGCCGGGGTCACCACCTAGCGCACGACACCGTGCGAGTGCCGTTGCCCTGGACAGGTGGGTAGGCCGACTCTTGGGCGCGGGCACTGGCACAGGGTCCCTCATAGTGCAATCAAGTGTCTCTGACGGTGGTGGTGCACACCCGCCGTCAGACACACCGCTGTACTATGAGGGGCCCAGTGCCAGTACCGACGCCCACGAGTGGGCCCCCCTTGCTTGGGCAGGGCCCCAGCATTTGCAATCTTTACCTCTCCCTGCTCCTCCGCTGTGTAATCTGGGCCGTCAAATCCATACTGTGCCTGACACCGTCTGAGCCTGCCTCCTGAGACATATATTTTGAATGTGTATGCTATCCATACATGTTATCCGGGGATACGGTACCCTTTCTAACCTTTGTGCAATCACGTGTAATCCATACTGGGCCAGACACCGTCTGAGCCTGCCTCCTGAGACATATATTTTGAATGTGTACGCTATCCATACATGTTATCCAGGGATACGGTACCCTTTCTAACCTTTGTGCAATCACATGCAATCCATACTGGGCCTAACACCGTCTGAGCCTGCCTCCTGAGACATATATTTTGAATGTGTACGCTATCCATACATGTTATCCAGGGATACGGTACCCTTTCTAACCTTTGTGCAATCACGTGCAATCCATACTGGGCCTAACACCGTCTGAGCCTGCCTCCTGAGACATATATTTTGAATGTGTACGCTATCCATACATGTTATCCGGGGATACGGTACCCTTTCTAACCTTTGTGCAATCACGTGCAATCCATACTGGGCCTAACACCGTCTGAGCCTGCCTCCTGAGACATATATTTTGAATGTGTACGCTATCCATACATGTTATCCGGGGATACGGTACCCTTTCTAACCTTTGTGCAATCACGTGCAATCCATACTGTGCCTGACACCGTCTGAGCCTGCCTCCTGAGACATATATTTTGAATGTGTACGCTATCCATACATGTTATCCAGGGATACGGTACCCTTTCTAACCTTTGTGCAATCACGTGCAATCCATACTGGGCGTGAGAACGGCTGGCGAGCTGTTAAGCAAGCTACAGCACCTGTCCAGACAAGTACAGGGATTCCCTAGCGAGGAGACTTATTTGATTGTTTTCAATGTTGGGACAGCAATTTTTGGGGAGCACTATACTCTGGAGAATGATAGATGGGGCCCACCATACACTGGAACATTCCAAAGGTGGACATCAGACACTGGAGCAGCATTTACAGGGCCCATTATACACTAGAGCATTAGAAATGGGGCCCATTATGTTTGGAGCATTATTTGGGCCCATAAGACAGTGGAGCTTCATCCATGGGGACCAACATATACTGTAGCATTATGTGGAGCTCATCATATACTGTTTCAAACATTATATGGGACCAATGATTCTGTATGGAGAAATAGATGGGCCTCGTCATGAGATGTAAAAAGTGAGGTATTTTTCATTGTACTATACCGCTATTTATCTGCCGTATCGGAGCATGATGAGTTGTGGTATGTGTTAAAGGGGCGCTCTTTCGCCCAGGGCACATGAAAACCTGCAGCCAGCCCTCCCCCCCCCCACAACTTTAGCCAAATAACCCCCATTTTTCAGTGCGTAACTTGTATTATGAAGTTAATTAAGGTTGACAAGCTTAAGTAAGAAGAATTGATGCTTTTGGCATTCAAATGGGCACTGTAGGTGTGTTTCCTGTCCTCCTCTCACTGCCGACTTTTATTCCCCATTGACTTACATTGGGTTTCGTGTTTCGGGACGACCCCGACTTTTCCCTATAATCGGACGATCTTGCTCGACCCGACTTTTGGAAAAGTCGGGTTTCACGAAACGAAACGCGACCCTAAAAAACCAAAAGTCGCTCAACTCTAGTTATAACTACACAATACCAATATAGTGCCATGTTGAAGATGCTGGCATTTTGGTAGTGTACCTAATTAACATATCATTTAGAAATTTTTGAGATTTCTGTTTGAATATTGCTGAAAAAACACAGAAAATAAAAAATGTAGATATTAAACTATTAATGTTTTTGCACACCTGCTTTAGTAGTTCAGTTGAACAACCATTGACGCCACATGTGTACTGCGACCTGCTGCCACAATTTGCTTTCTGTATGTGCACTTACCTAGCAATTCTTATTACATTGTTTTTGGCAAGGGTTGATTGACTAGGGCTGAAAACATTCTGAAAAATGTATTATCTACAAAATGCATGGAAAAAGAAAAAGTAGGACTGGATGGGGTGGTGGAAAAAAAGAAGCACAACTAAGAATGGGAAAGCCTCTAGCCCCTGAGGCACCAACACCAGTAAGAGTATTAGTGGGGAAGAAGCAGGGAGCATGATGGAATTAATGGCACATCATTCATCACAATCACAGACGTTTGATGTTACCTCTGACAGTGAAACTGTCAGTTTCTGTCAGAGTCTGTAAAGAATGGTCTTTATGATCACAAATGACTAGTAAGGATCATTTTTTAACTGTTTTTTTATTGAAAGAAGAAAAGTCTGTCAATACATTGTGGTTTTCAATGGGCTTTTGATTTCCCTGGGTTGTCATCCATTTTTATGATGAAATCACTGTGACATTATTAACATTATTATTCTCGCTGTGTTTGCATTGAAGATTCGCAGCAAATTTATTTGCTGAAAATCAATTTTTTGGGAAAAATTTGCCAAACATGGTGAATTCTAATTTCAAAAGATTTAATCATCTCTATGTATGATCATACATGTGATTGTGTGATGTGCTTTAAATGTATAAAATTTAGTTGTATGTATATAAGGAAGATATCCCTTAATATTCTATATTATCATCTACTTATTTTTCCTCCGACCACTAAGGCAACTATCTTAGGGCCCCGTCACACATAGCGAGATCGCTGCTGAGTCACAAGTTTTGTGACACAACAGCGATCTCACCAGCGAGATCGCTGTGTGTGACAGCGATCAGCGACCGGCCCCCCTGCCGGTATCACTGATCGCTGTAGGAAACCGCAGGACATTTCTTTTGTCGCTGGTCTCCCGCTGGCCAGCACACATCGCTGCGTGTGACAGGCAGGAGAGCAGCGATCTGCTGGTAACTAACGTACACATCGTGTATCCAAGGGACGTGCATCCCTTAGATACCCGATGTGCTCGTTAGTTACCAGCGCGCTGATGCAGGGAGCTGGTAACTAACGTACACATCGGGTATCCAAGGGACACCCGATGGTCGCTGGTAACTAACGAGCACAGCGACGCCGTGTGCTCGGCGTCGCTGTGCTGATCGCTGGTGAAGCTGTCTGTCTGATAGCTCACCAGCGATCATGTAGCGACTCACCAGCGATCCTGACACGTTGATATCGTTGTCGGGATCGCTGGTGAGTCGCTATGTGTGACTCCAGCTTTAGAGTTAAGTTTATTTGCCTTGTTTTTCAGTTTACAGAAGATGTAAATCAATGCCAGCAAATGCAAGGTCACCTTACAGCATTCTATGCTTCACAGTCTGCTGAGCTAACATTTTGGCGAATTAAAACCTATTTTTTTAGAAAGGGGGAGGAAAGAAGGCTTTCCCAAAGTGAATTATCTACAATTCATCTTGAGTCAACTAAGCAAAGATTACAGATTGCTAAGGGCAAGCTGCCAAGCAGGATTTCTTTTCTTGTAGGAAGGAGTAGGTGGCTTGTCAAAAAGGCAATGCCGTTTTCTTTTTTATGAATGCTGTTAAAAGCACAGTTCAATGCAAATAGCACGGTGTAAGAAAAATAACAGAGAAATGACCCCCTCAGAGAAGACCTCGATGTGATGAAATGTTTTCTTATGAGAACTGACTGGAAGATGTCAAGGTCTTCTCACTTTGAAGGGCAAATAAAAATAGAACAGAAGCTGTCCTTGTATGACATGGGGTCTATATCGACTTTTCACCCTACTGCAGTCAGACTTCTATGGCAATAGATTTATGGCAATTACTAGAAAATGTAAAGGAGAGCTCGTCAACTTCTGTTTATGTGTTCTAATATGTTACTCAATCATGTATTATGATTTAATAAACTTTTCTTTATATTTTTAGTTGTGATCACAAACATTATTTCTACAGATGAGCAAATGAATCCACTGTGGATAGAAATCAAGTCGAGTCGTATTCCATGAAATTCAAAGGTTTCTGGAAGTTCGAACACTTTGCAAAAATTTCAACATTTCACACAATGTCGAGACTGCATCAACCAGTGAGCGGGCTAATAATGTCATTGACAGCCATGTGGGTTTCCCCATAATGTCTTGAAACTATCATAAGATCTAGAGGAGCCAATGAGTGGGATTTTCACAGAGACCATAAAAGATGATGACCGGCCAAACAGTGTCATTTTAGGGTTTTACGTTATAGGAATAGGAGGTCAGAGTGCACAGTTCATTGCATATAACAATAGAATGCATAAATGAAACTATCTGTTTATTGTGGACTAGATTAATGCCCGATGCTATCGCATCGGGAGGATAGTGACACACCTCTTGCCATGTTAACCCTCAACACACACACCTCCTCAACACACACTCCTCTCACCTTTCACCATCTCCACTCACGTTTCCCCCCCTCTTTCACTCCACATACGACCCTTTCTCTCACTCCATCTCTCATACTCACGCCGTCATCGCCGCTGCTCCACGATCCCCGACATCTTCTTCCGCCGGCGCCATCCTGGATCCAGACGTTGTCCACGCCAGCGACACGTTCTAGCGGCGATGCCATCTTGAGTATCGCGAAATCCCGCGATACTCAAGATGGCGTCGCCGCAAGAACATGTCGCTAGTGTGGACGATGTCGGGATCCAAAATGGCGTTGTCTCTTTTGTGTGTGCACTATGCAGCAGTCCTGCTTATTAGGCTGCCTGTGTCCATACTTGGATTGAGAGCATCATTGTCAGCATCCTCAAATCTCTAGTGAGATCCAAATTCTTACCAATCCTATAGAAACTTTGTCATGCACCATCCAATTTCAGCCTGTTACATTGAGGTGTAATCTCTCCTGGTCCTGAGACAATAGTTCTGCATCCTCAAATCTATAGTGAGATTCAAATTCTCACCAATCCTATAGACACCCTCCACCTTGCCATACACCATCCAATTTCAGCCTGTTACATTGAGGTGTATTCTCTCCTGTGCCTGAGACAATAGTTCAGCGTCCTCAAATCTCTAGTGAGATCCAAATTCTCACCAATCCTATAGACACCCTCCACCTTGTCATACACCATCCAATTTCAGCCTGTTACATTGAGGTGTAATCTCTCCTGGTCCTGAGACAATAGTTCTGCGTCCTCAAATCTCTAGTGAGATTCAAATTCTCACCAATCCTATAGACACCCTCCACCTTGTCATACACCATCCAATTTCAGCCTGCTACATTGAGATGTAATCTCTCCTGTGCCTGAGACAATAGTTCCACATCCTCAAATCTATAGTGAGATTCAAATTCTCACCAATACTATAGACACCCTCCACCTTGTCATACACCATCCAATTTCAGCCTGTTACATTGAGGTATAATCTCTCCTGGTCCTGAGACAATAGTTCTGCGTCCTCAAATCTATAGTGAGATTCAAATTCTCACCAATACTATAGACACCCTCCACCTTGTCATACACCATCCAATTTCAGCCTGTTAAATTGAGGTGTAATCTCTACTGGGCCTGAGACAATAGTTCTGCATCCTCAAATCTATAGTGAGATTCAAATTCTCACCAATAGTAGATACACCTTCTACCTTGTTTTACAGTACCATATAGCTGGTGGTATTTTGGGTACATTTTCACAAAAATGAGAAAGTATGGTGGAAGACGCCATGGAAGTGGGCGGGGGTTGCCAGCTGGTCCCGATGGTGGTGGTGTTGCATCTGTTTTTAATGGCAAAAGCACCATAGCACCTAAGGCACGAGGTGTTGAGCCTGCATCATCATCTGGCTCTACAAGGCCTCAAAGGCTCTCTTTTCTGGGAGTAGGTAAACCACTTTTAAAGCTGGAGCTTCAGGAACAAGTTTTGGCTTACATTGCTGACACAGCCTCCAGCTCTCTCGCCTCCTCTTCTCAAGTTTCAAAAAATAAAAGAACTGAGTCGTCAGTGGAGGCTACTGGTCAGGAACAACACCTTTCCTTGTGTCCTTCACTCCTACCAAAAGTGAAGGATGTGGCAGGCCACACTACCGATTACTCCATGGAGCTCTTTTCACATACCATGCCTGGGTTAGCAAGTCAAATCGTGAATTCCCCAGTCCAAGATAAATCTGACATGGAGTGCACTCATGCACAGCCACTGCTAGATTTTTCTGCTGGTACATTCAATCAGAGCACTACATTGTCCTCGTAGTGTACTGAGGCAGAATCAGACCCTGATGAAACTCAGGTGCCCCTTCCCGCATATTATACCACCTTACACGGTGACACAGAGGAAGGTGCACATGAAATTGAAGAGGAGGTAATGGATGACCCAGTTGTTGACCCAGATTGGCATCCATTGGGGGAAGAGGGTGCCGCTGCCAATAGCTCAGAAGAGGAGGAGGAGGATCCGCAGCAGGCAGCGACATCGCAACAGCTGTTATCTGGCAGGACCGTAGCAGTCCAAAAACGTGTTACAAAAACCAAAAGAGTTGCAGGACAGCTTGGCCAGACGGTCAATTTAGCACAGCGTGCAAGGTCTCAAAATGTCTTCCATAGTAGGAAGAGTGCAGTGTGGCACTTTTTTGAACAAAATCCTAATGATCAGGCAAAAGTTATCTGTAAGAAGTGCGCAAAGACCTTTAGCCGAGGGAAAAATCTGAGAAATTTGAATACCAGTTGCATGCTTAGACATTTAACCACCATGCACTTGCAAGCGTGGACGGACTAACAAACCTCACGTACCACATGTGCACCTGCTCCGAATGAGGGTAGTCAGCAACGCTACTTCGTTTCCCCCACTGTAAGCCCACCGGTTAGCACACCACCAGCAGCAAATGTCGAGGTGTCGTCGCAAGGGCAAAGCAGTCATGGAATCACAATGTTATTGCTACAAAAGACTGAATCTAGGCCATCAGCAACACCACCAACACCATCACCGACCCTCTCTCAGTCCACCATGTCCACCGCTAGTTCCACCATATGCATCTCTCAAGTCCAGCTCACCCTACCAAAGACTCTGAGTAGGACAAGAAAGTACTCATCCTCTCATCCACGTACACTGGATTTGAACGCCCACATTGCCAAACTAATCTCTTTAGAAATTATGCCCTACCAGTTGGTTGAAAGCAAAGCTTTCTGTGAGCTCATGGCCTACGCAGTACCACGCTATGACCTACCCAGTCGGCATTTCTTTTCGCAGAAAGCCATCCCAGCCATCCATGTGCATGTGAAAGACCTCATTGTACATGCACTCAAGCAATCAGTGAGTGGAAAGGTGCACCTCACAACGGAAGCATGGTCCAGTAGGCATGGCCAGGGCCGTTACGTGTCCATCACTGCGCACTGGGTTAATGTGGTGGATGCAGGGTCCACAGGGGACAGCAGCGGTGGGACAGTGCTGCCTAGCCCACGGTATAGGAAACAGTTGGCTTTAGGCGTTCGACCCTCCTCCTCCTCCAGAAGCGAAAGCTCGTCCACAGAGCGCAGTCACATGAGCACTACATCCGCAGCTGCAAGTGTTGCACACGAGGTGTCCCACTATCGAACAGCTAGTAGTAAGCGTCAGCAGGCTGTGTTGAAGATGATGTGTTTGGGCGACAACAGACACACCGCGGAGGTACTGGCCGACTACTTGCAGCAACAAACTGAGTCATGGCTGGGCAGTCTGCATCTTGAGGCAGGCAAGGTAGTTAGTGATAACGGCCGGAATATTGTGGCAGCCATAACCCTTTCAAATTCAGACACATACCTTGTCTGGCTCACACCTTGAACCTGGTGGTGCAGTGCTTCATCAATTATTATTTGGAGTTAACACCCCTGCTCCATAAGGTGCGAAGACTGTGCTCGCACATCCGCCGGTCGACCGTACACTCCAGTCGTATGCAGAAGCTGCAGCGATTGCTCCACCTTCCCAAGCACCGCCTAATTATCGATGTTGCAACAAGGTGGAACTCCACCCTGTATTGCCAACTGTTCAGCAATAAAGGTTCGGATACAGCTTTAAAGAAGGCTACTACTTGGATATAACATAAATTTATTATACAATGATTAATTTAAATGATAAAACACCAAATTAATGGAATGGCAGATATAATATTACCCTGTCTTGTTAATTAATTTCATGAGAATCATACAATTATTCTGAATTATAGTACATAGAGAAATAAGAATCCATACTATACATTACCAAGCATTGTAACATCACTTCTCCACTGGAGGGACCACAGTGACAGCGAGAAGGAAATACTCTGGTCTTGTCATCACAGAAACCGTGCACCCACAATACCTTCTGGAAATGTCCCTTACCTCGCTGAACCGGGTCCACCTTTTTATACACAACACTCCCACATTACAACTGTGCAGTATGTTTAGTCTGCATCAGAATCTTGAATCTGCACAGTACATTGTTGTCTTGATAACAGCACAAGACTTCAAGGTCTGCTTGTTATAGACTACTACAATCTTAGTTTGTTTGCACCAACCAGAGATTCGTTTGCCATTAGCATGTCTCTTAACAATAGCACAATGCATCAGGGTTTTGTTGCTACTGATTATAACCCAGGCTCTGTTTGCCTCTGGTCAACTTGTCAAAGTTGTCTATCACTGTTCAAAGTTCAACATATGTTGCTTGCTGCAAAGTTAACTCTTCATGCTCATAGCATAACGCTCTAAGATGGTAACATATGGGCAGCATGACTTCCATAATCACCTATTCTGAAAACTGGATACCTATCGTAACCCAGGCACACACGCATACATGTCAGATGTGTATCACAATCGGTCCTCGATTATTGATGTCATGCATGACTATTGCTACATGAGACCATAACATTTTGGTCTCTCTTGTCAATCAAGAATCATACTATTACCGAGCACAAGACTTCCTTGTTCAAGCAGCATAAATATTCATTATCTGTACAGTTGTTATTCCTATTGTCCTAGCACATATGTAAGAATACACCACACAGAATCAGTTGGAAAGCTCCTTCCCATCAACCACCCCCCAATTGGCAGGGTATAGTAAAGAGAAAGTATATTCAGTCAAAGCAAATATCACTTGTGTGCAAATCAGGATAAGGAATCTTTGAAACACAGAGCTTCAAAGACCACAGAACAATTCCTTGTCTTACGGTATTGACACAGAGCATTTTTATTAGCACCACACACCCTGCACATGGTTCATAGGCTGTGAGAACAGAGGCTGACTGTAATTCATTTATGGGAGGATACATGGGCAGGCAGTTTACAGGCAGACATGGAGTTGTCTGGTGTGCAGTGGTCGAAGCTGAAAGACCTCTGTAAAGTCTTTCAGTGTTTTGAGGAATGCACACGGCTGGTAAGCGCAGACGACGCCATCATAAGCATGAGCATCCCACTTATGCATCTGCTCATGCAAACTTTGACGCACAATAAGGAGCAGGCGTCTGCAGCTGAGGAGGAAGAGGAGGAGAGAAGCCTTGATAACAGTCAGCCATTGTCTGCTCAGGGAAGTCTCGTGGATGAGGTGGAGGAAGAAGAGGAAGAGGAGGAGGAGGATGATGATGGGGATGATTATTTTGGGGAGGAGGATGCTTCTCAGGGGCAAGAAAAAATGTTTGCATGGCAAGGTCAGGTACAGGGTTTGTGCGTGACTGGAGGGATGTGAATTTTCTAGAAAGTGCTCCTCCACCCAGCACACGCAGTGCATCATTGACACCTGGAACATTGGCCCACATGTCTGATTATGCCTTGCAGATCCTAAAAAGGGACCCCGCATTGCCAAAATGATGAATAATGATGACTACTGGTTGGCCAGCATCCTGGATCCACGCTATAAAGGCAAATTCCAAAACATCATGCCACAGGAGAACCTAGAGCTAATATTGGCTAACAAACAAGCAACTCTGGTAAGCCGTTTGTTTGAGGCATTCCCAGCACACAGCGGCGGTAATGTTTTTCCAACGAGCCGTAGGGGGCAACATGGAAGAGGTGTTCGTGGTGCACACAGTCGAAGTGGCTTTGGACACAGGGGTTTCATGACCATGTTGTGGACTGAATTTTCAAGTACCGCTCACACGACTGGTAATACTGCATCGATCGAAAGTGACAGGAGACAGCAGTTGTCAACTATGGTAACAAACTACTTCTCCTCCCATATCGATGTTCTCCCTCACCAGTCATTCCCCTTTGACTATTGGGCCAGTAAACTTGACACCTGGCCTGAATTGACTCAATATGCCTTACAGGAGCTCGCTTGCCCTTCAGATAACACACTAGTTATCTGAACGAGTCTTCAGTGCTGCTGGATCAATCCTGACAGAAAAAAGGACCCGTCTGTCGACCCAAAATGTTGATGATCTAACCTCCATTAAAATGAACCATGCATGGGTTTCAAAGGATTTTGTCCCACCCTCCCCTGCTGACACGTAGGTTGCCAGAAAAATGTCTTGCTTTTGTCCTCCTCATCCGCGGACTTCTCCAATTACTCCATTTGCAGCTACTGAATGTCCAACATCAACATATGCCATTTTTTCCACCTCCCTAACTGGGCTGCCTCCCCTCCACAGGGCTGGGGTCACCACCTGGCGCACGCATCCGTGCGAGTGCCCTTGCCCTGGACAGGTGGGTGGGCACACTCTTTGGCAACGGCACTGGCACAAGGTCCCTCATAGTAGAATCAAGTGTCTCTGATGGTGGGGGTGCACACCCGCCGTCAGAGACACCGGCATACTATGAGGGGCCCTGTGCCAGTACCGCCGCCCATGAGAAGGCTCCCCCTGCTTGCTCTGGGCACCAGCAATTGCAATACTTACCTCTCCCTGTTCTACCACTATGTTGTCTGGCCTGTTAAATACTTCACTAGGTCTGCCAATACAAATTTGGTGAAATGATAGATGATGGTTAAGACGTAGCTATGCCCTGTCCTGCCGGGCTCTATCTTCAGATGATCAATGGCTTCCATTTGTTATGGACGTCGTCTCACAATGAGATGCAGTGGTGGTTTATCATCAGCTTTCACGGTTTTCCGACTCAGACGTGTGACATTCCTGCCCACATTTTTAAATGTGTCCTCTCTTGAAAATCCAATAGAATCGCCTACGGCTTGTGGCTTCTGTCTTTTGCACTCCAAAGTTACCTGACAGATCATGATAGGCAGTGAGGACAATGTCTACATCTGTCCCTGTGATCACAATTTGATGGAGATGAGTAACGGTGATGGGTTCCACGGTACTGCAATACAGCAAACCGTTCTTCACAAGAACTGTTTTCGCTGTCTCCACAGACAAAGTAATTGAGGGTCAGCATCGCCTCTGAGAATTCTCCCGGGAGTTTTTACCGTGATTAGTAATTCCAAAATTTCTGCAATCAGTCGACTTTCCGTATGTACTTGTATCCATCTCGTTTCCTCTTGCAGAGAGTCTGGACTGTCTTACTGAAACTGAAATACTGTATATATGAAGATTGAAAAATACCCCAACAGTGTATACTGGTGTACGCTTCGAACACATAACCCTTTTTCTACTTTTTAGATTGTTGTCTAATCCATATTGAGGCTGTGAGTGTCTTTGTCGGACTCCGGAAATATACACGCAGATTTTTAATGTTTAAACTATGCTATATATATCTGCTATCCAGTGATACTGTACCCTTTCTCAACTTTCTACAATAACATCGAATCCATACTGGGCCTGAGACCATCTGAGTCTGCCTCCTGATATATAGACATAGGTTTTTAATGTTTAAACTATGCTATATATACCTGTTATCCGGTGATACTGTACCCTTTCTCAACTTTGTACAATCACGTCAAATCCATACTGGGCCTGAGACCCTCTGAGTCTGCCTCCTAATATATAGACATAGGTTTTACAGGTGTACACTATGCTACATATATACTACATATATACCTGTTATCCGGTGATACTGTACCCTTTCTCAACTTTCTACAATCTTGTCGAATCCATACTGGACCTGAGAACGTCTGAGTCTGCCTCCTGATTAGAGATGAGCGGTATTCGAGTCGACCTGTTCGCCAAGTTAAAATTCCAGCTGTTTTGGGCGGTGTTTGAGCCGTTCGTCGAACTCGGACACTTTGCTTAAAATTCGGCTGTTCGAGGTTCCGTTCGAGAACGGTTCGTTCACCAAAAGCGTAACGTCATTTTCACGTTAATAATGGTTTTCAATGTTAATAGACTGTTTCATGGCATGGTAGCGGTGTGTGGTAGCAAGCATTGTAGTACACCTGTCAAGGAGCTACACCGTGTGTGTTTCTAATTATTTTTTACCGCATCTCGACCAGAAAATCCTTTTGGGCCTTGCAGCACTGTCTGCTACTCAGCAGAGGAGCCCTCCAGCGAACCAAGCTATGCCGCCTGTTTATGTAAGAAATGCGTGCTACTCAGCATAAGAGCCCAGCTGTTAAGCAAGCTACAGCACCTGTGGTTTGGACACTTAATTTTTTCTGGAATGCTGGTTAGGCCTAATTCCAGAATTCTGGTTGACTTGCACTTACTGGGAAATACTCGTTCATGGGGAAGAATTGTTATCCCAGATTCCCATCACTAACGGGGTTCAGCGGGTTATCTGCACCTGTAAGCAACACGTGCTGGACCTTTCAGTGTAGCGCCCATGCAGCCCCGGACATGTAAGGGCATGACAGACCTGTTATCAATCGATCTCGCGTGCCAGAGCCTCGCGTGTCCCTCTAGTAAGCATGACGCGTACCGCGGGGGCTTGCTGGAGTCTCATTCATTAACGGAATTTAGCTGACAAATCGCTAGCACAACTAAAAACGGACATCCACCACCACCCACAGAATCAACAAAGCTTGCAATCTGTCAATATTTTCTGTAGCTGGCATGGTTGAGTTTTCCCGGGTGGAGTCGAATTAAGCCACAGGCTCCACTGCTGGTGATGCCCTTCTGGACAATCCTTTAAGGTTCAGCTTTGCAACCATACTGCCCCTGGAAACCAAACACTTTGCCTTCATGGACGCTGTTCAGAGGTTCGTGGGAATAGCGGCGCCCGATCAGCAGTTGGCCTAATTTATGGTGGGAAGTCCGACGGTATATGATCGTCTTCGATTTCAGATTTTTACTGTTTTTTGGTAGTTTACATTTTTATTCCAGCCTTTCTTGACTTCATAAGGGCATGACATGCCTATATCTGTGTCTCCTCCTCCTCCTTTAACTCTTCCACCTCTTTTCTATATGTAGTTGCTGCTTTCCATATGTTATTTTTGTATTCTGAGCATTTTGTGTGCTTTGGGACACCTTTTAAGGTGTTTTGTAATTGTTTTCTATGTGTTTGTATGTGTTTGTGTTTGCCTGCCATTGTTTTCAATGGTGTTCGACGTTGTTCGTCGAACGTTCGACAAACATTCGACGAACTTGCCTCGTGTTCGACGAACCAAAACGAACTGGAATACTAGCGGGGTGGCTCAACACTACTCCTGAATATATAGACGTACATTTTTAATGTTTAAACTATGCTATATATACCTGGTATCTGGTGATACTGTACACTTTCTGCCAGGAAGTCCTCCTCCATCCACCACTCTAAGTGTATCATTGACACCTGGAATATTGTCCCACATGTGTGATTATTTCTTGCAGATCTTCTTGTTATATTGTGATCCATCCTGAGCGTGTGACAGTCTGTGGGTTACTCCTGCAATTTAGATGTACATTTAAAAATTACCCCAACACTAGTGTATACAGCTCTACGCTTGTGATACATTACCCATTTACTGCTTTTTAGATTCTAGTCTAATCCAAACTGACCAAGTGAGAGTTATTTTCTGACTGTGGAAATAAATACTGAGATTGACAACAATGACCCCTACACTGTGTACAGCTGTACTCTTCAGATCCATTACTGTTTTACGGCTTTTTATATTGTGTTGTAATCCATACTGAGCCTGAGAGCGTCTGTGTCTGCCTCCTGAAATATCTACGGAGATTTAGAATGTTTAAACTAAACTATATATACCTGCTATCTGATGATACTGTACACTTTTTCTAATTTTTATATTCTGTCTAATCCATACTGAGCCTGTGAGCGTCTCTGTGTGACTGATGGTATATATAGGGTGATTGACAATCATCCTTTGACTGTATAGAGCTGTACGCTTCTAATACAGTACCATATATCTGATTTTTTTGGTTCATTTTCTGCAACATTTTGAAGTTTGCTGGAAGAGGCTGCGGACGTGGGCGTGGGGGGCCAGCTGGTGCTGATGGTGGTGGTGCATCTGCTGGTAGTGGCAAAAGCACAATAGCAGGTAAGGCAGGAGGTGTTGAGCCTGCGTCATGGTCTGGCTCCGGAACGCCTGGAAGGTTACCTTTTCTAGGAGTAGGTTAACCGCTTTTAAAGCCGGAGCATCAGGAACTGGTTTTGACTTACATTGCCGAAACAGACTCCAGCAAATATGCCCTCCTCTTCTGAAGTTTCAAAAAATGCAAGCACTGAGTCATCAAGTGCTGGCTCCTGGTCAGGAAGAACCCCTTTCCTTGTGTCCTTCACCACAACCAAAAGTGAATCATGCAGCAGGCCACACTTCACATTAGTCCATGTAGCTCTTTCTATCATACATGCCTGGGTTATCAAGTCAAATCGTGAATTCCCTAGTCCAAGATGAATCTGACATGGAGTATGGGTGGCCAGCCAGGGTAATGGGGTTAATCGGTACCAGGCCGGTGTCTCAGAGGGATGTGTCATGTTGGTGGTGATGACCCTGTCATGGTCACGTGTGTCTGGACGCAGATGATACCGCAAGGCGGACCCATAACACACGTGACCCTGGATACACCGCCTCCAGTGGGGCGAATTTAAATAATACGTGCAGGTGGATACGCCGCCTCCAC